>NC_142603.1:12816976-14267921 GCF_041222555.1 Hakea prostrata
AATGAATTTTGTAACTCATTTGGTCATCCATTTTAATGGATGCCCAAAGTTTGTCTTAATAGTCCTCCGATCTTATTCATAAATGATCACTTCTATTGTCACTAGTTTATATTTCCTTAAGAGTCCCCAATAGGTTTTCACAAAAATTTAATGCCTCATTTATCCCAAAAAGAATGCTAGTGTCTCTCCCATCATAATAAATGACATGCAAGGAATGAGACACAACGACCATGAAGTACATAAAAATGATCATGAGAAAGCTATTCACCTACCACGGAGAAAAACCTAACCCTAATCTCTTTCCACGTCGTTTTCTTCTGTTGACTTGACCTGCAACTTTCATTCCAATGGAGAGCAAACCGACTCTTCTTCAAGATGTAGTGTTATCTTCACCTCCATAGCATGAAGTTTCTTTCCCTTATTGGTGAGTTCCTCCACCCTTGTGGTGTGTTTATTTTTTCCCCTTTTTAGTATTGTTTTCACTCATCACACAACCTTAATGATTCATAGTTTTGAATTTGGCATGAAGGAACTTTTTGTAGCTACCCACCAATGAGATTTGGCTACCATTTTCTGATTATATGCACAGCCTAGACATCTCACTCATGATCACGGAGAAGAATGTTGTAATATTCTAATTCAAGAGTACTCATTAGATTTATCCTAATTCTCCGATTAGAATATTCCATGTGATTGAATTTTGTAACTCATTCCGTCATCCATTTTAGTGGATGTGTAAAGTTTGTCTTAATAGTCCTCCAATCTTATTCATAAATGCTCACTTCCTATTGTAACTAGTTTATTATTTCCTTAAGAGTTCCCAATAGGTTTTCACAAAATTTTAATGTCTCATTTATCCCAAAAAGAATGCTAATGTCTCTCCCACCATAATAAATGACATGCAAGGAATCAAACACAACGAGCATGAAGTACAAAAAAAATGACCATGAGAACACTACTCACCTATTGTGGAGGAAAACCTAACCCTAATCACTTTCCACCTTTTTTTCTTCTGCCGAATTGACCTACAACTTTCATTCCAATGGAGAGCAAACCCTCGCTTCTTCAAGATGCAGTATCATCTTCCGTGTCCTCCACCCTTGTGGCGTGTTTCTTTTTTCCCTTTTTAGTATTGTTTTAACTCATCACACAACCTTCATGATTCATCCTTTTGAATCCATCTTGGGGGAACTTTTTGTAGCAGCCCACCGATGAGATTTGGTTATCATTTTCTAACTATATGCACAACCTAGGAAATCTCACTAATGATGGTGGAGAAAAATGTTGTGTTTTCGAATGTCGTGTTTTCGTAAAAGATGTTAAACCGTATAGAGTGCAAATCCAAATTGTTATCAACCAAAATCGTATGAACTGGAAGTCGCGACTTGGGCCAAGACTAATAAGGACTTCTCGAGAGATAGTACTTCTTAGGGAGATTGTTCTTTGGAAGAATTAAACAAGGGGTAGCACAGTACTTCTACCCATGGAAGACTTCTTGGCAAGGATAAAGGACCTCTTGAATGTCTTTTCCCATACCTAGCGTGTACGGAGGATCTCTAATATCCCGCTGCGGATATGGAAGCTTTTGACCAATTCAGAGTCTCCCTCGAGCCTAACGTCATTTGCTCCTCTGCCCAAGCGGCTATATGACATTATCATGATAAGTGTTGACAGCTCATCCAGTGACAAGACAACACGATGGTTGGACAGTCAAGTCGTCGAGCTTGTCACTCTTGACTGATGCATGAAGCCATCTCCACCCTCCATTTATCAAGATATCCATTTGAGGGTAAGGAACGATCTCCCGCGACGACAAGGGGCGAACCTGCTATTTATCTCCAAAAAACATATGAACAAGTAAGGGAGATTTTCTGATCCCTTCACAAGATTGGATGAATTCCTTCTCTTCTCTCTCCGGGAAGGTCTCTTCGCAGGGAGAAACTCCAGCTTCCATTATCTGGACGAACTTAATATTCGGAGGTGGCTAACCGTCCTGTGAGGCGGTCCACTCTAATGTATGGTTTGATCTCAGGATATCACGCTGAATCAAGAGCAAGCTAGGATCAACTCAAGCGGATTGGCTAAGACCATCCATCCATCCATTCTCTCTACACCAACACAAATCAAGGGCTCATAAGATGTTTGAACAAGGGCTTTCGGGATATCTTTCTAGAGCTCTTGATCTAATACATGCTTCTTCCCCCAACATGGCAGTTTTATTTCTTCAAAAATCTCCTCATCTTCATAGTTGGTTCTTTGATTTTCATGTTTCATCAAGTTTTAGGAATCGGGCATTACATTGAAGGCTTTTGGTGGCTCTGGGTTGTTGCAGTTGTAGCCTATTCTGAAATTAACATAAAGGCAACAAATTGAAATTGGCACCAAATGAGGCTCAAGGAGTGGTGAAGAAGAGGAAAGGAAGGAGAGGCCCTAGTAGGGTTTTTGGGTCAAGCACTACAAGTTGTGTTTGTGCTTTTCTGTCAATTATTCAAAGATGGTGGAACAACATTCTTAGGCAGTTTAGCTTGCCCACACCCTAGCTAGGAAGACCTTGTCTATCATATGTATGACAAACTGGCCAAGTTCCATTTCTTGGTGCTAGATGTATGTATTCACAACTTGTATTAACATTGTGAATACCTATGTATTCTCCTCTAATAATCAATGGATGAAGCTCATTTTAGACCATGGCTAGAACAACAATAGCACTTGGAAAACTTTGAGAAGCCATAATTCAATTATCTAAAAATTACAATCTTAAGAATTATAGTGAACAGTTCCAAATGAGATACAAAACTTATATTTGTTGCTGCAGTTGAGAAACTCTTGTTCACTATCAATTGTTGATAAAACTTTGCACAACAACACCGATGATTTTTTCTTTTGGTAAACACAACACCTATGATCACACCATTACAAAGAACATCCAGGAAAATGTAGCCCAAGGCATGCAATTGACCATTCTCCTCAAAATTGTATTTGCCCCCAATATGGTGCAAACTGGGTTCTTGTAAATCAACTTCCAAGATACCATAGCCTAAAGGGTCCTTCTCCAGTAGCTCTTGCTGCCTTCTTATACAGAGAGGAAACACACCCTTGAAAAACCCACACACAAGGTGTCCAAAGGAAACAACTCTGTATGAGAGTAAAAAACAGAGCAAATAAAGAAAAATGGAGGACTGAAGACTCAGTCAGCATAAATTCTCCATTTCTACCCAAGATATTGGAAGTAGACCTTTCATTTTACTGTGTCGAATATATCCCTTCTCTACAGCCGAGATGCTAGTCCTAATCTGAGAAAGCAAATTGAAGAATATAAAACAAGAATCCAAGTGTGTTAAAAATGTAAAACCTGGAGATGTGTATCTAGTACCCATTTGATGAAAGCAAAATCATATCGAAATCGAGCTGGATTCTTGAAGTTGCTGAGAGGCGAGAGAGATGAGGGAGTTGAGCTTGGCAAGGGCGGAACGCTTGGCAGGTGGGCATTTGGAGAGAGCGATTCTCAGAGACTGAAGAGCCTCAGCAGGCTTCCCTACAGCCAAAGCAGCACAACCCGCCCTATAAGCTTCATCGGCAAGCCGAGCATCGTATTGGGGCTGGACTGAACCCGTCTCTGTTACTGAATCACGAGAATTATTTGTCTCAGAAGAAGAAGAAGAAGAAGAAACGGAGGACTGGAGGAGAGAAGTAACATGGACGTACTCAGCAGCAGCAATGGCCGCGTTAATTTCCGCCATGAGAGCTTCAGGGCTGGAAGGAAAGGATTTCACGCCATCGAATACGCTCCAGCGTTGACGCCCTCCTTCCCCAGACCCCATCTTCCATCAAAATTGAAGCCAAGACCAGGAAGCCAGAAGTGACTTTGTAGGGAAGCGACCTGCCCTGAATTCAACCTTTCTCTTAGCTAGACTTGCAAGCAAACCCCACAATTGGTCAATAATATGGTAGGCATTGGCAGCAGGAAAGGGACACCTTAGCTAATTCCCAACTCCTACTAACACTTCAACTCACCATCAGATTGGAATTAACCCAAAAATGAGATAATCAATTAAATTATTATTTCAAGAAAAGGCTAGATTTGCTAACAGTAATATAATCACCCTTGTATGAGTCTGGATCCACCATCAGTGAGCATACATGTCTGCCCCCTTACACCCCTTGGCTCTCCACCACATACTAGGAGGGAGCCCACGTGGGGCCCACAGACAGTTTTCACCCTAAGTCATTTTGTCAACATTCGAAGATGGGTCCCACCTCTATTATGTGGATGAGAAATTTGTAAAACATAGATTTCTATTCGGACAGGTAGAGGATCCATAGAGGATCCAGAGTCATATGAGAAAGATAATCCCAAGTATATTTATATACAAGCTATCCTCTTGAGAGAAGTTTGGTCGACCTGCACATAAACACATAAACTGACCCGAACAACTCACCTCCCCCCCCCCCAAAAAAAATATATATTACTTAGTTTGAAGTTACAATGTACAACCCAAATTTTGCCCAAGCGTGCATCCTAAGTTTGTGACCTCCAACTATAGGGTACAAATCAGAAGATTTTGAGCTAACAGATTCCTTGTTAAAGTTTGTGTGAGCTATGAAATGGTTCTTCAATTTGAAGGTTTGTCAGTTTGCACTCCATTCCACTGTAGATTCACATGCATACCCAAATAAGCAAGAATTTGCTTTCAGCAGATTTAAGAATTTAGATCCAGGGAGCTAGTTTTGCTGATCATCAACTGGAAAAACTGGTGTCCAGATCAATCATTAGGCAGACTTTCAGAGAGCATGACCCACATGGAAGAACAACTGATGATGCCAAGGCATCTGCTGTACATAATAGAAATTTACTCTCACCCCTATCTAATGTATAACCCATCTCTTCTAGCTCTAAAGAATTAATGGAGAAGTAATCACCACACCTGCATTGATAAGAGAGCTCCAGGACTTCTCCAACATCTTCTACAGTCATGTCCTGCAAACTAACATCATCTGCAGTTTCTGTATCCCGTCTCAGTTCCTGCAGTTCACGATCATAAATTGCACGACAACTTGAATTACTGAGAACTTCCCAGGCCTTTTGTATGTTGAGAAATGTTTCCTGTGAATTATGGGGAGAATTGGATAACTCAGGTATCCCTTGCAACTTGTCTGGGTGGGAACTAAGGATGGCAGATCTGTAGCTTGCACGGATATCTTCATAACTTGCATTTTCCTTCACCAATAGAATGTCATAGTAGGTTTTCTTAATGGAACTGCAGCCAAGAGGCATGGTTGGAAACTGCTCCTGAGCAATGATAACAACTTCACTACCAAGACCAAAAAGACGAGATAATGAAATTAGAACACTAATAGCTTTTACAACCAAATTCAGACAAAAGCAACTTGAAAGAAAAGAAAGATACAAGAGTGCCAGTGGCAATGAAAATAAAATTACTCTGATCCTCAGAAGAGAAAAGAATCAGCAAACTGATTGTTCTATTACTGCAATACCACCATGACACCATGTATAATTTTATAGGAGTCATTTACACAGATGTTACATTAATCACCACACAGTACATATATTTAATTATGTCCACTATTTACTTAAAACATTTGTTCTCTAATACTTGACATTTGACTGTATAGAAACACTAGCATAAGCTTTTTCTAAATCAATAAAGACAAAACAAATATCTTTCTGATATGCTCTTAAATCATTCCATTAGTCACCTAACCAACAGGAGAAAAAAAAAACCTCTGTTATTGGTCTTTCTGGCATAAAACCAAATTGGATATTTGAAACATTAGTTTTTCTTGCCTTTGGCAAGCCTCAATTATTTTCTCCCTGAATTTCATAGAAAGGCCTGTGAGTTTAATTCCTCAATAATTATTAAAGCTTTAAATATCACCTTTCTTAGTTATATCAATACCCAAATATTTCTTCTCCATTAATCCAGGATATTCTTATCAAATAATATAGTTAGCTACGATAACCCAGAAGTTCACAGACTCTTCCAAACTTGTTTGGTGTACCTGGCCTGTAACACTTTCTTTTAGAAGGTCTGTTTGCTGTTCAGAGACCTACAGCCATCCTAAGAATACCCAAGGCTTCTGCCTTCTTAGAATCTCAGAACTGATCGCCCATATCCTAACTCTTTTGCTAGTAAACTACATAGTTAATAAAAGCTGGGTAATAGTTTTCAGACACTGTGACCCTAACAAATTTTGCTCTATGCGCGAAAGCAAGAAGTTTTTTAAAACCCAGAACTCCAAATCAGAACCAAATCAGCTGAAAATCTACTAGGGGAAAAAGAAAAAGAAAAAAAATGCACTCAATTTATAGGTGTAATTCTTTCACAGAATAAAGTAAAGCAATCAGACTTCTGGCTTGTGATTTGAGGCTGGTCTTCTTCTTCAATCCCACCACTCTACCAGACACCACAGAGGAAAGATTACAGACCTGCCAATTTAATTTCTGATTCAGATGGTATCCACATTCTTCACAAATTAGTCTCATCTTAATCATGATTTTACAAGCTCAGTTCATGAAAAAAATCAATTATCATTGTCATTCCACCAATGAGCTTACCATGGTTGATTACTTGTTGCTGTAGTTGTTAATTGAAAGAGGCCCACTGCCAGAGAGCACAAAATCAGCTACTGCCCAGAAACAACAGTTTTCAGACCGGCAGTGGCAGAACAGATGGATCAGTCTCACTTATCATCAACACACTTATTGGTAAGGACTAGATTATGAGTTTAATTTCAACTACATTCCTTCTATTATCTGATTCCTTTTTAGAAAGCATAAGAAGGAACTTGTAATCCCAATTCTTTCCAAACCAACATCCTGACTGCTTGTATATAAAAAGATAGCCATTGAATGCTGATATTACCACTGATGTTCAAAAACATAATCCATTATAGCCCCCTAAAGCTGATGTGGATGCTATAGCCTCAGAATGACAGTTTGTTTTGGACTAGTATTGCTCAATCTGAGAAACAGAGAAAGAACAGTACGCGGTAAGAATAGGATTCAAGGAAATAGGAAGGACCAGAAGTAGGAATATATTTCTGGTCTTATAAAGTTGAGGGTGTAGAGGTAAGGGAGTTGTAGGGGATCAATTCCATACAACTTATTTTTTTGTTTTGTTTTTTTATTTTTTTATTTCTTTTGGGTGGGGGACAGGACAGCTAAAGGAGCAAGTGGCAAAATCCTATTTGGGAGCAACCACTCCCATGCTGTCCTACATGGAAAGGGAAGGTTTGCTAGTTCGCTAGGATTCGTCTTGGGCTATATTAGGAGAGATCAGGTAGATAGGAAAGGGGGGGGGGGGGGAATGGATTAGTGTGTTTTTGGTGCAAGCTTCCTTATGGGAATGGGAAGACCCTTGGGTGGGGCATTTTGAAGGGTGAATTCAGATCTGGGAGAGTCCTGTAATGGAGTTCTGTTAATGAAATTAGTGTGTTTGCCATTATTATTTGTTCTACAGATCTCTTTTACGGCATTCAAGTGCTTTGTGTGTGTGTGAGTTTGAGTTAATAAGGGAGCTGCCAGGAGCTGGGTTTGTGTTCGATCTATTGGGGTTCGCAGTGTCTTAACAACGTGGAATCAGAGCGCGCCGATCCCAGGGATCATTCACAGCCAAATGGAGTCCAGGGGTTAAGATCCTGAATCACAGTGCACAATTTGCAGCATCAGATGTCAGACATGGGATCCAAAATTGAATCCCTAATCCAGCATAATAGTGTGTGGAGGAGATTTTGGTGTTAGTGTTGGGGCGAGCTTGACTCATAAGAGAGGGGAAGACCTCTGGTTTGGGGGCAATTCAAGTGATGATTCAAGATGGGGAGGCACATTGTACTGTAGTCTTTTGTTAACCAATGTTCCGTTAATCGAGTGCTTTTGCTAAAGTTTCTTCTAAGTCCTGAGTTATCCTTCAGTTGCAGTGTGTGTGTGTGAGAGATGTTATATGAGGGAGAAGCATCATGCAAGAAAGAGATTATTCAATTAATCCCAAGGTACTGCAGAGGATCTTATCAGTTTCTAATTCAAAATTTCCTGTCTAGAAGTACAGGTAACTTCCACTCAATCAATCAGTTCCCATTCTTAGTAATATGCAACTAACTCAGGAAAAAAAGGCAATTAGAACACTAATAATCACCCTAAAGGCAATAAGCCAATGTTTTCATTCATTTGCCCAACACAGCAGAAGGTCATTTGCATCTTTCAAAAACAAATGAAGTATAAACAAACAATTAAGAAGAAAACTTCTGAAATAAAAAGAGCATAGGAAAGCTTTCAGATGCAAGATGGTTCCTAGCTTCTTTTTTTATGTCCATTAACAGTATCTTAATGAACAATTAGATCTGTCAAACCAGATAACTAGCTGGCTTATTCACAATCATCCCAATAAAAAGCAATACTTCTTATCAGCAACATATGTTCAAATTAGAATACTCTTATTCCCATTTTTCAATCATATGAAAGTCCAAAAGCAAGTATTGCCTTAAAAGGTACATTACAAATGCACAAACTCCATGCTTTTATCAATTTAACTCGTACAAATTGTGCAGCTGACCATATGCTTTTACACAAATTATCAAGTGCTACTTTGGCACGGGTAAATACCAAACAACAAGAAAATTCAGTAGAAAAAAATGGATCTGTTGCTGAAAGTTAAAATTTCACGTAGCAAAAGGCTCAAGCGTTGTAGTCCATTGCAAATTTGAAACCCAAGAAATACAATTACCCAAAAGAATAACAAAAAAACAAGAACCCTACAAAATATGCATAAGCTCAACCGTACTGAAACTTATTCCGTACCTTTAAGAGGAGTATATAAATGTGTCCATAAGCTAAAAAATATAATGGGTGAAATTTGAAGCTATACATCAGAAGGAAAGCTAAATGAGTGAATCAGGCGAGAAGTGCGTATCCGTCCAACTAAGATTAAGAATTAAGATTCGAAACAACTTTTAAATACAAGCTCTAAAACTTCTCTTTCAAAATTAGAAAGGCGATTTCTTCAAAATCAGAATATGAAGCTTTAGCAAACCCTATAAATTGATTTTCAAAAATATTCTTCAGAAGAAACTTACTTCAAGGAAAAACCTCAGAGCAGGCTGCATATGATTTATGGAAGCCTGGAAGGTACCCAGAGAAAGACGAACGTACCACGGTGTAATTTGAATTACAAGAACGCTCGACTTGACGGACCAAGTAAGATGGAGAAACGGCAGTAACAGGCTTTCGTGAGTTCAACGGATCGGATTATGGTCATAAATCCGCATCCAATTATTATTTGAATGGATTCGGGTAATATTTTATCGGTTTTTGAACAAAGAAAGATAAAATTCGGATGATAATTGGATAGTTTCTTACGTATATTCTTCTAAATTGATATACAAATTGAATTCAAATTTTCAATTATTTATTGACATCTTTATCATTTTGTTTGTTAGGACTAGATTTGAAATTTAAGAATTTAGCAAACCTCTTGTAGCTATTTTAGTATAATATCTAGAAAAATAGTCAAATATTTCAAGTAAAAAATGTATAAAAATAAGAAAAATAAATCAAAAGTAAGTAATTTAATCGGATAATTTTATTGGACAGATATTAGATGCGGATACGAATTTGAAAGCGGATTTCAGTTGTTCATTTACACCCCTATTCATGGTCCGATCGTCGTGTGCCGCATGCCCTCGCATTCACACAAGTGTAGGGACTACACTACCTCAAGTCTGCCTGAGTTGGGCAATGTGGTCCCCACACTCATGTGAGCGTAGGGTTATGGGGGCACAATCAACTTGGGCGTAGAAAATCTCAATTTGACATTCTTGGAGCAAACAAAGCCAATGCAGAATGCTTCAAGCTTGAGGAATACTACATGTACAAGGAGTGTGGCTAAAACCCAAAAAAGGAATACAACCAAAAATAACCATGAAGAACTCGAGACCCATGAGGGGTCCACTCAAGCCCAGTTTTGATCATTTCGATAGAATTAGGAGGAAACCCCTCTCCTACTATGTGATGGAAAAGCGTGAGGGGAACCGATTTCTAATTGATGGGTAGAATATCTTAAGATTGATGAGTTCTTTCAACTCTCAAGAATCCAATTCTAAAAAAGTAACAAGGTAGATCTGTTGAACATATGATACATTACTAAAAAGTTGAGGAATCGGACTCCATCAATCTGGTTATACATAAAGTTTTTTTTTTTTGGGAGTGAACATCATACATACATTTTACATTTATACATTCTACAGTTGTGGTTGGATCTTCTCAAAAGATATACGGATCCAATCCGATTAGTGTCATGGTTTTACTATACGGTATTGTATTAGGTATTGATCAATTTTTTTTTTTTCTTTTTGGACTTGAGACTCGCAAATGCCAGCTTTCGCACACCTTGACTACACCTTCAAAGGGATAGCTATTATATATAATTTAAACCAATATGTAATAGATAGATCGTATTAAACAAGTTTTACCAAATGTTTTCCTTTAGAAATAGACATCTTGATGATTTATCTTTGATTGTAGCATTCCATCAATATGAGACCCATACCAATCACCTTTAGAAATGTACTGTATTGGACAGTTAAATTACTTACACCTTAAACCATCTTAAAGCATGGTGTAGACGATGCATGGTAAGATTTAGTAATGGCTCATACGGATTTGAACCTTCTTTTCCATGTCAAACGGAAGTTGGCTCCTTCAGATTTCAAGTTCCAGTTTAATGCCATCACATTTTAATAAAACTTTACAGGAATCATGAGGACAAAACCCAAGATTAACGTGTTGTCACTGAACTGTATTTGAATATGAAATCAAATGAATCCCAAGATACCATGTTTAGCTCCAAGGGAAAGAAAAACGAGGAGTTACACACTAAGTAACAAACAACCAAGAGGAAATCAAATACAGAAGGCTCCAGCTGTGTAGTTGGTTTCTGCTCATGAACTCATAAAAAGGTGTAGCCAAAGAGCCAAAACAAACTTATAAGAATTCAGGAATAGAATATCAATAGCAATGAATCATGATATCCACATTACAATGAATCAAGTAAACACTGATTACATCCATCAATGTGCTTCAGTAGATTTTCACTGCTCAAAATTCCCCCAAGGATGAGACTGAACTTTGAACGTCTCAGCCCAAAACCAGAAACTATGTTACAAAATGATGATACAGCATATAACATAAAAAGGAAAGCATGAATTAAAGATTACAAAATACCTCTATGAAGGAAGATCAGCTGATTGAATCTAGAGCTGGCTTCAAGAGTGATATTTGTAGTTTGAATTAGAGAAGGGATTTGTGACCATCCTCACAAGCCAACCTCCTGATGCAAAACTTTTTCAAGTACTAGTGACACCTGAAGCCCAAGGAACAATCACTGGTGCGGTTGGGTGGGAATCTCTGTAAGATTTAGAGTACTTGTATTGGAAGTTCTTTCTAGGTTTTTCTGCCTGTATTTGAGAACGAGAAAAGGACAACCAGTTATGGTAAATATAAAGATAGACTCAAAGATGATGGGAATCCAGAATAAAGAAAAAAATGAAATAAAGCATTAGAAAGGCTCATCATGACAAATCGTCAAGCTTAGAATGTTAAATAGTTTTTGTTTCAACATACCATGATGGTAGGACTGTAAATGAACTAGATATTATCTGGATCCAAATTCAGATCCAGCTAGTTTGTTCAGATATGGATGTCTAGATACAGATACACCAACGTCGTATCTGATTACAACAGGATTCTTTTGTAATATATCCTATTCATAAACAGTCAGTCACCTATCAATAGTAATTTTATAAAATTGATGATTTAAGGTCTATTGTAATGGCATTTAACATAATGAGAAGGGTATTTATTGAGAAAGATTTTACATGATCATCAAAGAGGCATAGACAGGAATGAAAATTGTAGGTAATGAGGATCAAAAGATAGAAAACGACAACTAGATATCTGTAAACGTTTTTTAATTCAGACATGCCTGCCTATTCATATCCATAAGGTTATTTCAATGGAATAACTACACAAACCAAATATGGGTATGACAACAATCAGCCTATATCTGGTCCATTTATAACCTTAGATAGTTGTTATTGCGATAAACTATTATGATATAAATCATGCAGTGGAACAGAACCCTATGGAGATAAGTCTGTGGATACCTTGGAGACACTGTATGTAAATGTCACATAAGAAATTTCCAAGTTATAGATACCATCCTTTGGCCTCTGAATGAAGACAAAGTCCAAGTCCAGGCTTTTATGTGAACTAAATGGTTTGAGTGCCAGTAAGCAGGTATGAAGAATCCTCTTTATGAACTTGTAGGTATGGTAGTGAATTACATACTCCATTAACTTGTTCTCATATACAGGAAAGATCTCCATCTCAATGGAGATATACAACTCAAACCTCAAATCCTACCTGAATTTACATGTCACTTGACTAGTATCCCATTACCCTGTTCTCATATACAGGAAGTTACCCATTTCCATGAGGAGATATAAAACTCAAACCTCAAACTCTACCTGAATTTACATATTGCCTGGCTAGTATTCTCACCAAATGCAGGCAGTTATTACCTAGATAGCTAACAAGGCCCCCTGACAAAACTACTAATTAATGATGCTCATGGAGATCAAACAGGAATTAAAATATGAAATCCAGATTGTGTATAACTAGTTAACTACCACTCTCTCTGGTCCATTACCCAGCAATCAAAACTTAAAAAGGGGAAAAAGGTGCAATAACAAAGTCAAAGCCTTACAAATTTCAGCCAGCATTCTTGATGTTTGTGTTCATAAATATCTGGCGAATAGCACCCTGTCTCAGAAGGGCAATAAACCCATATATTGCATTTCATTTCACCCGGCTTTGCATCTTTAGCCTGATCCAAGCACGCCTGACAACAGTCAGCAGCACTTTCCACATGGTGGGTAAGACCCCACCTGACTGCAGCCCCACCATAATCTGTATGAACCTCAGCATGGCATTCAGGTGGAATTCGCGGGCCAGGTAAAATTTGATCCTCTGGAGAACCAACAAGAGTGGAAGTAAATATACATTCAATATCACAATACACAAACGTAATGATACCAAAGAAACATATCAAGTATGAAGCCTGCTGCTGGCATGGAGATAACACAGACTTTGACCCAATTTTTGGGGAAATAAGCCTTTGGCCATGTTATTTATTGTCCAATGGACTTTCTATCCAATACTCCTTTAATGGAACAAAATTATGAGTAGAACGTTGGAATACAGGTCTACTTTATTAAGGTTAGTTCAAGATAGTTTACGTCATTCAGTAATTGTCATTTCCTTGATTGTTATGGATAGGATAAGAATTCTGCTTGAATGGAACACGAATTCCTACTTAGCTGATAGTCTACTGGTGTTCTATTTATTCCCCATTTCTCATTCGTAATTTTCCATTTTCCATTTCTCATCTCATTTCTCCCATCCCTCTCCATCTTTCTGTTTAGAACTCAGTTCTACCTGCTTTTGTTCTGTTTATAACTTTATGTGCATGTAGCAGACCAATTAAACTGGAATGGGGCTGAGTTTGTGGTGGTATTCAAATATTTTGTCCACCAATCTGATTAGAGTACTTGACCAGTTTTTGGACCATATATAAGCCATTGGCTTTTTTCTTAAAAACAAAATAAAATAAAAAGAATCTTGTTCTTTGTCTTCTTCACCGTGAGTCAGACTTTCAATTGAGCTTCTGATCCTAGTAATCTAACGATGAACCCCATCACCTGCTAGAAGCAATCAGCCACTGTTTCAATCTCTGAAACTTCGTGATCATAACACAACGAGAAGAAAAACATATCAAAACTTTCTATGATAGGAGTGAAGGTCAATGTAACATTAGAAATTAGAGGCAGAATTAAAACAAGGTTTAAACAACAAAAAGAAATGATCCTTTACCGAGTTCTAGGTCCCACTCAGGTTTGTCCACATGTTCCTTATGGATGATTTCAGTCGGCATCCAAATGCCAATTTTCTCAAGTAGCACAGTCCAATCAGACTCCAAAGCTCTTAAAAGCTTCTCTGCAGAGAAGATCTCAAGGTATACCAAACAACAGGATAATCAATTTTCTACTACACAATAGACAGAAATACAAAGAAGCATGCCCAGGAAAGGAAAAAGATTATACGGGCTTCTTTGGCTGGGATGGTTGAATTCAAGTCTACCCGTCGGCGTGCTAATAGTTTGACCTCTTGCAGTTTTTTCTTATGCCAGCTCTCCACTGCTTCTGCTTGTCAAAGAAAAGCAACCAAAAGAACTTGTGAGACTTAATATGGGGAGGGAGAGGGAGAGAGAGAGAGAGAGAGAATAAAAAAGAGCAAAATATCTGCAACTTAAAGATGAGTATCCTATAGCTGGTCGAAAGTTTCAGATTAAAGGTGATTCTTTCTTTTTCTTTTCTAATAATGAAGATTCCTTTTCTGGGAAGTTATGAAGGTAATTCACATTCTACATCTCAATATGCTGCAAACTAAAGGTGAATTTGCTTATTATGCTGAAGGCATGGTCTTTCCAAGAAAAAAAAATTATTTCATGGGTAATTATTTAAATGTTAAAGCTTGTAGTCATCTAGCAAGGATGTAAGATTATGTAATACATCTTAAAGCAACATCAGTTTTCTTTCTTTTCTTTTCTTTTTTTCCTTATCATTTTTGTCATGAATAAAATTTTCATTGCATATTTTGTGCCTCAATGGAAACACATACTGGCCTAAGAGATGTGACATTGTTCTAAGGAGAAAGCAAAAAGAACAATACCTCCATATATGCAACCCCAGCAATGCACCCATAAGGGTTTTCGATAATCAATTTGATCAACAATCCTTAAGCGCACAAGTATAGTGTAGGAACCATTTGTCTTGTTTCTAGTTGGTAATTAATCCACCATCAACAACAACAAAAATAAGCCTAGTCCAAATCAAGGGGGTCGGCTACATGGATTTGCCCTCCAATCAGTTATATTTGAGGTTATGCTAGATAAAAGGCCTAAGCAATGTATATCCTTTCTTAACACTTCTCCTAAGGTTATCTAGGTCTGCCCCTAACTCTTCTAGTTCCTTCAATTTGGATTATATCACTTCTCCGTACAACGGCATTTATAGGCCTCCGTTGGACATAGTTGTGCCACCTCAAATGACTTTCTCATAACTTATCACTTATGGGAGCAACTCCCAGACCAACTCTAATATGATCATTCCTTATCCTATCCTTCCAGTTTTGCCACTCATCCATCTTAGCATACTCATTTATGCTACACTGAGTTTATCATATGATTCTTTTTAATAGTCCAACATTATCACCGTACATCATAGTTGGTCGAACGACGGCCTTATTGAATTTTCCTTTTAAACTTTAGTGGAATACATTGATCACAAAAGACCCCGGACATACATCTCCACTTCATCAACCCTATTTTGATTTTTTGGGAAACATCATCCTCTATATCACCTATTTTATTTATGATCAAACCAAGGTACCTAAAACAACCACTTTGAGGAATCTCCTTATCGTCAAGTTTCACCACCTCATTGTCTGCCCGATCATGACTAAAGTTACGAACTATATGTTTTGTCTCCGTTCTACTTAGTTTAAAGCTTCTCGATTCCAAAGTTGCTCTCCATGATTTTAACTTGGTATTAATTCCTATTTGAGTCTCATCTATCAACACAATATCATCAGCAAAAGGCATACGCCAAGGAACCTCGTCTTGAATGTCTTTGGTTAATTCCATCCATTATAAGTGCAAATAGATATGGGCTCAAAGTTGACCTTAATGGTAGCCCAACTGTAATTGAGAATTTACTTTGTCCCCCCCCCCCCCACTATTCTTACACTTGTCATTGAACCATCAAACATATCCTTAATTAGGTCCACGTATTTAATTGTGACCCTTCTTTTCTCTAGTACTTGCCAAATTAATGTTGTAGGAATTCTATTATAAGCTTTTTCTAGGTCAATAAATACCATATGAAGGACTTTCCTATACTCTCTATACATTCCCATAAGTCTCTTAATTAGGTAAATAGCCTCTGTCGTAGATCTTCCCGATATAAACTCAAATTGGTTCTCCATTATTGAGGTTAAGTGTCTTAACTCTTAAACAAATTTCAATTACTCTCTCTCATAATTTCAAAGTATGGTTCATCAATTTAATGCCTCTATAGTTATTACAGCTTTGAATATCTCTTTTATTTTTGTAAATTGGAACCACAATACCTCTCCTCGATTCATCTTGCATTTTTCCTTTGCTCATAGTCTTATTAAACAACTTAGTCAACCACTCGTGGATTCTTAAGCTCTTCCACCATATGAATAGAAATAATGATAATATAAGCTATTGACTAGAAGCTTGAATTTCTACCCCAGGAAGAAGAAAAAAGAAGAAGTAGAAGCTTGAGATGATGCAAAAGCCGATCTAAACAAACAACAGTAATTATCCACTTATCCCCTTGTAAAGAATAATGCATTCTTACAAGTATAGTGGTGTCATCAGTTAACTTTGGAGATTAACTTGATTAATGATAAAGCATTCAACCACATTTTGTACAAAGAAAAGCAATATCCAAGTTCAGGCAATTAGACACAGAGAGAGACTAAAAGAGCACCTACCTCGCTGTTCAGTCACATTTGCTGTAGCACTCAGCCCTTTCAATTTCTGATGGATCTCCTCAATAATTTGCTGCTTCACAGGCATAGACAATTCTGGTTCCTTTTTCTGTCTGGAAAATTCCTTTTCAATACCCTTCACCTTTTGCAAACACGAAAAATTGAACAAAATTTTAAATCCTATTGACACAATAAACTATAAACCCTCCAAATAAAGGGAGGGGGAAAAAACGATATGTAACTCACCAATCTAATAAGCTCTTTGGGTTCCGATGCCTTTCGAGCCCGAATCGAGTCTTCCATTCTCTTAATCGGATCGTGACTGAATTTAACATCTGCAAAACGACAAAGAATGACAACAGAAATAAACCAAAAAATTAAATAAATAATGTGCATTTATTCAACGAAATCGAAACAAGAAAAGACGAAATACAGGTTAAAAAGGAAAAAGCGCGAGATGGGCGACTCGTGGTGAAACCTAACCATCTAGAGAGGAAAGACTAACCGTAGGAATCGTCATGATTGTCGTAATAGATGTGTAAGGAGCTGTAGACAAAGTGCAAAATGTAAAGCCCAGCGACGATATTGATGGAACAGATGACTGCAGTGACAAGTTTGTAAGAGTACCACTTCCCTCTGCCTTCTGCCCTCGCCATCTCTCCTTTGAGTCCTCTTCTTCCACTTGGGCTGCCTTCATCCCATCATCTCTTCTTCTTCATATATTCTTCTGCTTAGCTCGACGATACTTCAAATCCATCACAGCGTAACTTTTCCCAGATTGATGCTCCCCTCAGCTAGTCTTTGCTTCCAACAGAGGCAAAAGAGAAGATCGGTTGGCTATTTGCAGCTTTATACAAATTCCTTTTTCCTGATATTGGCCATTATTACACTTTTGCTTCCCCTCTCGTCAGTCTGAGATTCCGGAGATATTTGATTTTTGGTTGCCCGTCGAAATCGCAACCTCTGCTTAGAGATTCGTGTCAACATCATTTTCTTTCCATATTACCGATAAGTTTACCCAAAAAAATTAGGAAAACAAAAGTCAAATCGGTTCATGCGTTTCTCTTCGGAGCCAAAATCAACTTGGGTGTAGCTTTTATTCAACTGGGCCCAGGCCCAGGCCCAGGGGAGAAAATCTTGTTCTAAGTAAATATGTTAAAGTGTGGACTAATATCGTGTTTCTTGTAGATGTGTAACATGTATTTCAACATTACGTCAAAAGATTGAGGTCTATTTACAAGTCACATAATTCTTCTTTTATTTTATTTAATCACAACTCTTTGATGTAACTTATAAATGGATTTCAACCATTTTATGTGATGTCGGAACACGTGTCATACATCTACAAGGAAAGGGATGGTCCATTTCTGACAAGGAAAGAGATGGTCCAACTAGATAAATTTCCGTTGAACTATTAGGTGAGATTTATCACTGTTGGATCGTGCATCTGGAAATCTCGACCACTTGTTTATCAATGACCAAGATTGACATCTCAACTGAGATCTTGATCTGCGGTCCATTTCTACTTGCTTAATAGTTTAGCACGTGTATGGCGTTGAACTAAAGCAATTTCACAAAAGAGAGGGGGAAGGGAGCCCGGATCACCTCACCTCCATCAAGGAACACTCAACGCTCTATGACCACATAAATAGGGGTGGCTCATTGGAGAGAACTTATTCAAAAAAAAGAGAAAAAAAAAAAAACAAATGTGGGACCAACAGTGTGTCCTTTATGGCATCGTTAATTTTTGCGGTCATAAAGTGTCGACTCATTAGGGAAGGCGATCTTGACTTGGCAAAAGCTGCGGAAAAACAAGGTTCGAACCCATAACCTCCTTAGGCTTATTGCCTCTACGAGTCTAGATCACCTTCTCGTCAAGGATGAACAATGTGCTCCCTCGACAATTTTGAATCACATAGTAAGAGGGTGGCCCCCACCTACAAATACTTATATTAAAAAACAAGAAATAAAAGTCTTAGTGGGCCTCATGTGGGACCCACCCCCTATTGTGTGCTTTAGAACCATCAAGGGAACACATTGTTCTCCCTAAAGGAGAGCTAATCCAAACTCCTACCTCTACATTGGAGGATACCACCATTGTGTTGGAAGCACCATTTATCATTATAGGTTTTATTCAAATCTTTACTTAGAGAATTTTACATGTGGGTCCTCTTAGTTGAGCCTATAATATTGTCAAGTCCTCTTAAATGGGAAATCTTATATCTAGGTAGTGGGATCCCATCTGTTCACCGACCTACATGAAAGGTACATGGGGATATTTTTGTAAAAATACTCTTACTAATTGATAAGGGGAGCATTTTGGATTTTGGTTCTTTTAACTTCTAAAATCCTAAACACATAATTTCCTACTAAGAGGACTCAACACATAATTTAGGCTTGATCAAGAGGACCCACAAATAAAATACTCTTCTTATTATGCAGACATGAAATCCAAGAGAAGCCTGTGCCTTGGCTCTTAAGCCTATTTCTAGAAACTGAGCTACCCCATCAACTGGAGGCCCCAAAGCCCACACTAATAATTTTTATCTGGATGGAAATATTGGTCAAGATCGAAACGAGTGATTAAAATCGAAATCTTGACTGAATTTTGCTTCAGTCCTATGCATTTAATGCGCAAGATGTCAAGCCGAATGTGGATCGTCGGATCTGAAATTTCGGTCGAGATTTTGATCCGACAGCTGAAATTGATTTGCTTGACAGTCCTGCCATTAAATGCGTAGGACTGAAGCAAGGTCTGGAAACAATTGCCTAAAATCACGCTGAACATCTCAGTGCGAACCAAACCAAAATAACCCATCCGACCCAGGCGTTTTCCTTTCTCCAATCATAACTTGTTTGAATCTTTCACGACAAAATATAAAAGATTAAGCAATAAGGGTGAGGAACTGAGGATGGTAGCTCTGTCTCTGCCATCCTGATTAAAAAGGAAACTTGTCTTCATGATGAATAATGGCCTCTCAGAATGATTACAGAGAAGAAAGAAGGTAGCTCTGTCTCTACCATTGACAGATTCTTCATTTTATGGGTTTCATTCCCTGTTTCCCTGCATACGTGGTCCCAACCACTTTTGGACCAACAGCAACAGCAACAGCAACAGCAAAAAATACATAGCTGAATACAAAATTTGGGTAATTAGTTTTATTGAAGTCAAGGGACAAAATGAATAACAGGGTAAAACACCGAATAGCTTTTGGTTTATCGAAGAAGCCAAATACCTAACAAACTATAATCTGCCAATGATAGTGGACAAAGGACTTAATGGTTTTACCAGATGGTTTAGTTGTGTCTTAAAACTAAAACTATCGCTTTGTTTTCATTCCTTCCAAGCAACGTTCTATTGGAATGCAAGCCTTCAGAACCTGATGGGCTGTTGTATCTTGGAGTAGCTGGTTTAGTTTCATGTCTTATAAACTAAAATGATTGCACTGTTTTCATTCCTTCCCGAGTGTCATGTACAGATTTACTATCCACGGATTTCCTATGCAAGCAGTGTTCTGTTGGAATGCAAGACTTCCAAACCAAAGATGGTGCACTTGTGCATCAATGGGAGACATTCAAACACCTTAAGGACAGTGTGCTTGTGCACCAATGGGGGGATGTTCGAACACCTTAACGGTAGTGCACTTGTGTATACCTCAACTCTTCTGCTGCTGTTTCTGTTTCTGGTTACACTTTGTTGCTAAATACGGGTAAGTGGTTGTACCATTATATAACTCTGTTGTGCACTTTTCCTGTTCTGTTTGTCTTCTATTGTGCTGTTGATTCTGTCTTATACAGTACCTAATGTGTGCTTGTTCTAACACTGAAAAAAAAAGGGGCAAAGAAAAGACCCTCGCTGCAAATTTACAGCTAATTCCTATGCTAATTCCATTATAGGAATTACTGAAATGCACAGACAGTCAAGGCCTAAGCCTCTTAATGGTGTTGGAACCCCAAAATGCTTACCTTTAGTAGAGAAGAAAAGGTGTTGTAACATCCTTAATTGGGAACTGCAAATAATGGAAGTCAAGATTCCCTCCAGAAGCTTCTCCTCCTTAGGGAGAAAAAGGGGTCTTGAGACACTGTGCACCATTGCTGTTGTTTCAATGATAGATTGGGCTGAATTACCCTCAGAAAGAAAATTGTCTTCCTCGCCTCTTTGTTGCACTATAAAAAAGTTCCAACATAATCTTGACCATCTCTTTGATCCATCTGTGCCTCATTAGTCCTCACTGAGTCAGAAGTCTGAATCCAGCTATATCCAGATGGCTTCATCAATCCTCGATCTTCCATTAGCTTCCTTACTCTCACAGCATCATCAAATCTCCCAGCCCTGGCATATATATTTGACAGTGTGATATAATTTCCAGGGTTCTCTGGTTCCAAGTGAAATAGGTGCTCTGCAGCTAGTCTTCCACAGTCGATATTTTGGTGGACCCGGCAGGCGGCAAGCAAAGACCCCCAAATGCTCCTATCAGGCTCAGTTGGCATTTTATTTATGAATCTGATAGCCTCCTCAAATTGTCCTGCACGTCCAAGTAAATCAACAATACATGCAAAATGTTCTATATGTGGGAAGAAATCAAAGTCTTGGACTAAACTGTTGAAGAGCTGGATTCCCTCATCCACGAGACCTGAGTGGCTGCAGGCAGTGAGCA
Source organism: Hakea prostrata (assembly GCF_041222555.1). Classification (NCBI taxonomy): domain Eukaryota; kingdom Viridiplantae; phylum Streptophyta; class Magnoliopsida; order Proteales; family Proteaceae; genus Hakea; species Hakea prostrata. The sequence goes on from NC_142603.1 coordinate 12,838,286, forward strand.
CAGAAGTGAAAGTTGCAGCATTGGGTTGAATACTGGACTTTTTCATCTCTTGCAGAAGTTCCAGAGCAGCCCTGCCTTGACCATGTATTCCATATGCTCCAATTATTGTGTTCCATGATACCACATCCTTATTTTTCATGTTTGAGAATACAGTATAGGCAGTTCCAATGCTTCCACATTTAGAGTACATGCTGATTAATGCATTCCATACAGGAATAGCCAAATCGAAACCATTTCTCCAGATGAGGGCATGCATTTGTCTCCCATGTTGAAGATCACAAATGGGAAGAACTGTAGATACTGTTATCTGATCACTTTTAATTCCACTAGATTGCATTTCCCTAAAACATGCAAATGCTGACTCAACCTGCCCAAGAAGTACAAACCCAAGAATCATTGCATTCCATGTTACAATATCACATTTATCCATGAATGCAAATACGTTTCTTGCATCTTGATACCTGCCACACCTAGCATACATTGTCAACAAGGCCGCCCCTGCTGAATTGTAGAACTTGAGTGAGGATCTAGTTTTGATTGCATATGCATGGATTTCCTGTCCGCCTCTCATGGCACCTAAATGTCTACATGAGACAATGATACTGGAAATAGCAGCTGCATCGGAGAAAACTGTTCCTCTAAACACCATTTTCCTGAAAATCCCTACAGATATCTCATGCTTCCCAATCCTTGAATATCCTGACATCAAGGTGGTCCATGAGATGATATTAGGCTCCTTAATTTGTTTAAAGATCTCTGAAGCTTCCTCACACAACCCCATACGGCAGTATCCATCAACGATTGTATTCAAAGTGACTAAATCAGGCTCCAAACCTTCTGATCTTATTAAACCCAGCAGTTCCATAGCCAAATCAAAATACCCATTGCAGACATACCCTGAAATCATAGAATTCCACGACAAAATATCTCTTTCAACCATTTGATCAAAAACCTGTCTAGCCATTTGAGCATCACCACATTTGGAGTACATATCGATCAGGGCATTACATACTTCCAGCTTGTGTTCAGCAGCGTACCTGCGTACATCTTTGTGGATTCGAATTCCCTTCCTCCAAGGACAAGGATTGAGCACAGGCCCTGAGAACCTTGGGAAAGACATATCCATCGGGTTTGATACCCTGCACTTGCATCTCCCTGTAAGAGCTAAGGCACTGTTGATACAATCCATTCTTTGAGTATAGACCGAGGATAGCCGTCCACGCAAACACATTGGGTTTAGGCAATTTGTCGAACAAGATGTGAGCAGAGTGAAAATCATCGCAATCCGCATACATTTGAACCAACTTGGTAGCAATGAATGAATCGGATCCCAACCCATGAAGTATAATTTGCTGATGAACTTGCTTCCCTTGTTTTAATGACGTTGAATTGCTGCAATTTTGAAGCAGACGGTTGAGTTCCGAAGGAGTGAGGATTCTCAAACGGCTCCCAGAAAAAGATAAGATTCGAGGCTGGGAGGTCCATCTTTTCATCTCATTTGAAATTTCACAAAATTCTAAAACCCAAGCTTTCTTATGATGTTTTCAGATTCTTTAGTGATCGTTAATGACAGAGAATGAAAGTTTGGCGGGAATTGTTCGAACTGAAGAAATGCCCGACGCCTTCATTAGATGTTGATGGAACTTTTGGATGATACTGATGGGCTCTGGGCTGGGCTAAACCTGAACATGGTCCATGAAAGTGTGGTCCATCACGGTTCCTGAGAGCCTCTCAGAAGCCAACAAATACCGGGCCCCACTGGACTTGTGACCCAAATTTTTTTCACTTTACCTTAGATCTAACTAGAGTGGGGACCCATAATATACATCAAAAGACACACTGGGCAATTGAACTATAGGACTCTTCATTTTTTGACCCTTTTTCGTTAAAATGCAGGGCTTTGCTGTTGGCCCCAAGAGAGGATTCAAACTCTGACTTCCTACTTGAAGGTGTTGGTTTTTAACCAATTGAACAACCCCTCGAGGTTGGCTCTTCATTAGTGTTGCAACATAGTTATTTCTCATGGGGTCTCAACTCACGACATGTGGCATTTTCAAGATTCAATGATTGTGATTTTTCGTGTTTGTGACCAAAGCCGTTGGATTTTGAAAATGCCATGTATTCTGATCTTCTCATGACAACAAACAAAAATTCATATAGAGGTGGATTAACACAGTACATCTGAATTGTCGAGAGAATGCTAGAGTCCCATCCTAGATCTTATTTTGTATTGTGCCATGGGTATAAGGTATCAATCAGTCAGTCTAGTTTCACCGCTTTTAGTGGTGATTGATAATTACTGAAATGCCAATGGAAGGTTAGTGGAATTGTTGAGAACCTCATTTCCCAGTGAAGAGGTTGGGTTCAACTGAAATTGAAATGATCAAACCAAAATTTTCTTTGGTTGGTTTGTATCTAGTTTGGTTCAATTAGTCATGCATGTGAATGTATAACAATCGATCATCACCCCGCAAGAACCCCGCGGTTAGCCCCCCCCACCCGTGGGACCCCGAACATTCAATTAGGGAAACACAGAGTTTCCAGATTTTCGAGCAGAAAACATTCGGTTTGACGATTTGGTTCCATATTCTATTTAGTTTTTTTTGATCAATTTGATTTAGTTTCACATTATACCAACTGAAAAAACCAAGATTTAAACCAGTTTGATTCACACCCTAGCTTACACAAATGACATTTTTATTGCCTTTACTAGGGTTCCATCAATTTCTTTCTTTTGAAGCTCTCTATGAGACATATATCACTTTCTTTTTGTTTTTTTTGTGGGAAGACATAAATCACTCGAGTAAAAGCAATGAAGTGGGGTATCATATTTATCACCCTTCCCAATGCAATCCAATTAAGAAACTTATATATATAGAGGAAGTGCAGGAGTTGCAGAGCTATTTTCAAGTTCATTCAGAACTTCATAAATAATTGGGAAGGAGACAAGGAGGTGAAAGTGACTGCAGCTCGTTTGACTGGTAGATTAGATTTCATTCTCGGATTCCTTTTTCTCCTTTCAAAATTTTAAAGCTTTTCACTTTAATTTGCTTCACCATTAGGCAAAAGGACAGGAGATTGGGAAAAAGCTAGTTTGATTTGGGTAGGTTTCTTTTTCTCTCTTTTTGGAATCAAATTATGATGAACTCTGACTAGAATCTACCTCTTCCCATCTTAATTAATGAGGAGATTGTAGTTTTATCCATGCAAACCTACTTTTCCTCACAATTATATTTCCTGTTGAATGGTCAAGAACAACCGATAAATAATAAGATGCGTTGAGATTGATGAGGGAAAAGTAAGAAATGATTCTATTAAAGCTCATTTCGAAATAATGCTGACAGGTTTTTTGTATCCATGCATTTTCACGTAAATATACTCTTTGGTTGTTGCAGTAAATTTATGTTTGATGCTTTTGCTTTCAACATCAGTTCTTACTTTAGTTAGCTTCCCCCTTTTTGATCTCATCATAAAGTTATGATATTGAAGTTAGTGGAAAAAGCAAGTTTCCTATATGGGCATCGAGATCCATGAAAGTCTCAGTGGAGGAATCTACAAAACATGCATTTCGATTTTCTAAGGGTAAGATGGTCATTCCCATCTAGCTTTTGCCGATGATCTCATTTTGTTTGGATATGCTACCATAAAAGAAGCTAAGGTTTTCGTTCACATCATCAAAAAGTATTGTGAACTCTAAGGATAAGAACTAAATATCCACAAAACAAGAGCTCACTACAATCCAAACACTCCACCGGTATCAAAAGAGAATTGTCATCACAATTTCACATATCTCCAACGTCTTCGATCTGAGGATATATATTTAGACATTCCACTCTTTCCTGGTAAATTGAAAAGAAAACTCACACTCATGGACAGAGTAAACAATCGGTTATAAGGATGGGAATCCAAATACTTGTCTTCTCCTGGAAAACAAGTACTGATTCAATCCACTCTAGCTACTATGCATTCCCACTTTATGTCCTGCTTTCGTCTACCTTCAGCTATGATTGAGGAACTTGAGAAGAAAATGAAAGCTTTTTTCTGGTCTAACGGCAAAAAGCAACAAGTTCATACCATAGACTAGCAGTCTATCTGCTCACCAAAATCTTTAGGTGGACTAAATTTTAAAAATCTTCATGATTTTAATCTAGCCTTTCTGTCTCGAAAGGCATGGGATTTACTTCAAACTCCCCAATCTTTGTGGGGAAGGTTGATGCAACAAAATATTGTAAGCGTTTCTCCTTCTTGGAAGTTGCTCCACATATAACAGATTCATGGGGGTGGAAATCATTACTCATAGGACGGAATCTTCTCAACAAAGGGCTTATGTTGCAAATCGAAAATGGACAAGAAATACACCCTTTCACAGAATGCTGGATACCCAAGACAGATTTGGATAGGGGTTGTTATCCTTACGCCCATATAGCACCTAGAAATGTAGCACACTTCATAGATCCTCGCACTCATTCCTAGAATAGAAATACTCTACAACAATGGTGGCCGCCAAAATTGGTAAGTAGGACTCTCACAATTCCCCTACCTTTGTCAACATAGTCAGATATGTTAATTTGGCATTGGACAACCTTTGGAAAATTTTCAGTTAAATCAGCATACATGCTCTCTGCAAATAGGAGAATCATTAACACCTCAACAACTCTGGAGATACAGATGCTTCCATGGAACAAACTCTGGAAACTGCCTCTACATCCGAGAGTCTCCCATTTCCTATGGAAAATATTACACAAAAAGCTACCAATTGCCTCACTATTACTCCAACGAAGATGCTCGTGCTCCCTCCTTTGTCTTCACTGTGGTGAGGATAATCCAAGACGTTTGGCATGCTCTTAAATTTCCTAATATGAGCATAAATGGAAATCTAAAGAACAAAACTCACAAATGATCACTGTGGCAAACAGAAACAACTTCAGCATCCACACTCAAGATCTTCACTACGCTTTGGCTATATTGGAAATCTTATACCAGCTTGATAGATTCATCTGAAAATCCAACTGCTACTCAAACATACTTTCAAATCTAGAAAGGTCTTCAATTTTACAGCCCAAAACATGAGGAAACTTTCACTCATAAAACGATCCAACAACATTAAATGAGTGGCACCTATTCATCCTAAGATAAAATGTGGACGGATCACTCTTCCACAACAGACGAGTAGCGGGATATGGAGGTATAGCGAGAGACTATCAAGGACACATGCTTTTTTGCTTTGGAAGAGGCGTGGAAGCTCAGGATATCCTTAAAATGGAAGCATTATCCATTCATCAAGCTCTAATATGGGCTATGGACTTCAAATTAGCAAATATTGAGGTAGAATCTGACAACCAAGCGATCATCAATATCCTACAAAATTCCCTCACAACGGCTCCTTGGAAGGTATACCCAATCATTGCAGCATTTTGCACCTCAAATAATCCTTTGAGTCTATCACGTTTAGGCACATCCTTCGTGAGGCTAATATAGTGGCGGATTCCTTAGCAAAGGACAGTGCTCTCACACAAGAAGCTTTCTTAACTATTAACTCTCCCCCCCCCCCCCCCCTTATTTATTGGTTTTTACTGTGTGATTTGTTAGGAATATGTTGTAATAGAGGTTTTCCCCTTTAATAATATCCTTTATTTCCAACAAAAAAATCTTACCCTTCCTACACTTATGAGGTTCGGCATATAATGATTATTTGTTTCAAGATCAAAGAGTAGATGCTGTGAACTTAGAATTTATCACCACCATCAAAGCTTAAATTAATATGTTGGTTCTGGGTGTCTTGTATTCTGTGGGTTTGTGTAATTAGAGTTTGAATATAACTGTAACTAGAACAGAGTTTAGGTCAATTACTTGTATACGGATAAAATTCTAATTATATGAAGAATAGGGTATTAAGTTTCCTTATAGATATTGTATCTGTGGGATAATAGAGGTCAAAGAAATTGAAAGTTTCATGTGGTTTTAATTTGAGCTGATCTAATTCGGATGAATGCACAGAAGCCCACACCTCAGGGCAGACCTCAGGGCAAACAATGGGTAGCGCTTTATAATTACGTGAAGAATAGTATAGATAGGTTTTCAGGAAATAATAGAATCTTTTACTCTCTTAGCTGGATGTAAGCAATTTTGTAAACCTTCTTTACTGTTGTGTGTTTTGTTTGTATCCTTCTCTATGGTTAAGCATCTATCGTGCGACACCATATATAATTCTAAGTATATTATCTCTTATTAGCCATAGTGATCTACCTACAAGATTATTGTTTGTATCCTTCTTTATGGTTAAGCATCCATGGCGTGACACTATATATAATTCCAAGTATATTATCTCTTATTAGTCATAGTGATCTACCTACAAGATTATCTGACGCATCAGGAGATATCAGACAGAAGCATATGCATAAGAATATCCTGCCAGCCAAGAACACTTCTCCCTTGTTTTGTTCTACCATCATACAAGTTCATCAAACAGTTTTATTTATAAAGTGCCAACATCAAAAAAAAATAGTAGCTAAGCATCATTACTAATAATGACCCTCAACAGTTAAAATACAAAGTCCAAACAGTGAAGTACATGGTTTGAAATTGTTCACAACACCAAATAAGAACACGACACCTAATGAGCTGAGGTTGGAAAAGAACAATGTGGGTTTTCTTCATTTAAGAAGACAACAAACATTGCAGAAAACATGGGGTTCAACTTACAAGGATACAAGAAACCCCACCAACCCAACTTGGTGAACGATCACTTCAATTCTTTTCTTTCTTTCAATTATTGTTTTCTGAGAACAAAGACTACCTCCACTTGCGTGCAATTTCAAAAATGGAACAAGGTGGGTCATGAACCAGAAGGTCTCAATTTCAAAAGCTTCATCGACAGCATAAGCAAAGTAGTCTACTTGGTAGCTTTTATCTTGACTGGAGAACCAGTAAGAAAAGCCTGTCTATTAGACATGAAAGGGAATCCTTCTGCTAACTTATTTTTAATTTCAATTTAGACTCCTCATCTGCTTTTGCTTTTTCTCACTCTTTGTCTCTTCTCTCACACTTACTTCCTTTTCTATTGACCACATATTCTAACATTTTTTTCTTCCATAGTTAGCAAACCCTTTTGCTGTTAACATTTTCTTTCGATTAACTCTAGAAAAGCTCTGGGAAAGCAAAATTTTGAAGCTTCAGTAGTGGAAATGGAGTTGGGGAGTAATGATATGTTAGCCCAGGTTGACCAAGTGAGGGAGAAAATGAGTCTTGATAAATGTTGACACAGAGTTTTCTTCTGGGTACGTAGTTGACTGGCCCTATCAGTCGTCTCAAGCTTGCTCCTTTAATGGGTTAGGGTTTGATTAAAACAGTACTGATGTACAGAAGTGGACCTGGATGGCTCTAGGTTTCGATCCTGCAAATGATGATAAACGATGTGGGTTTTCCTACTGTTCCACAACTGAAGGGGACAATTAGGTCAAGAGCTGAGTAGATAATAAGATAGGTCACTTATGAGGAGATTAAAGCTACATGGATTAGGGTTTAATAAACCCAATATAGAAATATTTCCAATCAAACTCACAATATGAAAATTTTTATTTTCAAGCAAAGGCATGGACCAGGAGAGTAATATGGAGGGATTTTATGAGCAAGGGTAGGGAGTGGACTCTGGTGATCTTCATTATCGAGACCATTTTATCAAGTTTCTATTTGCCGGAAAAAATGTACATGTCTTATATGTTCTAAAAACCTCAAACCGCTTTTCTGAATGGTTTGTTCTTAAATGTTAAAAAAAAAATTATCAATTTTAACAAGCACATACTTCTCATTCTTTTATTCTCTTGGAATAGAAAAACATAAGAACTGTCAATGCAGGATTGGTAGAGTGGTAGAGATCCATATTTCTCAGTGGAGAGGTCATGGGTTTGATCCTTGCAGACAGCGTCTCCCCTCTGAGGATGTAATCAAGGTGCGCGTAAACTGGCCCAGATGAACCCCAGCTTCCAAATAGAAAGAAAAACATCAGAACTATTCTCTATAAATATCATCAAATGCATCCTCATGATCCCATGATCCTTGCAGACAGCGTCTCCCCCTCTGAGGATGTAATCAAGGTGCGCGTAAACTGGCCCAGATGAACCTCAGCTTCCAAATAGAAAGAAAAACATCAAAACTATTATTCTCTGTAAATATCATCAAATGCATCCTCATGATCCCATGGTAGTAGTATATCACCAGCTGGTTTTTCTATAATCAGTTGATACAAATTGAGACTTTTGTAGTTCATAATTAATCTAGCATTTGGTTGACCCTTGGTTTGCAGTTTTTGGATGGTGAGAACTCTAAAGGCCTATTTGATGTCTAGTCAAAATATCAGAAAAGAAATCATATCCATAATTCATAGATCTCACAACCACTAGCCAGTTGGAACTTGGGGTCACCAAATATTGTAGTGATTTAAATGAAAAGTTGGAATTAGTTGCTTTAATGGGAATTTAATCTAATCAATTTAACTGTTCATTAATTATTACAAATTCAATTTTTATTTTTTATATGGTGATTTTAGGATATGAAGATGGCTTTTTATTGGATTTGTAACTAAAAAACTATAAGTCAAATAAATAATTCTAACTTCAATTAAAATCTAGCTAGGTTGGTTGCAAGTAAAGTAATGAAGAGGGTTGTGGGGGTACCCTATTGTTACAAGACTTCCATTATTTAGTACTATTTTTCTACTCATAAGTTGCTTAACATATAAGGAAATTAGATTTACAGCTAAAGCTCATTAAACTCAGCTCCTTTAACATTCAATCATGAATCTTTCTATTGCTTTTGAGAAAAGCTACCAATTGAAATATTTTAAGATATCCCTTTTCTTGTTTATTTATATAAAAGAAAAGGGACACATAAGGAGAATCAATCACTTTTGGTTAAAGTTTAAATTATCCCAATCACATAAGGAGAAAACCCTTTTCCTTTCTTTTTGATGACCACAGTCTCCCCCTCAACAAAAAGTTCAATTTATAAAGAAAAGAGCAAACTTTGATCTCGTTTTCTGTGTTTTCATAATCTTATAAAGTTTCATGTGGCTTTATCTAATGTACCTAAAGTTGTTCTATGATTATTATGAAATATTCATATTTGTAAGATTTTATATCTTAATATTTTTTTTTAATTTTATATGATCATATCTTACATGACTAATCATGAGTGTGGTATGGGAAAATTGAGATGCATTTATGTAACAATGTATATTAATTTTAATAGTTAGAATTAATGAGCATGTGCACCATGTGGATTGTTTATGCCATGTAAAGAAAAAACTATGATAAACATAGATCTGTCACTTTCTTCTTATTGACAATCCTTGATTTTACATTTTTTTTGAATTGTGATTTGTCCAAACCAGCTTATGCGCATTTTGATGACTATATCCTCAGGAGGATCGAGGGTAGCTTTATATCTATTTAGATATACCGCAGGGCTTCACCCTAGAGCCCAGGGAGATCTAAACTCTTGACCTGATACTATGAGGTGTTAGTCTTTGCCTAAAAGAAAGCTTTTAAGGTGTTTATACCTAAACATGAAGGGCGGAAAAAGGATTGCATTATCCTACTCACTCCTTGTTACATGTCCAATGCAAAATCTTGTTGCCCCTCCCCAGGTTACTTCCATGTTAATAGAGGGCATGTATAACTCTTTTCGTCATATTCTTGACACCAGGGAGAGGGTAGTAGGGTTGATTAGGTTTTAGAACTAATCTCTAAATGAATCAAAGGTCATGGCCACTTGAGTTTTGGTTTGAGGAAACGGCTATGATCTTCAACTCTTTTAGAGATTAATTATAATCTCAATTTGAGCTCTTATTCTAATACTAATTGTTAACGTAACCTAGGCCTCTTAAGTTATTTTAACGACTAGTATCCGAGTTGGAGCTCAAATTGATATTAGAACTAATTTCTAAAAAAATCAAAGATCATGGTCTCTTAGATATTAGTTCTACAAAGACCATGGCCACTAGAGTTTGGTTTGAGCAAGAGGTGATGATCTTTAATTCTTTTAGAGATTAGTTCAAATTTTATTTGTGCTCCTTATCTTATGCCAATTGTTAAACAAACTTTAAAGGAACAAAAAATGCCTATAAGAATCCTATGCACCCTGATCCCGTTTGGACTCCCTGGCCGAGATCTAAACCATTAAAAGTTGCATTCACCGCATCTTCGGCAGAAAATTGGAACTCCTAAGTTGCATTTGCAGAATCTTTAGCAAATAATTATAATTCCTAGCCGAGATGTCTGTGCTCAGCACCACTACCACCAAGTGTCACTACTTTCTCTAGAGCAGCAAGTTGGAGGACTCCGTACTCAGCACCACCTCTGTGAACTACAACATTAGGTGGATTTGCTGCAGTAGTAATGCCGCCACCTCGGCCTTGTGACCTAATTCTTCAGATGCGGATGGCATCTTCAAGAATTCCTCCATTTTGAAAAGAAAGTTCCTCTAAAAATCTTCAAATTCACCAGATATACCTGGTATTGGATCCTTGACCCTTGCCTCTGCCTCATTGAAGAGACCTGTGAAGGCTCTTGCTCGTTCGGAGAGGGATGTCCTCCTCCAAAATTCGATCAAAAATCCCTATTCCATAGACTTTGATGATGTTATCAAAAGCCTTTTTTAGGTTGGGAGTTAAGTAACTACCAAAATTGCAACCCTTTTTGCATTAAACATTATGATGGTTGTAATAGCAACACTGGAATGCCATTATTCCTAAATCGCAGGGATTAAAACCTAGCTATGATACACCAAATTGCATATGAAGGTTTCGAGAAGACGAAGAGAAATTTGATTTCAGTTAGAGAAGAAGAAGACGGGTTTGATTTCAATTCTTGAATCTTTCCCAACTACTTATACTTGAGTACCATTCAACCAAGATATAATCGATAGGCAATCAAACATACGTTGAGCCTTAGAGCTAATACAAAATGGAGAGCATCACGACAAGCTTCTGCTTTCATATAAAAAAAATTCATTAAAGAATACCCAAATTCACACCTACTTACCCCAAAACCTCCTCCAGGTTTCTATATAACTTTTATTATTTGACCCCCTCAACGTGTAATCCTGACTCCGCCCCTGAAAATGGCATATGAAAGTTTTCATATGCCACGAATCAACACAAGGCAAGCAAAAGTTGGTATCAGCTTGTTGTGGTATTTGAGGTAGATTTTATGAATTTCTCTCTGATTCATTTAAGGCATAGAGACAACCACACGTTGGGGGTCTTAAATTGCAGCACAGAGAGACCCTTAACACAACAGTAGAGCTGTGCCCACGTCTCTGCAATAAACCTCAGCCGTCTTGCTAAGTACCGTGGGTCCCATCTCCCACCTTCTTCATGCCTCAGGTCCCACTCTCCTCTTCTTCTGTGCCTACCTACTTTCTCCTCCTCGACCATTTTATGCAGTTATTCCCGAACTAGGGTAGTATCGTCATTTGAAAACTAAGAGAAGGTTAAATATGTCATTTCCGCTTCTGCCCGAATCACAATTATTACGTTTTCAAGGCCTGCTTCTCACCAAACGGGTCTCTGGACGTAACAACCTAACTGCACGACGTGCCATGTATTCTCCGTTGCAACGACCTGCAATTTCCAGTCATATCAGGTGCCACCGGCTAAAAACGGTTACGATCTCTTGCAGGGCTCCACGCGTCGGTCTTTAATAAGCTTGACGGATCCGCCAAATCTTCCTTAGCCTCATCCTCGTAACGGCGCCGTCATAATATCCGTTCCCGTTTACCGTCACCGTTAACGGAATAAAATTCTGGACCACTTGCCTTTTCCTCGTGTCCTTCCCTCTCTGTCTCTCAGTCTCTCTCTCTCTAGAGCATAAAAGAGAGAAAAATCGAAAAAGCCTTCCTCACTCCCTCGCTCTAACACACACACGCTCACACACATTCACGCAGAGGAAGCTGTGATCGAAGGAGGAGAGCAAGAGATTTCTACATGAATGGCGAAGTGTATCAAGAAATGCAAAGAGAATGGTGAAATAGTGATGGAAGTGGATCAAGTTGGTGTGACAACGAGAGCTAGAAAACTAGACATGGCAGAAGCAGCAGCAGAAATAGCAACAAACACAGCTGGAACGAAGAGAAGGAAGGTCGATTCGGGAGAATTACAGTCCTCTTCGGAGTTTGTTCATCTCCAAATCCGTTCTCTCCCTGTGATCTCACAGGATAAGCAGGTTTCCTTGACGGATTCGGATAATTCCGGTCCAGTTATCACTGAAGATCGATGCTCGAGTCCTAATTCCGATCATATACAGGCTTCTTGCTGCTCGAGTAACGGATCCACAGAGTTCGTGAATGAGAGATTGGGATCTGTAGATCTAGAGGTGAAATTTTAATCTCGAATAAGAATTCAGCTCCAGTTTCATTTACTTTTATTTTCTGAACTTCGACGAATTTTCGCTTCTTGCTTGACTGATTTTTTTACTCTCTCTGATTGTTCTGGAATCTGAACTAAATTTACAGGATGTGGATGAGAGCTTCCATGATGAGAACTTGACGACACATTCGGACGGCCGACAAAGGTTGAACAGATTTTTTTTTTCTTCTTCTTCTTCTTCATTTCGGTTTAAATTTTGATTTTCAAAATTCGAAAATATTCATGAGTTTCTTCAATTAATGTCATATTGTAGCTTGAAAGTGGGAGGTGGTAACGGTCTACTATTATTATTATTGTTATTATTCATATTCTCCGGCTTTAGCTCTTATTAATTCGGCTTTCTGTTCTTGCGAATTATCGCTTTTTGCAGGAGAGAAACAACTCCATCGAGTGAGCTTGGTGCTGAATCAGGAGATCTGGAGTCGATTGGGAGGCCAGAAGAGTCAAATTCTCGCTTCAGATCGACGGCTCAGAAGATGCCAACCGAAGCGGAGATTGAGGAGTTCTTCAGCGCCGCAGAGAAGGAGCAGCAGCAGCGGTTTACTGACAAGTAAGTTCACAAAAACCACTCTGGCTTGGGGTGGGGTGCACAGGAATCGGAGGACACGCAGCTGGGTTTCACTCTGCAAGCTAGCTCACTCTAATGTTACCCAAAACCCTAATTTCGCGCAGGTACAACTTTGACATCTTGAAGGAGGTTCCATTGGAGGGTCGTTACGAGTGGGTTCAAGTAAAACCATGATGAACAGAGAGAAAAAGCAGCATTTGGCAGCGAAAGGAAAAATGGTTTACCTGGAAGCAACATTTGGAAATTTGGAAGGGTTTATATGAAAAAAAAAAAAAAAAAAAAAAGGAATATAAATTAGTATTAAGTTTTATTTTTCTTCGTTTTTTCTCTTTCTCAATGAGAATGTCCTTCCGTAGTGTTAGACTGTTAGTTGTGTACAGCATTCTCTCTCTTTACTGTAACAGAACTCCGTTGTCTGTACGACATACGGAGAAGCTTCTGCTTCTTCTGCTATTCTGCAATTCCTTGTGCAGGGAAGAAACGCCGAATAATTAAATATCAGCATTTTTAAGCCCTAAATTTTTTATTTTTTATTTTTTTATTTTTTTATTTTTGATAATTTAAGCCTAAATTTTAGTAGAACTAAATTTCAGTAGAATCAGTCTCAAAGTCAGTCATTTTTTTCTTAGTCATTCTTTTTTCTTTTTTGTCTTTCTATTTTTCTAAATTAGATTTGAATATTATAGGAAATTTTATAATTTTCATATAAGAAATTGGAAGAGAGAAAATATCACAAAATAGAGTCTTCTTTTGGGTTCAACTCCATCAAGTGATTGAGGTCGAAATCTCCATAACTCATTTTTACATTTTTTTTTTGTTACAGATAGTCATGCTCAAGATTTTGACTTCAACCACTCATTCCATTATCACCAACCAGACTTCTATCCCTTTCTTTTGTATTCTTCCGAATTTTTTCTTCAATGCTGTTGTTTTCTAGCACCGAGCAATCGAGGCTGGCGAGGGCATTATCAAAAATCAAGAGGCAAATACATGAACCTTTGTCAGTTTAGTGTGATATTCTGTGCCTGAACACATGTCAAAAATCAGTGAAAGCTTATCTTTGTTTTCCCTTTTATTTTAAGGTAAAAACTGATGTTTCTTTGTGGAAAAGTTTCTAAGTCTTTTCTTCTTCACCAGCTTGGGAGACGAATATGAGAAGAAAAGCAAGCAACTAATGCGAAACAAGCGAAGCAAAATTCTATTTTTGGGGAAGTAATAGTTGGAGAATCCAAGTTGAAAAAGTTCTAAAATTTGGCGAATGCACCAAAAGTTTGCACCTCTCTTGAGCCCTAGGAAATTAATTTCTGAGAAGGGTTTGTTGTGCCTTATGCATTTACAGACATTTATTTTATATTCATGTATGTCAAGATTTTTTTATCGAATGAAACGGTTAAGCATTTTATGCAATGATGGATGATAAATGCGGTTTTTATATATATTTTTTTGAATTTGAAATGTTTATTCTTAAAAGATTGGATTATAAAAAATTATCTTGTAAACCGTTTTTAGGGAAAATTAATTTGCAACAAAAATCAAGGAAAATAAATTAAGGAAAGCAACAATAAATTGCAACCACAACACAAAATAGGAAACAACATTTTAATATTCAACATAAATGAAAATTTTAATTAAAAAAATATTCAAATTTAATGATGGGGTTCCTTAATTTAACATCAATCACCATTAAGGATATTCAAATTTCAAATGTGGAGGGATCAAAATGTCCCTCATGTTATTATTATTTTTTTTTTTTTGTTGCCAACCCCGATTTATAAACTGATGTTCGACCCGCATCACATGCCTGGCTGCGGTGGGTGAGTCTCCCAGCAAAAATTTTTTGCATCCACAAGGATTCGATACTGGAACCTTGCTTAAGCAAACCAATACCACTTGGACCAACCCTTGTTGGTTCCTTCATGTTATTTACTACATTATGTTATTATGTTTTTCTTTTTATATATATAAAATTAACGCTTTTGACCAATTATCTTTTTCTAAAACCATATATTACCTAATGTATTAAATAATTTGAGGGGTACTTTAGTCCATTCACATTTAAAATTTAAAATACTTAACGGCGGCCTGCGGCTAACGGTGTTAGTCTACTTGAGACCCACAAGTAATATATTACATTAAAAAAAACTAATATTAGATTATGATTTACTAAAGAAATCCACACACAAAAAATCTATACATTTTTTATTTTGTAAAAATAAAATGTTGTGATAAATCCTTCCATTTTAATAATGTAATTTCTAAATTTGTACAAAAATAAAAAAATTTAAAAAAAAATTCAGATTTTTAGTTTAGGAATCTGAGGGCACGTATGTAATTTAACCTAAATTGAGGGGCGAATGGAGAAGAGTGCACGTGGGAGGGCCGTATTGGAAAAGTGGTGGTCCAAAAAAAAAATATAGCTTTCCGTTCGCTTCGGATCTGATGCCCTAATTTTTATTTTTAAATATAAAAAAATATATTTTTCGTTGGTTATATTTTTCCTCTTAATTAGTAAAAAAATCAACGCTTTGGGATGTGGGACCCGCACTCCGTGAAAGAATGTTGCTTGATAAAGAAGTGAGTGGAAGTTTCTTGCTTCCGAATTCCGATACGTTATGCTTGGGGCACTGTTCACGAAACTGATATCATGATTCTCTTTGGTGTTAATACTTAATTAATTTCTTTTAACAAAAAAAAAAAAAAAGAAAACAATTAATTAATTTCTTAGATGGATTGGATTGGATGACTGCATTTGTATTGTAAATCAGTAATCCCAAGCACGATTCAATATTAATTATATGAAATGATAGTTCTCCATAATTCTCATGTTGGGGGAATCTTCAGCATCAAATCAATCAAGATATTCTCTTATATAATTAGAGAGAGATTTGAGTGCATGAATATATTTTAACGAATGATATACACATTACATGGATGATATACGTATTACTTATCCATGATGTACTTCTGGCTTAATGGTGGCACTTTTTTATATAAATATTGTAAGATCAAGGGTGTCTTAGGCTCAAGCCTTCCATTTCTTTCTTACCATTTTTTGGGCGTATGAACCCTCAATTCTTGAGACTGATTTGATGATGACCCAAAAAATTATTATTTGTCCGAGAGAATATGGGGATGTCTCGATCTTAGTTGAACATGTAGTGTAGGACCCATGTTTCGCTATGAGACACATATCCAATCAATGGTTTGGGTCACTTACCTTCACCATTAAGAAGTCTATATGGGGGGGCCTTATACTATACAAGAGAACGTGACAATGAATTGTCTTTTCATTGGATAGAATACGAGAAATATATAAAGGTATATATGTCTAATTGACAGTGTCCCTAACATACATCAATGCATATTTGGCTCAAAGGGCTCTTCCAGTCAGTTAGAGAATCCAACTATCTGTAACATTCTAATATAAGTATTAGCGTAAATCATAAGGGAAAATTTTCACAAAAAAAAAAAAAAAAAGGTTAAGAAATTTGTAATAATGCCACCATTAGTGTATACGAAGTGTGATGATCCACTTCTCTCAAACTATGATCCATCTTAGAATCAATCAAGCCCAGCCCTTTGACCCCAAAAAATAAAATAAAAAATCAAGCCCAGCCATGACCAAATAAAGTTCCATAATATTAAGAACTCGGCTTAGAATAAATGTAAGCCCACTCAAGAATATCATATTAGTCCAGTAACCCAGGCCCAAGAAACATCACTTTTCTTTGTTTCTTGGGCCAAAATTGAGAGTTTTTTTTTTTATTTTTTTTTATTTCTTTCAATTTTAGATCTTTAAATAGCATTGATACATTATCGTAAGAAATTGATATCGATCTCTACCAATAATTATATGAATTAATTGATCGAATAGCAAACCATGATGTAAATGTAGATCTTCAATGTGTGCTAAGCATCATACATGCTTTCTAACATGTTGCAAGAAAAACGTTTTTCAAATTGCACGATAATATTTTTGTTTCAAAGTCATTTCTCTATCGTAGAAAGGACCCTCTGAATTTTAATTGCTGGGTCAAATTTCTGTAAACAAAAATTGATAACGGACTGATAGATTTTTTTTCTTCTTTCTTCCTCTTAACAAAAAATGAAACATAAAATATATCTCAAGCAAGATGCGAAGTCTCGGCAAAATATAGAGTCGAGATTTGGCTGATAGTTTGTAGTTCCTCCCCCCACTTTACTTCCAATCGTTGAACCGGTCCACTAAAATCCGATCTGTCCATCTCCAACTATAAATAGCAGCTGTTCGGACTTGCAGTTCGGTCGATTGAGAAACCGGTGAGACGACAATCTTTGCAGTTACTTTGTAGATTGAGAAATAAGTGAGACAACCGTCTTTTCAGTGAATTCGTCGAGTTTTTGTAGTGAGCTTGTTACGATCTATATTTCTTTCCACTTTTTCTTCACAAAGCAAGAACACCAAAATTCAAAACCAAAAGGGAAAAAGAAGCAGTGAGAAACAAAATTGGATTTTTGGAATTTGTTTTGCGGTTTCATTCAATCTCTGCAAAAAATGTCTTCAACTTTCAACGGAGATAAAACTGCTCCATTGTTTGGCTTCCTCTATAATTGTCTTTCATCAACTTTTTCATGATCCTTTTGTAATCGGGGTTCTGGGTTTTTCCTTTTTCCATTATAGATTTTAATTTTATACTGCTTCGTTGCAAGTATGGGTTTTGATGTTGCATATGGTTCTGCGAAGAGTGGTGTCAAACATGGAAGAGGGGATTTCTTTTTGACTTTGTGGTCCTTACTGTAGGGTTTGTTAGGTATAGTATTGTCTCCGTCTCTTACGATATTCAGTATTTTATCAAGACTTTCAATGATATTCGCCAAAATTTCATCAAATCACTAGAAAATCGACAATTTTTTTTATGAATTTCAGACTGTTTCATTTTCGATAGCAACAAAACTTTCAGTTGATATTCGGCAAAATGTAATACCATGGTCTCAAGTGTACAATGACTTTTGTTTCAGGAACTTTAATTTAGTGGCGACTGGTGAGGTGTAAATGAAGGTGGAAGAAGAGATGGTGGCAGTGGTAGCCAACATAAATGATAAAATTTTTATCTTTTTATTATTAATTTATCAACTTAGGGCAAAAAAATTATAGTCTCATCAGCCCACTCAATCATCTTTTGTCAAAAAAAAAATGCATGGATCACATCATGTGATACTTCTATATCTGTCTTATATATCTGTCTCATATCAAATTGACATTTAAGGGACTAAAGATACAAAAAGTTGAAGTGTCTTTGTTTTATTCACATGGAAAGCAAAATTTTCTCCACTAAATATTGATGGGTGGTGACATTTTTTTTCTTCCTTTCTTTTCTTAAGAACCCGAGGCTCATTCAAACGAGTTTATGTGTATTTTGATAACATCTGAGAGATAATTATTACATATTATTCTTAATTTCATACTATGAGACATTGCTTTATTACTAACTAAATAGCCTCGAAAAATTGGTGGTGATTTACTTTTTTTTTTTGGGAAATTGGTAATTTTTTTTAGTAGAGGATGGAGATCATTACATATATCACAGGGAGACTCGTACCCCTAACCTCTTTAATAAAATGTGTCAACATTACCAATTGAACTATCCTCCAGTGGTGGTGCTTACTTGCTTTGCAACCCTAATTATTTTTATTTAATCAGTAACTTCTAATCAAGGTTTAACGTATCGGTATCGAGTATCGTATCAGTTAGGTGATTTTAATAGACGTATTGTCCTGTATCGAGTATTGTATCGCTCTGGTTAATGTATTTTAGTATAATTCAATGGAGATACGGATTGTATCGGTTTGGTCAAATATCGATACGTATCGGTTAGTATCATATGATACTTTAAACCTAGCTTCTAATGGACCCAAGCTTAAATCCAATAATGCTTGCAAGGTACCTCTCTTTCTTTTTTCTTCCTTTCTTCTTCTTTTTTTAATTTTTGTAAATATCACCTTCTAATCATATGGTTTATCTTCGCATGTCCTATTGGGCAACAATTTCTAAAATGAGTTAAATTAGTGATTTTTGCCTTTGGGCAGAAACTAGATGCCAAGAGTCTTTGGTTATTGAAGCACAAGCCATTTGGAATGTCTCTCTTTAGTCCTCGATCACCACATTTCTCATATCATATTTGAAAGTAATAATCAGTCCCTGTGTCTTTTCTCACCCATTCGTCATCTCACCCAGTTTGAAAAGTATCTCATTTAGTCAATGACATTCTCAAATTGGCTAGTTCCTTCACCCAAGCAGGGGGCCATGGCCTGGCGAAGCGGGCCGGAGGGAGCCATGCCCCCCGGATTTGAAAAATACCTCCTTTGGTCCCTTTTGCCCCCCCTGGACCTATGAAGGGGCCAGAGGGGGCCATGGCCAGTGGCTGAGCCATCGTAGGGACCGGAGGGGGCCATGGCCCCCCCCCGGATTTTTGAAAATTTAAAAATACCTACATATTTTCTTAATTTTTCTCACTTTATGTGTGAAATACCACTATTTTGCCCCCTCCAAAAATTAAAAATAAAAATCCAAGATATAGATGATGGGTACAAATGTCATTCTTAATCATAATCAAATGGTTATCATTAAACCCCTAGTTTTAAGGAATAAATCGTTAAATTCTAATTAAAAATTAACTCACAATCCATGAATTTCTCCCTATATTCTCTCTCATATTTTCATTTCTATTTATTCTCTAATGAATCTCCTTTTTTATTCCTATTTCTTCTCTCTTTTTTTCTCACACGTCTCACAAAATATTGGAGTAGTTAGCCGACAATGGAATTTTTGGAAATCTTCTCCACAGTTATCATATTCACTCTCTCTTTCTCAAATTATTCCTCTCTCTCTCACATTCACCACGAATTTTCTAATATTCATTTAATAAAGTATAATTTTATTTTTTTTATTTAGTTGTTCTTTCTTTTTCCTAAAATTTTATTCTACTACTAGCAATTTTAATCTCGTTAGAATTCAGCCATAGATTTTATCAGATCTAATCATAATCATTGATTTCTTTTTAATCCTTAAACTTTTTTCTAAAATTTCATTCATATTAATGGAAATTCAAATCTCGCTTAGAATCTCAGCTTAATTTCCCTAAATTTTTAATGTAGGCCCCACGTGTCAAATATAATACAATTTTATGAGATGGGACCCACGATGAGTCCCACATTGGCCCATGCATATTTGGCTCCCCCAATATTCAATCCTGGCTCTGCCCCTGGCCATGGCCCCCGGATTTTTAAAATTTTTATGCATATTCCCTTAGTTCCTTTAATTTTTTCAGTTTTTTCTCTTCCCACATGTGAAATGTCACTATTTGGCCCCCCCCCCAATATTGTGGATAATTTTTAAGGTAAAATGATGGGTATAAATGTCATTCCTAATAAAAAACTAATTCATCAATTCCTATTTATTCTCCCCTCTCTTCTCTCTCATCTTTTCTTCTTATTTATTCTCTTCTGTTTCTATAAACGTGGGTTAAAGGAAATTTTTGAAAAAAAAATCTTAGTAGGTATTCAAAAATCAAAATGTTACTTCTAATTAAAAACTAACTCTTCAATCCTTAGTTATTCTCCTATTTCCTCTCTCCTCTATCATCTTTTTTTCTTATTTATTCTTTTTCCTTTCCTATAAGCGTGGCTTAAGAAAATTTGGAAAAAAATCTACTCCACAATTAGGTCTCTTTATCTTGCTTAATTTATTTATTATTTCTCTTTTTCGTTTTTGTTATTCTTTTTAATTTGATTTTATATTCTATGTTTCTTTATTTCTTTTGCAATTTTTGTTATTTGATTTTGTATTGTGATTAAAATGTCTATAGTTAGTAGGTAATTAACTACTATTGATTTGCATCTCTTACCTTAAAAAAAAAATTTGGTTTGCATCTAACTTTTTAGGGTTGAAGTCATGTGTATATATTTTTTATATAGTTGCATTAATTTTACCTATATTTTGTCGAAAAAAAATATCATTATCAATAATATATCATTTTTTAAAATATGGGTGGGCCCCACAAAATATATGTGGGTCTATTATTTAATTTAATAAAATAGTTTAGAGGTGAGACCCCAAATGGGAAGTTTATCTAGCTTTCATTCTTCGGCCCCCCACTATTGCATCCTGGGTCCGCCACTGCACCGAAGGCTCATTTACTCGTGCATACAAAGGCCAACTTTGCAGCAAATGTGCTTGCCAAAATAGCAACAAAGACTCAGGACTGATATGTGTCTACTCCCCACCCCCTTCTTGTCTTGGATATTGCTTTTTGATTCTCTATTTTGTAAAGTTCATGGTGACTTTGTTTTAATTAGATCAATAACTATTGTTGGAATTGCATAGCAACCTTCAGTAGAGTAGGTAATATATATTTTCTATAAGTGAGAAGAAGATTGACATTATTACTCCAAAAGACAAGTCTATAAACTAAGAAAAGAGAAAAGAAGAAGAAAACAACACTTTGCGAGAGGACCTCTTGCTAATTTCACTGGTTCTCTAGGTTTTGCCAGAGTCAAAACCGGTGAAATTTGTCGAAATATTTCATCTAGTTGAGCCCGTCTAAGGTCACCCAACCCTGGGTCCTCCTGTATTTATGATAGAAAACAAATCTTGTGGGGCCTATGGGTAAAAAATTAAAAAAATAAAAAAAGAATCCAGCCCCTGATCCCCTGTATTTATGATGGTAAAGTCGCCGGAGCTCCCCGGACGGATAGTTGATCCGGACTCAATCCCTCCGTGATAGACATCATTGTTGAATGATACCATTCAGTACGTTATCATTGGCTTGGCAAAGGAGAATTTCCTACACTGGCAGCAAGGAAGACATTTTGTTACGAGGAGAAAAAGGGAATTTCGCGTTCAAAGTTTCAAGCAATCAAGTCTTTCTTCACCCTGTTGCTTTGTGTTGCGTTGCGAGATAAGCCAAAACAGCAATAATAAACCTTACAGATCATTTCCACGTAAGCACAGATATATCATAACTTCAATTGTGAATTTTAACATGTACCTGGGGCCTAACTGTCTTAGCCTACGCACCTTATGAGATGACAAACTTGCGAACAATCCTCGCCCGCAAAGTTGCGATCATATAAAGATGGGAAGTACGAGTGGCTGGAACCCAAGGATATCCCATCCCTTCGCATTCTGCGCATGTTAGCATTCTCCGCTGCATATAAGTTTCGGGGAGAGATAGAGAGAGAAAAAAAGGAGATAATCTCTCTCTCCTTCTCGCGTGTGTCTGCAACTCTGCATTACTGCGATTATGGCATGCGCGATTTATAGGCCTGAGGTGAAGAAATTTGTGTTCTGAGTTGAAGAGCCGAAAAATCTCCTGTTTCTTGGTTTCTGGGGAGGAAAGAAGATGTTCGGTGACGGGGGTAATTTCTATTGGGGAAAAGAAGCTCATGGCCAAGTCGAAGGAATTATTGTGGTGTTCGCTTGGATGTCGAGTCAAGAAAGGCAATTAAAGACATTCATTGATCTTTATTCTTCTCTCGGATGGAATTCCCTCATATGCCATTCTGAATTTCTCAATCTGTAAGTCTCATCTTCAGAGAAGAACAATAAATTAAAAGAAAGTTTTGAATTTTCGTTGCCTTCCCTCCCCCATGGTCTCCTGATATATGTATCTTTATGGATTTTGTTAATCTTTGGTTTGATTGTGCTCAGCTGAATTCGCTTCATTTTTGTTCTTATATATTTATCTGAATTTTTGTGGTTGAATGAGTGAAGGCCCACCCTACCTCTCCCTCCCTCAATCTTATCTTTTGTGGGTTTTCTTGTTCTCCGACTTTTTGTTTTTATCTTTTTAAATCTTTATCCCTTTTTGGAAATCCAAGATGATCTGCGATGATCGCGGGTTCTGATTAAGTGCTTTGTTCCAGTGGCTCATGCATCTGTTTATCCTAATTGAATCTCTAGTTGGTGAGACGCCTTGCTTGTTTCTGATGAAATTAGCGTTGAAGACTTATCATAAACGTGAACTACGAACCATGAAAATTGGAACAACCAACGGGAAATTTCATGTAGGAGGGCCGTGTGGGTGAAAGCAAAATTACTTTTTCTCTGTTATAGATTGGACAATTTTCTCGGATAAAAAATTGCAATCCGTGGGTAGAAGAATGATAAATTTATAAGATGTTAAAAAAATTGTGGACAACAATCACCAGTGGCACGCAAGGAGTCATGTTGTTAGGCAAGATTGCTGACATCCGTAGGGGATGGGATCAGTTTCTTTATTAATGAAGAACAAGGTCACAGCTGCTCCTCCTGTCACCTCTCTCAGATTGATCACTGAAAAAGAATCATCGGCCTCTTGATGTTCCTTCAGAATTAGCCCACCTATGCGAGCAATGGATTACGAGGCATTACACCACCAACACCGTGGTTCAGGAAGCAACTGATTTTAACATTTTTGCAGTGGGCATTAAACAACCTGAAGTCATCATCCTTTATGAGATTAGGTTGAGTAGCTTCGATGCTTAAGATATTAAGCATTTTATGAATATATGAACTTTAGATGCCAACATGTTGAAAAAGGTTAAGTCACAAGCTGCAGCTTCTTAGGAGAAATCAATGGTGTTTTTCCATGTAAGGTGAATTTTCAAAACAGAGCCGGAGAAGAGAAGGCTACTTTTTCAAGCAACTGACTTTCTTAGTTTGATTTCTTAGCTTGTGTAAATTGTAAAATGCAAAAGACATGGTTCCCTAAAATGTGAAGGATATCATTGATCTACTCTTTGTTGAGTACTGTTCATGATGTGGTGATTGAGCTGATACCTGGATTGTAGGCATACCCTTAGAGGATTCACAGGTTTTGCAAACAGTCAAAGCAGTTTAAGTACATTGGAAGTGTTTGACATTTAGTGCATTGGCAATTTAAACATTTTCATTGGAACAACTTCATTTTTTTCCCTTAAAAAGATTATCTTCGATGCTTAAGGTGGCTGTTGAGAAACATTTGCATCTCTGTGAAAAATACTCATGAACCGTCAAGAAGGTGTGGAAGCAAAAGATCTAGTTGTCAATATGTTTAATCATTCTCTAAAAACAATTCTACAGGTAATCTTGTTTGTTAGGTCACAAGTACTCATCCTAAGGACCTTTACCTGATCCAAGTGTGATTGGTTCCAGGTCACTGGCTGTTGATCTTAGGTTTTCATGGTATCTATGATTAGCATAAACAGGATTTTTTTTTGCAACCATCCTTGTCCTGTTGCCTCTATGTAAACATTTGGCCTCCGTTTTGTGATAGAATGGTTGTGCTCCAACAGCCTTGGCCTCAATGGGCTCATTGAGTAGAAAATAGAACTCCAGAACATCTTATTTAGAAATATTGAACACATAATTCAAGAATGAAGGCTCAAGTCTTGGATACAACTGTTTTGGGGTTTTTCAGGGAACTCTTTATGTCCTTAAAGAATTCAGAATTATTTATTTTATGCATTCGCCTGTGCAATTTCTTAAAGTTTTATAGATTTATACGAAGATGTAGTTTTGAATGGTCAGTGGCTTTCTATTCATTCTTGCTATGACTCATGAATTCCATCATTGGCATCGTTTGCAGATTCTTCCCTGAGAAGGCTACATCTCTTGCTGTCGGCATTTTGAATGAGCTTCTTAAGGTCAGTGTTCTTGTGATTTTCTTAATCATGAAGGAACTTGTAGGAAAATTTAGAGCAAAATGAACTATAGGCCAGGTTTTTGATACATTATTGGACATAGAGTTCATGTAGCTAACCTCATTTAGTTGGGACAAGGCTTGTTGTTGTTGTTGTATTGGACATAGAGTTCCACATGGGTGGGGACATCAGAAAGCACTGAAATTGGATGGAGCCTTGGGAAATTTAGAAATATTGACTGTAGTTATGAGTCTGTTACCAAACAATTACCCCACGGGGGGTACTGTTTGGCTAGTAATCAAACATTTCTTTGGCATCCATCTCTCTCTCACACATTGATTGCTTTGGAAAAATAGGAGCTGAAGATTACGCCATCCCCGGTTGTCTTTGCATCCTTTTCTGGTGGTCCAAAGGCTTGCATGTACAAGGTCCTTCAGGTAATGTTGCAAATTCTTGATTTTTATTTTATTAGTATGAATCAGTTTGAATGTTGATTTTCATTATTACTTTTCTTTTCAATTCCTCTACCTTCCATAGGAAAGAGAAAAAAAGGAGGGGGGGGGGGGGGGGAAATCTATATTCCTAAAATCATAGTAATGAAGGATGGGAAATTGTGATTTTATATTTTTCCTAGCTGTGGTAATACTAATAATTTTTCCCTGTTACATTTCAGATAATCGAAGGAAAGTGTGAAACACAACTCAAACTGGTATGTCTATACTTCCTAATCCCCTTCTTCTCTATTTGGACTTGGGAAAACCTTAACCATTCATTCCGTTCATATTTATATTTTCTGATACTTGAGTTAAGATTTCTTTGGGGTAAACTGATAAAATGGATACACAGATGGAACAAAATGATGTAATTTTTGCTGGATTTGTAGTATTTCTCATACAGCTTCTTTTTTTCCCGTCTTTTAAATAGTTATTTATTTGAATAGAGGATTCTTACATGGAGTTTATACGCATGTCTTTCATTAAAATTTGTTTTTGGTGCAGGATAATTATCAATTGGTGAGAGATTGTGTTTCTGGTCATATTTATGATTCCAGTCCCGTGGATTTTACAAGTGATTTGGGTTCTCGATTTGTTCTTCACCCCACTGTTCTCAAAATGTCCCATCCTCCGCGATTGATGTCATGGATGGCAAATGGTATTGCTTCTGGCCTGGACGCCCTCTTTCTAAATCGGTTTGAAACACAGCGTGCTGAGTACTGGCAGACTCTGTATGCTTCAGTTGTAAGTTTCTTCAGCTTATGAGCCATTCAAAGTTGCATCTCTTGCTTCTACTAGCACCTTATTGTTATTATTGTTTTTTTTTTCTTCATTTTATGCAGTCCTTGGGTGGTCCATATCTTATTTTGTGTTCAGAAAATGATGATCTTGCTCCCTATCAAATTATCTGCAATTTTGCTCAACGATTGCAAGAGCTTGGGGGTGATGTTAAACTAGTGACATGGAATGGCTCGAGTCATGTAGGTCTGTACCTAACTTTGGTTTTGTAATGCAGTAATTTATGTATTTCATTTATAAATTTTTGACATATAGTTAAGAGAGATCTGAATGGAGATTTATTTTCCCACATAGCTTGAACATTTAAATTACTCTGGTTGGTTGGAAGTTAGGATATTTCTCATCAGTTCCAAATTTATGTTCTGTATTGGTCTGGAAGTATGCATAGCTTATTTTATTTGTTTTACCACAGGTCACTACAAGCGTTATCCTACTGATTATAAGGCTGCTGTTAGTGAATTGCTTGGTAAGGCAGCTTTAGTATATTCACGGAGAATTCAAAAGCTTGAAGGCGAAAGAATCGGTATGGACGGGACACATGATGAATTGTCTGAGTCGGTTTACAACCTCCGGAAAGCAGGGAAATGTTCAAATCAGAGTTTCCGAAGAGTTGCTCTTGGACCAAGTGACCATTTCTTCTTGCCCAGCTCAGTCGAGTATCATGATAGTAGGGACATGGGGTCTGTGCAAGACGAGCAGAAGGAAGGGTTGGTCCATCTGCAAAATCCGCCAACCATTAATGCACACGGTGTTCTAGGTCAAATCCTCTTTGATGTTTGTGTCCCTAAGAACATTGAGGGTTGGGACATAAAGTCACCCGGCAGCTTCAATGGACAACCATATCATTCACGCAGGCATTCATCCTTCAACCCCATCAAGTGCATTCGTCGCTCGAGATTGTAGTCAAAAGTTAAACATTTATAGTAAGATCGGCGGATGATGCTCCTGGAAATGGTTATTGTTAGAGGCACTTTGAGCTTACGAGTAAATCCAATCCCTGCGAACCCATTGAGATAAGAAATGTAAGTAAACATTTCAGTAGTATTGCTGTCTTGTAGGGTAATAAGGATGTTACAATAGCATGTGCTTTCACAGAATTCTATCCAGGAGTTTTTTAAGTGTACAGGGAGGTCAAGCTAATGGTAATTAAAGTTAAAAAGTTTTGGGTTATTGAAAGTGGATGCCATTTACATGGATCGCAGACCAATTTTTCTCTGGGGGAGCAGGGGTAGAGCTTACAGGGGTGGGCTGGTACTGTGTTATGTTTGTAAAATACCTTCCAATGGATTAATTTAGCTTAGTTCTTTTGTTTCTTCCAGTGGAGGTTCTCACCTAGAAATTGTTTTTTTGAAAAAAAAAAAGGTGATTTTATACCTTATAAAGGACCAAATCGAAGATGTATATGATGATAATTGAATAAGAAAATGTTTTTGTGGGGTAAGGCTTGTGAAAGTTTGCATTTGGGCGACCCAACAAATACTCAGCCGGAATGAATGGTGAATCCTGCTGTGAATGACAGCAAACCAAAGATGACAAATGTAAAAGAATTCAACCCTCTTTTTTTTTTTTTTTTTCTTCCTATTAACTGAAATTCTCAGGAAAGAAAGTTATTTACAAACATCTGAATGCAAAACTTGGACGGCATGGGATGGATAATACAGTTTCTATGAATAGAATAAAAACCCTAAGATGAACTCTTGCCATAGCAATGCCTTGTGTCAAGGCATGAAAGAAAAAAAAAATTAGATTACTTGAAATAAACCTAAGATGGATACAATCTGAATGATTGAAGATATCCTTCATAAAGCTTCTTGATTCTCTGTTTCCAGAAATTGCTAACCAGTGCTCAACTTGAATCTTCATAAAACTTCTTGCTTCACTGTTTCCAGAAATTGATAACCAGTGTTCTAAGAGTTGAATAATTTATAATCCTCTTATGGACTTGTGCATGATTGAACATGTTACTGTTGCTGCAGCCTTGAATTGAAAGAGTATCTAAATTTGAGCCTCGCTGGTCTAATAGCACAAGGAGCTTCAATGCGACATGATTCCTCCCCAGCCACTGTTGCAATAGTTATGACTCCTGTTTCCAATTTCATCCAAACATATACTGAGCAGTATATACACCTAACATTACTGGAACCCAAACTACAGGAACTTAATTTCTTTGGTTGTGTCATTGAACTCAACATTATAAGATCTTTTGGCCTAGACGACATCGATGGAACCAGTTGATTTGATCAAGTTGGATTCAGAAGTTACTCCCCCACGAGAATATGTCATCAGAGTCTTCACTACATGGCGAAATTTCCTTCTGTAAGTTGGGAACTTTGAAACGCCCTTAGTAATTCCTGTCAATCTGCCAAGATCCATGTCCAACATTTAGAGAAGTCAACCACTTAATAACTAAAATGGAAGAGTGAAACAGAATCTGTCCTTGGTTTTCGAAACTTCAAACTAAGACTTCTAATTGGACTGAACGTTAGCCTGAAAATTTAAGTAAACAAACAACTAGGCCTATTTCGCAAGGACCATAAAGTTTCCAGAAAAGAAGGTATTCCACAAGGATAAGTCTGACGCTTAAGGATCTATTCGGAGATATTAGTAAATTAGCTGGATGGAGTTATAGAAGATTCCTCCTCCCACCCCCCCCCCCTTCCCATACGATCGAAGGGTCTAAATTACATGACAAGGCTACAACTGCATGCCCGCCCCCGCGGGGGGGGGGCGGTCAGGGGTCTAGTCAGGGGTCTCTCTCTGCATTTTCAGAGGACGACTTGAGGCAGATGAATGTTCTTCTGGCTCAAGATTGATAAAACTGAATATTGAGATTCTACTGAATTACATGTACTCCATAGTAATAATGAATGCAACTATGATTGGAATCCTCTGATTCCCCCAGACAATTAGTAGTATAAAATCAACAATCAGTAGAACAGTCCATACCTGCGACAAATGCCTTGAATTTGAGCAGCTCTGAGAGGGTCTCGAGGAACCACAGAACCATTTTCCCAAGTTCTTGTGCGTTGAGTATCACTACCAAAGAGCAAAACCTTCTCCAAGAATCTCACCTCGCTGTTTTCCATATTTATGACTTTAATCTGGTCCTTTAAGACCATGAAGGGATGGAAGAACCAATCCAACAACAGGGCTTGCGGTCGATTCATATACGTTACATCAACACTTTCATGAAACAGTAAGCCACCTGCTCCAGACTCAATGGAGTATAGAAGAAAATGAAAGAATGAATAAGAAGGCAAACCAATGCCAACTATGGGTGCTTCATTGCTGTCTTTTGCCTTCAACCACTGATCAAGGTCAATTGTAGTTATGACATTCGTATCCAACAGTTCCTTACCCCTGGTTTCGAAAGACTTCATCATGTGGCCCCATATCTGTTATATAGTGAATCAAAATTATGAAGTATTTTCATTCATCTCAAGAGACTGAACAAATGGTAATTGTCAATATATGACTATAACTAATCAAAACTCTTTCTGTTATTTATTAGATATTTAAATGGGAATTGCCATCTAGAGTTTATAAAACAAATCATATTAAAACAGGGAATAGATTGAAAATAGAGGTCAAAAAATGTAGCAGATGAATGATGGTTCATGCTGTTCATTATTAAACTGTGATTACATAAACTATGCAATTGCATCTATAACCAACACACAAACAGAATCTTTTTCTTTCTTTCTTTCTTTCTTTTTTTAGAAAAAAATGGATTCAATTCACGTCTTTAGTTAAAAAGAAGATTACTCAGTCTGTTGTAGAATTTGATTTCAAATGTCATGGTTGCATATGGATAGATAAAATCTCTATATTGGATTTCTAAAATGCTTCTTTGTCAACTTGTCAGATAAGTGTTGTATGTGACATAAGTTGGAAACAGTTGTCTCCTGTATCAAACTCAAGAAACGATATGTGTTTGTCTTAAATTCAGAATCGTTCTTAAACAACCCCCCAACCCCCACCCCACAAAAACAAAAAAAAAAAAGATTTGTGAAAAGCAAGAAATTCAGTGAGTTTGGGGCCAACAAAGGAGAGAACCACTTGATGTTTACAGAATTGATACAAACCTGTACCATTTGCACTTCTTGTATTGTCTCTCTGACAGATCTTGAAGGACTCAACTTTGCCACATGTAATGCAGGTACTTCCACAGAAACAGAGTTTAACTTGCGACTTCCTTCAATGGTGAACTCTGTTGAATGAGATACCCCTTTCTTTCGGTACTGGGGCCTGGCTGTGAGCAATTTGATGGCTATTATTAAATATCGACAAACAGATAACAGATAAGAGCTCAAAATTAAATCTTAAATGACTCAAAACAGGAAGAGTATGTATGTGTGTGCAGGGGGGAGAGAGAGTGCGTACTTTGGAAGGATGGACCCCTCTCTTAGGTAAAGCCAGTCATTTGTGTACTCATCAAACTCTGCAACCATGGCAATTACGTAAGACATACCTCTCCTGAAAGATCTCTCCTGCACCAATATGAAGATGAATGGTTAAGTAATTTCTGTTGAAACAAGCCAAATTTAGAAACAAATGAAAAAATACATGCCAACTAGTGCACCTGAAACACCACAGCAGATCCATAAAGCCCAACGAAAATGCTTGAGAAAATAGACAACAGTACACTC
Source organism: Hakea prostrata (assembly GCF_041222555.1). Taxonomy (NCBI): domain Eukaryota; kingdom Viridiplantae; phylum Streptophyta; class Magnoliopsida; order Proteales; family Proteaceae; genus Hakea; species Hakea prostrata. Next base: position 12,868,859 of record NC_142603.1, read on the forward strand.
CCAATGACAACTAGTGGCCATAAAAGGATTGTCAACCCGGCTATTGGAATACAGGCCAATTCAAAGAATGGACCTTCACGGGTCACTAGATCATGAAGCAAGCGATTCCAGCCCTTGAAAAGCATATACGGACTTTTCACTATTGCAATGGCAGTATATAGAGGGACTTCCACTATTAGTCCCATTAGTCCCACAATGATACATGCTGGTACATGTATTAACCTGCAAAATAATGTAAAAATTTACTACTTATTCACATAGCACAAGTAAGCAACTTTTATCCTATAGGGGTGTTCTTGATGTTTACGTTGCACTAAGCAGTAGCCTGGTGGTTTACTGCATTCTAGTCCAGTGTTTTTCTTTCATGGTTAGTGACCATATTCAAATTCAAAGCAGCCTATAAAGTATGAATACAGCATATGTGAGAAGAACAACAACAGACAGTGCCAACAAAAGATGCTCCCCTAAGCTCTCTGAAGAACACTTGTTACTTCAATATTGCACACTGTGACCTTAATCATTTAAACTCCTGGATATGATGCTTGAACTTCAATACCATGGCTATGCATACATCATACATCTCCTGCTTCATTAGTGCTTATTCTGTGAGCCAGTTACGGGTTTCTATCCTATGCAGGATGTGAGGGCATGCCCCTTTTTGCAAATCCTGGCTCTTTGATCAATGTCCTCATCTCTAGTCACTAGATAGATAAATATATATTCTCTCCTTTTCTTTTTGTCATCTAAAACATTGGTAGCTTCAAAAGACTGCTCAAATCAGATCCTTCTAACCATGGAACCTGCTCCAGGACTTGTTCTACCCTCCCAAGAACTAATACATAATGCATTTCCCTAAAGTTCAATTTCACTGTTCATACCTCAGAGCCTGGCATTCATCAGAACTTGCATTGCCCTCTCTTAGCTCCTTTAAGTAAACAGGGTAAGAATGGTAGCAGACATCAGCAAAATCACGGACCACAGTACAACTCCCTTGTATAGTGTCCCAGGTTCCATCCTATGAGTTGATTGGAAACAAAATTGCGTCAAAAGAAAATCATGGGCTACTCAAATTTTTATAGAAATTCTGAAATAATAGATAAGAGCAAAAGCATATCCGAAAAACCTACCACAATAAAATGGATGAACTTCTTCAGTACAGAATCATTTCTGAAAGCTTCGAAAGTAGATATCCACGGAGTAAAAAACCCATAACCTACTCCAACAATAATGCTCCCCGTAATGCCAATACCCAACCAAATGCCAAACAATACCGGCAAAGCGAATAGTAAAGCAATTTTGAGCGGTATATCAAACCGATTAGTCCTGTTAAAGCAGATAAATGATGAACCCATTAGAGCAAATTTGAAGTAATCACAATTCTACAATTCAATATTGGAAGAAAACCACATAGAGATTAGAGAGAAGAGTAAATGCCATACTCGATGATGGTATGGACAGTCCAGTAAACATGAGATGGGAAGAGCCCCAATATGACCCCAGAGTTACCAAGTATCAGAACAAGACTTGCAAAAGGACCTACCAATAAACCTGCAACATCAGACATAATCAATAGAAACCCAAGTACCCAAAGTCCAAACAAATCAAAAATGGAAGGAAAAGGCACCTTTAAGAGCACCGAAAAAAAGCGCGGAGCAGAACGCAAGGACCACATAGCTGATCCTCAAGCTTCGTTTCACCATATTCCCCATTTCAACGGATGGAAGACAATCATCGACCCCTTTGAAATTAAATGATTTCGGTTTGGAATTACAGTAAAAACAAACAGGAAATCATCGTACATAACGCGTCTTATGCGTGAAACCTAAGTACTTCAAACTTCAAAGTGTGCTAATCACCATTGCCAGAAGCAGAGAGAGAAGGAAGAAACGTGAGCAGCAGCTAAAAAACGTATCAATGGAGGTAAAGGAAAATTCAGAAATAAATAAATAAAAAATAGAAGAGTCTCAACCATGAAGCTTCGCTTCCAATTGTAATAAATAAAAAGAGAAAAAAAAAATCCCAGACCCACTATGCTGCACAACCCATCTCTCTCACCTTTTCTTAATTTCTCTGTCTTCTAACACACACATTAATAATTAATTATAAAGGATCTTTGAAAATAAAAATTTGAAATAAGTCTAAAGTTGAAGATCAAAGTATACATCACTGCTTACAGCGTGGATTGCACCATCCCATAATAAATTTGTCTCTATGTGCAGCCTTCTGCAATTCAGAACTGTTTCTTCTGTTGGTGATTGATTTCTTGTAGTGGAAGAGAAGAGAATGTCCAAATTGTCTAATACAATAAGACTAGTATCTGTCAAGTCGGGAGGGACCACAGTGCAGGTTAGATCGAAGAAATCTTTTCAATTGCAATTATTTATGGAAAGTGGAAACCCTTATCTGGAATATCGAAATTTTTAGGTATAAGAACACATTTATGTCATATTTAATCCGTAGATACTGAAACTTCAGCGATTCAAACGGGTCGTTGAGTACAAAATTTGCTTTCCTTCGTGGCGGGAACAAATGTTCCCACTACCTGTAACCGCCGAACACGGCCTTTCTCTTTTTTATTATTAATTTTTTCTCTTTTGTTTGTGGTTTTTTTTTTCCTTTGCGGGCAGCCATCATGTCCCATGGCGTTCAACTTCAATGCTGTGCACAAGGAACAAAAGTTCGCCCGATTTGTCGGGTTTGCTACTCGGCGAATTGGGCAAAATATCACGATATTTTGACCTCTCAATTCAAATTTTTTCGCCCCTTGGCTATTTTGGTAAATTTGATGCTATATCCTAATTTGATACAAATATGTGATAAATTTAAATTATTTCTTATAACTATTTTCATTTAAATCTTCTGCTTAACCACATTTAACATGTTACCTTGAAAGCCCTAAATCCTTCTAACATAATTGGAATGATTAACTGACGATTCTATTACAAAATTCCTTCACAATTTAAATTGTTTCCATAAATTATTTCATGTATATACTCTTTCCTAATCACATTTGGCATGTTGGCTTTTGAGGACTAAATCACTAGAATATAGTTGGTAAGATTGCTCATTAATCTTGAAGATTTTGCTATAAAGTGTCTTCTTATTTATAAATTATTCTATGTAGATTTTCTTTCTAATTATATTTAGTACATTAACTTTTGAGTCTTGAATCATCGGATAGAATTGGTAAGATTGAAATATAATCGCGAGAGAAATCATCTAAAACATGCAAGAAATAGCATAAAAATCAAAAAATAATATTAATATAATATCGATTTTTTCGATATATCGCGAGATATCGCCGATTTCTTGCATATCTCGTTTTGGGAGGGGGTTTTTGTCTCGCCTCCCAATATAGTTCCCTGGCTATGCATTTAATGAACCGCATTCAGGCCTTGCCCAGCTACGCTTTTACATGATGGAGCTTTTAGTTAATGCGTAGCACTGAGCTGTGTATGGTTTTGATGAAACAAATGGTTAAGGGTTAAATTTCAACCGCCCAATTTGCAGGGTTTTTTTTCTTCTTCTTTTTAACCATACCTACTTGTATAAAAAAAATAAAATAAAAAATTTGAATGGTCAAGATTTCGATCTCAAGTCTCAACCACTCGGGGAGATTGTGGCTACACGTAACTCAATGCTACACATTTAATGCGCAACACTGAAGTTGAACTTGCTTTAACGATGGTTTGTATAGGATTTCTAATCTCTAGCTCAGTGTGTTTCTCCCATAGTTAGAAACTTTGGGACTTAAGCATTGTAAAACTTGAGTTTACTTTCTTTAATTACATGCTTATGTTAAGTGGCAGAAAAGATTCTCGTAATGCTTAGAATCATCTTGCAAGATTTTGGGACCTTCAAATCAATATTAAGTTTAGTTTTTTATTTTACATGTCAATGATCGGAAACCAAAATCTTGCATCCAGTGGTCTCAAATGCAAGACTGAAGATCTACCAAATTTTCAATTGAAACTCAGGATATAAACCGATATTTTGAAGTAAAAAAATTTATTTTTCTGAATGAACTCATGTTAGGCCAAGTTAAATACTCAACCTGGCTCTGAAGGTCAAAATTTTGAACTCTAATCTTAGTCTTATTATAGCTTATTAAATTTTATACTTAACTTTTGACTCACATTGTGGAAGTAAATCCAAACTAATTCATACCCTAGCTTTATATCTTGGTCAATTCTCCACGTAAATTCAAAATGTCCTCATATATGCATATTGAATCATGACAAAAACTTTTTACCAAAAAAGGACTCATGAAAAAAAACCTCTAGACCACAAGTTGTGAATAAAATATTAAAAGAGACAAAATTTGGATACAAGTCAACTTTGAAATAATAGTTAAAGTCAACTGAAAAGGGCAAACCACATTATATCTTGAAGTTAAGATATTGAAAGAGTCTTCCAAACAAAATTGCTGAGCTAAGACTGGGATAAGTTTGGGATTTAAAGAAGTCAAACTCAGCATGATCAATTTAGAAATAATTACTTGCTGACTAAACTATACCAATTAGAATCATTTTCTCAAAAATATTGAGATATGAAATTGTTCATTCACAGTTCCTTATGGCAACCACAGAACTCTATCCTTATCCTAAATAAATAAATATAAAATTTTTTTTCAGATGAAAGTATTATTAGTGAAGAAACTTAAATTTCTTAAGAATTAAGACATTTATCTCATCATGTATCTTCATTTAAGTCTTGCTCCATTGTGGACTCTAATCTCAACCCTTTGTTCTACGAGAAAAGAAATTAAACAAACTCGCTAAACTTTGTCTCTATAGGATTTGCACTCTGGAAGAGGAGGCTGGCCTCTTCAGCTCTGGCTGTGAAAGCATAAAGAGAAACAATTTCTAAGAGTAGAAATCCTCTCCACCCAGACATCCCCATATCTCCCACTCACATAAGACTTGACACGGATAGGTTCATGTGCGAAGGTGGGGAGATGAGAGGCCGAACGGTTGGACGGAGACGACCTGCACTCCATTAGTCTGAAGAACACAATATATAAAATATATTCACATTCTTTTTTATTTATTTATAACCTAGGTATTGGCATTTACGTAGCTTACTAGCTTATGAACTTGACTGTTTAATTTCTTTTCGTTTTTCTTTCTAGTTATCATTCTCGCCAAACTTCATTACTTGCATGATGCATGACATTCTCAAAGGAAGAAAAAAAGCATGCATGAGAAATAGATATTTGTGCGAGATCAATGAAAACACATCAACCTCACTCTCTCTCAATCGCTCCCCACATTGTTCAATTGAAGTCAAAACTACCCATTCATCTGTTGAAGATTCCAATCACTCCACAACAATTCATTTAAAAGACTTGACTTTTTCGAAGTCTTTTCACTTGCGAGTATGCTTCATCCTTCCATTTATTTAAAATACTTTCCGGTCTTCCTCTTGGATCTTCACCATCCCTTCCTTTATCTATCTGTCAATTCGATATTTCGTGTTGTAGTGAGTCTTTCGTTTCCTTCCCCCTCGGTCTCCCGAGTTGGGTTGCCTCTTCTGTGCTCTTTCGGGTTTTCCAAGAGGGCCGTTGGCTTGGCCGGCACGCCCCGGTGTCCTCCCTGTGCCCCCTGCAGGGTTACACAATACCACTATAGGGTTGCACTTTTCTTTATTTTTTTATTTTTTATTTATGTACCCCACCTAATGTAAAGTGGGCCAGTAGAATCTTTGGTAAAGAAAAGAAAATAAAAACAAGGGTAAATATCACTTACCTCCTCTCTTAGCTGGACAAATAGCACTTACACCCACTCTTAGTTGGATAATATCATTTACCTCCCATCTTACCTAACAAATATATCAAACACCTCCCCTCTATTAACTTTCTCGGTTAAATTTAATTTTTATCATTAAATATTTTTCTAAAATCCCAAACTACCCTTAGTTAAATATATTTTTTTATTTTAAACCCTAAATTACTGTAATCACCTTAATAGTTAAAATACTAATTACACTCAATTAAAATAATTATTAAAAACCAAAACACCATAGTTAAAACCTAAATTATCTTTAATTTTTAAAAGCCCAACATACTCTTTTTAATATTTTTTTTCAAACAATTAAAAAAACACGTACTACTATCAAGTAAAATTAAAAATGCAATTAAAAAAAAAAAAGGTATGTTGATAAAATTAAACACGTATTACTATTTTGGGTTTTTTTAATTGTTTGATAATTATATAAAAAAAAAAGGGTATGTTGGGATTTTAATAATTAAAGATAATTTAGGTTTTAATTATGGTGTTTTGATTTTAACATTTATTTTAATTGAAGATAATCTAGTATTTTAACTGTTAGGGTGATTAGGGTAATTTAGGGTTTAAAATAAAAAATATTTTTAGCCAAGGATAGTTTGGAGTTTAAAAAAAAAATTTAACGGTAAAAGTTAAATTTAACCGAGAAAGTTAACAGAGGGGAGGTGTTTGATATATTTGTTAGGTAAGAGGGGAGGTAAGTGATATTATCCAGCTTAAGAGGGGGTGTAAGTGTTGTTTGTCCAGCTAAAGGGGGAGGTAAGTGATATTTACCATAAAAACAATGAAGAATCTATTTTGGTCCTAGCTGTAAACCTAATGGATGGCAAAAAAGTAGGGGTGTAAATGGATAACGGAAATTCGCATCCCCATCCGTTTATGGATATCCGAATCCGTCCGATTACTAATAGGACGCAGATATGTTATACCCCTTTCTTACCGATTATTATCCATCCAATAAAACTATCCGATTAAGTTATTCATTTAGATTTATTTTTCTTATTTTTATAAAACTTTTATATATGATATGTGACTAGTTTTCTACTAAAATAATTACCAAAGTTACTAAATTCTTAAATTTCAAACTTAATTCTCACAAATAAAATGGTAAAGATATAAAAGTAATCAAAAACTTGTATTCAATCTATATGTATGCCCATTTAGAAGAATCTTTTCTTTTTTGGTAACAAATAAATGGGGTTTAGCAACCCCTGAAAAAGAAAACTACTCAAGCATACAAATTTTATCCGCCAGTAAGATCTCTCCTCCAATTCTTGGGGTGGATCCAGAAAGCATCACGAAGGTTCCTCTAAAGAAGTCAGTCTCTTTGTCATCCGGTCATTAGCATATAATAGGATGCGGATATGGTATTACCACTATCCGATCCGAATCCGGTCCGTTTACACCCCTACAAAAAAGTGCTTAGCGTATTTGATATAAATGATTGCTATGATCTGTTTATGGATATAAAGCGTGATCCAGAACTACACAGGTGTATTAGAAAATTCTACACCCAACTCAATTACGTAATATTACTAACACAAGAAAGCCAATAAAAATACAGGAAAGAAGGCAAAAGTGTAGGGAAACCACATAAAAGAACGAATTGTAGATCAGAGCTCTTTTCTAAGACGGTAAGTTTCAAAATCAAACCCAGGAATCCATAGTTCTTCAGGGTCATTCTACCCGGTTGTTTCCAAGAGCTTTTAAGTGATTTTGTTACTGTTTCATGTCTTCCTGTTGTAGATTAATGGTTATTCAGCGTAGATTTGTTGCAGCTAGAGACACTATTTCTAAGAGTTACATGTTGGTGCAAGCCCTTAGTTTTTTATGGTTTTGACCATTTGTGTATGTTTTAGGTTATTAAATGTTTCAGGCTTCACTGAGGCAAGCTCTATGCTGGATATCAGGAAGAGATCGATGCTGTCAGATGTATCTTTTCAAATTTTATAGAGTTCGCTAAGGCAGCTTCTAAGCTAACCCCTTGCATTGTATATTATAAGGAGTTATGGTTTGCCTTAATTTTCTGGTTAATTTCTTGCAGTTAGAAAGAAAATCTATGCAGATATTAAGATTTTATTACCTACTAATTTGAATTAAACTGTAAGAAGTGATCTTTGCTCATGCGTTTGAGGTTACGGTTCAAAAGTTTTCTTTTTCTTGCATTCCTAAAAACACTTTCTTGTGCCGGAATGTAGAAGAAAGAACTGCAAATTATGGATTATCTCCTCCTTTTTCTGTTCTTCTAGAGACTGATGATCAAAATGGCTCTAGGTTACTTTCTAACTCCAGCCCATCAGCGTTTGTAGAAGGGTATGCAAATGTCATCAAGTTGGAATATGCAGTCATGAAACTTAAAGATGTGAATAACTTTTGAGGAATTCACCATTACAGTGAATGGGCTGAGTATAGATTCAGATCTTCCTAAACATGTTCGAGGAAAGTACTATGATCTCTGCCGAAGTCATAATTCTTTTCCTTCATGACAATCTTCTTGAAGGCATCATCAACTTTAAGTTGATATCTGGAACAATATTTCTGAAATTGTCAATGTGGCTGATGCCCTTCGAGTGTGCTAGCTTACTAACCCTCAGAATCAGAATGATCTTACATCGAGGAACAAAAATTTGAATGCCTTTGAGATGTTGGGCATGAATGTTAGCTCTCTACGCGCAGATTCAGACGCATACGCAAACTTAATGAAGTCTCTAATATGAATGTTGGAAGATTCTCTCTCTCTATCTCTCTCGGTTTGTGTGTAGGGGTTGATGCTTTTAAGTGAGGGATGGAGTGGGAAGAGTCCGGATCACCGACCCTGACGGGGAGCACAAAGTGCCCCCCCCGACGCTTCCTGACCACATATATCAGTGGGGCCCACGGTGAAAAACACTTTTTGGAAAAAATTGAAAAAAAAATTTTCCAACACCAGTGGGACCCACTGGTTTTTGTGGTCAGGAAGCCATGGGGGAGAAAATCCGGATTCCTACTCGAATCCGGATCCTCACCCCGACGATTCCCGACCACTGCAAAATAGTGGAGCCCATGGATGAAATTTTTAAAAAAAAAAAAAATTGGTTTTTTCCAAAAGGTGTTTTTTACCGTGGGCCCACTACCCCTTCTCCTCCGTTGCTTTGCTTAGTTTTGGACAAATAAATTTAAAAAACAAATGTTTATTAGTGTCATCCTGAATTATCCCTAATGCTACTTCCTATTTATCCAATTTATCAGCTAGACTGTTTATTACTATTACCATTAGCGTTAAGTACTTTTTATTTCCAATATTAGCTTCAACATCCTAAATTTAAAAGTACAATATCTCCCGAATTTTTGTAAAGATTTATGATTATAAGAAGAAAGAAACAAAAAATAATAATAATAATAATAAAATACAACAGTAAAAGAAGATGAAAAAATAGGATAATTTTCATCTAGATCCCGAGATCTAAGGTTTGGTCCAGTTTAAGTTTTCTTTTGCATATGGCTCTCTATGTAGTTTCAATAAATAATTAAATAAGGATAAACTTAATAAAAATCGTTAATTTAATAATTTTGTGACAAAAATACACTTATTATTTTTTCAATTTAGTTGTTTTAGTTTTTTTTTCTTCTTTTTAATAAACTTATTTCTATTCTTCAATCTACCAAAACAAAAAACAATTCAAAAAATATATATAAGCAAATAACTCCGTCTCCAAATGGAAAGTGAATATGTAGGTTGAAGCTTGGAAGCCCCACCCTCTACAATATCTCAACAATCTACCTCATTTGGCTCTTTAGTTTTCGGTATTTACGTCTTGGTTTGGTTTTGAATCTCCTCCTAAATCCTTTGTTTCGTTTTGAAATTAGATTTGGGAGCAATGGTGGTAAATTCTTAGCAAAGGTTTAGGGTTTGAGATTTCAAGATTAGATTCTTAGCTAAGGTTTTGAAGCATTACGTTTCATAGTCCAGCAAAACCTGGGATATCAAGTTTAGAAGAGGAAGATGGACCGATTCAGGGATATCAAGTTCGAAAACAAGGTATTCTATTTACCAGGTTGTGATTCACGATGGGACCAAATCGTTGTTGCTTGATCTCTCTTCTCTCCCATCTTCACCATTCTTTTGCTCCACGATTCTCTACAACCCTTAACAAAGCTTTTGATTTTGAGGATTTTTTTTTTTCTTCTGTTGGGATGAATGTTTTCCCTCTTTTGGATTTTGCTTTCCCTAGTCGTTTGAGATTTTTCTTCACTCGGTTTTTTTTGCTTCCTTCATTGTTTTAAATTCTCAGGATGTTTTTTTTTTTTTAAGTTACTGGTTTGGTGATGAAGCTTATGTGAACTAGAGTTTTTGATCTGGGCATCGTCCCTGAACCTGAAGACAAACCCTTGGCTGTAGCACTTCTTTTTACTCAAGTTTTTCTCATTTTATCTCACTTTTTGGGTTGATTTTTGATTTATTTGTTTGAGTTTTCTTTTTTAAGTTTTTTTTTTGGTAGATTGAATAAAAGAAAGTAACTTATTGAAAAGAAAAAAAAAAAACTAAAACAATAAATTGGGGAAAAAAAAAAGCAAGTGTATTTTTGTCACAAAAATTATTAAACAAACAATTTCTGTTAAGTTTGTCTTTATTTAATCATATCTTGAAACCACAGGGGAGCCATATGTAAAATAAAACTTAAATTGAACTAAAAGTGACTTGGACCAAACCTTAGATCCAGGTGAAAATTACCTCAAAAAAAAAAAAAATCAAACATAGGGTTTTTATATTAAGATTATTATTATTAATTTTTTATTTTTATTTTAACAATGATATCTAACCCTAATGAGTATCATTTTAATGCTTTACTCAAAATAAAAAATAAAAAATTGATGGATATACTGAATAACTTAAGGGGTGACATTTATTTTAGGAGATTTAATTAATATATTGGATAACTTAGGGGATGACATTTATTTTAGGGGTCTTAAGTTATTCTAAAATAAAAAAATCTTATTCTTATTATAATTTTTAATAACTCAAATATGAAGGATTGTATAACAACATTTTCATTCCATTTCCCTGTTTTGAAATATAATTTTTTATTATTGTTTATAAATACTATACTCATATATGTTTACACGAGAATAAAAATACTTTTAAAACCAATGGGGTTGGTCCAAGTGGTAAGCAGCTTGGTTCAAGGTTCGGGTATCGAATCCTAGTGGATGCAAAAAATCCCCTCTGGGAGACTCACTCACCACAGCCAGGTGTGCGACGCGGGTCGAACCACCGGTTTATAAATCGGGGTTGGCAAACCAAAAAAAAAAAAAAAAAACTTTTAAAACAAAAAAGAATGAAACAAGAAAAAAATAATAAAGTTAAAAAAAAAAAAAAGGATATGTTTTGATATAAAAATATACTCCACCTTTTAAGGAACTCTTTTTTTCTTCTTTCATGAACAGTTTTTCAAAGGAGGCTCTAAATTGTGCCAAAATGTTGATTCATTTTCAAAAAAGAAAAAAGAAAAAAAACCAATCGGATTATATATGATTTGGGGTATTTTATTAAAAAAAAAAAAAAAAAAAAAAAAAAAAAAAAAAAAAAAAACAAACAATTGAACAAACAAGAAACAGCAAATTTACCATATAACCCCTTCTTAATTTTACATCTATAAGTAACCACTCTAATTTATTTCATTTTTTTTTGTCATGCCTTTCCCCATTTTTTTTTGGGTTGTCTTTTTCCTGTCAAGTAAAAAGGTCTTGTTCAGCACCGCCATCGTTCGTTTTCTTTTCATAGTCCACTGCTACCAGCTACCCTATTCCTGCAGTCCTAGCCATCTTCCTCCATTACTTCTTCAATTCTCTTTCATCCCTGTGTAACTCTCTTTGTGTGTATCTTCTTGCGAAGACAATGAACTAGAAGAGGATGTAAGACAACAAATTATTTTCATGGAAAGTTGCAGCAATTTTGACCACTTTTCTCTCTCATCTCCAGTTTGAGCAGGAAGCAGGTGAGGAAGTACTGTCATTCTGGATCATTCTTTGTGTAGTTTGTCAAGCGTGTGGCTTAATGTCTTGTGCCTGTAAGAAGACCTAAGCCCAACACTGGTGATAAATTAACCTGTTCATACATGGTGGTCTTTGTCTCTGCTTGTGATGTTCTTCCAAAAATGCATACTCACATACCCTGTTTGCAGGGGGAAAAAAAGTGAGAGAATAGAATAGACTTCTGCTGCGGGTCAAGAAAAGACATTCTGCTCCTAAACAGATGCAGGTGATTCTTCGATGCCATTCTATAATATTTTTATGACCATCCTTGGTATGGTGAAGCTTGATTTTGTTAATAGGCGAGACCAAGACATCCAAGACCGTTCAGATACCGATCATTTTGGAATCCACTACACTGCGGGTCTCATATTGATTCCATTTGGTTTGGTAACTGTAGTGTCTTCAATGTCCTTTCACATGGATATTGAGATTATTGCTGCTCTATATGTTAATATGCTTAAGTTTTATTTGAAATTATGTCTAATTTCATGCCTTTGCATTTGGGTTTACTCGTGAATGGGTTCTTGCTGATCAGTCGGACAAGAATAAAAGGTCTGTGAGTATTTATTTCTGGGACACCTTTTAACATTTCTTCGGCAGTAAAATTTGACAATAGTTAGGTTTTCATCCTCTTTTGTTCGTCTTGTTGAGTGTATTTCTGACATCTGTAACTTATTTGAAGCCATAAGCGGAAGATGGACATGACTAGGGATGAAGTTAATCCTTATTCAATGCAGACTGCCATTGAACTCCAAAAGACATTAGCACCAGACATACCCAGTTTTGTGAAATTGATATGTCGGTCACATGTCAGTGGGGCTTTTTGGTTGGTGAGCACTAACAAAATCTTATCTGAAATGTACAAAAGTTCAATGAAAATTAGTCATTCTTGCTGGTGTAACTGGAAGCAATGCTCTCTGTTAACAGAAAATTCCTACTGATTTTTGCAAGTTGAACTTGCCTAAAGAAGACTGTAGCATCACATTGGTAGATCAAAATGGTGAAGAATATAAAACAAAGTACATTGCTGGAGCGCCAGCATTAAGTGGTGGATGGAGGAAATTCTCTAAAGAACACAAATTGGTTGTAGGAGATTCATTGGTGGTCCAACTTGTCGAGGCTTCTAAGTTCAAGGTGATGCACTGTTCCCAAACTATCATGCTATACAAATATACAATGCATTGTCCCTGTAACTCTGAATTCAGGATCACTTTTGCTGGATCTTTTATGTGGGTGCAAGGCTTTTAGTTTTTTTTTATGCTTTTGATCCTTGTTTTTCATATTAGATTCTTTAACTGACCTCCTAAATCATGTGGAATTCAATAATGCGGCCAACTTCACTCTGGATATTTGATATTTGGAAGAGATGTTCTCTAAATACATCTCTTTGAAGGGCTAAAATTCAGCTTTCTTACGTAGCTGCTAACCCCTTGTACTGTTTTAGACTACAATACAAAGATCCTGTTAGATTAGTCTTTTGAGATTCTCTGTTTTTCCATTTTTTCCTTTTGTACTTGTGCTGTTATGCTTCAAATCACTTATTTCTCCAATTCACTTGGTAAGAAGTTTTTCCTTTCTGATCCTGCTTGCTTTTTATGTAGGTGCACATCATAAGAGAAAATGGTTTCGCTGATTCTGAAATTTCTGTGCTTCATGCGATTGAAGAGGAAATTCTTGTTGGTAACTCGGTTTCTTGATTATTCAGAACTTTGCAATGATCTTTGTTTGTGCCTTTCAGGCTATCATTCAAATTTTACTTTTCTTTCATTTGTTTTAAAAACAATAATCACTTCTCTTTGAATGTAGAGGATGATAATGCAGTTGAGGGAGTATCTCGCCATTCATCTGTTTTTCAAGAGAGAGATCACAATGATACTCCCCAAGGATCTGTTTCTAGCCCCTGGCCATTATCCAAAGAACAATGTGCTTATGACACTACAGAAATTAGTTCTAAAGATTTGGGAGGTTTCAAGTTGGAAAAAGCAACCAAGGAATTTAAAGATGTTAAGAACTTTGAGCATTTCACCATTGTAGTGAATGGATTGACTATTGATTCTGAATTTCCAAAACATGTTCGACTGAAGTACTATGAGCTCTGCCGAAGTCAGAATTCTTTCATTCATGAGAATATTATTCAAGGCATCAACCTTAAGTTAATTGTTGGAACAATTTCTGAGATTGTCAATGTGGCTGATGCCCTCCGAGCATGCAAACTTACCACCTCTCCAAATGACCTTGCTTGTTGGGACAAAAGCTTGGATGCTTTTGAGAGATTGGGCATGAATGTGGGTTTTTTACGACTGCTGTGGCTTGTGAAAGCTAAGGAATCAAAGATGTACAATGAAGCTGTGACCAAAAGAGCTTGCTTGGAAAAGGATATGAGAGAACAAGAAATGAAACTTATGGAATTATACAGAGAGATTCAGACACTAAAATTGAAGGCAATGGAACATAAGTTGAAGTTTGAAGGTAAGGTCAATGCTCCTTGGTGAAGTTTGTTTTCCTTATATTTCAGTTCTACCTTTTGATTTCTTATGGAGCTGACAAACAGATTCTATGAAATGAAGAGGGTTTTCTTTTTTCTGGAAAATGATTTTAGATGTATAGTTTTGTGGAATTTATGTAAATCAGCATGTAACTACTGGGACTCTCTCTGTCTACACTGTAATTATGCTTTAGTAAATATATAACCTTTACCAACGGGGGTTGGTCCAAGTGGTAAGCAGCTTGATCCGCTTAAGCAAAGGTTCCGATATCGAAACCTTGTGGATGCAAAAAATCCCAGCTGGGAGACTCACCCACCACAGTTAAGTGTGCAACCTGGTCGAACACCGGATTAGTCAGGGCAAAGCCTTAGAAACCGGGGTTGGCAACCAATATATATATATATATATATATATATATAATCCTTAAGATAATGGCATGGCCGTATTAGCAAATTGAATATGGGTTATTCTTACCATATCTTTAACCTAAATGGGTTTTAATATTTGTTAATGGCTGAAATGATCTAATAAAAAAAATACAGAACACTTTTCTCAACAAAAAAAAAAAAGTATATATATAGAATTCAGAACCATAGCGATGAATTGTGGAGTTTGGACCACCATCAAAAAGTAAACATTTATGAGTGATTTTGAAATCTTCAAAGAATTCTTTCCAAGAAAAGATAATTTTCAGAAAACTGTGATTCTGGAATCTGACATGGAGATTTTGTGATTCTTTATTGCTTTTTGCTTTTGTTCTTTCTGCCCGGACTCTAGAGCGTGCCGATTTCCAGCTACCAGCTCATCTTGCCTCGATTTTCTATCCAAAACTCTTTCCATCTGATTCTCTTTTTATGGGGGTGTAACAGATTTCAGACCTTAAAAAAGCTCTTTCCATCTGTTTCTTTTTATGAGGGTAAATCATATAGGGATTTCTTCAATTTTGCAATCAATTATATCTATTATTTTTTAAAAATTAATTAATTATAAATACTTATTATTATTATTATTATTATTTTATTAGTATCATCATTTTTTTTTATATCAAACTGAAATACTTCATTGATGAACTTGAAAGGAAATACGACACATCAAAAGAAAGACGAAATACAAAAGATAAATGCATGAAAACCCAAGGTTTCGATCCGAACCAAGGAATGGAAATTGACTAAATGTCATATATGCAATAAACAAGGTCATTCTAACTAAGAAATGGGTTTAGCCTAAGCCCTTAGAATAATAATTATAACAACCACCACAACAACAATTAAGCACAAGGAATACGACATACATATCCTCCATCATAAACATCAACAGAGGCGACGCGTCACAAAGGCGGACAAAGACACTCCACAAGGGCGGAAATACATGCCATAAAGGCGAAGAGATAACACGCCACAAGGGTGGAGAGATAACACACCACATGGGCGAAAACAACAGCCATGGTGAAAACACACCGACGGCAACCGGCAACACGAGAATCTCGCACCAGCAAAGCTTCCAAATCCACAGGAGATACTTCCAGTTCCGGCATAAAACATTTAGGCTTGCGGAATGCACTACCAGATCTCGCATATACCAGAATTTTTTTTCTTCTTTTCTCAAAAAACCTACAACCTTCCACCGATTGGGGAAAAGAGGGAATAGAGAGCGACGGAGAGATTTGAGAAACTGTGTTTTTTTTTTTCCTAAACAAGAACTTCACAGGAGAGGAGGCGGGGGAGAGAGTTGGAAAAGACGCAAAGAGAGGCGGAGAGGGGGAGAGAGAGGAGGTGAGGTTGCAGAAACAGAGTGAAGAAAAATTAAAGAAAAAACCAAAGAAAAACGAAACAAAGACGGAGAGAGGGAGAGTGGAAGTGAGGGAGCAAGTCTGAGAGTGGGTCTCTCCACCTCAAAGAACAACAATAAAGATGTATATCAAAGATGCAAATCACATGGCACTTCTGTTTACCAAAAAAAAAATCACATGACACTTCGAAAATCATATCTTATATTAAGCGTTCAAGAAATGATCATGGTGCCCAAGTATTCCAAAAAAAAAAGAGTAGTATTATCATCTTTCTTGCTTGGAGACACCAACAATGCAAAAAAAAAAAAATTTACAATTTCAAAACCCCCTAACCTAAAGTTTTGGAATCATGAAAGATAAAAAACATGGGTTTTTGATTTTGAAAGAGACAATGAAAACCCTATTCCAGTCAAAAAAAATTTCCTAAAAAACCTTTTATATCCATGGCTAAAGACAAAAGGTTTCCCACACAGAAGAAATTAGCAAGGATAGCCAAGACCAGAGTTTGGAACTACTTAAATTAACCTTTTATACGGATTAAGGTTGGCAAAAGTTTGTGGAGTGATTCGGAATTCACATATTGATGGTAGCATTAATTGATAAACACGTTTTAAATGAATCTCACCAAAAGTAGATCTTTATGGTTCCACCATGGTTTAAGCTTTCATAATATTCTTCTTATTACATACCACCTTAATTTTAAGGGTAATTTTCATATGGACCCCTTGAGGTTTGGTCTATGTTATTTTTAGTCCAAAAATATTAAGACTTTACATATGCCTCCACCTATTAAGGAAAAAGTCAATTTAATGACAAATTATCGTTTCTATGACCAATTTGTCCTTATTCTTTTTTTTTGGGCAAATTTTATTTGAACCCCCTTGAGATTTGGTTTATGTCATTTTTAGTCTGAAAAAGCTGAAACTTTGCATTTGCTTCCACTTACTATAGAAAATATCAATTTAAGGACAAATTATCAATTTTATGACTAATTTGCCCTTATTCTTTTTTTTTTAATTAAAATTTTTTGCATATACATCCTACCTACCATGAAACTCGTGATTCCCCTTTTAGTCAAAAAATAATAGAAAAGTTTTAAAATTCAAATAAATTTTAAAATATGACCAAAATACCTTTATATGTTAAAATCACTCAAATACTCCTTAGCTTAAACCCTATTTTTTGACTAAAAGAGGAGTCACGAGTTTCATGGTATGTAGGATGTAGATATAAAGAAATTTAAATTAAAAAAAGAATAAGGGCAAATTTATTATAAAAGTGATAATTTGTCCTTAAATTGACCTTGGCTATAGTACAAGGGAGGCAAATGCAAAGTCTCAGCTTTTTTTGGACTAAAAATGACATAAACCAAACCTCAAGGGATCCAAATAAAATTTTCCTAAAAAATAAAAATCAAGACAAATTGGTCATAGAAACGATAATTTGTTCTTTAAATTGACTTTTTCTATAGTACAGGAAGGCATATGCAAAATCTCAATTTTTTTTTGACTGAAAATGACATAGACCAAACCTCAAGGGTCTATATGAAAATTGCCCTAATTTTAATGATTAAATTTTAGAGAGCATCATGACTTCTTGGATTCCAGAGGACAGCTGGACTTTTTTTTTTCTGTGCCCAGAAATCAAAATTGTATCATGCATGAAAGATGACCGTGGTCATATCATTTTAGAGCAGGGAGAAATGAGTACCGTTGCCCTCTTCGTATAACCCGCAAATGTGTGTGTTTATTGGTTATCTCCTATTTGTTTTTTGGCCAAAGGTTATCTCCTATTTGAGCATTAGCAACTGGAGACAGGTTTGTTAGAGAGCTGTTGTGTACTTGTGTGTGGTTTCCTTTCTCTCAAACCTTACCAAAACCAACCTGCATTGTTTCTTTGAGTTTTATTCAGGCTTTATAACTGAGAAACCCCATTTGAAACAGTGGGTATACCTCGGTTAGCAAAGTTCTTTGAGCTTTAGTCAAGTTTCGCACTTGCCGAATTCATAGCCTGTTTGCAGAGGAAAAAAGAGAGAAAAGAATAGGTTCAGGAGAAAAGCCAAAAATTAATGGAAGGTCAAGATTAGAGGACTTAAACGGAGTTGCTGATCTCAAATACTCAGCATCATATCTCAGGTTTCCCCAATACCAAATCCTTCGTTCGTATTCCTCTATTTTTGCCTCTACTGTTTTGTCTTCTTATTCATCATTTCAGGTTTTCTTTTTCCCCTGTTTCAGTGTTCCGTGTTAAGTGTTCTTTCTACTTTTTTCTGTTTAGTGCATTCTGTTAATGACTAAAATGGTCATTCTATATCCCCGGTCTGAACCGACGGTTGCACGGTCCGACCAGGATTACAACCCAACAGGATCCGGCCGGCGGCAGGAGGACCGACCACACTAAAAGTCCATCTTTATAGCATATGGTGGCCTGGGGGGACTCCTACCCCAAACACTGGAAAGAGGTGTTAGGAGGCTCTTCAAGGTCTCTCCCACACTCTGTGGTTATTCGTATAACTCTATCCCATCCTTTGCCTCGGTCCTGGGGCGGTTTCTCTTCTTGGTCTTCTTGTCTCTTTGGGTGGTCTTGGTGCTGTCTCTTGTTTCTGTTCGTGACAGGGAAGGCGGGGTCGTATCAACACATTCTTAATCAGAAGGTATGGAAGTAGAGAATTCCAAAACTGCAATCGGTCAAGAGAAGAGACCTTCTGCTTCCTAAACAGAAGCAGGTGATTCTTCGATGCCATTCTATATTTTTTCTATGACAATGCATCACTACATTCTTCCTTGGTAATCGAAGCTTGATTTTGTTAATCGGATCTCCGGTGAGACCAAGACGTCCTAGACACTTCAGATGCTGCTCTGTGGGTCTCCTGTTGATTCAATCTGCTTGGTAACTTGAATGTCCTTTTAACATGCTTAAGTTTTATTTGTAATTCTTAATAATTTCGTCCCTATGCATTTGGGTACTTGTCATAGGTTCCTGCTGATCAGTCGGATGAGCATAAGAGGTCTGGGAGTGTGTTTCTGAGACACCTTAGACATTTCTTGGGCAGTAAAGTTTGAAAATGGTTAGGTTTCTTCCTCTTTTACTTTAATGTATGAGTGCTAACATCTGTAACTTATTTGAAGCAGCAAGCGGAAGATAGATATGATTAGTGATGAAGGTAGTTCTTATTCAATGAAGACTGCCATTGAACTCCAAAAGAAATTAGCACCAGAAATGCCCAGTTTTCTGAAGTTGATGTATGGGTCACATGTCAGTAAGCATTATGTGTTGGTGAGCACCAAAAAAAAATCTTATCTGGAATATACAGAAGTTCAATGAAAGTAAACCATTCTTGCTGGTGTAACTGGAAGCAATGCTCTCTGTTAACAGAAAATTCCTACTGATTTTTGCAAGTTGAACTTGCCGAAAGAAGACTGTAGCATTACATTAGTAGATGAAAATGGTGAAGAATACAAAACAAAGTACCTTGCTGGAAAATTAGCATTAGGTGGTGGATGGAAGAAATTCTGTAAAGAGCACAAATTGTTTGTAGGCGATTCATTGTTGTTCCAATTTATTGAGGCTTATAAGGTCAAGGTGATGCACTGGCCCCAAACTATCATATTATGCAATGTATACATGTCCTGTAACTTTGAAATTTTAGATTGTTATTGCTGGATCTTTTGTGTGGTTGCAAGGCTTTTAGTTTTTTATGGTTTTGATCCTTTGTTTTTATGTTAGATACATTCTTAAATTGACCTCCTAAATCATGTCTACTTCACTAATGCAGCCAACTCTACTCTGGATACTTGGAAGAGATGTTCATGTTTTCTCAGTATATAGCTTTGAAGGGCTGAAATATAGTATTAACAAATTAGCTTCACCTTTCTTACCTAGCTGATCCCTTGCATCTGTCATAGATTACAATACAATGATCCTGTTGGATTTCTATCTTAGGGAGGATAATCTAGTCTTTTGAGATTCTGTTTATCCATTTTCCTTTTGCATTTGTGCTATTATGCTTCAAATCACCTATTTCTCCAATTCACTTGGTATTTGGTAAGAAGAATCTCAATTCTGATGCTGCTTGCTTTTTTTTGTAGGTGTACATCATAAAAGAAAATGATTTTACCGATTCTGAAATTTCAATGCATCATGCAATTGAAAAGGAAATTCTTGCTGGTAACTCAATGTCTTGATCATTCAGATCTTAGCAATGATTTTTGTTTGTGCCTTTCAGGCTATGGTTCAAATTTTATTTTTCTTGCATTTGTTAAAAACAATAGTCACTTCTCCTTGAATGTAGGGGATGCCAATGCAGTTGAGGGAGTATCTCACCATTCATCGATTCTTCAAGAGAGTGATCGAAATGATACTCTCCATGGATCAGATTCTAATCCTCGGCCATTATCCAAAGCACAATGTGCTTGTGACATTACAGAAATTGTTCCTGATGATTTGAGAGGCATCAAGTTGGAAAAAGCACCCAAGGAATTTAAAGATGTGAAGAACTTTGAGGATTTCACCATTCTAGTGAATGGATTCAATTTAGATTCTGAATTTCCAAAACATGTTTGGGTGAAGTACTATGAGCTCTGCCGAAGTCAGAATTCTTTCATTCATGAGAATATTATTCAAGGCATCAACCTCAAGTTAATAGTTGGAACAATTTCTGAGATTGTCAATGTAGCTGATAACCTCCAAGCCTGCAAACTTACCACTTCTCCAAATGACCTTGCTTGTTGGGACAAAAGTTTGGATGCTATAGAGAGATTGGGCATGAATGTGGGTTTCTTACGTGCTCGACTACAGCAGCTTGTGAATGCTAAGGAAGTAATGATGTACAATGAAGCTGCGTCAAAAAGAGCTTGGTTGGAAATTGATATGAGAGAGCAAGAAATGAAACTTATGGAATTAAACAGAGAGATTGAGACACTGAAATTGAAGGCAATGGAATATAAGTTGAAGTTTGAAGGTAAGGTCAATGCTCCCTGGTGAAGTATGTATTCCTTATATTCCTGTTCTACCTTTTGATTTCTTATGCAGCTAACAAGCAGATTCTATGAAGTGAAGAGGGCTTTTTTTCTTCTGGAAAATTGTTTCAGATGTATAGTTTTCTGGACTATATGTAAGTCAGCATGCAACTACTGGGTCTCTCCCTGTCTACATTGTAAATATACTTTGATAAATCTATATAATATTAAGATAATAGCTTCTTTTTTTTATTTTTTTATCAAGGTGAATATGTTTTAATCTTATCGTATCTGTAACCTGAAGTTTAATATCTGTTAATGGCTCTGATGATCTAATCACTGAAAGACAAAGGACTTTTCTCAACAAAAGTAAATAAAATTCAGAACCATAGAGATGAATTGGGGAGTGTGGATCGCCATCAGGAAGCATTTATGAGTGATTCTGAAATCTTTACCAAAAAAACAAGAAAAGAAGTAAACGTGTGTTGCTTTTGAAAAAAAAGGAAATTACATTATACCCTCTTAAAATTTATTTTATTATATTATATTAACACCTCTTATGTTTTGAATTATATAACAATCATATCATTACTTTTAGAATACATAAATGATGATTTAGAATAGTCAATGAGGTTGGTCCAAGTGGTAAGCAGCTTGATCTACTTAAGCAAGATTCTAGTATCGAAACCTTGTGGATTCAAAAAATCCCTGCAAGGAGACTCACTCACCATAGCCAAGTGTGCTACCTAGGTCGAACACCGGATTAGTCAGGGCAAAGCCTTGAAAATCGGGGTTGGGCAACAAAAAAAAAAAGAATAGTCAATGCCAGTTGGTAGTATTTGAGAGGATTTTACATATAATTGTCTGCAAATAAAAAAAGTTATCATTAACTTGCTTAGTAGAAGAAAGGTCTCCAAGACTTAAATGTTGCGCATTAATGGACATCACTGAAATTGAACCACCAATAGAGCTCCCTGTACCTACACGTCTTGCCTTCATTTCCATAGCTACAAATATAATTGATTTCTTTTGGGGAGGGACTAGGGAAAAAGCAAAAATACATTGGATGTCTTGGAAAAGATTGTGCAAAGAAAAGGAAAGGGAGGAGTGGGTTAGAGATCCATTAATGCGTAAAAGCTATGTTGCAAGGTAGTTGGAGACTTCTCTCTCAACCCGATGATGTTGGGTCAATTCCTTAAGAAGATCTATTTCCCAAATACAACATTCATGGAGGACGTTTGGGCAATAATCCATCTTGGGCATGGAGGTATCATGGAGGGTGAGAGTACTCAAAAAGGACTAATTTGGAAAATAGGAAAGGGAGATCTAATCGATGTTTGGAAAGATCCATGGATTCCTACACTCAAGAAGTTCAATCCTTTCTACAAAGCCGACGATTGTGGGATTTCAAAAGTGGCGGACTTGATAGATCAACAGCATGGAACAACACAAAATCATTAGGTGGTTTTCTCCTAAAGAGGCTAATGCAATTCTAAATATCAAGTTGGCATTGTTCCCTAACGAAGATGCTCTTGTTTGGGGCTGGGAGAGTGGAAAGTTCTCGATTGCATATAAAGTACTTTCAACACCAAGAGGAGGAGGAGGAAGACCCCTTCAACATCAAAAACTCATAGTTGGAATGAGTTGAGTGAAGAAGAGATATGGAAGTGTAAAACATGGCAAAAATCAGAAATTTTCTATGGAGGGCGTGTAATGAATGTCTTGCAACTACATCCAACCTAATCTCCAAGAAGATTGGGGTAGATGCATTATGTGGAGAATGTGGCTTGGATGAAGAAACAACTTCCCATGTACTACTACATTGCCGGTTGGAAGACTGTATGGTTTGGTTCTCTTCTCTCATGGAGAATTTCGGATGATAAATGTAGATCTCTTCAAGAATGGCTATCTATATGGAAGGAATTTAGCAAGTTAAACAAGCATGATGAAGAAATTATGAAGAGTCTTAGTTCCTTTGTAGTGTGGTGGTTATGGAAAGCTAGAAATGATCGGATCATGGGTAACAAGAACTGAAACCCCAGGGAAGTGGTGGAGAAGGCGAGTCTACTCCATGCAAGAGTTCGGAACAATCAAAAAACAACCAAACCCACATCGGAAGGGGTTGGACAACGAAGAAAATGGTCGGTTGACTTGGGAACCTCCTCCAAGAGGATTTGTGAAAGTGAATGTAGATGCCTCATGGGTTGCAAGAAACAAGAAGGGTGGTGCAGGTATTATTATTCGAGATGCCGAAGGAAAGCTATTGAGTGCTTCATCAGTACTTGGGACCTATAATTCAGCTGAAGAAGGTGAAATACTTGCTTTTAGAGCAGGATTATTGGAGGCACTTGCATGCGGTTACAAGTCAATTTTAATTGAGTCTGACTGATCAGGGGATAATCGAGGAACCTTGATGGTGAGCTTCAACCCCCGATGGTAGTGGACCCTCTGATCCAAGATATCCATTATTTAATGGATAACTTTATACATTGTATCCCTGCCTTTATTCCTAGGAGTTCTAATGTGATTGCAGATCTCTTAGCCAGGAAGGCCCTTTCGGTTTCGGGCCCGAAAGATTGGCCATCTTCCACTGTGTGGTTGGTGGAATTATGTTCCTCCCCACCCCTTGCCCGCGTTGAATAAGATTGTTGATTACCAAAATATATATATATATATAATTGATTTCCATTCTTGGCATCTCCCACTGATTCAAGAGCCATATGCGCTTAGGTGTTTTGATAAATAAATAAAATGATGCTTGGGTGTTGGCATAGGATGGCGTGGGGCTAGCTTGATGCTGGTTTCACCTGCAGAAGAGAAGGGGGTTTCAAAGAAGTAGGGGAAGAGAAATCAGTGTTTTAAGATCAAAATCAAGAAATTTAGCTTCGAGTCTATTCTTGAATCACACGATTGAATAACAAAAAAAACAATCTTGTCATCTTCCCCGCATAGAGACGTTAATCATGCAAAAGCAGAGTTGCAGTTTCAAAAGATTAGCCCTAAGTTTTGGAATCATGAAAGAAAAAGGATGGGTTTTTTACTTTTTTTATTTTGGAAAATACAATACAAACCGTATTGCAGTCAAAGTTTTCCCCAAAAGCCATCAGTACTTTGGAAAATATCCATGGTTAAGAGACAAAAGGGTCTGTACAAACAAGAAATTACAAAAGATAGGAAAGATCAGAATTTGGAAATAGGTTAATTAACCTCTTTTTAATTAAAAAATAAAACATATCCATACACAAATTATATGTATCTTGTACGGATTAAGCTTGGCATTCTTTTTGGTGTGATTCGGATTTTACATATTTATTATTGTAATATTTGGTACGATGGCATTAATATGGTTCCTCATCACTCCTGGTTTAGCCTTCTTTTTCTGTAAAATATCAGAGCATCAACAGAAGCCCAAGAATCCTGGTGATGGTGATGTGATTCCCTGGACTCCAGAGGAAAGGCCAAAAGACTAAAAATCTTACTGTGGATGAAAGGATGGAGAGGTCATTTCATTTTAGAGGAGGGAGAAATGAGTCATCAGGTACACTGTGTAGTGTCCTGTCACGGTGAGTGCCGTTGTACTCTTCATTATAACCTTGTGTAGTTGTGTGTGTGTGATTTTTTTCTGGCAGTGGCAAGAACTAACACGGGTTTGCTACAGATTTGTTGTTCTTGGTTTCCTTTCTCTCAGACCTTACCAAAACCAACCTGCATTTTTCCTTTGCCTTTTTTTGTAACTGAGAAACTCCAGTTGAGACAGTGGGTATATCTCTGTTAGCAGAGTTCTTTGAGCTCTGATTAAGTTTCGTTCTGTCGTGGGTTTAATCTGAGACTCTGTTTCATGTCCTAGGTATGTATTAAATGTATCAAACTTGTTTGCAGGGAAGGGGGAGAAGAAAGACGAGAAAGCTGAAAAGAAGAGATGGAGAAGAACTCTGAAACTGTAAAACGGCAGGAAGCACCGAAAGTCATTCAGGATCAAAAAGAAACTAAGCAACTGCTTACTCCTCCAGTACCAAAATCATCCTTGAGATTCTTCTTTTTCTCGCTCCGTAGTTTCTTTCTTCATCTTCTTCTTCTTCGTCACAGCTTGTTAGTACTTTTCTTTCTCAAAATATGTGTGTTCTCTGATTTGAAGTTTGCTTTCTTCCCTGTTTTGTATTTTGTTTAGCCCATTCGCAAGCGGAAGTATGATGAAATAAGGGAGAGAAAGTTAAAGCCCTCATCGGTCAGGAAGAGACCACCTTCTTCTTTACAGCTTATTAGTATTTTTCCTTCTTAAAATATGGGTATACTCTGTTTTCAAGCGCTCTTACTTTCGTGTTCTGTTTCTGTTTAGCCCACGCGCGGGCAATGAAACAGGAGAGAAGCAAAGCCCTCATCGGTCAGGAAGAGACCACCTTCATCTTTACAGTTTTTTAGTATTTTTCCTTCTCAAAATATGGGTATACTGTGTTTTCAAGGGCTCTTTCTTCCCTGTTCTGTTTTCTGTTTAGCCCATTCGCAAGCGGAAGCGTAATGAAACCGGGGAGCGAAAGTTAAAGCCCCCATCGGTGAGGAAAAGACCACCTGCTCCTCCAGCATCAGAGTGTTCTCCTGAAGATAGGCAGGTGAGTAGCTGCCTCTGTGTGTGATCCATTTCACCCTGTCCTTCCTGAGTTTTTACATCATTGTTCTGTGTGTGTGTTTTCTATTTCATCACATTTCTGGCTCTGTGTGTGTGTGTCCTGTTTCATCCCATTTCCGATCAGATATTCATGCCTATGCATTTCCTACAATAGGTATTTCCTAATCAGGCGAAGGAGAAATCAAGGTCTGTACATGAGTGTGTATTTCTGAGAAACAGTGGGCTGTAAAATCTGATAGTAGTGAAGTTTCAAGTTATTTTTAAAAATTATGCTGAATCAGTTATTATATACCGGTGTGATAATGCTGTTGCATGTAACTTACATGAAGCTGTAAGCGTAAGATGGATGTGAGCAGTCGTACAGCTAATACATGTTCTTTGAATAAAGCCCGTGAGCTTCAAGTGAAATTGGGGTCAGAAATTCCTAGCTTCATAAAATTTATGCGGCGCAGCCATGTCAGTAGTTATTTTTGGCTGGTGAGCTCCAAACAATTTCATTCCTTCAGTAGTCAAGGATTTTGCATCATTCTTGCTGGTCTAACTTGAAGCAATACTTTCTGTTGACAGAGAATTCCTGGTGAATTCTGCAAGTCAAACATGCCAAAAAAGGATTGCAGCATATTGTTGGTAGATGCCGAAGGTGAGGAGTACAACACACAGTACCTTGATGCCAAAAGAGGACTGGGTGGGGGGTGGAAGAGATTCTCTACTTCGCATTATTTGGTTGAAGGAGATTCACTGGTGTTTCAACTTGTTGAACCCACGAAATTCAGGGTAATTGGTTGGCCCAAACAATTATATTATACTGTTCATCCCTGTAATTTAATTTTGCGATTGGGTTATTATAGCTACTGGTCTTAGAAAAGATGGTGCTGGGCTTTAAGTTTTTGATAGTTCTGATGATCATTTCCGTTTTAAATTTTTTCACTAAACTTTCTGAATAGAGTTCAATGGGGGCTTCAGACACTCATCGGGATCTCCGGAAGGGATGTGTTTCCGATTCCTGTTTTAAAAGGCTACATGTGTTGTGTCAATGTTATCCCCTATCCAACTTGACGAACATCAGGGATTTTGTTTATGTTCACCTTGGGGCTTTCTAATGTAGCAGATGTAGCCCCGAGGGCATTTTTGCAAATGACAATATGATGAATACGATGGATTTTCATCCTTTTATGCAGTTCTATCGTTATGCTTAAAAGTTTAGGACATCTTGCACTTAATTCTCCAAAATTGTATTGGTTCTGATACTAGTTACTTGTTATGCAGGTTTACATTATAGGCAAAAAGGGGTTGCAGAAATGTTCTCAAGGTACTGGAAATCTCGAGGAAATTCTTATTGGTAATTCAGCTCGCCTGTTGATATTTCAGATTTGGTGCCTTCTCAATTGAATCAAATAGCAGTTGCAGTGATCTTTTCTTATTCCACCCAGGCTAGGCTCTTCTTTTTTTTTTCCCTCTCTTTTTCTTGCATTCTAAAAAAGTAACATGCTTTTTCCTTGATTGAGAGGATGACAATGCAGATGAGGATGCATCTCCTTCTTTATTTGTTACTCAAGAGAGTGATCAGAATGAAAGAAGGGAGAGAAATGCAAAGCATCTTCATGTTAAGAAGAGAGCTGCTCCTTCACCTCCAAGCCATTCTCCTGAGTATATGCAGGTGATTCTTCATCTCCTCTGATTAACACTTTTTCTGGCTTTGTGTGTGTGATATTTTTATTTCCCAGCTTCATACTCTTCTCTCTCCCCCCCCCCCCCCGACCCGGGAAAAAAAAAAAAGAAAAAAGAAAAGCTTGTGAGGTCCACTTAGAAGCCTGCCATCTGTAGGCTAATCTCTGATGACGTATTACATCATATACTAATGCAATTGTAGCATTTGCAATTACTGTGTTTTCAGTTTTTCCTGGATGGATTATAATTCCGTGCCTATCATTTTGATACTTTGAATAGGTATTACCTTATCAGGCAAAGAAGAATTTAAGGTCTGTGAGTGTATTTCTCAGATACCTTTAAATGTTTCTTGGGTTGTTAAATTTTGCAGTAGTGTGATTTCATTTCTTTAGATTTTATGCTTAGTTAGTAAAGGAGTTTATAATCCAAATGCCTGCAATTTATTTAAAGATGTAAGAAAAAAATGGAATGGATCGATGAAGAAGGGAAGTCATGTTCTATGAAGAAAGCTAAGGAGTTTCAGATGAAATTAGCACCTGAAATGCCAAGTGTTGTGAAATTTATGCTTCCGTCCAATGTTAGTAGGACTTTTTTGCTGGTGAGTTTCAAAACAATTCCATATATTGAAATATATAAGAATTCCATTAACATGATATACTTGCTGGTGTAATTGAAAGAATACTCCCTGCTGGCAGTGTCTTACTGTTGATTTCTGCAAGTTAAACATGCCAAAAAATGATTGTATCATTATGTTGGTTAATGAAAGTGGTGAGGAGTACAAAACCAAGTACTTTGCTGCCAGAAGTGGATTAAGTGGTGGTTGGAGGACGTTCTCTATTGCACATAAGTTGGTTGAAGGAGATTCAGCGGTGTTCCACCTAGTTGAGCCTACTAAGTTCAAGGTGATTGGCTGGCCCAAACAATCAAGTTATGCAGTTCATACTTCATACAAATCATGCAATATTAGGATTGAATTATTTTAGTTACTAGATCTATATAAATTGGTACTAGGCTTTGATGGTTCTGATGATCATTAGTTTAACTTTCAATATCTTGTAGTGAAATCTGATAGAGATTTTTTGAATGTCTCTCTTTTGAAATGCTGAAATCTGTCGGTGTCACTATTAGTGCCTTAAAACTTGACTGACATCTGAGGTTTATATGAGTCACCTTTATGTTTTCTTACCTGGAACATATGATTTCTTCTATCAATGATCATACTGGATTTCTAATTCTTCTTGTGTGTACAAAGTCACTGAGTTCTGATACAAGCTTTTTTAAATAGGTCTACATTTTTGGCAAAGATGGTTTGCCTAAGTGCTCTCAAATGGCTGGAGATCGTGCGCTTGAAAAGGAATTCCTTACAGCTGGTATACTCATTAGCATCTTTATATTTCAAGATTTGCTGCCTAGTCCATTGAATTGAGTTGTTGCAATGAGTTTATGTTTCCTTTTCAAATGTTTTATTTTGTTTCCTTTACATGCATTCCAAAATCAACACTTTTTGACTTCTTCCTTGAATGTAATGATAATGCAGATGAGGAAGCATTTCGTCCTTTATGTGTTCTTCAAGAGTGTAATCGCAATGTTACTCCTGCAGGATTAGTTTCTAATCCTGGGGAAGACGGAGAAATTGACGCTGGAGATTTGGAAGGCAACAGTTGCTCGGTTACAACTCCTGGGGATGAGGAAGAAATTGACCCTGAAGATTTGGGAGGCAACAGGTCAGCAGCATCAGCTGTGGCGTTTAAGGATTTGAAAAGCTACGAGGATTTCGCCATTATAGTGAATGGATGGAATGTAGATTCCCAACTTTCTGGACATGTTCGAGCCAAGTATTATGAGCTCTGCTGTAGTCAGCAGGCTTTTCTTCATGACAAAATAAACCCAGTCATCCGTTGCAAGTCTTTGATTGCTGGAATAATTTCTGAGATTGTGAATGTGGCAGAATTCTTGGAGTCTTGCAACCTCACAACTGCTGAGAATGAATTCAAAAATTGGGAGAACTGTTTGGATGGTTTTGAGATTTTGGGCATGAATGTTGGCTTTTTACATGCTCGGCTGCATCAGCTTGAGACCCTTGGTTTCAAATCAGCAGGAGCAAAGGATTTGAAGATGTACAATGAAAAAGTAACCCAAAGAGCCTGTTTGGAAGAAAAAGTAAGAAAGCTGGAAATGGAGCTTTTGGAATTAAAAGAGGTTCATGCAAGTGGTAGCAAAGAAGTTGGAATTCTGAAAGTTAAGGCCAAGCAACATGAGATGAATTTTCTAGCTAAGGTCAATGATCCATGGTGACCTTTATGTTTTGTCATGTTGCAGTTTCAAGCCAACCTGTTTCTACATAGTTAGGAGAGAGGAGAGTTTCTTTTTGCAGAATATGGTTTCAGATGTATTATATCTATGGAGTATATGTAGTAGGTCAGCAATGTAACTACTGAAGTATGTCTTTGTGCATTTATTTTTAGGTTCTATCAGCATGCGTAAAGCCCATATATTTTATTAACCATGATCTTCTGCTGCTTTATCAGCATGAAAGTTTGCATGCTGGATAAGGGCAAACCACTTTCCCCAAAAAGTTCAGCTCATTACCCAACCATAGCTGAACTCTACTACTACAAAGAAAGGTATAGAAACTAGAGCAAATTCCAGGGGGTGCAAGAGCTTATAGTTTGCAAACCCACCCATGGGGTGTATTTGTATTTTGTTGTAAATATTAAGATAGATGAAGCCTGACAAAGTAACTGAGTCCATAAACACCAAGAACTGAGAGATGGGAAACCATATGAAATTCCAACAGTGGTGCAACAAAGATTTGAAAACAGTCTTCTTCATGTTTCCTCCTAGTGAGAAACCCATCTGTACCACTGAAGCTTTTCAACTGCTTCTGAACCTTACATACTGGTGATGGAATCAACCGTGCCATCATATTGGCATTCTTGTTTGTAAATTAGTGTTGCCTTTTGAAGTTATCGAATGTCAATAATTTCTTGAGGCATGCTCTCGAGAATCCATCTTATGTAGGTGACATTGTTGGTAAAACTTCTCCTCATGTTGCTTGCCCTTGAAACTTCCAGAACTCCAATTTCTGTCTTTACTTGCATTGACTGCTTTTAATTCCAAAAGCCTCACTTGCAGCATTATTATTTTTTCTTCCGAACAAGGTAAAGTCCTTTGCCCATTCTGATGAATTTTATGCTTCAACGAAGGAGAACTATATCTCTGGTCGGTCACGTTTTCCTTCCTAAAAATTCGTCAGCTTCAACTAATCATGCTGTCAAGTGTAACCGCACCATTGACACCCAAGTTCAAACACAGCAAACCGGTCGGGTTAGCACATAAAGTTCCAGAGAAAAACCAAGGGTCAGAATTTAAAGGTGCGAATAAACGGTTTGCCGAACTTAATCCTTTGAAATGAAGGCGGGGACCATCAAAGTCTGATGGGATCTCTAGGAGCGAGTAGAGCTTGTACGTACGTTCTACTCCATGACTCTCCGTAGATCAGATGAGTTTTATGATACTTTGATACTTGATAGGGTCCAGTTTTCTTTGAATTTTTTGTCATGTCAATTAATGCTTACCAAAAATGGGTTCTGATTTCTCTTCTTTCAGTTTTGTCCTTTCTTCCCAACAAATGATTCAAGTAAGGAGGTTCAGGTACGACAGTATGGTGGCACAAGCCGCACAACTAAAGCTCCTGTTTAATTACGGTGCCTCAGGACCATACAGTCCATACTCCCCTTTAGTCAAGACTTCAAAGTTTTCTCCGTCAGAAAAACAAGTCTCCTGTTTAGCTTTCTATCACGAATTCTTGAGGGTTTAGGGATGAGTGAGGTTTGAGCTCGAGTGAGGTGATGTTTTCTCCTCAGAATGGTTTCTCTTGGAATTCTTGAGGGTTTAGGGAAATGAGTTTTGAGCTCGAGTTCACTGAAGATAAGTTTTCTCCTCGAAACGGTTTCTGTTGGAAGTCTTTAGGGTTTAGGGAAGAGTGAGGTTTGAGATCGATTTCACTGTAACTTTATTTTCAGGTCTCGATCAGATCTATCTAATGGTGAAGCTCAAAGAATTTTTGGATTCCTCTGTGATGTACCTCTACATATTAAACACGAGTTATTCAACATATTATCCACTCATCTGTTAGCAAAGTCTGGAAACAAATGATGGATCTGCAAATTGTGTACTGCGGTTAGATTTAGTTTCAACAATGCAAAGTTTGCTTGGTGTGGAGGAGGTCTGTTTGGTGGGAAAGCATAATGCACAGCTGAAGTGATACATCCCTAATTAAAAGCTGCAAACTTCTCTCTCAGGTCTCAACTCTCTCGACTCTGATTTCTTTCGTCTCTGTCAACTCTCTCTTGTCTTTCTAGTCTCTGTCGTGTTTCTCGTCTGTGAGCCCTAAGCAAGCGTAAAAGGTCGAGGCAAGCTCTCTGCAACCGATCTCTCTGTTTGGAAGCATTTCTGCAACCGATTTCTCTGCCAGAAGCCGAACCCTCTCGGTGCAAGCGAAGCCCTGTCTCTGCAACCGATCTCTCTTCAACCGAAACCGTGTGTCTGCAACACACTTCTTCATCTTCGTTCAGTTGCTTCTGATTCGAGGTATTTTCCACTTTCTTATGCATATTCTAGGTAGTTGCTGCTTGTATTAGTCCTGCGTTTAGAGGTTATTGCGGATTTTCTTTAGATTTTTGATCATTGAAATGTGTTGTTTCGAAATCATTCGCCTCCTAAACTCATTATATGTTTACTAAGGTAATTTCCCAACCTGAGGCCTTAATGTGTAAGATTTCTTTTCGGTTGGCCCAGTTAGATGTCTATTTTGCCGCTCTTTTCGGAAGAACAGAACTTGAAAGTTGAAACCCTTTTACTACAGAGACGTCGTGTGTGCTTCTAGCTCTTCCTCTCTAACCTACCAAAACGAACCCTCATTTTGCTTCTTTGCCTTTTCACCAGCTGTATGTCTCTGTTAGCAAAGTTCTTTGAACTTATAGTCTAGTTTCTTTCTTTTAGATACAAGGGAGTGGGTTAAATCTGAAACTCCTTTCATGCCGTTGAAACAAGGAAGAGAATGTTAAAGCTGCCTTCGATCAGGAGATGACCACCTGTTATTCTCCTGAAGATATGCAGGTGAGTAGCTAACTCTGTCTGTGATCCATTTCACACATCCCTGCTGAGTTTTTGCATAATTTTACTAGGTTTAATTAATGCTATATGTGTCTATAGGGGAATCCTGATGATTGTAATTTATTTGAAGATCTAAGCCGAAGATGGATGGGATCATTCATGAAGCTGATTCACGTTCTTTCAAGTTTCAATTAGTCCCGGACCTGTTTTTGGGTTTATTAATCAACTTCCTTGGAGTGGGTAGACTCGGCAAATTCGGTAAGGCTTTCTAGAAAACTTGCACAACTCAGATAGATTACCGATCCTTTCACTTTTCTTATATTTTACATCATTCAGTTGATCAGATGTGGGTGAAGGTATTTAGTTCAAAGGCTCATTTCAAGGTCCCAATTTCATATACATTTGCTGAGCTTGAAAAGTAAAAGTAAATCAATATTCATATAGAAAAGCCTAACTAGTTAAACTAACTAATCATAGGGTACACTGGTAAAAGCTTTGTATCATGGAGGCGCAGCCATGGCCCCCCCCAGATTTTTTTAAATTTTATCCATATTCTCCTAATTCCTTTAATTTTTTCGGTTTTTTCTCTTCCTACATGTGAAATGTCACTATTTGGCCCCCCCCCAATATTGTGAACAATTTTTAAATGTAAAATGATGGGTATAAATGTCATTCCTAATAAAAAAAAAAATAATCCATCAATCCCTATTTATTCTCCCCTCTCTTCTCTCTCGTCTTTTATTCCTATTTATTCTCTTATGTTTCTATAAACGTGGGTTAAAGGAAATTTTTTTTAAAAAAAAAATCTTATTAGGTATTCAAAAATCAAAATATTATTTCTAATTAAAAACTAACTCTTCATCCCTATTTATTCTCTTATCTCCTCTCCTCTATCCTCTTTTTTTCCTATTTATTCTCTTCCCCTTCTATAAGCGTGGCTTAAGAAAATTTGGAAAAAAATCTACTCCACAATTAAGTCTCTTTCTCTTTCTCAATTTATTCATTGTTTTTTTTTTCTCTTTTCTTATGTTATTCTTTTTAATTTGATTTTATATTCTATGTTTCTTTATTTCTTCTGCAATTTTTGTTATTTGATTTTGTATTGTGAATAAAATGTCTATAGTTAGTAGGTAACTAACTACCATTGATTTGCATCTCTTACCTACAAAAAATTTTTGGTTTACATCTCCTACCAATGAAAATTTTGGTTTGCATTTAACTTTTTAGGGTTGAAGTCATGTGTATATTTTTTTTATATTGTTGCTTTAATTTTACCTATATTTTGTCGAAAAAAAAATCATTATCAATAATTTATCATTTTTTCAAATATGTGTGGGCCCCACAAAATATATATGGGTCTATTCTTTAATTTAATAAAATAATTTAGCGGTGGGACCCCAAATAGGAAGGTTACTGGCTTTCATTCTTCGCCCCCCCACTATTGCATCCTGGGTCCGCCACTGTGGAGGCGTAGACTGAATAGACTGAATGACTACCTGACAATGGATCTACGGCACGAGGTAGATGAGACTAATGAAATTTGATATATATGGATCTATTTGGTCTCTTTGGTTTGTAGTAATTTTTTAAACAAGATGTTATAGCTTACATTTTTTTTTTTTGCAGCGTTCTGGTGACAGTACTAATGTCAACATGGCTAGTCTCAGTTTCGGGGTGAGACTTGCTTTTGATGTCTTACTTTCCTTGTGTTCATATGATAAATTATATATGTTAGCTTTCTTAATATCTGCATCTTGCTACTGCTTCAACCAAATTTTGTGTTGCCATTTTCTGTTTGAAATCACTCCCCAGACAAGGACTTTCTTGAATAGTTTTTCTTATAGGTTGAGTGTCTTATGTCTTATGTATCAAGAAAATTATCGTGGTTTGAAGTCTTGGTCTGTTGTCAAATTGGGTTTGATATATGTTGAATCAGTTATGGGGATCATTTCTAGAAACCAGTAATAAGTGATTTGATAAATTGCTCTCTTATTCTTGGTTGATTTTTAGCTCCGCAGATCACTAATTACTTGATGCTATTGCCGAACTAGATCAGTAACCAAAGAGTTTTTGGGATTATTGTAATGGGCCAAAATAGGCCTTCAGGGGAGGATTATAAAATCTTCTATTATTTTGGCATTTGTAATTAATCAGTAGACCCTATTGTGATAAGTTGTTTGGTTAGGAAAGTTGTTCTAAGAAAGTATGCTTTCTACTGTTTAAATTAGATTTAAGCTACTTTATAAGTTTCTTTTACTCCTGATGGGAGTCAAGTTAGGAGTCCTAGAGTTGCTGGGAAGTTAATAATTTTAAAGATTCTAATCTCTTGCAGAAGTCTATGTAAAGGATGTAAACCCTTTTGCTTTTAAAGGCTAGAATGTGTCCGTGTCAATGTTATCCCCTATCAACTTGACAAACATCTGGGATTTTTTTTATGAATCACCTTGAGGCTTTCTAATGTAGCAGATGTTACCCCAAGGGCTTCTTTGCAAATGACAATATGATGAATACAATGGATTTTCCATCCTTTTATGCAGTTCTATTGCTATGCTTAAAAGTTTAGGACATCTTGCACTTAATTCTCCAAAATTGTATTGGTTTTGATACTAGTTACTTGTTATGCAGGTTTACGTTATAGGAAAAAAGGGGTTGCATAAATGTTCTCAAGATGTTGGAAATCTTGAGGAAATTCTTATTGGTAATTCAACTCACCTGTTGATATTTCAGATTTGGTGCCTTCTCAATTGAATCAAATAGTAGCGGCAGTGATCTTTTCGATGAATTTTATGCTTCAATGAAGGAGAAATGTATCTCTGATCGGTCACGTTTCCCTTCCTAAATATTAGTCAGCTTCAATTAATCATGCTGTCATGCATGAATAACATAAGTTTCGGAACATGACAGGATCTCTTGATGGTTTAATCTGTAGGTTCTTCTGCATTTTATGCTAAAATAATATTAGGGCTTATGGTTTAAAGGATATCATAAGGTTTGGTTGTTGAACATGGAGAGAAAAAACCCAATTGAGAATTCCGAGTTTTGATACCTAAATGTGCAGAAGATTGGCTGATGTCTTGTCACTACTCATTTCGACTACTACATTCTAATTTATCTGTAATGGTGATTACAAATGTAACAAAGAAATATATAAGAACACAAAGGAATTAGAAGTTCGGCCCTAATGGCCAAAATCTCTTAAGCTCAAAAGAGAGCTAATGTACTAATCAAAGAAATGTTTGGCATATATAGAACCTATATAATAGCTAAAACTGAAGGTAGACCTTGTCACCCGATCACGAAACTCTAAAGATCCATAGATTAAAGACATTATATGCCAAGATATATGAAATAAGTAAAGAAGAAAAAAAAAAAAAAGTGAAAATCCCAAATTGCAGTCACGGGAGCGAAGAAAAAAGCCTCAAACCCTTGTAAGTCCATCTCAAATTAAAATATAAGTACTGTAGCTCGACCCATAAGAATATGGCGCTGGAGGCGTAAAATTACAGATTAGCCCTCTCATAGTAAATGTCAAATTTTTTTAAAAGGAGATAGGAGAAAGAAGAACAAAATAAGACAGGAGAACAAGGGACATTTGAGATCCCCCACCCCCAAAAACCGGAGGAAAAAAAAGAGGAGAAATTTGGTACGATCTGTTGATTTTTCTCCATCACTTACTCTTTCCTCTAATGTTCCTCAAGAGATTAAGGTTCAAGCTAGATGAATGCTCTATTCATGAATCCAGTTCTCGAAATCAACTTGCTTTTGGTATTTGGTTGTCTCATATTTTTTATTTTTTGTAATGTTTTCTTGGTATACTAATTTAACAGAAAACTTTACTATATCTAACATTTTTAAAGAAGATTAATACTTAACTGATTATAATTTTTTTAAATTACCTAATTCTTACTTCTTTTTTGGGTAGGTTACCTAATTGCTATTTTTGTAAAGTGATCCACTCTATGCGGCTACATAGGATCATCAAGTGAAAAAAAAAAAAGAAGAAAGAAAGAAAGAAGAAGAAGAAAAGAAGAAAGAAGAGAAGGAGATAAGTGGAGATTGGGGAAGTAGCGCATGATCAGGGCTAGGAATAACGTTTGTGCCTGGACCAAAGCCAATCAGGGCTAAAGATAAGGTTAGAGACAAGGTCAAGGTTAAGGACAGGGCGAGGACCAACCCATCCCAACCTGGTCCAACCAAATACAATCAAAGTGAGAATGGGTTTGACTTGGCATTTTATAATTAGGATCAGAACAATAATCATTGACCATAAATTAAAGTCATAGCATAAATGAGCTTAGATTATAATATATAGTTCAAGCCCAGCCCTTTCTGCGCTAAGGAAAAGGCCATGACTTCTTATTTTTTTATTAATATTTGAAGACACTGGTAATAGCAATATTTGCACGTCCATCAAGTGCTCTAGATTTCATCTCTGTTCTATGTGGTCTTACACTGATGCAAAACCACACTCTTGCCCCTATTCTTTTTTTCTGTCATTTTCAAAGGAATCCTTTGTAATGAAGGTGGGGAGCACCAAAATTCTTTTTTTTCCCGCCCAACAACAACCAAATCTTATAATAACATTTATATTTCTCTGGTAATAACCCTGGAACAAAATTATTGTTTACGCACATAAAACAAGGAGCACCAATGGTAACATCAACATTTGATTTGAAAGTTAAGTGGGGTCCCGCTTTGGATTGAGCAGTGATTAGCTTCTCTTTTGTGAAATTTGTACGTTATATATGAATCTTTTCAAGGAGCAGATGAAATGTAGAGTTTTTATTGTGTGAGTGCAGAATTCATTCTAAAACAAGTTCCAAATTTTCATATTGTGATTCAACTTTTGAGTTTATTGTCATGTGAACTCCCTTATTGGTATCAGAGCTACCAATAGTTATGATCGTTTTTTTCTTCAAACTCATGATAATGTTGTGCCTCACTATCAACGTGGGGAGACACAATAGCTCTGTAACTGCGATGAGCCTTTTTCAGTTGATTGACAATTTATAATGTCTTCTTTTAACTGTTGAATCTTATAACAATAAAGAAATGAAGAGTTAAAAACAAAAGCATCAAATTTCGCAACACAAAGTAAATTGAGGATGTTTTACCGATCCATGTGCCTTCCTAGGGTTTTAGCAAAAGTAAAAATAAGTCTTCTCATTTTTTAATGATTTCAATTTACATTTGTATCATAGCTAGTTATGATCCTGGGACCTGGTGGCATTGGTATCGAGCTACTAATAGTTATGATCGTTTTTTTTCTCAAACTCATGATAAGACCGTGCCTCACTATCAACATGGGGAGGCACATAGTGAGGCACAATAGTTCTGTAACTGCGATGAACATTTTTTAGTTGATTAACGATTTGTAATGTCTTCTTTAACTACTGAACGCTACAATAATAAATAAATGAATTAAAAATAAATGCATAAAACTTCGCAACACAAAGTAAGTGGAAGATGTTTTACCAATCCATATGCCTTCCTAGGCATGGAACTATATTTCGTTTGCCCGCTGCCGAAACGAAACCAGGGGCGAAACGATATATTGCAGATATCGCCGATTTCTCGGAGAAATCTCGCGATATTTCGAAAAATTTTATTTTTTATTTTTTATTTGTGATTTTATGTTATTTCTTGCACTTTTTAGGCGATTTCTCTCGCAATTCTATCCCAACGATTCAAGACTCAAAATTTAATGTGCTAAATGTAATTAGGAGGACAATCTACATAGAATAATTTATAAATAGGAAGACATTTTATAGCAAAATCTTCAAGATTAATGAGAAATCTTACCAACTATATTCAAGTAATCTAGTCCTCAAAAGTCAATATGCCAAATGTGGTTAGGGAAGAGTAGATACATGAAATAATTTATGGAAACAATTTAAATTATGAAGGGATTTTGTAATAAAATCGTCGGTTAATCATTCCAACTATATTCGAATGATTTAGGCCTTAGAAGGTAACACGTTAAATGTGGTTAGGCAGGAGATTAAATGGAAATATTTATAAAAAATAATTTAAATTTACCACATATTTGCATCAAATTAAGATAGGCATCAAATTTGGGTTCAAAATGACCAAAAATACCTCTGAAACTCGTAGGCAAAAATTACCAAAAGTCAACATGCCAAATGTGATTAGGGAAGAATGTATACATGAAATAATTTATGGAAACAATTTAAATTATTAATGAATCTTGTAATAAAATCTTCAAAGTGAATGGATAATCATTCCAATTATGTCTGAATGATGTAGGCCTCAAAAGGTAACATATTAAATGTGGCTAGGTAGGAGAATTTAAATAGAATAATTTTTAGGAAATAAGTCAAATTTACCACATATTTGCATTAGATTAGGATAGGCGTCAAATTCACCAAAATTATTGAATAAAAATATCCAAAAATAATAGGCGAAATTTTCTATATGGGGGGTGAAAATCTCGGCGATATTTCTCCAGTTCGCCGGGTAGCGAACCGGGCGATATTTACGAACTTTCGTTCCATGTTTTTAGGGCTTCAATAAAAGCAAAAATAAATATCTTCATTTCTTAATGATTTCAATTTACATTGGTATCAGAGCTAGTTATGATCCTGAGACCTGTGGCATTGGTATCAGAGTTACTAATAGTTACGATCGCTTTCTTCCTCAAATTCATGATAACGTGTCTCACTATCAACATGTGGAGGCATAATAGTTCTGTAACTGCGAGAAGCATTTTTTTGTTGATTAACAATTTGTAATGTCTTCTTTAACTGCTGAACCCTACAATAATAAATAAATGAAGAATTAAAAATAGATGCATAAAATTCCACAACACATAGTAAGTGGAAGATGTTTTACCAATCCATATGTCTTTCTAGGGCTTCAAGAAAAGCAAAAATAAGTCTCTTCATTTTTTAATGATTTCAATTTACATTAGTATCAGAGCTAGTTATGATCATGGAACCAGTGGCATTAGTATCAGAGCTATTAATAGTTACGGTCGTTTTCTTCTCAAACTCATGATAAGGCCTTGTCTCACTATCAACGAGGGAAGGCACAATAACTCTGTAACTGCGATAAGCCTTTTTCGATTGATTGACAATTTGTAATGTCTTATTTAACTGCTGAACCCTACAACAATAAAGAGATGAAGAGTTAAAAAACAAAAGCATGAAACTCCAAAACACAAAGTAAGTGGATGATGTTTTTCTATTATGGAGTTTCTGTAAGCTTTAACTTTTCATATCTGTCCCCCTTCTTTCCTGCTGTTCCGCATCAGAAATTTAAAGACCCAAAAATTTTTTTGTTCGCATATTGTTTTGTATGCGACCTAAATCTTTTCTTACAGATTTCAGCTTCTACAATCATCCTTCTATATTTCTGTAGAGAGAATCACCTACTTGATTCATATATTTGAATTTGTAATATCACCCTATAAAGTGTGGGCTATCTAATGGTATCATTTAATTCTTTTTAATTTTCGAATACTTATAGTTGTAATTTTTTTCATCTTCTACAGGGACGTGTTTACGGGGTATAGTTTGCAACAATTTCTGGAGATCTTGTTAGAGCAAGTTACGTCCATGTAAGCAACAACAATTATATTTTTAAATGAAAAGAATATAACTTAATTTGAAACAATTATATTTTTAGCTTAAATGCTTCGTCCTCCGTGCAGATTATGGTTGGACAATTTGACAGTAATGGCCCAATAAGTTTCAGTTATTTTTGGGAGTTATTTCATATTCATATGGTAACCAAATAAACTCTTTAAGAATTTTGTTGTCAATTTTGTTGTGAATTTGGTTCCATTATCTTATGTTGCTGTCAACCATGCAGACGGGAGCTAAGAGAGCTATGGCATTAAAAATTCAATACAATTACTTGTCACGAGCTTGGGCATCAAGTTGTGGTTGTAGATACCACTCACCCAAGATACTTAGTTAACATCTTGTGTAGCATTATTGATGGCAACATGTAAATTTTTTGTTGCAGAGAGATATCCATGTGAAGTTAGATAAGGATTCCGGTATATCTATTCTCCTACAAGAACGGGTGTCCAAAATGCTGGAGTCTTTCATGCCCGAGTGGTGGAAGAAGGCTTTCAGCACCTTCTCTTTTGAGGTGAGATTTTCTTCAGTTGATCCCTTTACTTTTTTGGCAGCAGTCCAAGGGATTGTGGGGTGGGTAGTTGGTTAACCGGTCTCAGATAGATGTATTGGTTATCAGGTTGATACTTGTTTAGCCTCTGGCGAGGCCAATCAAAATGTCCACAATGTCGACGACTGGGGTACGAAACTCGATGTTCCATAATATCCTTTATATCCGTCTGTTTTATTTTATTTTTTTCTTCTCCTGCAGTTTGGTGGGCTTCGGATGAGAGAACCCAGATTTGGACTTCACTTTGACTTTGGGAGAATATAACATTCCGAGCATTTAGGAATCTTTTTTTTTTTTGTTGGTGTAATATGAAGGCATTAATAACCGTTTGGTTATTTTTGTTAGGATCTATCGCCTATCTTTCTCCTCCTCCTTGGAGTGTGTATTATATGTAGATTGAGTGGCTAATGTGGGAAGCCAATTTTTGGTATCCTCATTCTTGAACAGTTCAAAGGTAACTGCTGTAGTGATTTTGGCTAAGAATAGCAATTATTCTGCTACCTCAAGCGGCCAAGGATATTTCGGATACAAGAGAAATTGTGGGACGCTGTCAAAATAAGTCCAGATTCTAGTTTTGTGAATACCATGCTGATGTGCATAAGTAAACCCTTCTAAGAGATCCGAATGACCAATTTTGATTGATCTTTAGAGAGATGCCCTAGCATAAAGTTGCCATGCGTGACAACCCCCAGCAGCATCCTAGCCAATTATTTTGGGCATTAAAGCTTCCTACACACAACAAGAAAGTATCATTTGGAAAATTAGACAGAAGATTAAAGGCCTTACAAAAACATTCTCTGGTGTATAGGATAGAGGAAGGTATGATGTGTGCAGAAAATTTTCTGCCATTTAGCACTACTATGAACTTACCAGCATGGCAGAACAAGTAGCATAATAAATATGAGGTAGTACAGGAACCCATCCTCTCATCTTGGGTTCCAAGCTAAAGGGAGCCCATGTTGGTGACATTGGGCTGTGAGTTGCCCTGTTTGGGGTAATCTATAAATGCCAATTCTTTGGAGTTCCTTCATTATTCTTCTACTCCATGGCACAATATCACTTGCATGTTGGGTATTTGCATCTTAATGACCTAGCTTCCAGAGAACTCACTATACTTACAATGATGGGTTCCACCTTCTGGACTAAGATTTGATCAAGTTGCATGTCCTGAGGTTTGGCATAAAGATGTTCATCTTCCTTTACTTTGAACTTCATTCTAGTGAACCACTGGATTACTTCTAGCTTGATATTACTTCAGGTCATACTTGTGTTCTCTCCCTCTTCAAATTGGCTCCTTATCAGGCAACGATGCATAGAGTTGTTTGGTACAGGAGAAGCAAAAGACCCTGCTGGAAGTGTTTCAGACTTTCCTGGAAGAGAGCTAACGATTCAAGCTTATATGCGACACAAAACCAGAAATAGTTTGTGATACGGGTTTTCCAGGAGTTTGTATCAGACTAGACAATCTAATCTAGATTCAAGTTGGTTTATTGCCAATTCAGGCCATTGGAGCAGCGACCATATGAGGTTTTGCATCACTCTTGGGAGTAACTGAACTTGCAAGGAGACTCATTTCTCTTACATGTTTCCACTCTTGCTCATTAAGTTGCAGCTGACCTGGTTATCATCACTGATAATACCAACTAGTATGTACATTTTGCCTTTCATCATTGTCATAAATCAGATGCTAGCTACTACCTTTGCTACGGCCACAGCAGTCCTTGTGTCTAAGGTTGCAATTTGCTAATTTTCTGAAAGATTATTTTGTTTTTCTCTTGAACAAGGTTTCCTTAACACGTGTGCAAATCATTGATTCAGAAATTCTCCCCTTTCCTTCAAATATTTGATCAGCTTCCCCTTGCCCTCTTTGGAGTGGCTAGGGTCTTACCACAAAAAGGAATAGAAAGAAGGCTGAGGGAGTGTTAAGGTTTCCATGATTTAATCCTAAGTTGCTTTCTTTGGGTTCGGGGTTTTTTGTTGAGTCAATGGGCGAATGGGAAATGATATCCTATAGCCTATCAAATAGGCTTATCTTAACACCTGGAGCTGATTTGAAGACTCTACAACACAATAGTTTAGAAACTTGAGAAGTATTTCGCGAGTAGAAAGGAGATAAAAGGGACGTTAGCCAGATCAAAAGAAAATAAGAAGAAGTGCATCGGTAATCAAATACAGTGCCTAAGATCGGGTTTTCTTGAAACAAAAAATTTCAAGATCGGATATTTTTAAAGAAAACAAAAAATTTCTAAGATCCGATTTTTCTGAAGAAATTTTTTTTATCCGGATGCTTGAAACCAACATCCAAAAATTGAAATAGATCTTAGAATCAAAAAATTTGAGAAAACAGAAAACGAGAACGACGTAAAAAACAGAATGGGTCTATCGATAGATTAATTTTAGGTTGCGATCATGGATCAAAAAATGGTTAGGACTAAGAAAAGCTCACATCTGACTCAAACAACGCGAAGAAACATACAAGGTTAGAGATATTTGAGTACGAATCAGCGGTAGAAAGAAAATAAACAAACAATTAGTAAAATGGCAAACCTATCAAATAAAATAGAACGGACAAGAAGAGTAGATCTCAGTTCCTTTCACATGATAGTTCTTCTGTCCCATGCATGCGTTTGAAAAGGTCTTTTTCACTTTGACCCTAATTCAGGGTCAATCATTATTATTCTGACCTAAGTCCGACAGGTCAAGCCAAGTCCATTCTTATCCTGATTGTCTTTGATCCGACTGGGTCAAGATGGGTTGTCCTAGCCCTAACCTTGATTGGCCTTGTCCTTGACTTTGATTGGCCCTATCCCTAGTCTTGATTGGTCTTATCCCTAATCTTGGCCCTGATTTGTCTGGTTCTTTGCCTTATCCTTGACAAAGTATATTTTCATTCACAATTTTCGATAAATTAATACCCTTATTCAAAAAAAAAAAAAAAAATCCCTATTTAAAACCTTATTAATAGGTAAGTCATCGATAATTTAGTTTTCTAAAAAAATATATTTTTTGTAGTAAAAAAAGAAAAAATGGTATTTTAGTTACAAACTATTATTTGTCCTTGATAATTTTTTATGAGATACCACATTGTAGGCAAATGAAAGATGTTAATATTTTTGGAAACTAAAAATGAATTAGGTGGAACCTTAAGGGTCAAAATAAAAATTACTGTAAAAAACAATATAAAAAGTGAACTCATAGTCTAATATGATCAAAATGACTCAAGGTCAAAATCAAAGTTAATATGAAGACCACAGTAAGAATCAAGGACACGATCATGGTCAAGATTGAGGACAGCATTAGCATTAAGAGTTAGATTAGGATTATGGCCAAATTCAGGGTCAGGATCAAGGCCAAAATCAAGGACAAATTTAAGGCAAAAATCAAGGCTAAAACTAGGGTCAAGATCAAGGCTAAAACTAAGGTCAAGATCAAGGCTAGAATCAGGACTAAAATCAATATTAGAATTAAGGCTAGAATCAGGGCCAAAATCAAGATTAGAATCAAGGCTAGAATTAGGGTCAAAATCAATATTAGAATCAAGCCTAAAATCGTGGTCAAGGTTAGGACAAAAAATAAGGGACGGGTTGGGACTGGCCCTGTAAGCCTAGGGGCAAGCCAAAGCGTAATCTTAGACCTACCTTTGGCTTTAGTCAGAGCCAAAATATTTTGGCCCTAACTCGCCCTCAAGGTTAATTGAGCCCAAATTCTACTCAAGGCTCGGGGGCGGTCAGGGCCCGCTAGAGCCAAACTTGCCCCTAATTATTAGTAATACTTTTAATCGTTTAATGACATTTGTAATTTTCCTTTATGTTGTTCCAGATGTCTAATGTTAAGCATTTTACTTTTAAGAGTATGAATATGAATATGAAAATTTTTGCAGAATTAGATTA
Source organism: Hakea prostrata (assembly GCF_041222555.1). NCBI lineage: Eukaryota > Viridiplantae > Streptophyta > Magnoliopsida > Proteales > Proteaceae > Hakea > Hakea prostrata. Next base: position 12,913,344 of record NC_142603.1, read on the forward strand.
GATCCTACCAGATGCCGTTGAGATGGATCAATTGACTTTAGCAAAGCAAAATGCAAAGTTGATAATGTTCATATCATAGTACTGTGTGTGGTCCTAATGTTTTTTCTATACATATTGAAAGGTTTTGTTGTGGGGAGGGAATATTAATTCCCTGACCCTGATTGGCCATATCTACATCCCTAATTGAAAATATCCCTAGCTCTAGTTCTGATTGGCCCTATATTTGGCCCTATCTCTGATTCTGATTGGCTCTGTCTTTGACCCTAATTGACCTTATACTTACCCTTGCTTTGATTGACCTTATCCTTGTCCTTATTCTTAAGTCATTGAGATCAAGCATTAAGGCTAGAATCAGGTTTAGGGTCGGGTAAAAAATCCAGAGACTAGTCGCGACAAGTCTGACAGGCCAAAGAGTAATCCTAGGCCCACCCTTGGTCCTAACTACCTTCAGCGTCAAAATCTTGAGTCTAAGCCTTATTAGTGCGTTGGGCATGCTTAGGACCGTAAGAGTCAAACTTACACCTCTAATTTTAAAGATAATTTTGTTTTTAGATTGGATAAGCGTTGAAGGTGGACTAAAATTCTTTACTATGTCAGAAAAGGGTCTAGACTCTTCAATTCATTTTTAACAATTCATTTAAAGAAACAATTAAAGGCGCTCTTGCCTTTTAAGTCACACTGCTACGGTGTATAACTGCAATCTGAGAATGAAAAAATAACAAAATAACATGAACTTTCAGGGTTCATCTAATTTAACCAGCTGTGAAGACTAGAAGAGTGATAGAGGAGAAGGCTGTGTGACCATCTGGTGTAACTCCGCCGGAACCCTCTGTTAGTCGATTCTCACACGCTCGAAGGTACATCAAGCTTTTTCTCTTTCTTTCTTTTTCCCCTTTGTTACTTACAATCTCTTTAAGTACGTTTGTTCATCAAATTTTTGGAGTGATGACTGTCTGAAGCATGCTATAAGTACATATCTGTTAATATTCACTACTTAAATGGATTTCCCATTATAAGAAACTGGAATTCGAGCAGCTTTATGAGAAAGAAAGGCATGATATCACTTGAAAAAACAACGTTCTATCATATGTCGCGAAAAACACAGAATCCATTTATGGGTTTTGTTGAAGGATTGCAGTAGACGATGAGATATGACAAAGGGTAATTTAGAGGTCTTCTAATTCTTGTTGACCTCTTTACCTGGCCCTGGCTTCTTGGTAGAGAACCCAGTAAAGTTTTGCTTCGAAGTCAACTTGGAAAATTCAGGAATATTGTTTAGGGTGTTGACCTGGAAGGTTTCCTGGGCTTCTAGATGAGTCGTTTCTTTTCCTATAGTGACAATAATGTGAAGATACTTGAATCAATTCTTACTATTTTTCTCATCGTGAGGTCTCTACTATGAACAATAAGAGAGAGCCTCCAAATTTATACATTTAGACAGACCATATTTAATTCATCTTTTATTAGAAAAAATGTTACAAAGTCACAGACCAAGCCATTCCCATTCCCTGACTCTATGGCTTCTGGAGGGGATGAGTATCATGTCCTAAAAGATGTCACAGGGAAAGTTGGATCCATTGACATGTGCCTATCTTCGACCAACATTCAATTTGAATGAATGTCCCATCTAGAAATCAAGGACAGCTGCCATCAGCATTGATATATAATAAAGCACCGTCAGCAACCTTGAGTGTGGCCATATCTAAAATACTTGATAATGCTATTTTCACAAGGACTGATCTTTTCCAAGACTAGATTTTGACAGAGAAATGGCTTCACTTGGTACATTGTAATTAGAAATATGAAGAGTAGAGAATCCCATAAAGATGTTCTCAGATAAACCTCTTCCTAAGCATATGTATTCAGCGAAGAAGTTAATGGAACTAATTGGAGGTTGATAAACAACCCAAAATTGACAGCTTTTTGCACCATTTCATATGAAGGTCAGGTTGTAGGAATCAAGCACAAAAATGGATAGCAGGTTACTTTCAAATTATGAGATTGATTAACATAATAAATTGATACACGAAGAGTAGAGAAGCCCATAAAGATGTTCTCAGATAAAGCTCTTCCTAAAGCATGGTATTCAACCAAGAAGTTAATAGAACTAATTGGAGGTTGATAAACAACCAAAATTGACGGCCTTTTGCACCATCTCATATGAAGATCAGGTTGTCGGAATCAAGCACAAAAATGAATAGGAGGTTACTTTCTAATGATGAGACTGATAAGCATAATAAATTGATACATTATGGTGCTCCTTCCCTCATCCTATTTGTTGAGGTCCCCATAACCTTTATTTGATTTTTAATAGCTTGTCTCTCTGTTGTTTTATCTTTTAAACTTTTCTCTCTTTGTTATCCCTTAACTTGCAATGGGTGATGTCATGTTGAAAGAGAGACTATACCAAGTAGCTTCTGTGGGCCTATGCTGAGTTTGTTTAGGTTCCAAAGAACCCATGAAAGAGCACCTTAGGACATTATTCTCTCTGCAGAAACTATTTGAATCCTCCTCAGTACTGATTCCAGTTGAGAAGGGACAGCCCCCAAACTGAAGGTGACTCTAAAGAATACGATTAGTAGTAAAACAGTCATATTATCATCTTGTTTCAGAGCCCTTGGGATGTCAAGTCTGTTGTAGGATTGTTAATTTGAAGACTTCTGGAATTTCTATTCAGACTTAGACATTCTACTTAGTAATTATCAAATTGTTGGAAAGTTTTATAATATTTTATTTCTATATGAAATGTAATCAAAATTATGGTTAGAGTCCCCACTAGCAGCTTTGCAATTCTTGGGAACAATTAGAGTGTGTTTCCATAAATGGAATTAGATCAAAAGACATCAGGCTAGCTATTCTCAAGTAACAAATCCATCCTTCTTGTCATATTCATTTCAGGTCTGCCTTTTCCTATGTTAAGTTCTACCCGTAAATATTATTAATTCAATGTCTATACATCTTCATACTTGTGACAGGTATTTACTGATCAGGTGGAGAGGAATAAAAGATCTGTGATCATGTGTTTCTGAGGCATTTTTACATTTCTTTGGTTGTATAATTTGCAGTAGTGTTGTTTCAATTTATTTTATTGTTTACATTAAATCAATTATTATATGTGAGCGTAATTAGTCTGACATTTGTAATTTATTTGAAGCCATAAGCGCATGGTGGATATGACTAATGATGAGGCTAACTCATTTTCTGAGAAGGAAGCTATGATGGAACTTCAAATGAAATTAGCATCAGAAAACCCTAATTTTGTTAAATTTATACAACACTCACATGTCAGAGAACCTTTTTTGTTGGTGAGCCCCTAGCAAACTCATATCTAGAGTATACAAGAAGTCCACAAAAGTAAATCATTCTTGTTGGTATGACTTGAAACAATACTTTCTGTTGACAGAGACTTCCTGTTGATTTCTGCAAGTTGAACTTACCAAAGGAAGATTGTATGGTTACATTGGTAGATGAAAGTGGTGTAGAGTACAAAACAAAGTACCTTGCTGGAAGGCTTTCACTGAGTAGTGGATGGGGAAACTTCTCTAGACAACAGAAATTGGTTGTAGGAGATTTGTTGGTGTTCCAACTTATCGAGGCTACTAAATTCAAGGTGATGTATTGTCCCAAAACAATTATATTATGCAGTTCATACATGTCATGTAACTTCGAAAGTATTGACCCATGTTAGACTAAGGTTTGAGCTTTTGATGGTTCTGACAAGGCAATGCTTATATTCGATTCGTAATTTGATTTCCTTAAAGGAAGGGAGGATAATATGGAAGAGTTGATTTCTCAATGTATCTCTTTGCCAGGCCAAGATTTTTATTATATTAATTTTTTTGATCAGTAAAATGTGAATTCCATTTTACTGGTACTGGCTATCAACTTGACTGATTTGCAGGGTTTATGAATCGTTTTTTGGTTTTCTTACCTAGCAGGTCTAGCCTTTGCATTGTAACAGATTTCAATGTAATGATCCTGTAGCATTTCTGTCTTGGCAAGAAAAAGCTAATCTTTTATGTCCCAGTCTAGGAAAAGAAGAATAAGAATCTAGGAGATGGAAATGAAATTTGAACCTCTAGAACTGCAGGAATGTGAGAAAAACATAGAAAGATCAGAAACGATTGAGTAGAGTATAGATTATTTCTATAAATTTCGGCTACAACAGCACGGAATTTTTCCTTGATACTTCGCATATTTCTTCTTGTCCCCCCCCCCCCCCCCCCCCCCCAAAAAAAAAAAAAACTCTTCTCTTTAAGTATATGGATGCTCTACTTTCAAGTATTCTTTTCTTCCCTGTTTCGTTCAGTGTATTCTTAAGCGAAGTGAAAGGAAGGAGATAAATTCCAAGCTGCACAGGGCCCCAAAAAGACCTACTCCACTTCCAAGTTATCCTCCTGAATACATACAGGTATTTTTTGGTGCCATTCTACAGAATTCTGTTTACAAAATATCTATGCACTTCACCCCTACCCATCCATAGGCTGATCCTGACGAGATATTGCATCATCCTACTTTCCAACTTAATTTGCAGCACTGTTTCCTTTTCTATATCTCAGTTTTCCTAGGAAAATTATTAATTTCATGGCTGTGCCTTTTGATACTTTGAATAGGCACTTCCTAGTCAGGTGCAGAAGAATAAAAGGTGTGTGAATGTTTGTCTCTGAGAAACCTTTTAACATTTCTTGGGTAGCAAAAACTAACAGTTGTGGGGTTTTAATTTCTTTTCATTTTTATGCTAAATTAGTTGTTTAATATGAGTAGTAGTCCTGATGCCTTCAATTTTTTTAAAGCTGTAGGCAAAAGACAAATACTATCTATCAGTTTCATGCATGTGATAAAGCTAACTCAGGTTCAATGAAGAAAGCTAAGAAACTTCAAATGAAATTAGCACCAGAATTGGCTACATTCGTGAAATTCATGCGTGTGTCTCATGTTGGTAACTCTTCTTGGCTGGTGAGCCCCATCTGGAATATATAAAAATTCCGTGAACCTAAATCATTCTTGCTTATTGTCTAACTGGATGCACTCCTTTCTATTGACAGAAACTTCCTCGTGTTTTCTGCGAGTTGTACTTACCAAAAGAAAATTGTAGGGTTACATTGATTGACGAAAGTGGTAAAGAGTACAAAACAAAGTACTTCAGTAAACATGTAGCACTGAGTGCTGGATGGAAGGTTTTCTCTATTGCAAACAAGTTGGCTATAGGTGATTCAGTGTTGTTCCAACTTATCGAGGCTATTAGATTCAAGGTGATGGGCTAACTCAGAGCACTCATAGTTTGCAGTGCACACTTGTCTTGTAATTTTCAAGCTGTATTATTTTATATGTTGGTGCAAGAGACTTAAACTTCTAATGGTTTTAACAATTCTTGTTTACGCTAGATTCTTAATTAGTTTGAGTTCTTAAATCTAAAAATTTCACCAGGGCAGCCAACTCTAATCTGGATATTTTGAAAGTGTGGCCTCTCAATGTATCTTTTTGCAAAGCTAAAAATATGTGTTCCATTTCACCAGTACGAAAGGCCTATCGACTTGATTGATGTGGGAGTAATAAATCACCTTTCAGCCTTTTTACCTAGCAGATCTAACCCCTGACACTGCTCTAGATTACAATATGATAATCCTGTTCTGGATATCTATTTTAGCAAGAAAAAGGAAAATCTTTCGGAGTTTTTATGTTGGTTGAGTGGAATATTGGGCTAGAGGACTCCCATTCCCTTGTAATGTACTGTTATGCTTAATTGTTTATCTTCTACTTTGTTCAGTTCACTCTGGCTAGGGAAAATACCATTTCTTATACTTCTTGCTTTTTTATGTAGGTGTACATTGTAAGGGGAAATGATTTGTCAAATTCTGAAGTTGCTGGAGTTCGTGCTCCTGCAAAGGAAAGTCTTATGGGTAACTCGTTTAGCCTCTTGATATCTTAGAATTTGCTGGCTACTCAATTAGATCGAGCTGTTGTAATTATCTTTTTTTTGCTTTTAGATTATGTTAGGAAGCCAAGAAACAGATAGAGAAGGACCTATAAATAAATAAATAAATAATGAGATTAGATTCATTTAGCTAAGAGTCTTAATCTACATTCTTTGATCATGCTTCAGATCGTCAAGCTGTGGTGGGTGTTCTACAAAATACTATGTCTTCTCTTGGTTGGGCTTCTATGGTCATTGTAGATGACAGTGTTGCTTTATTTTCTATAGTTAGTGTTTCAGTTATTCCTCAACTTTCAGATAAGATGTTGAGTTTCAGTTAAATTGTCTTCCAAATTGTGGTTTGCTCATATTTGGCAGCGAACTCCGCCGCCCACTTTTCTCTTATAAATTCTATAGCCTCTGAAAAAAAGAGGGTTTACTATTGTTGATGAAAAGAAAAGATTATCTTATGCAGATGAGAGAGATTCGAAGCCCTCAAAATCTCCGCTTTTTGACGAACTTCAAGAAAAAAATCAGGATGCTTTCCCTCCAGGATCAATTTCTAACCCAAGATCACCACCAGTCCAGGTCGAAAATCAGAGTGATGAAGTTTACTCTGAAGATATGGAAGGCATCAGAGTGGCAATAGAAATTATGGAATTTAGAGATGTGAAAAGCTTTGAGGATTTCAACAATGTAGTTAATGGTTTTATTAAAGATGCTGAACTTTCTGTGCAAGTTCGAATGAAGTACTATGAACTCTGCTGTAGTCAAAAGGCTTTCCTTCATGATCATCTTGTCCTCCAAGGCATCGACTGTAAGTTGATTGCCGGAATAATTTCTGGGTTTGTCAATGTGGCTGATGCTATTCGAGATTGCAGACTTGCTACCTTTCAGAATGATGTTGCATCTTGGGACAGAAGCTTGAATGCTTTTGAGCAATTGGGTATGAATGTTGGCTTTTTACGTGCTCGAATGCATCAAGCTGTGAGGCTCACTTTTGAGACAGAAGGGATAATGGAGGTGTACAGTGAAGCTATGTTCAAAAGAGAAAGATTGGTAGAAGATATAAGAAATCTTGAGTTGAAGCTGATGGAATCAAAAGAAGCTCTTGTAAGCTATGACAAAGAAATTGAGACTCCAAAGTTGGAGGCTGATAGATATTTTAAAACAGTGGTCAATGCTCCATGGTAACCGATGCATTTTCTCTTATCAAAAGTAGCTTGTAATTAATGGTAGGATGGAATGTTTTCTCTTGCTCTCTCGAACACACTCACAGAGGCGCATGCCTTGTGCTTATACTGTGACTACACACATTTGGGTGCAATGTTTGTTCTTTAAAACCCATTAAATTATGTCTAACATGAAAATGTGGAACTTTGAGAAATCTCTTCCCTACACTAATGTATTAGAGCATCCTCTTACTAAACATCTAAGTCCACCAATCTAAGAGTAGAGAGTAAACACAAGGACAACAAGAAAAATCACCCAGTCAGAAAAAACAGTAATGGAAAACAAAAGTAACATTCAGATCTATCCATAAGAAAGGAAATGTTAATTCCTCTAGAGATTCAATTGGCATAAAAACATGTCTACTGTTCATCTTCAACTACAGCCATTAAAACTTAAAAGCATCAACATCTCCAATTGTAATTATATCTCCTTTTACAAGTTCAACTTCCAGTGCTCTTCCACTTATAGAATGTCTTCTTCTACAGCCAGTGCCATATTCTCATCCTAGGAAAAAAACATAAGAGGGTTTGATCAGCTTACAATTAGGGCTCTTGGATTTAATGAATATTGACAACTGGATCAAGGATGTTCCTCCATGCAAATCTGTATCTTCGTATCCACATTATCTATTGAACTGGTATTCATTTATAAATCCAATCATGAGCAATTTATTAAGAGATACTTTATTTTGAGTGTAAATAGATAACCGAAATTTGCTTTCGAATAGTATTTGTATCTGTTTAGGAGTATTTAAATCCGTCTAATTACTAATCGGACGTGGATATGATAAAACCCTTTTCCACTTATTATTACCTTCTTGATAAATTATCCAATTAAGTTACTCTTTTGAATTTGTATTCTTATTTTTATTAATTTTTTACTTGAGATACGTAAATATTTTGTAGATTTTCTACTAAAATAAATACAAAAGAGTAATCAGTAGTGAAAAAATTTAAGAAAATCAAAGATTAAAATGAGTAGAAAACAAAAGGAAAATTGCTAAAGTTCTAAAGTTTCAAACCAAATCTTCGCAATTGTGAGGAACAATTGGTAAGTTTTGCTTGTGGTTTCCATTTGGGCTAAGACTCTGCAAACATACTGATAACTGCAATACTAATTGAGTATTTTATTAAGTATCTTTCAGTTGTGCTACTAGGTTTATGAGTATTTTAGACTTTAACACTGAATGATTCTCTGTTTCTTTCTTTCTTTCTCTTCTTTTTTTTTTTTTTCAGATAATAACTTGTAATATGAGAAATATAATTGAAAGAGTAATTTTTTTTTTTCAACAAAACTGGTATGAATCAGTAGCTATATATTTTCGATTTCTTGCTTTTCACTCAAAATCTTGACTCTTTTATCTTCTGAGTGTGTTTGAGTTATGTCTTGTAAGCCATTATTACTTTTGTTAATAATGACATACAACCTTCGAGTAGAATAGATGGTTATAAATTCATTTAACTGTATTGGTCATGCAACTGCATGTTATAAAATGTACGGAAATGGATGCTACCTCCACCTTCATTGTTAGTAATGACACATTGATGTTCCAAGTAATCCTTGAGACTGCACCATTATTCAGCTGGAACCCGCTTGGACTATATTTCCCTTTGACCATCACTTTTGCTGCTTTGTCCAAACAATTTCTTTCAATAAAGTTATTCTGCTCTTTCACTTATAAAATTGTCTCTTCTTATTTCTTTCAATAAAATTACTAATCATGCATCAAGTTTGTTCGCCTATCGATATTATACTGCGAACAAGATAATCAATTAGATGAATAACCGAGTTCTATGTAAAATAACTAGTTTCACACATTATCTTCTCATATCTCATAATGAAACTTTATACGTTAACTTTGACATTCTAATGTTCCCAAAGAATCTTTATTCTTTAATATCAAACTAGACATTATGAATTTTTTTTTCAAATTTTAATGGCTCTTGCATCATAAGAGGCTCAAGTATAATAAACCGTATGCTGGAGAAAGACAATCTAGACTATTAAGGAGTAAATTATCTTAAAATTATATAAAAAGTCTGATAATAACCCATGCAGAAAACCAACATATGAACAAAAATTTCAGCATGGATATAAGTATAACCAAAGACACATCTAAAGAAAAACTGTAGATGATTTTATTTACCAGTTGGTTTCCTCTAATCTCTCATAGTTATTCAAAATTCTCTATCCATAAAACTCTATATTTCCAAATGCATATACATGGAATATATTTATACAACCAAGTTCACGAGGATAGAATGAGTGTTGAATTACATGTGGATAGAATGAAGATGAATTGGTTCTATGCACATTTCTGTTAGGGGAAGGCTTATATTATCTAGTATATTTTTTGGTTTTATATCAAGTTAAATAAATTAAAATTTTCTTTTTAAATGTAGCTTGTACAAATAAAAGAGGTGATAACTGAATCCAGATTTTCTACTTTGATGAGTAAAGATCTGTGATTTCCTTACATTTCTTTAACATACATTAGAGTGAGGTCCAATGGGAGGTTCCCCTCTTATTTCTGGTTGTCCGAATTTATATCTTGATAAATAAAGGTTGGCATTCCTTTTACACTTCTTCACCATACATTAGGTGTAAGACTCACTAGGAAGTTTACCTCTTATTTCTCTTGTTAGAAATTGAGGTGAACCCCCTCTTAATGCATGGTACAGAGATGTGAAGAGAGTACAAACCTTTACCTTGACGGGTAGAAAATCTCTAGTCAACAGAAGCAAAGCCCTAGTCCCAAGGATGAATGTAAGCATGAAAGTTCATCTTAGGCGTGTATCCATCTTTTATGAGTTCATGTATGCGTGTGTATATTTTTTTTTCTTCCGATTATCCAACATTGTATTCCAATGACAAAGGAGAAGGAGCTCAACTTCGGTGTTGCGTATTAAATGCGCAGCACTAAGTTGTGTATGGCCATGATCGAACCGAGTGGTCTAGGTCCAAAACTCGACCACTCATTTTGCATTTTTTTTTTGGAGATAGGTATGGCTATATTAAAAATAAAAATAAAAAACCATAGAATCGGGTGGTGGAGATTTCGACCTGATCATTCATTCAAATCGTGGCTGACCCCTTCTCCTAGGCGAAGAGCTTTAGTGCTGCATGCTTGCACAACACTGAGCTACTTATTGTCAAGATTTAAAAATTATAAAAAAAATAAAAACCAAAACAGGTGAATCTTGACCACCAGAATTTATCGTCACCATTCGGAATTCAGTGCTACGCATTTAATTCTTTTTTTTGTACCAAGCTGAAATATTGCATTCAAGAACTTGAAAGAAAATATAGACACATCAAAGTAAAAGACAAAAATACAAAAGAATGAAAATACAAAGTTCTATCCGAACCAAGGAATGAAAATTGACCAAAAGTCATACATGTAATAGAATAGAAGAGTAAGAGGGAGGCTCCCATGCACAGTAAGCGCTAGGAAAAGAGGGAGTAATTACCCTGCACCCTTTACCAAAAACGCTAGAAAAGAGGGAGTAATTACCCTGAACCTTCGGTTGGCCACAGGAGAAATCATCGCATTGAGTTGCAGTGTATTCTAAGGATTCAAAAGGTAAGATGAAATATTTTATATTTTCTTGTAATGAAAGTATGAAACTCTCTGTGTCAGCAGTCCCAATGTCTCTTCTGACGACGTATCGTCCACAAAATTTTGAAATACAAATCAAAATGATGAAACCCAGTCCCATCATCTACTGAATGGGTAACGATTTAAATTCCTAGAGAGACGTTGGTTGGTCTGTAATTTGTGTTGTCTTGCTCCGTGTGAATGCGTGTTTTTCTCTTGCTCTCTCTGTTTTCTGGTTCTGAGCTTCTCTTTGTAACAAAAATGGCGGTGGAGGATGAGAAAAGAGAGCCTGAATCTCTGGATATTTACCAAAGCCAGGATAGCAACGAAGATCAACTCACTCTGTCCCAGTCCTCTCAAGTACCAAATCTCCCCTTTATTATCTTTCTTCATGTTCTGCAGCAGTTAATGTCTCTGTTTTACGATTTCATGTGCTTGTTCTTCCCTGTTTTCTTTAGCATTTTTATACAAGAAAGAAACCCAGTGGGAGAAAAGCAAAGCTGTTACGGGTCAAGCATATATATTCTGCTCCGCCTGCTTCACTTTCTTCTCTTGACCATTTGCAGGTCAGCCCTTTCTCTTTTTCTCGTTTTCCTTACGGCTCAGGTGTACTGAATACTCCGTAGTAGTCCAGCTCTGTAGCATTTTTTTCCAATCTATTAAAGTCTCTCTCTTCTTCTTCTTCTTCTTCTTCTTCTTCTGTAGTTACTCCTTTGAGAACTAAAATGCATTAAGTTGATGTAAATATGTTTGATATTTGAACAGATAGTTGCAGATGAACCAGAGAGTAATAGAAGCCAGTGAGTGTTTCTCAACCACTATTATTCTTCTGGTTGTATTATTTGTCTGTTGCCAGTTTCAGTTCTTTCTTGGTTGTTTTCCTGAATTATTGTATATGAATGTAATAATCATGCCTCCTTTAATTTATTTGAAGCTGTAAGCGAAAGAGGGCATCAAACGATCGGTTTCAAGCATCTCACCAACAGTACTCATCTGTAATGGAGCGAGCTATGGAGGTTCAATCAAACCTAGGACCTAGAATCCCAAGTTTTCTGAAACTTATGCTTCGGTCTCATGTTACCCACGGCTTTTGGCTGGTGAGGTCAAAACACCTTCTGTAATGCATAAATTCAATGAATAAGGATGAATCTTGCTTGTCTAATTTTGGTAGCATTTGTTTCTGTTATAGGGACTTCCTACTGGATTCTGCAAGCTGAATTTACCTAAACAAGATTGTTGCATTACCTTAGTAGATGAGCATGGGAAAGAGCACGAAACAAAATACCTTGCTGAAAAGTCAGGGCTTAGTGCTGGATGGAGGGGATTCTCTATCGAGCACAATTTGGTTGAGGGAGATGCGGTTGTTTTCCAACTTACTGAAGCTACCAAATTCAAGGTGATGAGGGTTTGTCCTAAATAGTTATTTTTTTCTGCTTACTTTCATGTTAAAGTAGGAACTGGAAACTGCATCAGCTTAGCTTGACCATGCTGTTGGGTTTCCATGTAGAAATGGTTTCACAACAGATGTTATGGTGAGCTCCTTGGGTTCAGTCCTCTTGGGGGAAGGGAGAACACTTGCTCCTCTGCTCTTGAATTTGCAACATTTAGCTTATAATTCTATCTATCAAATCATTACATTCTGATAGATATAAATCTTCTTATACAGGTCTACATTATAAGGGCAAATAATTTGGCTGAAGTTGATGGAGCACTTAGTCTACTTAATCTGGACCAGATTCCAGTGCAAGTTGTTGGTGGTAACTATCTAGACTCTCTTGAATATTCTCGTTGAGTTGTTCTAATGAACTTTGTTTAATTCTTTGACATTTAATCTTTTCTTCAAGGGAATAATGGGAAGGACTCTCCTCCAGAATCAGTTTCTAACACTGGGTCGGCAGCTGGAGAACAATTTGAAAATGACTCTGAAGAAGCTGGCTCAGATGTTGTTGATGGGATTAGACTAGCATCAGCAGCTTTGGAATTTGGAGACGTGAAAATCTTTGAGAATTTTACCATTATTGTGAATGGTTTGATCATAGATTCTGAGCTTCTGCAACATGTTCGACTGAAGTACTATGAACTTTGTTGCAGTCAGAAGGGTTTCCTCCATGATCATCTTCTCGAAGGCATCAATTGTAAGTTAGTTACTGGGATAATTTCTGAAATTGTCAATGTGGCTGATGCAATGCGAGCTTGCAATCTTACCACTACCTCTTTGAAAGACCTTGAGTCTTGGGACAAAAGCTTGAAAGCCTTTGAGCAACTGGGGATGAATGTGGGATTTTTACGTGCTCGATTGCATCGAATTCTGAGCCTCACCAAGTCAGAAGAGGCAATGGACACAAAGATGTATAATGAAGCTAGGATCAGAAGGGCTTCCCTGGAAGAGGAGATGAAAAATCTTGAAATGAAATTGATGGAGTTAAAAGTGGCTCATGCAAATTATGACAAAAAAATTGAGAGGCTGAAGTTGAAGGCTGAGATATATGAGACAAAGTTCCAATCAGAGGTTCAGGCCCCTTGGTGATGATCTAGTTTGTGAATACTACTGACATATGAAGTGACTTACTTTTTGAGTTAGCTGACATGAAGTCATGGAATAACTCACTGTAATATTTTTTGGTGGGTATGATTCTAGATCTGTATTTTGTGGAATATATGTTGGTCAGCAATGTAATTTCTTGTGAATCTGTCCAGAGCATCATCAGGTAATGAATGATGCATTGATAAGCTTAATTGAGGGTAGTTTTTAAAACCCTTAACTTAGGTGACATGAAATCATGGAATAGTTCACTGTAATATTTTTTTGGTAGGGATGATTCTAGATGTGTTTCTTTATGGAATATATGTTGATCAGCAATTCAATTTCTGGTGAATCTGTCTATGTCCACAGTGTCAGCATGCAATGATACAATATAAGCTTAATTTAGAGGGTATTCTGTTAACAACCTTTATTTAGCTTCTGAATGACCTAGGGTACATTTATGACATTCAAAAACAAAGCAAGCCAAAATTCAGAAACCCAGGTTATGGTTTGCCACAGAAGCTTGGAATAGAAATGAAGGGTCTTATTAAGTTTGGGACATGTTGGAAGCACTTGGTTGATGGAAGGCCACTACACAAGATCCATGGGACATAAGAAACTAAAGGTGTTTATGATTGATCTAGCATCGTGTAATGCTGGTCTCCCCAACGTAAAGCCTGCAACATCAAACACTCTGATTGGATTGCCATTCCTGCACCAAGAAACCGTCATCGCTTGGTGTTTCAGGGGACTGGGCACGTTTGGTAACGTTCTTAGAAAAACATTTTTGGCGTACCGGTCAGAAAAGTTGTTTGAAGAACGCCTTTTGCAAAACAATGATAAAAGTGTTTTACCAAATAACAGTCCTACGTTATAAAATTGGTCCCGATTAAACCTTATAACGACTTTATCAAACGCCAACATATTATATTAGTGTTCTACAAATATTTTTAGAATGAATTTACCAAACTCTCATTTTCAAGTAGAAAAGGGTCTTTTAGTACAGAAATATTAAAAAATAGTTTTGGAAAAGAACGAAAATCCTAACGGAAATGTTACCAAATGCAAACTAATGAGCATGAAGTGCATCTAACAGCCGAGGGCAGTACTGTCTTTCTACTTTCCCTTTTTCTTCAGTTAAGAGGGCAATATTGTCCTTATGAGTGCTCTAGTGCCTTTCCAACGGTCGTTGCATATTTAACCAACAGAAAGACATTTCCTCCATTAAAAATTTAAAGTGGCCATTTTAACGCTACTTTCGTGGGAACAAAAAGGGAACTCCCAAAGAGAAAAAGAGAAAGATAATATAAACAAGGCACTTGTACGGATTCCAGTGGAAGTATGGATGGAAATGATATGTGGAAACATCACGCTCGAAAAGCCATTTGAATTCAAACCTAAGCGCTCAAACGTCGCATCGTCCACTAGTTCTTGTGAAGCGAAGCCTAACGGTCACCTGCTTGAGGTTCTCGCAGCGTTCGAGCTTCAGTGTTGGTGACTCCCCAGACACAAATCTTTCAGGGTGTTCTCTTGGATCTCTCCTTGTGGTTGTTGTGTCTGTTTCGGAGCTTGGGTTGAGAGAATCACAGAAATGGCTAAGCCCACATACGAGGAGATGCGGCGTAAGAGATTGGAGGAAAACAAAAGAAGGATGGAAGAACTCAACCTCACTAAACTTGCTCAGAACATCAAAAGCTCCAGTCCCAAGCCCTCACCGGTTCCAACCCCTTTCTATCCTTCTGTTATTATCCAAAAGTTTCTTTCCATCACTAACTCTGATGTCTCCTGATGATTCCATCCGCAGATGAAGAAGCCAGGAACGCCAAGAACACCTCGCCTTCAAGTTGATTCCTCTCTCGTTAGAAGGTCTAGCCGTGTCGCAAATTTGCCTGCTCCAGTCTACAAGGAAGTAGGTTTTGAGTAATTTTTTCCTCTCTAGTTTCCTTTTAGGTTTTGATTTCAACTGGTTTTCGGTACTCTGCTTGGTCTGATTTCTTTGCGAACTCCCTCATCGGAAATGGTTCTCTGTCAGGTAACTAATGAATTTTTTGAGAGACCGGCTAGAAGGTTTGTATTTTCTTTGTTGTTTCCCTTTGAGCTTCCATTTCGTGTATATTTCCACAACGTTTTGTTTATTTTCTGTCTTTGTGCTGCTGCTGCTGCTGCTGCTGCTTCTGCGTTTTGTTAGAACCTTCAACTACAAACGTAGGGATTTAGCCAACAGAGTATATGCTCCAGATGACGCTAGGCAAAACGCCATAGAGAAAGCAGAAGAACTGCAGTCAAGTTTAGACCCAAGTATTCCAAGCTTTGTCAAGCCCATGCTTCAGTCACATGTGACTGGTGGGTTTTGGTTGGTAAGCACACTCAAAGTTCTGATTGTTGATTAGCAATAAGTTTGTTCCATTTATGGTCTATTATGCATAAAAACAATGATTCTGTCTCTGCTTTTCCCCTGTTTCTAATCTGGTTTGTTCCCCCCCCATGATTCAACTGTAGAAACAACCAATACTCCACACCTTCTTGTATCAAGAAGCTACTGTCAAATTCCTGATCAAAACTAGTGTTTGTATTCAACTACAGGGTCTTCCAACCCAGTTTTGCAGAACTTATCTTCCCAAACGTGATGAACGACTGATTTTGGAAAATGAAAATGAAGAAGAATATGAAACATTATACCTCGCTCCAAAGACTGGTCTAAGTGCAGGATGGAGAGGGTTTGCTATTACACATGAATTAGTTGATGGGGATGCGCTAGTTTTCCAGCTGGTCAAGCCTACAAAGTTCAAGGTGATGTGTTGGATGAGAATTGCATTGTTTTTATGTTGCCTTTCCTGGAATAATGTACCTTTCCATCATTAGGTTAGACTAGAGCTTACAATATATTGCCACCTTACCCATGAGATGATGGACATTACTTGATATGGTAATCCAATTAGAAATCAAATGTTAAAACATTACACTATTATAGCAATGAGAATTTATAGTTGCATTTGGTTAATAAATGTGAGTTTGGTTTGATATTTTTTCTTTTTTGGGTAAAAGATCAGGTATATTGATTAAAGGATAAAAAAAAATGTTACATCCAAAATATTATATGAACATTACCCTTACTCTACACAGGGCCTCCCTTCAAAATTTCAGAACGAATGTCTTAGTCTACCCATAGTGTCCATCTCCATTTCATTCCTTCTAGCCAATGACAAATTTTGGACTATTAGCGATGTTTGCTCCTTTGTGTTGAACTGAACTTGCAAGATAGCTTGCCCTAAAACAATGAGTGAGCATTCAAATATGGTTGTAAAGTACCAACGTTGAAGCACAAACCAAGGCATTTCCTTTTTATTCACCAATACCACTACCGCTTCTAAGTCTGTTTCCACCCATACCTTTTTCCATCCTTCTAATTGTCCTTCCTCCAATTCTTGTTCCAAAGCTTCAAATTCTGCTTCAAAACTTGATTTGACACCAAGAAAAATTTATAGTGCTTGATCATCTAGTTGTTTAGATTTCTAAAAATCCCTCCAGCCCAAATACTGCCTGGATTACCCATCCAACTCCCATCCACATTCAACTTTAGTCATCATGTTGTCACTATCACTTCAAGTCTTCTGGCTCTAAGAACAGCAGTTTGTGAGACAAAGAATTGTTTTTCACTTTGATGCAATCTCAAGTGAGCATCGTGAGAGATCTCAAAAAATATCTCGCTTTTTTGGTTAATCGAGATGAGATGGGAGTCGAGTTCTATGAAATAGGATATCTCGTCACAAGATCTCGCCTCTATATCATGTAATCTCGTACAAGAATTTGAGTCTTGGCTGGAATATTTTGGATTCAGCTGGATTTCAACTTCCAAGCACCTTTAACTCATCTACAACATCAAATTAACATCATTCAAGCCCATTTCAACTAGGTCTTCAACAAAGGTAAGGTTCTTCCCCAAATAGCTTGTTCTATAATCAGTGTGTGAGTGTAGTGTAAATATATGTTGATCTATTAGCTTTGATTTACACTTTCATAGAAGCAAATTTAATTTTCTGTTATCTACTCTTGTGAACTTATGACTAATGGATTATGATTTATGACTTACTAGTTACTAAAACTTCTAATGGTTGTAAAATGTTGAAGACATTTAAGTTCTTTGATGTATTTGATAGTTGATACACTAGCTTTTCATTTATATGCATTAAATGTTCTACATTGCATGTTGTCTAACATTGCATTATCCAATCCTGCAGCATTTTGATTTCACACATATGGTTGATTTAGAAGACATGCTTAGGGTTATTTTCTCACAAATCCAAGACTGCTAGTGTATTCAAAAGACCTTAAATAGGCTAAATATCAAATTTCAGCCCAACCGGGACCCTAACACCCACTGAAATGGGCCACCGAGTTGATGTAAAAAAAATCACACATTTCGACCAATATCTCAATATCTCGGTCGAGATCTCAGTTTTTCAAGGTGGCAAGATCTCACTCAAGAGTGAGATTGTCTACCATGCTAGTGAGTGAACTCTTAATTTGTTTGAGCACCTATGTATTTGGATATGCCTAACCTTCATGTCTTCTTTGATTTCTTTGCAACCTATGTAGGCCACTACGATGAAACCTTTCAGCCATACTTGTCGTAACTCACTTTGCTTCATTTGTCTCTTCCACCAATCATAGAGACCCTCCCATTGAATCCAAAAATTTGCTACCACCTGCTGCCAATCTGCCATATCTGACTGCTAAATGGACAACCCACCATTAAGTGATCCATGCCTTCCTCTGTTACACTACAAAGCTCACACCCCAACGCCAAATGCACTCCCCTACGTTTAATTTCAGCATTCGCCAGTAATTTTCTTCTTGATCAGCTTCCACCTGAACATTGATTGACGCTTTGTCTTCCAACACACCCCAACGCCAACGCACTCCCCTACGTTTAATTTCAGCATTCGCCGGTAATTTTCTTCTTGATCAGCTTCCACCGGAACATTGATTGACGCTTTGTCTTCCAACACACCCCAACGCCAAATGCACTCCCCTCGTTTAATTTCGCATTCGCCGGTAATTTTCTTCTTGATCGCTTCCACCGAACATTGATTGACGCTTTGTCTTCCACACCCCCACGCCATGCCTCCCCTCGTTTTTTCGCATTCGCCGGTAATTTTCTTCTTGATCAGCTTCCACCGGAACATTGATTGACGCTTTGTCTTCCATACCATGTTACCCCACTTGACCTTGGGATATCCCAACAGTGCACTTTTTATACCAAATAACAGGCTGAGATTTAAAGTTTGATTTCAAATTTGAAAAGTCCACAATAGCCTTGTAGTTCCTTTGCTTTCTCAGCCAGTTATTTGGTATATATGTGCACTGCTATGCTGATGTTTTTCCAGTTTCATGCCGTCTTAACTGTAAATTGCCCATCATTGGCTGAGTTGCTGGTGATGATTGTCAAGCTAGCAAAACCTTTTTTTAGAGAATGATATCTCTTAGAATCTTTTTTATTTTTTTTTTGTTATCTAAAATAGAAAATCTAAAAAAAATTAATAAGGGAAACTTCATAAGATAAAATAAGTTCCATTATGTGTTTTGTGATTCATGATGTTATCTTTCCTTTCAAAAGTCATATTGGAAAATCTTTATACCTACAATTAGGAAATTGCTTATTTCAGGTCTTAGGCCATTTGTTTTTCTTTCTCTATTTCCAGGTATACATTATAAGGGTTTATGGATCAGACAAAGCTGATGAGAGTCCAGATTCTACTACTTAGATAGTTGTGCAAGTCAAAATCTTCATGTAAGTAATCTTCTTTCTTTCCGTTTTGTATCCTCTAGATCACTTGTAATATGCAAAAATATAGATAACAAAATCATAGGTGGCCAAGTATCTAATTTGTATGGCCAAAGAGAACACATTGTTCATAAAAGAAGAATTCTCTTTATTTGAATTTCTAACTAGGTCTTGTAGTCCCTTCTCTTGCTCTTTGTGGGAGAAATCCATTCTTACCATTTGCCCACTTCAGACACTTCTTTGGGTTCTCCAAGGGTTTGGTTTGGTTTTTGAAACACTTCTCGGGGTACCACTGTTTGTGATATGGTTGGCAAGTTGGTGTTTAATGCATTGATCAATCACTCTTAGAGGGAATGCAATTTCAAGAGATGGACCTCCAACTCCAGGTTTTTTGATTTGATTTGGAGAGCCATATGCTTCGATATTTCAATTAGAGTGCATTTGCTTCAGTGTTGTGCAATTAATTCGCAGCACTGAGCTGCCATTGGTGAAGATCACTTTGCTCAACCACCTGTACTGAAAACCCAAAGAAAAACAAAATGGATAGTTGAGATCAAATCTCGACTACCACTTCAGATTTAGACCGTAGGCAGCTGAGTGCTGCGCAGTAAATTTCTAAAACTATTGTTGTCTGCTAAGGTTTAGGTTCCTAGCTTTTGCTGGCTAATAGCTATAATCTCCTCCCCCCCCTTCTAACCTCGCTTTGCTTTCTTGTACATTCTTTCAATCTACTTTTTATGGGGTTTTGGTAATGAATTTATTCATGCATACAAAAAAAAAAAAAAATTGCTAGTTAGGACAGTTTGCAAGTGCTATGGTATGTTCTTGCCATGTCCAATGGTTGACTTCCGGGCAGGGATTGCTAATCATTAGGCTATTTATGTTTACAACATCAGTTTTAAACTTTTGGTGTAGCGGAATCCAATATTTGTTGAAATTTAATATGAAAACATTTTTCGTTCACAGTTTTGAATGTGCATGTTCAACATCAAATGCAGTCAGGTTGGCATAAATATTCATCGCGACAGACACATATCATGTTCTGCCATGGAATGTGGGTAATGGAAATCTCAGCTCAATAAGCCAAGACATAATCAATTGGGATGTTATTTTCTGGTAAAGGCACTGTACTAGTGGAGCTCTTCTGTAAATCTTTGTAGGCAACTCATGTAACTGAATTTTCCTATGTTTACTGTTTCATATACCTATGTAGCTTATTCAATTTTTATATTTTTTGGGTTATAGACTTTGCTTCACTCCTGGGCATTAAATGCGCAAGACGGTCAAACAAAACAGTTTTGACCAATATTTCAGAATTTCAGTCGAGATTTCAATCTTGACCGAGATTTGCTTGACGGTCATGCGCATTAATGACTAAAGCAATTTAGGTATAGCCCTCTCTAATCTCTCCTCCCACCTGCTAGACAAGACAAAATTGCCCTTCTAGGCCTTTTTGTCAACATTTGCTCTTCTATGCCACCTGCCCATTTATGGTTTTCTGAAGAAGTTCACTGGCATAGGCTATTTATAGTGTTCTAACGCTTACCAAAAAAATATATATATATATATATATATATATATATGGTGTTCTAAAGACTTGAGGGGCTTCCAGCTAGACTGATAGAGATTGAAAGCCAGATGATATTAATCTTGTAATTTATTTTAGTTATAAATGTGGCAAGGTGCATAGAACAGAGACCCTTTCCCCACTTTGATTTTGCAAGTTTATATTAAAGTCAAATGTGAAGAATTTCAGAGACTACAATTCTATATAGAATATAGAATTTCACAGAGAGAAAGCTGGCATAAACAGCTGGATCGGACGATTTAAACCGCCCGAAATCACCGGACCCGAATCAAACAACATTCTTCTGGAGTCGGTGTCGGAAATGACCTCTATATTCTCTTCCTATCATCCAAACGGCACTTACGCCTCATTTTCCTTTTCGGTGCCGAAAATTTCGGACTAACTGTCCTGCTGTAGCTGCGTTTTCAGTTGTTAACAAGTCAAAGGAAAAGTGGTGGGGCCCAGTGTCGTAAGTCCTAAGCGTAGACTAGATGTAGGGCACCGGACGCTAAGGACTTGGAAGGACTTAGATGCCTTAGGGTAGTGGGACCCACAAGCCCAATAAGAACCAAACACGTCACTATCCATTATTCGCATTATTGTTGCGCACATCTTTTAATTTTACTATTCGAAATATTCCCCCACCCCGTCCGGCACTTTCTTCTTGACGCGTAAACGTTGAGGCGGAGACCACCGTGTTGACGCGGCGGTCCCATTTTCACGTTCTCTCCCACCCCCAAGAAATCGTCTTAATACAAAATTAAGGAAATAATCCTTCGTTTTATT
Source organism: Hakea prostrata (assembly GCF_041222555.1). Taxonomy (NCBI): domain Eukaryota; kingdom Viridiplantae; phylum Streptophyta; class Magnoliopsida; order Proteales; family Proteaceae; genus Hakea; species Hakea prostrata. The sequence continues at coordinate 12,934,751 of NC_142603.1, forward strand.
CGTTAATACTTTATAATTATAATTATTAAATCCTCCCCACCTAACCAAACGGAAAATGTTGCCAGCCTGCCTCTCTCCTCTGTCAATCCAACTTATAAAACAAACCAGCCGGCGTTCTATGGTGCGCCATAGTGCGCTGTGTCTACGCAAATCTTGTAGAAAAGAAAGAAAAAAAAGCCGGCCCCGAGAAGCACGCTAAAATCCGGCTCTAATTCGGGTTGAAACGAGGGGTGCGTGGTTGACATGTCAGCAAAGAGAACACATGAAAGAAAAGGGAAGCAACAGCTCTCATTTCGCGTCTTCTACCTCTCACTCTCTCTCCATGCTCTGTCTCCAATGGAATTTTTGCAGGGCGCCGGGATCCGCGTCGTCTCTCGATTCCTGCAACAAATTCGCTTCATCATTGTTCCTCTCTGTCGCCTCTAATTTCTGTGAGAATTCTTAAAATCTCTCCATTCACTTATTTTTCAATTTTTCTTCTTCTTTTTCTTTTTTGGCATTTCTGATCATCTACTGTTCTTAGAGCTCGATTTTAGGGATTCGTTGAAGAAAAATCTTGTTTCTATAGATTTCATCTTGTCCACATTGTCTTCCGTGATTCGTGTTTCCATTTATAAGTTTTTCTTGATTTTCGGGTTTGAAGATCCGAAACGTTCAAACCTGCAGTTTTTTCAGTATGTTATTTTTCCTTCGGTTGACTAAATTTTCTTTATTGAAGAAACTCACGATAATGATAATGATGAAGAATTATGAGGATAATTCAGTTGCTTACCTGCTCCAGGTTCCAATTTGTTCGGTTTGATTGAAAAACAACGAATGGAGGAGTAAAGGAAGATTTCATTCTCTGATAAGTAGCTCTTGATTCAAAAATTTGGGAGGAAAACAATGTCGACGAGGAGCCACCGTCAGATGGTGCCACTGGCGGTGCTGCTCAAGCGTGAGCTATGCCATGAGAAAATAGAGAAACCAGATATCGTACACGGTCATGCTAACCAGAGCAAGAAAGGGGAGGATTTCACATTATTGAAGACGGAATGCCAAAGAGTGCCTGGAGACGGATGTACAACATTCTCGGTTTTTGGTGTATGTGATTCTTTTTCTTTTTCCTTTTTTTTTTTTTTTTTTTTTTTTTTTTCTTTTTTTAAAACACGTCCAATTGATGGGATTTTTATGGACTCAATGAAAGTGTCTTCAACTTCAATTTTTCCTCTGTTCGCTCTTATCAGTAATTGATAATACAGATTATGATTAATGAGTTGAGAGCTATATGTTGAAGCTCCCAAGTGTCTACAGAAGTAAATTCCGGAGATCTCAAAACATAAGTGATGTGAAAGTGTTACGCTATAATGTTGTAGTGTAGCCTTAGGTCCTGTAAATGATCCACTGAATGTAATAGATTTTGGCACTTCAGTTCAGGAACTGGATAATGTTCAATGCCATTTTTCCATGAATCTTTTGCCTTTTTTGTGAATTTTTTTTCTTCCACTTATTAGCATGTAATGCAATTTTTGCACCTTCTATCCTTTTCATGAAAGTATCAGATGCAAAAATATTGAGAGCCATGAATCTTGTGAGTCAGGGAGATGCCAAGTTCCATTTGGAATTCTTTCGTCTTGCAGGAGGTCTATATTTGATTTGCACTGTTTGTCCATGTCCATCATCCTGGATCTCTATCTTTTGCTTTTCCTTTCTTCTTCTTCTTCTTCTTCCTCCTTTATGCCTTTTCTTTTCCTGAAACCTCAAGCATGTGTATTAACCTAACCAGTGATTCATATTTTCCATTTTGCTTGTTTGGGGTCCACTGCAGTTGCCATCAATGACATTTTTAATCTAGAGCTTCGATGGCGTTTGAAATTGTTGGAGTCCAATTTTATGGCCGAAGCAATAAGAGTTTATGATTATCTGTTATGCTGACACAGGTTCTGTTTGTTGTGCCAGTCAATCATGTTTTGGCTATCACACTGGTCATAGAATGAGGTTATGAGGTTGTGTTCTGTCGCTGACTATTTATCTGCAGTTCAGATTTCCAGTTTTGTGCCATGAGTGCAAGAATACGTACAGTCATCCAACAACATAAAAGAAACCTGTGTAACATAAAAGGGAATAGAAAAGACCCAAGGATAAGGAAAAAATACAGTCTCACTAAGTGTTAGCCTTGGAAGGATCACAGCTTTACTGTTGCAATCAATTGGATTTCATACTGAAATGAAGCTCTGATTCTTGAAGACATATTTAGGTGACACCACATGAGTGTCCAACCTAATTTGAAATTCTTCAAGGAAAGACCTGGTGCTTTTTCTCCAATTTGGTCTTACCACCAGCGAGACAAGTCTCAAGAAGCCGAGAGTTTTCATGGCTGGATTAACTATTAAGAATCCATTTTGAAGTATCTCTCGCATGACAATAATGATGCATCTGTTGTCAATCTCTCAAATGTAGTAGATTCTTATTCCAATGGACAGTTGAACTAGGATTTTTGTTATTCCTAGAGAACTAGATTTTTTTTTTTTTTTTGGGGGGGGGGGGGAGTGGTTTGCGTTCTTGTTATCATAGTTTTATTACATTTGTTTTGGTTTTATTATTTTTTCCCCAATGTAGTTGGTATACCCTTATCGAAGTGAAGTTTTAACTTTATTTCTCTATTTTTGAAACACAAAAGCTATTCTTGTTGGGATGTCTAAATGGTGTGAACCATTCAGCAAAAAGCATTTGGATGGAGGCATCCAGAAATTATCAAACCTTTCTGCAAAGATAAATTTTATCTTTTTTGAACAAATTCCAAACTTTTGAGGACTCAGAAACATTTGAGGCTTGCTTTGCTGGAAATTGCAACGGATGCCTTTAGTATTCTTTATTTGAAAGGAACGCTGACTATGTTTCAGTTGTTAGCTTGAATCTGTCACACTGTCCCATCAATTACATTTCCTACAAAATAGCTAATTGGTTCAATGGTATACCTGTTGTTTTCAATTTTATGTTATTTTTGGAGTAGAAATTCTGAGAGTTGATTAAGACTACATGATTTTACTGGAAATTGGGTTGGATGCCTTTTGCATTCTTTATTTGAAAGGAATGCGGACCATATTTCAGTTATTAATTTGAATTTGTTGTATTATCCCATCAATTACATTTCCTACGATATGGCTAACTGTTTCAATATGTACCTGCTGTTTTCAAATTTATGCCCATTTTTCTTGGTAGAAATTATGCCTACTGATTAGAACTACATGACTTTGCAGCTATTTGATGGACACAATGGATCTGCTGCAGCTATATACACAAAGGAGAATCTCCTAAACAATGTTTTGGCTGCTATTCCTTCGGGACTTAGTAGAGATGACTGGTTAGCAGCACTACCGCGGGCATTGGTTGCAGGTTTTATAAAAACTGACAAAGATTTCCAAGAGAAAGGTATGAATTGTGTATTAGGTATAACTAGTGTAGTTGGGAGTCTTGGAGATTTGGTTGAACTGTATAAAATTTAGTTAAAAAGAAATGGAAAAGTGTCTGCAGGAGGTAAAGTATGGACATAGTGTCATTTGAAATCGTACTGATGGGTCATTCTTTAGCATCATCTCTTTCACTTAAACTGATCAGCAGTGCTAAATTCTTCGCAAACATAATGGACATTTCTGCAGTATCCATTTTTACAATAACTTGAAATTATGAAATATCTCTCGTTTGACATGAAAAATAACAGGAGATGGTAATCCTCAATTAATTCCATCAAATCCACTTCAAATTTGCATTGTTGTAAGACATTTTTATAGGTCAATCCATATTCTGGATCAGAAAAGAGAATCAACTCAGCCTTTGTTTCAAGGCAGGTCATCTTCCTCCTTGCGTGTGGGGTAAACAAATAATTTTAGGCTTGGATAGAACAGAACTGGCTTACAAGCTCCACCTGAAAAGGCAGTCTTTAAGATATTAGCAATACTAAGATGGATTTTGGACTTGCATCATGGGAAACATTTCTTCTGTATCTATCTTATTTTTGCTGATTTATTTTATTGTTCCATTACCTAAATTTATTTTGAGATCCTGATAAATACAAATTGATTGGTTTCTTCTTCCCCAGCACAAACATCTGGAACAACTTGCACTTTTGCTATTATAGATGGATGGGTCATAACTGTTGCATCAGTGGGTGATTCCCGTTGCATACTTGAATCTGCTGAAGGTGTTGTCTATTCTTTGTCAGCAGATCATCGGCTTGAATGCAATGAAGAGGAGTAAGTTGTGAATCAAGATCTCTAGCGTTTCACTTAAATTTTGGCATTTCCAATGGGATTCACTTTTCTTGCATTACAGAAGGGAGCGTATTACTGCCAGTGGCGGTGAGGTTGGTCGGCTTAATACTGGTGGTGGTACCGAGGTTTGTTCTTGAATCCTATTTTTCCTTTAATTCCTTTTAAGTTGTTCATTTCCTGGAACTCTTTGTGCCTACTGAATTCATTATGGTCTACCAGTCAGTCACTTTACTGCAATTTCCATGACTTCATTTCGTTACTGAATTTCGGGAATTTTATCGAATATGATAGAAGATGAATGATCAAAAAACTTATGAACCATCAACTTTAACAAGGGAGAGGTGAACAAGCAATGTACGTGTGAAAATAGACCACTATGACATGAAGGAACCATAGCAATGTCTTGAAACTGTGGGAGAGCTGAGCAACAATCATATATGAGAATAGACCACTATGACATGAAGGAATAGCAACGACTTGGAACGTGGTAGTTGGTTCACTGCTCTATTTATAATGCAGTACGGCATCCTGATAGGGCTTTAAAAAGTTACCTACAAAAGATTATTTGTTGTAGCAACATATAGCCAGGGGTGTAAATGGATAACCGAAATCCGCTTCCAAATTCACATTTATTAGGCGATATCTTGAAATATGTGACTATTTTTCTAGATTTTTTACTAAGAGAACTATCAAAGTTGTTAAATTCTTAAATTTCAAACCTAGCCTCACAAATAAAATGATAAAGATGTCAACAGCTGGTCGAAAACTAGTATTCAATTTGTATTCATGCCCATTTAGAAGAATCTACTTAAGAAAATAACTATTCAATTATCATCCAAATCCGAATAAATCCGTCCGAAAACCAATAGGTTATACTCCCAATCTGTCCGAATATATGGTATCACCACCATCCAATCTGAATCCGATCCATTTACACCCCTACTGATATAACCAAATATAGAAACTCTTCACCATAAGAATCTTCCTCTTCTCCCAAGATCGAATAAGATGCACAACTGAACTAAACCAGTAATGCGCTTTATCCAGTAGATGAAAAAGGTTTGGAAAGAAGAGCTAAGTACGAGCTGCAGTATCCCAATGGATGAATATGTGGGTAATATTTGTCTATCTTCTCCTACTTGTGATTCAAAATTCATCTATGAGAATGCAACAGCCTTCATGCCTTTTTAGCTATATTGGCACATTGCATGAATTAGTCCTTCCTAGATCCTGACACCCACCATGTGTTAAACTAGGCCATTGCTTTTTGTGATTGTAAAAGCTTGGGTTGCTAGCATGAAGGCCTAAGCTCATCTCCAAGAGTCCAACCCTACCAGGACCTGCAAACACAGGTCTCTACACTGGAGATGACCCTTAACCACTGAATTTGAAACTACAGACAACAGAATTGATCTACTCAAGTCTTGATGAATTGCTCCAGCAAATGACTAGCAAATGATTCTGGGTTACTGACTCTGACTTTTTTTAATGCTGTCTGGTAGTAATTGTTCTCTATTTCACTGTAGCCAGGATTTGTATTCCAGTGCTTTGAAATTTCTAGCTGTTTGGCATGAATTTGGAATTTGTATTGGACAGCTTTGGAACGACAAAATTGTCTACTCAAATGTAGTCTTTTGTCATCAATGTGTAGCTGTCAGAACATTTTGGTAATCCATCCGGATTATGGATTGCCATAAGTGCACTTCTTCTTGATTTTGGCTGCTGTTCATTTGTTTTTAGTTTCCTTGAGATCTTATCAGTTGGATTGGGAGCAATCTAAATGTGGTGAACCATGGTTTCTGTGGCCAATTTGTCCTTCCAATTTGTTGACTGATGAGCATGCAGATCTAGGTTCACTAGGGAAGGATCTGACCTCATCATGGTAAGAATGATGACAGAGTTGCGACATTAGGTGATCGATAGGACTTCTTATTTAATTCAGACAGCTCCTTATGTTCCTTGGTTCTATGAAGTTGAACTTCAATGGATTTTGCAGGCATAAGTGGGTAGCATTGTAACCCACTGTCATTGGACTGAAATTGTTTAGCTTGAGGGAATATCATTTCATTTTATTGTAGCTGACTTGCTAATGGGGGACAAAATAGAGTAGAAAGAAGGATAAAGAAGACAGGGGGAAGAAGGGAAATCTTAGAAGAATTAGTCTTGAAGAAGAGGGAGAGAGAGAAGAACACTCATAAGAAAAAAAAGAAGAAGAAAAGAGGAGAGAAGGGGGGTTGCAAACACACAAAGCTCAAGCTTCAATTCATTTTTTCTATTCCATGCTCAATAAGCTGATTACAAGTGTTTAAATAACAAAACAAACATACTTGATACGAAAACAACTATAATAGGACTCTTGGTAATTTAAAACTAACTAAAACTTATCCTAAATATCCTACCCAAATAAAAACTTTGATTACATGATTATCCCGATAATAAATAACAAAATTCTAAATTATCTCTAGAACTCCCACAAAAACAGTTCCTATTTTATCTCCTTGCAAGCTGGAGTTTGGGCCCACCAAATTTGAATCTATTTCCATGCAAGCTGGACTTGGGGCCCACCAAATATGAAATTATCATCTAGGTTACTGTTCATACTACTGTAGCGTGAACAGTAACTTCTAGTTGTGCTGCATCACTTGCATTGCAGATCTGACTACAAATGAACTTAAATATGTTCACAAGTTTCCCCCACTATGTTGCACATTGGTTAGTAGGTTGAGTGATCATTAGCTGTATGGCTGTCTTTTATCTTTCTGAAAGTATTGATTCTTCAAGGCTTCATTACCCTTAGCTACCATATGGTCAGAAAGTAGCTTGCAATCAAACTTGTCATAAATTGGATTGTGGAGTCTGTCCCACCTCATAAAGGCGGCAAGGTTGTCATGTTACTCAGGAAAATATAACTCCATTGTTTATCTGGGTTCAAAAACTTGACATGGATGACTTGGTGGAGGATGTGCAAGTGGTTGCAACTGGGGATTAAATGTAGCCTGATCAATAATGTACTCTATAAATGATGTAATCTATTGGCATGTATTTTTTTATTCAAGAAAAAGGAGAATTTACCATCTGTTTTACATTGAAATCTAACGGAAGCAAAGGAGGATAGTGATTGTTCAATCCTAAAAATTGTCTGTTTCTCTTTCTGTCTCCCCTCATTTATAATTTATCTAGGATATACCCAATGTACTTAAGAAGAAAATTCTCGTGATTCTGGTTTGAAACTGTTTTACGTTTTTGAATGCTAACCATTTAGTGAAACTATTGTACCTTTAAGAATGCTATGTAGACTTACTGACTTTTGTTCTTATGGTAGAATTGTTTTTAATGAAGCATGTTGATTTGATGGAGGCTTCGAAAGTTTATTGTCAATGTCCAGCTAATAATCACCCATCACGGGCATATATTTGAACAAGATAAGTCAAAGAATCAACACTCTCTTATATCACACAATTAAACAAGGAAGTGGAAAAAATATTAGGCCTTGAAACTGGATCCTGTCTAATGATTAGCTATAAACTTATTTAGCTGACATTCTTTCTGATATTCTGCCTGTATAAACTTTTCTATGTTTTATGGATGTACTATTTCTCGCATTTATAATAACTTAATGTTATTCTTTTTGGTTCAATTGATAGTATTTAATTTATGTAGCTCCAATTCTACAGATTGGCCCTCTGAGGTGTTGGCCTGGTGGTTTGTGTCTTTCAAGATCCATCGGTGACATGGACGTAGGTGAATTCATCATTCCTGTTCCCTACGTGAAGCAAGTGAAGGTGCTACTATTTTTTCTATGTGCCATCATTGATCATACTGCTTTATTTTATTCTTTAACTTTTCATCCATCAACTTTCATACTTTATCCATTAAAACCCTAGAATCTGAAATTTTGCAGGACAGGTTGGCATTTTATGCACAATCGATGTTGAATCACCATTCTAATCTTGGTCGTCTATTAACATTTTATTAAGACCTTTTGAAATTTCTCATATTCATTTTCTGCTCTTATAGCTTTGCTTGACCCCTGTGCCTGATCGTCTGATAGAATTGTCATTCACCAAGATATTGTCCTTTGGCCTCATATTCTATTTTTTGAATCTTATTACCTCAAGAACAAACATTACTCCAAATGGCATTGCTGTGTCTTAAAAATTTCTTTGGCCCTCAATCTAGTTCTTGGGAAAGTAGATCTCCATTCTTTCTTTTATCAGTAAACAACTTCAGTATACTGACTATGGTAGCGACTTTGGCCTGGCTTCCTGGTGGAATATCACTTGTCATTGCAACTTTACAGTTCTATGCATATGAGCATTTGACTCTATGTATTTGAAGCTTTCTTGTTACCGTATAAAATTCACATCCTTACCATTGCAAATAACAGAGCCACACTGCCTTTTACTACATATCTAGTCAAGTCCAGCTCTCACTTTTATTTTTTAAATATTGATTAAAGGTAATATCCATATTTTGCTAACTTTATCCTTGATTAGATATGATCGAAGGCACAAGAGCAATAGTGGACAAAAGTCTGTATTTGCAACAATTTGATATGGATATTCAATTCAGATTCAAAAAGACATGCCTGTTTGCCAATGTCCAATATTATCTGCTTTTTCATCTGGTCAAACACATCTAAAATCTTCTGTTGACCTCAGCCTCACTCCCCAGCTCTCTTAAAGCAGAAGGAATTTTAATCCAAGAAGATTATTTTAGCTTTAACATATCGTAGATTTGAAAGTTTAATCCAACTTGTAGCTCTGTTTGCTTTATGTAGGACTGCTAATTCTTAATGATTAGCCACATTAGTTTGTTCTTACATAGCTCCATCATCTTAACTTATATCATTGCTGTTGCAGCTGTCTACTGCCGGAGGTAGGCTCATCATCTCAAGTGATGGTGTTTGGGATGCCATGTCATCAGAAGTGACTTTGAATTGTTGTCGTGGAATGCCAGCAGATGCTGCAGCTGAGCAAATTGTTAAAGTAAGTTCTGGCCAGTTGGTGTACGTATGTCCTTACTGATAGTTGTTGTGACTTTCTGCTTTGGACATACTTAATCATCTCTTATATTCCATGGCAGGAAGCTGTACAAGACAAGGGTCTTCGTGATGATACGACATGTATTGTGGTCGATATAATTCCTCCAGAGAAAACTCCTCATTCAGCTCCTCCAAGGAGATCAGGGAAAGGGGTCTTCAAGGCCATGTTCCGGAAAAAATCATCAGAGTCATCATCTTATACAGGAGAAGAGTATTCAGAACCAGATGTGGTTGAAGAGATATATGAGGAAGGTTCTGCTCTGCTTGCAGAAAGGTTTGTGTTTTACAGATAATTGTTAACAATCATTTTGAATCCTTTAATTTTAGATAAAGGTGAAACAGTCTCTGTTAGTCAACTTTTCTTGCTTTATTGTTTCTATAATTGTTCCATGATCAACAATTTGTGTTGACATCACGAAAAGAAAATGACAAGAATCTAGACCTATTGACTAAAGAAACATCTACTTTGGTTTGCAGGTTTGATACAGAATATCCTCTGTGCAACATGTTCAAGTTGTTCACGTGTGCAATTTGTCAGGTAGAGATGAAACCTGGAGCTGGCATTTCTGTACATGATGCTTCATTAAATCCTAGAAAAGTCCGTCCTTGGGATGGCCCTTTCCTATGTTCAAGCTGCCAGTCAAAGAAAGAAGCCATGGAAGGGAAGAGACAATCAGGAAGAGGTACAATGACCCTCTTGGCCTACATATTGTGAACTATTCTTTTCAATATTTTCTTCTTACTAATTTAATTTTTTTTTCAGGTGCTAGAATTAATCATGAAAGTGACTAAAAATTTCCTCAACAGCATAGTGGAAGTGACTTGCAATCATCCTCAACAGCATTGTCATGATCTTGTGATTACCTTGGCACTGACAATTGTTTCAAAGCTAACTGGAAATGTGGGATTTGAAGCCTCATTCCAAATATTAACTTTGTTCATTTTCAAGCCAGGAGATTTAGATTTCAACTCATTATGACATTCACTTCAGGTGCTACTGGAAATGTATTGATTCAAAACAGTGTCAAGAGTTGAAGCTTCCCTGTTTAGCCAAAAACCCACAACATGATTTGGGGAATTATTCAATGGGTTGATCTCCTCACTTTTGAGGGCTTCATTGTTTTGGTGAAATCACCAATACCTTAGAAGTGTATAAGATAAACCCATTTGTCAATTTGTTGGGTTCACTTCCATTGTATATTGGTCCATTTTATACATTTATCCTGAAAGAAAGCATTTTCCCTGTAATATTATACACGAACGAATACATTGTAGATCTGGACTTGAACAATTCAGATCATGTGATACTGACTACTGAGAGCTTATGAGTCCAACTCTCCTTTGAGCTTAACCGTTTTTGCTTCGTTCTTCTTTTTTTTTTTTTTTTTTTTTTTCCTCGTGAGAAAGTAGACCTTTTTTTCTTGTGAACAATTCCGATCATGTTATAATAGAGTTCATGAATCCATTTTGTTCTTCTACCAAAAAAAGAATCCATTTTGTTCCTACTACTCTTACATGCTTATACAAGTGCGATCTGACCGTCGGAACGCCGCACCGGATTCCATGAGAAGTTTCACAATGTAATTTTTCTTTTCTTACTATCATTTAATGTAAGCTCCTTTTCCAAAAACAAAATTATAATTAGGGACAAATGTTACTCAGTTACACACGCTAAAAATCTTTATCATTATCTTCCAAGTTTGTTGTAGTGGGCCTTGTGCTGTCCTTGAGTTCTGTTTGCTTTCTAAAAAACATAATAGAATTTGAAATAGTTTCCTTTAGATTAGTTGACCAAAAACTAGACGGCTCAATACCATTAATATGAATTACTCCAAAAGTTATATATATGTTGCCATAAAATTTTGTACGATCTCTGGAAGTCCACAACTTTAGAAGAAAAAAAAATGACTTGCAAAGCTCACAATGTTAGAGAACACGTATGGGTATTTATAGAACTTATAAATACGATGTTACCTTAACTGTGTAGTAATGAAGTTTGAACGGAACTCTATAATTATTACTAGCTTCTTTGGGGAACAATCTTATCCGTCAAGAGAAAATTACTTGAATTGTAGTTGTAGAGTCCAATTTGGACTCTAAGAGCAATTTTAAAACTATCTGACTTGATCGGAATCATTATCCTATCTTTAAGGAGGTTAGATACAATTTATATATAGTTGTAAAATTCAGATACAATTCAAACTATCCGACTTTGTAAGACCCTTATCCCTATCTTTAAGGAGGTTAGATACGATTCATATGTAGTTGTACAATTCATATACAATTTAAACTTTTCGACCTGATCGAAATCCTTATTACTTGTAGTTGTATACGTTATTTAGTTCGTTCGCTTTCATATGTTTATTTGTGGTTCGACTAAAGTTGTGATTGATCCGATTTTTCTTTAGTCTATCTAAATATGTCTATTAAGAATCATCCATAACATGCATATAAACTTAAGAGAGAAGTGCAAATACAAAAACAAAAGGGTTCATACTCAAAATTTTTGTAATTGCATAAATTTGACAAAAGAGTTTATCTACCCATTATATTTACTTTAAAAAATAAAATCAATATGGAAAAAATGGCAAGAATATGGTGCATTATAAGAAAATTTTATAAAAAAATAGAAAGGGCTAACAAAGTGTACCTCCGCCTCTGTGAGTCTGTGCATAAATTTGAGTGTATGCCAAAAGTTTGAGTGTATGTTTTGACACGTGGCTTAAGGACCACATCATGTCTGTCACGCTTATCCAAATTAAATCTATAATCTGTCAACTTCTTTTGATGGAATAAAGAAAAAGATTCTTTTAATAGTTTTGTGACACGTGGCAAGTCGTCTGTTCTTCTGACGCTTGAACAATTGTAGAAATGCTTGGATCACGAGGCACACTGCTTTGGATGAATAATTGAAAACAGAAAACAAAATAGCTTATAAGTTATAACTATTCAATAATGTTTTCTAATATTAATTCTGAATTAGGAAGATGGTCCCTCACAGTGTTACTGTTACCCATAGACAAACAACAACATGAGAAGGTCGTGTCAGTGAGATGGACTCCACATGTTCATAGAAAAAAGGGGGGGAGGGGGGGAATATATATATATATATAATTTATAGTTCTTAAATAACCCTTAATTTTTTGATTTTATACAATTAAATTTTAAATCAAACCAATCTTTTTCTTCTCCCATGAATACTTTTTGTCATTAATCAAACTAGTCAATCTTGAAGGCCCATAAACCCAGGAGAAAAGTAGATGTACCAAAAAAAAAAAAAAAAAAAAGAAAAGAAAAGAAAAGTAAAGAAAGGTATGGAGGGATGGATTTTTTTCTATATATATATATGGGAGCAGGGGAAAAGGGGAGAGAGGAATTATTGTACGTATCATCATGAAAAATTCAATTTTTGACTTCTTCGCTAAGAGGTGTTAATCTTTTTAATCAACTCAACTTTTGATGATTATTTCCTTCTTCTTTTTCTTTCTTCTTCTTCTTCTTCTTCTTTTTTTTTTTTTTTTTTTTTTTTTTGTACTGACATTTTTTTAATACTAGAAATTTAATGTCATCCGCAAAGGTCGAACCCATTACTTCTCCACTGAGAAGTATGGATCTTGTACAGCATTGGCATTATTTCCTTATTTTTGATACCTCTTCATAAGAGACTACTATTATTTATAAGATGATGAAACATAGAATATATATGATCCATTGAAGTTTGGAACAACTTCTTTGAACTAACATTTTGTATACAAAAAATAATGTGATGCATTAGGGTTTAGAAGGAGGGGCTTGATATCCTTTATATAAATAAACTCATTAGATCATCCATCAATATCTAACGGTCCCTATTAACCCACGCTAACCAGATCATATAAGATTTTTAGTAACTATATATTACTCATATCATGTTATGATCAAAATATTAGAGGCACAGTATAGACATATCAATATCAAACAATAAGATACAGATTCACAACTTAATATAATCTTATATCAAAAACACTTGCCGTATAAAACAAAAGAAGTGAAAACAAAACAGCACGAACTAGAATGGGGTGAGTTGAGGTGTACGTATAAACAATACTTTTTCTTAAGGTACATCACAAGAAAGAAGAAAGCAAAACTTAAAATTTTCACTTTTTACAACACAATTTTTTCTTATTAAAACCAGAGAGAAAGACCTATTGTTTAATCTTATATATTCCTAAACTCGTATGAACACCTCTATCAGATCGGCGCATGCACGTGATCCATATTTAAGTTTCTACCGGCATATACCCCACTTAGGAACAATCAATGTATATATAATCGATATTATCATTAGCTTCATCCGATGTGGTACTAAACAAATATGGTAAATTATATTAGATAACTATACATATTTGCCAAATTGCCGTAATGCTTGGATTAAAATCTTTACATCTGAAAGGGTCTTTTAGAGTATGACTCAAACAAGATTCCTAAAATAAAATAAGAAGATATAGTTTTAATGTTTTTAAAACTTATCTAAATAATATATTATATTATGGCTAAAGTGTAACCGACCATATTCACTGTCATATTTGTTAAATTAAATCTAAATTGTTCAATAAAATTCCTATGTTTTCTCCTATTATTTATGAGTTAGTTAAGTTTAACTTAATATCACCGATTGTCAATTTTCGTTGGCGATAACATTTCTTCCTCTGTTATTTTTTTTAATTTTTTTTTTAGGTTGATTCGGGCCCGCTCGTGCGTACCTTGATTACATTATCAGGTGAACATTGTTTAATTTACAAAATGTTCAAAATGTTATGGTTGTTATAGACATATGTATTATTAGTGCTAAATAAAAGGGGAAAAAAAATTGCCAACGCAGAGCTGTTCTAGTGGTGAAAGAGTGAAACCAACCTCTTAGTAAAAAAGTTGTGGTCTGACTCTTGTTAAGGTATATAATATCCCCATTCTATGGCTTAATAATCCCCTTTGTACAAAAAGGAAAAAAAAAAAAGGAAAAAAAAACTACATTTTTATCCTAGATTTTAGTTAATTTTCTAAAATTCCGTCTCTAGAAACTTACTGTTTGGTTACATGAATCCAGAGATTTCAAATATTTGAATTCATGAATCTGAGAATTATACCCCTTTGGTTGTAAAAATTTATAGATTCATGAAATCTAGATATTCACCTTTATGGGTAAGGGGTGAAATCCAGAGATTTCAAAAAAACTATACATTTGCAAATTTACAAAAATCACGTCGATCAAATAGTTTTTTTAGAATGAATCCACATATTTCATTCCACAACCAAACATCTAATTTTATAAATTATAACTCCATAGATTTGAAATATCTAGATATTTGAAATCTCCAAACTCATGTAACCAAACAGGCCCTAAATTGGTTTTATCATTTTTTTTCCTTAATTGTGAATAGTCATTGATACCCTCACGAGAGTCTGAGTCAACCACGGAAGAGAATTTGCCTTTTTTATTCGGAAACAAAATATTTCTTGCCTTCCAAACATAGGTAAACGACTAGGCTGAGCTGAATGAGATCAAACGGTAGGGACGGCGACGGACCAAAATATCATCGGATTTTAAATTCTAAAAATTCCAGTTGCGTATGTGCTTATCAAACTCTTAACGGGTATGCCACGTAATCATCTTTTCCTAGTTTAAAATTGAAAGTTAATCGAATTTTTTAAGTCCGAACTACCCCTGGTGTTTTTCGATTTTGACTTATTTCTCCTTCTTAAAGAGTTTAACTGCAACAACAATTTATTTCTTTTGCCGTTCCCTTCTCGCTTTGGTTTGTTGTCTGTGAGAGTTCTTTCTTTTGGATGGAAGGGCAAGCTTCCATGAGAAAATTGGCGGCTTCGGAAGAAACTGTCTATCACGAAACCCTAAGACCCTTGCAGGCCTAGAAGCCGGAGACGACGACGAAAAAAAAAAATGTTTCCCTGGAACTTTGCTAAAACTGCAGACGAGATGTTCAATCGATGGGCCGTCAAGCGGTTCTGCCAATTTCTCTTGAAGAAGAAATTGGGGCAGTTATTTCTGGGTGATATCGACCTTGAGCAGCTCGACGTGCAGCTTGGTAAAGGCACCATCCAGCTCAACGACCTCGCCCTTAACGTTGATTTTCTAAACCAGAAGGTGCGTCCCTAATAATTTATTGTTTGTTGGTTCAATCTTCTGCAAATTAATTCAGATAAACTCTTAAAGAGTCCTTTTTTTGGTGGTTTGTGAGGTGGGGGTGGTTCTGCGGAACACGTAACTGGTCATAAACTTAGATTTTTCCGTCTGGAAAAAAAAAAAAAAAAACTTGCATTCTCTCTGTAGTTTTCCTCTGAAATATTGTTGCTTCAGATATGGGCTCTGCAGGCTTGATTGCTCGACCGAACAGGAAGTACTGTTTTGAGTTCTAGTACCAACTTTTATTAGTGACTAGGTTCGTTTTAACAATGGTTTATGTAGAAGCTATTCTAGTGTTTTAAGCGGAAGCGTGGTGGTCGGGGCAATCCTTGAATTAGTGAGCCAATTTGGGTAGCTTTAGTGTTTGGTTGGATGGTCTGTGGCACTGGTGTTTCAGTTTGTAGACCTACGACACAAATTCGTTTTTATTTCCTTAGTGACGTTTGCCTCAAAGCTATTAGGGGAATCGGACACTGTGTCCTTGCCATGCATTTCTGGAGCTATAATATCCTTGATTTTGCAAGATTTAGAAATTAAGGTTAATCAAAGTTAGGAAAATGTCAAAGGGGGGGGGGGGGGGGGGGGGGGGGGGGGTGGGTGCACTTTGAAATTTCTGCTGTGAACTGTTAATGAGATCAACAACTAAAGATTGGCACCGTGACATCTTGACGAAGCCCAAACAAGGGGGATTTGAAACTAGAAAATAGAAAAAAATACTGGATAACAAGGACTACTTAACAGTCAAAGAAGATCACTTAACTCTGGTCTGTTGAGGACTCTTACCTAAGGATGTGACATTTTCACCAGTGGAGGAGTTCAACTCCAAATGTTCCTCACTTGACACACCCAAGAAAAAAAGAAAAAAGAAAAATGGTGTACCCAATGCACGGCCCCACCATTGGATGGTGGGGGGAGTTGACTTGAACACAATTTCTAGGGTGCAATGCAGTTACCATGCAATTGCACCAAGGATTTCCCTCCACATGGCTACCTAAATCCTCAGTCTTTTTGACCAGGAAAAAAACCCCTTGTCTCTTTTCCAGCCAAAAGAATGATATATAGAGGAGGAAGAGCCTTGGGGTGCCTTGAGAACAATAAAAAAAACATTGTGGAAGAGCTGTCACATGTAATGACTGCATTTATCTCCCCACTTTGAAGGAATTTTTCCTCAAGCTGCTGCTGCTTTTTCATATCCTTTTGTTTATCAATGTTTCATGTGCTTCATCAACCACATTTCGATTTTGACCCTGGTTTTGACCATGCTCGAAAGCAAAAATTTTGAACGAAACGGTTGGCTTTAAAGGCCACATAGCCAAATTAAATCCTGAAACTTCTTGGGCACCATAATTGAGACTGTGTGACATAATGGAACCTTGGATTTTAAGTTGGTGTACATGCTGGATACACTCTCTAGTTGGTAGTGTAAGCTATATGCTTACGTTAACATGTAGTTGACATAATGGAACCTTGGATTTTAAGTTGGTGTA
The DNA here is from genome assembly GCF_041222555.1 of Hakea prostrata. NCBI lineage: Eukaryota > Viridiplantae > Streptophyta > Magnoliopsida > Proteales > Proteaceae > Hakea > Hakea prostrata. The sequence continues at coordinate 12,951,710 of NC_142603.1, forward strand.
CATGCTGGATACACTCTCTAGTTGGTAGTGTAAGCTATATGCTTACGTTAACATGTAGTTGACATAATGGAACCTTGGATTTTAAGTTGGTGTACATGCTGGATACACTCTCTAGTTGGTAGTGTAAGCTATATGCTTACGTTAACATGACTTTGGAACCTATGTTGGCTTTTGCAAGTATTTATCCTATTCTTTACAAAACTAGCTTTTGCCAGAAGTTATATACATCCAATTCTGAATCTTGTTAAAATTCCAGAACAACAATACCATCAAATTGTCACTTCTCCTTGTTCTTCTACTTCCTGAATATGTTTCCAACCTTGTACAGTGATGATTTGGTCAATAGAGTACATAAATTGGGTCTCTCAAGTGTCAACCTTCATTGCAATAAGTGAAATGTTGACTCATTTAGTTTGAAGTATGGAATTCCTACCAAAGGCTTTGGATTTAAATGAAATATTGGCCGAGCTAAACAAAAGGCAGAGTTTCCAATCTTCCAGTGTTGCAGGCTGTTTTGTTTGGAGAGCCGTGAAACTGAAATATTTTGTTTGGTTTCCTGAAATTTTGTTGAACCTTTTGCCAAGGCTAAACGGTAGAAGCATACTTTAGTCCATCAGTGTGGTGAAACCATCCTCAGAAACCTTCTCTAGTGTCAATTATGCTTTTCAACTTGGGTAGCCTTCAGAACTTGCTTGATAGATTTCAAAAGTTAAATGACATGTGAAAGGACACTAGGAAACAATAAAGGTTTTGCTGCACCCAGGCAATACAAACATTTAGGTAACGAAACTTCCTGGGAAGGTATGGGACCTCTATAGCAGAATTTCTATTCCAAATTGGATTTTAAAGTCAAAATACTTTATTTTCTGAGTTTCTGTTGATTTGGAATTTTACTGTTCTCTTTGTAAAAACTGGAAATTTATTTGGCGAATCTGGTGCTGAAGGCTTCTAGTCAAGTAGAGTCCGGGGGTTGGAGGCGAGGGCAATTTTCCTGCTCAGTCTTACCCCAGCAAGTTTTGCTGAGAAGCTGTTTCGATGCCTTTACCTCAGGCCACAACTGTGGTCCACTGACCATTGCGCCAAGGCCTGCCCCTTAGAACTGCAAAGATATTTCTGCCACTGAAAAAAGAATAGAAATACATATGGAGTCTGGTCTATGGAATGCATATTAATAGATTTATATCTTTTGTTTTGAGATATCAAAAACATTGGATTGGCATTCAATAGGATATAGGACAGAATAACCCTTCCATCCATAACAACGATCTTGAAGTCCAGTTAAGAGATCCATCTTTCTTTCCCCTGTTTAGAATGAACATGATGGAAGTACCAATAATCAATGACACTGCTGCGGTTGCCTCAACTTCACCTAGTACCCAAAAATGTTGCTTGTAGCTGCTTCATTTCTTTTCACCATCATCACAATAGTATAAACCTTTCCACCTGATTCTGTACATTGAATGGCAAAAATACCCATGATCATTGAGACTGCTTCAGTTACCTTGATTTACCTGGTGTCAAGCATATTGATGTTCCCCCACAACTGTAGCCCTTTCATCTCTATTCACCAGCATGACAAACAGTATAAACCATTCCAGTTGATTCTGTATGATCCATTTCACCCCTGAATGCGGAATTCTTAAGTTTGTTTCAACCTCATTTTCCTTCAAATTATCACCAAAAGCAGAAAATATGTTGCACCGGAAGGCCTTATCGATGTCGGATGCAATCTTTCCCTACTCCATGGTTGATGAAACAATATAATTAGTTCTAGAGTGGATCTATTAGTTAACTTTGTCTTTCATTGTAAAATCACAAATCAAAGTTTTTCCCCCCTCCCTGCTCAAGAGTTGCATAAATCTGGCCATCAGAACCCACAAACACCGCCTGGAATGGCAAGGGAGGATTACTGCGTTTTACTCAATCCAGTTAATAAGGTGCCAATTGCAGGAAATGGGAGAAGTGCTCAATATATCTCTGCAGATTTCAGCAAAATGGTAACCCTTTAAAGGAGGAATATATGAGTTCTTAAGTCAAGCTTTGAGCATTGGAAAAGAAAATCGAGAATCCACCATAAATTGATAGAGAAGGGTAAAATGCTACCCAACAATAAAGTATTAAAAAACTACTAGGATTGAAGCATATGCTTGACTCCTGGTATCATTTTTTCATCTTTTTTATTTTAAATTCTGCAACTGGATCTCATTTTGGAATTTGTAGGTGTTCACATTTGTGAATGCTGACATTATTGTTTCAACCCTGGAGTTTCTGGTGGCTTTGCCATTGCATAGCTTCTTGGCAGTCAAATGAGGAGGGCTAGCTTCTGTGTTCTAGTTGTGCAAGCCTCTCATGTACAAACAATGAGCCTTTAGAACAAGATTTCTTGGAATTGCTTGGGAAATCTTGATTGGTGCCGAACTTGTGTGTATTGACTCGTGTAGTGCTGTAGCCAACACATTAAGTATCCCACTAGGATTGCATCAACAGCAAAGTGTGCAAACATGGTTTGGATATTTATGGCTTCTAAATAGATTAGGAGCTTTCCTTCTTCCATTCAGGGCCTATCTGAAAGAGAATCCAGTACCTTTTTGTCTTGAAGATTCAAATATTGTGTTGAAGGGTGATATTGAATTGGTCTTTATTTGGCGTCATATTCATGGTTCAACTAAGCTTTATTGGAGGCTTGCTTAGGAATAAGAGAGAAGATTCTCATGTGAAAACATAAAAACAAAGTTTGGGCCTCTTAATGGGGATTTTGTAAATATCCAATAAATAAAGCTACAAAACTATCTTGCTCTTGGTTCCACATCCACAGTTATGAACTGCAGCTGATAAAAACTGCTGCTTTGTGTACTACATACGTAGAAAGTGTATTTTTTTCTTTCTTCCCTTTCTTGTGCAGGCCAATAAGTATATTTTGAAATAATGATAATTGATGAGTGCTTTCTCAACATGAAGATAAAAAACTTGATCTTCTTGACTAAAGCCCCAACTAATACTTTGTTTAGTTTTGAATTAGTCTCTCCAACAGTTATGTAGTCCAAATCGCTAGTTCTATCATTGATAGTACAGCTAGAATGCCTTCTGGTCTGCTAGTTGGGTACCCTAGGATTTCCAGACTTCTCTTTGTACCAAGTTCATTTAAATAATTTAGAACTTATTATCATGATTATTATCCTTGAGAATTGTTGCTTTGTTGTGACGACTCTAAGATGACCCTATTATTACTGAATTATCTGAAGAGTGAAGGCTATACTTATTCATGCTTATTCCACTTGTTAGTGTTTGTAGTTAACTGTTTGTTGTAACTGTGCATCTTTCTTTTCACTCCCACTGGGCTATTTGTAATAAATACCTGTCTTTCTTCTTTTTGGGCTTCTTATATGTATGTCTTTGTTTTCAGTTGAGTGCATCACCAGTCATTGTGAAAGAAGGATCAATTGGTTCCATGCTGGTTAAAGGTCCTTGGAAGGGAGAAAGTTGTCAAATTGAAGTGGATGAACTTGAGCTTGTCCTTGGTCCAGTCGTGGAAGACAGTTGTCAAGATGGAACTGAAACAAATTTGGGCAGTCAAGATTGCAAGCAGTCTGGGAATCATGGTTTGGAAAGCCTTGAACATGAAATGGTCAACAATGCCTCCACATCTGGTTCCCTTGATGTACATGAAGGTGTGAAGACCATCGCCAAATTGGTGCAGTGGTTGCTTACAAGCTTCAACCTAAAAATTAAAAAACTGATTGTTGCATTTGAGCCATGCTCAAAGGGTGAAATGAGTGCAATATCTCAGAAAACATTAGTGCTTCGGGTTATAGAAATAGAATGTGGAACTTGTGTTGATAAAGATGCTACAGTAAATTCTGACATAGAAGCTGAGAGCTTTCTTGGGATGACTAGAATAACAAACTTCATAAAGTTTAAGGGAGCTGTAGTTGAGCTTCTTCACTCGGATGATACTGATACTCAGATACAGATCCCAAGTGCTCCAGGAGGCTGTCCTTCCAATTTTAGAACTCCAATATTGACGGGGGAAAGTGGTGGATTCTCTGGGACCCTGAAGCTGAGTATACCTTGGAAGAATGGATCTTTGGATATTAGGAAACTGGACGCTGATGTTTCTGTGGAACCGTTGGAGTTGAGATTTCAGCCTAGTACCATTAAATGGCTAATTTGTTTATGGGAGTCTCTCAAGAATTTGGGAAGAGATGGCAGGAGTGAGACAAAAATTTTGGCTAAAGACATGACTTCCACTTCTTTGATGTCTGCTGCGGTAGCTACCGACAAGCCGATGCTTAACAATGGAAGTTTCTATGTAACAAGCCAAGAAACAGCAGGTGAGGCTTTGCTTCCAGGGTCAAAAGTTATATCAGATTGGGTGCCATTGTCCACCCGCAAAGACCAGGGAGAGAGCTCAGGAGCAGAAATAGATTATGGGGCAAGGTTTGTTTACTTTCTGTGCTTTTAATCACTCAATCCTTTTCCACCAATCATCATCAATCATGTGCTTTGTTTACACTTTCAAGCTCATCTGCACTTGCAACCTATCACTGTGTTTTAGCTTCTGATGATGCCACTTGTTGCATAAGCAACTACATATTTCTGTCTGTTCCAGTTTTGGTTAGCAAGTTTTTTTAAAATCTCTCAACATGGAATCTGTTCCAAACATGTGTGCCATGGTTCCTCACTTTGACAGGATTCAAATATCTAAATTCCAACCTTCTAGATAGTTTTTCAGACCTTTTGTCGATACTAAATAGCAATCACAAAATTTTATCGATCTTTGATGAGATTATGCATCGGTTGATTCAGCTTTTACTTGGGTGTACTTCTTACCCTCAAGTATTCTTTGATGTGGAACTTCACCAACTTGAAAAGGGAATCAATTGGTTGGTTTATAGTCTGAATTGTTTCCTGCGTATTTCTAGGTTCCTTTCTCTTCCTTTCCAATATCTGGGTTTAGCATAACCTCAATCAGGACTTATTAACAGCAGTTATTATGCCTTTCTGTTATTTGCAGCATAGATCAATTTTTTGAATGCTTTGATGGAATGAGGAATTCTCAGTCAGCATTGGCCAACAGTGGTATATGGAACTTGACATGTTCTGTTTTGAGCGCAATAACTGCTGCATCCAGTCTTGCTTCTGGATCATTGCAAATTCCCACTGGTATGTTCTTGATCAACATTCTAATATCAGTATCTACACTGTCATCTTATGTCCTGAGGTCCCTGTGTTCTTAACATGTGACACTTGATTACTGTTCTGGGGTAACCCATGTGTATTTATTTCTTTATCTATTTTGTTATCATATACATGTGCAGATCAGAAGCATGTCGAGACAAACCTAAAGGCAACTGTTAAAGGGATTTCTCTTGTACTTTCCTTTCATGATGAAGAGCAAAAGCATGAATGTGATGACAAAAGTTTACACTATCTAAATGCAAAATGTGGAGATGCAGTTCTCATTTTGCAGGTAATTGTTGTGCTCACAAGAATTTATCTATCCACTTTTCCTTATTAAATAATAGTTGCAGGTAATAATTGCAATTTTCTTTAGGCTGACTTTATTCTTTTAAAAATAACAGAATTCTCCTCAAGAATCAAAGTTCGAAGCAACCGTGAAGCATATTGAGCTTGATGATTGCTTCAATCGAGGGGGGGAGGCTGTGGGTTGTGGCCTTGCTGATGCTGAGAACAGCAGCAACAAAGAGATTCTATTGATACAGCATCTTCAGGAAGAAGTTCAAGGTGCTCTCCCCCATTTCATCTGCCTGCTAATGATCTTGTTGCACAAAGAGTGGCTAGTAGAATGAGTGGAATAAATTCTCGAACCATCCTTAAGGATGATTTAGTCAGAGTTAAGTTGCTAAGAACTTCAAGTGTCAATCATTTCCATTTCACATCAAGTTCAACTAACTCAAATGATGGCCAGAAGGGTTCAGTGCATTTATCTATGGAGCTTCCCCCGTTCATCTTCTGGGTGAACTTTAATTTGGTTAATATGATTTTTAGTCTGTTGGATCGAGCTGGATCTTCTTCTGAAACCAATAATGTAGACAAATGTTTTGGGGCAAAGGAATGCAGTCGGAGCATGACTCTTCATGTCATGGAGGCATGAAAGAAAGTACTTCAACCTATGTTACAACGCTGCCTCAGAAAGGAAATCTGCAGGGAAGTATATTGATCCCAAAAGCAAGGATTCTTCTATGCTTCCCTTTTAAATGCAGTCGGGATTTCGGATGCTATACTTCCTGGGATCAATTTATTGCAATTGACTTCTGTACACCAGTGACAAAGGAAAAAATTCAAGATGGCAGTCAAAAGGCAGATTCGTCTGGGGCTTCTGGTTCCATCCATTTGGACTTTGGGAATATTTTTCTTTATTTAATTAATTCTTGTAAAGTTCCTATTGGCAATGACTCACTTATCCAGAAGCATGCTTTCTCTGCCCATAAGTTTTTCTCAGTAATTAGCAGGAGAGGTCGTTATCATGGCGTTACTATGTCTTGGCAGGAGGGTCCTGTTACTGGTCCTTGGATGGCGAAGAAGGGTCAGTCCTTAGCTACTGCCCAGTGTTCAATGAGTCGAAATAAGGTGATGGATTATGGTTCTGAATTTGCATCTGTAACCACTTTGAAGGATGTGGAGAATACACATTCTCATACACGACAAGAGATGATTTTGAGCTCTGCATTTTTCCTGCATTTCCATCTTACTTCTGTTTCAATCCACCTTAACAATTCTCAGTATAAGGATATACATTGCCTTCTTAGTCAGATTTTAGATGGTTTAACATTCATGGCTAGTGATAACAGTCTTTGCTCCATGTGACAATCCAAGGAGAGAAGCGAGAACAATTGTCGATCCTTGCTGAATGTGAATCGTCAAAATACTTGATTGATGTGGATAAGGTGGAGGATATAAAATCTTCCTTGCAGACGGAACTTCCAGGCTCCTGGGATAGTTTGAAGTTGAAAGTACAGAAGTTTGAGTTATTATCTGTTGCAAATATTGGAGGGATTAGTGATGCTAAATTTTTTTGGTTGGGCCATGGTGAAGGTGGACTTTGGGGTTCAATCACAGGAGCTCCATCTAAGGAGCTTCTGCTAATCTCTTGTAGCAACTCTACAATTGGCCGTGGTGATGGTGAAGGTGCCAATGTATTATCTGTTGGTTCTGCTTGCATCTATTGTTGTGCACTTCTCGGGACCCCCGAGTTTCCAATGTATTACGTCTATAACCATCGAAGCGGTACAATAGTTGCACCAGGTGGTCGTTTGGATTGGTTGAATTCAATAACCTACTTTTTCAGCTTACCTTCTGATGACACAGAGCAAGAACTCAAGGAATCAGTTGTGGATGATTCACCTTATCAAGTGACTTTTGCCTTTAACTTGGTGGACGCTGCTTTGAGTTACGAGCCCTACATAAAAAATTTGGTGACCGGTGAAGAGTCAGGAGAACTGTATGTGGCATGTCTGTTGGCTGCTGCTTCATTGAATATTTCTAATCAAACTACGTCAAATTCTATAGACAGTGATTACAAAATAAGGGTGCAAGATCTAGGGCTTCTTCTTTGTGCATTATCTGGATCCAAGAATGCTAAAAGTACCTACAGTGTGGAACATCTTCGCAAGATGGGTTATGTTAAAGTGGCTAGGGAGGCACTTGTAGAAGCAATGTTGAGAACAAACTGTAAGAATGGCCTCTTATGGGAAGTAGAATGTTCTGAATCTCATATTAACTTGGAGACTTGCCATGATACAACATCTGGTCTTCTTCATTTGGTTGCTCAACTGCAGCAGCTTTTTGCACCCGATGTGGAGGAATCGGTTGTGCATTTGCGATCTAGGTGGAATAATGTTCAGCGAGGCACTTGATAGGGATGATTTGATTTCTGAGACAATAATCTTTGAAGGCAGTGCTGCCTCATCACCTCCTCGAAACCATGCTTCAAGTCTAGACTCAAACTGTGGTTCTGTGGTGGGTCTGATGGATGAGATATGTGAGGATGCATTTCATCTTGACAAGATCAGTTCAAGCACATGTAATACCTGTGGATCCCAATTCTGTTTTTCCCTTGATGGAGCGCTGCTTGGAGATGATTTACATATGTGTCATGCTGGAGCTTTTTCACATAGTTTATCCTTTAATGAATCAATGTCAGGACGGGGGGTGGGAAGCCCTCATGCATCATCCCTACATGGTGAGGGTTTTCCAGAATTTAGAGAAGGCTATTACTTATCCGAATCATGCCCTCCATCAGAGTTATCTGCAAGCAACCAGTCCTTGCCTCAGAATGCTGGATACAAATCAAGCAGTGTGGCCCAAGGTGGAAATGGAAGTAGTGGATGGTATCAGGATACCTCATTGATAATTTTAGAAAACCATATTTCAGATGTAGGTGACCATCCTGAAGAATTTCAGTTCTTAGAAAGTGAGGTTCCATCTACAAGTTCTGGTAGAATCTCCAAGGCAAAGGGAAGAGTACTTCTCAAGAATATTGGCATGAGGTGGCGAATGTATCTTTGGGACCGATCGGGATGATTCGGGGAGGAGTGCATCGCTTACCACAAGCACCATGAATACAAGTGGCGAGAGATGCTACTTGTTTGTTTAGAGCTTGAATTATGTAAGATGGATCTTCGGTATGATATGTTTCCTGATGGTGAAATATGCATGTCAAAACTTTCTCTTTCAGTTCAGGATTTTCATCTTTTCGATAGCAGCAAGAGAGCACCCTGGAAGTTGGTATAACTCTATGACATTTTATGCTTAAAGTTTAATTTATACTGACATTCTCATTTATAGGATTCAGACATTTGAATAATGCTTATCCTTTTAATTTTGAAGGTTTTAGGAGATTATCATTCAAAGGATCACCCTAGAGAGTCCTCTGCCAAAGCTTTCAGGTTGGATTTGGAATCTGTCAGACCAGATCCTTCTACTCCTCTTGAGGAGTACCGGTATGTTCAGATTTTGATTTATCGTTTATTCTCTGCTCTCAACTTAGCTTTGAACCTCTTTGATGCTGGATATATTTCATTTAAAATTTCATCTGTAAAGTGCAATTTTTTAGGCATTTACCAGCGGTTTCGGGTTTTAAGTAATGATAAAAACATGAATATGGGGCTGCAACAGGGACAGGCTGGCCTGGCTTTTTAAAACCCAATCCAGCCCCAAATGCTCTTAGCTAAAAGCCCATTCCAGCCTCGGCCTTGACTCAAGGCCTAAAATTCTTGTCTTTGTGCCTGAACCCAGACGAGCCAAGCAAGCCCAAACCTGCCTGATATTCTTTGATTAGGCCAGGTCGGGACAGGTTGCCCTGTCCCTATCCCTAGCCCTGGCAAATGTAACATAAAAAGTCAATTGTTTGACCGTAGAAGAAAATACAAACGTAAATAACATTAACCCTAAAACAAAATACCATTTTGGCCATGATCCCTTTCTCAATCTCTTTGTGAGTTTTTTTTTTGGGGTCCATTTGATTTGTCCTTTTATAAAAACGATATAATAAATACTTTGCATCATTGGAACCTTGGAGGCATCATCCCTTATCAATAACTAATATGGTTAAATACATTTTTCAATGCATTATGTCATATAAAAATCAATATTCGGATCTTAACTTTGTAGGTTTTCTCTTGAAAGCCTCTACTTCAAATCTTTTGCTTAGATAGTTAAATGTTCCTGATTGGGGTAGTTGGCGTATGAAAGATAATCTTTTGTGCAAGAATGGCTTGAAAGAATGGCTTGAATTGGTTTTGGATTCTTGTTTACAATAATGGCTATTTTGAATTGAACTTGTTTTGTGTTTTGCATCATTAAAACACCTGAAGCATTTTAATTGGAATTTTGATCCTAGAAGGCCCTAAATTAAGAGTAATGATTTATGACCTTCAACTTTTGGCCTTAATGTGCTAGTGTAATTGGATTTCAGATTCCATTTACAACAATAATAGAGTACCATATGACCTAGTGAGCCAATAAATTTTTTTTATTAATAAAAAAATGTAGGATGTAGCTATTGACTTATTTTTTTCCTTTCATAGTAACATATTAAAATAAAAAGACAATAAATCATTTATTTTTACTATGTGACAACCAAAAATATGATATAAAAAAGAAGTGGAGCCATGGGATTGAAATGACTGTATTTGAAATGACTTACAGTCAAACTTAGGGCTTGGATCAAGGTTAATATTAGTGTTAGATCCTGGATTAGAATTAGGGCTGGGATGAGGGCTAAACTCAGGCCAAAATCATGGTTAGGATTAGTGCCAAAATATTAGGCACGGGTTGGGTAGGACAAACACTCATTCTAGGCTTGCCCTCAAGGCCAAAATCTTGAGCCCTGGCCTAAGTTGGGGCTCTAGGGGCCGGGGTAGGTCAGGGCCACTAGGGCCAAACTTGCACTCTTACATGAATACGTAGATCGAGAATTTGCTGAGGTGAGAACTCAGTAATATCTTGTTCTTTTGGGATTCTTAGATGAGATGGGACATGAGTTGATGTCTCAAGTATCTCGGTAAATTTATGGTAATCATATATTCTTATGCTTCCCGCCGAAAAGGGCTTCAATTCAACCCGAAAAGAGTGCAGGTGTTTTGGCTGACCAATGTGGGTTGAGAAGTTGAGTTCTCAAACCTCATGAATAACAGGATTCATATCACTGACCGAAGCTGTTGGGTGTCAACATTGCTCCCTTTCAACTATGTATAGTATGCTTGAACTTTGATTTGTTGACGGCGGATAAATCTTGCTTTTATACTGTTATCTGTTCAGTCAGCTATCCAACCATAAGTATTGTTTCCTTTTTCCCATTCTCTCTATGGTTTTAACTTCAGTTTCTTTTGAGGTAAAAAGTGGACAGGTAATAGTATATGGTGTTATGTTTGTTGGAGGAGTTGAATAAAAAAAGAAACTGAACAAACTGGTGCATATTTGGATTTCCATGCTTATATTAATACTGAAACTAGTGAGTTACTTGAGTGTTATGTGTGTTGAGGTGTTCCTTTTAAGCAGATGGAGGAGCTTATAACAACACGAGTAACCTGCATTTATTTGGCACTTTGTTGAACTGGGTTGATCTGCACATTGTGTTCTTTTCTTGTGCCTACTACACTGCCAGAGGGTTTTGAAAACCATGACAATAGTTTTGGATGTACAATATAGATTCCAACCTCGTTGTCCAGTAGACAGTGAACTGATTATAAGTTTCTCAAGCATGGCTATCTTTTGGTTTTTGGATCCAGGTTAACCATCGCATTCCTTCCTATGCTAGTGCATCTTCATCAAGATCAACTTGATTTTCTAATCAACTTCTTTGGGGGTAAAGGATCATCAACAGACCAGTCTCCAAATGTGGCTCAGGATTTTGATGAGTCAAAAATGCCTCCAGAGAAGACCAGTCAGTTTGGAGGGAGTGCTATCGTAGAAGAGGCATTGCTTCCTTATTTCCAGGTGGTTTTATATGTTTCTTTTTCATTGTACAGTGTACTAATTGTTTGCTCCTGTTGCTTGAGAATATTGAATCATTGGTATTATGACTATTATTTTTTGTCTATATTTGGAGTTCCAATATCCATTCCTCACATTAGTGTCATTATTTGAGTTACAAACTTACAGTTTAGGATTGTATTATCCCCTTCTTCAAATATCCAAACGGTTATTGTGATTGTTGGCCTTTTGCCCTTTTCTTGCTATTTCAATTGGTTGAGCTTATTCATCGCATTACTGCATTAAACTTGCCAGTTTTGCTCTGTCATTCACAAAGTTTGTTTAATTCAGCGGTAAACCATGATATCTACTAGTGCGGTGATAAGTAGGAGCATGACTTATTTTCTCCAATATATTTATTCAAGGATCAACATCGTCAAATGTCGTCCTGAATCGAATAGAAAAAAGGAGACGAAGGAGTCAAGAATGAGAAGGATGAGAGAAAAAGCTTTGGAAGTCTCCACTCTCGATGTGAGAACCCTCAAGAGTTTTCAGTCTTTATAATAGAAAAATCACAGCTACAAAAAAGGAAACAAATACCCACGATTCAGTCTAATATGGACTCCAATGTATCATTGGGATTTTACCTACCCTAATTTCCCTTGTTGCCCCTATTAATCAAACCTTACTATTTTCTAGTATGTTATTAACTCTCTAACAATCGTGAACTGTCATGATATTTTTTTTTTGGGGGGGGGGGGGGTAGAACTGTCATGATTGTTAAGACTGCATGTTGGGATCATTTTTTACAAAGTACATGAGTTTTTATGATGTAATGGACTAAGAGTGGAGCGGGGTAACAACATTTATGCAGCTTAACTCTTGCACTTAATATAATGATTTGTTTTTGGTGAATCTTGCCTTAATTTGTTCTTTGTTTCTTCCCAGAAATTTGACATATTGCCGGTTCTTGTTCGGGTAGACTATAGTCCCTGCCGAGTTGATCTAGCAGCATTACGAAGTGGGAGATACGTAGAACTTGTTAATCTGGTTCCGTGGAAGGTATGGTATTAATTCCTTCCATAACTTTTAGAAAATATAATTATCTGTTATATGGAACAGTGACATTGATATACTTTTATGCTTTAGCAATCTGGTGTTAGTTTCAATGGTATATAAATTTGGATACTAGTACTGCTAAAGCTCCAACTATTTAAGAGTTGATGCTGGTTATGATTTCTAGAAAAAAATTTGGATAACTAAGAGGTATTGACCTTTAATTGTCGTGTTCTTTTAAGGAGCTGAATTCTTCTTTTGTATATAGTGAAATTGGGATCATGTTAACTTTTGGGTTGCAGTGTTCATGCTTATAATGGAGATTTACTTGATCTTTCCTTATATTTATCCCTAGTATTTAGTAAATTTGGCATGTAATGCATATTCTGTGAATAGCACATGTTCTAGCCACTCCTAGACAATTCTCCTCCAACGTATCACCCATTTGAGCCACTCATGTATTATCTTGAATATGTTTAATTTCTTATTTTTGAACTTCAGGATCCATACCAAATAGTTTGGCTTTGGCTTTTTACGATGCTGGCTGCCAACCTGTCACACCAACCATTGTCTCCCCAGAATTGGCACTAGCAATGCAAAACTTGTTGGTGGAATTGAGCTTTATGGAAATACCAGTATGAATTTTTTGTGTCATCATCAGTAGAGCTTCTGATGGTGCTCTAATTTTGTTTTTCTTTTCATTGTTTTGCTGCCTCACTAATGGATGTTTTAATAGTTGTATCTATACTTCATGTCTCAGTTAAATCTCTGCCAGTGTCGTATATTTTGTTGCTTCTGTTTTGCGTTGTCAACCTAAATCCAATTTTGCATACATTATGTCGATTCCTAGATCCCACTATGGCAGGGCCCTCAGGCACTGGGTACGCCCTCCCCAACCCCCCTCGGGCTTTACATGGGAGATGCTTTGTAGCAATTATGCAACTATGGAATCTGCTTGTAGTTTTAAAAACTATTTTGTCGCATCACAAAAAGTATTTCTGGTTATCATATTGGAACTTTCAGTGTTATACATATATATTTTCAATCATTCCCCTTGCTAAAACAGTAATTAGTGGGAGTTAAGCTTATGGGTATTTTGCATTATGGAGTGAAGAATTCTGATGGTAGTTTACCAAAACATGCAGGGTATTGAGCTACATCTAAAGCATGTACATGCTGTTGGTGTATATGGTTGGAACAGGGTCTGTGAAACTATAGTGGGAGAGTGGTTGGAAGATATTTCTCAAAACCAGGTTTTGTTTGCATTCCATCTAGATTTTGATAATACAGAAAATTCCATGAGCACCTTAGTGCTATTTCTCCGTTCAGTCTCAATATAATGAAATATGTATTTTACTGTGTAGATTCATAAATTTTTGAAAGGCATTCCTACGGTACGGTCATTGCTAGCTGTTGGTTCTGGTGCTACCAAGTTGGTTTCTTTGCCAGTCAAGAACTACAAGAAGGACCACAGGTTACTCAAAGGAATGCAGAGAGGTACAATTATTACTCACTGTGCATGTACATTGAGGGTGTAAATATTACTCTCTTATCCACCTTTCTGCAGTCTTCAATCTTCCAAAATCACTTAAAATTCATTTGTGCAGGTGATTTAGAATTCTATGGGTAGGGGACTCAGCTGGAACTAAATAAAAATATAGGTAACAGAAAGAATAAAGGAAAAAAAAAGGGGGGGGGGTTCATTCATCATAAGCAAAGCTAGGGTTGAGTGTCAAACTACTTGGAAGTTTCCTTAACCATAACTAACATTTAAATAAGTGCTGTCAATTTTTCTTTTTATTTTTGGGGTGAATAATTACCTAAATCAGTTTATTACAACTTTATAGAAGTAACAACCAGACCCTTGATTCCCCATGCATATTTGATATCATTGGAATTCCTGGTATGGCTCTAAACTATTTGTAATATCTCTCAGTGCTTAACTTTATCACTATACAAACAAAAAAGCTAATTTAGAAACACAAGGTGAGACTCTTCATCTAAGTAGACCTTCTAAACAGAAATCATGTTCGAGACTAACATCTTATTTTGTATATTAGCCATAATGAAAATCAATGACGTTGTTGAGGAGAGAGAAAGGCTGTTGATGGTTATAGGGGAGAAGAAAAAGTTGGAAATATCTTGTCTAGGAGATAATATAATAAAAGAGGGATGGAGGAAGTAACTCTTGTGTGCTGTCTAATGTCGAGAATAAGAGACAAGTTTATAATGGGAGGGAGGGAGAGAGAGGGAGAAAAATATTGCAAAATGAACTAAAAAGAGCGTCCCACTACTGCAGCTTCTAGGTTCCCACTACTGCAGCTTCTGGAGGAGACAAATATATGCGACCCAGAGTTGTGAAGGCATTGCCAAGATGCTGCTTAGGGTGCCAGGCTGCTTTATAGGGGCCTAGGTGGTTGCCACCTTACTGTAGGATTCTTTGCACTGGTTTAATTCGCTTTGAACCAGGTTTTGGCACTTATTGATGATGAATATCATTTAAGTAAATGTTTTTTTATTTGATATTTTATTTACTTGAGATATTATTCGTAAATAAGAAAATATCCCTTATTGGAATCCAATAAATATAGTTTAATAAAATTTCAGAAGGATAAAAAAGTCAACCCCCAGGTATGATATATTTATTTAGAAAAGAGGGTGAAGGAGTCTGTATACTTGGACATGAACAGGAACTTCATTTAGTGCCACGATGCCTTTATTAATTTGCATTATACCTACTGAGGTTTAGAATTATGTTCCTTGTATGAAATGATCAAAGAAATTGTTAAAGTAGCATACAAGATTATAGAAGAAAGAATAACCTAGATGTGTATAGCTGGTATTTAATTCATTTGTTATGTAATCAACAGAATTTGTCTCTTCTCTGAAGAACAAAAGAGAAGATTAATGAGAATTTGAGAACACCCTTACTTGTTTCAGTGCCAGATGGATGGCTACTTCATGCAGTTCTCGCTTTCTGTCTATTAATTATGTTTTTCTAAATCATTGTTCTTCAAAACTAGGTTATGAATCAAGGATGTAAATTGTAAATTGCGGATAGGATGAATGCGTGACATATTTATATCTTCTTCTGTTCTCCATTTTCTTCAGTTTATTAAATATGCTGATCTCCGTACTTTTCTGCTGCTTTTATTGACCCAAAGTAAAAGTAAATGCTGATGCAAGCATTCTTTCCTAGGTGCAATTGCTTTTCTGAGAAGTATTTCACTTGAAGCTGTTGGACTAGGAGTACATTTGGCTGCTGGAGCACATGACATCCTACTTCAGACGGAATATATTCTCACAAGTATTCCTCCTTCTGCTCCTTGGCCTATGAGAAGTAGACCTAGATCAAATATAAGATCTAATCAGCCTAAAGATGCCCAACAAGGAATCCAACAGGTAGCCTTCATGGTTCATAAACCTTCCTTTATTTCCTTGGTTTTTTCTATTAGTGCTTCAGTTATGGATTTCAGTGTTTGAGCATACATTATAGTGCCTCTACAACTGGATTGTAGTAAATGTGCCATGCCTCGTGCCCAGGTCAAGTCCTGTTTTTAGCCCCCACCCTGCAGCTCGACTCCTACAATCATGGAACCATGTAGGGAGGTAGACAATCTAGGGTTGGCAGCAGGCGTGTAGGACGGTTAGGTGAGTATTTTTCTTTACCCAGCACAATTATGGGTAAGGAAAGTCAAACGTGATCTATGATCTTAATTTCTTAACCTGCAGTCCTTCAGAGCCAGATGAAAATTTCACTTTGGGGTGTGTTTGTGTTTTTTTTTCAAGGATCACAAAACCCTGCTGTTGGGTCGCTATGGCCTCACTTGGTAAGAAGCTCATATTATAGGGCTATTGTCTTTCATAATTTCCTTGTAAGTTTGGTCCCATTTTATAATTGGGGAAGAAGGGGGGGGGGGTTGGCACAACTGACAGGGGACTACAGTTGTAGCCTGAGGTCAAGGCATCAAAACAGTCTTTCAGCAAAAAGTTGTTGGGTTAAGGCTGTGCAGAAAAACTGCAAACCCCCCCCCCCCCCCCCCACAAAGAGACTGTTTGTGTGATGCTGTTCATAAATTGGGATTAGCTGTAAACAAATGAGCTAGAGAGGCCGTATAATAGGAGTATATTCTCTAGCTATCAAATGAAGCATCCTTGGTAGAACAGGTGTGCCTTCAAAAGAGATCTCTCTGAAGCTAATTTTGAAAATTTGAAATTGAGTTCGTAAACTCGAGGGCCTCAAACTTGCATCCAATGACAGGACAAATCAACATCTCATAAGGTAGAATAACTTCTGGAAACAGGAGGTGGAGATTTTGATCCAAGGTCAGGATCACCCTAGGATAGTGATCTAATCCGCATATATGTCCAAGAGATACGAGTTCTCTCTTGTTAACTCCAAAGTATTGTCAGAACAGTGTGCATAAGAACGAATGGAAGAAAGAAAAAGATAGAAAAAGAAAGAGTCAACAAGAAAATAGAATGAACAGAAAGAGGGAGAAAACAGATGTAGGAAAATAGTTTTCAAGGCACGTAGGAGACCCAAGGTGGTAGGTCACCTAGGTGATAAGGCACCCCCCCTAAGTGCCCTAGGCATTTATTGTAGATGTTTTTTTACATAAAGCTATATATCTTATGCTAATAAACATAGAAGCCATATCAATGCAATGTAGTATACAACAGTGTTAGCGATATGAGATATTATGATGTAACATGTTAAGCGGAATCGTGAGTTCCCCTTATTGCGGTCTCTTATTGCTTTAGATGTTTACTTATTAGCACCTAGTCTAAGCGGTTTTTTTTTTAAGTTTAAATGAACAAAAGTTAGGTGTCATCTTCCTTATATAATTCTGTTTCGATTTTTAAATATATGTTGGGTGGAATGATAGAATATATAGATTCTATCATCCAACTCTATATTCTATTTGTTTTCTCTTCTTCTCTCTGCCCGGTACTGGTTACAGATCTTGGGATTGTTTACGAGGTATCTAACCACTTGCTGGTTTGAGAGACGCTTTTAGTTTTCTGGTTTTGATTTGCTTTGTTGGGTTTCATATAGTACTAGTTCCATCATCGGTGTTTAAATGTCTCTATTAAATATTTATTTGATTCATCAACTGAAGAAGAACTTGGTATCATGCTGGTTTGCCATCATTGATTGAGTTGGGGTTTGTTGATGAGTTGAAATCAAGGAGGATTTCAGATTTGAAGGTTGATTCTGTTTCCCATTGCATTCATGAGTTGCATGTCCAGATTCTAAAAGTCGATCAAGATGACAAGCAGCCATCGTTTTCGTAACTTGGTTCCTGGTGGATCTACCACAGTCTTGGTATCGTCTGGTTCACTGTAAATCATATTCGAGTTTGTAGGAGTAGACTTGAGGCGCCGTTTTGGAAGAGCATTGACCAGGGAAATTCCTTCTTGTGTCTTCTAGGATGGTTCCTCCAGCTACTTCTCATCGTGGCGGTTCTTGTTCTCATTGTCTGAAACATCTTGAAAGGCGGAATCAGTGTAATAATCTGAGTTGATGTTCAGCCTAAGAATGCATCTTTTCTTATTTTAGGACTTTCTGCATTGTTCCTTTTCCTGATCAGGACTTAGTAAAGAAACCAGAGTTATAGATGTCATATATTTGTCTGCAATTATGATCCAAAATTCCCTTTCTGCTGTGACGTTTGAGGGTTGAAGCTGATTTGCTGCACTTTTTCTCTTGATTTTTTGTTGCTAGAAATGTGATGAGAATGTCGTCTTGAGTAACGCAAACATTGATGAGAATCTGATGCCCCGAAAATCTAAGGGTTCCTCCGCAAGGTTCGTCCACACTTGCTAGCGCGGGTGCTTCCCATTAAGGCTGAATGCTCCCCTACCGATGCATTTTTACATCCCACAGCTTCGGCAGATTGCTTAGTGCCGTTCATCTTCGGTGCAAGAGCACTCGATCAGTGAACTATTATGCACTCTTTCAAGGGTAGCTGCTTCTAGGCAAACCTCCTGGTTGTCTCTGTACCCCTACCTCCTTTATCACTAAGTCATTTAGGGGCCTTAGCTGGTGATCCGGGCTGTTTCCCTCTCAACGATGAAGCTTATCCCCCATTGTCTCTCTAGCCGACCTTGACCCTTTTCTTTGGGGGAGGGGGGTTCATATCTAGTATTCCGAATTTGTCTCGATTTGGTATTGCTCTCGCGGCCTGCACCAAAACAGTGCTTTACCCCTAAATGTCTAGTCAACTGTTGCGCCTCATTGCATTTCGGGGAGAACTAGCTAGCTCTGGGTTCGAGTGGCATTTCACTCCTAACCACAACTCATCCACTGATTCTTCAACATCAGTCGGTTCGGACCTCCACTTAGTTTCACCCAAGCTTCATCCTGGTCATGGATAGATCACCCAAGTTCGGGGTCAGTTCATTTTTGTTGAAGAACCTGCTTTTGTTGAACCTAGTTGAAGACCCTAGCTGGATTTCCGCCATTGATTGGGCCTTGGGTAGAAAATGGTTCTTTTGTTTTCAGATTATAGGGTGGAAGATGGGTTTTATCTGTTTGGTTTCTCCAGCTCTTTCTTCCTTTGAAGCCGTGAAAGTTCTGAGGCAGCTTTGGGTTCTTGGGCATGGTTTCAGAAGAAATATCCTCCTGGATTTGTTCACAATGGAGATGGATGCAATTCCTTTTTTCTTTCTCAGATTCATAGGTTCTTTTTTTTATTCCTAGCTTACTTTTTCTGAATCCTAACTTCCTTCTCTTTCAATTCCTAGAGTTGCTCTATTTTTTAGGAAAGATCATTTTTCTCTATTAGGTGTTTATTGTTTTGGTCAGATATCTAATTAGGATTGTACCCTCTTAATTTCCTTAAATTTGGGCTTTATTTTGGGAAAATATGGATGGATTAATGTAAGGAATTCGTCAAGGAGAAAAGATTATCATATGAGGTGATTTAAATGGACATATTGGAAAAGATCAAAGAGGATATGAGAGTGTACATGGAGGATATGGTTTTGGAAAAAGGAATGAGGAGGGGATTTCAATTTTAGATTTTGCTATTGCTTTTGATCTATCTATTGTAAATACTTACTTCAAAAAGAGAGATGAGCATTTAATTACCTTCAAAAGTGGACAGCATAGAAGCCAAATATATTTCTTCCTAACTAGAAGGACTGATAGATTGTTGTGCAAGGATTGCAAGGTGATACTGGGGGAAAGCATAACTGCACAACATAGACTTGTGGTCTTAGATATGTGCTTAGTCCCAAGAACACATAAAAGGTCCAAGGTAAACTATCCTAGAATAAGATGGTGGAATTTGAAAGGAGAGTGCTCTAAATCCTTTGTTAATGAAGTAGTCAAACAAGGAAAATGGAATTTTAAAGGGGATACCAATGCAATGTGGAATGAGATGGCTGTGTGTATTAAGAAGGTGGCTAAAGATGTCCTAGGTGAATCAAAAGGAAAGCTCCATTCTTATAGAGAGTCGTGGTGGTGGGATAGTGAGGTTTAAGCTGCCATTGGGAGTAAAAAAGCTAGTTTTAAGACATGGCAAAGAACTAAGGATGTTGAGGATCTTCAAAGGTATAGGTTGGATATAAATAAAGCTAAGAAAATTGCGGGAAAAGCAAGGGAAAATAAGTATGAAGAGTTATACAATAAGTTGGGCACGAAGGAAGGGGAAAAATCTATTTATAAGATAGCTAAGATGAGGGATAGGATGAGTAGAGATCTTGACCATGTTAGATGTATTAAAAATGGAGATGGTAAAGTATTAGTTTGTGAGGAGGACATTAAGAAAAGATGGGAAACCTATTTCTTTAGTTTACTAAATGAGCATTCTTCAAGCACTTAGGATTCAAACGATTACACCTTTCACCAAGGCACCAATGTCCGAACTTATGTATGTAGAATTTCGATGTCCGAAGTAAAAGAAGCTTTAAGGAGGGATGAAACTCGGCAAGACACAAGGTCCTGATGAAATCCCAACTGAAGTATGGAAGAGCTTAGGAACCCATGGACTAGTTTGGTTGACTATGTTGTTTAATAAGATTATGAGCACAGGGAAAATGCTAGATGAATGGAGGAGAAGCGTTGTGGTTCCAATTTACAAAAATAAAGGAGATATTCAAAGTTGTAATAACTATAGGGGCATTAAATTGATGAGCCATAAGATGAAATTGTGGGAGAGAATAATTAAAAAATAAAAAAAGTGTATGCAAGTAAATATGTAGATATAGTTAAGGATATGTATGATGGTTCAGTGACTAGTGTTAAAACAGTGGGGGGACAAAGTAATGAATTCCCGATAACAGTTGGGCTACATCAAGGGTCAACTTTAAGCCCATATCTATTTGCATTGGTAATGGATGAATTAACCAAAGACATTCAAGATGAGGTCCCCTGGTGTATGCTTTTTACGGATGATATTGTGTTGATTGATGAGACCCAAGTGGGGATTAATACCAAATTAGAATCATGGAGAGTAGCTTTGGAATCAAAAGGCTAAAAACTTAGTAGATCGAAGACAGAAGATCTAGTTTGTAACTTTAGTCATGATCGGGCAGATGATGAGGTGGTGATTCTTGACAATAAAGATATTCCTCAGAGTGATTGTTTTAGGTACCTAGGTTTAATCATAAGTAAAAGAGGTGATTTAGAGGATGATGTTTCCCAAAGAATTAAAATAGGGTGGATGAAGTGGAGAGGTGCGTCCGGGGTCTTATGTGGTCGGAGTATTCCATTAAAGCTTAAAGGAAAATTTTATAGGACCGTTGTTCGACCAGTTATGATGTACGGTGCAGAGTGTTGGGCTGTTAAAAAGAATCATATAGATAAACTTAGTGTAGCAGAAATGAGGATGTTAAGATGGATGAGTGGCAAAACTAGGATGGATAAGATAAGAAATGATCATATTAGAGTTGGTTTGGGAGTTGCTCCCATAAGTGATAAGCTTCGAGAAAGTCGTTTGAGGTGGCATGGCCATGTTCAACGGAGACCTATAAATGCCCCTATACGGAGAAGTGATATAATCCATATTGAAGGAACTAGAAGAGTTAGGGGTAGACCTAAGATAACCTTAAAAGAAGTGGTGATAAAGGATATGTATAGCTTATGCCTTGTATCTAGCATGACCTCGAGCATAACTGATTGGAGGGCAAGAATCCATGTAGCCAACCCCATTTAGTTGGGACAAGGCTTATTGTTGTTGTTGTTGTTGTTAGGCTTTATTTCATCTTGTTTACCCATTATTTGTGGCTTACTCTCCTTTCAAATAACCCACCTTATGTGACCTTTTAGACAATTATGTTGAGGAGGAGGATCATGATGTGATGGAAGCTGGAAGATATCTCAGTCAGCTGAACAACTTGCTAAACTCGGAAATTTCCAACGCATTCCACCCTAATCTGTATACTGGTGATGGGGGGTTAGCATATTTTTGACAAAGAAAACAAACAATCCCAGTCATATACAACGTTAAGTATAGCCCTAACTCCTATTATTGACCGATTTCAATAAAATAAAATTAACATCTAATTACAAAAATATCCTTTGAAATGGCTTGATGTTGGCAATGATTTTGGGGAGTTTGGGGATTGGCACCAGCTGCTGTATAAAATTCACAAATCAACTCAAACTTAGGTTGAGAACAACACAACAAGGTTTTAATCTGCTGAGGGAAAAAGGAGAACAAAGAACAGAAAACCAATGTTACAATCATGGAACAAAAATTGATCGATATGTTTGCATTTTTTGAATTCGAAACGAAATGTAGTAGTAGGAACAGAAAGTATCCATATCGTTTCGTATCGACCGATATACGAGTTGAAATATCGGCCCGATACCTTATCGGGCCGAAATGTTACCTGCGCAGCTTATAAAGTGTCCAAACCGAGCCACTTTTCGACCTATCGACGCTATCTCGACCTACCGAGCGATATCGCCCCTCGCATTTCGACCTCCTTTGGAAATTTTTGCTAATTTCTCTTGCTTTCATCCCCTTCTATACCTAATTTCTAGTATTTCATTTCCTTCAAACACTTGATTTGCTTCTCCATTTGGGCATTTTCTCAAATCTTGCAAGGTGAGTAACCAACTTCCTCATTTTTTTATTTTTGTTTCATTTGTGCCTTAAATCATGTTGGATTGCTTCCAAATTTATGATGTTTGCTTTAGAGTCTTGACCTATGAATTTGTAGTGTCAAAATTATTTTTTGATTCTTCCTACTATTTTTTTATTTTTCTGTTATTAAAAATTATTTACTAAATTATGTATATTGCTAAAAATGTATCTGTATAGTACATGTATAAGCTTCAAATGAATGTATGTGAGAGTTGAGACACCATATTGCTGTGATGGTGTCTTGAATAGAATAGACTTGAAACTCACTAACTTGTAAGTAATAACATTCCCGCTTATTCTCTGATTCATGTACTATACACTTGGAATGTTGGATACATGGATGTTACATTTTCAGTAGTTTTTTAGTAAACTAGTAGTTCTATAGTGTTTATTATGCTTGAAATAGGTAGTATGCAAAAATCCAAATCAATTTGAGTGCATTTGAGGCTCGAAATTGACTTTTCAAGAGTCAGATAAAGAGTATCCAGTTTCGTTCGAAATTTCGACCGAACATGGAGTTTTCGACCTTTTTCAAGGTCGAAATTACCATATCGATCGAAATTTTTTCCTTGGTTACAATAAGATAGAAGATTCCCTTTCTGAGTTTTGTTGAATGAAACTTCATGAGGCAGCAATTGTCGCTGGTTAAACAAGTTCCTTTAACCAGTCAATCTGTAATTTATGGATGGATTGAGTAAAAATGGGTTTTAGTCAGAAATGCTCTAGGGCCTCTTCTTTTTTTTCTCCTACATGCTTTTCTTCTCTTGCTCATTATTTTTCTATTAAATCAGACTGATAGGAGCCATTGGCTGAAAAGGTATCATACATTAGAACAGCGTATGTGCCATGACATAACAGTGTTCAACTTTCATCTCAATATTTCATCTATTAGTTTTGTTCATGAGTTTTCTTACTCCATCATGAACTCATTCTTTATTCTGAGGATTACTTTAGTTCTCATGTTATTAAGGCCAGACTAGATTTTGGCCATGCACCTTAGCATATTTTTTATGTTTCCACATGCTGGCTTTTCTCCATTTTCTCTCCTCCCTTTTCCTTTTGTTATCCACCAATATTCTGTATGGTCACCTTTTACAATATAATAAACAGTTCATGCAAGAATTGCCTTGTCTTGAGGCAATGCCTTGACAACTATGCTGATTACAAGTGTAGGGCCTGCTGCTTCAATCTATCCTACACCACTTGCAGTTTGAAACCCTTAACCATCTGAAATAGGTGTCGTAATATTTGAATTGAACCTTCTAATTCATGAATTGGGGGAGCCAGGTTGGGCTGGGTTTTTCAAAACCATAGTCCAACCCTGGCACCCTTTATCTGAGCCCAGGACCACCTTAACCCTAACTCAGGTTTGAAAAATCTTAACCGATTCCCAACCATGTCGGATTCTACCCAGCCTAGGCCCACCCTGATTGACAGTAATCAGGCTAGGCTGGGCCACGTTGGAATTGACCCTGTTGGCCTTGTTTGGCTCTGATAGTCCCAGAATAACCTTGTTAGTCCCTGATTTCTTTGCGGTAAAGAAATAAAGGAAAATGCACCATGTTAATGTTGAATGAAGGGAACCCCTCTAATGACTAAAGTGGAAATTCACTATAAAATCTGGGTGTAAAGTTGCGGCTTGCATTTATCAACCCTAACCACTCTCAGGGGTTGGAAGAAAACCCAGTCCAGGTTCTGGCTCAAGGTGGGTTTGAGTTGTCAGGTCCAAATTTATACCCATCAATTCGTGGAATTGTATCTTTTAATGCATATTAGTTGTATAATGATCAGCTACAGAGGAATCGACTCAAAACTAAACAGTTGAAGGGTTTGAATTGAAACAAATGAAGAACGCCCATCTGGCAGTACACAATAGTAATTAACTTTCTACGTTGAAGTACACAATATTAATTAATTCCCTAAGCTGTAAGCCTATAACTGGTATTTTTAATTGAGCTCTTGGGTTTCACTCTTTTTTGGCTGATAACCTGGGGGTGGTGAGGTGAGGGAGGGGTTGTCTCCACAATATCTTTATTTTCAATTCTATAACCAGGGGGCGGTGAGGTGGGGGAGGGGTTATCTCCATTAATATCTTTATTTTCAATTCTGAGTGCAAGCTAATATCTATATCCTTCTATTTAATGTTGGCACACATTCGGTAGACCTGATGGATCTGTATTGAGCTTCACATGCACTTCTAGCCCCATCTATCATAGTTGTTGCCCATAAATTGGATTCATCTAGCTATTAAAGATCTGGTGGAAAAAGAATTTGATCATTACAACTTAAACGATACTTTTGTTGGTCATTTGGATTTACAGGCTTATGAGAGCCTCAGTGATGGCCTGGAGAAAACGGCGTCTGCTCTTGTTGGAACTCCCCTGAAAACATATCAACGTGGTGCTGGTGCTGGATCAGCATTAGCCAATGCAGTTTGTGCAGCTCCTGTTGCTGCTATAGCTCCTGCAACTGCTGCTGTTGGTGCTGTTCATTATGCCCTTCTTGGAGTGAGAAATAGGTGGCGCCTCTTTTTGCAGATACTAATTGGTTGATAAACTCAATTTTCTTATCAAGTGGATGTTTAGAATGAAATGCTAACAGTTATGTTCTCTTTTGCAGCCTTGACCCTGAACATAAAAAAGAATCTATTGAGAAATACTTGGGTCCCACACAACCTCGAGAACACAGCTAATGGTGCAGTGGCTGCCAGAAGGTATTATATGCTTGCCTATGATTTGTCAAAATAGAGAAGAGCTGTTCACTTGGCCACTTTAGGCTGCGACTCTTTCAGATTTTCACTATATTTGTCCTCCATTTCAGTTACAAATGCAAAAGGAGGTTTTCTGTGCAATGCAGGGGTTGAGAGCAGTTGGAACTCACCAAAGAATACTTGCTGGTTGCTGGTCCCCGCACCCTGTAACATGTAAGTTTGGATAAGGCCCAGTGATGTAACGTCTTCTATTTTTCCCTCTTCGTTTATTGAAAAAAGATTTTGGTGAGAATAGCTCTGGGAAACGTCCTCTAATTCTTTCTTGGTCTTTGCATTGTCATACTTCCTCGGCCCGTTTGCAAGCTTCCCTTGCTCAAAGGTTGGCCTTCACTACCTGACTAAATAGTATTCTACTAGCGCTGTGGATGTATTTGGGTAGCTCATGGTGCAGTAAGCTATGATATACTACATGACCATCAGGTGAAATTTGCAATGAGATCCATTTTAGTGGCTGCAGATTCACTTGATGTCCATATGTATATAGAGGATGGCTACTTTTTTCATTACCGAAAATATCGTCAGATAATTATCATAATTCCATATATAACTTTTGACAAACTAAAAACATCAATATGCAATTATCACTATTAATACATATAATTTAATACAGTTAAATTTGAATTAAATTAACATAACTTTTGACAAACTAAAAACATCAATATGCAATTATCACTATTAATACATATAATTTAATACAGTTAAGTTTGAATTAAATTAACATAATAGTGTGATTAAGAAACAGTAGAATTGTCTCCCAAATATAACAAGCAGCTTTGTCCCAACTAAATGTGGTCGGCTACATGGATTCTTGCCTTCCCATCAACTCTGTTTGCGGCCATAGTAGATACAAGGCCTAATCTATGTATATCCTTTCTCACCACTTCTCTTAAGTTTATCTTAGGTCTGCCACTAGCTTTTCTAATTCCTTTAGGCTGCGTTTGTTTGCTGGAATAAAGGTGGGGTGGGAAAATTCTTGAAAGAATTGTAGATTTTTTACTTTTCCCTTAAATCCCAAAATAGTGGACTGTTTGGTTGCTTGGGATGGGAAAGTGAGAGATTCAAGGAAACTTGTCTGGTGATGTGGCAACCCAACTTTCCCACCTCAAGCCATTTTAAAACCCCACATATTTGGTGGGACTTTGTGGGAAAGTTGGGAAAAGTAAAAAAATGGGACCCACCACTATCACTTTTTCACAAAATCCTTTCCTTTCCTTTCCTTCTCCCTCACCCCACTACACATGGGACCCATGTTTTTTTCCCCACCCCTTTTTCCCACCCCACCTTTGCAAACAAATGCAGCCTTAATCTAGAGTAAATCACTTCCCTGTACAAGGGCATTTATAGGCCTCCGTTGAATGCCACCTTAGACGACTATTTTGTAGCTTATCACTTATCAAAGCTATTCACAAACCAGCTCTCATATGATCATTCCTTATCTTATCATTCCTAGTTTTGCCATTAATCCATCTTAGCATCCTCATTTATGCTACACTGAGTTTATATATATGATGTTTCTTAACGGCCCGACACTTTACACCGTACACGCAACAGTTTTATAGAAATTTCCTTAGAGCTTTAAAGGGATGATCACACATGACTCCAGACGCATCTTTCCACTTCATCCAAACTTGTTTTAATTCTTTGGGAAACATCATCCTTTATATTACCTTATTTATTTATGATTGAGCCAAGGGACCTTAAATAGTCACTTTGAGGTATCTCCTCATCAAGTTTCACCAGCTCATCATCTGCCTGATCATGACCAAAGTTACAAACTAGGTATTCCGTCTTAATTCTACATTTCTACTTAGTTTAGAACCTTTTGATTCCAAAGTTGTTCTCAATGATTTGAACCTTTAGAATTGTCTCCCAAATATCAAATACAAGTGTACTCTTGGGTAGTAAAACAGTTCCATTTTCCAAAATGTACTTGGATAGTTGAGGGGGAAAAAAGTACCATTCTTAAAATTACAATTGAAAATTAGAAAACATGTGCATTTGCATGTACATCTGTACAAAGTTGTTCTCAATGATTCGAACCTTTAGAATTGCCTCCCAAATATCAAATACAAGTGTACTCTTGGGCATGGTGGGAGATCTCGCTCTCGAGCGAGATCTCGCCACTCCAAAATAGAGAGACCTCGACCGAGATGGGGAGATCTCGGTCGAGATCTACCAAAATTTTGGCGTAATCTCGGTGACCCATCTCGGTGGGTTTTAGGACCCCGGCTGGGCTGAAATTTGGTATTTAGTCTATTTAAGACCTTTTGAACACATTGGTGGCCTTAGAATTGTGAGAAAATAACCCTAACTACGTCTTCTAAGTCAACCCTATGTGTAAAACCGAAATGTAGAGATATCAAGTAATTCACGTTATTAACTATAAAGTATTAAATACATTACACATCAAACTATCAAAGAACTTAAGTGGCTTCAAAATTTTACAACCATAAGAAGTTTTAGACTTTTAGTAAGTCATAAATCATAATTCATAAGTTCACAATCACAATCATAGGTGTATGTGAGTAATAAGATTACAAGACTACAAGACAACAAGAGTATCACTCAGCATTCTGCATCAACTGATTCTGAACGGTGACCACATATGACTCCCAAGTCAACTCATCACTATAGTATGTCACATATAGGTTTAAATGTCACATTAAATTGGTTTCCATGAAAGTTAGATCAAAGCTTGTGGATCAACATATATTTACACTAAACTCATTCACCCATTGTAGAATATTTTATTTGAAAAAAATTCAAATTTGGGGGAAAATCTTACCTTTGTTGTAGATCTAGTTGAAATAGGCCTTGAATGATGATAATTTGACGTTGTAGATGTTTTAAAGATGTTTAGAAATTGAATCCCCAACAAATTTTGACAAAAAATCAAGTTTCTGGCAATTTTTTATGGTTGCAGCGAGAGAGAGGCGAGATTTCGGTGAGATATGGCGAGATATGGCGAGATGTGGCGAGATCTCCCATTTCGCAGATCTCGCCTCTCCTCTCGTCTCGCTATGTAAAATAACGAGATATCTCGCGAGATCTCCCACCATGCTCTTGGGTAGTAAAACAGTTCCATTTTCCAAAATGTACTTGGATATTTGAGGGGGGGGGGGGGGAGTACCATTCTTAAAATTACAATTGAAAATTAGAAAACATGTGCATTTGCATGCACATCTTTACTAGTGTAGCACATCATGGCTACTTTTTTCATTACCTAAAATATCCTCATATAATTATTAGAATTCCATATATACCCATTGACTGATTGAAAACATCAGTATGCAGCTATCACTATTAATCCAGCTTAATTTTGAATTAATAGGTTAATTAATAAACCATAGAATTGTCTCCTAAATATCAAATACAAACGTACACTTGGGTAGAATAACAAGCTCATATTCCAAAGTGCAACTGGAATTTTTTAAAACAAAAACAATTTAAAATTATAAATTGCTTGCATTTTCACATACTAATTTTAAAATTTTAAGCATGAACTGAAGACTCATGACTACTTTTTCATGACTTAAAATATTCTCAAATTATTATTATTATTCCATATGTACCCTTTGACAAACTAAAAACATCAATGTGCTGGTAATTAATAAACAGTATAATAGCCACCTAAGTATAAAATATATATCTACACTAGGGTAGAATAACAAGTTCAATTCCAAAATGTAACTAGATATTTAAAAAAATAAACGCATACTTTATATATATAGTAAAAACGAAAGAACTACAGAATCATAAGCTAGAGCACCAAAATGGGGGGGGGGGGGTCCCAAAACCCAAAAAGTTGGAAGACAATGTAAAAAATGAAGGAACTACAGATTCATAAGGTAGAGCACCAAATGGTAACACAACCTTCCCGGCCCCCAACCTCCCCCCAGGTCCCAAAACCCAAAAAAGTTAGAAAATGTAAAAAAAAGAAGGAACTACAGATTCATAAGGTAGAGCACCAAACCATAACACTACCACCCCAAACCCCCCCCCCCCCCACATAAAATAAAAACCCAAAAAAGTTAGAAGACACACACACACACGCTCTCTTGAAGGAACATTAATGAGGCTACAAATGCGGAAATACCCAATGTACACATTTCCCTCACAATAGATTGGTGATCTCATTCACCACATGAAAGGTTATATTGTGCACATAATTCTTGCTTTTATGATGCGTGGAATGTACCAGCAGGACCTGCATAGCCAGAATTCAACCAATTAATAACCAATGGTGGAATCGCTTCAAAATCAAATAGGGCCATTCTTGATCCCAAGGAGACTTCCAAAATGCCTTAGTATCAGCTTGTGATTCAATGAAAAAAGCCAATACAGTAGAATACCCTTGTGGAATGCCACTTTTATGGTCTTAAAAACTGCTTCTAGGCTATTATCTACTGATTCAGGGATTCCCATCCTAAGAGCTAGCTTTAAAGTTTTCCCTGTTCTGAAACTGAGAATATGGATAATAATTCAATCTGTCCAGTGTCCTAAAGCAATAATCAATAGAAACACCATGAAATGCATGGAGAATGATTAGCTAATCTCACTGATATGTCATACCACTTGCTCCAGTGATATATTTATGTTCCTCTCATTTAGTACTGATGATGACTGTGAAGGACGAACCAACTTTTCTCTTTTATCAAGAGGAACTGAAGCACAACCGTCAGATCTTGATAACAGCTATCTATTTCCATTTCAACATAATTCTGATATTTTATTTGTCAAGTGTGGATGTTCATGGGGTAAAGGCTGAAACTCCAATTGCAGGGGCTTCGTTTGGTTGCAAGAGAAATTTAAGGGAAGCGAAGTGAAAATTCTTTAAACTAAAATGAACTTTTGTAACCATTACCCCATGTGATTGTGTAAGTTACTAGGCTTTCATACCTTATTTAGTAATTATACATTTTACAGGTAATTTTGTTTACTTGTTAAAATCAAAAGGAATTGGATGCAAAATAAAGTGAAATTTCATTAATATAGAATGCTTTAGAGTCAGTCATATAATCACAAGGGGTCATTATTAAAAATCTCATTTTTAAGTAAGAAAATATCGCCTCTTTTCCTTTTAATTCCCCTGCAACCAAATGAAGCCTAGTTTGGGTATCTCTGCGTAAGAGATTTCATTATTTGAAGTGTGTATTAATTTAGGGAGGAAATCTGGTTAGCATGCTGACAGCGCATAAACATATAATTGTCTTGTCCCCATGTAAATGTCGGTCCAAGGACTTTTTTTATGCAGTTGTGTTTGAGCGTGGATCACACAATAGGCACATGATCGTGTGGCATTCTCTTCCCCCATTGTTTATTACAGATAACTGTTTTGGCTTGCATTCTTTCTTGTGGTGAAACCATTTAGCTTGCATTGAGAAGTGAAGAAGTGTGCTGGCTGCACCACATAACAACCCCACCCCAAATTTCAACATATCATGGCTGACTGAAGTTTCATGATTCTGATATGCTGAGTCTGTTCCCTGATGCAGGTGTACATTTGGCTTGAACAGATTCTTTATAGTCCGAGATACACAGTAAGATTGTACAAAATGTAAATAGTTACTCCTAATTAGTTTGACATATACAACCAAGTCTTGTAATTATGATGATTCAATTGGTTTGTATGTAAAATAGTCATATTCTTTGAAAGCCACAGTTATGATGTTTGCATCTCCAGTTGTAATAAAATCATCTAAAGCTGGATGCTCGGCCTGGTGAAACTCTGTTATGTTAAATGTGTGATTACTGATTAGAAACAGTGAGAGTGAATTTTCTGGCATCAGTTTCTTTTGTTTCAAGTGGAAAAACCATTATTGGGTATCTTTCTCAGAATATGGTCCACCTCAGTGTACATGATCCCAAAATAACATCAACAACATGCATCAGTTACTAATGAAAGCGAAACTTATAATTTCAAGAAATAAGGTAGCATGTGATGGAATTAAATGGACCAGACAGGATGGTTTGTTTCCAGTTACCTAATTAATCACTTTCTTCAGAACTGATTGGTGCTTTTTGTAGTCTGTCTTGGTAAGTCCATGTATTAAAGAGGGTTGGATGGATTTTGAACACAATTTTTACCAGATTGGTGTGATGGATTGAATTGGTCTTGGTCATCAAGATGGTGATGTAGTCTTCCCTTATGACCTGCTCTTACCGGAAACTCATTACCTTCTCCCATTGGTCACCTGAAAGGTAACTGAAATTATATACAATCTTGTTAGGTTCTAATGACAAAATTTCCTCTTTAGTTTAGACCTAATCTCACTGTATTCCCTTTATATCTGTAGCAATTCTTTGAAAGCTCCCATGATAAGCTAGAAATAATGCCAATGCCAATGGCAAGTGGCAAAGAAAAGTGGGGAGGAACTTTTCTAGCTAGAGAATTTCTTTTCTTTGGACTCTTGACTGTTGTCTCGTATGATGTTTTCTTGTTATATTAGATCTTTGCCTCTCTTTCTGGGTTTGCTATCTTTTCACGTCTCTTTTTTCAACTTGATTTAGAATATATGAATTTTAATTGATTAGTAGTTTTTTTAAGTGGTGACTAGGGGGTGTGGGGGTGTTCAACAAATAATGCATCCATGATTTAGATGTTGACCTAAAACAAACAAACAAATGTACTCCTTGTTATTGCACGTTGTGTGTGGGCTTTCCATTATTTAATCCTCCAATCAGAATCTGGCAGTTTTTATCTGGTGGACCTCACTTGGTTGAAAGGTTGGTGGGAACCCCATCTTGGTGCCCAGATTTCTTCCAGTTAGAAAAAAAATTTGAACTCAAAAGGGATGATATTGGTGCGTCTTGGGTTCTTTAATTCAGCTCTTCTCGTCTCTGATTTTGTATGTCTCAAGTTCATCATATGACAGAGGTTAAGCAAATATGTTAATCCAGTGGTTAGTTGTCGACTTTACTTATGAGCATTATAATTTAATTCCAGTTTAAAGTTGATTATCGGTCACTGGATCATCATATTTGTTGGAAGAGCTTGATCATGGGTTCTGTTGCTCTTTTTCTCTTTGGGGATTGTGAGGATTGCCACATGAGAATGACGTTGTAGAGGGAGTTTTGATGCCAAACAGAAGATGTGAGGTCATAGGAAGACTAGTAGTTTTCTCTAGGCATCAAGGTGGTCAAGAAGATATCCCATCGACAAGAAAGAACAAACACATTAATGAAAAAGCACCTCTTGGTGGGGGAGTGGGGGGATGGAAGGTAGTTCAATCCTTTGTCTTCAATCAAAAGAATACTCTGGGCATTTTCTTTTATTTGATTGGTAGACCCTAGAGAAAAAGAGACAGAGGGGGAGAGAGAGAGAGAACTATAAATGATAAGGTGGTGGTCCTTACCAAAAACAGAGAGAGGATCATCAAATTGGGTTGAGAACTGTCCAGTTCAGATTGGAATTGGCAATCATTAATCCTGGTTCATGACGATTCATTTACAGTCGATTCTTAGATAAAAGCACTTGAATCAATGGAATATTCAGAGATAAAGGGAAGATTTTGTAGGGAGATGGAAATGAAAGGTCTGCATGCAGCAGAGAAACATGAAATAGGAAGGGCATGTTTGACAATTTCAGGGTTTGAATAATTGAGAGAGTATGGGTAGGTCATGAGTTGGCTTGTTAGAAATCCTTTCATAGACAGAGATCAAACACAAAAAGAAAAATACCAATTGGATTGCTTTGCCGTGTATCCTTTCTTAGTCAGCCTTCCTGGCATCTTGGATTATCTGAATTTGTCTCCGTCTCACATTAAACCCTACCTCTTCCTCAAAACAGAGAATCGGCATGTC
Source organism: Hakea prostrata (assembly GCF_041222555.1). Lineage (NCBI taxonomy): Eukaryota > Viridiplantae > Streptophyta > Magnoliopsida > Proteales > Proteaceae > Hakea > Hakea prostrata. The sequence goes on from NC_142603.1 coordinate 12,984,875, forward strand.
TTCTGACCCCACTCCCACCACCCTTGATGTTTCATTGCTTGTTGTACACTTTTCATTGATAGATAGAGATTATCATTCTGACCTGAATTCTTGTACCAAATTTTTAAGATGGATTCATATAGGCATATTTTGATAGATGACTCGAATGACTCAATTCTAGAGATCTATGATGGAAGGAGAGGGTTTGAGCTAATAGATCTACTTGTTTACTTAATTGAAGTCTATATATGTACCTTATGATCGCCTACGAGCTAATTGTGAGATCAGAGAATCACTTTAAGGTTTTGAGCTAATTAGTGCATGAACAAAGTTAAATCTTTGTACGTCTGCTTCATTCATGATTTCTTACTATTTATTTTGACACTTACAATTCACCTCTCTCCCCTCTCATGCTCCCTTCCCTATTATAGGGTCCTTTGCTCACACATTGATGAAGTGCAAGAGAGATTCCTCCCTTGGTAGCTTAGAGAACATCATTTACCTTAAAGAGTATAGTCACCATGCATAAGTGCAAACCCGAGGGAACACCCTCTTCAATAAAGAGTTTTCTTTCTGGATATCTTACAGTGCTCAAAATGAGGTGAAATGACTGCCCAACACCCATAAAATGCAAAGTGTTCATCCATGTCACTTCCACATGCATAGATTCATACTAGCAGACAGGAAGAACTCATCCCCACAAAATATACATATCTTTCAAATGACATCTTGTAATATATATGCAGGGTGGGAAGAGCAAGACACAAGGTTATATGGCTGACAAGCATTTGTATTATACCCTGGCTTGTCTGAAGCTTCCCTATCTCCTTTAATTAATGAATGGCCTTCATTAACCACATCATCTCATGCCGCCAAGTAATTTGCCCATCCCTGATGAGTCCAGTTCTTCTTGATAATGTTATCTTCAAGCCACGTCATCATACATTCAAGAGAGTCTATTTTGTCAATGCTTAAAGGTGGGTCTCCTTCCTGAATGTGCGATAAAAAGGCGTAACTCACGATTCATCCCCGATCCCCTACCCTACGTTGTTATACGGTATCATGGAAAGATTCGTTTCAACTCAATACTAGACATATATTCCAATTGAGCTCCAGTACCATTGATAGCTGCAATTCCAACTTCCTAAATAAAGTTTACTTCTCTTAAAGTCTTTAAAGGACCCATATCTCTCTCTCTCTATAGTCCTCACTGCACACCCGCACGGCCACTTCCTTTATAGCTTCTCAACTTATTATTATTCATACCCATAAACAGGAAACCAGAAAGAGAAAAAGGAAGAGGCCATCATGGACACCCAAGTCCCAAAAAAAAAGAGAAGATTGCAGACAAGGAAGGAGAAGAAAGATCACAGAAGTCTCCCACCTCAACATCTCCACCTTCTGCTTCCTCTTCTCCTTCTCATGAATTCTCTTTCACAATCTCTCTCCATCCTTCATCATCATCAACAGAGAAGATGAAATCTCAGCCACCACCATCATCATTTGCTATTGACCTTTCTCCCGCGGACGACATTTTCTTCCATGGACATCTCCTCCCTCTCCATCTTCTCTCCCATCTTCCAGTCTCCCCTCGATCTTCCACCAATTCCTTCGACAGTTTCAATCTTCCCCCCAAAGATATATTAGAAGATTCAAAACCCAGCAGTAACACCACCAGCAGCAGTAGCATCAGCAGCAGCAGCACCACTAGTAGCTCTGGTGGGACTAAAGGAAGAACCAAGCTGAAGCTTTTGAAGTCTCTCTCTTTATTTGGACTCACTAAATGGCAAAAAGGGTCTGAATTCAATGAGAGAGATGATGATGATGATGATGATGACGAAGAGAAGAAAAAGAAGCAGAGGAAGATAAGATTTGACGTGGGTAACATTCTAAAGAGGTATGTAAGGATGGTTCGGCCACTCCTGATCTTTGGTAATGGAAGAAAAGAGAATGACAATCAGTTCCTTAGGAAGAATCATTCTTTTTCTGGGAATTTAAGTAACTGGAAAGGTCACTATAAGCAAGAAAACAGGGGAAGAAGAAGCAGAGGAGGATTATTCTCAGCTCCAGCTTCTATGAGGACTTCTCCTTCAAACAGTGGACTTCTCATAGCAACTGAGGCTCTCCCTTCACATAATACAAGTGATAGCACCATGGAAGAGCTTCAAAGTGCAATCCAAGCTGCAATTGCTCACTGCAAGAATTCCATTTCCATGAAAGAAGAGAAGCTCCAATGCTGATGTTAATGGATTCCGATTAATTAAGATTTCTTAGTCTCTTTGTTCTCTAAAAAAATTGTTGTATCCCTTTTAAAATTTTATCTTCGTGTGTTTTCCCCATTTCATCTCTGTATAATAGTATAGGAGATTAATTAAGATGTAAGAAAGTAGAGAACAGATATATGGTTCTGCAGGTTTCTGATCGTTAATGTTTTTGTTTATTATTATAGTCATGCGACACTGAGACCATTAATTTCGGGTTTTGGGTAGCGTTTGAAATTTTAAAACTTGTTGGGTCTTCCAAGAAACATCTTATCTTCCCAATGAATGCGTTTTCTAGATTTTTTCACTCAGTTCTTGACCAAACAGTCTCAAATTTGAGGAACTGTACTGTTTGTGCTCCATCTACTTCCCTCTGCTTCCCGTAAGGAGATCTATCAAAGTCCAATCTCTTATATTCTTTTTTCATTTTTTCATATTTCCTACAAATCTAAGGTGAAAAGGGTGGACGTTTAGTGAATGAAATCATATAGTTTGCTGCAATTTTGTTCTTAAATTCATGAAAATGGTTGAATAACAACGGAAAATTCCTTCTTTCTTTTAATAATAAAATAAGAAGAATACTTAATTGGTGACTGTCAATAATAATGCATGACAACCATATACTGATTAAACTGGTTTGAAACAATATTTTATTTAGATTGCTTAAAATAATTGTGGAAACATTTATGAGTTAATTAATTTTGCAGCCACTGTTGTTTTTCTAATGCATACATTAGAGATGGGTTCGGAGCTTCCTCGAGATTATGAGACAGTTGCAGAAGCACGTAGATGCTGGTAAAGTCATAAAGGAGAATCAGATATAAAGACAAGATCAACTATTGCATGAACATGTTGGGCCCTATTCACGCAGCATGGAAGAAATTGATGAAACATGAGAAACACCATAAAAACTGTTCATGCTTATACTCATAGTGCCCATATTTAGAAGTGATACAGGGTTGAGTTATTCCTGGGAATTGACTCAACCCAATCTTGAAGTCCCCAGCTTAGAAGGGATAAAAGAAGGGAGTTGTAAGTTGTTAACTCCTGAAAGAGAACTGGCAGGTGATAGTTTCACAAGGAGAAAGATAAGAGTTACTAGGATTCCATATTTGTTTGTGGGGTCATTATTTGGTGGTTTTTTAGCATTGGTGATTCATTGAGGAAGCAGGAAGTACCAAGGTACAACACCTCCTATAATAGTAAATGTGAAATGACTGAGAAGCATAGAGGAGTGCACAAACATGTAAGGTTGTCAAATTTTGGATTTAAATCCTCCCTAGTTTCTCACCCACAGAGAGCAGTGTAGAAGGAACAAGATCCAACTCTGCAATAATTTCATTTGATTTAGTGTGTGTTTTATTCTTTGGGCTTGGTATCATTGGATGATGCCTTTTTATGTCAAACTCTCAACCCCAGTTTCCATTAACAGTAAGTGATGCAAGAACTGTAGAGGGAATTGATCCCTCAAATTTCAGCCTCTGTCAAACAAGTAGAAATGGGTCTGGTATCATTTGCAGTAACTAATTCAAAGCTGGAAACTTCCTTAATGGCTTGATCATGAGTTAGCATAATATTATATGGACCTGATTTAGTCCAAGTGAAATTGAACCAACTGATCCATTTACATGTTTTCAAATGTGTTAGAATGAACACTAAGAAATTCCGAACAAAAACAGCCCTTGATGGAAGCAACACAAAGGTTTATTGTAGTTTATATGTCACGACCAACGCTACATGCTGCATCCACCGGCAAAGGAGAAAACTTTTATTCCATAGGAAGAAGATTAGTATTACCAAAATCTCTCACTCAAAACCCTAGGCTAAAAACCCCCCAAATCTTACATTAAAAATCCATAAGAGAACGTCCATCAATGCAAGATCAATCTCCAAAATCGAGTATAAGAATTTAGGTCATACATAACAAATTGAGATGCTAGAAAGAGAGTATGCTATAATATCTACTCCCAATTGATGAAATCTTCAAATAAAGTGATGGAAGGGGTGGGCCAAGTCCAGTACAGAAGGAGAAGAGTATAGGGTTGGGCTGGGCTGGGTTGATGGGCCCCCAATCCAAAGGTGCAGCCCATGTAGTATAATTGGTATGCATGGTAAATTTATTCTAGACCCAGGCCCAGTGCAAGTCCATAATGGGTTTGGAGTAAAGATGTAAATGGATTCGAATTTGGTCGGACCACTTCCAAGTCCATCAATTTTTTTTCTTCCTTTTTATAGATAAACCACTTGCAAACTTCAAAGCTACTTAATCTGATCTCATGTACTACTACTAGTTGATTAGGGCATTTTCATCTCTAAAATTACATTGACATGTTTCGTATCATTTTTTTTGGTAGAAGAGATGTTTCATATCTCATTCTTATTTCTTAAGGGGATTCTGTGTGTCTTTGGATTAGGAGCTGACTCCTCCCAGAATCACCTCTACAAATGTTCTTGGCCTCTTGGGTTTGTCACAGAGCTTAAAAACTGTAATTTCTAAACCTCCTAAAACCCAAATGAAGGAAGGAAACACCCTCAAAAAATCAGAATGTCTTTCACCCATGGTAAGGTAAGACCCTTGTCCTCTTTCTTCAAGACAAGAAGATCTGCTTCCATTTAAAAAGATCCACCTTCTCTCTCCTTCTCTCTCCTCTTCAAAAGAAAACAAAGAGTACCATTAGTCAATTGATCATTGAGTCAGGTTTCTTTTTGACAGGTAAGTCTGCAACGACAAGTGGATGATCATGTGATTGGTTGCATTATATTCAAATTTTGAGTCAGGTTTCTCAAAGTAATTTGGCATATGAAATAGGGTGTAAATGGATAATCGAAATCGGGGTTTGAATTCGCATTTGCATTTGCTTAGAGGTATTCTAATCCCTCTAATTACAAACAGAATGCGGATATGGTATACATTTTTTCTACCAATTATTATCTGTTCGATAAAATAATCCGATTAAGTTACTTATATGGATTTAACTTAATCAGATTATTTTTCTTATTTTTGTAATTTTCTTACTTGAGATATGTGATTGTTTTTCAAGATTTTTTAATAAAATAACTACCAAAGTTATTAAATTCTTAAATTTCAAACTTAGCCCTCACAAATAAAATGGTAGAGATATTAAAAAGTAGTAGAAAACTCGTATTCAATCTATATTCATAGCCACTTAAAAAATTTACTTAAGGAAATAACTATCCGACAATTATTGGAAAATAAAATGATGTGAATATGGTACTACCATTATACGATCCGAATCGAATCCTTTTACACCCGCTATATGAAAGTACCTCAAGGTCTCAAATTAGCTGATTTTTGTGATTATACTTAACTAAATCAATTGGTATATTCTACCCCTCAAAAAAAAAATCAATTGGTATATGATACTAGGAAGAAAAAAAATTGAAGAAAAAATCCTTCCCTACTAAAATGTGGAGTGTCTACCTTTCAAAGGAGCCATCAACCCAAGAAAGTACAATATCAGAGCCCTCTGGCCTGATATAACTTTCAGGATTCCTCACGAAAATGCCAAAACCATTGCTTTCAGGTGCATGAATGCTGAATCCTTTCATGGAAGGTCTGGATATGTGGCACTCAAATTAGACATGTATAAAACCTACGATAGGGTCGAGTGGAAGGTCTTAGTTAAACTCTCTGAGTTTTTGGGGTTTGATCAAAAATGGTGTTCGTTAGTTGAGTCTTTAATCTCCAATGCATCCTTTTCCATTAAACAGAATGGAAACCCGTACTTTTGGTTCTGTGGAACCCAAGGATTGCATCAAGGATGCCCTCTGAGCCCATACCTTTTTCTCTTTATCATGGAAATCCTCTCTTGGTTGTTAAATGAATACAGAGCCCTCAATCTTTTCAAAGGCATTAAGGTGGCAAGAAGAGCCCTTGAGATTTCCCATCTCTTCTTTGCGGATGATACTTTCCTCTTTTGTAGGGTGGAAAAGGAGGATGCAATTGCACTCAAAGCTGTGTTAGAACTATTTTCTGATATTACGGGCTAAGAAATTAATTTTGAAAAAAGTGGGGCCTTTTTCAGCAGAAATGTTCCCGTTAATGATAAGAATGCGATCTTAACATCTTTGGGCATCAATGAAATGATAAAAGATTCAATCTACCTAGGCTCGCAATTGATACATGGCTGATCAAAATTGAAGAATCTTCAGTTTGTAGCCAACAAAATGAAGAAAAAAATAGCTATTTGGAAGGCGACAAGTCTTTCTTTTGCTAGAAGAGGGGTACTGCTACAATCTGTTTTGCAAGCACAATCCTTATATCATATGCAGTGTTTCAAATTCCCAAGGAATCTGTGCAAAAGAATTGATTCCCTATGCCAAAATTTTTGGCTAGGAGACCCAACAAAGCAGAGGCAACTAAAACTCATCTCCTGGGACCGATGATGTCAATTAAAAGAAAATTGAGGGTTGGGTTTCAAGAAAATGGAAGAAGTTAATAAGACCCTATTACTTAAGCAAGGCTGGAGAATGCTCAAAAACTCAGATGCCTTATGGGTACAGACTTTAAAAGCAAAATACTTTCCAAACACTATACCATTCGACCCCAAAGTACTAAAAAGAAAGGGGTTGTGGGCATGGAATAGCATTTGCGGACTCCTACCCACTCTAGAGAAAATGGTCTGGAGAAAGATAGGAGATGGGAAAAATACATCGTTCTGGTTTGATCCTTGGATAAGAAATTCGGCATTTCGATCCTACTCACCACCGGACACAAAGCTCTAGGAAAGGAAATCAACAGTTGCACAGGCGGCAACCAAACTCAACACTCGAAGCAGGGAGTTACCTATTCCTCAAACTTCTCATTTTTATGCAATTTCCAATATAATTTTTTGTCTAACGAGTCTGATGCTTGGATATCTCTTATTTCAAGCAATGGAGAATTCTCTGTCAAATTGGCAAGGAAAACCCTATCACAAACTAGAGAAATTTCAACATCTTCTAACCTCAAAAGATGGTGGAAATTTTTCTAGAGTTTACCCCTTCACCCGAAATTCAAGACCTTTTTTTGGCGTCTTTTAAACTCGGGGTTACCAGTTAAAGAAATCCTCGCTAAATGGATGCCAATGGATCCAACATGCGAACTCTGTGGAAAAAGTGCTGAAACTTTGTGGCATGTCTTCATTTCTTGTGATTGGGCAAAACGAATCTGGGCAGCTGGTCCCTTAGGTTTAAGAACTGAAAGATGGATTTATTCATCTTTTACAGATCTATGCTGCTCTTTCTTTTTAGACAATGGGATTGATAGAGGAATAAAAAAATGGATGGTGTTTGTCTTTATAATAACCTCTTACTTCATTTGGAAAGAAAGAAATAACAAAAATTTTAACAAAATCAATCCCAACCCCAATAAACTGTTACACAACACTTTAACTTGGATCCATGACTTACAGCTTTCTGTAACTAATGTTGTGAAAACAACAAACAACATGACTCCTATCACAATTGATAAACCATCTACTTGCTTTTGTGAAAACATCTCTAATCTAAATCTTTTATCTTTTATGATTTGTGCAGGGGCATACAATTCAGTACTAAAAAGCACAGGATGGAGTGTTGGACTTTTTTGGAAGGGAGAGCTCCTGTACATTTGTACTGGCAGCTTAGGGAAAGGAAGCATAGTTGAAGCCACACTTGTTGGGATGAAACATGGAATAAATCAAGGAAAGAAAAAGAATATACAACTAGAAGAAATATAGTCCAATGAACAGGAAGTGATAGATCTACTCTCATCATGGAATCACAACAAATGGCCAATAACATAATGTCCCGATTTTGGTAGATAGTATATGTACTATTAAACATCTTAACCCCAAGGCCCCAGGACGCCCAACACTCCCGCAATGGTTTAATCACTTACATCATCAGTAGACTATCCACAAACATTTGCTGTACTAGATATTAACAAACTATGTCTTTGCTACCATAATTAATAAAATCTTTGTTTAGCATCAAAGACAAAAAAAAAAAAAAAAAAAAAAAAAAAAAAAAAACCAGTTAGTTGTAGTTTGTTTTTATAAGAAAATTTCTGGGTTGCCCAGTTCGACCAATGACCCACTTTCATTCATTACAATCAGAGACTCAGCCGCCCTCACAAGAGATATGGGAAAATGACCCCCATGATTACCCTAATTTGGTTGTCTGATGCCTCATTGGCAGCTCACCATGTCATATGCTTCCTCCACAACATTGTTTGATCTTTGTCTGAATCTAACTTTGCTTTCCCTTTACAGTCTAGCTCATATGCCTTCCTGCACCACCATTAATGGTGGGCTTCTCCTCTGTCAAGGATGAATAATGGAATTTATGTAGTTGATGTCATTTTTCACTTTTCTCCTTCTCACGTTGGACGATGGAGAAACTTCAAATCCATTCATTGTATAGGTTTTTTTTCATTCAAGACACTAAAAGCTTACAGAAGAGTTTGTATTTTTATTTTATTTTTTTCAACTGAAGGGTTCAATTCCCAGCAGCAATTAGGCACCAAAAAGCTCATATTAAAGTGTTGACATTCCAAGTAAAATCATGATCAAAAAGATTTAGATCTATCACTAAACAGCAGAGACCATAGAAATTAATCTTCAACTGCAAATTTTTATACATGGGAAACAGCCAAACACTAATCTCTGGAAGGGTGAAAAATGAAAGAAAGTGGTGATGAAAGGAAAGATAAATCAAGGTTAAAACACCTACCTACAAATAAATCTAAATTTCTCAGAAGCTCCCCTAGAATTAGCAGACATATCCCCACCCCACACCCCCAAGGGGGAAAAGAAGAAAGAAAAAAAAAATGGAGAATTAGCAGAAGTATCTCTAGTAGACTTTGCTCTTCATCCACAATGGCATTAAATCCCAAACTCCACATCTCTTGAATTTTTAGTCCTCACTACATCTGCCAACAGCTCCTGCAGCAAGAAACAAAGTTAAGGGTAACCCATCAGAACCGGATCGATATTCCTCTTTCTTTCTAACTGTTTCTAGTTGTTTTCTTCCTCACCTGTTGTGAAGCTTCGCTAACTGGCACCTCCTCTTCGTGGACCACCAGCATTGAACCTTTTCCCTCTGCACCTCTCTCTACATGTCCATCACTCTTATCAGCTTTCTTGGAAAGAACGTGAGATCTCTTCAGACCCAGAAGCCCCTTCCACTTGATGGAACCTTTGGAGGGTGGCCTCTGAGATACACTATCAGAATCATCATCAATAAGGAGTTCATCCCTCAATGTCATCTTCTGCATCTGGTTGGTGCAGTTATCTTTGAAGGGCAAGAACCTTCCCTTGGAGAAGAGCTCATCTGCCGTCATCATGGTATTGTTGCCAACAGAGAATTCAAAGTCTGATGAGGCAGAGGGAGTCTCTCTTGAACTGTGTTCATACTTGATCTTCATCTGTTGTGTATCAAACAAGTCATTTGAGAAGGAGATCCTTGGACTCATGGGAACATAGTGACCTTGGTGCTCTGGGTTGAACATGTCTAGGCATGCCATAGGAAGAAGAAACCCAAGACCTATCACCACCACTGATGCTTCTTATATTTACATGTCGAGAAGCGTAGCTGGAGTGTTTATTTAATTTATTACAATAAAAATAGAAATAGCAGCAGTGCTGAATAAATATTTTATTTAATACTTATGATATGTAAAGTCATGTCATGCTATGTGTGGCTTCTCAATGCTGGCCCAGCATCTTAGACTTGTCGCATTTGACTCTGGCTGCAAGTGCAACGGTGCAGCTGCTCAACACTGCCTCAACTGTGTAGCACAAACCTAACTATATTGGGCCTCCATGTATTACATATACATGATTTTCATTTTATTTTCTTGTACCCAAAAGAAAATTTTTCATAAGAATGGAGAGGAGGTTTATGAATACTGTAATACCAAAAAAAAAAAGTTTATGAATACTGGTAATAGTTTCTATAAAACAATGATGAGGGTGGTACCTCAATTCTGGCCTAGTTTTTGTGGTTTTCAATAGAAAATTACTTGACAGCAAAATTGAGATAAGATCACAAGACTACCGGTATTATGTCTGTATGTCAACAAGCTTTCATTACGGATTCAACCATAGCTTTTGATTCTTTTGTTGAAAGGGTAATCATGATGTAATTGTCTTCCAATGGAGCCGTTGAAGTCTTTGAACCAATGGGTGGATGGGCAGTGATTAACATTTATGGAGTGGTATAGATGACAGACAATGTGATACAGAGTAGAGCACAGTAGTGTTAAGGGAAGGGGTTGGGTTATAAGTCTGTGTATGGCAGATCCTACTGCTGGCATGGAAAGCAACAGGAGTCAATTAAGAGGCTGGATGCATGCTCTGGGTTTGTGTACTAGGAAGGAAAGTTTTCCCCTTTTCACCTCTCTCTCTCTCTCTCTCTCTCTCTCTCTCTCTCTTAAAAGATTAACTGTGAAACCCAGAAAGGGCTGAGAACTCTCCTTGGTCCCAAGACCTCCACTAGTGTTGGGGTTCAGAGTATTGGAGACTGTAGAGAGAGAGAGAGAGAGAGAGGGAGAGATGGGTTGGTGACAGAAGAGAAGGGGATTTGGGAAGGATGGAAGACATGCATTGGCATGGTTGACTGAGCTTTGACCTGTAAGTTTATTAGCAGTGAATGAGCTGGCGATGCAGACTGATCAATAGGACCACCTTCCTTCTTGTTTTTGTTTTTCCTTTTTCTCAAACAAGAAAATTAACTAAAGCCCTTTTGTTCTCCCAAGCTCCCTTAATCTTCTATGGCTTTGTATTTGTTTTATGGATGAGAGCACGTGAGCACGTGCAGGGCTTCTTCTTCCCCTCCTCACTTCCTCCGTTTAGGTGGTCATGGTGGGTCAGGAAGCCAGGGGTACTCTTTTAAGGGTCTTTGCTTCTGCAACCCAGTTCCAAGAACGCCAGCAGTGTTCCTTTTCTAAGCAAATTTTTTTCTTTTTCAAAATGATATAAAAAAGAGCCACTATAAGGTTAAAATATTCAAGAATTTATTGGAAAGATAATTAGACGCTAAGTAGCCGAAAGAAAGGAAAAAACAAGAAATTACCTTACAATATTATCCAAACTAAAGACAGCCTTGAGAATCTGAGATGATTCAGACTTCAGAGAGCTTGGCTGTAGGGTGTAGACCAACTGTTTGAATATTTGACTCTTAGAACTTGGACTTTGCGAGTTTCTACTTGTTTCTCTTGGTCTTCAGAACGAAAGCTGCGGATTTAAAGGCAAAAACTTAGGGTCTACTGGGTTAATTAAATTAACTGGAGAACTTAGTTATCTGTGTCACGAGTCTCTCAAAAGAAAATATGGGTTTTTTATTTTCTTAAAAGATGAGAAAGGAAGAGTTTGAGAAACACCCAAAGAAAGTTCCTTGAATTGTATGTAAGACAAACGTTACAAGTATCTGATCGAGTACGTACTGGTAGAATTATGCATTCAACGTGAATAGTCAGTGCAGAGCTCTAAGGCTTCCTCTCCCCGGCCCCTCCCCACACCACACGGTGTACACCTCCGTATCACTCCCCCAGCTGGAACATGGAAATTCTCACTTACTTTTCCTTTTATTTTTGTGGGAAAAGAGCATTAATCAAGCCAGAATTCTGGCCAGTGCACGTAGACAGTAGACAGTAGACTCATGGATATGTAAAATGACCTTTTAGCCCTTATGGGACAGAGATATCTGAACAAATGTTTTCATTGGCCATCAGATATGTATAGAAGAGTCTATAGACCCTAGAGTTCTGGACAGCATTCATTGTCTTTCCTGCATTTTTAAGGGAAAAAAAATCACCATTTGGGTCTTTAGTATTTGCATCCATGCAGGTCAGGGAGAATGCTTATAATGTTCTTTCTCCAGAAGAAAAAAAAAGTAAGAATGCTCATGACCCAGGTGTCCCTTTGTCTTGTTATGAAGCAGGAAGGAACCCACCCAGATCAACCCAGACATTAATCACTACAAAGGAGAAGAGATTGAAAGTTTTGGGTGATTGTTTTTCTTTCTTGAAGCCCTATATGCAGTCCACCATTGACACACTCCAGAACTCACATGGTTTACCCTTTTTCAGTGGAGATCAGGTGTGGTGTGGCCGAATGGGGTTGCAACAAGTGGTGAATTTTTTGGTTACTCTAGAGAAGGATTCCTTTAAAAGGCTGGTCAACAGTGAGTGAAGGCTTGGTCCAAGTGTGTTGTCTTTCTTTTGGTTCCCTGACTCGTTAACAAGACTTCTTTTTTCCCTACTTTTAAATTTGTTAATTTGTCTTAAATGATATTTCTGGGCGGTTAGCTCATGGCTCTTATTCCAATGTTGGATCAGAAGAAACATTAGGTTCTGGGTACTTTCCAATTTATTACCTTAATCAAATCTCCTCTCCTTGTTCCAACACTTTTAAGGAATCTCCTTTGTTCGTTGCTTACAATCAGTACTCATTTGTAATCTGTGTTTTATTCCACCGAATGATCTCTCTTTCTTAAGTTGGTAATTGCACTATTTGCACATGGTGAAGGGTTACTGCTAAGCCTAAATGCATGGACAGCTGACCATGGACTAAATTGAGTGCCTTAAGGTCAAGTATCTTTCCATTCTAAGCTTTGGGGCTCAGTACCACTTATAGGCACCGTACCACCCTCTCATTGATTTCGGATCATTTACACTTCAAAATAGGTTTGTACTCTTCTCATATTTTTTTCACCAGACATTAAAAGAAGAGTTCATTGGAGGTCCCACCGTTAATTCATCTTGTTAGAATTAAGAGATGATTGAGCTTACATGATTTCCCCTAACAAGAATTACACCAATGCTTTTATGATCACAAAAATAAAGAGGCTCACAAGAAAAAATTAGAAAAATAAAAATAATTTAGAAATATGACCCACAATATGTCCCTTGTAAGTTGTAACCCTCAAGTTTGTGGTCATAAAGCATCAAAGAAGCCCTTTGTCCTCCCCGCTGGAGGAGTTGGTCTATACTCGAGATGAGCGTCCCTCTAAAGTATGGTGGAGAGGTTTAAAGAGTGCATAAACCTCTACCCTTACAGGTTGGAGATCCCAACTCCCTTTGATTATGGATGAAGGTCTCCATATTTGAATTGGTGCATGACTACACTCAACTCTATAACATAGCATGTCAAATTTCGGATAAACTTGTGTTTGTCAAATAGCCAAATTTTGAGTTCATTAAATTCAAGCAGTCATGAAGATCCCAGGGTTTGGAAACTTCCATTTCAAGGGAAGAAGCAATGAGGTACATGGTAAACAAATAATGGCTTACTATGTGCTAGCAATCAGTTTAACTAGAATGTTTGGACCCAAAAACATCTCTGCATAACTTTTCAAGTCCGTTGTTGAATGAGGAATCAGAACTGGGCAAACAATGGATACTATCCAAGTCTTGGTTGCCTCATGAAACTTACCCATCAATAGAGATCCTACCATTCCAAACCCAAAAAAGTGTGGCAGAGACTAGGCAATCATATCTACACCGTTCTTTTCACATGGTAGAACAGGATGTTTCCACGTATGAACTTGTTTTTTATCTGCTTCGTGCCTAGCACCAAATCAAACAGAAATTGACCGTTCAAAGTTTTCACTTTGTTGTCCTTTCTGTAATATAAATTCTCAATGTTTACCACATGCATGCACCATTAACACCCACAACCCCACAAGAAAGGAGGAAAGAAGAAAAAAAGGAAATGGCTTTGCATTAGTACACCAGAGTACCTCAGAACCATAAGAAAACAAAAGATATAAAGGGTTAAATAACCCTCTGCAAATGACCGCAATCACGTGGAGTTAAAGAAAGCATCAAAACCGAGGTGAGTGAGAATACAAGTCCAGGGAAATCCCAGCTCCACAGGGGGTCACCCGAGCGAGACAGAAAGTGGCAAAGTGGGTTTTCCCACAATTTAAATTACCCGTTTGCTGTATATCCAGAAGGATACTTTCTCTTCCAAACCAACACTGGTTTACATTGAAGCTCTACTGGTTTCGTACATAATAGCAAAAACATTTTATATGACAGACAAAAAGAAAGCTAGTGTACCTCAGAGGCATGAGGAACACAAATACAAAGAAGAGGCCATGAGTTGAACTCCTCGACGGTTTTACCACCAGAAAATCGGTAGGCCCTACAGCTAAAAAATATTATTAAAAGAATCCATCACACACTCCTGGCCCCCATTTATTTTGGGGGGAAAAGCCATCGGGGAGCACTTTCGAGGTCGCAGATCCGAACTCTTCTTTGGGCCCAACCAAACCCATAAAAGGACCAGTCTTTTAACCGGGCAAAGCTTAAACCAGACAATATTAACCAGTTGGTCCAATTTCAACCTTTGACCACTGGTTTGAAGTCTGCCTTTCAACCCATCAGGTGCAGCCCTGCACTTTATACCCCTGGTAAGAATCTCAATTGGCTGCAACAAGATCTAGGTATCGTACCTGTATCTACCACTTTTTATTTGTTCATCAGAAGACAAATCCACTAGAATTAGCTCAACGCAACTGGGAAAAGAGGACAGTGGATTTCCCCCCCCCCCCCCCCAATAAAATTAGATGAATAAAGAGGAGCTGTGAACTCCAAGAAATTTACATAAAATCATCATGTTCTTCAGAACCACCAGACAATCTTTTGAGGGGTAAAAGATTGCCAATAGAAGGTTTAAGCTTCAACGGTGCATGACTTGTTTCTTTTAAAGATGTTCTCATCAATTTCAATGGTTCCCTCTGAAAAGGCCTATTTAGAGCAGGTGATGAAGACCTCTTTGTTGAATCCTCATGCGGTGAGGTGGAGGGAATTGGTTGTGGGATTCGCCGACACTCAAACGAAGGCTTTTTACTGTAATGTCCTGAACTGATCGCTGATTCAATGGGTACAAGCTTTCCATCCACTTGGTTTGTAAAAACAAATGTGACCTGCACAAACAAGTAATAGAAAGATTATGCACTTCAGCAGATAAAACGAACTTTGTTTGCTCCTGGATGTTTCTGACCACCAATCAATACACCAGAAGACATGAATATTTTGTTCCTCCACTCTTCTGACAATCAGAACTCTATTTTTGGTTATCAGACAATGAAATGGAAGTTCTTGTCAAGCTAGTATCATAAAGTAGCTGGGCTGATTAACATATTAATGACTATATGAAAGCAGGATCCATCAGACATCTAGAAGAATCCAGAAAAACAGCTTCATAGACAGACTGTTGCTGGATTTCCTTAAACCTAGTCGAATCCAACTAGAAGTCCACCTACACATCCAGCTGCTGCCAATATGTATTTTCACAACACAAATAAATAAGTTGCATTAAGAAAATGATGGAAAAATAAACTGAGAAAAACCATTTATCGCATTTACTATTCAATAAACTTATTTCCGTTGTGTTGATAAGTCTTTAGGCATGCAATATTGATGTTTCTTAAAATAGTCAAGCCAAGGATGAAGTACACATTGTAGCTTACCTCATCACCAGCTGAAGCTTGAAAAATCGCATCAGGCACTGACAATGAGTGAAAATGATGTCCCCAACTTCCCAGATCCTCCTCAAGGGGGGTTCCTATCTGAGCACACAAAATTGAAAACAACTTTCAGAAGTGCAAAGAAATAAAAATATAAAAGACATGCCCAACCACTAATGTCCTCTTCTAGATGTAGTTTCAAGTTTAGAACTCTGAATTTTGAAACAAAGCACATAGCAAACCCATAGTATGAGAACTCATGGTAAGATCTTGTTTTTTCTTTTTTTTTCTTTTTTTTTAGATTCTGAGACGAGATATCCTGCGAGTCAATATCTTTGGTTATGATGATATCTCAAAATTTTACTGTAAGTTTCAAATCCAGCTTTGATTTCAAACACTTACTCATAAAAAAAAGCCTGGAGTACAGTGAGATCTCGGTCAAACTTGGTTTTATGGACCACCAAGTTGGCCTCTCAAACCAAGTTCTCAACCCATGAATGAAATTAGATTATAAAACTTGACCTGTGACTAACCTGTTTCTCTGAATCTTTTAATTTTTGCAAACATCCAGCAAATTCTGCAAAGCCACCTATATCAGAAGCTATTTGGTCAGACCGACATTCGGTTGTTGAGTTGCTGCTATCTTCTACCTCATTTGCATCCTCAGGATAGTCATCTGCCCCTAGATCATGTCTTCCACAACGTATGCAATTCATCTTTTCGTGAATTTCGGACCTGCACAGTGCACCAAATTAGAATCTATTAATTTCAAATTATTTCAGATTATCTGGAGAAGGAAGCTAAGCCCAGGCCATGCTATATACTAATTAATACACAGGCACACCTGCACTCACACACACACAGAGAAAGACATGCATGTACAGAAAAGCCACCAAATCATTGAATACATTTAAGCATAGCCTAGATAATTACCACTGACAAGTTAGCATCAGTAACATTTCCATAGAATGTTACTAGAGTATTAGCTTGCACTGCATTATATATGTGCATGATAACTTTAAGGAACATGATAGGCACCATAAATAGTTTGGATCCAGGTTCTGGGGATGATTTAGATTTTAGTTAATTCTGTCTTTGGGTTGCACTTCCCATGATGTGTTAGGATGTTTGATCTAGCTTCCTGAGTTACCTGTTTTGTAGTATTATGTCAAAAATGCAAAAGTTCATAGGAGAAGATAAGTGAACAATAGATTCACTTTGAAACAAATTCGTCTCTATCGGTCAAATTCCAAAGGCCCTGTGAAGGTAAGACTCCTAGGACCAATCGATGGTAAGGATTCTTTGATATCATAGTCAAGGTTCTAGTAATCATAATTGATAACAGGATCAGCATCCACTGATTCCCATCATGCCATATCAGATGGGAACGAACCAGAGTCGGTTAAATACCCTCAAAACAGAAAGAATTGGAAATGGAATCAACCAGTTCTGCCAATTCAATCTACTTCGTCAAACCATGGTCACAGTTCACACCATGGATCATCCTAGCTAATCATTCAACCCAGATTAGATGATCCATTGCATATGCATGTTATCGGTTAAAATCAACACCAATCTGGATTAGGCAATCTAAAACCTTGGATTAATATTTAATGTCCACTACCCATTTTCAGTCTTCATCATGCAGCTAGTGATGCCTCAGCTGGAAAACAGAATAGACTTCCTACTATTCTAAGTCTTTATCTATGCACATATGTGGGAAACTTTTCATTTAAAAACACACTGACCTACTAAATGTAACTGAAGAAGATTATTGGTACTCAAGAACAAAAGTGAGATATTTACCTCACATTTTGATGAAATGTAAAAAGATCACGCAAATCCTCTGTTGAAAGAAAGTTCCCCTGAAACAAACACAATCCTTAGAGTTTGCTCTAAAACATCTAATAATATTTAAACAATAAAATATAGGCAGCTTTTAAATAACCTGTGCTTTAAGACCATCATCCGTTTGCTCCTTCTGGATAACTTTCTGAAGTCCTTCTTTTGACATTTGACGCTGATATACCTATTAGATTTTACAGAATCCACCATAATTAATCAAAAGAAATACCTGCTTAGGGGCCAAACTCTCACACAATTCTTAGATGTGAAACAGTTAGATATTTTAAACTGAGAAAAATGTTTTTTAAGTCATCAAAACCTTTTCTTCAATGGTCCCAGTACTCAAGAATCTATAAATGTATACCCTCTTCTTCTGTCCATCCCTCCAAACTCTTGCAGCAGCCTATTTATGGGAGGAAACCATAGGAAAAATTAGAAGACACGGACTATGTGAATGGTAGGTTCTTTAAATTCATATGACGCAAAAGCATTTACTTGTTTATCATTGGCTGGGTTCCAATCAGGATCAAAAAGTACAAGCCGATTTCCACCTATCAGGTTAAGCCCACAACCACCAGCCTTGCTGCTTAAGAGAAAGGCAAATTCATCCTGAACAACATGATGTTGGCAAAGTCATTAATAGTCAATAAATAAGCAAAAATTACAGGTATGGCCAAATCAAAAAATTATGTACCTTAGATGTATCATTAAACTGATTGACCAATTTCTGTCTCTTACTGATAGACGTGGTTCCATCAAGCCTCAAGTATGGATACCTTCTTTCACGGCACAATTGAGCAAAAAGGTCCAGGGTCTAGTGGATCATCAATAAGTGTAAACAACAGAAATTGAGCTTTCTAAAAAAAATAACTGGGATGGGAAGTGTCAATGTAACAAGAATAACAATTATTAAAATATTATTCCTCTTAGATTCTGCTCCCGGCCATCGCAAGAGCAGCCCCTCATACCATTTTTCTCTACAAGCATTAGCCATTAAATTTTATCTAAGCAGAAGAACAAGTCTGCATATGTAAATTACATTTTGCCCAAGGGTATAAGTTTACATGTCACTAACACACATTATACCTTGTTAAGATGTGTACCGTAAGAGTGGCTGCGACAGTAAGGGAAAATTTTCCCTATTGTGTTGTCTCTTGGTTTAGTTATTAGTTGAGTCTTAGATTGAATATGAATTAGCCTCATTAAATAAAAGAGCAAATTGCACTGGCACCCCAAAATGGAGGCCTTAAAGTATTGACACCCCACTTTATGTTTGAAAAACACAGACACATCAAAATTGGATTTTCATTGGACACATTAATCCAATTTGTCACTGAAAACTGATAAATCACTGTTCCCCCCTTCATATTTTGATAGGGATATTTTTGGAATTGAAAGAAAATAAACAGTGATTTAATGGTTTTCAATAACAAATTGGACTAATGTGTCCAATGAAAATCCAGTTTTGGGTGTCTATGTTTTTCAAACATAAAGTGGGGTGCTTTAAGGCCTCTATTTTGGGGTGTCGGTGCAATTTGATCTAAATAAAATAAGAGCATCACCTGATAGACAAGTTCAATCTATTGTAGTTCAGTTACACCCACTCCCCTATCGTTGTTTCTCTTTATGGATCCGGCTTTGCTTTCTCTCTAGTTTCGTTGCCACATGGTATCAGAAGAAGAAAGGGCTATGAATCTCTAGCTTAAACCACCTAAAAAAATGTTTCTGCAATACTATTCCTCCACAGTTTTCTACAATCAATTGTTCATCATCTCAAGGTTAAAAAACAAACGCTCAGTACACTAAAGTAGTAATCCCTATTTATTTTGTTCGTTCCCTTATGCAAGTCAGCCAACCCAGTTGGAAATCAGAAGCAGTTACGGATTGGGATTGGGATACCCCAGCCATCTTCAACCTGAATTAACGTCACATCTAGAATCAGTTGGAGTAACCCTTTAATGCTGCTGCTGGCCTTGTTCCTGCTAGGATATGGCACCCTTTCTGCAGCTGCCACTACTCAAAGGTTTGCTATATTGCCTGGGATTCAGATGCATTAGGTTGTGATTCACATCCTTGCATCCTCAGTCTATCATTCCTCCAACCATGAATCCAGTTTTGCAGCAACCTCACTGGCTTTCTACTGCCAGTGGATATTCAGAATACAATGATTCAGGATCCAGTTCATTAAAGATTACTATTGTTATCTGCTCAAGTCATCAGTTGAAAATTATTATTATTTATTTGTTCGTGTCAGCAACAATTTATATGTGAAGACAGTTACCCATGGCATTCAGCAACAATACAATTTATTAGTGGTCCATATCAACCTTCTATTGTCTGCTTAACAGAAACCATATGATGTCTGAATCCCACCAACCTTATATTGAGGTATTTGCCTGCAATAATCTGATGTGGCTACTTGATCCCCAGCAACGTTATGATGCTACTTGATTCAAAGTGATGATACAGACCAATTCTTCATCAAGCAATGCACTAGCCAAAATGCAGTCCTGGTCCTTCACATTAATTAGTGGACCGGATCACAGTAACATAGGACTAACCTATTTGGTCAAAGAGTTTTTGAGTCTTCCAACCCCAAATTATGTGATAAGAGTTTTCTCTTTTATTTAAGCCAGAAATAAGGAAGTTTTCTCGATGATTCCAGATTGCTACCAATTTTGTATTCCTGTGTCTGGTCAACAAGCATGAAGAAACTAAAGGGGATTGGTTAGAAGGATCCAGAAGGTCTTGTGTTGTTTCTACTTTGAGTTTATACTCTTGAGGACCAATTGGATTGTATATTTACCATTCTAGCTCAGTTGAGACAGATTTTAGTTTCACTTTTCAGTATACTTAGTTCTTATTCAAACTTTCTAAGTTTGTTCTTACTCAGGGCAAGCTTGCTACCTTCATAATATTAGACTCTGTGGAACGTCCCACGATTTTAATGATTAATGTACGTTTTCTTTCTAGCAAACGTTGTCCTGAGGAAACCTGACGAATTGAAAAGAAACGAAATGCTTCCCTACAATAATGATAATAATGACATTCAACTATTGAAGAGAACCACTTTTAAAAGCAATAATAAATTATGAATAACTAAGCAGGGCATAACAGATAATTTATATATCTACACAACAAAGATAGTGCTCTACGTCTGATTGCTTTATATATCTACACAAAAAAAAAAGATAGTGCTCTACATCTCATAGCTTTCAGTTTATAGCTTCCTTTGAACAAAGTACCATAGCCTCAAATACGAGAAAAGCTCTCAACATAACAACAAATCAACCTCACCCCAACTAAATGGGATTGGCAACATGGATCCATGCCTTCCCATCAGCTCTATCCAAGGCCATTTGGATACGAGGTGCAAGTCAGGCCTGTCTTTTTTCACTAAGTCTCATAAAGTTATTTTAGGTCTACCCTAGCTCTTTTAATTCCTTCAATATAGACTAAAACACTCTCCCATGCTAAAACATTTGAAGGCCTCTGTTGAACATGGAAAGCCACCTCAGACGACTTTCTCACAGCTTATCATGCATTGGAGTTACTCCCAAACCCACTCTTGTATGATCATTTCTTACTTTATCCTTCCTAATTTTGCCACTCATCCATCTAAACATCCTCATTTCTGCTACGTTGAGTTTATCTATACAAATCTACTCAACTACCAACACTCTTGCCATAATACATCATAGCTGGTCATACAACGGTCTAATAAATTTTCCTTTAAGTTCTAAAGGAATGCATCAATCACACAAAACTGCTGTAAATATTAAAAATAAAAAATAAAATAAAATAAAATAAAATAAAAAGAAGAAGAAGGAGGAGAGAAAGAGAGAAAGAAGAAGAAGAACTTGTGATCACTCCCTCCACGATTATGCACTAATACCCTTATGGCTGGATACAGAATTAATCAGGAGAGGTTTCACAGACTGATTCTACTTTAGTCCAGTATTACCAAATTCAGATATAATGAAGCCCTGAAAAAGGAAATTTTAAAAATACTAGAGCCCTACCATGTAGATAAGGTAAGCAGTACAATATACCAAACCACTTCATAAAGCCATAAGCCCATAACTACTATATAGACTTACTTGTGTATAGTTCGACACGAGGACAATTCTATCATCTGTCTTCTGACGCAGATGAGCAAGTAACCGAGCTAAGACATGCATCTTTCCAGACAGTTCAACCCAAGCCCCATCACCACCTGTCCATGAACCCGATCTGACAAAGCAACAAACTTGCATGCCTGAGAAAGTCACTAAACCATAAATGTACAAATTCAGAGAACAAAAAAAAAATTACCTCCCAGAAAACATCTCTGGCGGGAAAAAACGTATACAGTCCTCAAACCCTGACGTTCCCGGACTCCCGCTTTTGATTGTGTCATAGATTAGCTATAAAACAAGGTACCATGGTGAAAATAGAGCCAATTTTGAGATAGGACAACCTTGAATTGAATCAAGAAGCAAATTCTAAAGGGCCAAATATCTGCAAGGTACTCATATACTGGTGAGGTGCTGATCTTTGAAAAGGTTTACTGAAAAACCCAAAATCCTTCCATGTGACATTTATGCACAGGTCAGACACAGATCCGATATACTTAATAGCATAGGAAAGGAGGAAGCAGAAATTTAGTCAAGTCATGAGTTGCTCGGCTGAAGCAAGGTTCAGCCATCAACTTAACCAAATTTGGTGGGGACAGTCATTGTAATGTATTTTCTAATTTAGTTAATTGTAGTTAGGGATGGATGCACAACCACGAAGAAGAACACAAGCAAAACACTCTCAAGGAATTTACCGTGGTTCAGTAAAATTGGTTATGCCCACCAAAGAAAGATTCCGCTATTTCTTGAAAACCTTACCTCTCTCACACCTTACAAAGTGCCACCCTTTGCTTGCCTTTCTTTTACTAGGTTATCCCACAGACTATTTATAGGGAAACCTAAAACCTTAATCTCCATATAATTACAATTTTATCCCAGTACTACAAATTGACCCAAAACCCATTATAATTACAAATACAGCCAGACTGTAGAATACAAGACATACTCAAATCCAACACTTGTATTGGTTGATAACCAGCTAAAGAGTTCCAACTACAAAGCTCTGGAACCAAATCTGGTGTCCCTCTTCCTGTCCTATGCTTTAGAAGTTCTATGTCTTTAATATTTGAATATTTTTCTTACACTTTTACTATAAAGTTGATTCCTTCTGGGAAACGGTTTCTAAAGGCTAATCTAGCTCTGCTCTATCAATAAAAAAGCTCGACTTTTTCCAACTAAATGGGATTGGCTACATGGCTCCTTGCCCTCCAGTGGGTTCAGAATTTGAGATAAACTCAATAAAATTTCCTATCCAACCATATGAAAAAAAAAAAAAAAAAAAAAAAAATGCAATTACCAGAATAACCCTCAAAAAACAAATAAATTTTCCAGTATCGCTTATTAAAGCAAAAGCCTTGTTAGGTTTCAAAAAGTCTTTGCGTCTCTAACACTTCCACATCATGTTGTCGAGAAACTTGTCAATAACATAATACCTTGATGTGACAGAAATAATTAATTGAGTTTGCCTAGCATTGTTTTATGCTTCTATTGTACTCCTAGAAAAGCTATTGCCACTAAATATTCACTATTGCCAGCAAAAGTAGGCTGTGGTATAAACAAAATATATTTTGCAAAAAGAAATATGGAAATTGAAATAAAGAAATCACAACAGCTACTATTTTGAACATCATGAAAAGAAAAATGCATAACCCATATTCCATTCTCTATAACATGACAAAAATCTGTATCCCCAGAAAACTCCCAAAAATGATACAAGATGGAGTTGGCACCCTCTCTTTAAGAAAGTTTCTTTAAAAAAAAAACCTTTGGATGGTTGCAAAGCTTTTTAAGAGCAGTGATATACGCCAAAATCTTTGACCGCTTGGTCTCTTCTGTAAGTACCCGCTTGACCTGGGATGGAAATCAAAGGGTTTAATGAGTCCAGTGTTCATTTCCCATTACATTACATCCATCAGTATCATAATAACATTTTTAAGAACAAAATCAATAGGAAAAGCAATGAAGGCAACCTACATTCTTAGACTGTATAAAATGATTATAAAGTTCTGATTGTAGAGGAGTAAGCTTGCAGCAAACCACTTCGACCATCTGCATGGGCATATAAATAGCTTAGATTAGTAGCAATTTCAACACACTTACTGCCTAAAATTTCCTATCAACCAAATATTGGCAAGTGACAAATAGAAATATTATCAGGGAATGAATATTTAATATCAAAAAAGCTGTTCCAGCCATAGTTGTCAAGTTGTCCGCGAGGCACCATCTAAGCGTCCAAACTCTTAGTCCAAGAAGTAAAAGCACGCCTCATTGACACTTCACAAATTTTCATTGACTTATCTTATTGCCTTTTTTTCCTGATGAATATGCTTATATTATATTTTACATTTTATTAATTATATCTTGGTTCTCTCATATTAGGCCACTACTAGCATAAATATATCATATTACTTTCCAGTGGCTGTTGTGTTGCAAATAAACAAAATGGAGAAGTCTTCTTGTAACCAAGGTTAGATTTTTATTTTTTTTATTTTTTCAGGGGGGGTGGGTGGGGAGGAAAGTTGTAGCCTAGCTTTTTTGCTTTCTGATAAAACATACTTTCAAGAGGGTGAATCCTGTAATTTCACATAAATATTGAATTAAATACCACGACTCAGCTTTATCCCAAGTAAATGGGGTTGGCTCCATGAGTCATTACCTCTCATTCAGCTATTGTCAATTTGTCATACATATATATCATATTAGCCTAAGATATGCATGTGTTTCCTTACCACTTTCCCCATATCATATCAGTTCTGCCTCTGGATATTTTAGCTCTTTCAATCTAATCAAATTACACCAGACAAACCATAAACTTGGGCGCCATGATCACCTAAACAGGAACCCTTTGCCTAAGCGCTTTTGCAGCCCTCCACCTTCTTCAGTCACCTTGCCACCTTGACAACTAAGCTTCTAAGGAAAAGTCTAAATAATAAATAAACATAATGGTAAAACTAACCCAGTCTATGTCTACAGGCTGGTAATGGTCATAGTTTTGCTATGGTAATTGTTCTAAAGTTTAAGGTCTGATTGCGTAAAAAACCAAATCCTGTCGCAAGGAACAGAAGGTTTATCTTTCATTTGGAGGATGAAGAGTCATGTGGTTGACTGCCTGTAGAGAGATGTTGCTAGGATATCTTCCTCTATCAATTTTCCCCCCTTGATGTGAACAAGGGTCCTCCCTGGCCCAAACCCTAGAGTGGGCCCCAAGGTCACTCCAAAATGGTGCACCTAGGGCTGGCCAAACCCCGCTAAGAGGGGTAGTTTGGTCCATTCAAATGCTAGTTACTTGCTGATTTAATTTTCAGAGTTTTAGTTTTTTGTTTTCAAAAAAGACTTGATTAGTTAGACGTCGTATTTAAGTTAAAGATGAGTTCTTGAATCCTTAGGAGCCTTCTTTAAAGATAAAGACTCTTTCAAGTATTTTTTACAAGAAGAGTTCCTTATATTATTGTTGGAGTATTAGAGTCCTACGGGGGAATCTATTTTCAAGGAAATTCCAGTGGATCTTTAAGTCTTTATTTGGATGGTCAAGATCAATTGTAAGGGGATCCTAATTTATAAAGGAAACCCACTTAGGATGGAGTCTTTAATAGGCTATAAATAAGCCTAGTCTTTCATTGTATTTCGTTAAGTCTGAGTATTTGAAAAGATTAATTGAGTTGAGGATTGTGCCCTTTTGCTGAGGGGGCCATGGTTGAGTCAAGAATTGAGTGTCTCCTTCAAAGATCAGAACCTACCTGCAGCTCTAATACTCTTCTTCCTGCCCTGACATCTACAAGAATCTACAGAAGCTTACAGGAAATACAGCAGACACCCAACGCCCTCCCTCACCTCCCACACCCATCGCACCCCTCCCTCAGCCCCTCCCCTGCTTGCGCAAGACCCAAAAACCCTCTCTCTTGCTGTAGCAACTCTTGCAGCAGCTCCTCCGATATCCGACAGCCCCTAAAACCCTCCCCAGCCCCTGTGATCCTTCCCAGCCCCTCCCCTGAGTCTCCCATACCTTGCTGCCCCCTCTTTCCCTCGCTTTTCTTCACCGCAACCCTCCCTCCCCTGTTTCTGACTTGCAGAAGATCTCAAACAAGAAAGAAAGAAAGAAAGAAAAAGATAAGAAAAGAATAGGAAAGATTCAAAGATTGACAAGATCTTCAAACCCTTATCTAAGATCCATTCCCGAAAACCTCAAAATTATCTTTATTAATTGTTTCACCCAAAAGATTTATCCTAAACCCTCCCATCCCAATCACAAACTTCCCTTTCCCTTCCCATCTTGCCTAGTGTAAGTTTGGATACCCTATTATCAAGTAAACCATCCCATCTCGGATTACGTTGAAACCTAACCCATCTCACATTTCTCTGTTAACCAAATTTTTCATCCCATTTACTTTTGTTAAACAAAATCTTACCCAAACCTTCCCAAATAATTTTAAGGACATCCTTGGTACCTTAAAATAATCCTATTGACTTTCTGATATTAGGTGCTGAAAGATTCTGGGAAAACCTTAAATTGTAGGGAATCTTTCCAAGAAACCCTAACCCTAAATTGGGTTAAGAGAAAATTCTGAAAACCCAACAAGACATGCTACCACAGTTGCAAGATCGGAATGCAAGGGTGACTAATCTGGAGCAAGCTAGAATTGGAGGCCCCATATAGACACCACCACCACCTAGACTCAATTCCCAGGTGTACGTACCCCACAGAGAAGAAGCCAGTGGCGCAAGGAGGAATAGAGATGATGGAGAGGCTGAACTCTATCCACCCAGGAATTCCGGCATATTAAAGAATCTAGGTATGACAATCCCATGTATGACCGTTATGATGTGGAAGAAGGACAACAAAGAAGGGCCCAAGGAGCACAAGCATCACTGGAGGTCTATCTGAGGTCCTATTTCAATGGAGGGCAAGACAAGAGAAGTGGTGTAGACCACCATAAGGTCAAACTGGAGCTAAAAGAGTTCACTGAATCCCTAGATCCACAAGTATGGTTTATAGAAGGATGTCTATATGAATTACCAACATTCTCCATGATATTATAGCGAACACGATATTAATTTCCTACCTTACATGTTAATCCAATCATTTCAACTTGTTACAGACTTGCTGCATCGTTCGTCATTTGGAAGAGTATAAATAAATTTGAAAAGAAATTAAAATTGCAAAAGAATTTTTATACAAAGTAAGCTCAAGAGAAAATTTTCCAAGACACTAGTAAGATCGGCCATGACATACAGGATGGAGTGTTTGGCAATTAAGAAGAGCAATGTAGATAATGGAGCGTAAATAGGAAATGGACCTCCAACTTCAGACCACTTTGTCAGAATTGGGACTCCAATCCTTTGAAGTTAAAGGGAAAAAAATTATCAACTGTTTGTAATGACTCTTCCAGAATTTTTCAAGTCTCAGTCATTAATTATTCTCATAAACTCTTTGGCCAAATTTACAAACCTTTCCAATCTCTGCTACGTATGGCTTACATAAAAGTTAGAACTACAGCTGAACAACGAACTGCAGGAAAGAAATTTCTTAAAAACAAATAGTATTAGCATTAAAGAAAAAGATGTGAAGCACGTCACTCAAAGCTAGATTAACTTTTGTGACAGAGGGGCCAAAACATGCACCATACCTTAGGTGGTAAGTGATTTGACAAGTGAGCATTTGTCCGCCGCAGTATAAACTGAAAGGCCAATCTGCGTGTTAGTTAAAAAGGAAGAAAATGAAAATTCTACTGAAAACCTATACTAGCCATCAGTTATGGACAGAATAAGCAAAGCTGATTTTCTAAGAATATGGGCATAAGAAATTCTGCAGTTTTAAGGAACCAAAGCATTAGTGTTTTTTTTTTCTTTTTCTGGGGTTGGGGAGGTGGGGGTGAAAAAGCATTACTTTACTGTAACACTAAAATAAATGCCTCTATATTAAAAAACCAGAGGCAGCTCTCTAACTTTAGCCATATCAACTGCTAAGAGATGATCACCTGATTTACTTTGGCACTAAGTTCTGTAGATCGCTCAAGACCAAGTTTTCTCTCTTCATCAGTTGATGTAGGTTCTCTTCCACAAATGATCGGAGTCTAGAATTAGGGCACACATTACAATATGACAAGACAACGAGTAAAGTTACATGCTAACAAAAAACTCTTACGGCTAACAATACATACAATACAATTTTAAAAATTACAAAAATTTAACTGTAAGAAAGATGATTTATTCTAGCAAATACAATATTAGCCTTATACCAACAGATAGCATCTATATATGAAAATTTTGGCAGGTAAATGTCCCATTAGAATACAAAAGTCAACCATAATAACTAGATTAGGAAATTGTACTTTTGCAATTAAAGAATCCCAAAAAAAAAAAACCAATGTTAATGTTTCATAGATATGCAATTCATAAATGCAACAATTTGGTATGCTTTCACATAATCAGTCCATTAAACCACATCAAGATGCATATCTCTACTTTATGTATTGGCTCATCCACCTACATTATATCGTGCATATGGCCAATAACAAAAAAATGCATCAAATAGAAAAGGTTAAATGAGGCAAAACCAAACTATGGGAGGATCTTTGATTCAGGAATATCTGATAAAGCTGACCAAGCCTCCCTCATCAAGTGGAAATGTTGAAGAAGCAAATCACAGTTCTTGAGAGAAATGGATAAAACGGAATCCAGTTGATGTCCTCTGTTTGGAATGTTTATTAGAAAAAATCTTCACTTTGAATCACCTGATTATAAGGGATTTGTAAATGCTAACACTTGTTACAACTTACATGTGTCTACAAAAGGAAAGACAATGCATCATATTGCTTGTCTTAAAATTTTGGGGAGGTTTGGAATATTTGGTTTCGCATGCTCAATGCCTGATGAAGTCAGTAACCTTCTAAGACTATTGAATTTGGGAAGAACTAACCAGATGAGCGAAAGAGTGCCTTCTAATGTATGGCTAGGCCTAGATATCACAACACTGACCTCAAAAACAATCACTCTTATAACGCAATATAGGAACTGATATCAAAATGTATTATCATTTATCAGTCTCTTAGACTTCCAATTATACTTCATTGAGATAAGGAGCAACTCAAGCCCAAAGTTAACACAACCAGTAGCACAATGCTCTCTTTAGCTTTTGTGAAACTGTGCAAAGTCCAAAAAGATAAATACACTATGAACACTAATCAGCAACCAACCATGGTGTGATATCCCCTAGAATCCTAACCCGAAAGCCTATTTTGCACATCCAAGAACCTAGAGTGCCAATAGAAGGCAGTTGTGGGCCATCCAAGTTAAGGCCATGGGTCTGGAGTTAAGCCCATGGACACGAATGATGAAGATGATGACCCAGTCACTCTAAATGACTTTGGAAAAAGGTCTAAAGCCAACCCAAACAGTTTTGGAAGGTGGATTTGGCATGCACGAAAATCGAGGTTGGAAGGTCCCCAAGCTAAGCAAGGTTAGGTAAGTCTCCGGATGAACCTCGCCAAAAAATCCACCTTGATGCACATTTTGAGGGGGCAGTCTTTCATATTGGTCCAGTTGACTGACTGCCACCTACCCAAAAAAAGGGTAAATATGGAATTTGACTTTGAAAAACCCTATTTTATAGCTTTTTTTGCCTCACAAACAAATTGTTTATGTTTCTTGGAAGCTAAGAGCTCTAGAGTGGAGAGAAGTCTTGGAGTTGGTGAGATTCTTGGGGTTTTGTGTGTGACAAAGCTTGAATCACTAGATTGAAGGTGCACTAAGATAAGAAAACCATCTCTCTTCACTTTCTAATAATTTCTTTGATGCATTTATAGTTGGTTGGTGGAATTAACAATGGGTTGCGGTGGCTGAATGCAATGATGTTATCTTGATGTTCCTTGTTATCTCAACCCCCATTGTGCAATGAAGGGTGGAATAACCCCATTTTGGTCCCTGTACGCTATCTCAGAGATTATCTCAGGAATACCCTAACTCTAAGAAATGTTGGGAATTCGGGATGATTTGAAAGGGGACTTGTTAGGGGATTTTGAGCAAGTCATTAGGATAAGAATGTTGTTCTAAATGAGCCCCAAAATCCCTTTAAGTTGGGGATTCGAGCTGAGCAAAGTTGTGAGCTGGGAAGGTTCGCACCCAGGGGGCGATAGATTGGCCATGGTACGCCAACCGAGAGGCCCTTCTTGGGTCAAGTCGGGTGGTGATGTCCGATTTGCATCGGATTTAATTTTACACCCTAATTCTAAGACATTCTATATAATTGTTAGGGTTTTGATGATTATTTGGCCTTCTAATTGTGGACATTTTGGTTTCATTAGAGACACTAACATTATTTGATTCATGCTCTATTTCATTTAATCATGCATGCTTGTGTATGTTTATGTGGATTGATGTTGTAGTGCATGCATGCATGGGTAGCAACATGAACTTAATTTAATTATGTCACTTTGTTATTTCATCTTCAATTATGATTGTGATTTTGATATAATGGGAAATGGGTGGATAATGCATACATGTATATCTTACTCGGGGTTGTGGGTTTGCCCATTGCCCTTGGTACCACTACATCTCATATAGGCCTTATGTTCATTTGTTATAAGTGTCTAAACGCATGATTAGGAACCCCTTAATCATGCCATCACCTTTTCGGCAAGGGTATTGAAGCCAAATGACCTCTAGCAGCGATGCTAGGTTGTTAGGAGCCGAATGTCCTATTAGAATAGGTGAGGGAACACAAACAGATCACATGTCATTCATGGTAGGGTTGCATATAATAAGGGGCTCATGGGCCCCCAATAGCCTATTAGAGTAGGTGAGGGGACATGAGGTAACCTGTCTATTATATATGAATGACCATAGGGTTAAGGGAGGCATTGTCAGAGTTGGTTGGTGCCATAGGATGCAACCTTTCCTAGATAGGCAAAGATATCTAATCAAGTTGGTCGGTGCCATAAAAAAGATATCCGAACCTAGTATGAGATGATCGAGTAGATGACCTCTTGCATTGGGCTAGCAAGTTCCCTGACATGCGCCAGTTCTCACACCAATAGTCGTGGTGAGAGAGTATGGGCCTATTCCCCAGCCATGGTCGTTGATTGGACCGTTATCCCTATACCTTGGTCGTGACACCCAGTTCAGTTGGAGCCGTTAGGGTCTATCTGAGACTTCCCAAAGGAGGCTGGTGTTGTATCTTAATACGCGTCTACTTAGATAAAAACTAGCATTTTCAGATTCATAAGAGCATACTTGCATATACATTGCTCTATTACATTGCACTTACACTTCATGGCTCGTACATGTATTAAATGTGTGGTATATGATATTGTTGATCTCGTTAAGTTCATTGGAACTCATCCCTCATGGAAACCTGTTTTGTTTTGAAATTCTTTCGCAGGTTATGAGGACCCGCTATCCCGAAGTATTTGGTGCCGGCAGAGCCATATTATAAACCAGCAGGTAAGGACATGGAGATCCATGGCAACTCATGTCCATTGAGGGCTCATGGTGTCCATTCCTTGCGAGCGTCGTGTGCTTATATTTAAGGACGTGGTGGACTTTGACTGGGATTACACTCTTTTAGTCTGGGAAACTGAACAATTGACCTAATAACACTCTCAAACACTTTTAAATATTTATACTTTAAACATTTGACTTCTATTGACTTTAACTTATGGATAACTGTAATAACTATTTATGCTTCTAAATCTTGTTCTTTGATTATGTTATTATGTGTAATTGATTTTGGGATTGTATGTAGACTTGGATCCTTTTGACTGTGGATCACATCCACGGTATTTCAGGTGAATCCGATACAAGCTGGGTGGGGTGTGACGCATGGAGTTCAAACTCCAATTGATTATTTGGGTCTCTGATGATTTAACAAACCCTTGGAATATCAGATCTAGATCTAGATGCAAAGATATGACGTGGTGAAAAAAGAAAAGGACTGAAATCAAAAACTTAGTGAAGAACGGCAAACCCAGCCATTAGTTGCGGAACACAATAGGATCGAGGAGAGGCCTCAATTCAGGGATGCTATGGTCCAAGTATCACCCATTTCCAGCGAGCAGAGGTTAATTGCTGAGATACAAAGGCATGAATTTGCAGCAGAGTTAGCTCAGATATCAAGTTAGTAGCTGGTAGCGGTCAGGAGATTTTTACATCTTTCAGATCTGAGACTAGAGTTTCATCCCTAACTGGTCAAATGGAGCTCAGTATGGAGAAATTTGACCACATCATCATAGCCTAATCCCAACTTAATGGGATCCGCCAGATGGATCCTATAAGGGCCCAAAGAATGGGGAGTTTTGCAACATTTACACAGACAAGACAAACTCTAGGACATTGACCAAAGCTACAAACCACTACTTACAACCTGACTTTCAGGCCTGAAAATGGACTGAAACAGAAAACAACATCCAATCAAGATAGTCCACCTACAAGGTTACAAACTCTGGTCCAAAATTAAACTCTAATTTAGACATTTTTATAAATCTAACAGTGTCATAGTGTTCAAAATGCCTAATATAAGATATATAGCAAGTTTTAGACCCATCCCCCCTCCCCTCATCAAAAACCCAACAAGATGGCCAATTGAGTTGGCAGAAAAAAAAATGTCCAACTCGACTTTTAAGTGACTGTAAAGGCCAAGATCAAGATCTTGAGCCACACTTAACAGATGATTACATGTTTATATAGCCAATAGATAAACAAAACCGAAAGTAAAGTCTAACAAGGACTCCAACTAGGATTCTCCAATTAGAAGTACTACTCAAAGACTACAAAAGAAACTAAAAGTTAGTAAACAGTAAACCTCAACGGCAGCCCATGATTTTTACTCCTAGTGTAGGGTAATCCCTATAACAACAGTGCTGCTGGTGCAGGGGACACTCGTGGTTGTACTTTCTGGCATGCAGCCTAATATACATCAACTCCTCTAAGCCAGCTGCCCAGATGGAGCCCATATAACTGGTCATGTGAACAATGTTGCGCGAATAGTACTCCAAATACTTTCATATAACTTGTGAACAGTGTTTGCCCTTCCCTTCATGCTTAGATGATTAGAATCATTAGATCTGTATCACTAAGTACATGCAGAAACTATTATTACCTGAAATTGATGAAAGCTGTACAGCCTACTAGAATATTGGTTACCCTGTTTACAAACAGTCCAAGAAAAACAAACAATATCCTAAGCAATCAACTAACCTCATAGTAACGTCGAAAATACACAGCATCACCTAACACTCCAGGATTGGTGAAGTTAACCATGGCAAAGAACTCTTCCAGATCATTCTGTGAAATGTGGGGAAGAGATAATTTCCTTATATTAGTTGGGGAGCGAAAATCAGTCAGCAACAAATAAGTTGAAGATTTGAAGCATTTAAAGAACACCGCCAAATGCTTTCTCACCTGCATTGGAGTTCCAGACAATAAAATGCGCCGCCTGCATGAAAGAGCAGCCAATGCCTGATTCAGGACAACCCTCATAAAATTACTAAAAAGATTTAGCACTGTCATCAAATGTATTTAAGAATAAAACTAAAGAATACAAATTATACAAACACCAAAAATTTGTTTCTAACCCGGTTTGTTAATGTCTGGTCATTTTTCAGCCTGTGGGCTTCATCACATATGAGAAGGTCACAGGAGCCACTTTGATCAAATTTGGACGAATGCATTCGAAATGTCTCATAAGAAACAATTAGCACCTTACAGAAAAAAATAAAAAGGATCAGTACTAGACTACCAGCACAAATCAAGAAACTTATCAACCTGTAGGACACAAACCTGTAAAGGGCTTTGAGGTATTGTGAAACTGTCAATTCCAGTAACGACATCATCTCGGCTGCTTTCACATAACGCTATAAGATGAATTCTTTCCCCAACCCATTTATTAATTTCTGACTCCCAATTGCTGACGAGGCTGGTTGGGGTGACAATGATTGCTTTCTTAACTAATGGCTTCCCATCAAATCCCTGACGAAGAAGTGTATAAAGCAACGTAATTGACTGCAATGTCTTCCCCAACCTGTACACAGAAAAAAACTAACAACCTTGAAACAAGATCAAAGAAAAAAAGAATGACAGAATGGAGAATTTATATCAACAGAAATACATATATTTAATGAAATTTTTTACCCCATATCATCTGCCAGAATGCATCCAGAAATACCAGCAGAGCTGGATAAGCCAGAAACGCAGTCAAACATGAACTGTACTCCATCTCTGGTTGAAAAGTTAAGAAATGCTGACTAATTAATAAAAAGATGGTTAAATTAACAGAAGATAGAAGATATTGGTAAATCATCAACTTCAACAATTACTCATATCAAATGGCAATGCATCGAAAGCCTCATAAATAAGACTCTAAATTTTCACCCTTCCATAGGAAGCAAGGGAAAAGTGACAACAAGTTTCCCACTAAGACATCCCATCAAAGGTAAGGGTTTAA
Source organism: Hakea prostrata (assembly GCF_041222555.1). NCBI lineage: Eukaryota > Viridiplantae > Streptophyta > Magnoliopsida > Proteales > Proteaceae > Hakea > Hakea prostrata. Next base: position 13,018,969 of record NC_142603.1, read on the forward strand.
TCATAAATTATGATGGTTCACTTTTTACTCCTCAGAGGTTCAAATAGAGACCTATAAGTCATTATGTAACCACCACATAGGTGACTTCAACTCAGAAAATGTGAGGTGTTGAGAAATTTTGACAAGTCAGTCTAAATTTAACCTAGCAATTCTGTTGTTCACATTTGATGGAATTATAATAAGAATTAATATAGCACATAGAAGAAGCTAAAGCAAGGTTTCCTACGTTATGAAACTTTGAATAGATCAATCTCGTGAGTTTATTTCCCTGGAGTGTATGTCATTACTTGGCCTATGGAGCTGTTCGATAAAGTTTTTAGCCCAGTTGATTTATGAAATCGGGGGTACCTGAAAGGCTGAAGCTATTGAACAATTTTTGAATCAAACATAGAGGGAGTTCAGTTAGCCCTTCATGTTTAACTTATGGAGTTGCATGGATGTATTTTCATAACTCTTAATATAAATTGAACCAACCACTGAAAGAATCAAACCCGTCAGGCATCAAAGAATCTGGTTGAATATCATTTTAAGATCCACTTTGGAATTCGATTATGGTTTTTTGCTGTGCAGAGAGTGACAGTAAATGTACAGCCAAATGATACTCAATTTATATAATATATAAATTATAAAGTTGGAAAAGTTCCAACTGTTGAATTATGAATGTATATGCAAAGCCCAAAACAAAGATGAAAAAAAGGTACATGGTCAAAATCAAGACCTTCACTAATTCAAACAGAAGTGACTGTACTGGATAGCTTTTCTTCTTCACCGGTAGTATTTATCTGCCTCCCATCTGAAATAATCTTATTTTCTTACCCCCAAAGAGAAGAAAAAAATGAAAAAATAAATAATGTTTTTTGGTGATAAGATCTAAAATAAAGGTACTGGATAAATTTTTAGACGACATACTTAAAAATATAGGTAAATAACAGATATTACCACATGCAGCTAACGGCTATAGTAGTGGCTCTCTAAATAATAAGTAAATAGTGTTAGATATAACCTAAATATGACAATTCTGATGAATAAAAATCAGATCAGTTGAAGCAAAACCAATACCTTTGATGGGGTCTAAGGAAACGAACAAGTAACGGATCTACCACAATTGAAGCCGAATTCCCACATTCTTCTTTGGTTTCTTCAGATTGCCACAATACCAAAGGCTCAACCCCATCTGGAAGGGACACGCTTTCCTCTGGGATATCTTTCTCAACCACAGTCGGAGTATTCAAGCGATTGGTTATAGCGACCAATGCAGGCCTTGAAGAACCCCACGGGATAAATCTCTTACGAGCCCAAAGGCGGCGAACAAGTTCGTCATTCTGATCATTGTATAATTGAGGACATGGAGGCTTGAATGGCTTTCGAGCAACGGCCGCTCCATCTGAAACCGAAAGGACACGAGGCAGCAGCGCTTGTCGTCTAACAACAAGGTTTCCTCTGATGAACAAATAACCATTAACCCCTTTTTTTTTCCTTTTTTATTTTTTCAATGAAATAATAAAACATAAAACAAGATTCATTGTTTTGGGTGACACAGATCTATCGATAAAACAGAAGTTCAGTGACAATCTCGGAACTAAAGATGCGAAAATGGAACCCTACATTCACAGATCGATGCTCGGAAATTTCATGCTTTCTATAGAGGAATTGAGGAAATTAGTTCATGCATCTTTACCTCACAAGCGCGGCAACATTCTCTTTTCGAGTTTCGCTCTGAATAGAAGAATCAGAAGAAGATTGCTCCTCGACGTCTTCCGATTCGCAAGCATCTTCTGCGACTTCGACGTATTCCTCACTTGAATCGCTGGCTGAAGAAACAGTATCGTCGTCTTCTTCCATAAAAGCACTCTTCCTTGCTTGCTTTTGCTCGTTCCGCTTAAATCTTTCGTTTAATTTGTGTGATTTTGGCGGCAATACAAATGCAAACGGCGCCCCTTTCTAGTTACAACGTAAATGAATGTTTGGGAAATTTTAAGCGCCGCCTCTTGAAGAATCCTATTTATCATTAAACCCCCAATTAGTTGAGACTATAACAATAACACCCCTCGCCTTTAGGAAGTCTGAGTGAAGTGATGAGACATCATATAAGAAAAATTTTGAGCATATTACATTGGCACCCAAAATGGAGGCCAAAGTACTGACAGCTTACTTTATGTTTAAATAACACATCAACCCCAAAAATGGACTTTCATTAGATATAATTGTCTAATTTATTATTGAAAACCTTTCAAACACTGTTTATTATAGGGATATATTTAAAAAATAAATAGTAATTTAATTGTTTTCCGTGATAAATTTAACAAATATATCGAATGAAAATATAATTTTGAGATCTTTGTATTTTTTAAACATAAAGTAGGGTGTCAATACTTTAAGTCCTCTATTTTGATGTGTTGAGTATAATTTGTTCTAAATTTTGTTTAAAATAACATAATTTGCCTCTTTTTTTTTTACAATCACACAACAATTGATAACGAAATATCAAGCAACGCATTTGCAAGTAGGGGTGTCAACAGTGCGGTTTCGGATGAAAAACACCTAACCCAAATACAACCCATTAGCAAAATAACGGTTTCGGGCCGGTTTCGGTTTGGTATTGTTTGGGTTCGGGCTAAATAACGGTTTGAGCTAACAGTTTAGACTCGTGTTGACTAACGATTTATGGTGTGCAAAAAAGAACAAAAAGAAATAATTGAACATATTACAACAAAAGCCAAAATTCTATGAAAAGCAAAGTTGTTATTGGTTAGTTTCCATTAAAAAAATCCACCCATCCTATAGAAATCAATAACCTAAATATTAATTAGTAGAATGATTATTTGATCTTTGAATTCAAGCATAATTTTTTTTTAATTGTCTATACTAACTAGCTAGTGGTAATTTAATGATTCAAATACTATTTAATGCAAAATTACAAAACGGGTTGTAAAACAGGCTATAACGGGTTGCAGTTCAATTTTGAGTTGGTGTGGGCTCCACCACCCTCAGCCCAATTACGGCCCATCAAGGTTTGGTTCGGGCCTGTTCGGGCTATAACGGGCCGGTGCGGTTTGTTTTTAACGATTCGGGCTACAAATTGACACCCCTATTTGCAAGCTTTAAGTTTTCCAAATTTGTTGTGAGACAATCGTTCTCCAAGCATTTGATTTGGCATAGGTTAAAAAGTCTTATCAACAATTAGATAAAAAACTAAGGACCCACTTAATAACCCACTGAAATACAACTTCTTCCGTCTCTTGTTTTGAGAAACAAAAATACGTGCAAAAAACTATTTGATAAAATTATTTTAATTTAATATAATTTGACAGTAGAAATTTAGAGTCGTTTAGTTAACATATTTACACTTCCGTTCAGTTACTTTCTTCCCTCAAACAAAAGGAAAAAACGAAAAAAAATAATTTCGATGCCAACTATAAATTGCACTTTGCTGCGCGATCAGCAAAGTAGAGATCATGAAAGGATGAAACACATGTCATGGAAGCTGGTTAAACCGACAAATAATCTATGATGTCCCATCGGCAAAGGGACAAATAGACAACCCTTATTAGCTTTTGGAAGTCAAAATATCTTTTGTCTGAAATGGAATTATGATTAAGTGGAGTTGGGAACTTGGTACATAGTAATGAGATACACTTGTCTATGGTTGATTTGTCTATGGTTTTTTTTTCTTTATCAAAGAGTTATAGTTTAGGGCAATTGGTGCCAACTGATTGTCTTGTTGTTAGTAAAATTAATTATGATTTATTTATTTATTTATATCTTTATGGTGGGACTATTACATATACCATAGTGAGCAATCAATCCGATCTTTTTATTAAAAATAATTCAATTTTTATAAGGAGTGTTGCCAGCCTGCATACCTTCGAGTCCTGGTCACCTTTTTGTCAAGAGGAAGTAAATACTCTTTTGAGGGTTATCCCATACACAATATGAATTGGACCTTTATAGGACCCATTAGATTTTACTTCTAACTTATTTTATCAATATTCATATGTAGAATTTATTTATATTGTGTGATTTACCGTTCCACCTACACAATATGTTATTTTTAGTGTAACATTGTGTTTTTGCTATATTGAGTTATATTCATATCTCTGTGTTTAATATAAAATGTTGGGTGTGCAATAATGTTTTTTGAGTCATTATTAGTTGTAGCTATCTCCTCTCTTGGAATAGTTCCACGGTGATTGGTTTACTTTAACTTAAACCATATGTAATTCATGACATTTTTTATTTAAATAATCTTTTTTAAGATACATGAAGAGAGACTTCAATAAATTAGCACACATATCCAAGAATATCACGAACAACATTTTATTTTAAATCTAAGTCCATGTACATATATATGTGATCACTTAAATATCTAGATCAATTGGCTAAGGGCAAATAATTTTTCTTAACCCCACCCCACCAAAAAAAGGGGCAATTCATTTTATGTGTTTATTGGGTAAGTAAGAATTGATAGGAGATATTTTATTTTTTGGGCCAAAAAATAAAATAAAATTGATAGGAGAAATGATAAAGTGTACGCAAGTAGGTCCATGTTAAGCAAAAATCTTATGTGATTGGGGAAGCTGAAAGAATGACCTAAATAAGTGGTGAGGATTTTCATGTAATTGAATAGCAATACAACCAAAACAGTGACGCATAATATTTATTATTATTATTTGAACTAATTGTACTAGAATCCCAAAATGAATGTCTTAAAGTACTGACACCCTATTTTATGTTTGAAAAACACAAACACCTCAAAATTAAAGCTTCATTTGACACATAAGTTCTATTTATCACTAAAATCTGTTAAATTTTTTTCCCTTCATATTTTGATAGAGATATTTAAAAAAATGAAAGAAAATAAATAATTATTTAATAATTTTTAGTGACAAATTGAACTATTGTGTACAATGAAAATCCAATTAGAGGTATTCGTGTTTTTCAAACATAATGTGGGATGTAGTGCTTTAAAGCTTTCATTTTAGGTGTCGGTGCAATTTGCTCCTATTATTTTGTTATGATACCTATTATATATTTATATATTTAATTTGAGCGGGTGAGGTTGTTGAACTACACGAGGGACAAATAAATCGCTAGGCATGTCTCAAGTTTAAGACACCCTTATCATTAATTGTTAAAAGGCCCACTTAGGTAAAGGAGAGGGTGGAGTGATAAAGTTATAAAGTCAAGTCTTCCTTCAAAAAAGAAAGAAGGAAAGAAAAAAAGGCAAAAAAAACCAAGAAAATACTGTTATCATTATGTGAGAAGTATATTCACAAATTAAATTAATTTACAATACAATAAATATTGATTTTTGAACCCATACGAAATATCAATTCATTGCGTACATCTTTTTATCTTATTGATGCGTCAAAAAATTATTTAGCTTTCGGATGTCTTAATGTTCGCTTGCAAAATAAGGTTAAACGTAGGTTAACTCAGCAGTCGGCAAGCAAGGTTAAATTGTAGGTTAACTCAGCAGTCGGGAAGCTACCTCCGAATGTTAAGTTAGCAGTGGATTACCACAGAACTTTCGTTAGTTGCAGAACTCAAATGAATAATGTTAATGAAATGAAACGATTCAAATGCCTCTACTGTGTATAAACATTTAGTTTATATAAGGTTTACCTTTTATTATCAATCGTTGGATTTGTTTATGATCATTCTTAGTGGCCGTCCGATTGTAGGGTTTTTTTCCCATATTTCGGAGTGGATCACAAATTTTATAAAAATGCGTTTATTTCCAAAACCGTTGGGTTCCTTCACCCTCACGTAACTTGTTGGTTCGACCTTTAGTCCCGACCAGGCTCCTTAACCTGACCGCTGTTGAACCGAGTTTGTTATTATTTTATCCTCGTCACCTAAAATTGTGTGAAAGAAAATTTTAGGTTGTAGCAATCAGAAAATATGGATAATTATGATATAAATGTTTCAAACCGTCTCAAGCGTCGCATATACGAACCGGTACGCATTGAACCATTGAATCGACCGGTTGGGTTGTAAAATTAGGAGCCGGGTGAACCCTGCTACCTAATACGACCAAGTGACGTGGCTACTCGTAAGTCGTCACATAAAAATTAAAAAGCAACCACCTCAACAAGCCGATTTTGAGACATCTAAGACTAAGAGTGATTTTTTTGTTTGTTGAGGAGACAATGATTAATAGAAAAAGAAGAAGCAAAACACACCTTTCATCTTCTCCCTCTCTATCTCACATCAGGTAGACGCGAGAACGCACCATTGCCTATTATTAGCTTTTCGTATCCGTTTTCTGTTTTTTCGTTCTTCGAATTGGCTATCTGCTCATCCCAACTGTGTAAAGTTTGAGCTATTTCCTTATTTTATTTAAAAATTTCCCAATTCCATTATTGTCACTTACGGCGATGGATGATGCAGCCGAATAGATATACGCGAATATGCCATCTGAATGATTGAATTGGTCGCCTTTCGTGGTATGGGTTGTTGAGCCGTCGTCCATTCGGGCAGTTTCCAGGTTTCCTAGTATGGGTTCTCTGTTTCTGATCGAAAACAGGAAAAATTTCGATTAGATTCCTGAGTTGCTCAGTTGTCGATAATATTTCGAGTTTTTTCTTTCTTTGTTTTATTATTTTTTGAGGTTGTTTGATTACTAGGCGACGAAGAACAGATGAAATTGGTGGGCTATTTGGTGATCTCAGAAGAGACATTGATGGTATTGGATCCCTATTCCGTCGTATCGATTCTGAAGTTGAAAAACCTCAGAGTCTAGTAAGGTTTTACAATTGGGGTTTGGATTTATGGATAACTGAGAAGTTTTTGCAATCTGGATCATTATCTAATCGGTTCTTTGGAAGATGTACGCGGTGGAAAGGCTGAGTAGCTACATCAGCCGTGGCGTTTATGTAGTTTCAGGCCCTTTCCACCCGTTCGGAGGAGCTGTTGATATAATTGTTGTCCAACAACCCGATGGAAGCTTCAAGTCATCGCCTTGGTATGTTAAATTTGGCAAATTCCAAGGGGTATTGAAGACCAAGGAGAAGGTCGTTGACATTGCTGTTAATGGAGTCAAAGCTGAGTTTCATATGTTCTTGGATCATAAAGGAGAAGCTTACTTTCTTACAGAATTGGAAGGGGAAGAAGTGGACACTGTCTTCTCTCCTCGATCTTCTAGCGATGAGACGGAGGAGCACTCTCAGAGTGGAGGGATAGAAAAGTCTAGAAGTGGCGATTTTGATGCTAATCGTCCAAGCTCACCCGCTTCAACGGATGGGGCGAATACGAATATTTTGGTGAAGACGACTTCTCGTCGGTCTGGAATTCTCAGACGCGTATTTGGACGTAAATCCATGAAGGAAGACGGTAGTAAGACTGAAGGCAGCAGCGTTGGCGCCGAACAGATGAGTTCGCCGGAAAGTACAGAGGTTGCGGCTGACCTTTCGGAGATGAAGTGGTCTACCGACATTCCGGCCATCGAGTGTGAGATGGTTAATGCTTCTACGTTCGCAAGGCCAGCCAGTGAGATTGATAAGGGTTTGCAGGCTACTGACGAAGACAGTATGGCCAGTCCCGTGCATCATGAAATCGTCGACACTAGTTCTGATCTTCCTACTGTGAATTTAGAAACTGATCCCCGCTATTCGGGATCATTTCCTAATAATCCAGAGAGTCCTGATGAGCCCACTGGGTCAGTGGAACAATTAATGAATGTTTCAACTTTTGAGGTATTTGATAAATGTGAAATAGTTTCTGAAGTGACTGATACATTTAGTTTGAAGAGTTCTGTTCTTACTGAGAGGATCGAAGGTTCTGTTTCTGAGAGTAATACGGATAGTCCGCAAAATCCAGAGTTTGTCGAGTTTAAAGCAGGACAGAACACACATTCCGGAACAGAAATTTCTTCTGGTAAAATGTGTAATAGTTTAAGCAATGGTATCTCTGAGGAGAAAACTGAATGTGAAAATTTGATTTCCCTCACACACACTGAAACTACGGAGATCTCAACAGTAGGGATGAATGGCTCTTTTGAACGAGTCACTGAGACACTGGAATTTTGCTATGGCAGGTGTGAGGAAGTAGAGTCTCATGGTCGACTTCTATACCAGAACTCTGAGCTTATGACTGAGGTAAACCTACAACCAGATTCTACAGTTCCTACAGTAGAAGAAAACCTTTGTGCTACAGGAAATGTAGGAGATAGAGATTTCTCTGAGTTTGTTAACACTAAAACTGTTCATGAAAATGAGATAGCATCTCTCAACCGAGTTGCGGAGTCTCTTTTACCACCCACTTTGCATGTTAGTACTTTTAATTCTGTTGAAACTAAGACTTCACAAGTGGATCACCAAGATACTGTGACTGAGGGTCTTCCTCAAGATGATAATTTGGAGGCACTACCCGTCGAGGTTCTGGAAGATGAATCCCCAATGGTAAAACTTTCTTCTTCTCATATACCCGAGAATGATGGGTTAGATCTTGGAAAGCTATCAAAGGCTCCATTGTCGCTTAATCAAGAGGCCGGTGTCAATGAAACCTTTGATTTGATTGAAGAAACAGTGTCACAAAGTAGGCATGGTCCTTCTGATCTCGGCAGCTTAGGTCCAGTTCTGTGGAAGGAATATAATGGTCTACATGATGACTCAGAAGATTGCAGTCCTTCACCAGAGCTTAGTCATATTATTCAAGAAGCAGTTGTTGATTCTGTCTTTGTGAATGAAAGCATTCCACCGTCAGAGAGTTCAGAAGAAGATCAGCTTCTGTTTGGTGACATGGATGGTCTTGATCCTATTGGGGTCCAATTCAAGGAACAAGTTTCTCAAGAATCCATGCAGACTGAAAATTATCCAGCTCTTACCTTGGATGGCATTGAAGATGACCATGAGAGAATCAATACAAATCATGCTTCATCTCTAGGCAAGCTTGATGATGAGTATCCTGAAAGTAGCTTACAAGGTTTGATCAAGGAATTCAGACCATGCTCAAGTCCAATTAGTATACTGAAAACCCCCGTGGCCTCAGGGGAAAATGATGTGTGGTTGCCAGAATCTTTACCTATTATACGACACATTGAGAGTCTGAAAGGATCAAATGCTTCTCATCCTCTAAGCCGTTCTTTAGATTCAACTTCTGAAAATTTGAAGTTGGGCCTTCTTAAGCAAGCTGCCTCGACCTTGTCAGAGCCAGGTGCAGACCCTGAACATAACTTATCACTTGAGCATCCTAGATTTTTGGGTGCTCAGGCATCTGAGGAACTTGGACTTCAATCAACCAGTGATCCTGTTGGTAAGAGAATTGTAGCTGTTTGCATTTGCCTCATCTTCTATCTTTAGAAAATTTTGTAACTTGTGAACTCTTGGTACCTGCTATCCCCCATGCCTTATGTAGAGATATCTCTATGAAAGCACTGACTATATGAAGGCTTACTGTCAAACTCCAGTCATTACTTTACATAGGATGCAGGTGCACCAATCATTTTAGGGATGGCTGCATTCGGATATAAACAGATCTTTGAGCCTGCAGGCATGATATCTATTGACCGAGTTCAGATAATTTCTGTAGGGGAACCAGAAAAAGTGATTGTTCAATCCAGTGGAAGCTGGCTTTGGCCCTTCCCAATGCGAAAATCAAGAACTGTGAACTCTATACAGCCAGCAAAGAATGATACTAAAGATTCTGATGCGTCAGACTGCACTAGTGGTACGATCAAGGACAAGCACGTAACCAGAACCAGTTCCACTAAAAAGAAGGTGAGATCAATCATTCCAACATCCGAACAGCTAGCAGCCTTGAATCTGGAGGAAGGACGGAACATTATAACCTTCACATTTTCAACTGCAGTGCTGGGGAGGCAACAGGTGATTTTTATTGGTTGTTATATCATTCACTACCATTTATGGCAACATCTTCACATAGATTCTCAGTTACTGTATGTCTGTATGTAGTTCTATGTTCATGCTTGATTGAAATGTTCATGATTGAACAGGTGGATGCTAGGATTTATTTGTGGAAATGGAATACTCGTATTGTTGTCTCCGATGTTGATGGTACAATTACAAAGTAAGATCTTTCTGGCTTGACCATTTTGTATTTATTTTGCATACTATCTCTAGATTATTGAAAACTGAAGGATCACATTTTGGGGTTTGATTTTCATGCTTAATATTGAGTTTCAGAAATGTCTGCTTTAGGATCTATGTTTCTTGATATGCAAGTCTAGTGGTTACTTCTCCTTTCTTCTATTTTATCTTTTATGAACCTCACAGGATACTGCTTTACTTATCTTGAATGTCCCGCCTGGTCTTCCCTCAGTAAACAGTAGCTTTCAGAGCATCAGTCCTCCATCCACCCCTAAAAAAATTAAAAGGGTGGCATTGTCATTTTTATGATGACCTTTGTCAAATTAGGTTGTTGTTTTTCTTGGTAATACCATTTTTGTGAAAGGCCTCCTACGTTTGCTCCTTCAACTCGTTCCTTTAATGCAAGATTTTTTATTTTCAGACAAGGAGACTTGCCATTGGCAGTGCTGATGTTGGAAACTTGATACTAGCCTATATTTGCTAGATATCAGTGGAATCGGCCAAGATTGGGTGTATCAATCCTGATGTTGTCCTAGTATTTAAACCTTGTTCTTATGGGTCTTGGGTGTTTGATGGGAGTGCCTTTTGCATCAATATGTTGATTTTTCTCGCACATGATGTCCTGAGTTAATGTGTACGGCATTATTGGAGAGTTAGGCCTCGAGGATTAAGCTCTTTATTATGTTACCAAAGAGAGATTTATCTGTTTCTCAGGATGAAAAAAGAAGAAGCAAAATTTAGAAGAGAGATTTACCTGATGCCCTCTCAATCAAGTTTTTTGTGAAAGGATGAGGATCATTGGGCTATAAATGCACTTTGCTTGGGCAGATGGGTCGAGGTGACCTTGAACTTGATATCCTTTTGGATATGGAATTCTGAGCTTTTCAGCGCGCATTACTTAGAGTTGATTATATAAGGTTGTGGTTGGTAGATTGGTTTGTCTTTAGTCTTCTGTTTCTGCTTCTGTGAACTTTGTGAATCAGTTTTTCTGCTTCTTCCTTCTGTTTTTTTCTTTTTTTTTTTTTTTTTTTTTTTTTTGTGTGTGTGTGTGTGTGTGTGTGTGTGTGTTTGGGGGGGGGGGGGCGCTGAAAAAGAAAATCCTGTTATTCTTAGAATTTCTTCTGCTTCTCAAATCATCACAGGTTTTCTCTTCAATCTTTTGCCCATCCCCACAAAAAGCAATTTCATCTTGAGGAGAAAATACGCTATTCTTAAGAACCCAATTGTTTTTTCTTTAAACATAACTTTTCCCCTTTTCAAACTTTATTCTTTCCACAGGTCAGATGTTCTTGGACAATTCATGCCTTTGGTTGGAAAAGATTGGTCACAGACAGGTGTTACACATCTATTCTCTTCAATTAAGGTAATGTTCTTTCTTATTATCATCTACTTCTGTAGTTCAATTTTTCGTATATTGTTTCCCTTTTTTTGGGCAATATTGTTTCACTTCATTGTAGCGTTTTGTATGCTTTGGAGGACGTTAATGTTTTCAGGGCTAAACTTAGAGAGCTGTTAGTGAGACATTGAACTGAAAATTTGTTGCATCAATTTTTTATTTTTTCACAAGCTTAGTCTTGTAGGTAAATTCTGAGCTTACATGCCTCTTCAAGGTAGTCATGCCCTTGGTACTCTAAGGTAGAACTGAAGTTGATCTTTTGTCTTCATTCTTCTTTCTGAACTGTTCTACAGAGATAGCTTGTGTAATAAATACCAAAACAGCCGAAGAACTAGACATACTCTTATCATCGGGACACTTCCTCTATCGTGTTCAATAAAAACTAAACATAGAGTACCTCAGGGGATGACGGAAATACCATTGTGGTACACATCTTAATCTGTTCCAAGCACTTCTTAAATGTTATTTTACTTTGAGTAGTTTACTATACTTAAGTAAGCTTAAGACGACCGGGCTTGATGCAACCTTGGTCCCAGAAGCAACCTTATTTAAGGTTTAGTGGATTAGACTCATAAAGTCTCGGCTTGGTTGATTATTTTCGATGATTTATGAGTTCTTTTGGTTGGGCTTGGTTCTGAATCTATCTTTAACTGCATGAGCCGTGCATATCTGCTTTCAAAGCAATCTACTAAAGGCCTAGCTTGTTCGGAAGTTAATACAAAACCAAGATGTGGAGAAAGTTGTTAAATTTGAAATTTTCCATGAAAGACTTGCAGAACAGGAATTGAAAAGATTGTAAGTGTTGCAGATAAGAAACCTCCCCCCCCCCCCCCCCCAAAAAAAAAAAAAAAAAAAAAGAAAAAAAAAAAAAAAAGGAGGCTAGACCTGGCAAATAGAAATGAAAAGATAGGTGGAGCAAAAGCTTTCTAAGGAGAGTTATTGCAACTAGAATTCTGAAATTTTCAGTCTCCTCTTTTCTATTGGTAACAAAATACGATCTCTGAATTTGAAGATAAACAGTGCTTAAATAATTGTATATTGAGATGACCCTAATTGGGGAATTTCCACTATTATGGAAGACAATGTGAAATCCTTTAGTATTTCAACATATGAGGTTACTGGTTAGCACTGAAATAATGGATGTATTTCATTAACATGCTATTGTTCTTTTACCGTTGTAGGAAAATGGCTATCAGTTTCTTTTCCTCAGTGCTCGTTCAATTTCTCAGGCACATCTCACAAGGCAGTTCCTGTTTAATCTCAAGCAGGTGATATATAAGGGATTTTTATTCTGCATTCAACAGTGATATTGGAAAATCTGTTCAAACAGAGATAGTAGAAAATACATCCTTCCTCTTTTTTTAACAATTAAATTAGAAGTTAAGGATCCTATTTAGATATGAGAAGAATTACTATATATAATTTTTAGTCAAGCCTAATTGGAAATTTTTTTGTGCTGTTTGTTGGAATTTTTTCATGAAGGTTCCCCATAACAGAACACAATCTTCTTTCCTTTGCAGGATGGAAAGGCTTTACCTGATGGGCCTGTTGTAATCTCACCTGATGGACTCTTCCCTTCCCTCTACCGAGAGGGTAAGCAGTATACATGACCTTCTGTTCCCTCCTCTTAGCTGATATAATGTATTCAATCATGCCAAATAATTTGAAAAGAACTCTTACAGATTCCATTAAATCTTATTGGGACCACTTAATTGTAAAAAGTCTTTCTGAATATTTAAAACTGAGAACCTGCAGAGGAGCATCTTAGGCTATGGAACTTGCTGTAGGATCACGGATAATGTACCTTCTACATCCTTACTTTTTAACAGCCTTGTGCAGTTGTATTTCCAATGATCTGAAATTTCAAACCTTAGTATACTCAGGTAATCCATATACACAAGCATGCCAGCATTTGTATTCCTGCAGATGTGGTAGATGTGAGTGCAAAATACCAAGATGGGGGTGAACCCTGTCAAACTGGCTGGTCATCATTTTCTCACTCTATGCTTGTTCCTGTCCAGATAACTGGAGTTTGAATTGAGGTTGGATCGAACATGTTCTTTTCTTTGATTCTTCTCTTCTCTTTGTTTCTTCTCCTTCTGTTTCTTTGGTGGAGTGGTTGAGCAAGATCTTAGTTTTGATATCCAAACTTCCTTTCCACTTCTCCTGTTCTCTCTTCTTCTCTTCCTCAAGCGACCTCTGTCCCCCCCAAAAAAAAAAAAAAAAAAAAAAAAATTGAGTGTGATTGGGGCCATTTCAGGGTTAATCTTTGTTTGTTGAGGGTTTCAGTCTCGATGGCTCCTTTGGCATCAGGGAAGTCTTGAGGGGTATCGTTGCTGTTCTCTCCAAATCAGGTTCAAACTCAATTATGAACTCATATCCACTCTTTGTTTCTCCTCCTATCTCCCTTTTCTGTTTTTGGGCTTGGCTTCACATTGTTGAGGGTTCTTTCCTCTTTGGCCTTTCTAGTGTTGGGGGCAAGCTTGAGAGCAATAGTTTTTGATCTCTCCGTATTAGGTTCGACCTCAGATTCAGATTCTTCTTCTCCCTTTGTTTCTCCTTCTCTTCCCTTCCTTTTTCTGAGGTTTGCTTCAATTAGTCGAGGGTTCTAGCCATTGATGGCTTCTCTGGCTTTGGGGGAAAGCCATGAGAGGTATCGTTTTTGAACTCTCCAATTAGTTTGGAGTCTAATCTGTTCTCTTTGTTCTTTATCTCAATCTTGTGATGCTACCTTCCCTTGCGTCTGTGGTGCTGCTGCGTAGGTCCATGTGCTTTGTTACTAGGATGGCTTCTCATAGCTCCAATCGAAAGGGAGACTGCGTCGGTTTAGTTGGGGCTCCTTTGGTCCACTTCCATGGTTATTTTCTAGTCTAATTGTATGGCTATGGGCCACTTGCGTTGTGTAACTAGTTTGCTATTATTGTTGCCCTTAAATAGTTGCTTGGCTTGATGTCTCTTGGTTTGCTTCTTAGTTTGGCTTTGGGCCACTTATGCTTGTGTAACTTGTTTGCTTTAATTGTTGCTGTTAGGTAGTTGCTAGGCTCAATGCCTCATAGGTTGCTTGTTAGTTGAGGCCTCTTTCTCGCTTTGTCTGGGCTCTGTCCCTTGTGCTCTTGTATTTTACTTTATTCTCTTTGGTAATGAATTATCTAATCATCCCAAAAAAAAAACACACTTTTGAATTTCCCACCATTTCAATCTGCTATATGATGAGAACAGGATACCAACTGGGAGGGTGGTTAAATAATGGCTTTGTGCTTGCCTTCTAAAGGGGTATGGTGAGGATTAAAATTAAAAGATTCCCATGGGTGGTAGTGATGATTAAGGCAGGTAATGCCTTACCTTCACATAGCTGGGTAATCCTATATTCACATAGGGTGTTAATACTCTTCCTCACCCTCCAACTAGGGCCAGGTAAGGTGGTAAACTTTTAAAGCATTTCCACCGTTGTTAGTTAGCTTGAGCCAAATCAAAATCCTGGTGGTTGTGGTGTAGAATGTCAGCCAATTTCTGGAGTCCAAGCTCTACCAACTACAATGCTAACCTGGTTCGAAAGGCTTCCTCACAAGAAGAGCCTGGGGGCAGTTCTGCTTCGCCTTCTTACCCCAACTACTTTGCTGGAGGCTGCTTCGATGCCTTGAGCTCTGGGCTACAACTGTGGTCCACCAACCATTGTGGCAAGGCCCACCCCTAAATTCTGCTAACTTCACTATCATATCTATTTTTTTGGGTCTCGTGCATGAATGGTCAAATATTCTCAATAAATTAATTTTCTTTAATATCACCAAAAGAACCCTTCAAATTACAGAACTTGCTAGATCGAAGTTGTAACTGGGTTTTATATGTCCATGTAGTTTCTTTTTAATCAATTTGTATAGTTGTATACATTTAGTGGAGGGTATGGTTGGATTAAATGCGCAGACTATGGTTGCCAATTTTGGGTTGAAGGACCATAGCATGGTATGCTCTTGTATCATTTATAACTGCAAACTAAATAAACTTTTAGTTGCATTATACATTGGACAAAACTAAGGCTAAGTACTAAGAAGGAAACTCGAATAGAGAAATGCATATCACAATGGGGACATTTCCTTTATGTGATTAGCAAATAATCCTTATTGTAATAGAGTACTGCATGGGATTTGACAATCTTGCCTCTGCATTATATGTACACAACTTAACATAGCCCAATCAGAGTTAATTGCAGCTGTATCTGGACATATTATGACAGGCATTATTTTGTCTTATACTTCAAAACTATGTCCTGAGAGTTCTTTTTCTTTCTATTTTCTGCAGTTATTCGAAGAGCTCCTCATGAATTCAAGATAGCATGCTTGGAGGTATGTTAGATGTGTTTGTGTGTTATGTCTAGTTCAATTTTTTAAGGTTTGCAGTGCTAGTACAGGGAAAATCAAGGTTTTTTTAGATGCTTATTATTAACACAAATATAGTAGATTGCTTGCCTACATTTAGTGGATCTCATGTTTGGGAAGGAATGATAACTGGTGCCATCCAAATAGAATACCATGAGGGATTGTGTTGATAACGGATCACTTCCTTACCTGGACTTCCTAGATATAAACAGGTGGTAGTACATGTAATTCAAAGTGTTTTCTGGAGATTCCATAATCTTAGTTTAGGTTCCCAGCGCAAAAGCACTTGTTATGTTGTGTAACTGTCGAGTACAGTTTGAGAAAGTGACAGAATTATTTGGCTTGTTAGAGATGGCAAAGGTCGTTCTTGTTTATAGTAAAGATTATGATTACTGTTAGAATAACTTTTATTGTTTATTTTATGGTTTAAGTTAGTGGCAGTTCAGGCATTTTCTTATTTTTGTTGTTGTTGTAGTTGTTCCTTTATGTCATTGTGAACATGAATTGGGAGCTCCCACGCTAAGTGAAGAACTCCAAATTTTACTCTAAATGCATTGATTCCCATTTTTTCTTTTTCTTGTTCTTCTTCTAGTTTCATGGTCTTAAAGCTCGACCTCCAGGGACTGTTACAGCCTTCCTATGTTGAGTCTCCTCCCTTTCAAGGTCTGAATCATCGTTGATTGATTCATTCCAGTTCAATGTTTGAGGGCTTCTTCCATTGCTCGTTTGAAAGGGATGCAACACCTATGCTGTATCTTTTGATGTTCTGAGACTAGTTCTGGATATAAGATTGAGAAATAGGTTTGCAGAATAATCCAACTTAGAAAGACCAGGATAATGACTACAAATGAAACAAACACTGCCAAAGACACATGGTGTTAAAGCAAACAATGAATTAGAAGGAAACAACAAAAAACTGAGGGATAACACCATGTAAAACAGAGGGAAGGCATGTGGTTAATGAGGTAACGTTTAGTCAATAATTGGTTCACCCACATAAAGCCACGTGAGATCTGCATGGCTCTATATTCTGACTCTGCACTAGATCGAGCCACAGCTGCCTGTTCGTCGCTTTCCTTGTCCATGGTCTGAGTAAATTAGACTTATGTGTAGGAGCCTTCTTGAGGTACTTCAAGGTATGTATAAGAACATCCCAATAAGATATCAAAGGAGCATACACAACCTGAAACACTACACTGACAAGAATCCAATGTCAGGTTGAGTCATAGATAAGTAATTCAGCTTCCCAGCAAATCTCTGATACCCTAGGATAACTGTGAACATCATCATAACCACTTGAAGCTTTAGTTTGGATCCATTGAAGTATCCATAGGTTGGGATCCTAATAATCCTCTGTTTAGAAGAAGTATCCATCGGTTTGGATCCTAATACCCTGTTTTTGGAAGGACATTATCATACTTCCATTTTGAAAGTGGGATCTCTTATCTTCAACTGAGCCTCTTCCACACCCAAGAAATATTTCAATCTCCTCAAATCTTTAGTTTGGAACTTTTGTTGAAGATGCAACTTTGACTTTTCAATTCCTGAAGATAGTCTCTTGTAATAATAATACTATCATCCACATAACATTAAGAGAGATTCTTCCTGCATCAAAATGACTGGAGAATACAGAATGATCCTACTGCAACTTGTTCAGTCGGCACTCCAGCACTGCTAAAATGAACTGACTAAACCAAGCTCATAGGTGACTGTTTCCATCCATATAAAGTCTTCAAGCTTGTACACCATACTTTGCACCCCCTGAGCAAGTGACCCAGGAGGTTGCTCCATTTACTCTTCGTTGAGATCCCCATGTAGAAAGCATCTTAATTTCCAGCCTAAACAGAGGCAAGTGATGAGCGGCAGCCAGGGAGGCAAAGTGCAAACAGAATTAAGCTTGTTCATGGGAGAAAGGTTGTCATATAATTAACACCATAAAAGTCACAGGCCTTAGCCTACATAGAATGTCTCTGGGTGGTTATATGATCCTTATCCTTAAAAAGTATACTGCCCCTGGAACATGACATGTATAAATACTTAGGGCCTCAAAAAAACTTTTTTTTGGCATTACTTTTTGTACTAGGATCTACTGGAATAGCAGTTGGTTTTGCACCAGGAAGTGTTGCAGTTTTCTTGGATTCTATGGACTAAAAGTACTTAAATTAACCTTTTGACTTGTAAATTATTTTTGTAATATTGAACATGTTGTATTTCTGGAGGGGAGTTTGGTTTTAATGATCAGCTTATCTCAAATTTCCAGGATATCAAGGCGTTATTTCCTCCAGATTGTCACCCATTCTATGCTGGTTTTGGAAACAGAGATACTGATGAGTTCAGCTACCTCAAGGTTGGAATTCCCAAAGGCAAAATCTTCATCATTAATCCTAAGGTAATCTTTCTTTATACCAATTTATACAGATGATGATCAGATGACTGGCTCTTGACCATTCTAACTTCCCTATCTATGGTGGAGTTTTCAGGGTCAGGTTGCAATAAACCGTGGGGTTGACACGAAATCCTACACATCTCTCCATGTACTTGTGAATGGAATGTTTCCTGCCATGTCCTCTGCCGAGCAGGTCCAGTTTGAAACTTTTACTGCCTATCACTGCATTGCATCCTTAACAAGATCTGGAGGGATGAAATACAATTTATTTGAAAATGGAGAAGAGGAAGCACTAAAATCTGCTTTGGTTTTCTATAGAGAAGCAAATGTTCTTGAAGGGTGGCCCTGTGGCAGTTTCTAGCCCTTGCGGGTTAAAATGCTTCTGGTCAAAAGTATGAACCAGTTTTAGTTAAAAAACTATTTGCTACTGGGATGAGCCTTGATCCCAGATTTCCAGACAGAGAAAAGGGTTTGGAAAAGAAAAAGGTGATGCCCAATAGTCAGGGGTTGTGAATGGCATTTCACGCTAAATTTGAGTGTATCTAAATCAGTCTATCCAGCATCACTACCACATCTTTACACAACACATGGAATAACTGAAAAGTAAAGCTCAATCCCTGATAAAAAGTTACAAAACAGTGATGCTCATATAAAGGTCGAGTCTAGGAGGACTTCAGTTCAAGTAATACCTTGAAAATAAAGCTTAAACGCTGGGAAACTCTGCTTATTTGGTCTAATTTGAAGATATTATAAACTGATGCTTATCTGTTATCTGTTGTGAAACCAGGAGGACTTCAATTCATGGAATTACTGGAAAGTGCCTCTTCCAGAGATCAATTTTTGAAGGTACTGAAGGTATTCTTGGTTCCTCACTCAGCAATATTGATGCAGATGCAGAAGTTTCATCCTCTCATTTTTGGAATTCAATCTGGTAGATTTCCTGTCTCCTATAGCCCCTTTTTGTTTGAGTTACTGCAATCTAAATAATTATTCATTATTTTCTGCCACGTTGTAACTCCAGCAAGATGTTGCTAGGGACTGAGTAATTCCTTAATACCTTCTGTGCCATAAAAAATATTTTTTGTTCCTGCTGTGCAGATATTCTCTGGGCAGGCAGTGATGCACATCCCATGGGTCATATATGGGCAATTAAAAGTTACAGTTCCGTCCATGTAGTGTGAACCGTGGGATGTGCATCGCTGCCTTCAAACGATAACCGTGCCGCAGAAAACAACTCTTATCAAATTGAAACTTCAACAGGCATTCCCCAGAATTTTAGATACTTGTTCACTTGGAATGCAGGCAGTCTGTTCTTTTTTGCTTCGGGAAAAATTTCACTGTTGACAATTTTAAAGAGAAAAATAGCCTTTATTGTGAATAAAATAATGACTTGATTATTTGATATCCTAGGGCAACCAAGTTGCTGGTTATATATGGGCTTACAAGCAAAAAGAGAGGTGGTACAAGCATTAATAGAATTTTGAAGAAACTTGTGTGCTCTTTTCCCTGTCACCCTGGAAACAGTGGATAGGGTCTAACTGTAATGGAATGTACAAAAGAAACCTTTACAATCCTTAATGGATAGCTCAGTTCGCGAGGACCACACCTCATAAATAATTGATCATGAGTTCCTTCAGGGCCTATCTATATTTAAAAAGCAAAGCAAAGAAACCTTGAAGAATGAAATTAGGAGTTTTACCATGACAATTTATCCTCTCTGATTTAAATAATTGTTCATAGAAGATGAGCATATTCTGCTGGCAATGAAATGGCTAACTTTTCTGGGTTTTCTGCAGCTATGGATGTTCGTAGTCATGGATGGTGGCAACCAAGACAAACTCAAGCGACCATTTTTGCTTGGGCTTTGTAACATATGTTGGTCGCAGAAAATGTTGTACAGATTAGTATGTATTAGAGGGATTCACGTGTACCAATTCTGTGTCAGGTTACTGCTGGAATTGTAGGAGTCGTGTTCTTGTAATGCAGTAAACACTTAAGCCTGGATGTTCATGTGATCCAGTTAACCCTGTAAGCATGGGTTGGTGAAGCTAATCAAGTTAATATAGGCATAGATTACCCTGAAAACTTACATGCACCATTGTTTCTACATTCAAAAGGAATTTGTTTTTGATCGACTTATTGAACCTGTTTGGTTTATTTGTGGCCTTTGAAGATGATTGTTGATCTCTCCAATCTCATCTTCGTTGAGATAGCTAAATGGCGGATACACAAGAGTGCCCACTGCCCACTGCCCACCAGGTAGGAATAAAACCTCCGCCCCTGGAGGACACACAGCATACAGGAATGTTTCTTTTGGGAATCAAACCTAGTAGTGTCTGTTCCTGTTAGTGTTTTCTTGTAGAATATCATTCCATTGAATTCAATAGAAGTTTGATCCTTTTTATTTGAAAAAAAGAGCGGGAAGGGCTAGTGAGGAACCACCGTCACACGCAAATGGTCCTCTGCAAAGGAAATGAGGTTTTGAATCTCATCATCATCAATGAACCCACTGCAATCAGTATCAGCACAGCGTATACCACGTCCACCATTCCACCGATTGAACCGTCCACCACGGCGGTGGAGTGCATGCCGGAGCTCCTCCTTGCTTATACGGCCATCTCTGTCAGCATCAAAGTGCTTCAACCACTGCTTGAATTCCTCCAAACTCATCTGGCATTTTCCAACTGTAGGGGTGGCGGTGGCTTTCGTGTAACCCGGCGGCCAGCTGATGGCCATTCCCTGCAGAACTCTCGACAATTCTTCTTTCAAACTATCCTTTCAAGTACCTTGTCTACTCTATCTCTGCTTTATAGATCTCTCCTCTCCTTTTCTTCTTGCTTTATCATGGAATAAGAATCTAGAATCATAACCACATGTTTCTGCAAAATGTTAATCCAGTATTTATTTAATGCCCAAGCCCCAAACCATCATTCAAAATTCACATGCACAAGATTATTGTGCAAACTAATAGAATTATTTATATTTTCTGTGTGATGGAAAACTAGCAGAACAAATTCCTTGGTGAGGATTCTCTGTCATTTGCTTTCACACCCTTGAATCTTTCTCCTGCCTAACTACTGAATTTCCTTGCTCATATCTTTTCTTTATCTTGAACGAGAAGCTGATTTAACCATTCTTGGTCTGTCTTTTCCCTTCTTAGAGATGATACATCTTTGGTGGCACTCAAAGGTTAAGGATGCCTCATCATGTCCAAAAGCCCCAATTTATACAGCTGTGAGACTGGTTCAAACGTACTGATGCCAAAGAGGATAGGTTCATCTAGCCTGTGCATTGATGTTTCCATGCATGTTTGCTCTTATAATCATATGTTCCGGGTTATTCACTAAGAGATGTTGGTTTCACTACTAGAGATGTTCCGGATTGGGATCCTCTATGCATGAGATTGGACGAGGGACAACACACAAGGGTTAGACTCCACGTGTTAGGGCATGGACACCTTACTTCCTATATGTTGTCGGACCGAAAGGGTAGCGGAAATGGATTCATACCAAGTTGCATGCAACTTGGTTGTCATACCATTATTATTCAACAAATATGTGAACTTAATAAATAAAAAGGAGAAACCTTGGCTAATCGTATGATCTTACGCACAATTATGGGTATGCGGGGATTTTAGTCTTCAACTCGAGGGATTTTTCATTTTGTAAAAGGTAAGATGATTACTTTATGGATAGTTTCTATGCACAAATTACATGTCTTAGTATTTTTTTAAAGTAAAAATTTATGCAACAACAAGAAGCTTTGTCCCAATTAAACAGGGCCGACTCCCGACTATATGGATTATTGCCTTCCAATTACTTATGTTTGCGGCCATATTAGAGGCAAGGCCTATGCTATGCAAATCATTTCTCACCACTTCATAAGGTTATCTTAGATTTACTCCTAATTTTTTCTATATCTTTCAATCTAGATTAATCAATTATCCAAACATGGACATTTTCTATAAAAATTTATCAATATCTAAATTTTATGTCACTAATGCTTGAGCATTGGCATGAACTTCCTTATATGGTTAGACCATTGTGATGTTTTCGCTTATTAACCTAAAGTTTATTTGTTTTTTTCCCCTCTCTATTTGGTTGGAATTTTCCTAGGTTGTTTCCATCCCCTGTAATTTATGAGAACTGACTGTGTTTTGAAATTTTGGATGGATTTTACATTTATTATGTACTTTTCAAACTTCTTTCTACTTGTTTACAAGAATGATAAATTCAACATTTAAGCAGTGGAAGGAGTTAATAAAAAAAAAAAAATTTTGTGGAAGGAAAACTTTCCTTTGAGGTCTATGATGTTAAGTGTTGGGCTTGAACTGAGATGAATCCATTTTCGTCTATAATGGATTCGGGTTTTGAAAGCAGAATTCTTCTTGCCATCCAGGTGTTCTTGTGATGATACTTTATTATATTTTGAGAAATTTTCAGTCACTCCCTGAGTTACCACTTAAAATTAATGCAACTCTCTGAGTTATCCAATTTATCAATCAAATCCATTATAAGAGAAAAGTGTATCAATTACACCTTCTACTGTAGGAAATCACAGTTGAGTGCTGATTTAAGCACGTTAAATTTAAAAAAAAAAAAGATAAGAATACCCTTGAACAAAAAACTATGCTTGACTAGCACTTGTCTTCCTCTATTGTTTGCAATAGTTTCTCTTCATCAATTCTTGTATCTTCTATATGATTTCTATTCTCCCACGAATATTTTTTTTCTCTCCTTTTCCATTTCCCCCCTTAGGATTAATGGTGAAATTGGAAATGGATAAACAAAAATTAACTCCCGGAGTATTTATTTTAGGGGGTAACTCAAGAATTTGGATAGAACAATGTGCTCGCTTGACACTTTCCCACCGTACAACAGTAGTAAGATTCACGTGGAACCCATTAGGGGTGTCATTTATGATTTATTTTATTAGCATTGTGGTGATGAAGCATTAGGGAAGATATTTTGTTGATGGAGAGGTCATCCAAACTCATAACCCAGGGGTTGGTGCAAAATATTTCCCTCACATTTTCTCATTGAATCATTTTTTTGCCTTGTTTGGGAATATAGCCTAATATAGTATTCATATTGATGTTGTATGAACATGCACACAGCCAGTTTGCTTATCAAAGATCAATATTTATATGCTTGGTTACATTTATCCATGGGAGGACAGGACAGTAAAAGACTTCATAGTCACTCCACAACCCAAAGCTTGAAAGAGGAAAAAAGGAAAAAAAAAAAAAAAAATACAGGTTACCTCATCTTACCATAACAAACCCAAGCAAAGTACCTATATAGTCTATGTGTATATAGATAGATTGTTGACCAAAAAAAGTGTATGTAGAGTAACTGATTCAACTTCATGAAAGCATCGATCTCTTCAAGCTACAGAAATAGGAAGTGGTTTTGGGGGGCGAGTTCGTGGGGTGGCAGCAGCGTAAGTTTTCTTCCAGTGGTCTTTGGCATACTTCACGAAGGCAGAAATCTCTTGTGGTGTATCGAGGACCCCATTCTTATTGAAGTCATTAGCTGAAATTGCACGGCCGGCTCTGAAACCAGAGAACCATTTCCCGTGTTTTCTGAGGAAATCTTGGATCTCATCGTTGCTTATACGCCCATCATCGTCGGCATCGAATTTTTGAAGACACTGTTCGATCTCCTCTCTCTCCTTTTCGGTAGGTACGTAAGGGCCGTTGAGCATGTTTGAACTCTGAAAGTGAAAGTAGGAGAACAAGCAATTAATATTAGGAATACTCTGAAGCTCTTAATTGCTTGCTGTGATTTGGAAGAGAGGCACAACGTAACAGAGATTTTATAACACAACTCTCAACCCTGTTCACCTTTATTCCAACTTATCCCAAATGGGTATTCTGAAATAGAGATAAGGATTCCTTCCATGACCATTATATTCCGATTCACAAAGTACTTATAGGGCTAATCTATCAAATGAACAATTGTAGTGACGGATTTGAATTTGGTTTGCATGATTTTTGTGTTCACGTAGCAGAATTTTCTTCATGGACAAGGTATTCCAAACCTTTATTCGAAATTATTGTAATTCGGCAGTCAAAAGGTAAGATGGAATATCTCTACATACTTTGTAAAACCCACCAGCCATTTGTTTTTTCTGTTTTTTGGGTTAAAGAACCTGCAGCCATTTGATCCAAAGCTCTAGAAATCATCGAGTAGAAATTTCATTATTCAGAAGTGATTTAATGGACAGAAGAGAAATTTAGACCATCTCCACCAGCTTTCACGAGAAGATTTTTTGATGGTTGATCCCTTAATATGATGATGTGCTTCATGTGGTAGATAACGTATCTGTTTTTTGTTCTGGTTTAATACTTCACGAATAAGATAACATCTGTTTGGTTGGCGGGGTTGATAAGTGATCGAGAGATCGAGTTAACTGTAGCTGATGTGAAAACTCACAACAAACAAAAATGTGCAAGGGAAGAAAAAAGAATATGAAAAATGAAAAAGTTCAGAAGGATAATCTATTTATCACCCCCAAGGGTTTGGATCAAGTGATAATTAAGGATCATTGCCTAATTCTTCAAAACTGTTCATATGAACAAGAAAGGAAACAAAAAATCAGACTAGGGTATTGCGTCATCAAATGACGTACCACCAGCATCGCTGGGAAGATTTGGTTGTCTTTAATATCATGTGCATCATGGAGAATAATTTCCTTTGTTAAAGTTAAAGGGGCAAGTCTAAGATTCTTGATGCTTGAAGCTATTTATAATGTGCTCTTATCTTCTTTAGAGTTCATCTCCTCAATTATTGCAATTGAATGACACATATGCCAGGTATGAGTTCTAGGGTTGTCTAAGTTTACTACTCATAGGGAAAGGGGGGATAGCTCTAAACCCTTGATATGATTGGAATCTGATTTTTGTAAAGTAATGATCCTCTGCCTCCAACCTGATCATGCCCCCATGCCCTCACATGAATGTGGTGACCAGATTGGGCAAATCTAACACAGTGTCACATAAAATTTTAGGTATTACAATTTTTTTTGTGTATTTTGAATTCTTGTATAGATTTTATCTTTGTTATGTAGTGGCCACTCCACCCAGCTGTCTGTCAGAGCATCCTCCCCTGTCTGACACTATCAAACCCTGTGAGTGTAGGTCCCACTACCTGATATGAGTGTAGAAAGATAGTCTGATGAGCAAATTGGGTGGAGAGGATTTGGATTCTTTGTTATGTGCCTCTTCAATTTTTGTATCTTGGCCAATTTGGTGAACGGCTTGGAATGATATGACCTGATCCATCTTGGAGGTGTAATGCCCTGTTTTATTGTCTTTGTTGGGTGAGTAAAAAAATAAATAAATGAGGTGTACTACTTGTACTCTTGTAGTGGACTGATCGATATGACCTAACCCACCTAATTAATTGTCTTCTTTCGGTAAATAAGAAAAAAGGGTCTCCAAAAATAGGTCATTCAGGTCGCTCAGCGAAATATGTCGGTGCAGGTCCATCTTCAAAATCGGTTACAAGAATTCGAGTCATAACATAACATCAACAAATTTGTGAACTTAATAAATAGAACTAAGGAGGAACCTTTGCTAATCCTACCGTCTCACACACAATTACGGGTTTGCAGGGGCTTTTAGTCTTCAACTGGAGGGATTCTTCATTTTGTAAAAGATAGGATGATCACTTTAAGGGGGTGTGCCTAAGGACAAGTTACATGTGACCAAGTAGTGTTCTTTTTCTATAAAAATTTATACAAGAAGCAGCCTTGTCCCAAGGAAATGGGTAGGTTCTTGCCTTTCGATCGGTCATGTTTGCGGCCATACAAGATACAATGATGCTAAAGCAATTCCTAAGGCTCAACAGAGTAGCTCACTAGTCCTGTAAGTCCAAAGAAAACATTTTAGAAACAGTAAGTGGGTATTCACCAGTTTTGGGTCAAATTTGGACTCAAACATGCACGAGTCTAGAAGGAACATATTTTATATGGATAGAAAGATCTTGAGGTCTATTTTCACATGCAACGAACGGTGAGTCATTTGAGTTTTCCTAAAGGGAGTTATGACAATTTTGGTGGAAGTGGTCCAGTTGCCAGTCTATACAGGATTCCTAACTCTACTCCATTCTCAAGGTGACTTCTCCACTTCCAACCATATTGGGGGACACTCAACGAACTATCTCTTTATACTTTCAATGTCTTGTAATTGCCATTGTATAGTTTCAAAGAGAATTTATTGTAGAGATTAGCTAGTCAAATTAGGTGGCATTTTCAAGGATTTTTGGGAATGGCCTAAGCAAGGGGGATGTTCGAATGTATATAGGTCTATATAAGCTCTTTATTGTGAACTAATTTGACAAGTATTAGAATGAATTTTGAGTTAGCCTTTTGGCTTTAGAAGGTGTACGTTCTTCTAGTTTTTGCTCTAATCCCTTGGGTAGATTTCCTTTGGGTGGCGAGTGTCCTATTTTGATTGTTCACTTGTGTTACTTCCTATTTTTCTAATTTAATTTTTCAGTATATATCACACAAGACCAAGCTATGCGTATCGTTGCTCACCGCTTCTCTTAAGGCTATTTGAAGTCTGTCCCTATCGAGCTCTTTTAATTCCTTCAATTTGGATTAAATCACTTCTTCCAGTAGAGATGTTTTTTTATAAAAAATTATCAATATTCAAATTAATTCTATATCATGTGTGGTTTGAATCATCTCTTGCAAGCATGATAGCGGCAGGTTCCTAAAGACGTTGCGTGTCCCTTCGTAAATATTGATCGTTGGATGATAAAAAGGTGTTTAAATGTGTTCCAATTAATTTTCAACCGATGAACCAATCAAACTGAAAAACCGATTTAAACACCTTTTACATAATTAGACCATTGTGATGTTTTCTCTTATTAGACCTTTACGGGGGTTGGTCCAAGTGGTAAGCAACTTGGTCCGCTTAAGCAAGGTTCCGGTATCGAAACCTTGTGGATGCAAAACATCCTTGCTAGGAGAGACTCACCCACCACAGCCAGGTGTGCGACCCGGGTCGAACACCGGATTAGTCAGGGCAAAGCCTTGGAACTGGGGTTGGCAACCAAAAAAAAAAAAAAACCTTATTAGGTGTTTTTCTATTTGGATGATACTTTCCTTGGTTTTCTGCTGTCCCCTATAATTTATGGGAACTTTGAATTCTTGGATGTTAATGTTGGGCTTGGACTGAGATGATCAGACACGGTTGGTCTTTGATGGATTAGGGTTCTTGTTGCCGTCTAGGTTTCTTGTGATAATACTTCACATTTTCTCCCTCAGTTATTGAATCATCTTTTGATTCGCTTGGGAATGGGAGACAAATTTGCTTATCAAAGATCAATATTTATATTGAGTGACATTTATTCATGGGAGGACACTAACAGCCTTCATAGTCACTCCACAACCCAAACCTTAAAAGAGAAAAAAAAAGAACGCATATCATGCTGGTTATTTTACCATAACCAAACCACCCAACCAAAGTACTATATGTATGTATATATATAGTTTGAGTTGTCAACTTCATGAAAGCAGCGATCTCTTCAAGCTACAGAAATAGGAAATTGTTTTGGGGGAAGAGTTAGTGGGGTGGCAGCAGCCAAAATTTTCTCCCAGTGGTCTTTGGCATACTTGATGAAGGCAGAAATCTCTCGTGGTGTATCGATGACCCCATTCTTGTTGAAGTCATTAGCTGCTATTGCACGCCCGGCACTGAAACCAGGGAACCATTTCCCGTATTTTTTGAGGAAATCTTGGATTTCATCCTTGCTTATACACCCATCACCGTCGGCATCGAATTTTTGAAGAAACTGTTGGATCTCCTTCCTCTCCTTTTCGTCAGGGCCTTGCTGGTACATGTTTGAACTCTGAAAGTGAAAGTAGGAGAGCAAGCAATTAATATTAGGAATACTCTGAAGCTCTTAATTGCTTGCTGTGATTTGGAAGAGTGGCACAGCAGAGATTTTATAGCACAACTCTGAGCCCTGTTCATCACCTGCTTTATTCCAACTTATCCTAAATGGGTATTCCGAAATAGGAAGAAATACTTCCTTGCTTGACCATTACATGCAATAAAGTCATATCACAAAAATCTTGTCCAAAATGATGGGGGCTGGGAAGGAATTAATGGATGGAAAACAACCATCGAAGACAGAATCTATTAAATGAAAAACTGGAGTGAAGGATTTCAATTTGGTTTGTGTACAAGTTATTCCAAACCTTTATTCGAAATTATTGTAATTGGGCAGTCAAAATGTAACCGCACCTTGTAAAACCCACCAGCCATTTGATCAAAAACTCTAAAAATCATCCCAAAAAATTTCATTCTTCACAAGTGTTTTTATGGACGAAAGAGAAATTTAGCTTCACCAGCTTTCATTTGAAGATTTTTAATGGTCGATCCTGTTTCTTTTCCATTCATGTTTAAGCCTTCATGAGTAAGATAACATCTGTTTGGTTAGAGTTAGTGGGGTCGTTCAATGGTCGAAAATTAATTATAGCTGATGTGAAAACTCACTATAAACAAAAATGCATGTGGTGGGGGAAGAGTGGTATGAAAAATGAAGAAGTTGAGAAAAATAATCTATTTTTCACCCCAAGGGTTTGGATCAGATGCTAATTAAAGAGCATTGCCTAAATTCTTCAAAACTGTTCATATGAACAAGAAAGAAAAACAAAAAATTGCGTGTTGCGTCAATTGATGACGTACCACCAGCATCCGTCAGAAGGTTTGGCCCTCTTTAATATCATGTGCGTCATGGAGAATAATTTCTTTTGTTAAAGCTAAAGGGAAAAGGAGATGTGAACCACTCTAAGATTCTTGATGCTATTTATGATGTGTTCTTATGTTCTTTAGAGTTCATCTCCTCAATTATTGAGATTGAATGACATTGGGTGTGGGCCTCATATGCCAGGTATGAGTTCTAGGGTCTTCTAAATTTACTATTCATATAGAAGAGAGGGCGACTCTACACCATTGATAGATATGATCGGTATCCCATTTTTGTAAAGTGGAGATCCTCTGTCCCCAACTTGACTGTGCCCCCGTGCCTTCACACTCACATTAGTGAAAGGGACCACATTGTGTAAGGTCTGGCAGTGTGGTCCCCACACTCGTGTGGTGGGGGGGGATGGGAGCATGGTCAGAGTGGAGGCGGAGGATCTGAACTCATTTTTGTAACATGGGATTCATGGTCTAGGAGGTGAAACCCCCACCATACCAATGGTGTGAATGATCCACTATTCCTTAAAGGTATGACCAAACTTTGGGTTCTATACCTGACATGCGGGGTTTACTATTGTCCAATCCTATAGTAGATTCTTGAGGTAGAGGTCTCCAAGTTAAGTTGGCCATATAGGGTAGAGCCTCCAAATCTGGCCTATAATTTGACTAAGAGCCACACTACTCTTAAAAAAATTATAAATTTAATAAACAAAAGAGGAAAAACACTAAAGACACAGTGGGTGGGCCTCATATGTCAGGTTTGAGTTTTAGTGGTCGTTGAGGACCTATTTGATAATCCACCAAGTGTTTGCTTTTGAAAAACACTAGAAATAATTTTGTTTATTTCTTGAAAATAGAAACATTTTTTTAGGCGTTTAACAAAATTTATTTTTAGAAGCGACTATTAGTATGGTTTTAGCAGAGTTCTTATATTTAGAATATCAAATTCCATGAATACCTTTCCCTAAACTCTTTCACTTAAACCTAACCCGCACAATTTTGCTTTGAGAAATAGACAAAACAACAAATAGTATTCCATTAAAATTGTTTCTTTGAAGCAGAAATTTTCATAAATTTCAATTTATATTTCAAAAATCACTTGAAACAAAACAGTTTTTATCAAACAATTTTTGGCCAGGTTTCCTCTTCCTAAAGGCAAGAAACTCCAAGATCTATATCTCAAAGGGTCTTGAGTTTGCTACTCATAGGGAGACGGTAAACAGCTCTACACCATTGATATCATGGGAATCCCACCTTTTTGACGGTAACAGGTCTACGTCAGCATTTTAGGAACCCACGTTGGCATCTCTATAAATGCTATGGGGTCTATGGAGGCATCTCGGGAAAGCTACCGTGTTGACCCCTTTTCTTGTAGTGCACAGCACTGATATGACCTGACCCATCTTGGAGGTCTAATTAATACCCTGATTTCTTGTCTTTGTTGGGTAAATAAGGAAAAAGAAAAGAGCAAATTGCATTGGCACCCCAAAATGGAGACTTTAAAACACTGACACCCCACTTTATGTTTAAAAAACACAGACACCCCATTCATTAAACACACTAGTCCATTCTGTTAGTGAAACCATTAATTTGTTGTTTATTCTTTTTTAATTCCAAAAATACCCTCATTCCCTTCGTCGTCGCCTTCGTCGTCACCAGACCTGACGGTTCTTACTCCGTCCCTGGCCGTAATTACAAGGAGTATAATCTCTATGGCTTCTCTTCTTGGCTTCAAGATCACGTCACCAACTCTGAAAATTGGCCCAAGATCAGAACTTGTCTCTCCCAATCTGATGTCTGCTCCAAGCGCTCCCAGGGCTTCATCACCGCAAATCAATTCTTCATGGCTCACATCACCTCTCTTTAGGCAATTTTTAATTTCCTCTCAAAATTCCCATTACCCACTTCTTAATCTTCTTTCTTACTTTGTCATCTAGTGTTGTTGATTTTGTTATTTTGATGATTTTACAGTCAAGATGTTGCAAGCCTCCAACGGTGTGCGGCTATGGTTATGTGAACTCAACTATGTGGAAAAACCCGACTGCAGATGCTGACTGCTATGTCTGGAACAATGATCAATCTCAGCTCTGCTACAGTTGCAACGCCTGTAAAGGAGGACTGTTGGGGAATCTGAGGCAGAAATGGAGAAGGGCTAACATCATCTTCATCATCACAGTCGTAGCTCTGATTTGGGTTTGCCTAATCGGTTGCAGTGCCTTCAAGAACGCCCAAACAGAAGACCTCTTTCGACGATACAAACAGGTGGGCTTAGGATTTCCCTTTTTCTCCCTTTTGAGATTAATACCCAAGTGGCAGGACTTCTGAAAATCTTCAAGATTCACAAAAGGAGCGGAGTTACCAGAGCAATTTGAAAGAGAGAGAAATCCTTCGATTTCTTCAAAAAGCTTCTCGTCGCATGGAATGGCGAGAGGTCCTTGGTTGTTGAAGCCGTACTCTTCTTCCGCCTGCACCAGAAGTTTCTTGAACACCGGATGGTTCAGATAGGTTGTTCTCACCACGAACCTTCTACAACTCGAACCGACGCACACTGCAACGTTTCTCAGAGGGGATATTCCGGCCACCCGATCTCATCACAGCCAATGCCACTTTTTGTCGCCATTGCCGCAGCATCTGTCATAACCTCACATCGACTCTCCGCTTCGTCGCTGCTTCCTCTCCGGCGGCTAAGCTACCTATGCTCTGTCTTGTCACCTGCTCTAATAAGCCTGCTTCTTCCACTAATTTTTAGGCCTTTTTATTTTCTTCTTTCATTTCTCACTGGATTCATTTCTGATTCGATGAAACAAAGCAGAGATTATTGTGAATTTCGTGTGTGTTGACAATCTGATTCGATGAAAGAAAACAGGAACTGAAACCCTAGTTCGAACCGAAGATCTTCCTGTAAAGAGGTACTTTAGTTCGCGCTTGTATCTGAAATTGTTTTTCTTAGCATGCGATCGTGCTGTGCTTTTCAGTCAATGTTGATTGGAAATTTTACTCTCTTCATTGGTGTGTTTCTATCTCCCGAGTGTTATCCACCAGTACTAGAGTTATGGTAGAAAGTCTACCGGAGGTGAAGGTGGACAGGGTGAAGCAGAGGAGATCTGAGTGTGGAAAGAGAATAGATAGGGTAAGGGCATTTTTGGAATTAAGGAAAAATGAACAGTGACTTAATGGTTTTACTAACAGAATGGACTAGTGTGTTTAATGAATGGGGTGTCTGTGTTTTTAAAACATAAAGTGGGGTGTCAGTGTTTTAAAGCCATCATTTTGGGGTGTCAGTGCAATTTGCTCAAAAGAAAAAGAACAAAAGAAAAGGTTTTAGTGTCTTTTTCTTCATTTCTGGGATTAGGGTTTTGGAAGCAGAGCTCCTATTGTAATTTCAGTATTTTCGTGATATTTCCACTTAAGTTTTCTTACATTCCATATAGTTTCATTTTTAGACTATAGCTTCCTTTTGGGACATAATATATCATATTGATGTTGTTGTATGAATCACATTAAAGCTCTTTTTCATCTTTGTTTAGCTTAATTTGTTATTGTTTACTGGATGTTTTCTTTGATTATGTCACGTGAAAAATGATATTACAATTTTTACCATTAGATATTCACCAGGGAATTGTTCCCAAATATTTCAAATTCAAATTAAAATAAATAAAAAAAAAAAACTCAATTTCTTCAAGGGGGGGTTTTTTTTTCCAAAAAAAAATTTTTTTATTTTTATCTTTTATTTATACAGGCCCCCCCCCCCCCCCCTTCTTCACCCCCCCCCACAAAATTAAAAAAAAAAAAAACCACAAGATCCAGGTTTTCATATCTTAACCAACCCATGCAGAGAAGTATATATAAATTCTGGGTTAATCATCTCCATATAAGGCAGTGATCTATTCAATGTAGGTGAAGAAGAATTGAAGTTCCTCAGCCTTCGGGTGATAGTTCGCCGGGTGGCAGTTGCTAATGTCACCTTCCAATGGTGTTGAATGTTTCATGAAGGCAGAAATTTCTTCTGGTGTATCGATGAGCCCATTCTTATTGAAGTAATTAGCTGACATGACCTTCCTGGCTCTGAAACCAGGGAACCATTTCCCATGTTTCTGCAGGAAGTTTTGGATCTCATCTGTGCTAATACGCCCATCTCCATCGAAGTTGAATTTCAGGCGAAACTACTGTTCGATCTCCTCCTCTCCTTTGTGGAAGGGCAGGTATACATATTTGAACCCTAGAAGCCTAGAAGTGAAAGTAAGCTAAAGAATGAGTAATGTTTATTTAAAGGATTTGGATTCACATCAATTAAGTTGCCCATGCAACCTGGAAGTCATACCATTCTTCAACAAATATTTGAACTTATTTGAACTTAATAAATAAAACTAAGGAGAGGAATCTCGGCTAATCCTACCATCTCGGCGGGGGGGGCCCAGGGTATACAGGGTGGGGGGAGAATGGAAAATAGACCAGGGAGGTAGGGCAAACAGGGAAGTCGGCAAGAGGGGAGGCATTGGAGTTAAGGAAAACCGACCCCTCCTGACCGGGGCGCCCCGCCCCCCCCCTCTCGTTCCCCCTTCCTCGTCTTCTGGGTGGTCCACATCTCACGCCCAATTATGGGAGTGCGAGGGCTTTTAGTCTTCAACTAGAGGGATTTTTCATTTTGCAAAAGATAAGATGATCACTTTAAGGGGTGTGTCTGCACAAGTTACACATGACCAAGTAGTGTTTTTTATTTCTATAAAAATTTATACAACTACAACAACAACAACACAACAACAACAACAACAACAACAACAACAACAACAAAAAGCATTGTCCCAATTAAATGGATAGACTCTTGCCTTCTAATCAACTCTCTTTGCAGTCATACTAGACACAAGAACATTTTATGCATATTTTTTCTCACCACTTCTTTTAAGGTTATCTAATTCAATTCCTGTTATTTCTAATTTTTTCAATCTAGATTAAATCATTTATCTAAATAGAGACATTTTCTATAAAAATTTATTCTAATTTCCAAAATTTATACCATGTATCACTAATGCTTGAGCATTAGCATGACTTACTTGTCTAGTTAGACCATTTTTTTTTCTTTTTTTCTTATTAACCTAAAAAGCTTATTACATCTCTTCCTATTTGGTCGATATTTTCCTAGGTTTCATGCCATCCCCAATAATTTATGGAACTAACTGTATTTTGAATTCTCAGATGGATTTTACATTTATTATGTGCTTTTCAAATTTCTTGTACTTATTTTGAAGATTAATAAATTTCAACATTTAAGGTGACTGAATATTTTTGCTCTTTTTTCCTTTTTTGGTCTATAATGATAATGTTGGGCTTGGGCTGAGATTATCGGACACATTTTGGTCTATGATGGATTAGGGTTTTGAAAGCAGAGTTCTTGTTGCCATCTAGGTTTTCTTGTCATAATACTTCACATTTTCTCCTTCAGTTATTGAATCATCTAAAATAAAAAAAAAAGGGGATGGGAATATAGCCTCTCTTTCTAAATATATACAAAGTTTTTGTCATGATTCAATAATCAATATCATTACTTCAATTTGGAGTTCTTAGTTATTTCAATTGAATGAATTTGAGGGAATTATTTTTATTTTTTTTATTATATTCCATCTTTTCATATTATTGTGTTGTGAAAATTGGATTGATGGGAAAAACAACAATCTCCATCTTGAATATTTTAAAAACATACTAAAATAGAAAGGAAAACTAATTTTTTCTTCTTCTTCTTGTGTTTGTACTTCTTCCTCGTCAACTAGGGGTGTAAACGGATTGGATAGTGGTAATACCATATCCATATCCTATTATATTCAGACTGATTTGGATAATATCCTATTGGTTTTTTGAACGGATTCAGTCGGATTCGGATGATAATCGGATAATTATGTTCTTAAGTAGATTCTTCTAAATGGGTATATATACAGATTGAATATAAGTTTTGACTATCTATTGACATCTTTACCATTTTATTTGTGAGGATATGTATGAAATTTAAGAATTTAGCAACTTTTGGTAGTTATTTTAGTAGAAAGTTTATAAAAATAGCCATAGATCTCAAGTGAAAAATTATAAAATCAAGAACAATAAATCCAAAACAAGTAACTTAATCGAATCAATTTTATCGGACGGATAATAACCAATAAGAAAGGGGTATACCATAGGGATACGAATTGGGAGCAGATTTCGATTATCCATTTACACCCCTACCATTAACCGCTTCGGATCGACCCTTATAAACAAAAAAAAAAAAAAAAAAAAAAAAGACAACGACAACACACACCAGAAGATACCAGGTGTCCCATATCTAACAAGAACCTACCCAATATATCTATATAATTTGAGTTATGAACTGATTCAACTTCATGAAAGCAGCGATCTCTTCAACGTACATAAAGAGGAGGTGACCTTGGGGTGAGAGTTCTCGGGGTGCAAGCAGTCAAAGCTCGCTTCCAGTGGTCTTTTGCGTACTTCATGAAGGCAGAAATCTCTTGTGGCGTATCGATGACACCATTTTTATTGAAGTCATTCGCTGACATTGCACTGTTGGCTCTGAAACCAGGGAACCATTTGCCGTGTTTTTTGAGGAAATCTTGGATCTCAACCTTGCTTATACACCCATCACCATTGGAGTCGAATTTTTGAAGAAACTTTTCGATCTCCTCCCTGTCCTTTCCGGTAGGAATGTCGTAGAGCATGTTTGAACCCTGAAAAGTGAAAATAAAAGAACAAGCTAGTGATCAATGTTATAAGGAAGCTTGCTAAAGCCCTTGCTTGCTGTGATTTGGAAGAGAGGCACAACCGAGATTTTATAGAAGAACACTAAACCCCCTGTTCACCTTTATTCCAACTTATCGTAAATGGGTATTCGAAATAGGAAGGATTCTTTGCTTGACCTAGAAAGTTATAGAGCTCACATGATTTCAATTTGGTTTGATTTCTATGTTCGGCAGAATTTTCTTGATCATGGACCAGTTATTCCAAACCTTTATGCAAAATTATTGTCATTTGCCGGTCAAAAAAGGTAGGATGGAATATCTCTACGCCTTGTAAAACCCACCAGCCATTTGATCAAAAACTCTATTAACCATCCGCTAGAAATTTCATTATTCAGAAATGCATTTATCAACAAAAGAGAAACTTAGACTAACTCCACCAGTTTTCACGAGAAGATTTTTCTATGGTTGATTCCTTTAATATGATGTGCTTCATGTGGTGGACAGCGTATCTTTTTTCGATTTAAGTTTAAGACTTCATGAATAAGATAACATCGGAAACTCACAACATACGAAAATGTGCAGGTGGGAGAAAAAGAATATGAAAAATGAAAAAGTTGAAAAAAAAGAACCCCAAGGGGTTCATCAAATGATAATTGATGAAGATCAATACTTCATTCTTCAGAGGTGCTCATATGAAAAAAAAAAAGAAAAAAAGAAAAAAAAATCAGACTAGGGTATTGCGTCAATTGATGACGCAACACCAGCATCTGTAGGAAGATTTGGTCCTCTTTAATATCAAGTGCAATCATGGTGAATAATTTTCGTTGTTAAAGCTGAAGGGCTAAAGGAGATGTGAACCAGTCAAAGATTCTTGATGACTAATGAGATTTTTTGCACTAGAAGCTATTCGGAGTGTGCTCTTATCTACTTTAGGGTTTATCCTCAATTATTAGGATTGAATGAAACGGTGTGGATTTATATGGCATGTATCAGTTCTAGGGTCATCTGAGATTACTACTAAAAGGGAGAGAAGGGGGATTATTCTACACCGTTGATATGATGAGAATCTCACCTTTTTGTGACATGGGATATGATTCATGGTCTTGAAGGAGAGACCCCCACAGTATCAATGGTGTGGAATGATCCTCTCTTTCCCTGGATAGTAAAGGAATGGCTGAACTGGGCTCCATGTTTAACATATGGCCTGGAGTCAATAATATTATGTATTTTCCAATACCAAAGTAGATTTGTGGGGGTAAAGGATTCGGATTTGCCTTGAGTTGGCCATACAACTTGGCACTCACATTATTCTTCAGTAAATTTATAAACTTAATAAACAAAAGAGGAAAAACAATGAGAAAAAAGAAAAACACTTTGTACTTGTGTGGCTCAAAGAAAATGAAGGGACATAGAGTTTCAAGTCCTTAACTATTTTTCCATTTTACATAATCAATTTAACTTCTGCCACAGGAAGAAGATGTCTATACAACATTCTTCTGTCCATAAAATGTTTTACTATCTCAATTCCATATTACATGTTGAAAAAGGTTTGACCACTAGTATTGAACTTCCTTCTCTAATTTGGGCTATGGTGATGTTTTCTTTTGTTAGCCTCACAAGTTATAATGTTGTTGTTTTTTGAAATTTATAGATTTTACATTTCTTTAGTGTATTTTGAATTTTGGTATGGATTTTACCTTTGTAATGTGCCTTTCAAATTCTTGTATCATGGTGACTTTGGTGGAGGGCTTGGACTGATATGACCTGATCCATCTTGGAGGTATAATGTCTTTGTTTTCTTGTTTTTATTGGGTAAGTAAGAAAATAAAGAGATTTGATTGTTTTATTTTTGGACATTAGGGTTTTGAAGCGGAGCTCCTATTGCTAGTTAGGTGTTCTTGTGATATTTTCACTTCAATTTTCTTCTATATAGTGAATCATCTTTCTGCTTTAGCTTTTCATGGAAGATATTATATTATATCAATGTATAAACCACATTAAATTTTGTTTTTGTTTTTGCTTAACTTAATTTGTAGATTTTTATTGAATATTTCTCTAATTTTTTTAAAACGATATCCACCATGCGCTTGTTGCCAAATATTTTAAATTAAAAAGAAAAAAACAATTTCAAGAGATAGCGGTCTTCCTTATAAAAGAGTGTAATATTTATATGGTGACACTTATTCATGGGAGGACACAGACAGTCTTCATATCTACTCCACTACCAAAGTTTCAAAGAAGAAGAGAGAGAGAGGTAGAAAAAAAAAAAAAAAAAAAAAAAAAACCCACAAGATACAGGTTCTCATTTCCTAATCTACCCATGCAGAGAAGTATATATATAACTGGGTTATTATCTCCATAAAGGCAGCGATCTCTTCAACGTACGTGAAGAGGAATTGAAGTTCTTCGGGTGAGAGTTCGTGGGGTGGTAGTTGCCAGTGTCATCTTCCAATGGTCTCTTGCATGTTTCATAAAGGCAGAAATCTCTTCTGGTGTATCGATGAGCCCATTCTTGTTGAAGTCATTAGCTGACATGGCCTTCCTAGCTCTGAAACCAGGGAACCATTTCCCATGTTTCTGCAGGAAGTTTTGAATCTCATCTGGACTTATACACCCATCACCGTCGAAGTCGAATTTTAGGAGAAACCGTTCAATCTCCTCCTTCTCCTTCGTGGAAGGGCAGGTATGCATATTTGAACCCTAGAAAGTGAAAGTAAGCTAGAGAATGAGTAATGTTTAGAAACTCTGAAGCTCTTGCTTTCTGTGATATGGAAGAGAGGGACAAGATAGCCTTTTATAGAGAGAGCACCAAACACTGGTCACCTTTATTCCAACTTATCTTAAATGGGTATCCACAAATGGAAAGGATTCTTTGCTTGAAGAACCCATAATCGCCCAGTTTATCTTGACTCTGCCTAGTAGACTTGAGAAAAATTTTTGTTCTTCAAAAGTTTTTGACAAGACTGACCAATAACGCATCACCAGCTTTCGTACCAAGACTTGCTTCTGTTAACGGTTGTTTCTTTAATATGGTGTGTCACGTGTGGTGATGATGGTTAACAGTTGTTTCTTTGATATGCTGGGTGAGTCCGGATCACTTACCCACAGCTTTACCACCATAAATACAGGGGGACTCAAGGGTTAGATGATGGGTTATTTTTTATTATTTTTTTTACTTGTGAGTCCCATAGAATTTGTGGTAATAAAGCCGTTGGGGAGCACACCTGACGGGGTGATGACCCGAATTCATGCTGGGTGACCCAGCGATGATGACGCTGTTTTGTTTTGGGAATCAGTTTGGGAGAGGGATCGATAGGGGCAATTAAAGTTTAGATAGTTTCAACTCGGAGGTCCATGTCATTAGTTAATTCTATTAAATGATAATGTTATGCCGATACTTGAATTCTTAGATTCTATTTGAAAGATGGATTTACTTTGGCATATTTTAATGATGATCCAATTCGTGAAATATGTAATGGAAAAAGAAAACATGTAAATCTAAAAAAAATGTATTTTATGTTCTCCTATTAAACCATTATAATATTTAGAATTTTTGTCCTAGGGTTTTTGGTGCGAATCTTGTAATGTTGTTCTGCAATTTGGGTTGAAATGTCCATTATAATCGTCTTCCTTCATGATGAAAGTTCTTTTTCTCCACCCACAGACATAGTAAGATGTTGATCTGTGAACCATATTAAAATCTAGTGTTCTTTCAATTTGTCTCTGTTTTTACTTGTGATTTCTTAGTGTTCGTCTTAACAGATAATATCATATCTGGACTAAATTTTATTTAATCATCGAACATCTCTCACAGAGGGATAAATTTACCCTTCAGCCCTTGGTTAAGAAACCCTACTGCTAGCCCAGTTTTTCCTCCTGAGAAAATAAAATTTTTATCTAAAACAATTTCAACGAGACCACTAGTATTGGTTCAACTAGTTTTAGGATGGAGCGCTTCTCCTAGAGGTCGCAAGCTGGGGTCTGTGGTACTAGACTTCTTTTCCTTATTGGACATTGGTGATGTCTTCTTTTACTAGTGTCACAAACTTCCTACCATGGAAAGCTTAGCTTCTGCACTTCTATGAACCCACAGCCTCTTAGGGTTTATTGACGGCGCCTCTTTGTGTCCTCCTCCAACAACTTCCTCACCTGAAGCTCCAACTCCTGTCACCAATTCAGATTACTTGCTGCTTGAATGGAGTCATAGGGATCAGCTGGTCATAACCTGGCTTCTCTCTTCTCTCACACACCAGAAGTTCTTGCCCATGTCGTTGGGCTCAAAACCTACTCATGAGGTCTAGATAGCACTTGAAATTGCTTTTGGTACTCTCTCCTACGGGAGTGTTTGCAACTTCTTTTTTTTTTTTTTGGTAAGAAGTGTTTGCAACTTCAAAACAGTAGTAAGGGTGAACACGCATGCACACAACTAGTTTGCTTATCAATCAAAATTGACTGGATGGCTTTTATTCAATCAAAATTTAAGGGTTGTGGAGATATCGACCGAGTAAACCAAATCTAGAGTGCTTTGATTTGGTGTATTTGGAATACTAGGAATACAGCTATTTTTCGTAGTATAGATGCTTCCATTCATTACATGATGTGTTGGAATCACTTCGTCTAGATCCACGCTCGTTCCCCAAAGATTTACCGCGAGATTCCACAACCGGGGCCTTCTTTCTATGCGATTCCAAAATTTCTTAAATGCTCCTCAGGTTTCAGATCATCAGCAAACACTTCCTATTGCAAACCACTTAGGAGATGTAAACTGTTTTCAAGCTCTTGTGGATGGGGCTTGGGAGAGCAACACAAGAAAGGGAGGGAGGAGCTGCATTCTATGGGACACCAATGGATCTTTTGTCACCGCACAATGTAACAATGGTTTTGGCCCCTCTGCTTCATTGATGGAACTTCTAGCTGTGAGAGATGGTTTGATTTTGGCACTTTCCCTTGGGATCTCTCACATCCAAGTGAACTCTGATTGTCTCCCGATCGTTTTGGGATTTCAAGGATTTAGCTTCTTCCTTAGATTGGTCTAGTATTAATCTTATTTCTGAGATTCAATGGATTGTCATGAGTTTTAATGTAGTTATTTTCAATTTTGTTCTTAGGACTAGTAATGTTTTTGCTGATTTTCTTGCTAAGGGAGCACGACGTCTTTTCCATTTCTCATTCTTGGTGGAATGTCCCACTTTTATCTATGGTTGGTGTCTCTTTATTATTGTCCAGGTCTCTTGGCTTAAACTCTTTTATTTAATGATATGCTCTTTAGTTCTTGACAAAAAAAAAACTAGTTTGCTTATCAAAGAGTGTAATACTTAAGTGATATTTATTTATGGTCAAGGTGCAGGTGCATGTAAGCTGGTCTGAACAACGTAGTTACCAACAAAAAAATGTATTTAATTATCTGTGGAACACAAGAGCTCAAATCCCCTTTGAGGTCGAGGCTTCTCCCCCATTAACAAATTACCCTTTTCTTTTATTTATACAAGCTACAGCTACCCAAAAAAAAAAAAACGAAAAAAAAACCACAAGATGATAATCTGAACCATCAACTTCAAGAAATCAAGGAGCGAACTGTTCGACGTAGTTGCACAGAGGAACTGGAGTTCATGGGGCAGTTGCCAAAATCTTTTTCCAGTGGTCATTTGCAAACTTGATGAATGCAGAAACCTCATGTGGTGTATCGATAAGCCCATTCTTGTTGAAGTCAGCAGCTGACATGGCCTTACTGGCTCTGTAACTGCCGAACCATTTGCCATGTTTCTCCAGAAAACTTTGGATCTCATCCATGCTAATGCACTTATCACCGTTGGGATCAAATTTCTGGAGAAACTCATTGATCACCTTCTTGTCTTTCGGGGGAGGGCAACCGAATAACATTTTTGAATAAACTGAAGACTGAAATTAAGAATAACTCGAAGCTCTTGCTAGCTGTGGTTTCAAAGAGAGGTTGAAAGAGAGATTTATAGGCAGGCGATGAGCTGCAAACCCTCTTGATCACGTTTGTTCTTGCTTACCGTAATTGGGTATCTGTTCAGAAGTGGCTGGCTAATTAAAAGGGAAACCCTGAGATTAAACAAGGAGATGAATATCTCTCTAGACAAGTAAAGTGATAAAAAATGTTTCCTCTTCCAACTATTTGTGTTTATTTAGATTAATATTTCCTTTTTTGATCAACTTTAAGACTTCCGCGAGCAGGTAGCATCTGGTGCTTTTGCTTAAAAACTATATTCTTTAGCAAATGACAAACACAAGGGGAAAAAAATTTGAAGCTCTAGATTCATAGTTAGAAAGCTCATATTAATTCAAATCAATCTCAAAGGAGATTATATAATATATATATATCTATCTTAGGAAGGAAACGTGCTAAACACAAAACTGGGAATATAGTAATCCCTTAACTAAGGAGCAGTTACACTATAACGCGCATTTTAAATAATAAATGGGTTGGGGTTGGGTCGAACATTTTAAAACTCTAACCCTGGTCTTGACCATGAGATTATAGGGTTTTGGTTAAGCACTAAGTTTCACACTTTACCATCGTGGCTTTGACACTAACTATAAAACAAGAAAATAATGCAAAATTTCATACTAGTTTTTTTTTTTTTTTAATTATCAAAGATAATATACAAGTTAAATGTTCAATCTTATCCCGACTCAGATCCGTCCTTCAAGGCTAGGATTTTGAGCCCCAACTTTGTTCAAGTTCAAGCGGACCGAGATGATTTTGAGCAATCACGACTAAAGTTGCACCTTTAGATCCAAACATGTGAAGAAAAAAAAACTAATTAGCATCAAAGTAGTGTTACTAGTAATACTATATAAATCACTTTATGTCTCATCTAATGTTA
Source organism: Hakea prostrata (assembly GCF_041222555.1). Taxonomy (NCBI): domain Eukaryota; kingdom Viridiplantae; phylum Streptophyta; class Magnoliopsida; order Proteales; family Proteaceae; genus Hakea; species Hakea prostrata. Next base: position 13,061,466 of record NC_142603.1, read on the forward strand.
TGAGAAAACACTACAAGAAGTATATATATATGTTTGCATAGACAAGTGAAAAACACACAATAAGTATACCAATCTCTTAGCATAATCAACCCGTGAAAGGACTTGAGGTGATGAAGTTCATCAACTGCAGTTACTATAGGATTCTGCTGCCTTATGCACACTTGATGAAGGCAGCAATCTCTCTTATTAGATTATCCATTAAGAGGTTGCAAAGGAGGACCTAACAACTCTTGAATTGCTTATAGCTAGTCACTTCCCTGCCCATATGTGTACAAGTATAGTACTATTATTCTAATTAATCTACCATTATTACTAAGAACACAAAACCGTGCACCACAGCTAGCTATTCCTTTCTTGTAAGTTTAACCAACTCATGCTTGGAGCTACTAGCAATACATTCATATATAGAGACTGAGGTGATGGAAGGTCATCAAGCAGTAACTACAATTCCCTTCTTTTTGGCGTACCCGATGAAGGCAGTGATCTCGTTCGGCTTATCGATGTAGTTATTATGATCAAAGTCATTTTTTTCGATGGCAACACTGGCTTTCCAACCGGCAAAGACACCAAGATGTCTTTCCCACCAACGCCCATTTTTATGGAGATAGTCTTTGATCTCTTGCTGGCTTATACGACCATCACCATCTTTGTCAAATTTCTTAAGAATTCGACCCATCTCCTCCTTGTTTGCTGCGGCAGGGCAGGTCACAGGCATGGTTTTGTGGTTTTGGTTTGATTGTATTGAACACTGAGTGAGAAATGGGAGTAAGAAGAAGCTCTTATTGCAAGCAGTGGTGATGAATACAAGGAGAGGGTGAAGTGGGCTTTTATATATAGAGCCGGAGCTTCAGACCCTGTTCACCTTTCTTCCAACTAAATGTAGACATGAGAGGCTGAGACTGGAAGTTACCAATGGCTCAGCTTTGGTTGAATGGAACCGGAAAAGATAAGTTGGAATAAAGGGTTCCTAGAATAAAGGGGTTGAGGGCCCAGTTCCAACGATTCCTCCTCTTTATCTTGCTGTTTGGATGTTTGCTTCTCCTATTGCAAGCACAACTAGAAAGGATAAGGTAAGAAATTATCATATTAGAGCTTGGTGAAGAGTAACTCAAATAAGTAATAAATTATGACAAAGTCAAATGAGGAGACATGGATACATTCAACGGAGGCCTTTAAATGTCCTTATGTGGAGAAGCAATTTAATTTAAAATTTCTTTTTTTGTTTTATAATCAAGAAGTGATTTAATTCAGATCAAAGGAATTATATATAAGAACTCACAGCATAATTAAGATAACCATAATAGGAATGATGAAAAATGATATGCATAGATTAGGCAAAGCTGATTGAAAGGCAAGAAACCATGTAGCCCGACTTTAGTTGGGAAAAGACTTATTATTATTGGCAAAAGTCCAATGCTTCCACATAGGAAGTCAAAGTTCAAATCCCGTTGGGGCCATGGGCGAAGTGGCGCTTATATTAATTATATAAAAGCTCCCATGAGGATATAGTTGAAGTGCAAGCGTAATTACAAGTTAGCCTTGATGAATATGAATCCAAAAAATAGTTTGTTTATTATACAAACCCAAATAGTTTTTGGATAATACACTTATCTTTATATTGATTTTCATTTCCCTCCCATATTTCCACAACCTCACGTTGTCATCAATCACAATTTCATAGAAACAATGGCCCAAGACAACAAGAAGGTCTCACAAGTTGAGTGTAGCAATTCTTCACATGTATAGATGTAGAGTCCCGATCTACTAAGAGTTTTATTATTTTTTTTAATTTTCTTTAAATATTTACATATGAGCTCTACCGCTATTGTATAGTGAAAAAATGTTAGGAAAAAATATTGTTCTCCTTAGGAAGGTGATTTAGACTTGTGGATGTACGTTAATAATTGTGGGATATTTTGATGAAATCCCATCAGTACGTGTGTTTTATAGATTCCACATGAATGCTTCATATTCATTCACATAGTTGTGTACATGAAGAATCACTAGATTTGACCAACATAGGGTTGCTTGGTTGGTAAGACTAATACATTTTTAGTGAAGAAGTCGTGGGTTCAATAAAAAAAAAACTAAAATTATTAAAAATTTATATTAATATATATAAAAAGCGTTCTAGTGCTTTAAAAATAAAATCACTAGATTCCAATACCAAAAAAATTAAATTGTTAAAAGCAGCGTAGTGCATCAATTAATGACACGCCATCACCTTTCGTAAGCAATCTAGTGATTCTGATCGTTTTACAAATAATACGGTCCAAGAGAATAACGTTTTTTTCTCTAAATAAAAATCAAGCGAATAATGCTTTTCGTTTCGTTTTAAATTAATATTGAAAGAATATTTCCTTTCCTTTTATTACCTTCAAATGCTTTTCGTTTCGTTTTAAATTAATATTGAGAGAATATTTCCTTTCCTTTTATTACCTTCAAAAGTTTATCATGCATGAATTTTATTTTTCTTTCTTTCTTTTTTATTTTTTTTGACATTAGATACAAAAAGGTTACTAAAGCCCAAGACAAATAGAAAAAAAACTATTTCATATTAGAACTTAAATCTATTTGAAGGATCTCCTAGATCATAAGGAGGATTCTAAGGGCCCGTTTGGTTACTTGAGTCTTTAGATTTCAAAAATTTAGAGATTTCAAATCTCCAGACTTCAAATCTCTAGAGTCATGTTCTAAAATTAACGTTTGGTTAGTTTGAATTTTGGAAGAAATTTCTAGATTTATCCCAAAAATATTTATTGAATTATGGTTCAAATCTTTAAGTTTTGATAGTTGGGGAACTCTCCCTATCTGTCCGTTTTGGTGTGCTTCTGGATTCGTTGGGTTGACGCCCGCCCAAAAGAATACCACAGATGAACCCAAATATAGTTTCATCTTTGACATCCTAACTTTATTGGCTTTACGACCAACATGGTAGAGTCGAGATGCATGAAATTTTACTTTCTATTTTAAATAACTGAAAATATGTATTTTATTTCCCAATTACAGATAAATTTGGGTGGGGATTAATAAATGGTCATCAAAGTTAAAAAAAAAATTTTTTTTTTCCCCCGAAATACAGTAACCTCTTCCACCAATTTTGTTTGGATTCAACATCTTTTTGAAAATTCAAACTTAGTATTAAAAAGAGAAATATTATGCATAACAACCATTTCCATTTCTCTTCCATTTTTTTTTTTTTTCCAAAGTCATATGTCCCGGAGCCAGATTACTCTAAAATATGTTTAGAAGGAAGGGGCCTACTTTTGAGTATTTATGATTTACTTTGTCAATGATCATGAGTGGATTCTACTCCTAAATATGTGGCAGAAAAGTGTAAGAAGAAAAAAATTCTCTACATCAAATGGTTAAGGATCCCAATTTTCTTAGAACTTAGATTATTTTGGCACCATCTCCTATTAAATGCAAATATGCATTTGCTTGGGAGCAGTGCTTGCGTGGCACTACTCCCAGCAGCTCACGCTCATGATTGAAAGTTGAATGCTATATTAAACAACAACCATAGATTTAAGCCACATGCAGAAAATCAAATTTCAAGTGGGAGCAATGCCCGTTTTTTAGTTTTAACTCGAATCGCAATCGGTTTGTTCAAAACCATGTGAACCAACTAGGTATGAATCGAGAAACTCGATCGGCCGGAATGAAGATATAAAGAACCCAATGCACAAAGGGATAACTGAATTGATAACGAGAGTGACTCTCGGTCTCTTCGTATAAGAATTTCTAAATTCAAACTGACACAGAGGAAGAAAAAAAAGAAAAACAGAGTCGCCCGTAGTTTCAGATAAAACCATACCAGCTTTTTGGAGTTAATCTCAGTATGTTATAGACGGAAAACGAGGAGGGTAAATTGATAGAAGGCAAGAGGAGTTAGGGAGCATTCCTCATTTTTAGTTTTTCTTTATCGCATTTTACCTTCTTTCTGCAAACTGCAAATTTGGAAATGGGGAAGGAGTTAGCAGAGAGAGAAATTCTTTTCTTTCTTAGGAGACAACCAAGGTAAAAATGAAAAAATGAATCTATTGGCACATTAGGAAAAAAGAAAAGTGAAGAGGGAGGATGTGGCAGCAGCCAGCATACAAGGGAATTCGCGTATTATATTTATAGATTAACATTGGTTTATTACTCATCTCATCTCATCATCTTCGTAATGAATTCTCTGATATTCTGAGGTTCTTTTGTTTACTAGAAGTTAGGGTTTTTTCTCGCGACTGGCTGAAATCAAAACATCTCATCATCTTCCTAATGAATTCGCTGGTATTCTGAGGTTCTTTTCTTTATCAGAAACTAGGGTTTTTCTAGCGACTGGCTGAAATCAAGCCTAATGCTTTTGGTGATTCTTTACTTGGAATTGGAAGTAGGTCATTTTTCATGGAAGAATGCTCAGAAATAACTTATCGTTTCAGTGTTCGGGGGGGGGGGGGGGGGGGGGGGGGGGGGGGGGGGGGGGGGGGGGGGTTTGCCCCCCCGGGGGGGGGGGGGGGGTGGCGCCCCCGCCGGGGGGGGCCCCCGCTTGCCCCCCCAATTTGATTTTCTGCATGTGGCTTAAATCTATGGTTGTTATTTAATGTAGCATTCAACTTTCAATCCTGAGCGTGAGCTGCTGGGAGCAGTGCCCCAAGCAAAATCCTGCCATATGTGTATCAGTGTATCTCTTAATTTTTATATTCCCGATAACACCCTTCCTCCGTAAACTGGATACAAAGAGTATACTGGAATTCACTTTCCTTTGTTAGCCTATATATATAATTGTGGTTTACATTTGGCCTTGAGCACTGCCTTGAGCCGGATTGTAATCGAAGTAAGTAAGCACAGGCTAGGCGAGTGAGATTGCCGGGGTGGCGCTGGCACCGCGGAGGGCCACTTCAGCGGACGATCAGTTGGGATGGAGAAGCTGCGACAACGCCAAGTCCAGCGGAAGTCGGTGAGAATTGGGTAGTCGACTTCGACAACGACGATCACAACTCCGGCGCCTAAAGTGAAAAAAACCCAGAAATACCAACGAGCATCAATAAAATGAAAAGAAGAATTACTTAATTCTGTCGAAGATGGAGAATTTACTACCGCCGTCGCCGGTGCTATCGATTTTAGGGCAATACAACTATTCATAACGCGTGTTCCGCAGAATCGATGCTTATGATTGAGGATTCGGCCTGAGCTTGTTGACGACCGTGGAAGGAGAAAGTCAATGAATGAGAGTTCGGGGAGGAGGGAGAATGGAATAGATGGGTGAGGGTAAAATCGGTATTCCTGTAATAACTAAAGGTAAGACTGGTATTTCAAGTGTTTATTTACTAATGACTTTAACATTTGACAACATGCTGACGAGTAGGGGTATTTGAAACTGACTATTTTAAAAGGATTATAGATATAATTGATTGCAAATACAAGAGTATAGATGTAAATTTTCTTTTATTTTGTGATTTCAGAAAACATGAAATTTTGAAAGGGTGCATCTTCATTATTCTTTTTAATGCAAGGTTAATTAGGATTAGTAGTTAAGCTAAGTTTTATCAAGGTTAATGAGGACCAATCTAGCCTAATCTAGCTCGATTAGGGTCAATCACGGTGGGTTTGGGCTGAGTTGAACCCATCAGGGTAGGGCACGGGTTTTAGGACTTTTTAGTCGTGAGTTAGGGTTAGGGTAGGGCACGGGTTTTAGGACTTTTTAGTCGTGAGTTAGGGTTAGGGTAGGCTTAGGCTGAGCTAAAAGGTTTGAGGATAAAACCATACCAGTGGTCTCTAGTTCCTTATAACAGGGTCAGGATTTTGGGATTTTGTTGGGTGTTGTGTAATTAATGTGCAACACCTGCAGCGAACGATCGAGATCACATTCTCGACTGTCCATTCCTAAAAAGTGTGTTTTCACACTTTTGCGAAAAAGATGATGGAGATCAAAATCTCGGTCGAAATTTCAGTCTCAATCGTTCACAATACCGTTAATGTTGCGCAAATTCCAGCTCATGATTTTGAGCCCACACCTTATTCAGGCTTAGGCAAGCCAAGATGAATTCGAGCAATCAATACCAAACTTGCACCTCTAGATGCAAACATGTGAAAAGTGAACTAAGAGCATTAGTAGTATTACATCTCTTTACATTTCATCTAATGTTACTAGAAAGTAGAAAACAAAACTATATCTTATACTATTATTCCAATTAATCTACCATATATTATTACTAAGAACACAAGACTACCACAGCTAGTTATTTCTTTCTTGTAAGTTTAACCAAACCATGAGCAGTACCTTCATGTAAAGACTAAGGTGATGATCGAAAGGTCATCAAGCACTAACTACATATCCCTTCTTTTTGGCGTGCTCGACGAAGGCAGTGATCTCCTTTGGTTTATCTATGTAGTTATTATGATCGAAGTCATAATTGTTGATGGCAACACCGGCTTTCCAACCCGCGAGGACACCGAGATGTCTTTCCCACCAACGCCCATTTTTATGGAGAAATTCTTTGATCTCCTGCTGGCTTATACGACCATCACCATTTTTATCTAATTTCTTCAGAAATCGATCGATCTCCTTCTGGTTTGCTACGGGAAGGATCTCCTTTTTCTCTGCTACAGGAAGGGGGTTGACAGGCATGGTTTTGGCTATATTGTGTTGAACCCTGAGTGAGAAATGGGAGTAAGAAGAAGCTCTTATTGCAAGGGCTGATGATGAATACAAAGAGAAGGTGAAGTGGGCTTTAATTTATAGAGCAGGAGCTTCAGATCCTCTTCAATGGCTCAGTTTTGGCTGAATGGGACCGAGAAAGATAACTTGAAATAAAGGTTCCTAGAATAAAGGGGTTGAGGGCCCAAACGATTTCCACTCTTATCTTGACTATTCGAATGATTGTTTCTTTTATTGCAAACAAAATTAGAAAGTTTCAGTTAAGCAATGATCATATTAAAAGTTGGTAGAAATAATTCAAATATATATAATAAGTTACACATTCAATTGAGGCCTTTAGACGTCTTTATGTGGAGAATGGATTTTTCTTTTTTCTTTTTTGGTAATATGTGGAGAATGGATTTAATTTATATCAAATGAATTATAAAAATTAGGAACATACTTAAAGATAACCTTAAGAGGAATGATAAAAAAAGATCGATGTTCATAGATTACGCCTTGTATTTAGTATAATCTCAAATAAAGTTAATTAAGACAAAAATCTATACAAGTAATTCCACTTAGTTGAAAGAAGACTTGTTATTGTAAAATGTACTATTTTTATTTCACACCTTGCCCCCCCAATTTCCCACAACTTCACAAAAACAATGGCCCAAATCGCAAGACAACAGCAAGGGTGGCACTCTGTGCTCCCCGACCGTTTAACCACCACAAAAACATGTGGGACCCATAGGAATGGATGATGTTTTTATTTATTTATTTATTTATTTATTTATTACCTATGGGCCCCACATGTTTTTGTAGTGGAAAAGCCATCGGGGAGCACTGAGTGCTTCCTTGACCGGAGTGCAGATCTGGACTTGTGCATCATTATATGTGAGATAATTTGATGAAATCATAGGTTTATATGAATACTTTACATCCATTTCACATACACTCGTGTACATGAAGAATCACTAAATTAGGAAATTCCATCGTCACTAAGAAGAAAGAATCACTAAAAAAGAAAGAATCAAATTGTTGAAAGGAATATACTGCCCTTATACTGCACCAATTGATGATACATCATCAATTGATGACATCCTCAGCTTTCGTAAGCAATCTTGCAATTATGATCGTTTTACAAATAATACCCCTAAAGAGAATAACTTTTTCCTGAGAAAAAAAAATCAAGCGAATAATACTTATCTTTTTGCTTTAGATTTGAGAGAATATCACCTTTTATCAAATTTGTTCTGATGGTGATTTTTTTTTTAATGACCTTTAAAAGCTTATGGTGCATGAAGTTTTGCTCTCTAGTTTAAATAATTGAGAGGTTGTATATTATTCCTCAAATTATAGACAAGTTTAGGTGGTGGAATAATAAATGTTCAAGTTTGGGTGGTCAGAACCAATTGCTTTTTTTAGATTCAATAGTCTTTTTGAAACTTCAAATGAGTATTAGAGATAGAAATAGTATGCATAACAATTATTTTTGTTTCTCTTCGGAGTTCAAGCTCTTTACTCACATAGAGAAGAAATTTTTAATTCAAATGGTTAGATTCATGTCACGTATCTAATTTAAAAGTATGATCAATATTTTTTGGGAAAATTCCGTGAATGTAGAAATCTAGAGCTTCTCTTTTTCCCCCACTCAAAACATTATTTTGTTTTGAAGGCTTATGATTGGCATTTGATCAAAGCTTGTTCCCTCTTCGGTGGAGTTTGATTCTCCGTAGAGCTATTAAGGTGCTGGACCCTGGTTGTGGGACTGGGGAAGAGTTGATAAATTGGTAGATGAGATTGATACTTACCGTGGTGAGGGTAGGTGTGTGCAGTGTGAGTTTGTTAATCATGATGCAAATAAAATTCCCGATTGGATGTCAAAGTTTGCTCTTAATCCCTAGTGTTATGAGATATTCTTTTAAGATATCCCCCTTGGTTTGGAGGAGATACTTCAAGCGGATTGTGATGTTATTATTTCCCATTAATTGTGCTTTGGGTCCTTGACCCTGTTTACGTACTAGAAAAAAAATAAAATTTAGAATGGAGTTCACCTCTAAGTAATTATGGTCTACTTTATTAAAAGTCAAAGAAGTGGTTCTTTTCTGTGTGATGGAGAGATGAGAGGAAAACACAATCTTTAACCTTAACAAGTGAGGATCCCAACTCTCTTAAGACTTAAGTTATTTGGGCACCATTTCCTATTAATAGAATATAGGCTCTCTTTAATCTTCACATTTCCAATAATACCCTTCCTCAAAGACATAACATTGCATAGCAAGAGTATATATAGTAGACTCACTAATTATCCTTTGTAAGTTTTTCTCTTTTTTTTCCTTTTTCTTTTTTTGGCCAAATGAAAATTTATATTAGGCTCCTTACACCAAAATAAGAGTTATTTAAAATAAACAGAGGGGACTATGCCACCAGATTCACATCCTCTATAATTCCTTTCCTTACAATTCCCTGTAATTCCCTCATAGGATTGTGCCATGTGGCATTTAAGTAATCCAAAGGTTATCCAATTTAAACTAAATTTGAATTTTATTTAAACCCACCCATAAATTTGAATTTTATTTAACCTCTAGTTTGTTGAGTAACCTTTGGATTATTTAAATGCCACATGGCACAATCCTACGAGGGAATTGCAGGGAAAGGAATTACAGAGGAGGCGTGTGGATTTGATGCCACCACGCCTTTGTTAGTCTATATAATAGGATGAGAATTGCCATGAGCCCAAAAAAGTAGGGTTTGAGTTGGTTTTTTCAATCTTGAGTGGGTCTAGGTCAAAGCAAGGCTAGGTTAGGGTGAGGCCTTGGCCGGCTCAACCCAACCTTGATTTTAATCTTGATCTTATTAATGATTTATGGTGAATGAGGTGCCTAATACATTTTATTGAGGATGTGGAACTTTTTTTTCTTTGATATAGTCGATTTGGTGTTTTTGATTGTATACATAATGTTACATTTTTATATAAATATTACGATAATTCAATTCCACTTATTGTGTTGGTTATTGGTGTGTTGATTTAATTTTTTATGTTGGTGACTTATGTCTCTTAGGTTTTTTACATGGCACCTGACTATCTATTAGGGTGAAGCTAGTGTTTGTCCACTTAATGGCCTACTATGTATTAAAAACAAAATGGCTTAAATTATTGGACCCACTTTCTTCAACCTCCTCAATATTTTGTGTTGTGGGGTGTTGAACTAATGCCATTTGAATAATTGCGTATTACCCTCATTTACACCCTCTCACACCCAGGTAGGTCTCCTTCACTCTTGTCTTCCTATCCCTCTCGAAGAACCAACCCCCCCCCACCCATCACCATTAAAATAAACCCCCCCCCCCCCCCCCCCCCCCCCCCCCCCCCCCCCCCCCCCCCCCCCCCACCCCCCTCCCCCCATAAATAAAATAAGACGGGTGACACAAGAAGAGAGAGAGGGCAGACAGAGAGAGAAATGGGGGAGGCCAGGGATAAGAGAAGATGGGTGAACCTTCCTAAGGATCAGGTATGGGAGAGTATTAAATGAGGGTAATCAAGTCATTTTATTACCCAAAGGGTATTTAGGTCATTATACATTTTCACTTAACAGAAAATTTTAATTGTGGGTAACTTATAATTTTAGAATTGAAGTAGGTGCCATGTAATTTAGGCCATAATAGTGGAGTGAACACTAGTTTCATCCCAATATGGCAGGTGCTGTGTAAACTTGAAATTTTGAAAGAGTGCATCTTCATTGTTCTTTTTAATGCAACGTTAACCAGGGGATAGCATCACACTAAGTTTTATTAAGGTTAATCAACAGTACCAATCTAGCCTGACCCAGCTCATTGAGAGGTCAAGAATCGGTGTGGGTTTGGGCTGAGTTGAACCCAACAGGGTAGGGCACAGGTGTTAGGACTTTTTAGTCGTGAGTTTAGGGTTAATGTAGGCTTAGGCTGAGCCGCTGAGGTAAAGGGTCTCTGGATTGAGTTTGGCTTTGGAAAAATCCAAACCCTACCTGGTCCTGTTTCACCCCTAGTGCAGTATACCCTGCAATTCTTTATTCTTTTTCTCACTTAAACCAGTAAAATTCTTTTGCACCGGATGTGTTTGCCGGCCATTGGCTTTCTCTTTTTTTTGGTAATAGCCATTGGCTTTCTCATAGACCTGTTTTGCTTATTAGATAAGACTAAGAGTGGCCTTGACATGCACCTAGTTTTCTTATCAAAGGGAGCTACTCTCACACACGTATATATGGCCGTGGTGACATCGATCTACTTAATTAGACTCTTAAGTCTCATAAAACCAGAAAAAGCATCGATCCATAATAATTTTTCAAAGGTTACAGAGGAGCAAGGACCCAAGCACACTTACAGCCAGTCACTTCCATGCCCATATGGGTACAAGTACTTTCATTCCTATCTACCATAACAAGAGCACAAGACTACTACAAAGCTAGCTAGCTAGCTTTCCCTTTCTTTGTTCAACTAACCCATGTCTTATGCAAGATGGAAGGTCATCAGCCACTTACTACAATTCCCATGGCTTTTGCTTGCTTCATGAGGGCAAGGATCTCCCCTGGTTTATCTATGTAATTATTCTTATCGAAGTCATAAGCTTTCATGGCACCACTGGCTTTCATACGAGCGAGCAATTTGGTAAACCAACCCCCATGTTTCTTCAAAAATGCTTTGAGCTCTTGCTGGCTTATACGACCGTCACCATCTTTGTCAATTTTTTTCATAAAAACACTCGATCTCTTTGTCCTTTGGCGGGGGAGAGGGACAAGGGCCGTGATCTATAGGCATGGTTTTGTGGGTTTAGTTTTTCTGGTATTGAACTCTAAATGGTACGGTAAGGGAGAAGTGATGGATTTAAAGAGAGGGAGAAGTGGGCTTTTATAGAGCAGGAGCAGCTCTAAACCCTTCACCTTTATTCCAACTAACTGTAGATCGACATGAGACTGGTTGCTAACCGCCACTGAAGATATCAATGACCCAATTTTGCTAGAAGGGAATCGAGGGAGAGATAACTTCGAATAAAGGCTGCCCAGAATAAAGGGGTGGATGACCTGATGATTCCAAACGATTCCTCCACTTATCATTAACTTTTTGGATTGTGGAACACGAAAAAAAAATTCTCCAACCAACCAGGCTTAAAGAGAGACTCTGGATCGTCTCTCTGACACGAAGCACAAAGTGCTCTCCTATGGCTCCTTTGTATTCTGCGAAGCATCTGGGGAGCACAATTAGGGTCACAGATCCAGGCTCCTTAGAAAAGCTTGTAGATTCAACTCTTAACTTTTTGATTGTGTGTTCTATCGTTATGGTGCATCATATCAGCAATATACCAATAACCTATAGATTGACATATTGTTGAGGTGGCAATTAAATGTTGTATATTGTCTAGATGCTCTATTATGCACTGTTGAGATTGTGTCACATAAGCAGTAGAATACATTCAATAGTTAAGCCAAAATTGGTGGTGGTTTATAAGAGGACTTCAATCGATGTATTGTGCTGGTTAAGTGGCGTGTTAACAGTAATTGGTAGTGATAGCAATAGGGCATCTTGACAATAATGGATCAAAATCCTCATATGTGTTGTATATAAAATAGGGATGTAAATAGATAGGATTTGTATCGGCTAATGACATTATCATATATTTATCGGATTATATTTGGATAGATTTAGATAATATTCTATTAGTTTTTGAACGATTCAGATAGTTTTCAGATAATTATTTTCTTTTTATTTTACTAGTACATATTCTAGAATGGATATGCAAATGAATTTGAATATAAATTTTGACGAACCCATTGATATATTCAGTACTCTAATTTGTTGATGTTGGTTAAGGTTGAGAATTAAAAATATTGTGAAACTTAAAACTTCAGATTTTTGTGTATGCCCACAATGCAATGCCACCCAAAATCAAGATATCAGAATTGGGGTTGTCAATTGATCCGTAACCTTTTGAGCACAACGAATATATATTCGGATCCCCTTTACTGCAGGAGTGTATCTTGGATCTTTTGATTATTTTACGGCAAGAGTGTTACTCATGTTGACCTGATTGAAATCGGAAAAATAGTAGGAATTATTGCAGGTCAATCTATTAGGGAACCTAAGACTCAATTATAGCATTTACATGCAGCATTGTAAAACACGTAGGAGCTCTCGCTAGTGGAAAAAGAAGCTTCGCTTAAACTTTGGTTTCTCCCAGAACTACTCTCATATGTTTGTAGTGATCTTAGACCAAACTATGAACCCACAACGATTATTAGTTCTCACTAACCAAACTTTGAAGGAATGCAATAACTAGAAAAACCTCAAAATCCCTCACAATAAGTAGAAATTAATCTATACATGATTATAGAGAAAATGCAATAAAAGAAGTGAACTAAATCAAATGGATCGAGATCCATTCCGATTTGAGTTACTAAGATTGTGTGCAACCAAAAAGAGGGAGACAAGATAATGATCATGTTCAATACAAGCATAGATTAATGGCCTCAAAGAGATTTGAACTTTTGATGACTACTTATGAAATGTTGGACAAAAAAGAAGGAGACCATAAAATGAGTTTCATAGTAAGATAAATGGTGTTTTCCTTCGATTTCTTCTGTTTATTAGTAAGTTAAGATTACGAAATTCAAAAAGAAAAATATTGTGTGAACTAAAAAGGAAAAAAAAAATTAGTGTCTAAATCATTTACCAAAATGGGATTTCTCCTGAATTTACAATATCTTAACAAGAAAGTCGAACTTCTTCATTCTGCTGCCTTCAAATAAAGGAATTTTTCGTCAAATATTTCAGACTGATGCATCCAATTCCAATATAGCAACTTTAATTTTTCGGGCAAACTCTTTTATTTACTATATCATGAAAACTACCCATAACTGAAACTGAAACTGAAACCATATATACCAAATCAGCACTTATGTGGGATCTGCATACCAAACAATACCCTTGCAAGCTTATTAGATGAACATCTATATCTATACATAGAGTGAAAAAAACAAGCTCTTAAGGACACAAACAGACTTGGATATGTTAATCACTTCTCTACCCACACACAAGAACTATTAATTATTCCAGGCCATCTAGATATCTTGTTTGGGTGGTGGAGGGAATTAGCTTTTTCCCTGGATGACCCTAATCCACCCATACATGGAAATTAAACTATAAAACCCCTGCAGGTATCATCATCATCTTGATCGAAGAGATCAAGTTCATCTTCAGTTACTTACTACATATCCCTTCTCTTTTAGATGTTTCATCAAAGCAGCGATTTCGTCTGTGCTATCAACGTACGAATTGTGATCGTAATCATTGACTTTAATGGCTTCACAGGCTTTCCGACCAGCACCGAACAATTTCACATACCATTTGCCATGTTTCTTGAGGTAGTCTTGGAGCTCTTCCACGCTTACGCGGCCATCACCATTGGTGTCTATTTCTCTGAGAAACCGACCGATCTCAATAGAGTCAATCCGGGGAAGCGGTTTGTGGACAACAACCATGGTTGGATGAGAAGCGATGGATGGAAGTTAAATATAGAACACAACAGGTAAAGATCGCAGGAGTTAATTGAAAGAAGGGGGCTGGAGATGGTGGGCTTTTATAGTGCATGCAGCAGCTCCAAAACCTGCTTCACCTTTTTTTATTCCAGCTTTTTTCTTTTTAAGGCAATCGATAGATCAGATCAGATCGAATAAAGGGCTCCTCACTAATTCCTCAAGCAAAAAGAGATTGACCGCGCTAAAATTATTCTCTCTTTTTATCTTAAGCTTGTAGACTGCTCAAAGTGATTCTTCCGGCAGAGTTGGGATTTACTCCCTGTGAAGAAAGGTTTATTTATGCTTCTTTTGTTCACAATTTTCTAAAAGAAAAATATGAGTAAATCACGTACGATACCAGTCAGTATAGAGAATCCAATCTCCTTCCATCATCAAATCCATGTCATCATGTTCTTAGTACCACACGTCAACCAAGGCACTCCAGAGATTTTTCAGGTGGAATCCACCATGCACAGTACAGTGGATTCCATTTTTTTTAGTTTCTGGAATTTTTGACATCTTAAGTCCTAACATAAACAAAAACGATTTTATACAGTGGAAGATCGATCCTTGGCCTGCTTACTTGGCGATTGCTTCTATTTTATCTTCTTTTTTGGTTAATATTTTTCTTCTCTAGATTGATTGAGACTTGAGAGGTCCTGGAAGCATGTTCCCATTTATAGCTTGATTTTGAACCGAACTCTTCTCACCGCTAGTATCTTATGTTTCGAATCTTTCTTTTAAAAGATCGATGTGACCTAATTATTCCAAACCTTTATTCTAATTTATTGTAATTGGATGGTCAAAGATTCTTTAGAAGAGATATGCAGTCTCCCCAGTCATGATCATAACGTTCTTTTAAGATATTGCAACATAACATATATTCCTACTTTAAAAGAATCTACAAATATCAAGAAGGTATCTCTAGCAGAAAAATAATATCTATTCAAGAAAGTAGTCAGCTCTGCAACGAATTCAGATCTTTTATTCATATGGAATCAAAAAATTTAAATTTATCTGGTTGAATGTTTAACACATGTTCGATTTAAAAATTATTATTTCTTTTAAGAATATTTTGAAAATGTCATTTCCTAGAAAAGAAGACTTTGTTTTAAGAAGCATTCAATCAAGTAAAGTGGAAATTCTTCTCTCCATGTGAAATGAACGATCCAGATTAGCCAGAAACGATAGTTTTCCCACATAAATTGCTGAATAATTTATAAACACGTGCATTTAATTAAAAAAATAAAATAGAGGACCATCTTCAAGGTCTTTGTCGAGCAATATGGCTTAGCTATAGTTCTATTTATTATTATGGTTTAGATATAGTTTTGTTTATTATTGTAAACATCAAATTAGCGTATCATTATTGAGTATTGTGTTAGTTACATGATTTTAAGAGATGTATTATCTTATATTAAGTATTGTATCGTACTAATCAGTACTTTTGGGTACACTTCAATACGTGCTCTTTAAGAGAGGGGGCTGGGGAGAGAGAGAGAGAATAGAGAGTACTTTTGAGTACACTTCAATATGTGCCCTTTAAGAGAGGGGGAGAGAGAAGAGAGAGAGATCAATATGTATAATATCTATTGTTTCTAATATGAATAGGTATCCATTAGTATCATCGAATAGATACTTAATTTAGAACATGGTAAATACAGCCAACAAATAGAGAGAGAGAGAGAGCGAGAGAAGAGAGAGAGATAAATATATGTATAGTATCTATTGTTTCTAATATGAATAGGTATCCATTAGTATCATCGGATAGATACTTTAGAACATGGTAAATCCAGCCAACAAATTTTCACTTCTGTTCTCTTCCTCTTATTTCTTTTCTCATAAAGGTGTCAATGGGTTGGTTTTGAACAAAACAAGAAGCATTAGTTAGTGGTCTCAAAGAAATTTGAACTCTTGACCTCTTACTTACAAAGTGTTGTTCTTTTGTAACTTAGTTAATCCCTCAGGTGGTTAGTGAGACATTTGGTTAAATAGTTAATTAACAAACTCAATTTATATATAATTTTAATTCTTCTAAATTAACACGAGGCCTTGTAGGACCAAGCCAATTAGCCCAAGGGTTAAATCCAAACTGGACCCAACCTTGCCGAGATTAGTTATTTGTAACCCTAATCCATCCTTTTGGTTGAAGAGTCAAGGTGGGTTCAGGCTAAATTCACGGTGGATTTGGGCTGCTTCTGGGTAACAGGGTTTAATTGACACCCTTATTTCCTTGTAACCAAGAGGAATGAAAAGATCAAATTACCAAAGGAAAATTTACTTTACTAGCTACACTTAACTTTCAATTTACAAAGTAGCCAATCAATGTTTCAATTAACAAAACTAGCTAAAATCAACTTAGTGTTTACAAAACTAACCAAAATAGTGATTTTCCTCCACTTTGGACATTTTTATCCATAAGACTAACCATACCAACTTTAAGCAACTACCATCTTTTTCCAACAATTCCAACCCCAGATCAAAACCCTATGTGCTATTCTATTGACACTAAAAAGCTTAGAGAAGTAGGAGGTAACACAAGAGAACACTCAAAATAAGACACTCGCCACTCAAAGGAAATCCACCCAAAGGATAAGACCAGAAACTAGAACCACTCATTCTTCTAAAGCCAAAGGGCAAACTCAAAATTCATTTTGATTACTTGTCAAATTCATTCACAATAGAAAACTTATAGAGAAGTTCATTGGAACATCCCCCATGCTTAGGCAATTCCTAAAAACCCTTGAAAATGACTACCTAGTTTGACTAGCTAATTAACCTCCACGATAGATAAAGACTTTGAATCTATAAAATATCAATTACAAGATATTAAAAGTATGAAGAGGTAGTTGATTGTGATTCCTTCAAGGTATGCGAGTCCCAATGTAGTGGGAACTAGAGAGGTGGCCTTGAGAATGGAATAGATCTAGGATTCCCGTATAGACAGGTAGACTAGACTACTTCCCACCAAAATGGCCATGACTCCCTCTAGAAAAATCCAAATGAGTCACCCTTTGTTGCATTGGAAAATAGACTTCCAGAGCTTTCTATGCACTTAAAAATCTCATGCTAGTTCCTTCACACATGTTTGATTTCAAAAATGACCCAAAACTAGTGACTATGTAGTCATTTACTGTTGCTAAATGTTTTCTTTAGGCTTATAGGCATAGTGGGCTATTTTCTTGGGCCTTAGGAAATGATCTGGCATTATCTTTTTTTTTTTTTGTTGGTTTATTATTTCATTATTTTTATGTTACTTCATATAGTTTTTGAAGTAAAAATATCCATAGGGGAAAGTCACTGTTTTTGTTAGCTTTGTAAACTCGAAGTTGGTTTTAGTTAGCTTTGCTAATTGAAACATTGAGTGGTGAATTTTGTGAAGGAAAATCTGAAAGTAACTAATCATGTGATTTCGCATTACCAAACTATACATCTTACACAAGCATCAAATTTTACAAGAGGCTACTACATAAAAAAGGTACATAATATATAAGGAGTTGTTTCTTTAATAAGGCTACAGGGAAGTATATGAAAATGATTCCGGATACAGTGATTACCAATGAGTCTGGGCATAGTGAATGAAATTATGGCGCTCAATGTTACCATCAATTTTGAAGTTGCCATTGCGATCACTAGCATGTATTGCACGGCCAGCTCTGAGGCCAGCAAACCAGCAGCCACGGTCCTTGAGTGCTTTCTTCAGTTCCTCCTTGGTTATATAGCCATCATGGTTGGTATCAATTGACTCCACCCACTTCCCTAAGGCCTCATCAGATATCTTCTTCATCTTCCTGTTTTGGGTGTCTCTCAAACCAGCAGGGATATGAAGGGATTTATAAAGCTTAAAACCTGGACAAACACTATAGAGCATTTATTCCAACTCAATAATTATGCCGGGCACTTGTTTTTGTTTATGTTTGCCATAGCATCGCATGTCCTATTAGAAGCAGTAGTCTTGAGCATTGGATTCCATTTTTTTAGGTTGTATCTAAGGATTAAAATAACCAAACCACCCCAGAAATATTTTTGTAAAAATATCCATTAAAAGCCTATTCCTACAGATGATCTTTGCTTTATCTGTTGCTCGATATACGATTCTCTTTCATGGCTATGTATTTTTATTCAAGAAAATAAATGATGCAAAGTTTCAAATCCATGTATAATTCATGTGTTTTATATTGCGTGGGGGTCTTCTTGGAAGAGTCTCACATCATTCAGGATTCCCTTAATTAGTAGTATTTGGGTTTAATATTGTTCCTTTTCCTGTTGGGTCTTTCTAAGTCTTTGAGATTAAGTAAATCTATGTCTGTGGCTCAGTTCATTGAGCTCAATCATATCTTCTCAAGTTTATGATAGTCTTAGCTATTCTCAATTTATCGTGGTATTAGCGATCTTGCGATCTACTTCCACTACTGTCTGGCATTAGCTTCTGTTGATGACATTATTGTTCCCTAAAAATCGATTCAACTCTTCATAGCAAATCTCACAGAATTTCTGTAGTTTGGTTAGCACAAGTGTTTCCCATCGATCAGATTTATGTGCTTGGTTTTCAAGTGTCCATGAAGGAAAGATTCCATCGATATGTGTTTGGTTGGCCGAGAGTATGCATATATGGTACATTGTAAAGTATAATTATATAAAATGATCCAGTGTGTTGCATGTTTAAGATAAAATCCAAAAGATTCTATTAAAGTAATCTTGTGAGGTCTCATATATTAAGACATTCAACAACCCAAATCTCACCTACCATTTTAAAGTGAATATCCAACGGTTGTGTGATTAGATTTTTTTTGGGACTCATCCAAAAGATGAAATCCAATAGTTCATGTACATCAACGTCCATCTTCTTTAAAAAGCCCAAATTTGAGAGAAGCAGCAGCGGATTTTTAAGGTTTTTGGCTTGTAGAGACTAAGAAAAATAAGAAGAAGCCAATAAGCAAGATTGGTATGGAAAACAAGCTTGGATGCATACTTTGGTGAAAACATTGAACAAAAATATGAGCAATCTATTATAAACTCTTTCATTTGAAAATTTTCACTTTTCAAGTAGTTGCTTGTTAGGAGTGAGTTTTTTGAGGTTTTAGCTTTATATTTTTTTGGGTAAAAGAATTCATATTGGAGTGGGTGCTCTATGTTTTTAATGTATTGAGAATGGGTGCTTTCTGATCATTGTATTGATTAAAATTTAGTTGGAAAATTATTAAGTAAATACGAAGTTCTATTTATGGCATTACTTCGTGGATATAAGCAGTTTGATCGAACCACGTAAACTTTGTATTTTGTGTTTTTAGTTTATTTTTGCATTGCAAATATTGGAGTGTTTTGATTGCATAGTGGTGGTACAATGTCTAGTAAACCCTGCCACATTGTAGTAGGGTAGACATGTCCTTGTGTAATTGATAACTACAAGACTATCTTGATCAACCTTATTTTGAAATTAATGAAACATCATATTGAAGAAAATTTTAGAAGACACCAATTCACCCTTCCAGTGTCAACCTGGGAATATCAGTCTTTGTTCAATCGCAGGTGTCGTCATCATCATTGCAGCAGATTCTTATTCTATGTATCTTGAAGGTTATTATTCTCTATAGAAATTTCCCAGATTCAAACCGAGTTGTAGAGCTACTTATCCTCAGCATTTCATCCCTTTTCAAAATCTAGATCCCTCGTCCTCTTGATGGTGCAATCTTCGATTCAATCAGAAGTGTTGTTCACATACATTGTCTTTGTTCGCAGTTTGATGTTGTGTTTTTTTCTTTTCAGCTTTTGCATATGGTTGATGATGTTCATTGATGGTTCTCTTCCTTGGCCAAAAATGGGATCATTGCCATTTCATGGAGTTCTTGGCTCTTCAACACTCTCACTCACAATATTAATGCAGATTGTGTCATCTAGCCATATCAATATTGCTTTCAATCCGCAAGAACGTACATGTTTCTCAATTTGATGGCCTAGCTAGGTCTCTCTGATGGTAATGCTACTATTTGTTCTCAGATTCTCACGAGATGCCAATCATGTGTCTCATTTACTCCTTCAGGAGAAGCAACAACATACATGTTGACACATAAGATTTAGTCATGTGTAGAAATTGAAATTTTTGGTTGTGTTTGTTTCTAGAAGCAAGAGTTGGGTGCTTTGGGTCTAAGTAAATAGCTTTAGAAAAGGGTATTCATGGAATTGGACATCCTAAACATAAAACCCCTGCTAAAGCCTCTCATACCGCAATAGCTAGAACTCTTCGATTGTTGTTTCTTCAGCCCTAGTGATGATCGTTCGATTCTTCCTCTCCTCTATCTTCGGTGACCAAAGTTTCTCTTCATCTTCTGTATCTTTAGTAAAACCCTAGACACTGTCTTTGTTGAAGGGGTCTCTATTTTTCATCTTCTTTATCTCTAGTTTCTACGATAGAACGTTCGTTGCTACTATTTCTATTTCCTAAAGTAAGTTTTATCAAATGCCCATAAAAATATTTCTATTTCTAGAAACACTAAAAGTATTTTTTTTGAAGTAAAAACATTTGATGGGTTATCAAATGACCCCTAAAACTCTTTTGTGACCTTCATGCTCAAATTTGAGGGGAGTATTACATGGTGATCTTCTTGGAAGAGTCCAATGTGATTTAGAATTCCTTTTGCTAACTCATATTTTATACCCAAAAAAATTAACAGTTTTTTGGTTCTATATTGTTTCCTTTTCCTATTTAGTATTTCCCGTGTTTGAGATTGAGTCAACCACTCTTTATGTATTGTATACATTTTCAATTATATGAAAACGAAAAATTGCTGAATTCATTAAAAAACTCAGTCATGTCTTCTCAATTTATTATCAGTGTCATGTATTCTCAATTTATCATTTTATATACTTGTTTGGCAAAAACTAAATAATTAAAAGTAAAGAGCTTCCAAAGAATCAACGACCTGGAATTTCCCATGATTAGAATCCCACAACTAGGCTCTAGTAACCTGCAACTCTGAAAACTCTTTTCTGTTCCGAGTTCCAACAATCTTGTTCAGCACTCTGCTCTGTTTTCTTATCATATATGGTAATTAAGCCAAGTGGAATAAGTTTTGAAAAGCAACAGAGAGAGAGAGATGAGAGATCTATAAATATGAATGTGTAAATTACACAGAATAATCTTATTTTTCAAATCAGAGAAAATTGTTACAAATTAAAAATTCATGACTGAATCTGACTTTCTCTTCTTTTATAATTACAATTAAGTGAAAAATACACAGTGATTTTAAGTGATATTTTTCCAATGGGTTTGGCATGGTGAATGAAAGTTTGAAGCTCTATATTACCATCGATTTTATGGTTGGCGTTGTCATCACTAGCGTGTATTCCACGCCCTGCCTTAAGGCCAGCGAACCAGTAGCCGCGCTCCTTGAGTCCTTTCTTCAGCTCCTCCCAACTGATGTGTTGGTCATGGTTGGTATCAATTTTTGCAATCCACTGCCTTAATGCTTCATCAGTCTTCTCTGTATTATGATCCTAATCTTGACCTGGATTCAACTTCACCGTTGCACATTAAATGCGCAGCACTGTGCTGTCAAGTGCCAATAGGTCGAGATTCGACTATCCATCTTGCTTTTAACCATCTGCGAGATGGTCGATCGAGATCAAAATCTCGACCGCTTGCAGCACAAGCTGCGCATTAATTCAAGTCTGCCCGTCTTGACCTTGTTGGGTCAGTATAGGTCAAACAATCAAGCACTTACCTAGATCTTGATCCTAACCTCAAAACAACAAAACAATTCTTAGTTTCCACATTCCTGCACTGTATATACCTTAAGAAATCCTATAGGGTGGCACGATTAAGCTAGGCCAAGTGTAAGAACTCAACCTTGACAAGGCAAAAATTTCATCTCTAATTGATACTCATGGCTAGAGTTTTGAGCTTGGGTCCTGTTCGATCTCGGGAAAGGCCAGGATAGTTGGAGCCATCAAGGCCAAAGTTGCATCATCATAATTTTGGCTAATGCATTCTGAGAGAGGTATGAGTGACTATAACCCTCTTCTCCATTGATAAAAAAACCCATCTCATCGTGAATATAGCAAATCCCATCAAACCACATAAAATCTTATACGTATTCATTGTGAGTGTTATTTGTGATCTCCAAAAAAGTGTGTTATTTATGATCTCCATTACTTTGCAATGTTTTATATCATCATCAGTTCAAAGCACATCAGATTCGATCCGGCTGGTTCTTGGCTAATAAGCCAAGGCAGTGAATCATCTCTTAATACATAGGAGCAGCACTTCTCTTTGACGGCAGTGAATGTTGGGAACAAAAATTTATTGTGACTTCTCGTCTTCATCACCCTCGATGGTGATTCTTATTTTAGAGAGCTAATTTGGATGGATGTGGAACCTGAAATCATATTAGGGAAAGTGCAGAATTTCCCTAACAAAAGCATCCAGATCATTCATAGACGATCCTCCCTTCTCAATGGCTTTTTGACAAGCAGCTTGGAGTTCTCTAGACCTTCTTCTCATCTCTTTAGTTTCTTCTCTACTGCTGTCCATAAACCTCTGCACAGTCCTGGCAATATCTTCTCTCTTCACAACCTTATTTGCACCCTCATAGCCTTTCTCCTTCACCCTCCATCCAATTCTCAAGTCATCTGCAATTAACTTACCATTGGGCACTTGATCCCAAAAGATAGGAAAAGCAAGCACAGGAGTGCCTGCAAACACACTTTCTAAGGTTGAATTCCACCCACAATGACTCCAAAATCCTCCAACAGAAGAATGACAAAGGACCCTCAGCTGCTCACACCAAGGAATCACTAGACCCTTCTCACCGCTGGCCTTCTGTAGGCGTGAAGTGTCCTGCCGAGCAACCCACAAGAATGGAACTCCACTGTCATGTAACCCTGCAGCAATCTCATCCATCTGATCATTTGAAACTGATAGAAAGCTACCCAATGATACATACAAAACAGATCCTTCAGATTGAGAATCCAACCATTTGATATAGTAGTCTTCATTGATGATTTTCTGATCAACTTTGTTGTCATCTTTTGATAGTGTCATGTAAGGTATGGAGGGACCAACAGAGTACTGGAATTGAGAGTGCTGCCTTCAGAGCATCCGTGGATTGTGTATCAAGCTCATTAAAGGAAGTGAACAGAAGGCAGCTTGCTTTAGGTACCCAAGAGAAGGCTTCCAAGACTCGACCCAACCCGCTTCTACCTAGGCTAGTGTAGAATGTTGGCAGGTCTGCTAAGCAAATAGAAGAGATTCCCGGGATGTAATCAACATGTTCATGTCCCCTCTCTAGCACATAATAAAACCACATTTTAGGTTTTAGTAAATGAATAACATAAATAGCTGTTGTAAGCAGCAGCAGAGGCAGAGTTAGGATTCAACATGGGAGGTACAATGACCTTTCTACTCATTGTTTTTACCCTTTAAACTTTTCTCCAATAAAGTATAAAAGAGAGCAAGTGCTAATATTTCACAAAGAAAGAAGATGAGATAGAAAAATGGAAAAAAGTCAAAAAATGCTTTTATGAGAATTAAAAAAAAAAAAAGAAGGTCTAAGGGTAACTCTGCCCCCTAACTGCTATCACAGTTGGGATCCTCTACTTGAGGATTGAAAGAAAGTCTTTTTATTCAAAACCTTTCACCACACATTTTGGAGGATAGTAAACCTTAGAACATGAATAAAATGGATCATAAATGCGATGTGGGTTACCTTTTAAAGGGTCGGGATCACCTCACTGTTTGAAGAGAACAATGTGCTACCATGACACTTTCTAACCATACAAAAAGGGTAAGATTAACATGGAATCCACTAAGAGTCCCACCGTTAATCCATTTTGTTTCTCCCCAACCAAAAAAAAAAAGTTAATCCATTTTGTAGTATTTAGAGGTGGATTCCATTTTTTTTTTTTTTTTTTTTGGTTCAAGGATTCCATCTCTATTGTACAATGTCAAGAAAGCACTACTTGCCAACGCAAAGTTGTTCTAGTGGTTGAAACAAACATCTTTTAGTAAAGAGGTCGTGGGTTCAACTCTGCTGAGGCATATTAATATCCCTAACCCCTAATTTAATAAAGCCCCTTTGTACCAAAAATATAAAAACAAAAAAAAAAAAAAAAAAAAAAGCACTACTCACTTCTAAATATGAGGGAGAAGAATGTCAAGAAAAGCACTACTCAATTTTCTGTCCCAACCCCGGGACTCAAGCAAAAACACAATTGTCTGTCCCAAACCCGACTAAGTTATCTCCCCCCACAGGGAGCTGTGCTCCCCGACATCAGTTGACCGCGAATTACAAGGGGTCCACAGGGTTAAGAAAAATAAGATTTATTTTTTTATGTTTTATTATTTTTTATTTTGAACCGTACATAATTTATGATTGTAATGCCATACGTGGATCGCACCCCATAAGGGTGATGATCCACACCCGACTCAAGCCGCCTCGTGGTAATTTAAATTGAATTCCCACACCCACTCACCTACAAGGCTACACCTAACTTTTCGCCAAACACAGTTTGGTCGGTATCCAATCTACGAAAAAGGTCCCCCCGAATAAAAAAACTACGAAAAATGGTTTCCTTGAAAACGTATGGTTCACGGTGAAGCTGAAAGTGAAACAGGCATTACAGAAAAAGTTATATTTTATTATTTTATTATGATTCATCCAAGATTCCACCTATCCAAGCAAGTAAGACGAACAAGCCTGGGTGGGAGCGTGAATTATAAAAACCATTCCTAAACAGAATATTCTTTTATGATTTATAAGAGGCCGTTTAATTTAATGCCACGTTAATAGAATACTTTAATCCTAGTTTATGGGAATAATTAGCTGATAAACAAGATTCGTACCTGATAAGCTGGCAGGGAAATGTCCATTTTGGACAAGGAGATCAAAATGATAGAACACCGAAAAGACTAACGGCGACATGGTCCACAGCGACGCCACCGGAATATTCCTTCGATTCCCAACACCTACCGACCAAACCAAGTAAGTATCAGCTATAATGGCCGTCGCTGGAGTTTCTTCCTCTAGCTCATCCAGTAACTTCTCCAAAGGACCTTCCAGCTTCGTCGAGACGGCTTCAATAAACTCTGCAAATTTACCGGCACGGCCTTTCTCCGATGGTATGACGTTGGGAATGGAGCGAAAACGAATATTTGCTGGCTTTGGATCTGAACCAATGAAGCTCAGCCACTCTTCTGTGACCACGAAGGTGATGAGAATATCATCATCTTCACCGTTTCCTTTTTCTCTGGACGCTAGAAGCTTGCAGAGGTTCATCATAGGGTTGATGTGACCTCGACCTGGATACGGCATCGCAACAACGTGGCATGGTCGACGGATTTTGCTTGTTTCTGCTTCGATGGAACACATTATCGGGGGCGGAATCTGATGCTCAAAATCTGATCTGCAGAAACAGAGAACTAGGTTCTGGTTGAAAAAGAGTTACTCTGAGTGGAATTAGATCCAAATGACTGTGATAAACACTGATGAACCTAGGTCATCATCATCAGCAAATTTGTTGGTGTTGGGACCGTTTAAATACGTCACGCAACACTGACATTGAAAAGGCAATTTTCTTGCCGCAAAATTTGTGTTTGCTTTCGATGGATAAGGATTCCCTTTAATTCCTCTGCACCTATCTTCCCATTCCCATCAAAATCAAACATATGAAATGCATTGCGGATGTCTGTTGCCTGTATCCCAACTCCCTTGCGTTGAACATCCATGAATTCTTCGAAATCTATGAAACCATCTTTATCCAAATCAGCAACTTCAAATATCTTTTCTACTTCAGGCTCCACATTTGATCTCCCCAATGCCCTCAAAAATGAGCAATACTCTTCCATTGAAATTTTTCCATCCTTGTTAGCATCAAATTTATCAAAAATTCGCTTCATCTCATTCACATTTGGCTCAAAACCACATGACAGTCCAGAGTTTTGTCTGCAATTGAACGACATCAAGAAGGGAAGTTTTGGTTGCAACCTCTTTGAAACGCCATATTGGAAATCAAGTAAGCTCAGTCTGGACATTCTTTAACCTAACTGTTGGTGATATGAGTTCAAGAAACTATGACATCCGAACTTGCTCTCGTCCTTTAAATAGGTAAAGAACTTGAAGTGAGGAAATATAAATATTTATTCCTCGTAGTGTAGTCTTTGATGAGAAATTTTGTCCACTTAGAGTATTGTATTGATGCAGAGGCCTCTTCTGATAGTTTGGGTATTTCAACATCTGATGGATGGGTGTCATATAAGGAACCTTCTCTTTCAGTTCCTGCAACCTGTGTTTCTAAATATTATCCTCTGCAACCATGGTTTAATGGTGAAGATGCTCCGGTGCATAATTCTGTTTTGTACAAGTGATGGGTCTACTGATTAAATTGTGGTGCTGGTACTTGTGTTGATGCTGCTTCTAATTCTGCTAATGTGACAAGTATGGATACTAGCCCACCTCATGGTGTTAATAATGGTTTTGGTTCAACTGTTTTAGCGACCCAGTTGGTTCTGGACCTGTTATTGTTTCTCAAAATAATGGTTCAAATTGGCTAGTGACCCTATTGTTGTTAGTGGCCTGTACAGGCTAAGTTAGCTGAGTCAAGCTGGTATTCTGCTATGAAAGAAGAAATGTGTGTTGTACCACAGAATAATGCATGATCACTTGTGCCAAAACATGATGATATGAATATTTTGTTACATGCAAATGGGTGTTTAAAACTAAGCTAGAAGCATATGGGTCTCGAGCGTGTGCACGGGGTGTAGCAACGGGTGAGCTGGTTAGAAGGCAGATTCAAATTGATCATTCATGTTCGTATTGTGGAGGCATTCAAATTGATCACGTGTGGTGCGGTACAACTATGGATCACATTGTTTTTGAGTGTCCGATTACAAACCGGGTATGGTTTGGTAGGCTCACTTACATACCATTCCACTGCTCGGGGAAGCCCCATTACTAACAGAATGGATTAAAAGTTGGTCCGCTATAAAAAGGATCAGAAAGGAGGTAAGCAAATCAATACTCAACCTATGTTCCTTTATTGTTTGGCACCTTTGGATTGCAAGAAACAACATGATTTTTGGGAGAAAACAAACTACCCCAAAAGAAATTATTGAGGCAGCCCAAAAAGAACATGCTGAATTTGAGGCAATCAAGACAATAGGAGGTGGAGAAGTGATAAATAATATTCAACCTGATGTGAATCAACAGCAATGGGAACCTCCGCCTCAAGGTAAATTAAAGTTGAATTCGACGTGTCTTGGTGTAAAGGAAGTGGCAAAGGTGGTGTAGTTCACTATGCGGAAATCATAAAGGAGAAATTTTACAAGCGGCTCCGAACCGGGGTGCTATGCAACCCTCGGTGGTGGAAGGGGAAGCTCTAGCTAGGAGCAGGTGGATTGATGTTTGCACTTCGGGGAAGACTCGTAATCATCTTTTGGTAGAGTCTGATTGTAAAATACTGGTCCAATACATAAACAGTGCTTCTAGTTCCCCTCCCCTATGCTTGGCTCCTCTGGTGGAGGATATTAGGGAGTTAAGCTCATCTTTCCTCTCATGCTCCTTTTGTTTTATTCCAAGAGCGATAAACGCAGTTGCGGATGCTCTTGCAAGGAGGGCCCTGTCGATCCCGTGTACAACGGTTTGGCCTATTTCCATTCCTTGGCTTCAGGAGTTATGCTCTCCGGCTTGCCTAGGGATAAATCGCCACGGGTTGGGTTGTTTTTTTCTTTCTTTCGGTTAATGGAAGTTTCTTACCAAAAAGAAAAAGCATATGGGTCTCTTGAGAAACTCAAAGCACGTTTAGTGGCTCACGGGTTTACACAGCAAGAAAGTGTGGACTTTTTTCTACCAGTTATAAACCGTCTACTCATGTTATAAAACTAGGTTTAATTTGGTTGGTTTGAGTGTTTCCACTATGTTACAATGGCCGCTTCAGCGACTCGATATAAAAAATGCATTTTTACACCGTAATTTGAGTATACTAGTTTATATGAGTTAACCTCAGAGTTTTGTTGCTTCTTCAGCCCTAACGATCACAATTGTTCGATTCTTCATCTCCTCTATCTTTGTTGACCAAAGTTCCTCTTTATCTCCTGTGTCTCCAGTAAAACCCTAGTCACTTTCTTTGATGAAAAGGGTCCCTATTTTTCATCTTCTCTATCTCCAGTTTCTATGATAGAACATTGGTTATCTTATGTATATCCAGTAAAACCCTAGCCACTTTCTTTGATGAAAAGGTTCCCTATTTTTCACCTTCTCTATCTCCAGTTTCTATGATAGAACATTGGTTGCTACTGTTTCTATTTCCAAACCAAAAATAAGTTGCTAATGTTTCTATTGCCACAAATAAATTTTATCAAATGTCCATAAAAATGTTTTAGCTTCTGAAAAGTCTAAAAGTGCTTCTTGAAGTAAAAACATTTGGTGGGTTATCAAATGGGTCCTAAAACCCCCTTCTTATTTTCCTTTTCAGCTTCTCATTTCCAAGTTAGGTATTCAACTTGAGGGGAGGTATTACGCGGTGATCTTCTTGGAAGAGTCCCATGTGATTCATGATTCCTCTAGTTACTCGTATTTTATACCAAAAAAAAATTACCATTATTTTGGTTCTATGTTGTTTCCTTTTCACATTTAGTCTTTCCCGAGTTTGAAACTGAGTCAAGTCTTTTTCGACTTTGAAATTGAGTCAAGTCTTTTTTATGCATTATAAAGTTTTCAAATATATGATAATAAAAAATTATTGAGTTCATTGAGCTCAGTCATGTCTTCTCAGTTCATCATTTTATATATATATTTGGTAAAAACTAAATAATTAAAATTACAAAGCTTCCAAAGAATCACACGACTTGGAATTTCCTATGACTAGAATCCCACAACTAGGGTCTAGTAACCTGCAACTCTGAAAACTCTTTTCTGTTCATAGTTCCAACAACCTTGTTTAGCACTCTGCTTTGTTTTCTTATCATATATGGTAATTAAGCCAAGTGGAATAAGTTTTGAAAAGCAACAGAGAAAGAGTGAGAGATCTGTAAATATGAATGTGTAAATTACACATAATAATCTTATTTTTCATGATTGAATCTGACTTTTTCTTCTTTTATAATTACAATTAAGTGGAAAATACACAGTGATTAGTTAAGTGATATTTTTCCAATGGGTCTTGGAATGGTGAATGAAAGTTTGAAGCTCCATATTACCATCAATTTTATGGTTGGCGTTGCGATCACTAGCGTGTATTCCACGCCCTCTCTTCAGCTCCTCCCAACTGATTTGTTCGTCATGGTTGGTATCAATTTTTGCAATCCACTGCCTTAATGCTTCATCAGTCTTTTCTATATTATGATCCTAATCTTGACCTGGATTCAACTTCACTGTTGCACATTAAATGCGCAGCACTGTGCTGCCAAGTGCCAATAGGTCGAGATTCGACTATCCATCTCATCTTGCTTTTAACCATCTGCGAGATGGTCGATCGAGATCAAAATCTCGAACCGCTTGCAGCACATGCTGCGCATTAATTCAAGTCTGCCCGCCCTGTCTTGACCTTGTTGGGTCGGTATTGGTCAAACAGTCAACACTTACCTAGATCTTCAACAAAACAATTCTTAGTTTCCACATTCCTGCACCGTATATAGTATATACCTTAAGAAATCCTATAGGGTGGCACGATTAAGCTAGGCCAAGTGTTAGAACTCAACCTTGACAAGACAAAAATTCCCTCTCTAATTGATACTCATGGCTAGAGTTTTGAGCTTGGGTCCTGTTCGATCTCAGGAAAGGCCAGGATAGCTGGAGCCATCAAGGCCAAAGTTGCATCATCATAATTTTGGCTAATGCATTCTGAGAGAGGTATGAGTGACTATAACCCTCTTCTCCATTGATAAAAACAAAACCCATCTCATCGTGAATATAGCAAATCCCATCAAACCACATAAAATCTTATACGTATTTATTGTGAGTGTTATTTGTGATCTCCAAAAAAGTGTCATTTATGATCTCCATTACTTTGCAACGTTTTATATCATCATCAGTTCAAAGCACATCAGATTCGATCCGGCTGGTTCTTGGCTAATAAGCCAAGGCAGTGAATCATCTCTTAATACATAAGGAGCAGCACTTCTCTTTGTCGGCAGTGAATGTTGGGAACAAAAATTCATTGTGACTTCTCGTCTTCATCACCCTCGATGGTGATTCTTATTATAGAGAGCTAATTTGGATGGATGTGGAACCTGAAATCATATTAGGGAAAGTGCAGAATTTCCCTAACAAAAGCATCCAGGTCATTCATAGACGATCCTCCCTTCTCAATGGCTTTTTGACAAGCAGCTTGGAGTTCTCTAGACCTTCTTCTCATCTCTTTAGTTTCTTCTCCACTGCTGTCCATAAACCTCTGCACAGTCCTGGCAATATCTTCTCTCTTCACAACCTTATTTGCACCCTCATAGCCTTTCTCCTTCACCCTCCATCCAATTCTCAAGTCATCTGCAATTAACTTACCATTGGGCACTTGATCCCAAAAGATAGGAAAAGCAAGCACAGGAGTGCCTGCAAACACACTTTCTAAGGTTGAATTCCACCCACAATGACTCCAAAATCCTCCAACAGAAGAATGACAAAGGACCCTCAGCTGCTCACACCAAGGAATCACTAGACCCTTCTCACCACTGGCCTCCTGCAGGCGTGAAGTGTCCTGCCGAGCAACCCACAAGAATGGAACTCCACTGTCATGTAACCCTGCAGCAATCTCATCCATCTGATCATTTGAAACTGATAGAAAGCTACCCAATGATACATACAAAACAGATCTTTCAGATTGAGAATCCAACCATTTGATATAGTAGTCTTCATTGATGATTTTCTGATCAACTTTGTTGTCATCTTTTGATAGTGTCATGTAAGGTATGGAGGGACCAACAGAGTATACTGGAATTGAGAGTGCTGCCTTCAGAGCATCCGTGGATTGTGTATCAAGCTCATTAAAGGAAGTTAACAGAAGGCAGCTTGCTTTAGGTACCCAAGAGAAGATTTCCAAGACTCGACCCACCACGCTTCTACCTGGGCTAGTGAAGAATGTTGGCAGGTCTGCTAAGCAAATAGAAGAGATGCCCGGGATGTAATCAACATGTTCATGTCCCCTCTCTAGCACATGATAAAACCACATTTTAGGTTTTAGTAAATGAAGAACATAAAATAGCTGTTGTAAGCAGCAGAGGCAGAGTTAGGATTCAACATGGGAGGTACAATGACCTTTTTATCCATTGTTTTTACCCTTTAAACGTTTCTCCAATAAGGTATAAAGAGAGCAAGTGCTAATATTTCACACTGTAAAGAAGATGAGATAGAGAAGGGGGGAAAAAGTCAAAAACAATGCTTTTAAGAGAATTATAAAAAAAGTCCAAGGGTAACTCTATCCCTCTAACTGCTATCACAGCTGGGATCCTCTACTTGAGGAGTGAAAGAAAGTATTTTTATTCACAACCTTTCACCACACATTTAGGAGGATAGTACACCTTAGAACACGAATAAAATAGATCATAAATGCGAAGTGGGTTACCTTTTAAATTTTGTAGTATTTAGAGGTGGATTCCATTTTTTTTTTTTTTTTTTTGTTCAAAGATTACATCTCTATTGTACAATATCAAGAAAGCACTACTTGCCAACGCAGAGATGTTCTAGTGGTTGAAACCAACCCTCTTAGTGAAGAGGTCGTTGGTTCGACTTTGCTGAGGTGTATTAATACCCTATCCCCCGGCTTAATAAAGCCCCTTTGTACAAAAAAAAAAACACTATTCACTTCTAAATATGTGGGAGAGGAATGTCAAGAAAGCACAATTGTCTATCCCAACCCCAACTCAAGCGAATCCGGGTTGTCTCCCCTGACAGAGAGCACAGAGTGCTCCACGACATCTGTTGACCATGAATTACAAGGATTCCACAAGGTTAAGGATATGAGATTTATTTTTTTATGTTTTATTATTTTTTATATTTGAACCCCACATAATTTATGGTTGTAACGCCATATGTGGATCACACCCCATCAAGGGTGATGATCCACACCCGACTCAAGCTCCCTCGTGGTAATTTAAAGTGAATTCCCACACCTACTCACCTACAAGGCTACACCTAACTTTTCACCAAGCTCACTTAGGTCGGTATCCAATCTACGAAAAAGTGTCTCACCAAATACAAAACTAAGAAAAATCGTTTCCTTGGAAACGTATGATTCACAGTGAAAGTGAAACTGGCATGACAGAAAAAGTTAAATTTTATGCAAACGGTGGTATGTTAAAGCGGTTAAAGACCCAACTTCCCAAGGGGAGATCTTGGGTTTGCACCCACTTGGCGGCATTACTATAAAATCTCCCCCCAACAAAGTAAATCGTGGTACGCGCAAACTGTCCTAAGACGAGCAAGCCTGGATCAGTGGGTGGAAGCGTGAAAGTAAAAACCATTTCTAAACAGAATATTCTTTTATGATTTATAAGTAGCAGTTTAATTTAATGCCACGTTAATAGAATACTTTAATCCTAGTTTATGGGAATAATTAGCTGATAACAAGATTCGTACCTGATAAGCTGGCAGGGAAATGTCCATTTTGGACAAGGAGATCAAAATGATAGAACACCGAAAAGACTAACGGCGGCATGGTCCACAGCGACGCCACCGGAATATTCCTTCGATTCCCGACACCTACCGACCAAACCAAGTAAGTATCAGCTATAATGGCCGTCGCCGGAGTTTCTTCCTCTAGCTCATCCAGTAACTTCTCAAAAGGACCTTCCAGCTTCGTCGAGACGGCTTCAATAAACTCTGCAAATTTACCGGCACGGCCTTTCTCAGATGGTATGACATTGGGAATGGAGCGAAAACGAATATTTGCTGGCTTTGGATCTGAACCAATGAAGCTCAGCCACTCTTCTGTGACCACGAAGGTGATGAGAATATCATCATCTTCACCGTTTCCTTTTTCTCTGGACGCTAGAAGCTTGCAGAGGTTCATCATAGGGTTGATGTGACCTCGACCTGGATACGGCATCGCAACAACGTGGCATGGTCGACGGATTTTGCTTGTTTCTGCTTCGATGGAACCCATTATCGAGAGCGGAATCTGATGCTAAAAATCTGATCTGCAGAACTAGGTTCTGGTTGAGAAAGAGTTACTCTCAGTGGAATTAGACCCAAATGATTGATAAACACTGATGAACCTAGGTCTCATCAGCAAATTTGTTGGTGTTGGGACCCTTTAATACGTCACGCAACAGATATTGAACCGATAATTTTCTTGCCGCAAAATTTGTGTTTGCTTTCGATGGACAAGGATTGCTTGAAAATTTTGCGAATCTAGTACATGGATGGGAAATTATGTTGAAAACAATATGAAGCAAACTAAGGAGTTTCTTCTTTGGGTTGAAAAGCTAGTAAAAATTCGTCTGGCTTTAACTGGATAACTGGATAACTGGATAAGGAACACATTTCATGGTACAAGGAAGTCTAACAACTAATGGTTCATTTCAAATAGGTTTCATGGTATGGGTCATCATCTTAATGAACTCATGTTAGAACCAATAGACTAGAGATCAATTACAGAATCAAGAAGAAATAAATATATAAAATATTCTTTATGTCAGAATCACTTACCCGAATGTAGTAGAATGAGCGAAAGGAAAAACAGCACGAACTTTCACAGAGTGAGTTGAGGTGTACGAAATGTACTTTTCCTTAAGGTATTTGAACGCCCCCTTTATGCTGAGTTGAGGTGTACGAACTGTACTTTTCCTTAAGGTATTTGAACGCCCCCTTTATGCTGATGGGTTTGACCTTGACGTTCTTACCTCCAAAATACAACAACTCTTAGATCCGAAGGCAGCACTCCAACGGAGTCTACTTGCAAAAGAGATCCGAAGGTAATACACAGCACCGAATGAATAAAACAAAAGAAGGAATTTTCTAACACTAGATTTTCGAAATTCTGTTTTTCACCAAAAACGGAATGGCCTCTTGTTCAGAACTTAACCTCTATTTACTGACTCGTATGGACACCTTCAGAGGGCTGCATATTTAATGACTCGTATGGTCACCTTCGAGGGTCGCAGAGAGTTGTAAGGTCACTGTATGACCTCTCTACTGCAAAACCCAAAGCCGGGTTTTTTAGATCCATGACCCGCTTTCTAGATCCATGACCCACGACCCATCATAGACAACTTAATATTATTTATACAATACTAAGGTGCCCCATGGCTTGGTTAGACTAGGGTCTACGGACCACTACCGCAACCACGCCCGACTTGGTCCAGCTCGTTGCATACGCGTGATCCACACATAGCTCTCTACCAGCATACACCCCACTTAGGAGCTATATACGATTATATAATCATATAATCATTAGCTCCATCCGATGTGGGACTAAACGCATATGGTAATCTAAATCACCTAATATACATCCAGAAGAGTCCTATAGAAACAAGAGTCCTAAAACAAAACTAGGGAGATAGAATTTTAATGATTTTGAAACTTATCTAAATAGTATATTATATTATATTATATATTTTTTAAAACAAAATCCAACAACTCATCCATGTCAATAAAGCCATCTCCATTCGCATCAACTCCTCTCACCATCTTCATGCAGTCCTTGGGGCTGCATCTTTCTCCCAGCTTCTTAAGAATTCCCTTTAATTCCTCTGCACCTATCTTCCCATTCCCATCAAAATCAAACATATGAAATGCATTGCGGATGTCTGTTCCCTGTATCCCAACTCCCTTGCGTTGAACATCCATGAATTCTTCGAAATCTATGAAACCATTCTTTATCCGAATCAGCAACTTCAAATATCTTTTCTACTTCAGGCTCCACATTTGATCTCCCCAATGCCCCAAAAAATGAGCAATACTCTTCCATTGAAATTTTTCCATCCTTGCTAGCATCAAATTTATCAAAAACTCGCTTCATCTCATTCACATTTGGCTCAAAAGCACATGACAATCCAGAGTTTTGTCTCAGGTTGAACGACCTCAAGAAGGGAAGTTTTGGTTGCAACCTCTTTGAAACGCCAATTGGAAATCAAGTAAGCTCAGTCTGGACATTCTTTAACCTAAATGTTGGTGATAAGAGTGTTCAAGAAAACTATGATATCCGAACTTGCTCTTGTCCTTTAAATAGGTAAAGAACTTGAAGTGAGGAAATATAAATATTTATTCCTCGTAGTGTAGTCTTTGATGAGAAATTTTGTCCACTTAGAGTATTGTATTGATGCAGAGGCCTCTTCTGGTAGTTTGGGTATTTCAACATCTAATGGATGGGTGTCATATAAGGAACCTTCTCTTTCAGTTCCTGCAAACTGTGTTTCTAAATATTATCCTCTGCAACCATGGTTTAATGGTGAAGATGCTCCGGTGCATAATTCTGTTTTGTACAAGTGATGGGGTCTACTGATTAAATTGTGGTGCTGGTACTTGTGTTGATGTTGCTTCTAATTCTGCTAATGGTACTTGTGTCCACTAGCCCACTTCATGGTGTTAATAATGGTTTTGGTTCAAGTGTTTTAGTGACCTAGTTGGTTCTGGACCTATTATTGTTTTTCAAAATAATGGTTCAAATTGGCTAGTGACCCTGTTAGGACCCTAGGATGAGAGGCCTTGTGGAATGAGGGTTAGTTAGGGTTATTTGAAATAATAAATAGAGGGAAAGAGGGAAGGAAGATCTTTGTTTTTGGTAAACAGAGGGAAGGAAGATCATGGAATGTTAGGACCCTAGGATGAGAGGCCTTGTGGAATGAGGGTTAGTTAGGGTTATTTGAAATAATAAATAGAGGGAAAGAGAGAAGGAAGATCATCGAATTTTGGAGAGTCTTGTGGGCAGCCGTAGGCTGAGGGAACACCGTGAGGTGTGGGGGTGACTGGCACCATAGAAACCAGTGTTATCTTGTTATTTCTTGCATTCTTGTATGAATTTTTGGGAAATATTATTAGGGTTTCATCAATTGGTATCAGAGCTGTAACGATCCAGGGAGGTGATGGCAGTGCCTTCGTTTTCCGGTGAAGGAGGAATTCAGAGATGGATTTTAGAGGTTCTTCTCTTTTGCTGGGAGAACCAGATCGAGGAAGAGTAGTGGTTGGGGGTAGCGATCCAACATCTGGAAGGAAAGGCACTTGACTGGATCTATCACAAGAATTAGACGGCATTTTCTTGGACGGGATTCAAAGAAGCCCTGGGGTGTGAGTTTAGCGACGGGATACAACCGACGTCAAATTTGGAGATAGACAACAACCAGGTTGAGAAGTATCGAATGAAGGATGAAGTACTGATGGCTACGGAAGTCACGCATCACCAAACGTGGAGCAAAAATATGAAGATAGGATTGAGTGAAGATACCTACCGGACCAAAGTGGAGGAACAATATTCTGCTATAAAATCGAGATGCTGAAGTGAAGAAGCATAGAAGGAGGCCAGGTACAATCGACAGCAAGTTGCAAAGCGGCCAAAAATTCTATTCGCAGGAAAGGAAGAAGACGGTGGAGTTTTAGGGTTTTTGAGGTTGGTTCGGCTCAATCCAAACCGGTCAATCAATTTGGTTCAAACATTAAGGGCCAAGGAGCTTCTAATTCAGGCCCAATTCAGGTATGCTTAGAATCAGATTTAGAGCCCAAGAGATCCAAGTTCAAAGATTGGGCCATACGTTTTCCTAAGAAACCCCCTTGGGCCCAGCCCATCGTATTTCATTAACTCAATATCCAACCCATTTTTGTTAACTCATGATTTTAAGTGTTCATGTCTAGCCCATTTAATAGAATTATTTTGGGCCCATTACAGTTTCATAACCCAAAACCTAATCCCTACAATCAAACCAACGATCAGCCCATTACTCTTCACCCATGGGTTTAAGTATTTGGACCTTACTCCTTTTCAGCATTTCGTATACCCAAAATCCTAGCCTTTTCAGCATTTCTTTAAACCCAAATAACTCAAACGGGTCAAAACCCAAACCCAAACTAAGCCTGAACCAAGAACTTGTCAGAAAATGGTCCAACCGAACCAACAAGTTGGGAAACCATCGTCTTCAACCTCTGAACTTCAGAATAGAAAAGGGAGGCAGCAAGGTTGGGGCTCCAGCGATTGAGGAATCATCGTCTTCCAACAGCTATACACGCAGGCTCCTTGAGATGCAGCGGTGCGATAGGGATTAATTTTGTTGCAAGAAAAAAAAAAAAGAAAAAAAAAAAAAAAAGAAAAAAGAAAAGAAGAAGAAGAAGAAGAAAAAACCCTAGGATGAGAGGCCTTGTGGAATGAGGGTTAGTTAGGGTCATTTGAAATAATAAATAGAGGGAAAGAGGGAAGGAAGATCATGGAATGTTTGGA
This sequence comes from Hakea prostrata, assembly GCF_041222555.1. Classification (NCBI taxonomy): domain Eukaryota; kingdom Viridiplantae; phylum Streptophyta; class Magnoliopsida; order Proteales; family Proteaceae; genus Hakea; species Hakea prostrata. The sequence continues at coordinate 13,098,990 of NC_142603.1, forward strand.
CCCTAAGATGAGAGGCCTTGTGAAATGAGGGTTAGTTAGGGTTATTTGAAATAATAAATAGAGGGAAAGAGGGAAGGAAGATCATCGAATTTTGGAGAGTATTGTGGGCAGCCATAGGCTGAGGGAACACCGTGAGGTGTGGGGGGTGACTAGCACCATAGAAACCAGTGTTATCTTGTTATTTCTTGCATTCTTGTATGAATTTTTGAGAAATATTATTAGGGTTTCATCAGACCCTATTGTTGTTAGTGGCCCAATGAATTGGTTCAAATGTTACAAATGACCCTTCTACTGTTAGTGGGTCTATGCAATGTTGGGCCTTTGATAGTCAAATAACATTCTATGGTCACACGGGCTCGGGCTGGTATACATAAGCCCAACCCACGTTTTGCTTTGGTTGTTAGTGATATTCCTAGTGAGCCTCGTTCTGTACAGGCTAAGTTAGCTCACTCAAGCTGGTATTCTGCTATGAAAGAAGAAATGTGTGTTGTACCACAGAATAATGCATGATCTCTTGTGCCAAAACATGATGATATGAATATTTTGTTACATGCAAATGGGTGTTTAAAACTAAGCTAAAAGCATATGGGTGTCTTGAGAAACTCAAAGCACATTTAGTGGCTCACGGGTTTACACAGCAAGAAAGTGTGGACTTTTTTGAAACGTTTACTCATGTTATAAAACTAGGTTTAATTTGGTTGGTTTGAGTGTTTCCACTATGTTACAATGGCTGCTTCAGCGACTCAATATTAAAAATGCATTTTTACACCGTAATTTGAGTATACTAGTTTATATGAGTTAACCTCAGAGTTTTGTTGCTTCTTCAGCCCTAACGATCACAATTGTTTGATTCTTCATCTCCTCTATCTTTGTTGACCAAAGTTCATCTTTATCTTCTGTATCTCCAGTAAAACCCTAGCCACATTCTTTGATGAAAAGGGTCCCTATTTTTCATCTTCTCTATCTCCAGTTTCTATGATAGAACATTGGTTATCTTTTGTATCTCCATAAAACCCTAGCCACTTTCTTTGATGAAAAGGTTCCCTATTTTTCATCTTCTCTATCTCCAGTTTCTATGATAGAACATTGGTTGCTACTGTTTCTATTTCCAAAAATAAGTTGCTATTGTTTCTACTGCCACAAATAAATTTTATCAAATGTCCATAAAAATGTTTTAGCTTCTGAAAAGTCTAAAAGTGCTTCTTGAAGTAAAAACATTTGGTGGGTTATCAAATGGGTCCTAAAACCTCTTCTTAGTTTCCTTTTCAGCTTCTCATTTCAAAGTTAGGTATTCAACTTGAGGGGAGGTATTACACGGCGATCTTCTTGGAAGAGTCCCATGTGATTCGTGATTCCTCTAGTTACTCGTATTTTATACCAAAAAAAATTACCAGTATTTTGGTTCTATGTTGTTTCCTTTTCACATTTAGTCTTTCCCAAGTTTGAAACTGAGTCAAGTCTTTTCCGACTTTGAAATTGAGTCAATCTTTGTTTATGCATTATAAAGTTTTCAAATATATGATAAGAAAAAAATAATTGAGTTTATTGAGCTCAGTCATGTCTTCTCAATTCATCATTTTATATATATATATATTTGAAAAAAAAACTAAATAATTAAAATTACAGAGCTTCCAAAGAATCACACAACTTGGAATTTCCTATGACTAGAATCCCACAACTAGGGTCTAGTAACTACAACTCTAAAAACTCTTTTCTATTCATAGTTCCAACTGTTGGAATATGCTCTTTGAGCATGAGTGAATGTGAATGAAAATCATTCATATGAAGAGTTTGTGGAAATAAATGTATGGAATACTTATGGACTTTTGGGTGTTTCATCTCCCAGGGTGAGTTCATGAATGGGGGTCATGAGACCTTTTATTTCCTAACAACAAACTTCTCATTTCCCTAGGATAATTATAGAGGATTTTGGGGACTCTTGATTTCCAAAGAAACTTCTCGTTTCTAGCTTGGTTGTTAATGTCTAAAGCTTTTCATTTCCATAACTTAATTCATTAAGTTTGGGAATAAGTGACTATGGCTTTTCATATTTCAAGCTAATTAAAGAGATATTGATCTCATCTATAAATAGGGATCCCTCCTTGATGAAGATGGTTGTTGTTTTGGGATATTTTCTTTCTTGTATTTGAAGAATTTTGCTAAAGAGTTTTGAAAGTTTTCATAGTGTTTTGTGGTTCTTGTTAATGGTTGATTGAAGAAGGTTGATTGAAGCTCTTCCTTCGACAAGAAGAAAGTTCTGCGTTAATTCCTTCTTTCTATTTTAGAGTCTTGCTAAAGTTCTTTGAGTCCTGTTATTTTGTGGTGTTCCGATGATAGAAAAAAGGCACTTAACAAGTTCGTCGTAGCGGTTTACTTTGTGCTAAGTATTCCATTGTTCGTTGTTGTATCATGGGAGACAAACATCCATTGAATCCTCAAGCACACTGTGGAGGGAACAAATCTGTTTTAAGGAAAGCGTCTGACGCACCTCGACGGTTTTCCTTTACTCTTCTTTTTCGGTTCCAGTTCTGTCTTTCCGGATCTTTCCTTAATTCTTTATTCCCCTTATTATATTATCAATTTTGGCTAACATCAACAACCTTGTTCAGCACTCTGCTCTATTTTCTTATCATATATGGTAATTAAGCCAAGTGGAATGAGTTTTGAAAAGCAAACACACAGAGAGAGGGAGAGTGAGAAATCTGTAAATATGAATGTGTAAATTACACATAATAATCTTATTTTTCAAATCAGAGAAAATTGTTACAAATTAAAATTTCATGACTGAATCTGACTTTTTCTTCTTTTATAGTTACAATTAAGTGAAAAATACACAGTGATTAATTAAGTGATATTTTTCAAATGGGTCTTGGCATGGTGAATGAAAGTTTGAAGCTCTATATTACTATCAATTTTATGGTTGGCGTTGCAATCATTAAATGCGCAGCACTGTGCTGCCAAGTGCCAATGGTCGAGATTGAAATCTCAACCTAGATTTCAATTTCGACTATCCATCATGCTTTTAACCATCTACGAGATGGTCGATCGAGATCAAAATCTCCACCGCTTGCAATACATGCTGCGCATTAATTCAAGTCTGCCCGTCCTAACCTATTGGGTCAGTATAGGTCAAACAGTCAACACTTACCTAAATCTTGATCCTAACCTCAAAACAACAAAACAATTTTTAGTTTCCACATTCCTGCACTGTATATACCTTAAGAAATCCTATAGGGTGGCACGATTAAGCTAGGCCAAGTGTAAGAACTCAACCTTGACAAGGCCACAATTTCATCTCTAATTGATACTCATGGCTAGAATTTTGAGCTTGGGTCCTGTTCGATCTCAGGAAAGGCCAGGATAGCTGGAGCCATCAAGGCCAAAGTTGCATCATCATAATTTTGGCTAATGCATTCTGAGAGAGGTGTGAGTGACAATAACCCTCTTCTCCATTGCTACAAAACAGAACCCATCTCATCGTGAATATAGCAAATCCAATCAAACCACATAAAATCTTATACGTATTCATTGTAAGTGTTATTTGTGATTTCCAAAAAAGTGTGTTATTTATGATCTCCATTACTTTGCAATGTTTTATATCATCATCAGTTCAAAGCTATCAGATTCGATCTGGCTGGTTCTTGGCTAATAAGCCAAGGCAGTGAATCATCTCTTAATACATACGAGCAGCACTTCTCTTTGACGGCAGTGAATGTTGGGAACAAAAATTTATTGTGACTTCTCGTCTTCATCACCCTCGATGGTGATTCTTATCATAGAGAGCTAATTTGGATGGATGTGGAACCTGAAATCATATTAGGGAAAGTGCAGAATTTCCCTAACAAAAGCATCCAGATCATTCATAGACGATCCTCCCTTCTCAATGGCTTTTTGACAAGCAGCTTGGAGTTCTCTAGACCTTCTTCTCATCTCTTTAGTTTCTTCTCCACTGCTGTCCATAAACCTCTGCACAGTCCTGGCAATATCTTCTCTCTTCACAACCTTATTTGCACCCTCATAGCCTTTCTCCTTCACTCTCCATCCAATTCTCAAGTCATCTGCAATTAACTTACCATTGGGCACTTGATCCCAAATGATAGGAAAAGCAAGCACAGGAGTGCCTGCAAAAACACTTTCTAGGGTTGAATTCCACCCACAATGACTCCAAAATCCTCCAATAGAAGAATGACAAAGGACCCTCAACTGATTACACCAAGGAATCACTAGACCCTTCTCACCGCTGACCTCCTGCAGGCGTGAAGTGTCCTGCCGAGCAACCCACAAGAATGGAACTCCACTGTCATGTAACCCTGCAGCTATCTCATCCATCTGATCATTTGAAACTGATAGAAAGCTACCCAATGATACATACAAAACAGATCCTTCAGATTGAGAATCCAACCATTTGATATAGTAGTCTTCATTGATGATTTTCTGATCGACTTTGTTGTCATCTTTTGATAGTGTCATGTAAGGTATGGAGGGACCAACAGAGTATACTGGAATTGAGAGTGCTGCCTTCAGAGCATCCATGGATTGTGTATCAAGCTCATTAAAGGAAGTGAACAGAAGGCAGCTTGCTTTAGGTACCCAAGAGAAGATTTCCAAGACTCGACCCACCACGCTTCTACCTAGGCTAGTGAAGATTGTTGGCAGGTCTGCTAAGCAAATAGAAGAGATTCCCGGGATGTAGTCAACATGTTCATGTCCCCTCTCTAGCACATAATAAAACCACATTTTAGGTTTTAGTAAATGAACATAAATAGCTGTTGTAAGCAGCAGCAAGAGGCAGACTTAGGATTCAACATGGGAGGTACAATGACCTTTCTACCCATTGTTTTTACCCTTTAAACATTTCTCCAATAAAGTATAAAAGAAAGCAAGTGCTAATATTTCACACTGGAAAGAAGATGAGATAGAGAAGGAAAAAAAAAGTCAAAAAAATGCTTTTATGAGAATTAAAAAAAAAAAGAAGTCCAAGGGTAACTCTGCCCCTAACTGCTATCACTATTGGGATCCTTATTGAGGAGTGAAAGAAAGTCTTTTTATTCACAACCTTTCACCACACATTTAGGAGGATAATACACCTAAGAACACAAATAAAATGGATCATAAATGCGAGGTGGGTTACCTTTTAAAGGATCAGGATCACCTCACTGTTTGAAGAAAACAATGTGCTACCATGACACTTTCTAACCATACAATAAGGGTAAGATTCACGTGGAATCCACTAAGAGTCCCACCGTTAATCCATTTTGTTTCTCCCCAACCAAAAAAACAAGTTAATCCATTTTGTAGTATTTAGAGGTGGATTTCATTTTTTATTTTTATTTTTTTGGTTCAAGGATTCCATCTCTATTGTACAATGTCAAGAAAGCACTACTTGCCAACACAGAGCTGTTCTAGTGGTTGAAATCAACACCTCTTAGTGATGAGGTCATAGGTTCGACTCTGTTGAGGCATATTAATATCCCTATCCCTATTTAAGCTTAATAAAGCTTAAGCCCCTTTGTACCCAAAAGAAAAAAAATTACTCACTTCTAAAAATGTGGGAGAGTAATGTCAAGAAAGCACAATTGTCTGTCCCAACCCCAACTCAAGCGAATCCGGGTTGTCTCCCCTGACAGAGAGCATAGAGTGTTCCCCGACATCTGTTGATCATGAATTACAAGGAATCCACAGGGTTAAGGAAATGAGATTTATTTTTTTATGTTTTATTATTTTTTATTTTTGAACCCCACATAATTTATGATTGTAACACCATATGTGGATCGCACCCCATCAGGGGTGATGATCCACGCTCAACTCAAGCCGCCTCATGGTAATTTAAAGTGAATTCCCACACCTACTCACCTACAAGGCTACACCTAACTTTTCACCAAACTCACTTAGGTCGGTTTTTTTTTTTTTTTTTTTTTTTTTTGCCAAAACAAAAAAGCAGCGATTATATTAACCTATACAAACGAGAGGAATCCACAATAAACAAAAGTGTATATCCCACCAAGATCCACTTAGGTCGGTATCCAATCAACAAAAAAAAAGTCTCCCCAAATAAAAAACTAAGAAAAATGGTTTCCTTGAAAACGTATGATTCACGGTGAAAGTGAAACTGGCATGACAGAAAAAGTTAAATTTTATTATTTTATTATATTCGTCCAAGATTCCACCTATCCAAGTAAGACGAACAAGCCTGGGTCATTGGGTGGAACTGTGGAAGCGTGAAAGTTAAAAACTATTTCTAAACAGAATATTCTTTTATGATTTATAAGTAGCAGTTTAATTTAATGCCACGTTAATAGAATACTTTAATCCTACTTTATGGGAATAATTAGCTGATAACAAGATTCGTACCTGATAAGCTGGCAGGAAAATGTCCATTTTGGACAAGGAGATCAAAATGATAGAGCACCGAAAAGACTAACGGCGACATGGTCCACAGCGACGCCACCGGAATATTCCTTCGATTCCCGACACCTACCGACCAAACCAAGTAAGTATCAGCTATAATGGCCGTCGCTGGAGTTTCTTCCTCTAGCTCATCCAGTAACTTCTCAAAAGGACCTTCCAGCTTCGTCGAGACGGCTTCAATAAACTCTGCAAATTTACCGGCACGGCCTTTCTCCGATGGTATGACGTTGGGAATGGAGCGAAAACGAATATTTTCTGGCTTTGGATCTGAACCAATGAAGCTCAGCCACTCTTCTGTGACCACGAAGGTGATGAGAATATCACCATCTTCACCGTTTCCTTTTTCTCTGGACGCTAGAAGCTTGCAGAGGTTCATCATAGGGTTGATGTGACCTCGACCTGGATACGGCATCGCAACAACGTGGCATGGTCGACGGATTTTGCTTGTTTCTGCTTCGATGGAACCCATTATCGAGAGCGGAATCTGATGCTAAAAATCTGATCTGCAGAACTAGGTTCTGGTTGTGAAAGAGTTACTCTCAGTGGAATTAGACCCAAATGATTGATAAACACTGATGAACCTAGGTCTCATCAGCAAATTTGTTGGTGTTGGGACCCTTTAATACGTCACGCAACAGATATTGAACCGGTAATTTTCTTGCCGCAAAATTTGTGTTTGCTCTCGATGGACAAGGATTGCTGGAAAATTTTGCGAATCTAGTACATGGATGGGAAATTATGTTGAAAACAATATGAAGCAAACTAAGGAGTTTCTTCTTTGGGTTGAAAAGCTAGTACAAATTTGTCTGACTTTAACTGGATAAGGAACACATTTCATCGTACAAGGAAGTTTAACAACTAATGGTTCATTTCAAATAGGTTTCATGGTATGGGTCATCATCTTAATGAACTCATCCATGTCAATGAAGCCATCTCCATTCGCATCAACTCCTCTCACCATCTTCATGCAGTCCTTGCGGCTGCATCTTTCTCCCAGCTTCTTAAGCATTCCCTTTAATTCCTCTGCACCTATCTTCCCATTCCCATCAAAATCAAACATATGAAATGCATTGCAGATGTCTGTTGCCTGTATCCCAACTCCCTTGCGTTGAACATCCATGAATTCTTCGAAATCTATGAAACCATCTTTATCCAAATCAGCAACTTCAAATATCTTTTCTACTTCAGGCTCCACATTTGATCTCCCCAATGCCCTCAAAAATGAGCAATACTCTTCCATTGAAATTTTTCCATCCTTGTTAGCATCAAATTTATCAAAAACTCGCTTCATCTCATTCACATTTGGCTCAAAAGCAGATGACAGTCCAGAGTTTTGTCTGCAGTTGAACGACCTCAAGAAGGGAAGTTTTGGTTGCAACCTCTTTGAAACGCCATATTGGAAATCAAGTAAGCTCAGTCTGGACATTCTTTAACCTAACTGTTGGTGATATGAGTTCAAGAAAACTATGATATCCGAACTTGCTCTCGTCCTTTAAATAGGTAAAGAACTTGGAAGTGAGGAAACATAAATATTTATTCCTCAATCACTTTGTTACATCTGGGTGTCAAAAGATTCCAAAGTCAAGACTACATGGACAAAAAAAACAGATGGAAATAGAAGAAGAGCAGGCCAGAGAGAAAAGGTAGAATATAATCTCAAAAAAAAAAAGACCTCTTTAGGAAAAGGTAATGGAAGATATTCCTCCTATAATAAAGAAGGGAATATGCATTCATCTCCCTTATCTCTTCCACCCTCCATGTGACGTAAATCCTGTTTCATTTATGGTACGGAATAAAATATAACCAATGAAGAAAAGAAAAGCATTTTGCATTCCAAAAAGCACTGGGATCTCATCAAAATTGAAACTAATGAATAAAGGGGAGATGCTAATTGTGCACATGGTCAAGGAGGTTTTCCATTCTCCAAGTCCTCCATCACTTCAATGTCCTTGCGAGCTGTAATTTTCTGAACATAACCTGCATTCATTTAAGCAGTAAGTACCCTATGTTAGGCCCTCATTTCCTCATTTTGAGAGGACACAAATAGAAGAACTTGATCATTACAGAATACCAACAAGTTGGATGCAACTCTAGTGGCAATGCAAAAAGGGCTGGGTTACACTATAAGCACTAACATTTCAATCAAAGAAATTTGGTGCAACACTGTTGAAGTTCTTCAGCTCTTACCAAAACCTAGAAATGGTGCATGGCCACTTCACCTAACTTCTTATTTGGTAGACATCCAAACAATATGCCAACAGGCATCATTTTGTAATTTCAAATCCCCCTCCTCCAAGACTTTACTAGCATAGCTTCTAAAGCAAGACAAAACTGGGATGGTACTACGAATTCTGCTACTCTATGTATTCCTAATGTTTAATTCGGTTATAAATTCCTGTTTTATTGTTTAAAAAATAAATAAATAAATAGAACTTGATATTAATTAGCAGCCCATTAATACCAATATCGAACAAGTGGGTAGGGAGTTGGGGCATAAAAGAATCTTTTATTCACTAAAACAAAAGTCAGTGGTTCTGGAATTGCATTCATCCACATTTTCGGCCCATGTCATAGTCACAAACAATATATGGATAGACATGATAAGTGGCCAGCATAAGGGTCAAATAAAAATTGAATATGGTTGATGTAAACCAAGGGGGAGAGATTACTTTTATTGGTTATTTGATTAGAGCCTGCAGCTTAGGGAGATTGGGTTTCAAGCTTGTGGCTGGGGTTTTCCAGGGTTTAGGTTCAGCTAGGGGTTAAGTGGAACTGAGGTGTTGGTTCAGTCAATAGAATTTAAAAGGTCTAGGGGTTCAAACTGAATCTGAATTCTCTTAACTTTCTGCAATTTTTTGTTTCAGGTCTAGGGTTTACGTCATGCAAGAGGTAGGGATCATTCCTAGGGTTCAGGAAAGGTAGGGAATGCCACTTGAACTAACTGAAGGCTATAGGGGTGGGACTGAAGCTATTCCTACTGAGAATTAGGGTATAGAACAAAGAGACAGCAGGGTTATAGGTTTTCTAGGGCTAGGAAGGTTCCAGAAGAATGCCATAAGGAAGAGGGAAGAAAGAGAGAGCTGGGGATGACCTTAGGGTTGGGGCTTGGGGTGGTGATTGGCACTTGCTGGAACTTAAAGGAGTGAAGAAACAAAGTTGCTGCTGCCGAATTGCTAGTTTTGATGAAAAACAGTCAAACTGGGGTTGCCACAGGGTTTCCTCCTTTTGGAAACCCTACCTCAACCTATTTGATCCTCCTTGGCTATAATTCTCAGCAATTTTTATTCAGCAATCAATCAGATTTATTACATTCCCTGGCTTTGAACTTGTAGCCAACTAAAAGGAACTTCTGATTCTTCTGAGATAAGTCAAGATAGGGTAGGGCACCTGGAAAATGACCAAACTACCCTTAGATGGTATGGCTCCTCAGTGGGGTCATGGGAAGAGTGCTGCTGCCCTAGTTCTTCTTGCAGCTTCTACTGGGGGGCTCCTGGGTTGCTTTTCATGACCGTCAAGCCTAATCAAGTTTACCGGGTTTTTATTTTCCTCTTTTCTTCCCTCTTTTTTTTTTTTTTATTTTGGGGGGGGGGGGGATGGGGGCAGGGAAGTGCTTTTGGATAGGCAGAAACATGGCATCCCCATATCAAGAGTGATTTGATTGTGCAATCCACGGCCTCAATTCAAAAAGATACTCCATCATGCTCCCCATGGTCATTATTATGAAAGCATCAAGGCACCTTTCAGGTCAGGAATGCTCCCCACTGTGTGGATCTCTGAATCATAGCAAACACATCCTATCCCACAGTAAGCAGAAGCTTCCCCAAGTGAAATACAATGGAGTGTTCTAGTAAGAGAATTTCACCAAGGTTGAATTCAGTTGCTTTCCAAGGAAAACGTGGGAAGAGAAAACTGTCCCTGAAAATTGTGGAATTTCCGTTCAATTGTTTCCTAGAGAAAAGCCTTGTTGGCAAAGTTTGACTGCTAAAATGCTTCAGACGAAAAGGGAGAGACTCAACTAGAAAATAAAATTCAAGGAAGGTTTTTCCATGTCCACACGAACAACCCTCTGAAAGAAACCACTTCAGGCAACTTCTCCTTGACTCATCAACCCCCTCTTTCTCAGACATAATCCCAACAAAACAAACAAATACAGAATAATATTTCTCTATTTGTAACCAAGAAGAATTCAAACAGAACTCATAACCATATAATTTTACCCTTAAATGACACTGTTGTGCCCTATTTAAAGTGACTACTATAAGTCCACTACATTAATCCCCTAATGATTTTGTTGAACCAAGTAGTAGGGTGAGCACTGCTGGTCAATAACCATGCTGTTGGTGTTGCCCACCCTCAATGGAGATAAAAACCCACCACTTTTGACGACATCCCATCATCAACACAAAATATCTTCTCTTTGACACTTGCATTTGGTCCTCCATTTTCTCTGCACTTCATAATAACGTTAAGGCATTACATCCTTTCCTTATTTGCTCCTTTCTATTTTCAAGTCTGTCTTTCTATATCATTCCAAGTGATACATGAGAATCTGATTTTTTTTACATTTTAAAAGTTCTGTGAGAGAGGTACTTTCTCCTTATATTCACTCAGGTTGTCTGCATACCTAGATTTCTTCAGTTCCTCCACAAGCTTCTCCATTGGCTACTGCCAGTGGCTGGTGTACTACTACGCTCTTGTCATCGTCATTAAAAATTTCCTCACTACCTTTGAGTTTGATTTCATTGGCAGATTATTATTCCATCAACTAATCCAACAAGGACCAAAGAAATTGCCATAAGAAGGAAAGTGAAAATTGACAGAAAGCCACAGAACCAGCCTATATGGCAGTCAGTGAGTTTGAGCCTATGGCTACGACAGGCACAGAAAACATTGGATGAGAATTTGCTTCTGCAGTACCCAAAGCAGCCACATGGATCCATACCTTCCTTTCCAAATTCCACTTGTTAGAACTCCAAAACCTTAAGCCAGTTTTTCAGTTCACTTCTCAGCAGAAAATGGCAACTCCATATACATGAAAGGAGTAGACATCATTGGTGAACTGAATGGAAGACAGCAATGAGGATGCACGCATAACCCAGTCTGGCCTTCGTTTGAACCAGGGCAGAGCAGTTTTTCAGTGTCGGACAGCCCTGGATTTGGACACCTTCGTTAAATTCTATTACTTTTCAGATTCCGCAGATCTGACATGATATTCATGAGTATCCATACTTAAGAGAAGAGAGAATACATTGACACAATCCCAGTATGAATGTTTTTCTTCGCACCCAGCAAAGGCCAATCAAAGAGCAGTTGTAAGGCCTACAAAGAGTTTGTATCCATGACAGGAGATTTCTTTAATGTGTGTGTGCATATTATGGAATTTCAAGAGACCACAAAGAGATAGATCCTTAATTGCCTAAGAGGAATTAGATCAACCGGAAAGAGAGAGAAAGATAAAGGTGGGGAACTCAAAGAGACATCCAGATGTGAGAAAGAGAGAGAGTTAAATCCTCTTTAATCAATCTAAGAATAACAACAATCCAATCTTGATGATAAAAAGGAAGGAACAAAGGGATTTTCCTATACCTCTGTGGAAGTCCAAAATGCACCGTCAGTTGCATACCTTCGTCCTTTGCTTGAGACAGTAAAGCACTGGAGACCAAGCAGGTCCCCAATTTAAAAATTTGCAAGTGTGATCGTTGAATCTTGAATGAGAGCTCTAAATCATTTTCAAGTGTGGGTATTAAGGATATAATGGTCTTCCTCCTCTAATATCACACATGCGATATAGCCACTCATGGAAACTTAGCTTGATCTTTGCAATCTTATCATAACACTTCATGCAAGCTTATTATAACATCTCATGTGATTGTGTACATTCCTTATCTTACCATGACACCTCATGCAAGCTTATCATGACACCTCATGTGATTATGCACATTCCTTCTTTGCTTAAATAGGATTAAGAAATTCTATTCCTATTGTTGTACAATCCGTCTATGTGACAAATTACATTAGGAAACGCTTTATGTATATATTGTTCATTGAGGCTCAATACAAAACATTGAGATGTAGTGCATTAATTTTTCCTTGTGTGTCAGCATGGTATAACGAGCCTAGCTCCAACGAGCTCCTACCTCTTCTCTGTTTTTTTTTTTTTTTTTTGGCCTCTATTCCCATGGCCAACGAATCTCCCATTCTCCCCCACAATCCACTTCCTATTCCACCACCATTGCACTCAATATTGCTGTTCCACCTCTCTCCTCCATCTATTCCTAATGCACATCACTATCTCTCTATAAAACTCACCTCCATAAACTTCTTATTTTGGAAAACTCAAGTAGGGCCCTTTCTTGAAGACAAGACCATCTTGGTTATTTTGATGGCTCCTTCCCCTATCCAGCCAATCCCTCTCTTGCAGCCTCCTAAAAGCGACAAGATGCCATGATAAAAAGTCTTCTTCTCTCTTCCCTCTCGGAAGAAGTATTTCCCCTCGTTGTGGGAAAATGCACTAGCAAAGATGCTTGGGAGACTTTATTCAAGGCCTTCTCCTCCCCCATCTAAGAGCCACATCATGTTTTTACATATGGCTCTCCAAGAATTAAACCAATAAGATGACAAATAAGTGACTTCCTTCCTCCAACGTGCCAAGTCCATTATGGAAGAATTGGAGGTGGCTCGTGAACCTATTTGACCCTCCACCTTCAATCTTCATATTTTTTTAGCTCTGAAATCTGACTTTCAGGCCATGGTCTCATCATTGTTGACAAGAACCTCTGCCATTGAATATGATGACTTACATGCAATGCATCTCTATGTTTTGTATCGAGCCTCAATGGGCAATATATACGGAAAGAATTTCCTATTGTGATTGTTACTTAGAAGATTTTCTAATCATATTAATACCAAAGAAGGAATGTGAACAATCACATGAGGTGGCATGATAAGCTTGCATGAAGTGCCATGATAAGATAAGGAATGTACAAAGTTGCATGAGGTATCATGATAAGACTGCAAAGAGCAAGCTAAGTTTCCATAAGTGGTTACATCCCATCTATGATATTAGAGGAGGAAGACCATAATACCCTTAACAATGGGAAACCAACTTAAATTATCAATTATTTTCCTGTTCCAAGATGTTGCTGCCTTCTTGCAGAATTTTGTTTGCTGCAGCAGCTGGAGCCTGCAGCCATCTGTTAGGATCTTGCCACGTACACAAGAACAAATCTGACGGGTTGTGAGAGAAAGTGTGGAGGTGTGTGTGTGTGAAAATATGAGTTTTTTTGCCTTCACGATCAAAGTTTCAATATTTTCTAAATTTACAAAATTAAGTCCCTCTACCCAACTCAATCACCCTAGGTGCAAATAACTGCGATAGCGAAAGAAGAGACAAAGGTGAGGGGATTCCATCATCACTTTCGAATGACAAAAGGTGAGGGGGATTCCATCATCAATTTCTCATTGTATAATAGTTGTCGACTTGAGATGGAAGAAGATCTTTCTTGAGCAGAACCTTACGAAACGCATTCACCACTTCTTCCTCCTCTGCGTCTCAAACATCTTCAATTGTTACAAATGAAAACTGATTGTCGCCTATTCGGTTATTACCTCTTTTCCTGAGAGTACATGAGAACCTCGTAAAAGCGCTCATTTTTTTCTTTCTAATAGATCCACCTTGGCCATTCTCCTCTCATCCTCAGATGTTTCATAGTCATATTTCCTCGCCCGTTCATCTTCTTGAATTAAATATCCATCATCTAAAGTAAAAAGCAATCAATATACACAGCTCATCAAAATATATCACAAATCTGTTCTCTCCCAACTCATCCAATTCCAGACTACAAACTTGAAACTCGAATTAGCTGGCATTGTCAACGCTCATGAAAAATCTGATTTAGAGATAAAGAAATACAAGGAGAAGCTACAATGTAAGCTCTGGATCTCTACAATCTATGACAATGGTCTCTTTTTGATGTATCTAAATTCGGATAAATTCACTAGAAAAATGTTTCAGCAAGAATGAGCAATAATGAGAAAGTAAGATTGAGAATGGATTTTCTTCAGCAATGTGAGACTTGATCCAGAAATCAAATAGAATAGATACTTGGGAATTGGGACTGAAAAAGATGAAAGAGAACGGAATGGAAAGAAAGTGAATCTGTGTTGTTCTTCTTCTCTGATTGTTCTCTGGAAGTTCATCTTTGTTTCCAATCTATTGGAACCATGTCCATGAAGAGTGTGTGCACCAGCTAATATAGCTCGCTCACTTCCATCTTGCTTTAACGATTATCATACAATAAGAAGATGATGACGGAATCCCCACTCACCTTTGTCTCTTCTTCTCTAGTCGAGGTAATTCGTATCTAGGGTTTGGGAAATTGGGGATTGAACCAGGTAGAGTCAGGGACTTCATTTTGTAAATTTAGAAAATATAGAAACTTTGAATGTAAAGCCAAAAAAACTCATATTTACACACACCCACACTTTCTCTCACAACCGTCAGATTCGTTTTTGTGTATGTGGCAAGATCTCAACGGCTGGCTGCAGGCTCCAGCTGCTGCAGCAAATAAAAAACTCCTTCCTCCTCCTTTTTGGGAGCATAGTTTAGCGTGTGATCTGAACTCCAATGAGATCAGTCTGAACCAATTCAATCCTAGTGATCGTAAAGTGCCTGGGAAGTTCAATTCAAGTTTCTATTCAAGTTGATAAATTCTTCAATTTCTTGAGTATGCTTTAGGTTTTGTTCAAATTGATCCATCATGAAGATGCTGCCAAGGTTCTACTTCAGAAACAGTAAATTGATCAGAATCCCCATTCCCCAATTCTTCTTCTAATTCTCCATTAACTCTTAACTTTTCTGATTTCATCTTTAAGTTTTTAATCCCATAAAACTGAAATTACTTCTCATCCAGCCATAGAACTTCCATATTCTGAACAGACAACCCATTCGAGTCCCTTAACTTTCGATCTAAAGCTGGTCCACGTCTGTCTTGCCAAAACCCTAAGCTTCTGAATCCATCCCTAACCAGCTAAGTCCATGAAACTCAAATTACATATAACCTGGCACTCCAGACATCATCATGTTCTGATCCCATACTCACCATATCATTCTAACAAAACCATTCAAGTTCAGTTGCATTTTGACAAGTAGAAGTCCTAGAACTTCACCTTTCACTTTTTCAAAACCCTAAATTATTGCTGAAACTCCAAACTTAGCATTCAAACCTTATCTGCGGAAATTCAAACTTCTGCTGGTAGACTACCATCATTTAGTGCTCATAATTGTACCATCTATGCTGACATTGAGCATGCCTTTATCTTCAAGTGGACCCCACACCAAGTTGCCATTTGGACTGGCTGTTCATAAAGGATACGGTCAGACATATACAGTTGATAATTTTGGAACTTCTGCTGCTTGCATACACTCCATGTATTCTCCACTATTTGGCAGAATATAATTGGCTTCTTTGAGGTATTCTGCTTGAAGGGGAATTCACAGAAGTATTATGCCTTCATAAAGCACTCTAGGCTTGAAACAGTCACCATGCCACTCATTTGGTAAGTTTGCAAAAGATGTATTTGATTGTGGATTCTACTGGTGCTATTTTGATAATTCTAAAAAGGTCAATTTACAACAATATTTTCAAATAAAAGACTTGAGAGATCTTTGGTATTATTAAGGGAATTAAAACCATCCATAATTTTCAGAGAAAAAATGTACCAGTCATCTCAGAGAAAATATGTTACCGATCTTTTGACAGAGACTAGAAGGTTTGGTAATAAGCCTATCAAAACTCCTATGAATCCCTAATGAAAATTTGAGACATGTGCTGACAAGGAAGTGGTTGACAAAATCACTACCAGCGATTAGTTGGTAAATGTATACATCTCACTCACAAGCCACGATTTCTTTTCTCCATCGGTGTGAATGGTAGATGCATTGAAAACACAGTCAGACTCCATAGGAAGCGACATGTTGAATTCTCAAGTATCTTAAGGGAGCCCTAAGGGAAGAACCTATTTATATTTGCCATCCCCATGCGGATACTGTTGGTCATGGGCCATGGCAAGAGAATCCGTAGTTGTTGGAGACAGTCTTGTTACACGGCAAGAGAAAACCTATAGTTGCTCGATCTAGTGCAGAGACTAAATATGGGGGCATGTCTCACACTGCAGTGAATTGGTATGGTTGATCACTTTTTCAATAACTAGGTTTTCCAATTACAAGCCCATGGATATGCATTGTGACAATTAAGCTATTGAAGTTGGTTATCACTACATATGAGATGTTGTGAAGACGGAATTTTTTTCAACATCATTTTCCCGGATATGTTATCACAAGCTAACAGGTGTTTAATTTTTTATTCAATGTTGATGAACTTTTGGGTAACTATATGTGACATATAGGCTGTCCTTTGTTGTACTATATTTTTAATGCTCTAAAAATAAGTGGTGGGAAGTCACGATTGGGTTTTGTATTCTTATCGTGAGCTACTCTGTTTTCTATTCTCCTCTTCTCATCTTCTTTTCATTTTGAACACACTGTACATGTACTTGTACGCGATTCTTGGTAATTGTAATTGATCAGAAGTAAAATACACCAGATAACAGATAACAAAACCAGAGGATAAAGAGCTGTGCGATAGGTTGAATGAGTCCTACCACTAGCCAGCCTATGTATCAATACCAGATTGAAACTGAAAGAACGTAACAAAAAGAATCAAAACTCTCAGCTAGCTAATCCTAATTGCAGTAAGAAACCATTTCTTATTACAATAAGAAACTCTAAAGAACTTAGACAAACACCATCTCATGGTATAGATGTCCATGGATTCCCATTTAGTTCATACATAGCTTGGAAAAGCCACCAAGAAATACAGGTCAACATGGTGCCTATATAAACACATTCACCAAACTGACTGCAGAAGTTGATGAACAAAGTTAAAATAAGAGTCTGTTCACCGTATTTAACCCACAACACCAGTAAACAAAGATATGCTCGGCCCATTAGTGAATTTTGACTGCAAGAATATAATTTTAAAGCTTGGTTATCCCAGTAAATCTTCATAAATTAAGGAACTCAGAACCCCAATTGTTAAGGGTATATGTATGTACTGGTTGAGAGTCCATGGTCAGTGGCTGATTTGGTATCAGCCATCAAGAAAAACAATCAAGAAATCTTTCAGAACAATCCAAAAGATGGGCAAAAGAAAATATCAGCAAATAAAGGTGTTAGAAAACCCTGACTTAAGAATTGAATGGCCATCAATAGCTAGGGAATATAGCCAACAATTGATTCTAACTGATAACCAATAATAAAAACTGCAGAAAATAGGAGAAAAACAAGAAGTCCTAAAAAGAGGGTTCTCCAAGCTGAGATTGAGTTGAATTACCAATCACCAGCAGCCCATAAAACCTTCAGGACAAGCACAAAGATACTGTTATACATAAGCATCAATTCCATAAAAATCAAGAGCATCTGCAGGCTAAATAAAAACGTAATTTCAGAATTTTAAAAAAATAATAAAAAGGCTAAAGTGTAGATGAACGGACGTGTGAATAGGTTAGCTAAACGGCTTTGAATATTCACCGTCAGATTTGTTAAATTAAATCTAAATTGTCCAATAACATTCCTATTTTTCCCCCCATTATTTATGGGTTAGTTAAATTTATAACCTATTATCACCGGTCGATTCTTGTTGGCGGTAACACATCTTTCTTCTTCCTCTGTTTCTTCTCTAATATAGTTATTCTACAGGTTCAACACTTTCTTCTTCCTCGGTTTCTTCTCTAATATAGTTCTTCTGCAGGTCCAACACAATCGATTTTCTGGAGAGACTTAGAGGAAAAAAATGAACATAAATATGTGGGAATCTCTAGTTTGTATCCTTCGAGATGGAATTAGAAACAAGAAAGAGTCATGAGATCTCAGGGAAGACGAAAATTTCTTTTTCACTTCCTCAAGATGACAGCAAAAGAATTACAGCAATCAAAGGGTCCAAACTTGATAAACGCAGATGAAAGAATTTCCCGAGTCGATGGAGATGGAGAGGGAACAGAGGAAGAAGAAATTTAACCGTTACTCTAACCACCAGCGAGAATCGAGCATTGTTTTCTTTTCATTTTTTTTCTTTTTAAAATTTAACTGGTGATAGAAGGTTATCTTAATTAATCCATAAATAATAGGAGAAAAAATAGGCATTTTATCGGAACGATTCACATTTAGTCAACAAATCTGACAGTAAAAATTTAGAGTCGTTCGGTTAAAACATATTCACACGTCCGTTCAGCTACCCCCTTAAATAAAAATTGAACACCCAAAACAAGATATCGCTTGGAGTAAAAAGAAACCTCGTTAATCTAATCTCAAGAACTTAAGAACGGTCAAACTGCCCTGAGTGCCCTCAAACTTTAAGATTAATCCACTGGTTGGGTGAGAAGTTATTTAATATATTGACAGGGAGAAAATAAAGTCCAGAATCCAAGCCAATAGAGTCAATTTGTACTAATCCTCTTAATTCTTAGGTGCAGTCAATCTTTTACTTCATAGAAAGTGCTGATTGGGATGAAGACACACTAGTTCATCATCACACCATCACCATCTTCAATAGGGCCATACGTAGATAGCCAGTAACATAGGGTGGTGCAACCCTCTAGTGAAGAACTCTTGAGATTTTCAGAACCAGAGCCAATTGAATAGGATGTTTATGGAGTATGCAGTCACTCAAATACCATGTAATTGAATCAGAAGTAAATACACCAGACACAAACCAGAGAAGGAGAGGTGAGAGGAAGAAGATGGAAGATCTAAGAAAATGGAGGAGGCTGTAAGATAGGTTGAGTACTCCTACTGTCAGCCAATAGAAAATAAGTGAACTTCTAATCTAGTTAGTCCTAATCAAAATAGGAAACTGTTTCTAACTACAATTGTAAAATATGAAAAGCTATAAAAACACCATCCCATGGTATAGAGGTCCATGGGTGACCAACTGACATACACTTACTATAACACTATTCTTACAATAATGTAAATAACTGATTCGCTTGTCCTTACAAGTCTGGAAATGGATTACAAGTGTATAAATGGATTACGTGTGTATCCATATGATAATATTAAATTGACAATTCCTCAAAAGTTACCAATGAGCAAAATCCTAAATGCAGCTTGATCTAAACTCCATGGGAAATAACTCAATGCTTCCGAGGCTTTAAGCCTTAGGGATCAATCAAGAAGCAAGCTTTAATGTCAGCGAGCAATTACAGTCACATACCTCAAACAATCCTTTCTTCCTGTACTCCTTTGAATGGCTAAAGGACGGCTCCTATTCTCATTCCATGAGCTTTTTCTCCCCACCAACGTGTATTTCTCACAAGTTTTCTAGTTTGGCAAAGAAAAAATTTTATTTTTCTCCTCTTAGCTCTCTTAGGTTCTAAAATCTAGCATGATTGCATCAGATTCAACAATAAATTTATTTGCTTCATAAACAAATAACAACTTCCACAAGCTACCTTGAGAAACCTAAGCAAAATTTAGGTCATATCCCAACATCAAAGATAAAAATCCACCACAGGTAGGTGTTCCATAAATAACAAGAGATAGGTAATACTATAACTTAAACAAGACAATCAGCAGTGAATATACGATGATTTACTACCAGCATGTGGAAATCCAACCAAGCAATAGTAGGAGAGAGGGGGGGAGAGTGAGCGTGTCGGATTGGATAAAACAGTAAGCTACAGGATCAAAGAAGCATGTGAAGGAGAGTAAGTACCAATTCCAAGGCAAGGTATGCATTTGCAAATAGTCTCCTTCCCCCTTTTGTTGTAATAACTGACAAAACCTGTACCTTGGCAACTATTACACTTTCCAGTCCATTCGTAGACCACTTCTTTACAGTCCTAAACTCAGAAGGAGGAACAATTGTATTGGATAAAAAAAATTGTAACGGATTTAGTCGGCAAGAGAGAGAGAGAGAGTGAGGAAATACCTCAACTACGGGGTCACAACGAAGACGACGATCGATCTCTTCGGGGCCAACAGGAGAGGAGTTGGGATAAGTCATGGGAAGGGGAAGTGCATCGCTATCATCAGCGAGGTAGCTCTCCCTGTCACGAGACCATCGCTTCTCTCTCGCATTCGCTTTCGTCGTATTATTCCTAATAACAGGTCCCCTTCGCGAACCATCAACAGTTGCCTCCGAGTCCTGAGGAAAACCTCCGGCATTTGGGACATCGACGGCACCAGAGACTTGGAACCACCGAGGAAGGTCAGAACCTCCCCGGAGAGGGAGGTCTGCGGCTTGGCAGCGAACTCTAGTATTGGAAGATATCTTGCGAGAGTACCGATAAGAAAAAATGGAAGAAGAGGGAAGGAAGCTAGGGTTTGACAGCAACATTCGCCAATCAATTAAGTTTACTGTGAATTCCAAATGAAAACCAGAACGAACATTCTCAGACAACTTTCACTTCTGCTGAATCTAATTGTCAATAAATGCTGCTACAAAACAATGTTTGATTTTTCACCCCTTTTTTTTCTTTTTTAATTTTCAAGGAGATAAAAAGAGTTCCATGAATTCGATTCGAAACTCGTAAAAGTAAGGTTTTTCCGAAATGGAATGTGATGCTGGAGACACATCTTCTGGATTTGGGTATGAAAGCGACGAGGGCAGTTGTAACGGACAAGATGAACAAGTTTAACTTCTGTAACCATCGATTTCGATTATCGAAACCAAATCTGGGGAATGGAAATGCCCTCTATTTTCACTTTTCAGTCAGAGTTGGAAAACCAGGATTCTACATTTCTACTGCAGCAAGATTCAAGAATTCGCAAATTCACACACGTCAGTCGGAGTTGGGTCCGGGTCCGGTCCGGTCTGGGTCCGGACCCAGCCTACCTATTTATTAGGGATAATTACTGTAGATTCAAGAATACGCAAATTCACCCACGTCAATCGGAGTTTGAACCGGATCCGGTTCCTGAACCCAGCCAACAGTATTTATTAGGGATAATTACTGCTGGAAATGTGTCAATTAGGTGCGATAACGATAATTTGGTACGGTAGCGTATAATTTATATCTTCATACTAAAATTGTATCGTACCCGAATTTATATGGTACGAGATGAAAACAGTCTTCATACTAAAATTGTATTGTACCAAATTTATATGGTACGAGATGAAAACAGTATTTTTTTTAAACAATTTAGTACATTTTAATATAAAATCGATATGGTTCGGTATATGGTACAGTATAATTTTGATATTTAAAAATCCATTATTATAATCTTCTTCACTTACAACTTAAGAGTGTCTTTGGCATTGGTGGTGTAATATGGTGTTTTAATTAATATTTTAATTGTTCAGATTTACAATATATGAAGAGGAACTACTATATTCTTTCATTCTAAGCTTTCTTAATTTGAAGTTTGTTTTTATTTTTCTCTTAATAATTGTCCCCAACCTAGGAGTAATGTCAAGATAGACTGAACCTTAAATTGGGCCCAACCTATAAGTAATGTATTTTGGGTCTAGCCCAACCTAGATGTAAGGGTGACAAATTCGGTGCGGTAATTCAATATACAATATAGCTTTGGTATATGGTATTTAGTACATACCAACGATATGCTACTTAAAACCGAAACATATCGTTCCAAATTTACAAAACGATTCCAAGTACATACCGTAGCGAATTTGAAAACAATGTAGTTTAAAAGGCGCTGTTAAGTACAATAAAATTGTATCAGTACACAATTGTTAGGTTTTTTATAAAAATCTATATTAAGTTTCAAACTTAGTTTTTGCATTTTTTTTATTTAATTATTTTGTTAGTGTGTGGGCCCATGAATTAAGGGTGGTGATGAGGCACCAAGAGTAAATGAGGCCCTTCATAACCTTGGTTATGAGGCTCTTAATGACATTGGTCATGGTGGTGTAGTGGGCTTATTTGAAGAGTAGAATTTACTTAAATTCTGATTCTTGACCATCAATTCTCATTTCAACTTCATGACCATTCATAGCCATAACCATGAGTGGGGTTGAGATTATTGAATGGATTAAATCCAATTCTTTGCCTTATGAATCATAAAGGGTGTAAGGTGAGGTTTGGGCTTATATAAACCCAACCCTTCCTTGCATGTGTGATGCTAGAGAGACACTCCTCACTCTCATAATATTTGTATTACAAAGTTAATTTATTTATTTGAATTTGTCTAAGTGTTGTGCTCTAGCTTTTGGCTCCTTTAATGAACTATAAGAACTACCTCATATTTTAGTTGGAGATTGTTTTATCTTGGAAGGGGTGGTGCAAAGAATTCCTGGTAGTAGGGTGCATCAATTACCTTAAAGACAGCAGTCAAGGTGTTACTCAACCTCATTGATCGGTTGTTCGTTTGGTTGAAACATCAAGCTCTCCGGATTGACTAAGGATCTTCATCTTTCAATTGTGTTGCAATTTCATTTTTGTATTTTGTAGAATTTGTAATACAATTACCCCCAACATTGATACCCTTAACAGTTGCCCTCATTGTACTTTACTTTATTTCATGTACTTTTTAAAATTACTAATCTAACATTTAACTTTATCTACAATTACTAATGCCCCATACCATTACACTCCATTAGTTTACTGATAATGTTGCATTTATATATTTTCTCAAAATCTCAAAAATAACCATAAGTTTATATGTTTACTTGTTTACCCTTTTGTCATGTTATAATAATATCCTTAATTACCTACGAAAAAAATTAACCTTAAATTCATTTTATTTTCTAAAAATAAACCACTAAATAAAGGAGATATGTGGTTTTTCTTTTCTAAAAAAAATCACCTAATAAAGAAAATATGTGAATGAAAAAAAACTCAAAATATAAATTAAAGATGAGGAAAGATCAAATTTAATTTAAAATAAACAATTAAAAATCACATAATATATGCTAGTCATCGTTACCAAATTTCTATCAATTAACATCTTATATGTTAATTTGTTTGTAAAACTTCCATCATTGTGAATGTAACAAATTAAAATTGAATTTGAGAGTTTCAACAACCATAAGTGTGTGGTCCCACCAATATCCGAATTAAATTCTCAAAATAAAACACAACGCTTCATTGAAAAATAAACCTTACTTGAAAATTAATGTGATTTATATTCTTTAGTATAACAGTAAGACCTTCATTGATAAGTATCAAGTTGTAACAAAGATCATTGTTGTTTTGTTATTTTGTGTAAATTTCAAAAATTACAACATACAAAAATATTTATTTATTTTATCCTAGATCATTGCTCAAGCTGTTTGAACTTAAATTTATACTGCAAAACGGTTTGTTTCCACCACGATGCATATTTTTTATGGAGTTAGGGATAAAGAAGCAATGTCTCAAAAGATAATTCATTCACAAACGTTCTTAATCTAGGTATTCATCACATTTTAAATAGAGACAACTAGTACTCTTTCAAATTCAATTTTGATTATGAAATATAAAATTTTAAGGATATAATTGAAAGTTAATGTGCCAATCCGTATTCTCTTTCTTGTAATCTTGTTGAAATGTGACCTTTCAGTCTTAGGAACCTATTTTTCTAACGATTGCCCAAAACCTTATAAACAATGAAATTGCTACTGATCTCCAGCCAAAATCATAGGACCTATTCCAACAATTGCCCAAAACCTTGTAAACAAAAAAATTGCCAACCAAAATCAAAGGGGTAATCTGAATAGGAGAGCAACCATAAGAAATGACCCTAAGGAGATTTGGAATATTGACATCTTATTTCTGATAATTAACTCAGCTAATTCCTCGTGGTAGTGAGTATTCAAACTTAATTTATATATAATTATAATTTATTTTGTTAATCCTGGATTTTTCGTGTGTGCTTCGCTCCTGCAAATTTAGGTTTTCCTCGATCTCGCTTATGCGAATTTAAGAATTGCGTCCCAGTGTTGCTATTACAACCATTGTAACTTGGGAATGAATGGGCCAGAAGTCCAAAATTAATAGATCTTTGGGAAAATTACGTGATTAGCTGCTTTTGGTTTCCCCTTACAAAAACCAGACACTCATGATTCACTTTACAAAACTAGCTAAAACTAAATTTGCATTTACAAAACTAGTCAAAATAGTATTTTTTTTTTACTTCTTTGGACATTTATACCCTAAAATTGACCATAACGGCGTAGGGGTGAAAATTTCCAAAGGGTATGAAAAAATAATGACTTTCCCCTTTTGGGACAAAATAGTGATTTTTTCGCTCGATGGGATCAATTTTAGGGGTAAAAAATGTCAAAAAAGGTAAAAAATCAATATTTTTACTAGTTTTATAAATGCAAATTCAATTTTTGACTAATTTTATAAAATGAAACATTAAGTGACTATTTTTATAAAGGAAAACCTAAAAAAAGCTAATTACGTAATTTTTCCTAGATTTTTCCCTTATCAAACATTTAAACGCGTTGTTTAAATGACTCGGGCTCTTCTTCCTGTTTTTTTTGGGTGGGGGTTAATTAATACACATAAAAATCGGATTTTGACTTTATTTGGCTGACCACTTTGTCATCTTCGATCCATAATCAACTTATAAATTTCTTTGCCAGTGGCTGTAAGTGTTGTACGAGTTTGATGCCATACATCAAAATCTAACTTGATTCCTACCCAAAAAAGAAAAATGAAAATCTAACTTTATAAGTACTGATCAATTTAAGCATAGCTCTGGTCGAGATTGTGTATGACATTTTTCACAACCAATCATTACAATTGCTGCAAGTGTGGTTGGTTTTTCTCCCAATATTTTTCAGGCTGTGTTTGTTTGAAAATGAAAAAGAAAAAAAAACATATGGGCCTCATGTATAATAGGGTGAGGGAGAAAAAAAAGAAAATAAAGGAATTTTGTAAAAAAGTGTTGTAGATCTTAATTTTTAGTTTTTCACATTTTTTTACAAAATTTTATATATTTTTTAGGGTTTTGAAAAGTCATGGGGTGTAAAAATTAACTGCCACCTCAACAGATAAGTTTTCTTAATTTAAGAAAGCTTATCTCTAACTTTCTCACTCCAAGAAATCAAACTTTAGGTTTTAATGAAAAAAATATGCTTTTTAAATTTTTTTCACCTTTTTTTCCACTCCACATTTATTTCAACAAACAAACGTAGCTTTCTCTATGAAAAATAAGGCCTCTTTTAAGGCTTGTTTGGTTACATGAATTCAGAGATTTCAAATCATTGAATTTACAAATGGAAAATTTATACATGTTTGGTTGTGTGAATCCTTGGATTCATAAAATCTAGAGATTCACATTTTTATACTAAAAACGTGAATATGTAGATTTATGGGTATGATGTGAAATTCAAAGATTTCATCCCTACTATAAAAGCGTTAAACTTGTCAATGCAGGGTTAGTAGAGTGGTAAGATCCATACTTCTTAGTGGAGAGGTCATGGGTTCAACCCTTGCGGACAACAAGCATCCGTCCTGAGGATGAAATCAAGGTGCGCACAAGCTGGCCCGGATGATCCTCATATACCAAAAAAAAAAAAAATAAAAGCGTTAAATATTTGAACCATGACTCCATAAATGTATTTTTAAAATGAATCTATAGACTTCAATCCAAAGACTCAGGCTAACCAAACAATTAATTTTATGAACCATGACTCATAAATTTGAAATCTCTAAATTTTTTAAATCTTTCGATTCAAGTAACCAATCAGGCCCTTAAAGATCTCAAATCTCAAAAAACTTTTCCTTTATTAACTTGAAACCCAGGATGATCTGCCCATTATAAGTTCTGATTAATCTTAGCATTGGCATGATTTAATTTATTTTTTATGGGTAAATGCTCGATTTAATTGAATTATTCAAAATCATTGCAATATTCTTTTTTGTCATCATCAAACTAGTAACAAAGAGTGAATGCCCATAGGCCTAAGGGATGGGAAGGAAGTGGGCCACGGTATGGAAGTAAAGAGATTCAAATTTAAGACTTCATTGATCTTATTGCCTTTACATAAGACACTGTCACCATTATGAATATGGAGCCTCTTCAATCTTCACACAGCATATCCTTTTATTCATACACCCACATTCACATGAGCGTGGGCCCCACACCTCCTAATTTACACGGGTAAACCTACAAGTATATATCTCATTACTCATGTGAGTGTAAGTAAATAGATGAAAAAAAAATCTCCACTGGACCATTATATGAAAAAAGAAAAACACATCCACATATCATTCGAATCTCTCTTTTTTTTTTTTTTTTTTGTAAATAGATTTTCATTCAACAGAACGGGAACAACATGCAGATTTCGACTTTGGATCGAGAATCCACAAAGTGGAATCGGCCAACACGTCCTTCCCGAACAGGACATGGCCTTCCTAGCCAAGCGGTCAGCCGAACTGTTACCCAACCTAGAAATATGAGAGAACTTACAATCGAAGAACAACAACCCCAACTGTTTAATATCCCTTACAATTTCTTTAACCTCCAACGAAGCCGCTCTATCGGAGTTCAACAAAGAAATAAGCTCTTGATTGTCAGATTCCACCAATAAGTAGTCCACACCTTCCCGCCACAATTGCCAAAATACCTTCTTTGATTGCGCGGGCTTCGCCTCCAAGCACTGAGACAAATGGGATCGGGTTTGACACTACCAAAATTACCTCTCCTGACTGGGTCCTGATGAGGAAACCCACACCAGACTTTTCTTCTTTCAGACTTGCATCCACATTAAGCTTAAGGAAAGGGGCTACGGGAGGAGTCCACTTTATATCTTTTTCCACATGATTTAAAGGATTAGGAACAGAAGATATAGGAGTACCTTTACACGCTTCATTGAATATTTGCCTAGTCCTTTGAGGCCCAATGGGCTGTCTCACTAGGTGACCCAGCAACTCCATTGAAGAGGAAATGATTTCGAGCCTTCCAAATGTGCCAACACAAGTATGCTGCCCTACCACCCAGCTCTTGGCCCATCTTCTTGTCATTGAACATTTTTTTCCAAGATTCAATAAATTGGTGGATTTTTGGGTTTTCTGGTGGTTTAAAGTTCAAGAAGGAGCTCAGCCAGACCGCTCTTGCAAAGTTACATTCCAAGAAGAGGACATGATCAATGGATTCCGGTGATTTGTGATTTTCCACATCTAGAGCAATCATTCCAATCTCATGGCATTAAGAATGACAGTCACATGCTTAAGGATCTCCGCCTTTAAATCACGTGGTGAATTTGAGGATACAGTATCCAAAGTATAAACAACATGAAAAAAAGACGCTATCGACCGTATTGTACATGAGCCAATACGAATACATAAACCACACGGATTCAACTACGGAGAAAGTTTCAGTCTCACTTTCAGCGATGGAAGCTCCGAAATCGACACCACAGATCACTCATCCGCTGCTCTCAGTTTCCGCATTTATCCATAAGAACTGGCTGCAATTCACCGCTGAAATATCCAATCGGGTTGAGGAAGGTAAACGTTTCGTCGGTAATGTGGTGACCAATTTGCCACAACGCAGACGTGATCGCCATGTCGCTTCTCTCTTCGCTTCGGTTGCCCATGATATGTGGCAGCCGAAGCATGCCTTCGATATTGCTCTAAACCCTGACTACATCTCGAAGACTCTCTCAGGAACCTCTGTGTACACCGTCAGTAACTCTAAGAACGAGTTCGTTCTTATTTCTGATCCCAGTAGCCTCAAATCCCTCGGTCTGCTTTGCTTTCGTCAAGAGGACGCCGAAGCCCTTCTCGCTCAAGTTATTTTCTCTGCCACTTATATTATGTTTGGTGTTTTCGGTGCATGGTTCTTTCATCTCTTACGATTGTGGTGATTTTCAGGTTCAATTGCGACAACCTGTGTTAGGAAGAGGTGCTCGGGTTGTCCCTATCACTCTTGATCAGGTATCTTATATTTTCTCGTTCCTGGTGTGACCCTCTTACCATGTTCATGGTTCTGGATTTTCTTTCATCTCTTATCGTTTTGTTGGAGCTACTTTCTTATTTTTTTCCAGGTAAACCTATTATACATTATGTGTTTAATAGGATATAAATAAGTTTGAATTTTTTTATTCGTCCAGTTAATGGATCTGACTGGAATTGACAGAAACTGAGGTTTTCTGGATTTCTTAGTAGGCATAGAACTTAACGGGCAATATCTTTACCTGTCCAATTTTTAGTCCTTGTCGAAACTATTGTACAGCACTTACTAGAAATTACTCAGTAGATGGAATAGGGCGTGAAGTTTTGAATTTGGATGCTTATACTCCTGAAGAATATTCTGACGATCATGACAGTGAATTGTGGTGGGTACTGAACTGAAATAGACGTTCATTATTGTATTACTCTTTTGGGAAAAAGTGAGAGAATACAGAGAGAGAAGAAAGGGAAAGATCTTTGGCAATTATACATGAAACTGTTTCATGATGCATAATGAGTTCCTTAAGTAGGTTTAACTTTTTATTTATGGAGTCTCAGGCAGAGCATCACCATTAAAGCTAGCAAAGTAAGAACTTATAGGGCTACTATAGCTGGAAGCTGGGAAATAATATGACTATACTCTTATTTTCGTGTTATTTGGAGTTAAGAATAAAAATAGTACTCTTTTTCTGGTATAACCATTCAGTTTTCTGCATGTATATGACACTTAAACTTAACATTCCTGATTATACATTCTAATTTTTAACAAAATATTGCAGGTCTATATGTTGAAGGTTGAAGGAATTGCATTCCGATTTTTGCCTGATCCTGCTCAAATAAGAAATGCTTTGGAGGTTAGATATTACTCAGAATATAGTGATCAAATCTACCCTCAGATATGGCATAACACAATATGCAAGACAACCAGATAATGTTGATGATAATGATGTTGTAATGAATCTTGATGATATAGTAGAAATTACATTCAAAATCACACAGTTTTCCTGTTAACTGTTCTATTTTCAGATTCCAGAGGGGTTAAAAAGGGGACAATAAATGCATATGAATACTTCCTTGGGAATCGATAGAATTGTTATGAAAGAAGTGTTCATGGACCTGTATGGATTGGTAGATATATTAACCCATTTAATGCTTACCAAACCCATGCAACGTAGGATTGGTTTTGAATCAGTGGTTCCATCCAGTGACTTTCCTGGAGTTGTTATATATAGAGGATTCACCAGTAAGTAATTGAGTTGGAATCTAGGATTCATGAACCACGCAATAGATTGTATCACGAATCATGACAGTCCAACAGAATTGCTTTGGTATTCAGAAAGCACAATATAGCATCACATTCTAGTTGGATTGACTATGATCAAATTCACAATAAGTAAATAAAAATGATGCATGAATTTCATGGCTTTAGCAGTTGTTTTCTACTTTTCTCTATTTTTCTCACTTTTGTTACATCAAATTTGAATATATGATTTGTCATGGACTTTAACTAGGCTATGTGTTGCTTGGTTATGTTAAGAGGAGTAACCTATAATGTTCATGACTTCTAGATAAAAGCCACAGATCTCAGGAGTGGGTTTGATGGAGTTCCTGTTTTTCAGGTATGTTTCTGTTCAGATTTGATTTATGGTGTATACTTGAGTCCTTTTGGTTTGGTGTGTTTGACATTATGGAGCATTGTCGTTTGTTTGTTAAGATTATGGTTTTTGGTTACCTGGACTTGTTGATTGTGGGTTTGTTTGGTTTGCTAGTTCAGACTGTGTAGGGGATCGATAAGAATGCTTTGTGGTCATCTTGGTGTTTTTGTTTTCTGGATACTGCACGCCCATGGCCCCATGTAGAACAGATCCAGATGGAACTTGTGAATATTCAAAGTGGGTGATTGTGTCTATGTTTAATTCTGAAACTGTATGACAAGAGAGAGATGTTAGTAGTTTTTTATTTTCAGGATTGACCATCTCTTTATGATAAAATAGCTGTAAATGCTCTTTGTTTCATTAGCAAGGTCATGCTTGACTTAAGGTTCTAGTGAGTGCAATAATTATGCCTATTGGTGTAAATTTTTACTAGAGGAAATAATGATCTATCTGCAGTTTAGGTATGATTTTTGAAGGTCATATATCTTTAGTGTGCTATCTTTTCATTTTAGCTCTTCTTATTACTATTTTTTTGTTGGTTTTTCTTAATATGAACTCCTGTGATAATGATTATCCTGTCTATTGTCCCATTTTTATGTTTATGGGGAAAACAAATTTTTACTATTCACATTCCCCTGCCTTGTGGCACTTATGGACAGATGGAAGGTCCATAAATGGCTTCATAAAATGATACCCATCTTACTTGTCAAATTGCAAAACCCAAAACAAGCACAGAAAATGGTAATAGAAAAGTTAAAAGTTTAATAATGAATCAATGATTATAATAATGCCATTTCACTATAATCTAGTGGTGTTTCTGTAATTTGTGCTCACATCATATTATTGAATCTACTTGGAGGGTTTTTTTAATAAAATTTTTAAAATTTCAGTAGTCATTTTCTGATGAAAACTACAAGTGGAGTATGCATGGGGTCCTCTATAAAATGGACCTACCCTCTTGGTAATTTGAAGTATGAACTAACAATTAAGAAATGTCCCCCAACTTGTGTGACCTATAAGACCACCTTGTTTTACTTTTTATTGTTGTTGCCTCAGTTTTCCAAATTTAATGTCCATGTATTTTAGAATCTACTAAGGAAATTTGTAGGTTGCTGGAAATCTGTACCTTTTTTGGTGGACTATTGGAAATGTGTACATTCAAAATGATTGGCCTGGTCTTTCTTATATAAGATGGTTTCTAGATAGTTGTTTTTGCTTTGGGGGGGGGGGTGATTCTT
This sequence comes from Hakea prostrata, assembly GCF_041222555.1. NCBI lineage: Eukaryota > Viridiplantae > Streptophyta > Magnoliopsida > Proteales > Proteaceae > Hakea > Hakea prostrata. The sequence continues at coordinate 13,130,197 of NC_142603.1, forward strand.
TTCAAGAATTTGTGTTTGGCTAGTTCTTGATAGGATTGAATGAATAAAAGAAGGAACATTGTTTTCCAAGTTCTTTAATTCTAGAGAAGGATTTGTATAATGAATCTTGATGATAATGATGGATATTTATTCATGTAATAAGTTACCTGTCTTAGGTTGCACCCACAAGCCTGAATATGATTCACATTACCAATGATTGATTTTGTATTTTCTAAACTGAATGTGGGAATAAATTGTTTATTTGGTTTATACATAAGTGCTGAGAATGGTGGGAGTTGAATAGCTGGATGATGAACTGTAGCCTTCAGGGCGATCTCTTATCCACAAAAATTCAACTAGTTATAGATGATTTCTCAACATATATCAGTACAAATAGTCAGGGATTTGGGTTGGGACCTTTTTCTCCGCATATCTCATGCACTTGAAATTTTTGGATGGGTATGAAGTATAGGTTAACAAAACAGAAGCATAAATTTATGATGGAAATTTACATAGAGAAATGTTTGTCATAGCACTATATTAGAATATTTCTAAGGTACTCAACCACAGAGGGGTTGTTGGGAGAGTTTTTCTTTCTTTCTTTTTTTTTTTTTTTTTTGGGAGGGAATTGTTACTAATGTAAGTCACAAGTCCATATATACCAGTAAGCCCCAAAACCATTCCAGCCGGTTGTGGGCGCCTGGTCTGTGTCGCTTCTTAGCTTTCCTACTAGGGGTCAGCTCTGGTCCTTGCCTTCCTCCTTGCCTTGCTGATGTTGGTGTTTTCTTGTTTAGGGCTACTCCCCGCGTTGAGGGGGTGGGACCAAGGCAGAAGTTTGAAAAAGAAGGGTTTCTGTTTCACATGAACAGTGATGTGATTAGCTGGTGGATGTTGGTGCAATATCCTATTAGAAACTGCTAAGCATTTAGTTTCTACTTGCTTTTTAGCAAGTTATTGCTAGTTTCTAATTTTGGATTAAGAAATTGGCTTAGCTTCAATTTAGAAGTTTCCATTTTGGAGTTTCCTTTATGGCAATTTTATTTTCTACTTTTGAGACTTTCTATTTTGTAAAGCTTTTTGCCAAGCCATAAATGGTCTACATCAATTTTACTAAAATTGAGACTTTCTATTTTGTAAAGATTAGGCCAAACCATAAATAGTCTAAATCATTTTTACTAAAATTGAGACTTGATTAATGGAATATTAATTGCTTGCTTGCAGTTGTTTGGTTTGAGAGAGACTCGTGTCAAATATAAGAGAGCTGGGGGTGAGAGAACCAAAGCTGAGATAGCTACATCCCTAATTCTACCCACTCTTAGACTTCTCCCCTCCCCCTTGAGTCTTACCCAGATTTGGTCTTCCCTTCCATCCATTCACCCTATACTGCATTATCTGGCTCCCTACCTCATCTGGAACCTTCTTGATGTATCCTGGGTTGGGCCCCCCAAAATTGAGCAAAAAATCAGACCCAAAAAGTGCACCTAAAGCTTGCCGAATACCCCAGGGGTATTTTGATCATTTTCCAAGCCCCCTTTGGGGGTCCAATATTGGTCTTGTTTTACTCCCCACGATCCCAGGATCAGGGATCTAACTTTATTTTTTTTATTTCTTTTTATGTTGGAGAGTCGGTTGTGGGTTATTAAGAATTTCATTCTTGAGTAGTAATTAGTTAACTGAGTTTGACTTGGTCCAAGTTGGTTAGTTGAGTCCCTGTTTGTTGAAGCAAATGTTTTAATTAAGTAAGAGTCCATGTAAGGTGGTAGTATCCTAAATTATAAAGGTGACCCACCTTGAGTCCAATTCCTTATTAATTAGAGTCGTTAGTCAGTTAGGATAAGATTTTTAATTTCAAAGAAACCTTTTCTTAAGGAGTTTTGAGTCCAAATATGGTAAGTATCAGTTTGCTTAAGAGTCAAGCTATTTCCTTTAAAAGAGTCCTATTTTGAGCAAGGTTATTAAAACGGCAAAGTGACCAAAGCGATTGGGGATCCGTCTTGGCGATTAGGCGACAATAAAGCGACCAAAGCGGTTTAGTCAATATTTTTAATATAACTACTTTTAAACTAATTTTTAATACAAATACTTTTTATTATAAACTAAAGTACTAAACAAACATTCAACAATCACATTCATAAAAATAAAATAAAAAAAACATTCAAGAATCACAATTATTAAAAATTATCCAAAAAAAGATTAAAAACATCACTTCATCTCTTCAAGCATCATAAGATTCATAACAATAATTATGTAGTATGTACTATATCAGTAATCAATGTGAAAAATGAAAATGAAAGTAGTAACTTTACATTCTTACTTACCTCTATGATAGTGTGATGCCAAATAAGTGTCTTGTATTCTTGTGCATAGATCAGTAATTAGAATTGATGTATCCATTTTCCCCTTTTTTTAACCAAACAGTGCTGACATGATAAATTAATAGATCTTATTATTCCGATTTCCAAGTTGTTGTTTATTTAATGATTCATTGATTATGGCTCATGCTTCACATTCTGTTGCCGATAGGGTTCATTTGCAAATTGGGCCTCGATTCCGAAATGGCTCACATATTTAAATTTATACATGGCATTGTAGAATAAATTATGATTAAAAAAGAAAAGAAAAAATAATATGCACAAATTACAAAATGTAAAAAAAACGGTTACTTTAGCATCTAGGTGGCAAAGCGGTAGTGCCTTAGCAAAAAAGCGGCAAGAAATCAGCCCGTTAGTTAAGCGGCAACAATTTAAGCGATTCAAAAACCACTTTGTTGCCTAGGCGGACGCTTTGATAACCATGATTTTGAGTTGCTTCAAATTAGGAATGAGTTTGAGTCTAATTAGAGTTAGGTAGTTATAAATAGCCTGATTCTTTCTTTTAATTGACAGTTTTTTGATGATTAATGAATTGATTGAGTGGCATTTTGACTTGGGAAGTTGTGGGTATCCCCTTGGGACCCTGCGGCTGGGTTAGAGAGATTTGCCTTCTAAAACTCTGAGATTTCTTCTTTATCTTCAAGCTTTCTAGCATTCAGTCCAGCATTCAAGCACTCAAGATTTTCATCCTCAAGTAAGTAGAAGACCCCTTCCAAACCCTAATCCTCTCCTTCTCTGTCCGCAGCCATCACAGCTCCTCCCCTCAATCTTAGACCTTAGAAACAGGCCCATCACCATTGCAAATCACTTCTTCTCCTTCCCCTTCTGGTCCTGCAGCTTCTACCCCCTCCCTTAGCATTCGTAAGCCCTCCCCCTCTCCTCCCAGTTTCTGCGATAGCAGCAGCCTACTCTTCTGATTAGACCTACCACCTCAGTCTCTCTTGACCCCTTTCTTCCCCTGCTAACATTGCACCCAACTCCTGAACATAACCCCTAAGTTCATTATTCCATTCAACCTATTTTAACCTAATCTGAAATTTCTGCACGTCTTCTTCAACATTGGTATTTCTGCAGATTTTTTGAAATTTCAGAATTGTAGTTTTATTAAGTTCCAACAATTATAAACCATTCTAGTTGAAGGATCATAGTTGAATTCAGTTCTGAAAGGCAGAACCAGCAGCCCTAGCCCTCCTTCCCACCATAGCCAAAGCCCTAAATTGCCCTAAACCCTAGCCGACACACCTAGAAGCCCTAATCAGTGCTGGTTCTTATTTAAGAGGATCCTGGATATCCAACCCTAAAATCCTGGGTTGCATCACTCCTTCTCGTCCTCCTTTGCTTGGAACCTCTCTCGCTCCCTTGGCCAGACTGTCCCTTAGGCCCCTATGTTTTGGTTCAAAGGCCATATTCCTTGCCAAGCATTTTACTACCTGCAGGACCTTTAACCTTTGTCTCCCAGCCCAATCCTTTCTCATCCATTGCCACCTCCCCCACCTCCCCCAACTGTGTCCGTTGCTAGAATGGCTCTAAAGACATTGACCACCTCTCTTTTACCTTCCCTTCTCTTGGTACATCTGGGTGAAGGCCATCTCCTCTATATGGCCTCACTTTAGACGCTCTTTTGGCTTTGCTTGGGATTGGTTATGGTTCTTGAGGATCTTCTCGCGCTCTTCCATTTGTGATATTGAGGCAAGCTGGTCTGTAGTGCAGCTATCTCTCATATTTGGTGGGAAGACAACCTTAGGAGATGGACCTCCAACTCCAGGTCCTTGGCCTTGATATGGAAAGCATCCACTTTGATGTTTCCCCCAGGCTACAGCTTCTCCCCCACCCCTTGGTCTTGGACACCCTAAGGAACAGGCAGATTGTTGTTATCTGGGTCTTGGATCTACTTTGCAGCCCCCTAGTTGGATGTAATCTATTTCTGTCCCCCGCTCCCACTTCCTCTCCCTTCTCCCTTTTGTTTCTGTCTTTGGGTTTTTAGACTTTTAGTATATCAAATTTTCACCCAAGAAAATAAAATAAAAATTTAGTTATTCCATTTGTTCTTCCTTTTTGTGTTATTCCTGGCTGTTATAGATCTTCTGCTGGTTTCCCTGTTTTAAGATTGACTATTGCGCTGGATATTCTAAAATTTAAGAAGTTGAGGACCCAGTTAGTTAAATAACTTTTTGTTGTATCATCTTTTGGTACAATAGGGCTTTGAGTGAATTTTTTTTTTTTTGGGGGGGGGGGGGGGGCACTGTGGATTCTAGGCGTATAGAGTTGGATGGGGCTGTAATGGGGATAGAGTGAAGTGTTGTATGGAGATTTTCTGTGACTAAAATATGAGAAAATGATGATTGAATGGGCTGGTTTGACAGATTGATTTTATCAGGGTTTGGAGCAATCAATTTCAAGAGAAGAGGGTCAAATCTTGGGTTTGGAGAAATCGATCTCAGACTGGGGTGCTTGAACAGCTTATGTGTTCTTCAAATTAATGAAGTGGGAGCTTTAAAGACAATCTCCAGAGCTTCACAGTACGAGGAGTCGACTGGTCCAACCAACCGAATTAACAGCTCTCACAGAATGGAGAAGGCAGCAGCAGCAGCAGCTTGCAATAGCATTAATTTCGAAAATACTTACATTGTGCTGTCCAAGGCGAGGATTTATATATATAGGAAGCTTCAGGCCTAATTCCTGATCCTAACTGTAATAAGAATTAAAAATAATAATAATAAATAAATAAATTATGAGCAAACATAATAACACTGCCTTCCTTAATAAGTCGTGGGCAGTGGGGTGGGGGTCATAATTACAGAGTGCTACTAAGTCATATTGACTACTCAAATGGTTGCATGACAACCATACCAAAAGCAAATAACTTAAATGAACCAGAATTGAACCACTGGTTCAACCAAAATTCCTAAAAGACTTCATAGTAAAACCAAGTCTTGAATGCTACTCTACTAATACTACTTGAACTTCTTTCTGTTGTTCTTAAAGATGTTGGTCTTTGGATTTGCATCAGATCACTCTGGGGAACCTCTGATCTAAATCTTGGGGTGGGAGGACTTGGGTGGAAAGTCATTCAAAGCAATCATTCTGTCTGCCAGTACTACAGGAAATAGTTGGGGATGGTAGAATAGGGACACCGAAAGAGAAGAATAAGCAGAGGAGGGAAGGAGAGTGGGGAGAAAGAAGAAGAGATTAGAGAGAGGAGGATGGAGAGGCCGCATAAGCCACATAGGCGTCATCAAACAAGTTTTCATTCTTTCCATTACCTGACTTTGTTGGTTACATGGCTTGCATATATAGAGAAAAATATATGACTACAAGTTCCAATAATACTAGGATGGGATCAGACTCTATGACTGGAATGGAGTTGAACCATTACGTAGCATACAAAGTGAAACAATAGATTATAGGATAAGTCCAAATAAATAAATAAGCAAACTTCTAGTCGTCTACTGAACCACCACCAAGTCGGAGGGTTGGTTAATTTGGATTGAGAGGGAGGGGAGATAATGTTTTCCAAGATATTCATGTAATTAAAGGCATAGTTGGTGGAACTGTTAACAGTTGCCGGAATCACATGGAGAGATGACTAAGTTCTCAATTGCAGTTGGCTGAAAACATTCGATCTCAAGCACCGTGCTTTTGCATTTGTTATCCTGATTTGGGCTGCAGGGACTAAAGAAGAGTAGCATTCCAAGATCAGAATATGGAGAAAAACCTAAGATTAATCAGATAGAACAAAGTATATTGAGTATGACTAATGAACATTGATCATTGAGAAGATGCGTTACTGTTCTCATTGTCTTGGTTTACGAGGAATAAGGAAATAAGTGGATGGTGCTCATTGAATCAGAGGAGGTTGCATGAAAGTGGAAGAGCTTTTCAAGTGCTGTTTGATTGGATTATACCATTAATGATAAAGGGAATACCATAAGTACGATATACCGGATTTGAATTATGGCAACCCCCCCCCCCCCCCCCTCCCAAAAAAAAAAAAGAAAAAAAAGAAAGAATACATGCAAAAGTTGAAATGAGGATATTGAGATGTATGAGTGTAAGACTACAAAGAATAGACACAGAAATGAGTATGTTCAAGGAAACTTATCAATAGTCGAGCATACAATCACTTTTTACAAGCTCAGAAAACTTTGTTCTAGTTGGTTGGTTCAGAGTTCAGACCTGGAATGAAAGCCTTTGCATACATCATTAAGAAGTCTATAGTACATATTTCAGGTGGTAACGAGTTTCTAGTGCATATTATACATGGTAAAAGGATGTTGGGGGGGGGGGGGGTCAAGGATGACTTATGTCAAAATTATGAGATGAGACATTAACGTATGCAAGCTTACTTACAGAAATCTGGTCACATAGTGGAATTGCAGAAGAGTATTTTGTGGCCAATCTCCAGTATTGCTACTCATTTGATCGAGTTTAACAACATTTAGTATCGGTGGCCACTAACCTTCCCTAGAGAGCCATATGGAATTCAGATCTGGCACCCCTGTGCGCCCGCGCCCGAGGGGGGGGAGGGATAGCTCGACACCACACATAGGTTGGGGTCCACCTCTGAGATGTGGGATCCATTAGACCATTGTGTGGTGGGGAGTTGTCACCTCATTTCACTCAAGGGCAGTGGACGAAATTCCATGGGAATGGTTTCATTTGTTTACTTGAGCAGTTACTTTATCTCTCTCTATCTTTGTCTTCTATATTTGGTCTGCATTATCTCTTTCTGTAGGTATGCCGTCTAATCATATTTCTTTTCTTGGTTATCCCCAGTCTGACCTCTTGGTTGTGAAGAAGAGGAACAGGCGTTACTGCCCGATATACTTCCAAAAGGTTGGTAGCTGGTTGACCTCCCTGCAGATGTTCTGTTTCTAAGACTGCATCATAATGTAAATTCTGGTGATGGATTTTACCATTGGTTGTTTCCTTCTCAAGCAGGAAGACATAGAAAGAGAACTGTCAAAGGTCTCAAGGTCATCCAGGGGATCCAGTATCTCTCAGCACATTATGGTATGACTGTTGATGTCCACCAAATCATTGTTGACCCTTAAATTGTATGCACTGCATAGGTAGTTAGCTTTCATTTAATTGCAACATGTTCATAGAAAATCTATTTGGTAGTTAGGTAACCATTTTAGTCCTGGTAGTTTTGTAATTTTCCAAAAACCTCTCAGGGGAAAAATCTTTTTGTAACATACAGGAGTGGATTTAATCCTGTGCATTACTGCTTTTTACAGGTTGGAAGTTTGGAAGATGTTCTGAAAAAGATGGAGGTAAGGTTGTATGTGATTGGCTTAGAGTTTGTATATATTCATTCAAGTCGTAAAATAGGTAATCTTTTTTAATGCAGTTAAACAATAAGGGTTCTGGCTGGGAAGATCTTATATTCATCCCCCCAGGTAAAAGCTACTCCCAACACTTTAAGGAAGTTGCAGTAGCATGAGACTTTGGAGACCAAGCCTCTATGTTTATTGGAAGTAACTGCAGTTTGCCAGCTCTCGAAGCAGGTCAGCTACGATGAGAACTGAATATAACAATAGAATCTCTCATACAATGTGATACATATCAACCTGAGGCTTTATCCTCAGTGAAGAAAATGGTTTCTTGACATTCAGATCGTTGACTGGATATTGAATAGATTCTGCAAAAAGAAACGCTGCTACGGTTTGATCTGCCACAAGGTCAGTAAATCCCTATGGACCCACCCTTAGAAGGCTCCGTTTCATTAACTAGTATGATGGATTGTATCATCAAACATTATTAGTTTCTTTTTGGCCATTAAGAAGTGTACCAAGAGGTTTCTTCACTGATACACATGTAATTGCCTTCTTATCAGAGGTGAGCTGCTCTTTTTTGGTTTTTCATACAATTCTCTGATGAAATTCGTCTTACTGTCCTTCCAAATCTTGTGAGTTGTGACCAGTGTTCAGTGGTTCCTGCTCGTAAGAAGTAATTTTGAAAAAATACTTCATCTTATGATATTTTTGCTTCTCTTATATTGACTATCCAGTCTTTTGATAACCTCAATATTTGGATCCATGATTACTGAGCCAAACTTCCCTTTCTCTTGTGGTGGAGCTAAAAGTAATATTTTGGGGAGCACTAGAAAAATCATGATGTTCATTTGTATCAATGGTTTCAAGCAGTAGGATGGGTCGATAGTTGTTGGTAAATGGTTAGGGGAAGTTAATTGCAAATGGATCAAGTTTGTGCTCTATATGTTCGACAGAGGGTTTCCTGTGTTGTTCGTCGTTCATGCTTTTTAATATAACAAAAATGAAGCGTCTGTGCATGGACCCTTTTATGCTTGCTTTCTAGTTTCTGTTCAAAATATGTCTTAATTGAATGATGGCCGCCCAGTTTAGCTTTTGCTTTTGGTTTTTCCTTTTAGTTCTTTGAGCAAATTGCACTAACACCTCAAAATGTGGAGGTCTTAAATCACTGACACTCCACTTTATGTTTAAAAAGAACAGAGACCCAAATTGGATTTTCATTGGATATAATTGTCCAATTTGTCACTGAAACCTTTCAGATACTGTCTATTTTAAAAAATATCCCTATAACAAACAGTATCTGAAAGGTTTTTTGTGACAAATTGGACAAATATATCCAATGAGAATTTAATTTTGGGGTCTCTGTGCCTTTTAAACATAAAGTGGGGGTGTCAATGCTTTATGGCCTTCATTTTGGGGTGTCAGTGTAATTTGCTCTAGTTCTTTTGACGTAGACTTTCCGACTCTTTACCGAAATTTTCATTTCAAACAAAGTGGTGTTTAGGTGTAATACTAAACTTTTATTCTATTGTGTTTGTTGGTAAGCAATTATTATAATCTTTTAGAAATGGAAGCCCTAATGCCAAATCAATATAAGAAATGCGTTGATACATAGCTCTGAAACAAAACGACCGTTGGACCACAAATGTGTCTCAAGGACCCCAACCTCCACCCATCCAAGTCCTTACTACTGCATTAATGTTTTTATCCAAGTTGTTGAAAGAGAACCAAACGTGTAATATATTTGAGGGAAAATTTGTTAGCACACTTGTCTCCTTCTTTAATTCCTATTTTGGCTCATATTCTATCTATAATCATTGAGCTTGAAGTCTATAATTTAAGATATGATACTGCAAAACTCTAGTTACTTAGTTTAATAAAACATCATGTAGGACTCCCAGTTACTTAGTTTAATAAAACATCATGTAGGACTCCCTTGTTTAGAGACTATGACTCATGACAGCTAATTTAAGTATCTTATTTCTTATCTATATATATAAAAAGTAACACAGGAAATTACAATCATATAACACAAGAATTTTTACGTAGTTCATTTGAAGATTACGTCCATGAGTAAGCAACAATGCTAGTTTCACCATGAGGAAGATTAAGGGAACACAATCACAAATACATTCTTAAATTTGTTTTACCCTTGCAAAACGTGAATACATCATTTATGACAGAATAGAGAAATTGGTAATCAAAACCTCGAGGGGTGAATCAATTATAAAGAACAATCTCATTTAGGGGAGGGTCTCTCTCCTAAATGTAATAATGTCAATCTGGTACCATATTGGTGTACAAATCTTGACCTGAAAACAGAATGATTTCAGTTTTAGGTACTGAATTACTGAGTTTTATCTTTCCTCCCAGAAATTCCAATCATTGCGGATTTTCTAGCAAGGAAAGCCCTCTTAGTTATTGAACCAACGAAAATGTTGTGTTCCTCTGAGTGGTTATTAGAGCTTTGCTCAACCACATTATCTCAATAAATTGCTTTCTTACCAAAAAAAAAAAAAAAATACTGAATTACTAATACAATAATGTTTTACGTCCTTACCTGCTCCCCAATTAGTTGAGATGCGTGTAAGTTGGCTAGTGAAAAAAATAAAGAAAAAGAAAAAGATTCCTACATGTAAAAATGGACAAAACACCCTTACCAAACCTTTTAATAGCAGAGGCAGACAACACATTGATTCAAAGATAGATGACTTGCTGGCTCTCCACGCAACGTTTAGTTTTAGTATTTTTACTTTTTGGTTCTCTAAAAAATTTTCATCCATCAACTGAGTTCTAAGATTTAAGCTTATATTGAATTGGTATATCAATCTCCCAACCTCAAATTTTATGTTTTTAATAGACCACATACTAGCCACGTTTATTAGATGGATACTGAAACTGATCTTGCCTTGCAAACCCAGTTTAGCAGCCACCTTGGTAGACAATCTAATCTGGGAAGCTTCATCGAAGATTGAACAATCAGCAATGATTGGAAAATATTTCTCAAGGGCTACTATTTGCCAGAAAATTGGTTTTGGTGGGTGTGAAAATCGTAGCTTCAATCAGTTTGGTGAGCTGTGAGATCCACAACCTACATTCTACTAACAAAAAGAAACTAAGAAACCAATGGAGGCTGGCACCGTCATGAACAATGATCTAAATTCTTTCTGAGAGGAAGTTGACATTAGAACTAACAACTACTTTGTGGCGTTCAGGAGCTAATAGCTAGCTGTAAACATGATAGATCATTGAGAAAGCTCACTTCAGTTACTTTCAAATGGATATACAATCCCAAAAGGGGATGAAATGTCATCCAAAAAAGGTGTCTTTCCGAATTAAGAATTTCCAGAATTCCATATGTTGATGGTAATGGGTTGAGTTGAGCCCTTTACTCTGTTTTTCTTTTAAACCAGAATGGACAAGTTTTACAGGAATGCAACTATAGCATAATAAGGAGGAAGTCATTTCTTTTGTGCTAAATTTATAGGAGAGCTCTAGAAAATTGAGACCCCAAAAAAGTCAGAAAATTTTAATGTTATTTTCTTTACCCACTCTTTTGTGTTAAGGGAAGGAAACCCCTGACAGGGGCAGTTGTAAGGACACATGGAAATCTTGCTTATATTGTAATTTTGACTCTTAATCATCTCTTAATCCCTCTCAACCACCACCACCAAAATCCTCCTTGATATAATTGAGTACTTGAAATATCTTTCCGGGAAGATGATGTAAGAAAGTTGACATATGTGTATATAAAGAGAGAGAGGTACTGGTTTTGTTGGAGGGTTTTTCTACTTTACAAAGGCATTTTATCATTGAGTCTACAAGATGATGAAGGCCATTCCTTCCAAGGCTTTGGTTATTAGAATCAATTTAATGTTCCTTGCTTTGTTCATCCTTGTCTATGTCACCCTTTTCCTAAAACCATCTTCTTCAGGCTATCTCGAGAACCCAGCGACCATTGTTAGGTGCTCACTGCGTGAGTGCCATCAGAAGGTAAGGTGAGTAGACTCGAGAGTAGATGAATGACTTTCGTCTCCTGGGTATGCTTTTATGTTAATTTTGTACATTTTTTTCTCTCTAATATATCCTTTAGCAGACCTTTTGCTGAAAGACTGATCTCTTCTCTGGAAATTCTGAATTAAATTTGCAGGTCGAAGATGGTGTAGTAAAGATGAAAGCAGTCCTAGAAGCTCCATCATTGAAAGCAAAGCACAAAATAGTGAAAAGAGAGAAGCCAAGGTTCTTGAGTGAAATTGGCAGGGGAAAGAAGATAGGAATGGTGAACATGGCTGGAGAAGATATGAGCGAATGGAGAGGCTTTGGAAAATTTATACCAGTCAACTTCGAACGCGTCTCCAAGTACCTAGAATGGAAAGATTTGTTCCCGGAGTGGATTGATGAAGAGGAAGAGAGTGATATTTCGACGTGCCCGGAGATACCCATGCCAGATTTCATGGCCTATGGGGAGATGGACATTGTGCTGGTCAAGTTACCATGCGAGTACCCCAAAGAAGGGTGGGGTAGAGATCCATTTAGGCTTCAAGTTCATCTAATTGCTGCTAATTTAGCAGTGAAGAGAGGGAGAAGGGCTGGTGGAATAAGAACAAAGATGGTGTTCCTGAGTCCATGCAGGCCTATGATGGAGCTGTTTCGATGTGAAGATATGGTGAAGAGAGAAGGGGATTGGTGGTGGTTTGAGCCAGAGATGGGCAGATTAGAACACAAGGTTTCCTTGCCTATTGGTTCTTGCAAATTGGCTTTGCCACTCTGGGAAGAAGGTAAGCTCCACCTACTACATCTTTGTTCATCAATGATATTAGTTTTGAGCTAGATTTGCCTATTTTTCCAAGTTCATTTTAGCCCCTCTGGCAATTGTTGCGAGCATGCATGGGCGTTTGGCATGAATGCCCTGTGTTCATGGTGGGGAATGCAAGAGGGACCTAGTGTTAGTAAGAGTTAGCGTTTTAATTAAGGATTAGTTGTATCAATAGTCTGGTGAAACTGATTCTTTGGATCTTCTCCATTTGCAATATTGCAATATTTTCCTAATTCTAAGCAGAAATCATTAGTCTTAACCAACCCAACTACCAAGATCAATTAATGGTATCTTTGTTTGAGTAAAAAGGAAAAAAGCAAGCAAACTTTTTAGTATGGTGAAGTATCCAATCCAGACAAATAGTTAGGTCATCCAAAGCTTTCTACAATGACTATGACATCACACCCAATTCAAATTCAGGGAAGTTTCAATTTGGGTTTTTATGGATTCTTCTATCAATTTTTATCGACTTGGTTTGGGTTTGATTTTCTCCATGATCTGGTCGATTAACTGACAGAAAAAATTAAAATTTGCAGGAAGCATTGATGAGGTATACAATCAATCCAAGATCTTCACAGCAAAAACAAAGAAAGTGAGAAGAAGAGAAGCATACGCAACAGTTCTTCACTCCTCTGAAACCTATGTTTGTGGAGCCATAGCTCTTGCCCAGAGCATCATTGCAACAGGAACCAAGCGTGATCTTGTTATGTTAATTGACAAATCCATCTCTCAGCCTAAACGCGAAGCACTCGCTGGTGCTGGATGGAAAATCCGAATGATCAAACGAATCCGAAACCCTAAAGCAGAAAAGAATGCCTACAATGAATACAACTATAGTAAGTTTCGCTTATGGCAGCTCACCGATTATGACAAGATCATCTTCATCGACTCCGACATCATTGTACTGCGAAACATGGATATCTTGTTCAAATTTCCACAAATGTCTGCAACAGGAAACGATGCTTCAATATTCAATTCTGGGATCATGGCAATCGAACCATCGAAGTGCACCTTTAAAGTTTTAATGGAGTTGAGGAAAGAGATTGTTTCATACAATGGAGGAGATCAAGGTTTCCTTAACGAGGTGTTTGTGTGGTGGCATAGGTGGCCAAGGAGAGTGAACTACTTGAAGAATTTCTGGGCAAACACAACCCTAGAAGCAAGCATGAAGAATCAGTTATTCGCTGCAGATCCACCGAAGCTCTATTCGATACATTTTGTTGGGTTAAAGCCATGGAATTGTTACAGAGATTATGATTGTAACTGGGATATTGGTGACCAACATGTTTATGCCAGTGACATTGCTCATCAGAGATGGTGGAAACTACATGACTCCATGGATGAGAGCTTGCAGAAATTTTGTGAACTCACTCCTCAGAGGAAGATTGAATTGGATTGGGATAGAGGGATTGCTAGAAAAAAGGGTTTACCAGATGAGCATTGGAAGATCAATATTACTGATCCAAGAAGACGCATCAAGAAAGCATAAATCTGTTATTCAAAATTCATAATCTATTAAGTTTCTTTGATTTGTTTTGGTTTTTGTGCAACAATTCTTTTGTTGTACTATGAGTTTCTGTATGTATAGAGATCATAGACAGCCAGAGCACATTATGTCTGTTCATACTATTTTTGTAAAGATTCTTACTTAAGAAATAAGTACCTTCTGCTCTCTTAATTTATAAGAAAAAAATAAAAATAAAGATGCTATTTAGTTAATTAAACCCAAATTGTTAGGTGCACCTAGTACCCAAGCCACCAACCTTCATGTCTGGTTGGTGTGAGGGTGACTACTCATTAGTCAATCACAATAGAGTATGAATCCTCTATGTTGACAGGTAAAAGTTTATGCTTCCCTCAAATTTTTTCAGACTCAGTAAGCCTATGTGGGCTATTTTTAATATATAGTAGAGAGGTGTGAAGGTAGCATAACTGAGCACTGACCTTACCCTAACCGATAGAAGATTTGGACACATTATAGTCTAGACTCACAAAAAAATTTATGTGTTTCAACTTGAGAATGCTGGAAAATAATCAAAATCACCACTAGTTGATTAGTGGACTTTAATCCTTTTGAGGCTTGAAATCCTTGCCTTAATAGTTGACGAGGTAGCCTAGGATCATGACCAAGATGAGAGTCAAGATTGCGTGTTTGACCAGACTCAGCTCAATGTCAATTTAGGGCAAAGGTAGGGGTGTCAACAGTGCGGTTTGGGGTGAAAAAGACTTGGCCCAAACATCATCGTTAGCAAAATAACAATTTCAAGCCAATTTTGATTTGATATGGTTTGGGCTTGGGTTGTTTAACGGTTTAGGATAACGGTTTATAGTATGCAAGAAAAAAGAATAAAAATAATTAATTAAGCATCCTATTAAAAGCCAAAATTACTATTGGTCAAGTTCTATTAAAAAAAATTAAAAGCCATTTCATGTTGTAGAAATCAAGAACCATATAGAATTAGTAACACAGAGATTGCAAGCTCATTCCCTAGGTTCTAACGGATGGTCCTCCATAAATAAATCCTCAAACTAAAAGCCTTTTTTCTATAAAAATTAAAATTAAAAATAATATTTTTTTTAGATTATTTATTGTGCTATGATTGATTGTTTTGAAAATTGGGTTCTTGTTTTGTGAGAATCTAGATTTTTTCCCCATTCCATGAAATCTCTCTTTTTTGGGTTGATATTTAGTTTGATGTATAAAAAAAATACTCTTGGATTGGATAAGTATTTACTTAATTTAAACAATCTTAATTAATTTAGTTGGCCATTCATTCATACTCAATTCTTTTGATTGTCTAATACAAATGATAGAATAACTATTGGATCTTAATTTTTATGATTGTCTATATAAACTACCTAGTGATAATATGACGATTCAAATAATATTTAATGTAAAACTATAAAATGGGTTACAACAGTTTGTGCTTTACTTTTGGGCTGGTGCAGGTTGTGCCCTCAGCCCAAACATAGCCCATTTAGATTCAATTTGGACTGGATCGGGCTTTAACGGACCAGTGCTGTTCGATTTTAACGGTTCAGACTTCAAATTGACCCCCTAGACTCAAACGTTACAGTCACGGCCTTAGTAAAAGTCAACCCATTCGGTCATTAACCTCGATTTTCTACCCAAAAGAACTCGACCGACCCGACCCGATATGTTGCAGCCCTAGCCTGGGAAGTGCACGAGCCACGAGGCGTAATCTGATCAGAGGTTATTGTTCTTTCGCATCTTCGTAGAGAAACGAGAACGTGAAACGCGAATTGTTGAGGTTTGAGTTTGAGGTTTGCTTCACTTGCGTAAGTATTGCTGCTGCACGGACTTGCCGCCGGATCAAATATACAGGCAAATTGATATTCTATCAGATTGTTTTCTTCGCTCTGGTAGGATTCATGTCCAGAAACTTTCTACTTCAATTTCAGTTTGATTTCTTTTAACAGACAGAGAAGAGGGGCAGAGGGTGCGTTCCATTATCGGTTTTTGGATACTGGTTTTTCATTTCTTCACTGTGTTTATGTGCGTCACACGCGTCACACGTTCATTTGTTACATTTTCAGTGTTGAAAGCCTTTCTTATATTTTAGCCTCTGAATGATTCATAGCACATTTGGCTCTGGACCCTCTGGTAGCTCCTTTTCAGGGTTTAACTTGTAAGCAAGATAGTATCTTTTGTTTTCTTCTAAAGACTGTAGATGGCACGAACAAATTCGTGTGGGTTATCAGTTCCAGCTCTGAGCTTGTATTGTAGAGTACTAATTTTTGTTGAATTTCACTCTCTCTGGAGCACACTATGCAATGAACAATCGCTCCAGTTTGTTTTCATTCAGAGTGTACGCCATTCTGAACTTTCTTTAGAAAGATCAGAAATGATTTGCACCTCCTAAGTCTTCGGTCTTTATCTCAATCTGTCACTGCTCACTTTGGCTTGCAGGGCTAGAAGAAGACACCGTTCTTCGTTTTCCAAACATAAGAAGTTCGGAGGAACAGGGAAAGTTAGGGCTTGGGGTAGCCATGAAGGTGTTCGAAGTCGATGGCAGCACGCTCTCTCTGGCCCTCTTCACAGACGTCAAGAACTCCAGGTAATTTTTCCTACTCTCTGGTTTTTCAAGAAATCGTGAGCTTTTTTCATATAGTTATATGTTCTCATCAAGAGAAGAACTAAGCTTCTTTTGTAGCTGGAAAAACTTGAAATTGCTGGTTAATTCAGAATTTCCTTTTGTATGTAATGAAATGGAGCAGAAATCACTGCTGGGGGCCTTGAAATTTAGTCCATTTCCTTGCAGAATATTTACCAGTCCATACAGTTGAGAAGATATATCTTTCTTTGAAAGGGCTAGTACATCGGGAAACATAAAGAAAGATTGGTGGGTTTCCTAGATAGAATTGTTTAAGTCATGGTAGTGGGGGTGTATGGATGGCGGAAAGTGGTGGCTATGATTATGTTTTGCTGTGTTTGTTGGGATTGAGAGGTGGAGATTCATATTTGGAGTGTTTACTGCAATACCGCTGGGATGATGTTGCTTGCAATTCACTATCTATTTTACATTGTTTGTGGTGGCAATGGGTTTGCTAGTATTTCTTTTTTCCTTGGGTCAATGACATTAAGTTTTCAAATATCTATGGACCATTACATAGTTGTACATTATTATTTTTGTGATTCATTACAGGGATAAAATACTTCTTTTGTACAATTTGAATCAAGTTTTGCATGAGCGATGAGTGTTGCATTGAGGCATGCCCTTTCTCCTCTTTCCATTATACATCTCTGTATGATTGTGATAATCTTTTATTTGCTAGATCTGAGGATGCAATTTCTCCTTGATAATAACTCCTCAAGCCATATACAATGTAGTTTTCATCTATCCAGATTCTCTTTGATGCACAACCCACATCCCAATATCTGCTTTGGGTTGGCTATGGGTGTAACCCATCAATTAAAATCCAAGTTTAAGAAGTGATGGCAATGTTTGCACTACCTAGCTCTCCAACTGTAGAGTGCAAGAGGATACCTACTGGAGGAGGCTGTCAACTGGTGTTACATGGATGGAAGTTAAGATTGCTGTGAGAATTCAGATAACTCAGATCCTAGTGTATCCCATATCAATGAGGCTATTTATATCGGTCAATACACCCCCTTGAGATGAAGGTGCAAGAACGTGGTTTTTCAACTTTTGAAACTGCGTGTCAGGCAGAGCTTTGCTCAAGTTTTGGCTGAGTTGATCATGAGTGGAAATAGACTGGTTACTTTAAGAAGAGTCAATTTTGAAATGTTTTGTATGACAATGAAAACAGGATTTGCTGAAACATACATTGCAATTACATAAAAAAGCTTGAAGGCTGCAGGGAACTAAGCCAGGTTCTTGGAGAAGGGACTGTAGCCATATGAGCTCAGGAGATGCATCAGCGATGGTTTTATATTCTGACTTAGTAGATGATTGTGCTAACGTTTTCTGCTTTTCTGAAGTCAAAGATTTAAGATTAGTTCAAGGAAAAATGGTATAATTCTCAGTTGACTTGCAATCATCAGTGTTTCAGGCCCAGTCAGTGACATGAATGCTTAAAGAGTGAGCTTAGACGATCTCTCAAATATGTGTGGTTTTGAATGTTGCAAGTACTGAAGGATACTTTTAACAAGGGCTCAGGGATCCTCAATCGGTGGCACATGCTTGGACTAACAGGTTCAGTTTATGTCTAATGTGATATCTGGACAGTGGCCCCAACAATGAAGTGATTCTGAGTTGGTGGGGTATCTGCTACGCGAGGATCTATGTGGTGAAGATTTGTTTTGCCATTCATTGTCCAGTCTAATTTTTCCCCTTCTGTTTTGTTCCGAGTCAGTTTTGCTTTCATTACTTCATTCTTTTGGGTGTTAGCTCCTCTATGAATTTTCCCAGAGGAAGGTCGGAGCAACGTGCCATCGGACGTTCAACGAGGGGTCTCACGATCGGGGGGGCATGGGGGGGGGGGGGGGGGGGGGGGGGGGGGGGGGGGGGGGGGGGGGGGGGGGGGGGGGGGGGGGGGGGGGGGGGGGGGGGGGGGGGGGGGGGGGGGGGGGGGGGGGGGGGGGGGGGGGGGGGGTGGGGGGGGGGTGGTTGGCGGGAGGGGGAGGAGGGTTGGTTTTGTTTTTTTTTTTTTGGGGGGGGGGGGTGGGTGGGGGGGGGGGGGGGGGGGCCGGCGGCGGCGCCCCCGCCGGGGGGGCCGGTCCGGTTTTTGTGGGGGTGGGGCGGCGCCCCCCCCCCCCCGCGGGGGGGGGGGGGGGGCCCCCCCCCCCCCCGCACCAGGGGGGGGGGGGGGCGCGCGGGGGGGGGAAATGGGTTTGTGTGGGGGGGGGGGGGGGGGGTTTTTTTGGAAGACTAATTTTTAACTAAGAAAGCATTATTAATAGTGAGGGATATTGAGCTATTAAGGTATATTCTGCTCAATGATTTTAACTGATGTGGAGATGATGAGACCCATAAGCAGAAACAAGGAAAGCCAAATTAAGAAAAATGAGCATTTTTGAAGAATTGAGAGCATTCTTGTGGAAGTAAAATGCTGGATTCTGAGTCTGATTCTTTTGTCTGTGTTCTGCACATGTGGAATGATGTTCCACCTAAGAATGCTTGTGGTTTGGTGCATTCTTGGGGCTTGGGGAAGATGGTAAATGTAAAAGGATGTGTTTTTAAGGTATCAGTGAGAGTTTGTAGCTGTATATTCATTTCACTGGTGCAACAGTTTTCTTGTTGCCAAATCTAAACATCAGAAGATGCTAACTCTAACAAGGATTAGGAGTCTACCATCATTAAATTTTTGGGTATCCAATTTGTTGAATTTATAGAAGTTCCAGAGACACATAACAAAGATATGTTGACTTCTTTTCTGACTGGTAGGGACAGAAGTAGAATAACCATGCATTCCTGAACACATTTTTTGGTCCGGAATTTTGGCTCAGTAGCATAAATACAGTTGTTATTTCTGGGATAGAAACATGCCAAGAAAAAAAGGTGACACTCGGAGATGGTGCTTTATTTTGAACCCGAAATTTTTACTTCCCCAACAAATTAACCTTCTGCTTGTTACAGAGCAACACTTTGTGTGTTTTTTTATTAGTTTTCTTCTTCTTTTCTTCTCTTGCGGATTCAATACCATCCTATTTTTGGTTTATTCATCACTAAGAAACACCACACCTTCTTACCACTTTATTACCTGTAATTTTGCACATAGCCTACAACACATAAAAATGTCAGTTTGAGAATACTTCCGCCGTTAAAAATGTCAGTTTGAGAATACTTCTGCCGTTAAGGCTATGGTTCCCACTTATGAGGATTCCATCTTCTACCATAATGGCCTGAACCAGGCTTGAGTGAAAAGAAAAAAGGAAAATACAGGATGAGAGGTTGGAGTTGGGTAATGTTGCAGGATAGAGATAGGTTTTTTTTCTTTCCGCCTTCCCTCTTTTTGGTTTTCTTGTTTTTTTTTGGGGTGGGGTGGGGTGGGGGGTTGTGATGATGGGGTTGGGGAGAGAGGAAAGAGGAGATAGTAGGTTTTCCTGTCTGTTGAAGGAGGAAGAGGTTGTTAGAGTAAACAGATTAAATTTAATACTTGAGAAGTTTGAAGAAAAATAATGATGGAGGTTATTAGAGGGAAATTTAGGTATTTCAAGTATTAGAGAGAGAGAGAGAGAAGGTGCAGAAGATACAGGGTAAATAGGAAGTGATCGAATTTTTCCCAAAATAAAATCAGTTGATGAGTCAAGCTTCTCTGAGAACAACAACCATTTCTCTAAATCAAGAACAACTTAATTATTTGAAGATATGATCAGAATTTCTAAGAACATTATAAACCAACTTGAGACTAGATATACCATGGCAATGTTCAAATCCAAGAACAGGGTAAACCAAGTGTATATTTTGTCTATGTTAAACTAATGTATGTTTTGGCTATCTTAGAGTTCCAATAGTTTGCTTGTTCAATTCTTCTATCTTCCAATTCTATGTTGATATTTTGATCCAGTTCCATGTTGATATTTGATGACTTGTGGTAAATTAATATTGATTTTTGATGATTTGGTGTGACTTAACGTTGATGATATATGTCTAAATGTGGCTTACTGTTGGTATGAGTTAAATGGATGTTGCTTAGTGTTTGTGAAATGACATCATGTGGCTTAATATTGAATTTTGATGGTATAAAGTATATCTTGTATCGCATGTAATAATTTTATAAAAGAGGGAAATAAAAATAACAAAGCCTAGGTGGTGCCTTGTCACCTAAGTGCTTAGGCACCCCTCTACTGCCTTAGTCAGTTTGCTGGTTGATGCAGTATTAGACCACTAATGCATCTTTGGCTGGAGCTATGATAGTTGGTTGTTTAACACCTTAATGGTTGCTGTATGCTTATCCTCTAAATGCTCTTATTGTTATCTCCAAACATAGACTGCTGCTTTTTCTCTCTGCCTAGGCACCCAGGCACCTTCTTGGGTCTAAATAGATAGCACACCTTATTGATGCAAGAAAGGTGATCACCTTGGTGCTTGGAATATGCTTATATTGTGCTATGTTTTATCATATATATATTGGTTTTCTCATATTAAGTTAGCACTAGCAGTCTAGCACAATTAATGTCATATGTATTGATATGGATTCTTTTATACTTAAATGAGGTTTGCAAATACAATAATAGCAGTGATAATTTTGATCATCAGTAGCAGTGCTAATTTTATATACTCATACTTTTTTTTTTATTCATCCAGAAAAAAGAGTATGAGCTTATAAAATTATCACTGGTATTATTGTATTTGCAGACCCAGGGCCTCTATACACACTTTGGCTCACCTAGTTACCTTAGCAACTATGCTCTTTCCTCTTTTTTTTTTTTTTTTTTTTTTTTTGGGGGGATTGTGTGGGTCGCAAGCAACCACGCTCTCTCGCACAAACACACAACACAAATGCGTGTGTGCATGCACGCATACACATCCTAGGCATTTTTTAGGTGGATCACCTAGTTCTTCTTGTTTGTTACTCTCTCCTAGTTGAGCCATGATGAGTTATGATCTGCCTAATTGGAACCATTTGTCTGTTACTGAACACCAGTCTTGAATCCCTTTATTGAGTACATCATGATGGAAGAGTCTGAAAACACTTTCATTTTAGGCATGGTCCTTAAATCCAACTGGTAGTGGTAGTAGGTAAGTACCAAACTTTGCTTGCCATCCTAATGAAGAGAGTAACCATCCTAGAGTGTTATTAATGCATATATGACCAGATTTTTATTTTTTTCACATCAAGTTAGTAGCCTACGATGGTCCTTTTTTTTTTTCTTTTTCCCCCAATATTTATGTTATTAGTCCTTCAAAAGGTGGTTTTGAAAAGGTTTCAAGTGACTAACTACTACATTATTTTGCAGTGAACTACTAGATGCCATGCAAAGCGGAACCCTAGAACCTGAAGTAGCATTTCTCAATGCATCACTTGTAGGATCCTACACATCCTTTTTTGCTCATGTCTAGTGCATATAGTTCTTCAAACAAATCATTTATCTCTAAGATGGCTCTTACATTGACTCTGTCAACAGGTACCAGATGTTTTCCCGGTTTTAGCTGCTGCACATAAGACACTTTTATCAAAGTCGAGGGAGGCATTGACAACAAGGACTCTGCATTCTGAGCTTGTCTACAACTACTCTGGATCAAAGCATGTATTTACCTTTTCTCTATCACTCAGTGTGGTTTATCGCCTTGGTTTTCCTTCCTGTGTTTGTGTGACTTTTATGCATTGAACTTTTTAGATTTCAGAATCATTGAAAAGATGTGGCATTGCTAAGGACTCCACATATGTTCTTGTTGCTCGTTTTGATGCTTCTCTTGATGTGGTGAGGTTATTTTACTCTGATGTATTGTGTTCTTCTTTCCATTCATTCGGTTAAGTTGCAAAAAGGATCGAGAATTATATTACTAATACTTTGTTCTCTTCTAGATGAAAAGCATCGAGAAACTAATTAATGGCAAAGAGATTGATTTGGAGGAGTTGGAAGGAAGAGCAAATCTGGCCCAAATACAGAAGGTTTGTCATTCTGCATTTATTTTGTCAAAAACTAGGGGAGAGGAAGATGATGGTTATGAAAATACCCCCCCCCCCCCCCAAAAAAAAAAAAAATGATTAAAATTTCTTCACAACCGGAGACATTCTATAAGATGGTTTGCACTTCACTGCCATGGGTGCATAGCCCAAAGTTATTGAGTTGCCTACAGAAACTGTACAGAACAGGAACTTTCCATGAGAGAAAGGCTCACATTGTGATCTAGGCTATGTTGACATTCCGAGATTGTGTAGTCCAAGGCTGGTTGTTTGGGTTGGATTGGCTGTTGGTTCTTCAACTGAACCTGACCTTATGCAAGTAGTTTTGTGAAACAGGCTAAAGAAGTCAACTTGGTATATGACAGGTTCAGTTTGGCTTTTCCAACTGCAGCGGTAGATAGGTTTGGATCCAAGAAGTGATTGAAACTAAACCTGAAGTTTCCAACGATTCATTGCCAGTCTGCATCTGTTCCTTTTCGCCAAGTGAATGTGTGACACTTTATTTCCCCCCTCAAGTTTCCCTGCAATCCCCCCTGTAGGAATGTCCTATCTGGTTTGATGTACAAGGAAAAGAAGGGTAGCAAATTTGGATATAACCTTCCAGTAGTGACTTCTATTTGTCTTTTTAAATCCATATCCATGATTTGGTTCCAAAGTTAAAATTTTATAGGCGTTTAGCGCGAAGAAAACTACAAGGTGGTCTCCGACCAGCGCTGTAGTCAAAAGGGCGTGATGTCTATAGACGTCTGGCTTCCGTTTTCTTCGCCCTTGTAGTTTGCTGGCGTCAAAGGCGACAGTCACTCTATAGGGATGAAAAGCATAAAGCTGCAAGACTGATGTTAACTCTTTAGGGATAGAATCTTATTCCTACCCCATCAAGTTAAGTCTATGATATTGGTGTACCCGCAATACCAACCCTATGGATTACTTCCCTGCGGGGGCGGCTTTCAAGATGGAGAACTTCTAGGTGGCTCTCGCAAAGGGGCTTTCTTCGCAAGCGGCCAAAAAGCAAGCCGCTGTATTTGGCTCTATTTGTGATGTATCCCCGACGTATGGGTACTGTAGAATATGGCTCCGACTAATTAATCATTTCGTATGGTGATTAATTTTTTTTCTTCTTTTTTCTATTTTAGTTTTGTGTTAAAATCATTCCCCTTCAAACTAGGAAGCAGCTGAATAAAAAAGAAACCTTAGTTCCAGAACCATTCTTATTAAGTGTGGTCTTTATTTTCCTTTTGGGTGCTAATGTTTAATGAGTTTTTATTTTTATTTTTTCAGCACTACAAAATGTCTGGTGTGGAATTAGGGATATCCTCAGTGGCTGATGCCATCACATGCCGGATTGCTGCCCGAGATGCCTTGTGATAGGAAAATGCAAAAGAGCTTATATTTCAGTACTTCCATGTGTTTCACAAGAAATTATACTTTGCAAACACCAACTCCTCAACAACCTCCTCTTCCCCTCTCTTCCTTTCTCTGTCTTTCTCTCTCATTCTGCCTTCTTTGTTTTCTCTATGTCAAGAAAGTTGTAAGTTGGGAGTTCATTTATCCAACAGTGTCAAATGCCATATGTTGAATTAGTAGGTTGGGTAATGCAGATGCTTGGAGACAATGCAGTTTTGCCTAATCAAAGGGTGGAAAAAGATAACTTATTGTTTCTTCATATGAAACAATCGCTCATTGACTCTATGTATGCTTGCCTCCAAATCAATCAGCAATAACGGTTGTCCACTTAGGCTTCCAACTCTCTGCTGAGACATGTTGTAGCATCAACATCCTAAGAATTTAACAATTTTGATAGTTATGAATTTAAATAAGTAACTTAATTAGATCATTTTTTTTGGATAGATAATAATTATTAGAAATACATTCAAATATTCCTAAATGGATGTAGATGCTATTTTGAGAGTGAATATCTATCGATTTAAACTCAAAAGACCAGTCTAACTTTGGAGACTCATGAATCAGTTGGAATATGAAGTGTTTCCGTGCGAATAAGATCAATTTACTAGGCTTCTTATAGAACTTTTCATCATAATCAGAGTTTATTTTATCTCCGGATTAGTAAAGCAAAACATGTCGTTTATGCTAATTAAGTAATGAAAATATAAGTATTTTGAATTAAAAAATTAAAACCATGAATTAAATTTTAAAATTCCAACTAAAGGACAATGATTTCCTTCTCTTTATTAAAATTCATAATCATAATTTCGCCGTCTTTCTCTCATCTTTTCAGGGTACAACGAGTTCACTCTTCCACCCCTTCCCCTCTCTCTCTCTCTCTCTCTCCTTCTCTTTCTCTTCTTGTTAGGGCTTCTCGGGTTCTCGCTTCTATCACGGCGCAGTTTATTACCTGTGCCTATCGTACGCCGTGAGGCAAGATTCATAACGTACACTTGTTCTGTTATTGTTTGATTTTTCCGTCCCGTTGCGAGTTTCGTTTTATTTTCGTAGCTTTGCACTGCGAAAACACAATCGGGGAAGAAGAATCAAAACCCTAATCTAAAGAACGAAAATATACCCTTCTAACCTCTCGTGTCTTTTTTTTTTTCTGTTTGTAGATTAATCAGTTCCGATTGTTTCGTCGTTGATCGTCCTCATCGTCGTTATTGTTGAGATTCACGATCGGGTTTCTAGGGTTTGATATTGATCTTCTTCCTCATCCCGTGTTGTCTCTTCTCTGGGAAATAGTGGTTAAGGTTTGATGCTTGGGCGGAGCTCGGCATCTGCCGGACTTGATAAGAGTTGGGTTTTCGTGTGCAATGGCCAATCCCGGTGCTGGGACCAAGTTTGTGTCTGTCAATCTTAATAGATCTTATGGGCAGCCTTCTAGTTCGTCATCAAATGCAGGAGGCGGCCGAGTACGGCCCAGTAGCCATGGAAGCAGCATCGGTGGTGGGATGGTGGTTCTTTCGAGACAGAGGAGTTCGGTTATGGGTCCGCAAAAAATTGGACCCAAGCTTTCAGTACCGCCCCCCTTGAATTTGCCATCGTTGAAGAGGGAACATGAACGTTTTGATTCGTCTGCAACAGGGATTGGTTCTGCTCGTCCGGGGAGTTCTGGTACTGGGTCGAGACCTACTTCTTCTGGGATGGGCTGGACGAAGCCTGCTCATTCTACATTGCAAGACAAGGATGGTGGTGCCCATCACCCTTTGGTTGGGAGATCGGTAAGTGGAGCTCAGGCTGTTGATGGCGGTGATCACCCCCTGAATTCTGTAGATGCGCCGTCGAAGTCAAGCAGTGTTTACATGCCCCCGTCTGCAAGGTCAGGTACTGTCTCAACCCCAGTGATTAGTCCTGCTGCTTCATTTCACCCGGTTGAGAAAGCCGTGGTCCTTAGAGGGGAAGACTTTCCATCCCTGCGAGCTACCCTCCCTACCGCTCTTGGGTCTGCTCAAAAGCAGAAGGAGACTTTGCATCAGAAACAGAAGCAGAAGACGATTGTGGAAGCAACAGAGGAGCAGACAAAGGGTTCCAGCTCAGGACAACTCCTTCACATGCGCCCGCAAGTCCAGTCATCGCGTCATGATGTTGGCTTTCTTTCGAATGAGAACGGCGGCGTGAATCGTGGGTCCGGTGATTCTAGCAGAGGGGAACAGTCCCGTAAGTTGGATGATTTTTTTCCAGTTCCATTGCCACTTGTTCGTCTTAACCACACTTCTGATTGGGAAGATGATGAACGTGATACGGGTCATGGTCTTCCAAATCGGAGTAAAGATCATGGATTGTCCCGAAATGAAGCTTTTTTCGACAGAGAATTCGATCGGCCTAGGGTTGGTGGGTTACCGCGTTCCCATGCTATTGATCTCCCTGATAGCCGGCTTCTCCGTGCTGATGATGTTGGGAAGGTTTCTTCAAAGGAATTTCCATCGCTAGACTCTTATGGCAGGGATTTTAGACCACCTAATAGAGAATTTCAAGATGGGAACACATATAGATCTTCATCCCTTGCAAAAGATGAGTATAAAGTTCGTGAAGTTGGAATTGATAGAAATGGTGGCAGTGCAAAGCCTTTCAGTCTCAATCGTGACATGAACGGAGATAGTAAATATAATCAACCACCATTTGGAGACAAGTATCGGGATTTTAGCAATGGAAGCACAGGAACTCAGGATTCAAGGTTTGGAAGGAGAGATTCGGGTTATGGGCAGGGAAACAGACTGAATGCGAATCAGACGGTGGAATCATTTGCCAATAGAGGGACCGAGCAGAATGTGCGGGACCGTCATGGTGGTGATACTTCCAATAGATATAGAGGTGATTTCTTCCAGAACAGCTCGGTAGCTAAAGTATCATTTGCTTCTGGACGAAAAGGACCCCTTGTAAATGATGCATTGCCTGATTTTGGTAGGGAAAAACGTTCATTCTCAAAGAATAGAAAACCAGGTAATGAGGATTTTGGCCCTGGCCTGGGGTTTGATGCAAGGGATTCTTTCTCTGGTGGCCTTGTTGGAGTGTTTAAGAAGAAAAAGGATGTGCTGAAGCAGACTGATTTCCATGACCCTGTTAGAGAATCTTTTGAAGCAGAACTTGAGAGGGTGCAAAAGTTGCAAGAGCAGGAAAGGCAGCGTATCATTGAGGAACAGGCGAGAGCATTGGAGTTAGCTAGGAAAGAAGAGGAAGAGAGAGAGCGGCTAGCTAGGGAAGAGGAAGAACGTCAGAGAAGGCTTGAAGAAGAAGCCAAAGAGGCTGCATGGAGGGCAGAACAGGAGCAATTGGAGGCTGCACGAAGGGCTGATGAACAAAGGATGGCTAGAGAAGAGGAGAAACGTAGGGTTCTTATGGAGGAAGAAAGGAGGAAAGAAGCCGCCAGACAGAAGCTTAAGGAGTTGGAGGATAAGATTGCAAGGAGACAGGGAATTGTGCCCAGGATGCCAAAAGAGAAAGATGTTTCTAGGGAAGCAGAGGTGGGTGGTTGGGAGGATGGTGAGAGAATGGTCGAAAGGATCACAAACTCTGCTTCTTCTGATTCATCAACTCTGAATAGATCGTTTGAGATGGGATCTAGACCTCATTCTTCCAGAGATGGAAATTCTTCCTTTCTTGATAGAGGAAAACCTGTGAACTCATGGAGGAGGGATGCATTTGAGAATTCTAATAGCTTATCCTTCCTTCCACAGGATCCTGAGAATGGTTATCGCAGTCCTAAGAGAGATACATTTGGTGCAGGGAGGGCATTCCCTAGGAAAGATGTCTATGGAGGTTCTGGAGTTGTGTCTGCAAGAACAGCATCTAAAGGAGTTGCAGAGGCTTATGTGGTTGATGATTTCCCTCACCTTAGAAGTCAGAAATGGAACCTTCATGGGGATGGAGACCATTTTGGCAGGAACTCTGAAGTTGACGCTGATTTTACTGGTAATAGTGCTGACAATGGGTTTGGTGATTTGGGATGGGGACAGACTCGTTCACGTATTAATCCTCATGCTGCTTATCCTGAAGGACTTTATCAGAACTTTGAGGCTGATGGATATTCTTCTCATGGGAGATCTAGGCATTCCATGAGACAGCCTCGTGTTCTTCCTCCTCCATCAATTGCTTCTGTGCAGAAAATTTCCTATAGAGCTGAGCCTGAGTGGTCTAAGTCTTCAACTTTTGTAGACTCTGAGATGAGGTATCAAAATGTACCGCAAAGAAGTGAACCAATGATGTCAACAGGTTATGATGTTGGTTACCAGGAGAGGCCTGAACAGCTAGGAATTATGGAAGCTCAACAAGAAAATGCTGTACCTGAGAATAACAAACTAGATAAACCTGCCACACCAGGTTGTGACTCACAATCCTCCTTATCTGTTTCAAGTCCACCTGATTCTCCTATTCATCTTTCACATGATGACCTAGATGAGTCTAGATATTCTCCAGCCTTGCCAGCTGCTACAGAAGGCAAAGAGATGGCTTTATCTGACAGTGAGCATGTTGTATCAGCTTCAGAGATGGGTAATGCTATCGCAATAATGGCCTCTAATTCTATTGCTCCTCTTGAAGATGAAGAATGGGATATTGAGAACAATGAAGAGCTGCAGGAGCAAGAAGAATATGATGAAGAGGAAGATGGTTACCAGGAAGAAGATGAAGTGCATGAAGCCGATGATTTGAATGTTGATTTAAGTCAGGAGTTTCAGGATTTGCATGTGGAAGAGAATGATGCATCGGATGAGATGAGCCAGTTGGTTTTAGGCTTCAATGAAGGTGTTGAAGTTGAAATTCCTAGTGGTGACAAGTTTGAAAGAATTGCCAAGGATGGAGAGAGTGCAGTTTGGATAGAGCAGGAATCTATTGGCATTAAAGAAGAACCTGGATCTTTTGATGGTATGGCTGATGGACCAGGGCTTCAGTCTGAGAATTACTCTCCTAGTATCCGTGTGGGAAGCTCTTGTGAAACAATCCAGGAAACTGAGAAGGCACTCCAAGATCTGGTTGTCCAGCCTGTGGATGCTGACCACAACAGAACGACATCCTCTGGTTTTCTTCTGCATACCGTCGAAGTGTCTAGTAGTCCATGTATACCCATTCAGCAGCCAGTAGTATCTTCTTTGAATATGACCCACCCTCCATCAGTCCAACCTGTGGAGTCAACTGTATCATCAGTTCCAAGCGAAGCTGATGGACCCATCAAGCTGCAGTTTGGTCTTTTCTCTGGACCTTCGCTCATTCCACCTCCAGTTCCAGCCATACAAATTGGTTCTATACAGATGCCGCTCCATTTACATCCCCAGGTTGGGCCATCTCTATCTCAAATACACCCGTCACAGCCTACTTTTTTCCAGTTTGGTCAGCTTAGGTATCCTTCACCCATCGCTCAGGGAATTTTGCCATTGACTCCTCAGTCAATGTCTTTTGTTCAACCTACAATTTCAGGCCATTATACTTTAAACCAGAATCAGGGAAGTCCTCATAATAATCAAGCAGGTCTTGACAGTTCCGGTCAGATGGCCATAGGGAAAGATAGTGTATCGTTTGTATTGATGGATAACCAGCTTGGCTTTGTGCCTAAGCCGTTGGATGTATCTCAGGAGAATGCGGGCAAGGAGGAGAATTTACCTGCTAGAGAAAGCCTGGCAAATGAAGTTCTGACATATCAGAGCCAAGCTGAGAGCTCCATTATTGGTGAACTGCAGCCCGAGGGTGTTCCAGTGTCCCTGGATCAACAGAATCATTTTCTCACTGTGAAGAAAAACAATACTTCCATATCAATTAATGGAGAGGCCCAGGGGCAGTTGCAATCTGCATCTAATTTATCCCAGTTTCATTCAATTGAAAGAGCTGTGAGCAGGCCAAAGGCTCCAGTCCAGATGGCTGGTGGAAAAGGAAAAAAATTTATTTACACAGTGAAGAATTCTGGTTCGAGATCTTCAATTCCAGTTCCTGAGTCATCTGTTAATTCTGATATGAGTGGATTTCAGAGGAAGTCTCGACGCAACATTCGGCGAACAGAATTTAGAGTGCGTGAGAATGGTGATAGGAGGCAAATGGAAATTGCAGCAATTAACGGTGGCCAGGATGGCAAGCTGAATTTTCCTGGAAAGGTGTCTGGAGTCTCTTTCAGAAGTGGAGCTAGGAGGGATGCTGCTTTGACCAGACCATCTAAGCAATCAATTCAATCTGAAACTGTACAGTCTGGTCTAATTAGTTCACGAATGTCTGATTCTGACAGCAAGATGGAAAAGGGACAAGGGAATGAAGCATCAAAAAGCAGGGTTACACCTTCACGTGGTATCTTGCGCTTTGGTGAGGGAAACTTGAAGAGAAATATCAATGAGGCAGATGTTGATTCCCCACTTCAAAGTGGTGTTGTGCGTGTTTTCAAACAACCTGGCATAGAAGCCCCTAGTGATGAAGATGACTTCATTGAGGTTAGGTCTAAGAGGCAAATGCTAAATGATCGGCGAGAACTGAGACAAAAGGAAATTAAGGCCAAGTCTAGGGTAATAAAACATACATTTTCTTTTTTATGCTCTTATCTTCTGATGCTGCACGTGCTCTTTGTTTAGAGGAATAAAGGGTTTCTTGATTTCTCAATGCCAGGCTCATCATAGACTCCGTTCTTCATCACAAAATGCTGTTACTTCCAACAACTCAAATAAAATTGCCACATCATCAGGTGAAGCAGCCAGCAACTTGCGTTCTGAATCTGTTGTTGCCGATGGACGGGCATTGCCGAATGTTGTTGAAACGCCAGCTGGACTTACTTCTGCTGTGGCATTGCAACCATTGCCTCCAATTGGTACTCCTGCTGTGAATGCTAATGCTCACATTGACAACAGATCTCATAACATAAAGTATGTCAACCACTATTGTTTAATTTGATTTTATTGATGCAGATGATTATTCTTGGGTACACGGTAATTATCAATCTGTCAACAGGTCTCTCCAGACAAACCCAGTACCTGCCATGTCCAGTGGCGGGACAAGCCTTGGCCTGGGCTTACCATTTGAAAGCAAGAATGTGGTTCGAGACACTGTTCAAACGTCCCTGATTCCCTGGGGCAATGCCAGGATCAGTCAACAGGTTTGGCAATATCATACTATCACTGCTATTGTGGCTTTACCTGTTAGTGGGCAAATTAGTGTTCTTGCATGGTTTACCTTTCATGTATAATCCTAGTAAAGTAAGCTTGTGATATCTTTTCTTGTCTAGGAAGTG
The DNA here is from genome assembly GCF_041222555.1 of Hakea prostrata. Taxonomy (NCBI): domain Eukaryota; kingdom Viridiplantae; phylum Streptophyta; class Magnoliopsida; order Proteales; family Proteaceae; genus Hakea; species Hakea prostrata. Next base: position 13,161,340 of record NC_142603.1, read on the forward strand.
ATACTCTAGTTTTTGTTGTTAGCAATATTTGTCAGGCATGGAATTGACTTGTGCGTTTATCTGAAAGTCCTCGCGGCCTGATCATTTTGTTGATTTTTGACACCTTGATTGCTGTTCTTGTTGTGCTCACTTCCTAGGCTGTAGATGCTGCACAATGCAATTGAAGAAGCTTCAGCTAGCCTTGTACTTTATTTTGGCTACCAGTCCTTGTCATACTGACTTTGCATAGATTCATTTTCTTTTCCTGTTGACTTTGATTAGCACGACCTTACACACTCTATCTAAAGACGATGCTGAATTATTTGAAAAACTGAAGAGTTCCATCGTGACATTGTTTTGTCTATGAACAAAAAATTAAAGTCTTTTTAGCAAAAATGCTTGGGACAAATTGAAGTGGGTGTTATCCAAACCTGAATGGTGAATCTTGGTTGGTTCGTTCACTTCTACAAAAGTCTTGCTGGCTTTGGTAAAACATTTACTCAACTACCTGAGTAGCTATGGGTCGGTATAGAGTGCCTTTTGAGTCACAATTTACTTATTATGCTTCCAGTTTCGGTCATTGTTGGGATTGAGAGGTTGCATCGGTGGGACTGTAAAAATTGTCCCTTTTACTGCCTCTATTTGTAATGGTCTGGCACACCAATCTGGATATCACCCTAGATCAATTCTGAAGTAGATGTTGTTTCCACTCCTCTCCTTGCTTTGGTATTTTGGTATTTTGTATATGATTTGATAGCTTATTTTTTTGCATGATTTTATACTGATTTGTATTTTCAGTGAACTCATTGCTTTCGGATGCCAAGATTTTGTTGTAGTTCCTTTTTGTGTTCTTGAATGGTTGAATTTGACATAAAGATCTCATAATTGTGGGCCTCTAGTTCTCAAATAAATTAAGGTGTTCTTTCTTCCCTGCATGCTACTTGCACATGTTGAGGTTCTGATTTTGATGCTGTTTGGTTGTAGATTTTCTTCTCCCAGCTTCTATGCTAGTTATCTCTGGAATTGTATGGGATTTAAAATCAGGAGGCCTCTTCCACTGTTTTCTCTAAATGCTTTGTTTAGCCTTTGACGTGCATTAGTCGCTTTTCTTCTCATTAATGTAGTATACAGAGTCGTTCAGGATACCGTATAATAAGAAATATGTTATCTTCTTACCCTAGCTGCCTAGTGGGCAAAGTAGTTGACTGGGTATCTTCAGTTTTGTCCAGAGGAAAACAGAAGCCATCTGCATCAAGTGATATGTAAATTGCTCAGTAGTGCTTAATGCTTGTATATGGTATGACAAGTAAGTGAATCAGACTATGTTATTTTGACAACCCTTCCAAATAGTGGCCTTAAAACCTGGAATTCTTAAAGCTGGTGGGTTGATATTACTCAGAGTTAGGAACTAATGCTTCTTAGTTGCAAGGGGGGTCTAAGGGAAGAAAAGTGAAATTTTCGTACTTGATAAACTTCTGTAATCATTACTCTGTTTTCTGTATTGATTGACTCCAAAATTTTCCATATTTGGTTATTAAATTTCATTTCACCTTGCACATAGTTTCCTTCGAGTAAAAATGAATAAAAATTACATATAAAATCTGTCTTACTGAATAATGTATATGAAATTTTAAGTAGTTTATCCAATCACATGGGATGATGATTGTGGGAAGTGTCTCTTTATGTTTTGAAAATTTCACTTCCCTTGCAACTAAACATCGTGCTAATATAATCTGCCTCTATTTGAATATCTTCTATTAATATGTTTTCTTATTCTTTATATTGCATAATTCTGCTCAATTTTAAGCTCAGTTAACATTTGCCAGGTTATGGCTCTTACTCAGACCCAGTTAGATGAAGCGATGAATCCATCAAGATTTGATGCACGTGTTGCTTCTATTGGTGATCACAGTGGTACTGTTATCATGTCCAGCAAGCCATCACCAACTACCATGACACAGGACAAATCATATTCTGCAGGAAGTCCTCTCAACTCCCTGCTTGCAGGGGAAAAAATTCAATTTGGTAAGTGTATGTCTTACGAGATGATTTTCTTACCTTGGAATACTGTTGCCTTTTTCACCCCCCCCCCCCCCCAAAAAAAAAAAAAAAAAAAAAAGAATGCTGTTGCTGTTTAACCTGTGAGCGTACTGCTGAATCAATTGTCCTTCACTGTGCATTCAGGTGCGGTTACATCACCCACTGTTCTACCTCCAGGTAGCCGGGCCATGTCGAATGGGATTATCTCTTCTGGTGCTTGTAGGTCAGATCCAATTGACCACAACCTGTCTGCTGCTCAGAATGATTGTGCGCTGTTTTTTGAAAAAGACAAGCAGCAGCCTGATGAGTCTTGCATTCATATGGAAGATCCTGAGGCTGAAGCTGAAGCAGCTGCTTCTGCAGTTGCGGTTGCTGCTATCAGTAATGATGAGATAGCTGGGAATGACCTGGGTGCAGGCTCTGTTTCTGTTACAGATGCCAAAAGCTTTGGTGGCATAGAAACTGATGTGTTGGCTGCAGGCAAAGGTAAACCAATATCGTGAAACATATTTCTTGCCTCCTTGATATTTCCTATATGGTAAGTATTTACGCCTGGTCTCACTTTAATGAAGCATCAACTTGTCTATGGCAGGTGTCACTGGAGACCAGCAGCCAGTCAGTCAGTCAAGGGGTGAGGAGTCACTGTCTGTTTCTCTTCCAGCTGATCTCTCTGTAGAGACACCGTCACTTTCCTTATGGCCTCCTTTGCCAAGCCCACAGAATTCTTCTACCCAAATGCTTCCGCGTTTTCCTGGGGCTCCACCTTCCCATTTTCCTTGCTATGAGATAAATCCCATGTTAGGGGGCCCTATCTTTGCCTTTGGACCACATGATGATTCTGCTGGTACTCAGCCACAGAATAGCAGTACACCGGCTTCGGGGACGCTGGGAGGCTGGCAACAATGCCATTCTGGCTTAGACTCTTTCTATGGAACTCCAGCAGGATTTACAGGACCTTTTATCACTCCTCCTGGAGGAATCCCAGGTGTTCAAGGCCCTCCTCACATGGTTGTCTACAACCATTTTGCACCGGTGGGACAGTTTGGGCAAGTTGGTTTGAGTTTCATGGGCACCACTTATATTCCCTCTGGCAAGCAACCTGACTGGAAGCACAATCCAACATCTTCAGCAATGGGGATCAGTGAGGGTGACGTCAACACTATGAATATGATTTCTACCCAGCGCAATACCCCAAGCATGCCTGCTCCTATACAGCATTTGGCTCCGGGATCACCACTGTTACCTATGGCTTCTCCTTTGGCCATGTTTGACATGTCCCCTTTCCAGGTAGAATTTTCTGAATTCCTTGCAAAAAATTGTAGGTCCTGATAGCGTGGATGGAAATATGAAATTGGTTATGCACTTTTTCTGATAGTTTGTGATTGCCAGTAGTCTTGACTTTAGAGGACTAGAAGTAAATGCTTGCTTGTGATTGAAATGTATTAGAAGAATATGTTCCACATATGAACCTAGTATGCTACATTCCATTTACTTGAAGACTTACTGTTCAATGAAACTGCTCCTTCCAGTCCTCGACTGACATACCAGTCCAAGCTCGGTGGTCTCACATACCTGCATCATCAATGCACTCAGTTCCTTTATCAATGCCGTTTCAGCAACAGGTAGAGGGTGTATCGTCGGCACAATTCAGCAGTGGATTATCTGGAGACCAAACGTCAACTGTTAACAGGTTCCATGACCCTTCAGAACCTTCTGACAACAATAGGAACTTCCCTGTGGGAGATGATGCCACTGGGACTCAGTTGCCTAATGAATTGGTCCCGGGAGACCCTGCAAATTTGAGCACTATGACCACTACCCGGCTTTCAACCAGCAGGCCGGCCTCCAACAGCTTACTTGGTGCAAAAGGCAACACCCAAAGTCTTGTCACAAGTAACTCATCAAAATGTACTTTGACTAACGTTGGTGGGACTGGTGCTATTCACAATAGTTTGAGCCAGAGCATGACTTCTGCTTTCAAGGTGCAGTCTTCTCAGCAGCAGACTTCATCAACACCCCAGTATCCACATCCAGCTGGGTATATGGATCAGAGAAATGGTGGAAATCCTCAGAAGGTAAATTCAGGGGGTGAATGGTCCCATCGGAGAATGGGGTTCCAAGGAAGAAACCAAGCTGGAACTGATAAGAACTTTGCCTCTAAAATGAAGCAAATTTATGTTGCTAAGCCGACTTCTAGTGGAGCTTCAGGAGCAGTTTGAGAGCTGAGGTGATTGGTGTCTCTGAGGCTGGATGTCGTATCAAGGATGCTCCTATAAATTGTGAATGTTTGCAGCACCAGCATCCGCACCCACCAGCAGTAAGGGTAAGGGAATGTTGCAGGTGACACTCGTATTTGGCCATTATCTGTAGGTAGCTAATTTTGTTAGTGTTTGTAGTATGACCAAATTTTTTTGAAATGTTGCATCAGAGACACAAGTAGTGCTGTCTGTCTCCAAGTTTCTGTCACCCCCATGACCCAAGCTGGTGCTGGGAGCCGATTGTATCAAAAAGAATAGTTGAAATTCTCGGCTGTTAAATTTTTTATTTTTAATTATCAATGAGAAGTATTGGTATTCTTGGGAAATGTTGTTCTTTGGACCATCTTGATTAGTTTAATCAATTTAAAAACTGGGTTTTGAGGTTGTTAGGTCCTTCTAAGTATCTGAGTAATGGTGTTTTCTATTTTAGATGAAAGAAACTTCATATATATACTGTAAAAGCCAGAGAACACAAAACCTCTTGGAGTACAACAGCCTAGCTGTGACTGTTGTAATGTCAAGAAAGCATGGCCAATAACAAAGTTCATTTCATCCCAGGTTTCATCCAGACTTGTAGACATAATAGGGAGCCTTCGTAAAACAAAAGGTAATGGAGTGAGATAAAGAGGCCAAGGTTTCACAGGTTCAGGTAAGTCTGCTAACAGTTGTTTGCAATTTATATTATCTATTCCTCTTCCTCTGTCCTTTAAGAGGGATGGATTAGATTCATTTGGTCTTCCAGTGCTTCTGGTGATTTTTTTTGGTTGCTTCAGCATATAAACTCTCTCTGAGAATTTTAGAGATGTAAACTGATTATGCTTGGCCGGAGTTATAGCATATTCCTCTGACACCTAAGCTTGTGATGTTTTTATGGAAGCTTAGGCTTCAAAGACTCCCTATGGAGGAAGTTCTTTATAGATGTTTGATATCCAACAGTTGTAGCGTCTGCAAGTAAGCATATTCGAGTTAGGGTCACATTTTTCTGAGTTGCCTGTTCAGTATGGGCATTTGGCAGTCTCTTTCCTCGTGAATGGAATTTTCCTGCTGATCTTCATATACGGGTGAAGAATACCATTGAGTCAAAAACTTAATGCTTAATCTTATACATTGCTGTTGGACTCTGGATATAACTTCACAAACTGCTCACATGGAATAGAAGCTCTTTCAATAGCTCAGATCTTGCATCAAGCTAATTGGCTTACTCAGGAATTTTGTCCATAAGGAAAACTTTCTTTTTCAACTACTGGGGTTCCTATCTCTTGGAAAGCACCGTAGAGAGATTGGTATAGAGTTAATGTTGCTGGAGGTAGATTGATTGACTGAATCTGATCAAGCTGGTTTTGGGGGAAGATTCTAGGGGAAAGATCTTATTTGGCTTTGCCTTAGGTTTTGGTTAACAATCAGTATTAGTGACGGAGGATCTTGCAATTTGTCATGCTCTTCTCCTTTCTTCTCAGCCCGTGAAGGTGATAATATCAATATCATTAATTTTTTACAGGCAAAAAGTGGAAGGGTAATATAGCTTGGAGAATTCATTTCATCATCTCTTAGCTATTCCACTGATGTTAGATTTGTACATACACTTAGACAAGGAAAACTTTGCAGCTGATGCTCTTGCTTCTTATGCAGCAAGATATCAATGTAATCTTTATTTTGATCATAAATCCATTTCTCATTACCAGATGGATTATTAGTCCCCAGAATGGTAAATAACATTGAAGCAGGGGTTACCTTCCTGTTTTTGTGGATTAAGCCATCCTTAGACCCCAGATATAGAAGCAAGTGGTTATGAAAACAGACACAAACCAATTCAAATCCTTGCTGTCCAACATATCAAAGAACTGGAGCATAAAAGCTGCAGTCAGGTTCTCAGTACGCAAACCTAGCGGACCAGCCACCCTCATCATGCTTGACCCAGGCACAGAAAATAAACAAATGCCACCCAGTTTCTTGATCAGAATCATAAAAAGAACACTGTTCATCCGCATTCACCCAGTTTGACATGCTCATTTTAAGGGGCAGTCCATTAGGAACAATCTTGTACCTTTGAAGCAGTTGAGTTCCAGAAAAATTTCCACCATATAGAGAGATAAGGCCTCAGGTAAACTTTAGGTATAAGCTGAGAATAGGCCCTTTTTTTATAAATAAAATAAAAACTATGGCCAAAGATTGAAAGAATAAGCTGTTCAAGATGTGATGAATAACCAAGAGTCCGGGGCAGAGGAAACAGGGATCTAGACACAAAGTGAATAAGAAGCGCAATAGAGCATCAGTGTTCAAACGAGAGGAAGGAAAAATAAAATCAACCATCCAACAATCGTATACACCTGAAAATCAGCAGGAATCATCCTATCATGAACTCCATGCCAGAAACCCAAGGATCGTGGGCAACCAACACCACCATAGGCTTCAAGTCACTGACAAAGAACCTTGTTTGAAACAGAGAAGAATTAGGGAAGTACTTGCATTTTTTCAGAATTCAACCCTCCAATGAGAGTCCGGATTACCTCCCTATTGGGAAAAAAACATTTGCTCTCCCTGACATTTTTTTACCACAAAATAGAGTAAGTCCCATTTTTAAAATTTTTATTATTATTTAAATATGAGTCCCACAGCAATTTTATGGTGAAGAAAATCGGGAGAGCAATCGGGGAGCTGATCTGGACTCTACAATGACTAAGGTTGATTCATCACTCACCGGTGACAACTTAATAAGGAGTGTATTTTTATGAGAAGCTGCTCTGAACTACACATAGTGGCGGGGCAAAAAAAATTTATAAATAAAAATCTCAGTGGATCTGTGAGCCTCACTCCCTATTGTGTGGTTCAAAAGTATCAGCAAAACACATTGTTCAGGGAGTTGATTCAGACTCTCTTTCATCTATATCCACTGAGGGGTGTCAATTTTGAACTGGGATCGGTAACAAGATTAGAATTGTCTCACCAACAACCAGAATTAGCTCACCCAGTCCCCAAAAAGGAAAAGAGATTATGATGTGGAGCAACATTCTAGGATTTAATATCTCGTTAATGTGTGTTTTTTTGGGATAAAACTTTTAGTTTAAAACTTCACAAATAAACAAAAGCTTTCATATTAGAGCTAACTATAGTTAGCGAAGTGTACCTATAGGGGTGTCAATTTATAGTTCAAACCGTTAAAACCCAACTGCACTGGCCCATTATAGCCCGAACCGGCCCAAACCGAACCTTAATGGGCCGTAATTGGGCTGAGGGTTGTGGAGCCCACATCAACCCGAAACCGAACCGCAACTTGTTATAACCCTTTTTGTAATTTTACATTAAATAATATTTGAATCATTGTATTACCATTAGGTAGTTGGTATAGACAACAATTTAAAAAAATTAAGCATAAATTCAAAGATCAAATAGTCATTTAACTACTTAATATCTAGGTTCTTGATTTTTATAGAATGGGTAGATTTTTTTTTAATGAAAATTGACCAATAGCAACTTCGTTTTCCATATAATTTTCGCTTTTGTTGTTGGATGCTCAATTGTTTTTTCTTGTTTTTATTTTCTTACACACCATAAACCGTTAGTCAAACTCGAATCTAAACCGTTAGCCCAAACCGTTAGCCAGCCCGAATCCAAACCGCACCAAACCGAAACCAGCCCGAAACAGTTATTTTGCTAATGGGCCGTGTTTGGATTAGGTGTTTTTCAGCCCGAAACCGTTAAGCCCAATCCGAAACATCCCCAACCGCACCGTTGACACCCCTATGTACCTAGCTCTGTGGGGGAGCGAAACACTTGTTATCAGTATGTTTGCTCGCCCTTGTTATCAGTATGTTTGAGAAAAACCACTGTAGCATAGGGTTATCCAACCGTAATGTATGGAATAATTAATAGCAAAGATTAAGCAAGTTAGATTGATCAAAGTGCTTAATTTGCAGACCTAGGGGTCTAGCTGCCCAGAGTCGCCTTGGTCTACTCGCTATTAGTAAATAGATGTTGAGTTGATCCTGTTTCATCACCATATAACACACAAGAAGGCTGAACTGGTGGTGTCCATTGGAGAGTCTCCTTGTTAAGTTGCATACCCTATGAGGATATAATTAAGGCGAATCGTAAGTTGGTTTGAGTGAACTTGGTTAAAAAAATAAACAAATAACTTCTTTAACCTGATTTTATGGCTGAAAAATGTAAGAAGAACAGTTTTTTTTTCCTGTCAGAGAGACGATCCAGAGTCTCTCTTTAAGCCTAGTTGGTTGGAGAATAGTTTTTTTCGAGATCCCACTACCCAAAAAGGTTAAAGATAAGTGGAGGAATCGTTTGGAATCATCAGGTCATCCACCCTTTATTCTGGGCAGCCTTTATTCGAAGTTATCTAGCTCTTCCTCGATTCCCTTCCAGCAAAATTGGGTCATTGATATCTTCCAATGGCAGTTAGCAACCAGTCTCATGTCGATATATCTACAGTTAGTTGGAATAAAGATGAAGAGTTTAGAGCTGCTCCTGCTCTATAAAAGCCCACTTCTCCCTCTCTTTAGATCCATCACTTCTCTCTTACCGTACCATTTAGAGTTCGATACCAGAAAAACTAAACCCACAAAACCATGCCTATAGATCACGGCCCTTCTCCCTCGACGAAGGACAAGGAGATCGAGTGTTTTATGAAAAAAATTGACAAAGATGGTGACGCTCGTATAAGCCAGCAAGAGCTCAAAGCATTTTTGAAGAAACATGGGGGTTGGTTTACCAAATTGCTCGCTGGTACGAAAGCCAATGGTGCCATGAAAGCTAATGACTTCGATAAGAATGACTACATAGATAGACCAGACGAGATCATTGCTCTCATCAAGCAAGCAAAAGCGATGGGAATTGTAGTAAGTGGCTGATGACCTTCCATCTTGCATAAGACATGGGTTAGTTGAACTAAGAAAGGGAAAGCTAGCTAGCTTTGTAGTAGTCTTGTGCTCTTGTTATGGTAGATAGGAATGATACTACTTGTACCCATATGGGCAGGGAAGTGACTAGCTGTAAGTGTGCTTGGGTCCTAGCTCCTCTGTAACCTTTGAAAAATTATTATGGTTCGATGCTTTTTCTGGTTTTATGAGACTTAAAGAGTCTAAGTAGATCGATGTCACCACGGCCATACATGTGTGAGAGTAGCTCCCTTTGATAAGAACACTAGGTGCATGTCAAGGCCATTCTTATCTAATAAGAAAAACAGGTCTTTGAGAAAGCCAATGGCCGGCAAAGACATCCAGTGCAAAAGAACTTTGCTGGTTAAGTGAGAAAAAGAAAATTATGGAAAAATAAAGAATTGCAGGGTATATTGCACCGGATTCACATCCTCCGTAATTCCTTTTCGTGCAATTCCCTGTAATTCCCTCTCAAGGTTGTGCCACGTGGCATTAAGTAATCCAACGGTCATCAATTGTAAACCCACCCATGTATTCCTCTCTCCTCTCTCTTCTCCAAATTCACCTCAAAATTCACAAAGCCCTGAATCCTCTGCAATGTTTTCGTTTCTAGTCCCTATCAACAATGGAATGACATTTTATCTGTGACGACGGATACTGTGATGGTAATTGATAAGAATATAATTTCTTCATTCTTATTTTCAAGTAGATCTTTAAGGCTTGAGCAGACGATGTTTAGATGAGCATTATGGTTTTCCTATCAATGATCCAACCGACTACCATGGTTTTCTTATATTTCTTGTGCTACTACCTACTAGGAAGCATTAGCACCAATTTCGAGAAGTTTCTTGCGTTTTCTCCTGGTGTTGGGTTGTTTGAGTTTCCAGATCGAAAGATCAACTTATTTGGACCAAACAGAAGGAAAAAAAAAGAAAAAAAGCCTAATCCAAATCGAATCAGAAAAGAACTGGTTTTGAATTGGTATATTATGATCCTCAACGGAATCAAACAAAATCGAAAACCCATAATCCAAACTCAAATTTTTTGAATGACCATGATATTATCAAGTTGGGCGTTTAAATTGTTTGGTTCGATTCCTGATGCGATCATGCCACCATCAGGTTCTCCCCATTTTCTTAATAACCTTCCTGTGCGCGTTTTATGGGCAGCAAATAGTACAATCTTCATAACTCACAGGCAATTTCAAGGGACGACTTCATGCTCTGTATTCTGAGAATCGTCTGCTCAAGCCAGCCTCAAAGATCTACTTGAAAATAAGAATGAAGAAGTCATATTCTTATCAATTATCATCACAGGTATCCGATGTCACCGATAAAATGTCACACCATTCGTTTACGACGATTAGAAACGAAAACATTGCAGAGGATTCAGGGCTTTCTGAATTTGGGGAAGAGAGAGAGGAGAGAGGAATACATGGGTGGGTTTACAATTGATGACCGTTGGATTACCTAATGCCACGTGGCACAATCTTGAGAGGGAATTACAGGGAATTGCCGGGAAAGAAATTACAGAGGCGTGAATCCATATTGCACCAGGGGTGAAACAAGACCAAGTAGGGTTGGATTTTTACAAAGCCAAACTCAATCCAGAGACATTTTACCTCCTACCCAACCCTACCTCACGACTAAAAAGTCCTAACACCATTTGACACGTGACATGATTCTTACCATTTGAATTGAAAATTTCCTCTCTATATAAGTAAAGAAATTGAACCCCAAAGAAAAACATAAATAATTGTTATGCATAGTATTTCTATCTCTAATACTCGCTTGAAGTTTCAAAAAGACTACCGAATCCAAAAAACCAATTGGTGCATTCCCCCTCCCCCGGACCATTTATTGATTCCACCACTTAAACTTGTCTATAATTTGAGGAATAAGATACAATCTCTCAATTATTTAAACTAGAGAGCAAAACTTCATGCACTGTAAACTTTTAAAGGTCATAAAAAAATAAAAAAAATAAAAGGTGATATTCTCTCAATATATAATCTAAAGCAAAAAGAAAAGCATCATTCGCTTGATTTTTGTTCTGAGGAAAAAGTTATTCTTATTTTAGGGTTATTATTTGCAAAACGAGCATAACTAGAAGATTGCTTACGACAGCTGATTATGTCATAAATTGATGCAATATACTCCTTTCAACAATTTGATTCTTTCTTCTTAATGACGATGGAATTTAATGATCCTTCATGTACACGAGTGTAAAAGAATGAATGGATGTGAAGCATTCATGTCACACACCAATGATTTCATCAACATATCTCATGTATATCAACCAACCAACATCTATATATGTGAAGAATCACTGCACTCAACTTGCCATGCTTTTTAGCTTGGGTTTTACTCTTTGACTCTTTAATGTGTAAGATCTTCAGGAGTTTCAGTTAAATAAATAAAACTTTAATTTTCCCAAAAAAAAAAAAAAAAAAAATTGCCATCCTCACTGTTGTCTTGCGATTTGAGTGAAATGAAAACCCATATAAATAAAAATGTAGTATTTTATAATAACAAGTCTTTTTCCCTACTAAGTGGAGTTGCTTGTATATATTTTTGCCTTCTAAATAATTAACTTTATTTGAAATCATATTAGATATAAGGCCTAATATGTGTACATCTTTTTTCATCATTCCTCTTAAGGTTATCTTAAGTCTAATCCTAGTTTTTATAATTCATTCAATCCAGATTAAATCTCTTCTCCACATAAAAGCGTCTAAACTAAAGGCCTCTGTTGAATGTGTAACTTATCATTTATTTGATTTACTCCTGACCAACTCTAATGTGATCATTTTTTTTGCTTACAAAAGAAGCAAAAGACATCCAAACAGTCAAGATAAGAGGAGGAGGAGGAATAATCGTCTGGAACTGGGTTCTCAACCCCTTTATTCCAAGTTATCTTTTTCGGTCCCAAAAACTGAGCCATTAATTAGTAACTTCCAGTTCAAGACTCTCATGTCTTCATTTATTTAGTTGGAAGAAAGGTGAAGAGGGTCTGAACTGAAGCTCCTGCTCTATAAATTAAAGCCCACTTCACCTTCTCTTTGTATTCATCATCAGCCCTTGCAATAAGAGCTTCTTCTTACTCCCATTTCTCACTCAGGGTTCAACACAACATAACCAAAACCACAAAACCATGACTCTGGGCTGGTCACCCTTCTCAGAAGAGACGTCGAATGAAAAGAGAACTGTCAAAGATGGTAAAGACCCCCAAAAAAAATGGGCTTTGGTGGAGCAGATTTCGTGGTGTCATCGTTGGTTGGATACCAGCAGGTGTTCTCATCAACAGAAAATGACTTCGATCATATTAACTACCATATATATATAGATAAACCGATAAGAAAGAAGCAGGGAATTGTGGTTAATTACTGCTTGATGATCACCCTCCATCACCTTAGTCTACATATAAATGTATTGCTAGTAGCTCCATGTATGGGTTGGCTTGGGTTGGGTTGGGTTGGGTTGGTTAAACCTATAAGAAAGGAATAGCTAGCTAGTCTTGTGTTCTTAGTAATAATGGTAGATTAATTGGAATAATAGTATAAGATATAGTTCTTATATTGTTTTCTACTTTCTAGTAACATTAGATGAAATGTAAAGAGATGTAATATTACTAGTCACACTATTTTTAATGCTCTTAATTCTCTTTTCACATGTTTGGATCTAGAGGTGCAAGTTTGGTATTGATTGCTTGAATTCATATTATCGGTTTGCTTGAGCCTGAATAAGGTGTGGGCTCAAAAATCTTGGACTCGACTTCAGTGCCATGCAATTAATGCACAACACTGTGATGTGAATGGTCGAGATTGAAATCTCAATCAAGATTTTGATCTCGGCGGTCCCTTTCGTAAAAGTGTGAAAACGCACTTTTTGAAAATGGACGGTCGAGATCTCAATCTTGATAGTTCGCAACAAGTGATGCACATTAATTAAACAGCACCTCAGCAAAATCTCAAATTCCTGGCCTTGAAAGATGGGTTTTATCAGGGACTAGAGACCATTGGTATGGTTTTATCCTCAGACCCTATAACTCAACCTAAGCCTATCCTAACTCTGACTCATGACTAAAAAGTCCTAACACCCGTGCCTGACGTTGTCGCACTATAATTGTTCAAAGCGAATCCAATGACTATTTATTATTTATTTATTTTATAGCATCTATTTTAGTAGATTAAAACAAAAATAATAATAATAATAAATCCAAAAGACACAAGGGTATTTTTGTCACAAAATTTATTAAACTAACTATTTCAGTTAAACTAGTCCTTATTTAATCATTTCTTGAAATCACATGGGAGCCATATGCAAAAAGAAACTTAAACTGGACTAAAAGTGACCTCGACCAAACCTCATGGGGTCAAGATGAAAATTACCCTAAAATAAAATATAACATCTGAATGTTTATCGATAGAAATAACTGAAATCAACACACCAATATATGTCTAGAATTACTACCAATAAGAATAATTATATGTACTAATCATATTCAAAATAAACTAAACATTTATTGTTCACGCACAATTCAAAAACCTAATCGACTATATCAAGGAAAGAAGTTACATGCATGTCCTCAAGAAGTATTAGGCACCTCATTCACCATAAATCATTAGTAAGGTAAGGGTTAAAATCAAGGTTGGGTAAGGGCTGGTTCGGCTGGGCCGGCTAGGGCCTCACCCTAAGGACCTAGCTGGCCGAGCTTTGATCTAGGGTTTTCATTTATCAATTACAACGCAACATCTAGATTGAAAGAAACCGACTCGAACCCCATTCAATCTAGCTCAGGGCAGTTCTCAAGGCCAAATGTAAACCCCAATTATACAGGCTAACAAAGGAAAGTGAATTCTACTATACTCTTTTTATCCAATTTAGGAGGAAGGGTATTATTCAGAATAGAAAAATTAAGAGATATACGTATTACATTTAATAGGAGATGGTGCCAAAATAATATACATTGTAAGAAAGTTAGAATTCTCAACCAGAGGTAGATGATTGTGTTATCCTCACACTTTTCTACCACACATTTATGAGTGGAATCCACTCTTGAGCATTATGCATGTGGTAGAAGGTATGTGATGGACACAAGCCTCTATCCGTTGAGGTTAAGAACCCGAACTTGTCTTAAGAGGGTGTGGACATATGACTTTGAAAATGACTTAAAAAAACAAGGGAGAAAAAAATGAAAGAAAAATGGAAATGGATGTTATGTATAATATTTCTCTCTTTTAATACTCGTTTGAATTTTCAAAAAGAGTTGAATCAAAAAAATATGGTAGAAGAAGTCACTATTCCGGAATTTATTTATTTTATAAAAGTGCAAGTAACCAATAATATTGAGTCACGAATTAACTTTTCCTAATAGTTTGAAGCCCACCTAAGGATTTGTAAGTAAAGACTCATATTTCTTTTTTGGTGGAAAGACTTGTTTGTCTTAACTTATTCCTTCTTCATTCGACTACATCTTCAAAGGCAAAACGAATTAAAACTTATTTTTAACGAGCTACGTCTTTATTGTTGACCTCATAGGCTCATACTAATAAAGGGATTATCTTTACCAATTAAACTAACTATATTTATAAAAAGATAATAATCAAGGTTTATACTTTATATTGCCGTTACTCGTTTGGAGAAATATTGAAACGTGTCACTTCAACATCACATCGTTAATAATTTTACTAAAGTAAATAAGGAAAAGTTAATGTCTTAAATTAGTTTAAGGGTAATTTTCATCTGGACCCCCGAGGTTTGACTCAGGTCACTTTTAACCCAAAGAAGATGATATTTTGCATCTGCCTCCCCTGAGGTTTTAAAAAAAATCAATGTAAGGACAAATTAATTTTTTATGACCAAAGTGCTCTTGTATATATTTAAATTTTTATTTTTATGATAATTATAACTTTTTCTTTTAACAATCAAGGGGTTTATTAGATACTAAATTTACAAAATCAGACCCTTGGATGAAATCAAGTGGAAGCCGAAGAATCCTCACTCAAACCCATCAAAGGTGTTGAATCTGTTGATTCACTCGTACATGGTGGGACTAATTTTCTATCCAAGAGAACATCTTCTCCCATAGAATCTGCCTTGACCAGATTATCACCGCCATACTTATTTCTGTTTGCTGAGATCCTTTCGATCTTTGCCTTGAGGTCTTGGATCTTTTTCGCCACTCTGTGAACAGTAACAGTTGCACCTCCAGGTGGACCGGATTTCCCTTTCCCTGTCCCCCCAACCCCCCACCAACCCATCATCGCCTGGACCCGACATACCATTACCCCGCCCCCCCCCCGGATATCGTTCCACCACCACCGCCCCGAGGTCGTACCACCGGAGCCCCCCCCAAATTGTGCCTCCGCCGCCGAACATGCCCCCCGATATCATCCCTCCCCGCCCCCCCCCCGCCCTGGGGGGCCGGAGGGGGCGCATCTCTTGAATTTGTAGTGGTTGATTACAGAGCTCTGTCATTAGTAGAAAAGACTAGAGATTTGATCTTATACATATTCTCAGTTAAGAGTCACTTTACAGCGTTTTGTGTTCGTATTCTTATACAAATCAAAGATCAGAAATGTAATGAATCTGAGTTTTCTCTATTTGTTTACCAGTAGTATAAATTAGATTATTGTGTCTGCAAGCTTGGATGTAAGGAAAAGAGTGAAGATGTTTTTATCAATTCCATGGATGTAAGGAAAAGCAGGGATTTTCTGCTGTATAGAGGCAGGGGAGATCTGGGATTTTCGGCACCATTAAATGAACTCAGCTCAGGAAAGAGAACATCTTCTCCCAAAGAATGCCGCCTTTGCCGACGTTATCACCGCCATACTTATTTTTGTTTGCTGAGATCCTTTCGATCTTTGCCTTGAGGTCTTGAATCTTTTTCCCCACTCTGTGAACAGTAACAGTTGAACCTGGATAAATATCAACAGATTCAACATCTTTGATGGGTTTGAGGGAAGACTCTTGGGCTTCCATCCGGTTTCACCCAAGGGTTTGATTTGTAAATTTAGTATTTAATAATCCCTTGATTGTTAAAAGAAAAAGTTATAATTATCAGAAAAATAAAAATTTAAATATATACAAGGGCACTTTGGTCATAAAAAATTAATTTGTCCTTACATTGATTTTTTTTAAAACCTCATGGGAGGCAGATGCAAAATATCATCTTCTTTGGGTTAAAAGTGACCTGAGTCAAACCTCAGTGGGTCCAGATGAAAATCACCCATAGTTTAAAGCTTTGAATTAAAAACATGATTCAAATGTCTAAATTCCAGTAATGATATAATAACGCGTTCCCATTGCTTCCGTGGGGACACTAGTGGCACTAAAAAAGGTATTTACAAAAAGAAAAAGCACTTAGAAGTGACTCGGTGGGACCCTTGATACAATGGCTCACGCTCAACTCGGAAACCGGTTCCCCGGTGACTAGGACTGCCAGGTGGCAGCGCGGAATCTGGAAAGATCACAACGGGACCGTTCTCTTTGACCTTTCACAACGGAAAATCTAAAACCAGCGACGGATAGTTTGGGCCGCGTTGGATTGTTCTTGGTTTTTTCAGGGCCCTTATGCCTGAACCGACCCGACATAAAATCTGCCCTTCATCTGTCGTGTCAGAGATTGCCGCCAGATTGGCCATCATTATAAGTTCGGATTCCTTCCTGTCAGAACCTGTCCGTTCGGTTCTCATTCCTGCGTTTTTTATTAACTCGCCGAGGAATTCACGGCGGTTTGATTCCCATCCATGGGTTTTCCAGTAGATTTTTATTTGTAACAAAAGGCCAACATTGCGCCACATGTGTTGCATATTACATATGCCCCCGGTAAAAATTGAATTCACAATCTTCTCTACTAAGATGTGAAATTCTCAACCACTCCATTATACTTCTATTGGCGTGATGACAATATTTTTATATTTATTATTTAATTATTTGACTTATTCCCATGGTACGACCGTGCTTGGTGACACCACCGACATGTCGGGCGACATATGTCGACATGTTGGGTGACTTCTTGAAAGGTCGGAAAAAATGAAAAATCCGAAGACAGTTCCAACCTTTGTTCTCCAGTTCAATAACGAAGAGTCGGAGTCCAAAATCCGGCAAGAACAGGTTAAAGAAGAGGCGGTTTCGATTTCGATTTCACCTCTACGATTACCTAAAGGTTGTTTTGATAGTAAAATCGAAAGCAATAGCGGAATATAAGCAGTAATGGTGGTTGTTGTTGCGATTCTATGAAGGCGAGATGAGAGAAATTTTCAAATCTCCCAAAGAAGAAGAAGGCATGGAAGATACTGCCATTTTTGAATGATTTTTTGTGGGATTTTGAAACCGCAGCAGCAGCAGGAGCAAAAACACCAGAGTTGTTCGACGTGGGTTGTGGGCAATGGTTTCACTGGTGTCGATGTTGGCGCAGATGGGTTATGGCTCGTGCTGGACCGTTAGTAGCCTGAACTGGTGCAGGTGGTGTTTTGGCCAAACAGGCCACTCGAGGCGGCGACGATGGTGGTACAGAAGTATAGTAGCCGGAGCGGTGTGGAAACTGGTGGAGGCAAGGTTGGTGCACTGCCACCACGGGCTGTTCATCCTATTCTCCGGCAAAATAGTCGATTGTCGGCGATATAACGCCAATAAATGGTAAAAAATGTGTCACCAAGGGGTTCAATGTCGAACCCCAACGACATGTCGAATAATTGCCGACACACCGTGCTTATACCCTTATGTTTATACCCTTATTATATGACTTCTTAGACACGTGGTACAATACTGACTTTTAGCTGGAGCCAGCATAAAAATCCAAAATACAAACGCGGTCCCTTAACTCAGAGTCTCAGACCGTACTCGGCTTCGTTGACATGCTGACGAACCGCCTGAAACCTGACAAAATAAATAACGAACTATTAAACTACTCTAACTGTATGTCTGTATCATCCTTAAAACCCACGTGCAAAACGCGTCTCTTTAATAATCCATTTTGGAATCCAGATAACTCCTGGTTAAAGACTAAAGAGAGTACTAATACTGACACGTCACACGTGCTATATAATAAATTTCTTTACTGCATTCTCCTGTTTTGCAGACTCGAAAGTAAAGAATGATTCTTACCCCCCAAAAAAAATATATATAAATAAATGATGATTTGATTAATTTCTTGATTACATTATCTTGTACAGTCTCCTTCTCCCTTCAGAAAAAAATGTAGAGAGGTGAAAAATTCAAAAATTGATTGACATAATCTAAGTGAAAATCATGAAGGGTAGTAAGTAAATTGGGAAAAATCAAACGCCGCGGAGGACGGCGGTAAAGTTTCAGTTGAGGTAGGCAATTCGCCGGAGGCGTTCGTCTTCATCGTCCAATTCTGTAAATTGTCTTCTCGAAATCCCAGCATTTCCCATAAATCCCGATCCCTTTTGACGCCGCTTGTGGTTCTAGGTAAATGGTTGTTGTCGTTGTTGTTGTTGTTGTTGTTGTTGTGTAGCTTCTGGTGTTCCTCTGCTGCTACTGGTTTGGGCTCTACCTGGTGTTGCTGTGGAGGCGGAGATTGACTCTGTGGCTCTGAGTTCTGATAATCAGAGAAGCCGAAATTGAGCTTGGCACGGGCACCACGGAATTTAATGGCGGCTTTATCGTAAGCTATTGCAGCTTCTTCAGCAGTATCGAAAGTTCCAAGCCAAACACGAACTGCACGATGTGGGTCTCTAATTTCCGCCGCCCATTTGCCCCATGGTCGCTGTCGAACGCCGCGATAGTTCTTCTTTGTGTTCCTCTTCCGAGTTTTCTTCTGAGGTTGTGATGCGACTCCAAACATACTACAACCCAAGCAGTCATCTATATTGCAGACCACACATTTATCAGGTTCGGGGATTGGCAGATATATACTCTGTTGTTGTTGTTCAAGTTCAGGGCTGGATTGATAGTTGACAGTGGACGAAGAGGTAGCACCAAATGAGTTAATCAACGGTGGCAGATGGGAATGTTGTACAAAATCGTTGCTGTAACTGCAAGCTTCGCCGGAAATGACTTGCTTCAGAGCGGAGACGATGATGGCGGATTCTTGTTCACTGGTGAAAGGTAACGAGAGAGAGAATCGGGAATTTCCGAAGTCCTGTTTGAGTTTTTTCGATGTTGTCGTCGTCGTCTCCACTTCCTTAGTCATCGCTGCTGCTGCTTCTTCTTTGTTTTTGTTCTTGTTCATCAAAAGTGATTTCAGGAGGAAATAAATAGCAAGAAGAGAGAAAAGATGTGAAGTTGTAGTGTTGCGGTGGTCCGAGCCTGAGTTTGGACTGCAAGGGGCTTTTTATAGTCAGAAGCGCGTACTTAGGTGGAAGAGGATGTCTACGTGGCAGCAGGTGGGTCAACACAGTTCAAACACGGGTTTGGGGAAGTCACATGACTTACTATATCGCTTTTAAAGTGGTTTTGTCAAGCACGTGGGAAATGAAACGTGGGACCTGAATAAGTTGGGTCCAGCAATCCCAAGCTCGTCCGAGCACTAGGATTTAATCGCTTACGTCACGTTGAATGTGACACAAACAAAAGGCAAAAAAAGAAGTCTTGGGCCTCTTGGCAAGGTCAATCCCTTTTTCTTTATTTTATTTTATTTTCTTTTAAGGTAACCTCTGCAGTGTCAATCATTCCCATCAAAAGATTCGACTAAGACACTTACATATTAAAAAAATTCCCATAAGAACCCCTTTTTGGCAATTTTCATTTGGATTTCCTGAGTTTGATGATTGTTCAGTTATTTAAAAAAAAAATGATGAAAAATTCATCTTACACCCTTTAGGACTGGCATGGTTAACTTCAACCTCCCCCGGGCCGGCCCGAGGCCGCGGAGGGCGGGCCCCCGCCCCCCCCCGCGCCCCCCTGTCCCCCGCCCCCCCCCCCCCCTCCTCTTTAATAAAAAACCTAACACCTTTTCTTTCCATTTTTTTTCTCTTCTCTTTCTACCAAGGTGTTAAGGAAAATTTGGAAAAAAAATATTCTCCATAATTTAGACACTTTTTCTCTTTTTCAAAATTTTTTTTTCTCATTTGTATCATAGGTTGAAATTTTTTGAAGTACATTCCACTAAATTAAACCCAAGTTTTTGGGTTTACGCCCCGATAAAACACTTGAAACTCTGTGTAAACTCGTTCATATCTGTGATGGGTGTCTCTGCTAGTCGGGTTTGGTTAGTTTTTGCGATTATATCGAAGTTAGAACAAGAGATGTAAAAAAAACATAGAAAATAGAAAATAAAAAGATGGAAAGAGTAATAAACATCTTTCTACCATACACGGAAGCATAGAAAATGATTTGAAGGAAGAAAAATAAATGGGTATGCTTTTATCCTGATCTGGGGGTTTGTTTGTTTTTCTTAATTTGTTGCAATAATTTTTGGGTTTTCATCGGACCCCCGGGTTTGGTCCGGTCCTTAGTCCATTTGTTTCCTTTTCTTGGCCCCTTGTGTTTTATAAATGTTAATAAGCGTTTAATACTTATTTATAATTGGTGCAATCCCTCGTTTTTTTTTTTTTTTTTTCTCTCAATATATTATATATAAATTCGTTCGTTCCCTGCGTTTCGGCTCGTCCGTCGAGAGTTGTCCCTTTGGGTCACCATCTTCCTCTCTCTCTCGTTCTTTTTCTCGCTCTCTCGGGGTCCGCTCTTCGTGTCCTTTCTCTGTTTCGCTTGGTCGTTGCTTTTTTCTTGGGTGGTCTTTGCTTCATTCTTTGTCGCGGGTGTGCTCGGTTCTTTTTTTGTGGGTTATTGATCTGTTCCCTGTCTATTTTCATTTTTTCGGTTTCGCTTTGTTTGCGGTCTTTTTCTTCGGGCTTTTTTTTTCCGTTTTTTCTTCTTCTTTTTGTGGTTCGTGTTGCGTTCCTCTCTTCGTGTCGTTTTTCTTTTGGCTTTGCTTTCTTTTCGTTTTTGTGCTCTTGTTTTGCTTTTTTGGTTGTAGATCCATCGTTTGATTTTTTCTCAAGCCGGTGGTGGCGGTTGGTATCGTGATGCTTTCATCTCGGTCGTCGTTGTTGTTTGTTCCTCTGCTTCCATTTGTGTTTTTAGGGTTTGGAGGTTGTGTTTGCTTCACGTAGGCGTTTTCGCTAGGTTTCCCTTCTCGCTGTTCGTGTTGGCGGCCTTTGTGGGCGACTTCTTCCACGGGGTTCTTTGTCACCAATTTATTATTACGGTTCTCTTGTCCTTATTTAATCATTTATTAAACTCGGGGAGCTTGCGGCTTGGACTGTGCCTGGCCACCTCGGGGTCCGTGTTCCCTTTTTTTAGTGCAGAAGAGTTAGGAGTTGTGGAATCAAACATAGAAAAAATAAAATAAAAAGGTAAAAAGAATAATAAACATAAGAACCCCAAATTCAAATTCATGATGTAGAGGAGTAGTTTGCGTATAAATAAATCATAAGGATGCATAGGAAGTTCAGTGGAGTTGGTTGTTCTGTTGATATTGGCCATTCAAGTTTCTGTATAATTGTATTGGCATTTTGTCTCGAAGAACTTGAGATGACCTAACAATAGAAGATTTGCATTAAAGGATTTACTTCAAGGTTGTAGAAACGGTAATGGAGTTTCTATTAATGTCCATAGTCAAGATGGATTTCAATGACTTGACTTCTTTATGTTCTACTTCCACCATAAACCTGAAGAAAAAAAATAATCAAGGATTGCTTTAAACGAATTTTTTTAGTAATGAGCTTCAAATGAATTTACACATCGTTCCAAATGTAAAAAATGAACCCAAGAAATGGCATTTAATTTAGTAGAATGTGTCTCAAGAAATTCCAACCATAACATCAAAACATAGTAGTTCATTCTGTTAGTGAAACCATTAACCCAATGTTTATTTTTTTTTAATCCTAAAAATAAATTTACCAAAATCTGAGGAGAAAAAAAATGACCATTAGATAGTTAACACGTGTTTTATCTAATCCTATGCTCATTATTCTTCTACCACTTAAGCTATGTTTTTATCACGTGTTTTATCTAATCCTAATCTACCACTTAAGCTATGTTTTCATCCCCTAATCTATTCTCTCTCCTCTGCTTCAATACCCTCTCCACCTTTGGCTCCGTTATCCATCCCCCACCCAAAAAAAATTAAATTATCTTATTGAAATGAAAATTGAAATGAAAGTATAACTGTTCATAATTGACAAAATAGAACATTTGATGAAGAAATGAGTTTGGATCACCTCTCTGTTGGACTATCACATACTACTTTTTTTGACGTTTTTTAACCACAAGTATTTCGTGTGACTCTTGTTTGAACATAATTAAATAATTCAAAGATAAGACCTCTAGCAAATCTCATATGCGTACTGAAAAACATTAGAAGAAAAATGTGTTCTCGTTGACTTTTGGATAAGTCAACAGAAAGTCCTACGTGGAAGAGAATGACAAGGTAAAGAGTCACAAGACAAGAAAGTTGAGAGCTGATCACTCAAGTATGAAAATAATACTCAAGGTCAGGTCAGGGTTAGGGTTAGGGTCAGGGTCCTACAAGAAGAAGACGGCCAGCTTGGTTACATTGCGATTGCGTCCTCTAAGAAGGGTAGTACGAAGGCCCTCTGACTGGTTCGTCAACCTGCTTGTGTCAATCCACCTCTCTAATTATACATATTAAATCCGGGGCCCACTAAATAAATAAGATAATGGTGCACGTGAAAAATTCCAAAACAAAGGACAAGGAGATATTACTTGGAACCATTCACAATGTGGGCCGTCAGATACGATATCGATCCCGACCGAAAATTTCACTTAATGGTGGCTCAGCGCGTTTACGTAAGCAAAAATGCAAAATCGCCTAAAAAGGAATATGACATTTATAGCCAGGCCAGGGTGTACGGTGTACGATGCATCACCACCCGCACCTACTCATACCGTCATACGGCTGCGGGAAACGCCAGCGTGCATTCTCATCTGATTTTTTTTTTTTTCTTCTCTTCCGGTCGCCGCATAAAGCATTCTCATCTGATTCCAACTCTTCATAATAATGAAAAGGTTCTTTTGGTTGTTTCCCTACTCGGATTGGAACTGTTGTGGGGTTACGAGTGTGGATCTCATGGAAAGATTTTTTTGGTTGTATCCCTACACGGATTGGAACTGAAGTTGGAATAGATACACGTGTCGATCATATATCTCTGATGGGATGACCATCTTATAATTACAAATTATGTGAATTTCATAAATAAATATTAAAAAAAATTCTATCACTTTAATCTTGTGGGTTCCTTTATAATTTATAGTCAATAGCTATAAGGACAGCTAGCATTCTGTGCTGTCCGTTAGGGGAGACGATTCGAACTCTTGGGATACCTACATCTCTAGCTATATTCAAGTCGGCTTAAACCCACTTTGAATTAGCCCGATTTTTCAATTTGAAGGGCGGATATTGGGATACAAACTTAACTAAGACACTATTTGATTGCTGGAATAATCGGGAGCCTAAACCAATCACGCATGCAATGTTGTAAAAGGGAGAGAGCAAAAGTGAAAAAACAGAGAGGTCACTGCAGGTTCACTAGTAGGGATAATTAAGTTTAAGGAAGAAGTAAGGAAGGTGTGGATGGTAAAGAGATGACGACAAGAAAAGTGAGTTCATTGCTCACGTAAGAATTGAAGTTGAAACTTGAAAGCGCCGTTTTTCCAGTCCCAACCAAACAAAACAAAACAAAAGGAGGGAGACCCAGTCGCCCAGTCACCCAGTCAGCTTGCTTGCTTGCTTGTGTTTTTGTGCTTTGCTTGCGGCTTTCCTGACTCCTGAGTCCCTGAGCTGACAGGTTGGTGTAGCGAGTTTTCTCGTTGTTGGTGATTAATGGTTTTCCACTTCTCCTTCTCCAGCAGTCCAGCAGCTCTCCAGTTGCATCGAATTCCGTTTTGGGTTTTCTTTTCTAAATAAGATTAACAGATAAACCCGTGGGCGTCAAAATATAAAAACAGGCCGGTTGGTCGGGACAAAGTGACAAACCATCCGTGGTCCACCACGCCAGCAGGTATGGGAAACGCCAGCGTGCATTCTCATCTGACGCCACCTCTTACGTAATTATCAAAATTAATTAAGTATTTTTTATGAGAATAAATTTAGATTAAAACGAAATTAGTGTTGAAAGTACTTAAAAAGAATCCTGTTTCTGCATAATATTCTAAATATAATTAAAGCATTGGGTTGTGGAAATCCAAAAAAAACCACTTGTTTTGATATAGTAGCCAGGTTCATTAACTTGGGAAGTTCCTTGAGAAGCCATTTTGCTCTTGTAGGGTTTGGTAAAATTTGTTTGATAAAATGAACGTTTGTCTAGACTTCATTTATCGTTATCCCTTCTGCTGTTGCTTTGTTCATTCCTATCAGAATGACATCAAGCATTGTCTCTAAGATTCCCTATTCCTTCTTATTCCCAAAATTGACCGACTGTAAGTGCTCGTCACTCCACATCTTGCTGCTCCAACCAACTACTTCTAGGTGCTGGTGATGTACCCCTGCACAAAGCAAAATATATTTTATTAGAGTGTAAGAACATGTTACACATGTTTATATCTGGTTCATTTATCATAACATTATCAGTGTTATTTGATTGTGGGGCCGGAGATGTGTTATCTCCATTCATTTATAAATTCAGTTCTTTGATCCAGTAGTTTGTGCTAAATAGCATAGCCTGGGATCGGGTTTTTTTGCACAAACACCATCATATTCCTTTATTTCCATATAAAGTAGCATGTGATTATGAACACCGACATGAACCATTGAGCCGTATTAAACATCTTTTTCTTTTTTGATTGGCTCTGGTCGGTTGTTTTAACTTTTAACGTTTAACTTTTAATCGGGAACGTGTATCAAATATGTATGGTATCCGTTGTACCGGCAGAGCCACGAATATGTATGGCATCATCGGTTGTATCGGTGGAGCCAAGATTGAACATTGGGGGCTTAATAATGAATGAGTTGGATCATCATCCTATCCGATCAACATTTTTATCACACATATTGTGTGTTGATCTATGTGGGACCCACGGTGGATACTATTTTTGAATTATTTTATCATCATGTTCGGACATGAGACCAATAATAAAAATATAGGTAAAATAATGGGAGGCCGAGGATTAAAATATTGATAACACTGTTTTAGGTAAATTATTAAAAATATATTAAAATAAAGCATAAGGGCTAAAATTGTACGATTAGATATATTACTATTTGAAAATTCAAGGCTACGTTTGTGTTTGTATGCAAAGGTGGGGTGGGAAAAAAAATGTGGGCCCATTTGTAGTAGGGTGAGGGAGAAAGAAAGGAAAGACGGAAATGAAATTATATAAGTGTGGAAAAGTGTTAATTATGAGTTCAACATTTTACTTTTTCACATTTTTCAAAAAATCCCACAAATTTTGTAGGGTTTGAAAAGGGTTGAGGTGAGAAAGCAATGTTCTTTAAATTAAGAAAACTTGTCTTTAACTTTCCCACCCTAAGCAACTAAATAATATAGTAAAGTAAAAAAAAAAATTATTTTTTTCAAGAATTTTCCCACTTTTTTTTCCAGCAAACAAATGCAGCCCAAAAGATTCATGAAAGAAAGAAGTAGCAAATTGAGTAGAAAATCAATTCAATGATTTCTGATAAAATCAATGGTTCAAATTTTAAATGTCCAACTAATAAACTGATCCCATTGCTTCAAGAAGCAGCAAAGTCACTACGATCGTTGTAGTTGAAGAATTGCCTCCACCGGGAACAGTTCAAGTTGAACATCGCCACCCCATGCCATCGAATGAGTCTTTCCCGCTGGCAGGACCAACACAGGCGAAACCATTACTCACCTATTCTTTTTCGCAACCTTGCTTTTCCTCTTTAAATAGGTCGGCACTCTGGAGAGTGTTCATTGAAGAACACTGGATTAAATAAAAATATAGAGGAAGAGAGAAATACACTCGGATTCAAAAGGAGCACCTATCGACAATCACAACTTAAGGTCATCTTGTTCATGTGGAAATTCCAGAGAAATCAATCTATTTGATTGAACTCCAAAGTAGATTTTATATTTTGTAGAAGTCAAGACTCAATCCAAGAATCTAGATAATTGAACGAATCACCTAAATGAACAAAATAAACTAAGCATCTTATGCAATTAAGTTGAAGACAATCATCAAAGCAAAAAACAAGAAGCCACCACAAGAATGAAAAATAAAGGAAAACAACACACAAGATTTTAACGTGGTTTACTAACTTGTAATGTTCGAGGTTAGCTACATCCACGAGAATGGATGTCATTATTTTAATCTTCAAAATAGTATAAGATTGAGAATAATACAATGTTACTTTCTTGAAATACCAATCCACC
Organism: Hakea prostrata; assembly: GCF_041222555.1. NCBI lineage: Eukaryota > Viridiplantae > Streptophyta > Magnoliopsida > Proteales > Proteaceae > Hakea > Hakea prostrata. The sequence continues at coordinate 13,187,829 of NC_142603.1, forward strand.
TTCAAGCTCTTGAAGTAAACCTTTCAATCTAAACTTCAGCTTCAATAGAGCAACAATGGATAAGAAAACTCCAAAAGAGAAAACCTTTTCTTACAAAACTATAAGAACAAGAACACCCAAAAGCTCAATCCCATTTTTGCTCAAAACCCTATTGGAAATCGCTAGAAACTTTCTTTTTCTAACTCCATTTACCTCTCTCAATGCTCTCTTAATGATGCCAAACAAGTAACTCATGTTTAGCACTAAGTAAGACCCACTAAGTTCAAATTTGAAGCTAAAAAAAAACTAAATGATTTTCATCACAAACCCAACATGTTTTAGAGTTCAACTGTCGATTTTGATACTTAGAAGTGTTCGAATATTCTGATTTACGTGAGTAAAATTCAGAAGTTGTGTGAAGAATTCGCTTGCCTTTCTCAATAATCTATAACTTTTCAATATGGTTTCTGGTTATCTTATGAAACTCTATCGTTTAACTACAAAGGGATAAGATGAGTTTGATTAAATCAAAATACATTTGAATTTGAACTTTAATTTTTTTCCAAGGTATATTTAACACTTGTAGGATTCCTAATGCTGTGAAGATTCAATTATATAGCATCGAAGTTTTGAGATGTTTTCATGAATTTAAACTGGATAGCTGCTTCTTCATACTGTAGAAATTTGGTCTATGAAGGTTTGGCTATTCCCCTCTACTCAATAAGGTGCGAAGAACAGCTGGAAGACGATGGAACAAAAACATATGTTCATGTCAGCATTGACGGTGGGGGAGTCAAGCTTGGTTTGGCTTCAGGGCAAACAGTGAGTAACTGGACCGGAAGAACCAATCTAAGGAGGAAGACAGCAAAACTACAGGAGAAGAAGATGAGTTAGATGAAAGAGAGAAAATGAAACTACCAGCGAAGAAGATGAGTTAGATGAGAGAGAAATCCTGGTTGGGATTAGAAACTATGGATCAGTATATAAAATTATACACTAGTCATTGATCTAAGGGTTACAAAAAAACTTATAAATCTTTAATTTATTCTTGAAATTACAATTAAATTGAGAAATTGGGACAATCCACTAGTTACAACCTAATCACCCCCTCTAGGTTGTATTAACAACTAGTTGTGTCAATCTTTTCAACTCCACTTCAAGACCCCAACTGCCATTGAAGGGACTGGATTTTTATTTGCGGCAGCCACGGCCCAGATTTCATAGAACTTAAAAATAAAGATCCAACGGTTAGCATTAAAATCGGGGCTCATGTAATACGATTTTATCTTTTTCCATCAGGGTTTTCTGTTTGATTTACAATCATCCCTTTCCTTTCTCTCCTCCTCCTCCCTGTTTTTCCTCCGTTTTCGCGATCTCCTCTCCGGTCCCTCTCGTTGCCAACATCTCGCCTCGTTTGTCTTGGTTTACCTCAGAGCACGGTATGCTTGCATGTTGGGGCCATCTAAACTCTCTACGACCAGCTTCAAAGCTTCTCCTTCTTGATCACCCATGTAAGAGAAGGTCTCGGGGAAGAAAACCATTTTGGCGCTGCAGCAGCTGCATCCTTAGGGAGGATAAGAAACCAGGGAAACCCATAAATCAAAACACAATTCCATTGATGAATTAGGTTCTTTGTAACCTTGAAAAGGGGGAAAATATGAAGCTGAAATTTTACCTTGACGAGATGAGCGGGTGTTGAAATTGGCGAGATCATTAAGAGGTCATCTGGGGCCGCAACGTGTTGGTCGGGCATGGAGGAGGAGTAGGGTTGGCTTGTCGAATCGAATGGGAGCGAACAAATCTATTGGTGATTTTGGAGTCGAAAAGGGACAACTCCCATGAATGTCGACTTCATCAAACGCCGCACCGTAGGATCTATTGGTGATTCCGCCCAAATCTATTTCTGATATGAAAACAATGGTGCCAAAACCTAATCTCTGGCTTTGTATGATGCAAAGAAGACCGAAGAGTTTCCATCGTGGTCGTGAATAAGAGGTTCGACTCGATTCGCGCAAGAGCTTGAATAACGGAGGTAAAATAGGATAATCGGTGAAACGTCCGGCAAGGGATAGAGAGAAAGGAATAGGGTTTGATTTTGTAAATTTCTAAAGTAGAAAACCCTTGAAAGAAAATAAAGATAAAATTACATTTACATTGATGCCCCCACATTCTTAATCCTAGCCGTTGGATCATTCCTTTTAAGTTTTGTAAAATGGCCGTTAGCGGCAGCCAACGGCGGCTGCCGCAAATAAAAATCCGAAGGGACTCAAGTCTCTCCAAGAATTTAAGTATCATTTAAAATAAATAGGAGATCATAGACTAAAACAACCATGTGAGGTTATAATATTTCAATGCAGTTCATCTAAGTATACATTATCTTAGTCAAGATTTATGTCAAATGGCTCCATAATAATTTTATAAAGGATAAGGAAATTGAAAAAAAAAAGAATGAATTGAAAAGTAAATTCTTAAACTCAAATAATTGGATTGTCTAAGATGGAATGTGTAAAAAAAAATTTTGATAAGGATCTCTCATTCTTTCTTCCTTGTTGTATTGTTTTGAGTAGCCCACATAAGTATGTCTACTCAGTACCTGAGGAGTTTAAAATCAAGGTTAAAGTAAGTGTGAATCAATTAAGGTTGATTCGATACAGCCCAACAATATCAGGGTGACTCGTGGGAGGTAGGGCTTAAAAGAACCCATGTAAGATAGGGTTCAAGTTGGGGGGTTTTGTGAAATATTCTAGAATCCTAATTTGATAACACTTCATTTCATGTTCAAGAACCTAGAGTGTAGAACAAAAACAATTGTGGGCCATCCAAATTGAGGACATGGATTCGAAAGCTAAATTCATGGACATGGATAATGAAAAAGATGACCTAACCACCATAAGTGATTTTGGAAGGAGAGAGAAAGTCAATTTGGATGATTTAAAAAGGTAGATCTGAAATGCACGGAAATTGGAGTTAGAAGACCCTAATGCCTAGGTAAATATTAGCATTAAGTAAAGCATGTTTAGATAAGTCTCCTGATCAAAGCTTGATAGAAACCACTTTCCGATGAAGAAAATATAAAAGCGGTCTCCCGGAGACAGTTTGTCTAGTTGACTGCCACCCTCACCCAGAAAAGGGCAATTTCAAAATTTCGAAGTTTAAAACCTCATTTCATTGCTCTTTTGCTTCTTACACAAATATTTTATGTTCTCGGAGGCTGAGAGCTTAGGAGAAGAAAAGAGCTTGGGGAGTGATTGAATCCTTGCAAGTTTGGGCTTGTCGAAGCACGAATCGCAAGGGTAAAGGCACAAGGAGGTAATTTTCCTTGCCATAAAGTTTGTTAGTGTATTCATTGTGGTAGATGACACTGATGGTGGTGGTTGTGGTAGGTGATGAAATTGATTGTTGATTAATGCTTCTCATCATGTCTCTCAATCCTATTAAGTGATGATTTGTGTTGTTTCTCCCATTTGTGTTCGATTCGCCATCTCAGAGACGCTTGTGGGAAGCTCTCTGTTGACCAATTTGAGGATTTATATTAGGAGGTTTTGTTTGATGTTTAGGGAGTGTTTTTGGAGCATACTCATTGTTCCATTGCAGCTCTAAGACCCCCCTCAAAACCTTGGAGTTTCAAAATGGAGCAAGAGAGGACCAATCTATTCACAACCCAATGGGTAGTTGAACAAGGGCGGTCGACCGATGTTGGTAAGCCCAACCGATTGACCCTTCCCAAGTCCGATTGGTTGACTTTGTCCAATGTCCAGTTTTTGTTCAATTTAGTTCCAATTTGTAATTCTATCGTTCTACATGAAGTTGCAAGGTCTTAGGTGATTACTTGGCTTTTCAATTATTCACGTTTCACTCTTGAAGAGTGCTACTGCTGTGATAGGTGAGGGAAGAAAGTTCTATATAATCATGTATTCAATTCATGTTTTATCTCATAATTATCATGTTTGTTGTGTGATTGTGCGACTATTGTTGTAGGACATGCATGCATGAGTGATAAAATGGATTAATTTTATAAATATTGCTTCTAGATGCATGGTTAGAAACCCATATCATGCCATTAGCCTTTCAGTAGGAATATTGAAGTCGAGTCACCTATGACAGCTACATGGTTGTGTGCGTCCAATAACCTATTGGAGTAAGTGAGAAGACACAAACAGACTGCATGTCATTTATGGTAGGGTTACATATAATAAGGGGTCTTATTAGTGCCCAATAGCTTATTGGAGTAGGTGATGGGACATGAGGTAGCATGCTTATATGTGGATGACCATAAAATTAAGAAAAACATAATTCGAGCTGGTTGGTACCATAGGATGCCACATTTCCTAGATAGGTAAGAATATTAGACTAAGTTGGTTGGTGTCATAAGAAGCATATTTGAACCTTGCATGACATGATGACGTAGATGACCTCTTGCGTTGGGCTAGGAAGTTTCTTGACAAGTACCAAATCTCATGCCAATGGTCGTGATGAGGGAGTGTAGCAGCAATCCCTAGCCATGGTCATTAATTAGACTGCTATCTTCATACCTTGGTTGTGACATCCTGTTCGGTTAGTATCATGGGGATCTGTGTGAGAATTCTCAGATAAGGTTGGTGCTATAACTTAATCTATGTCTGTCTAGATAAAGATTAGCATTGTTGGATTCATAAAAGCATACTCATATATACATTACATCTTTACATTTCATCATTTGCATTTCATGACTATATACATGTGTTAAATACGTGATATATGATATTGTTGACTTAACTGAATTTGTTGGAATTCATCATGTGTGAAAACTCTCTTTCGATTCATCGACAAGCTATGGAGACACTATACTCCTAGAGAGTTTACTGCCAGCGTAGTCCTCTGAGGACTAATAGGAAAGGACACTAAGGCCTTTCCTAAGGCCTTTCCTAAGGCACCCAGAGATTCGTACCCCTGCATGGACTGCTCCTATGGCTTGAGTTTAGCCATTTTGAGAGTCTGAAATTTTTTTTGTTGAAAACATGCATGCTTTGATTGGGTTCATTTACATCTTTTATATTGTGTATACACGGATTGACCGTAAACTAAGGTTCTTGAAGTTATGAATCACATCCACGGTATTTAGCTAAATCTCTTTTTCTCTACTTCCCTTTGCTTAAATAACATGATCTCCTCTCTCTGGTTTTCCCTTGACACCCAAGGTGCAGATACCTTGAGAGAACAGAGTAATTATCGAAGCTTTTTCTCAGCCCCAAGACCACCCAGTTGTTTTTAGCAGGTCCATGATGACTTTAGGCATATCCTTCTTTTTGTATCACATCTCTAGCTAGCCTACCTAGATCTGTGGTTGCCCATTACAGATTTGATCAAGCTAACCTGAGATTTTGTATCTTTTTTTTTTTCCTGTCCTCTTCAATCATCCTGTCCTCTTCAAAATCAAACCCCTTTTGTATTTGTATTGGGTGAGAGCTAATTATATAGAACGATCACAGATGCACAGAGACTATATAAACTAGAGCTTCATATTTCATACAGACATACATATACACATTGTTGAAGTGAAAACATCTCCAAAACCTGCAAAGCCATATCTAACATAGTCCAAGATCTAGAAGAAAGCTAACTAGGCCGGTTAAGAAGCTAACCGGTGCCGGTGACACCAAGGTCTTGTTTGTCTTCATCTTTCCCGGCACCAAAAACAGGGCCACCTTTGCCTGCTGCGTCTTTGACCTTATCTTGAATCTTGTCAATCTGAATTCCTCCTTGATCCTCGGTGGATCGGATATCAGTCTTCGTCTTGTTCTGACCTCCTTCCACAGACTCGTAAACCGTCGGAGTCAGCGACCCTTTTGGCTGGGCTCCTTGTGCTCCTGACATTCTCTCTCCGATCAGCTTCTCAAATTCCAAAATGGCAGATTCTGCTTTCCCTGCTTTGAGACTTTTAAACCAATTCAGTGAAGTTATACACACACCCAAGTTGCAGATGAACCCAGATATATAAATAGCAGAAGCAGATAACTCATAACAGAGCAGCCCATTCCATTCATATCCATGACCATCTCCATATCTATCTCTGGGATAGAAATTGGCCGAACCAGAACCACGTGTGTTAACCCTCATATACGTGTCCACATGCATGCCGTCTTTCCTCTTCAAGCAAGTGACACGTACGATGAACTGGGTGTTGTTGTGGAATTCTCTTTGAAATTCTAAATAAATTGATCCTGATATTGACTTGCAGAACGGTTTCCATGACTGACCTGATCAAGTTTATCCTTTGTCACCTCATTGCTGATCCTTCATTCCCTGACTGGAAATCCTTCGATCACTGGTTCCACGGGGCTTTAATCACAAGTTCCAATGCAAATTTGTGAACTCACAGGCCTCCGATTCTTTATTTTTTGAATTTAGACTTTGAATGACTAATTCAAGCATTTTATTTCATTAAGAATGCATACATTTTATTCTGTATTAGCACTATGAACTACATGCTGCATTATGACCCACACATCATGGAAAGTGAATCTTATTCCTAAACCTTTGGTTGGTACTTGCTGCACCTTCTCCTAATTTAATTTGCATATTTCATAGTAAATATTTTTTTCTTTCTCAATGACAACCTGCCATTAATCACTGTTTCTTCTCCCACACACAATAGCTCTCTCCAGACATAGCAATCTGAAATGTTGAGGGAACAAGGTTCCCAACATCATATCTTGAACCAATCTTTGCAATAACTTTCTCATCAACCTCAGCTACATACAGATCAGATTCAGCAGCAAGAATGCGAATGGTGCTAGTTGGCTTGATCCCATTCCTTGACCTTATTGCAGACAGTTGCATAATGTTTTCTTTGATCCCGAAGTCGAAGAGGTGATCATAGAACTACACAGAGAAGAAACTAGACTAGTTAATGAAAGTAGCATATCAACAGTAAATTCATTAAGGTTTTCCCTGCCTGCATCAGCATATCTCTTAATTGGATTTCAGAACTGAATGTGGTTAAGGGAGTTATGACCAATCAAACCTGGAGAAACACATTTTTGGGATCCTAAACGTGCAAATTACTGATTTAAGTGAAAACATTCTAAGTGAAAGTAGCGCAAGATCAATCGTGCAGTAGAAGAAAAAGCTAAACCAAGTGTCTCAAAACTTACTATGGAAGGTATCCCTGGGTGAGTAAGAGTGTAGACATATCCTTGCATTACTTTGTCAGATGGAAAAGGCCACAAGCGTTGTGTGGATCCTGTATCATGGTTGTCAATGAAAGTTACAGCATTTTCTGGCAAGAGCCCAATCATTCCTGGTGGTCTTCCCTCTGCATCCTTCATCCGCCATAGCTCTCCCTGTACAGCAGCTTGAAGGATCCCTTTGGTTGTGAAATCAAAGGCTGTCGCGGCTCCCCCTCCTGCAGCTTGTACCCATTCAACTAATCGACGACGGTGTGAATCCTGATCATACTTTGGTTTTCCATCATCACCATAAGCAAGAGAATCCCAAACCTCTCCAACTGCAAAACTTGGTTTTGTTTGTTGCATATAGATCTTGGTTATAGCTGGAGAGTATCCCAATGCAAAATCAAATCTCCATCCATCAAACCCAATTTCAGTCTTCAGCCAATTCATCCAATCTGATAGCTCTCTTTGGACTCTTGTGTTAAGGTGGTCAATGTCTGGAGCACCTGAGAAATCAAGACCTGTGTCTAGATTCCCTTTACCATCAGAATACTGAGTGTCATCCCTACAGATGAAGGATGGGCCCCCAGTCGAGGCGATCATCTGGGGTTCCTCCCTCGAAGATGCACCATATCCCTCTCCCATCTTTCTTCTCTGCAGTTCTATGGTTTATGACTATATCTGCAATGCACTGGATTCCCTTGTCATGAAAAGCCTTTATCAGTGTCTTCAGTTCTTCCTGATTTCCATATTTTGATACATTTAGATCATACAATCTTCCCGGCATATACCCTGGAGAAAACATTTGGGAACAATATAAAGGTAAGACACTTGAGAAGGAAGACTAGAGGAACTAATCTATTGGTTCCACACAGACCCAAAATCCAAATAGCTTCAAAACCTTGAAAACTTGACTCTTTTGTGATGCTTCATCCTGTCCAAAGTCCAAAACTTAATTTTGTGTCACTATCTAGGACCTTCAAAACCTCTATGTCTATAAACTTCGAGTGAAGTCTCAGGAGACTAGGCAAAGGCTATGAAAATGGATGGTGCCTACAGACACAGAGCTATGCATAGAAGGGAGGAACAAAAATCTGAACAGACAACAAAGGCTTGGGAAAAAGGATGCAAAAGTAAGGATTCCTGTGATATAGACTTTCAGTATCTTCAATGCTTTCTTCAACCCTTCAAAAGAAAACCCACGTTGATAAAACCAGACAGGGATTCTAGAAAATTTCTGAAACAGGATTCGCTAGATTCTGGCATGCATTCAGTCTTTATTCACAAATTTTCGTTAGTATTAATGTTAATAAGGCAACTATGACAATTCAGCTACACCAAACCAGGGTAAAAGGCGCATTTCGAAACAGAGATGAAATAGTAACAATCTTAATACCTTGCTCTGCAACAGACTGAGAAGATGGAGGAAGCCAAACATGTGTGACCCCGGCTTTTGCCAAATCAGGAACAGAGTTCCTTAGTGAATTGTACCATCCTCCTTCCTTTTTCCATGAATCCCAATTGAACCCCTGCAAAGAAATAAAAAGCAAACAATATTTCAATCATCCGAAACCAATTATCACCCATGAAAAGGGCTAACAATTCTACCTGAAATAATATTTGGGCAACTGTGGAAGTGGTCTGGAGAGAAACCAGGAGGCAGAGACAGAAGAACACTCCAATGAAATTAAGACCCATTTTTTCTTCCCAAGTGCCAAGGGGAGAATGGAAGAAAAGTGTGAGTTCATTCGATTTTATAGAATGGCTGAACAGGAGAAGGGGGGAAAAATCTGGAGATAGAATGAAAATCAAAGAGAAATCATTGAGAGATTGATTTCCGCAAAGGACTATTCCCATTGAGTGAGGTCAAGTTTGGCAAGGAACCCACTGCTCACGAACGGATTCCCATTGGGGTTGAAGTGATTATTCTTCAATCTTTCAGGGGAGACCATTCGCCAAAGAAAGTTAGGCAACGAGAACGGTATTTCCACTTCAACACGGCAGGGAATCTGGATGGAGAAGACCGCATGATTATCCTGTGCACCGCATGTCTACTGTGAGACTCCTGTCATGGTGAGCGTAGGAAGTAGATGATACGAGTTAGTGAACCCTTGCCCCTGGGACCATTAATGAATCATCGAACTCGTGGTAACTTGGGCTCCACTGCTGCTGTTAACTTTTGTGATTCTATCAATTCTGAAGCTAACTGGAATGATTTATTTCTTTTTTCTTCACCGGATTAGATGCTAAAATGGATATGCATCTACGCTCCGGTCAATGGCGACACTATGGATTTCCAGTTTGACAGAGAAAAAAGAAAAAACAATGGTGAACGGTGAACCATGAAATAGTCTACCAGGAGCAAAGACCATATGAAATTAAGACTCCATGGCCTGGTCACGGGTATGTATCGACTATCCCGGCGTGATTATCACCCACCTGGTACCTGGTACCGCTTAATTACTAATTGAACGGAACGTCCGAACCCTCCTCATTGGATTTTTGTTGAGAGGCGTGTAATGGTGACACATGGCAATAAAAACAATTCAGAGGTTTAAAAATGAGGGTATAATCGTAAACATAATTTCTTGATATTTCAATTTTTTAAATTTACAAAATAAGTCCTTTTAACTTATTTAATTCACCAAAAAAATCATTTTTTTTTTATTTGGTGGAAAATCCACCGTAAACCTAGATAAAATCTCTCATTCTACAATCTGAATAGAACTCGACCATTTCCATCGTCATTTGGTCTTGGTCGCTCTCTCACGGTTATCTAACAGAGGCCCACAACAGTCTTTCTCTTTAAATCCCAACAGTCTTTGGAGATTTCTTTGGTCGTTCTTTCTTGTACTATTCCTATCTCTCGTGTTCTAACCCACAATCAATTACCAGATTTTGTTGAGTCTTACTCTTTATTCAACTTCTCATTCTTTCTTTTTTTTTTTTTTTTTTCAAAACGTTCGCAAAAACAAAAAAATTGTTATAACAAAGGATTTCATAGACCAAGACGAGAGCGCCAAAGAAGATGAAGTGATTGATGGGTTGCCGGAGATAAGGACAGAACAGCGGCTTGAGTGTGTACGAGAGAATTGGGCTTGTTTTGTAAATTTAAATATTTTCTAAGAGCTTCTTAAGAAAAGAAAAATATTTTCTAGAGGGGTCTAACTATAATTTAGAAAACTTATTCAACTTAAAAAATTAAAATATAAAATCTGACCTTTGAATTTTTCAAATGAGACGTGGCACTATTCCACGGCTGCGCGGATATCATCCACGCAGCCGTGAACAAAAATCCCTGTTCATTATGAATTATTGTTTTCTCCTCCATTTCTAACAATATTAAGTGAAGGGCCTAGTTAAGGGGTAAATCGTAAATGTCGTGGCTTTGCTTCTTCAGATTCTTTTTTAATGCGCATGAGAGAGATAAGGTGCTTCTATTTCAGAACTTTATCAAGAAATAAATATACTAGTAGACCCACATTGTCTTCGTTATGGAGATTTAGAAACTATAAATCATATTCTTCTTAGGTGTCCCTTTGCACGTGCAGTTTGGCATGGGTCAAATCTTGGTTTCTCCCCACCTCCTGATACATCATCTAGTTTGAAGGATTTCATTATAAGATGGAATGATCTTGGATGCAGAACTTAATGAGCAATTTTTAACTTTCTGTTCTTTTGTATCGTTTATTCTTTGGCACCTTTGGTTGGCTCAATGTCATTTGGTATATGTTCATGGAAATATACCTCCGTTAGTTCTTATTACTAATATTAACAGAGCATTCTCCGAATTTCAGCAGCATACAATTTCCTCATCTTCCATTCAACAAGGAGCATATTCTCCTTTGCAGAACCATCCTAGATCTCAAGCAAATTTGCATCCATCATCTACTATGTTGTCCAATTGTTTTACTATTGTTGGGGATCAAGATTTTATCAAGATTTTTTGTTGCTTTGTGATGCAAGTTTATCTCGAGATGGTAATACAAGAGGCATTGGTTATGCTCTAATCTCTTCAACAAAGGAGGTCCTTCTGGCAGTCTCATGATGTGATTTCTGGTGAAACATTAGCAATACGTCAAGCCTTGATGGATGTCATTGATCGCGGTTTTTGTCGACTCAGCGTCTTTACTAATAACCAATTTGTGGCTTATTTTTTTATTTCTCAGAGTGGAAATATTCATATTGAGGCGGAGGGTATTTTAGAGGATACATTACTTCTATCCTCCACTTGTGTAGCTTGTAATTTCTTTCATGTTTGTCGGGATGCCAATGGTTTAACAGATTCCCTAGCTAGGAAGGCTCTGGCTATTCCAAGTAAGACAGTATGGCCATTATCTGACCCCTGGTTGTGTGGTATATTGCCAACTGGGTGGTTTTCTCAGTAGTTTCTTCTGCTTTTCAATAAAAAAATCTATTTACCAAAAAAAAAAAAATCATTTTAAATAAAGGACACATATCCATCAATCACATTCAAAAGTTGAAGTAATATTTAGAAGAAAAATTTATTTTAACCTGGACCTTTGGATATGACTAATGCACATGCATCCTTCATCCAAAGGAGAATGGATGATGGACTTGATAAAATTCTTTCCTATTTCATACTTCAAATATGCCCAGGCTCAACTAACCTTCCTCCAACATGCACGAGATGCCCTACGACCATTCTAGTGTAATGGTCGAGGCCAGAAGCCATGAATACCCTCCGCTAGTTGTGCGAAGGCAGCAGATCTGAGTATCTCCGGACTGCTTATGCTATATCGCTTAATTACTTCTAAACCCCTCTCATTATTAAATTACTATTTTTCCACCTCATTTCTAACGTCATTAAGTGAAAAATCCACGACTTCAACATATTCAAGTTTGGTTGAACTACTTAACTGTGATTTGAGTTGAATGGTGAGGCTTATTTTGAATTTAAATCATCTCCACTCAGGCAGGCTGTCCACACACAATGAATCAAACATAAATATCAAAGACATGTGCCTGTGTAAGAATAGAAAATTGAAACACAGTTGGGGTGAGAGGATTTGCACCCTCTTTTCCAGAGGCACTTTCTCGTATAATCCGTTATAATGATAATGGAAAGATATTCTGTAGAATGTAATTCTTTATTTTACTTCTACACATAAAGGATACCTGTTGTCAGAACCAAAAATCTATTTAATCGGGGTTAGCTCCACTTGAGTTTAAGAGTCACCAAGTCACACTGAAGTGTCTCTGCCTTCCTGGTTTTACGCATGAATGATTCGTATGGTGTGTGATCCTGATCATTCAAGGATTGGGCTTGGTTAGAATATAAGTTTGAAAGAGAGTTTTTTTTTTTGGCGAGCGGATAGGAAACTTAAAAAGAATAAAAGACATTCAACTACAGTCTACCGACTTTGTATTTTTCAATGTTGCAATACCAAAATCTAGGGGAAATATTATACAGGAACTACTTTACATCGAAGGTGACCAGCATAAAAATCCTTTGATGGTTTCAGCCCTCTTTTCTTCTGTTGAAACAAATGACCGAGAATAAGAGACGAAGAATAGACCACTTAAGGTCGAAACTCTTCAAGCAGCAAATAGCCACACCCACGAGCTAGCCAATGTGAATAAAAAGGGTGAACCTGATGCCGAAGGCTTCCTCCAAAGCTAATAATGTGGATATCTCCACCAAAAAAGGATGATCCACCAAAATCACTCTCAAACCTCCAATTAATCTCCATCCTCTGAATCTGTGTTTGGAACCATACAATGTCATTTAACTAATCAAATAAACAGACTTTGTGTTTCTTATAAGAAAAAAACATAAATAGGCTTTGTAAATCCAAATAAAAGACCCTCTTCTGTCAAAAAAAAGGTTTGACTAGAAATGCCTTGATTCACTGGTAAAAATCTAGAAACAGGAATCTCAAGTTTCTTTAACACCAGTATGTATACTATAACCGCAGCAGCTTTAGACCTCTCAGAATGGATAAACAAGGAAAGGCAATGGAAATAGCAGAGAAAGAGAGAGGGGGTGGGGGATGAAGAGAAAACAGGGAAGGCTAGCTCAGATTTGGTGAAATTTCACAGCCATACAATAAATTCTAAAGAAATTAGAACACCTCCCAACTACAAACAAGTGATAGTTTCCTGACTTGATTGAGGTTGCGATTGTCTTACCTGATCGAATATCTTCTCCTACTTTCCCTCTATTTTTCAGTTGTCTCAAGACCATTGAGCATATAAGAATCCACCAGTATAAGTGGAACACAAGAAGCATCAACAGCATCGTATTGAAAATATAGTACAATGACATGTCATAAGTCTCTGATAGCTTCAGGTACCCACAAAGATCATAGCTGGAAAAATGGCAACCATGAGAGATTAACTAGAGAGAGAAGAATACCACCACAATTTATGAGATCAGGTTCACTGAAAAGACAGGAAATCCATGACGATAATATGAAGAAAATAAAAAGGAGAAATTAACAAACCTTGTCGCATAAATCACCCAAAACGGAAAGAATATTAACCTCAGCATGAGCCATGAGACAGCAAAGAACCCAAATAACAAGCTAGCTGCAAACTCTTTCCCAGAATACTTGAATATTTTAGCAGCTTCTAAAAATACATCACTTGTATCATGCAGAGCAAGGATAATTGAACCAATGCGGAAAAAACTGCAACATAAAGTGACATAATTTTCAATTTCACTGGAATTCTCCACAATTGAGGTTCTCTTTTTCTATTCTTTTTTTTTTTTCTTTTTTTTGGGGGGGGGTGTTGAATCAAGCTCAAGAGTTAATATTTCACTTAACAAGAGTTCAATCACGGGTGTTTAAACATGTAAAGTAAATGCTTCGATAGTAAAGTGGCTTTGAGGCAAGCAATTCAAACAAAATATGAAGGGAAGAAAATCTGCAAAAGAAAAAAATGAACATACAGGTTTCAGGTTCTAGGAAATATTGCAACAAACAGATACTATAATTGAAAACAATTACTATTTACGTTCATTTTGTTGGACTTAATTTTTGCAAGTTCTTTTGCTTACTCTTTATGAGACGTTATATTTAATGGACCTTTGTTGGACTAAATTTGTAAGTTAGTTTGCTTACTCTTAATAAGATGTTATAGTTAATGGACCTATATGTGATGCATCATGCATGAACAAGCGTTGTTTGTGAAGAAACACAAACATGGTACACAAAAATTATATTCATTCTTCAAAAATGTCTTATAAAATGGTCTTAAAAATGTTTCCAGAATTTGAGAATCTAAGTTGACAAGTCTATCCATCTCCACTGAAGAATATCTAGAAATGTATATTTGAGGATGTCTCAAATAATCAAGGAATCTGAAACTCCAACTCAGAGATATTTTAAATGGCAAAGAAGTAAAATGACTTGACATAAGACAGGTTTTACCATGAGTTTCTGTAAGATATTACATAACAACGACAACTAAATGGGGTCACCTTCTGTTAGATATTACATCCAGTCAATATATATCAGAAAATACCATCAAAAAATTTTTCTAAAAAAAAATATAGGCAAGAGATCACTGACTGAGTGACTGGTCATGTAGCCCCTGCATCAGCACAGGTCAAATGAGAGTAAATGTAGGAGAATCAGGGATGAGATTTTTTTTTTCCATGAGGGTGCAATGATAGATTCACATGCTCCTACTTTTTGGGGTCAGGAACCATGCAACTCGGTAGGCTGCCTCTTCTTTTCTGAATCCTTTTGTGCTGATATCTCCTCACAGAAAACCCACATATCCAACACATCCCATGGCACATATGAAAGTTTTCATCAACATTATGTATTTCTAATATCACAAGTGCATTCTACATCAAGATCTGTGGAAGTATTACAGCATACATGTGTTATTTGGAACCATGTCAACCTACACTATTCTCCAGGCTATCAAGGCCTTCAAAAGTATCAACAATTTACAATATTTCTGCAAAAGGGATAAAATGATTATGCTCCAAATTCATTCTCAACCAATCAAAGGCAAAAAATAAAAATGTTAATTTAATTCCCTAATGAGAACATTGCCCCTCCCAAAAGTATAGGCAAAAATATGTTTGCAGCATGTGATTAGATTAACTTAAATAATGTAAAAAACAATTACAAAATTGTGCACACCCATTTAATGTAACGAATAATACCTCGTAAAGTATGAGTATCCAATTAGGATAACTGTGATTATATGATGAGACATCATAATACTGAAATCCTTCCTTCGAGTTTCCCATCTAAGAAGAGCAGCAATGCTGTAGATATAGAACCCACACTGGCACATGTAGAAAAGCTTTAAAGGAGACCTAGTCAAATAAGTTTGTCAGCTTAACTAACAGTCCAGATATATGCATTGCGACAAATTATGGAGCATCTATCTTGCAGTATGATAATATGAAATGTCCATAAGCTCATGGCAAGCAAATTCTGATGACCTGGTCATAATGATCAAAAGTCTTGCAAGAAAATGCAGTAAAACAAATATGGAATTAATTACAAACTTAGTATTATACTTAGATAAGCTCCATTTCAAGCATGCAGCAAAATTCAGTTGAAGATGTAGTTTCCATCATCAAGGTTGCATGCACAGTAGCAAACACAGAAGGTTCTAATAACAGATATGGAAATCATCAATAGAGACGTACTAGCTGATGAGAATCATGGCAAATAGGATGCAAAGAACAGGAGAAAAGAAACTGGTCCTAGTTTCTTAACCCACCAATCTTGGTAACCACTGATCAAGTAATAAATTATATAAAAGAATATGCCCTCAGCCAGTACACTATGAAGCCTACCAGATTTAGATCTCGTTATGATCTCAGCTGTTTAGTAAGCCATAATTTGGAGGGAAGACTGTGGCCAAGTATAAGTTTAAAATATTTGGAGATTTGATAGGCCAAATGTACCGCACTGAACACTAAGAGGAGTCCTGCTAGTTATCCTACTTAGTAGTAGTTGGTTCCAACACACGGACCCACATGCACAAAGTTCAGAGAGAGAGAGAAAATGTGTGTGAGGAGACGATACTCTTCTTTCCAACCGAAAGACACGTGATCACTCAGAGGCAAGTTATAAAGCTCACCGCTTCTAATTTTTGGATCACAAATCTATACTTCAGATTATGCTTTAGCGCACAGCACGCAACAAGTAGCACTTGGTTGTTAATAGGGTCAATGGCAGAGCCACATAGGGGCCGGGGGCATTTTTTTAAAAATTTGAATATTTTTCTACTTCTTTCCTTATTTTTTTCAATAAACATGTGAAATACCACTATTTGGCCTCGCCCAATATTAAAAAATATTTTAAGATAAAGATGACAGGTATAGATGTCATTCTTAATCATTATCCAACTATTACCAATAAACCCCTACTTTTAAGGAACAAAACGTTAAAACTTAATTTTAGAAACTAACTCACTATCCATATATTTCTCCCTATTTATTCTTATTTATTCTCTCTAAGTCTCCTTTTCTATTCCCTAATTTTTCTCCCTTCTTTCCTCACACCTCTCACATACGACTTAGGTAGTTAGGGAAATTTTGAAAAAGCTAGCACACGATGGAGTTTTCCTAAATCATCTCTACAATTATCAGATAATCTCTCTCTCTCATTTTTTTTTTTTTTTATTCTTTGTAGAAAACAACCTAATAGATTTTTTTTTTAAAAAAATTTAATTATTAAAGTAATTGAATTAATTGTTTTTCTAACATTGTATATTTGTATAGTTGTATTGAACTAATCCTTGAAGTAATTGTTCTATTAAAAAAAAAGAATTATTGAAGTTATTGAACTAAAATATGATAAAATAATCCAACAGTGAGTCTCACATGAGCCCACACAGTATGTGCTATGGCTTAATGCTCACCCAATGGGGAGGTGATCTAGACTTACAATTTGGCCCCCCCAATGTTTAATCTTGGCTCCGCCCCAAAATAGGGTATAGTTTATCCATTCCAATTGGCTCCAAATTCTGGTGATCCAAACTCTAAACCCTAGACTTTAGACGGGACTACAAATAAGAGTACGAGAGATGAGAGAGAACTGGGTCAGGTTATTCTTCTACTATCCAGCTTTTCGCCTGTTTAGACCTGGTTGATGAAGGAGTATAGCATGCTTACGAGATGACATGCAGGGGATGAAGTTCTGAGACAAGAGAGCTTTTACTTTCACGAGTGAGCCAAAGGGAGAGCAAAAAAGGAAACAAGCAAAAGAGAGAATAGGGTTAGAGGGGTGGGCACAGGGTTTTAAGAGGTAAAAATTGGGGAACGGAAAAAAGAAAGAAAAATTGCTAATTTGGAACTGTTAGAGCATATGTTCATTAACAACTAACACATAATCACAATAATTCATTACGGAGAGGTAAGAATTGGGGGAAATGAAGAAAGAAAAATTTACAAATATACCCTTGGTTTGGAACTGTTAGAGCATGTGTTAATTAACAATTAACATGTAATCACAACAATTGATTTAAAGCCACAAATCACAAATAACTAGAGAGCTATTTGTGAATTTTAATTTATTCTAATTTGTAATAAATAAAAGATGCACTATAGATCATACCAAATACCTGCAAAACTGGAAGTCAGATAAATATAAACACATATCATACCAAAAATAACCCTAACTAGGACTCTCAGCAATACTAGGATTCCACATTAAAAGTTAGGATTGACTGTCAAATCTCCAATAAATTACGTTTCCCAATGGAAGACTAAATTTTGGGCTGGTGAAGGAAGAATCCCTACAACCCTGCCTACACATAATAGTGTTTGTGTAGAGGAGAATTCCTATAACTACAGCTGAAATGCATCACCATTCAACCACTGCAAACGGCCATGAGACCTATTTTTTGAAACCTATGCTGAACTATTGGTAGATTATCTCATTCAGGGAAGGTACCTGATTTTCAGCATCTAATCCAAATAAGATTTTGTAACTAATGCTTAAGATTAAAGGATTTAATTTCTCTAGAGAGAGTTTTGTACATATTGAGGTCTTCCCACATGCCTTTCAATGATATAAAGCAGTCACCAATGGATTTGCCACGCCATTTGTAGAACTTTTCATGCAAGTTGGACACCCTTGGACATGTGACCTTGAGAATACATTTCCGAGGCCATCCCTAACACCCTCAGCTGTGGTATGAAACGTCAAAGTGGCAGCGACAGGAGGTTCTACATTGTTTCACAGTAGCATTATTAGCTACCCATTCAGGATACTCAGTCGCATTTATAGTAGAGGTTGTTTCCAGGAAGTTTCTATTTGGCAGTGATACGTACTCAAACAGACTGGGCCCAAAGTAAGTAACATGATGCCTCCTTGAGTTTGAGAAAAGTAATTCGAACGTTGACAGAGTCTATGGGGGATTTTGAATCCCATAACGTGCAGAAGAAGATATTGATTGGATACCAGATAACACGGATAAAGCAGCAGCAAACAAACCACCACCTCAGTGAGATATGTAACAATAGAAAAAGACTCACGCCCTCACCAAAATATTGACATATGCCTCCAAGCCAGAAGAAAACTAGTGGAGTATAATTGGGGACACAAACCCCACAATCAGATGCACTGAATAATGAGAATCCAGTAGCCAGCAAACAAAAGTTCAAGTCTGATCTTCAAAACCGACAGTTTTTATTTATAAGAACAAAGAAACCAGGAGATGGACCTTACTCAAGGAGATCCAATGGATAAATTTCCGAATCAGGTAAATACTGAGACTGCCACAAAGGTTCAGAAAATAGAGTACCAACAGAAATAACAGGAATGTAATTACTTTATACCAGGAAGTCTGGATCAGCCTCCCACTTGGGTAGAGAGGACATTAATTCCATAATTACCTCAAGCAGCTGATGGACAGACTTGTAGTTTACCACACGCTGTTTCTTGGGAGATCTATAGTTGCACCACATCAAAAGCTGGGTTCAGCCTTAAACACTAGTTAAAGAGCCTACACAAGGTCCGCAATGGCTCTAAGTCTCTTTCAGATCCAAGTTTCAAAATCTCAGTTTCAACGCTGGTCTCAACCAGCCAGAAACCGGCATCTCGCAAAACCCAGTTGAAACCAGGGAATAATCCCCATCTATCTCAACATGTGGTTTCGACACCGAAATTATGGTTTTTTATGATATTTTTGGTCTACAAGCTATTTGAACGCTTCTATACACAATGGAGTTATTTTTCAAAAAAAATCACTGAAATTCATTGATGGGTTACCAACTTAGAAACATAGAATAACAAATAACAAATATAAGGAGTTCTAATGTACTTAATTACAATAACGTCAAGAGAAGAACACAGTTACCTTTCTTATTTACCGGCTAAATCTTTCTCCAAAACTAGCTTGTTTGAGTTAAAGATCCACTAAAAGTAGAAAAAGAAATCCTTGATTTTTGGCAAGAACTCATCACAATCATCAAATGGAAAAGTGTGTTGAAATACGAGTCAAAACATTCGAAACCAACAAGATCTCTCAAACTTCTGGTTGAGACAGGTGACTTCAAGTCACTTAAAAATCAGGTTTAGTTAAGCCCTCCATTAAATCTCAGTTTCTCAGGAAACTCAAGATTTTACAAAGTCTCTCTCAGTTCAACCAAGACTTGAACCATGGTTAGATCTAAAGAACAGACTGGGGTAACTGCTATGATAACTTCTCCACAGAAACATAAAAATTTTAAAAAGCGTCCCATGCCTTTGTTGATGAATTCAACTCCAGTAGATGAATAAATCCATCCAAAACCCAGTAGTAGGCAGTATATGCAGGAAGATTCTACTTTATGTTCATGTAACCATTAACTACTCCCATATAGTACGTATGGCAGCATACATTGCTGCAGCCAGAGGAAAACATCTCTCAAAGACCACCAAACTAGAGATAGAAGAAGGAAGTACTGACTAAAAAAGGGCTCTGATACTTGCTAAGCTTGAAGAGAGGAAGAGAGAAGAAAGGGAACCTGAAGTAGAGATAGAAGAAGGAAGTACTGACTAAAAAAGGGCTCAGATACTTGCCAAGCTTGAAGAGAGGAAGAGAGAAGAAAGGGAACACAAGATCAATGAAGAAAATCCAAACCCGTAGACCCGCTGTAGTATTCAGAATGGAATCATATCATATGCTATGGGCCAAATACTTATATTGTTACTAAGATTAGACATGGTGGAGACCCGAGAACGTTTCACATGGCGGAGAGAGGAGGTCGACTGGTGGGATCCGCCGAGTCCGCCATACTCACCACTCGCCCCGCCCGGTCCGCGCTCTTATTTTGCCTTTTTTGTGGTTTGGCTTATTTCCTGCCTCTCGCCTCTACCGGGTCATCTTCTCCTTGTCTTTGTTTGTTTTGTTTTAGTTTTGGTTGTTTTTTTTTCTTGTTGGTTGTGTACCTTGGTGGTTTGCTTTGTTGTGTGCTTTGTTTGCTTTCTTTTTGTTTGGTTCTTTCTGTTGTACTTGTTCCCTTCCTCACTTCGGTTTCACACTTGGGTGCTTGTCTCTGGGTTGTTCCATCCTGCCCCCGTTTGGCCTTAATGCTATCCGTTTCCCTTGGGCCTCCCGGTTGCGCCTGTTTCTCGCCGGTGGTCGGTCTCTCTTTCGGTGGCGGTCTCTCGGGCGGATCTTCTCCTGAGTTAGAGTCCAATGGGCTTTAATTCACGTGACCAAGTGGTCATGGATATCAGTCTGGAAATAGCCTCTGTGTGAAAGCAGGGGTAAGGCTGTGTACATTATTCCTCAGACAAATGATAATAACCCCCCCCCCCCAAAAAAAAAAAATAAAGATAATAATAAAAAAAAAATAAAGTGGCAGAAGCCTAGTGAATTGGGTAAGCCCTTTTTATTTCTTTTCTTTTACTCTAAAAGTTAAGAGTCCAACAACAACACAAATACAGGTAAAGCCCGACACACAAAAAGCATTAAGACTCCACCAAGCATAACAAACTAATTCTAGCTAATACTAAACCAATATAACCAGCTAACAAACTGACATAAAAAAAAGTGAGGTGACTACCCTTATGATGATGAAGACATGAATCGACAGTTCCGAGTCCACACGACGTTGGCGTAGAGATCATCCCACGACAGCATCTATGTGGATGGACAACGAATCTGGAGGCTATCGGATCGCTAGGGTCCTATGGTTTGATGAGAAGCACTATCCATAGGCAGTTTGTTATTTTATTTTCTTGAGTCTTAGAGGGTTGGGTATTAGTTTGATATTGATTTTCTTTATTTTGTTATATCTGAGTCCTTGTGGGCTGGGCCTAGGTTATTTTTTGCCCAATTTTGGATTATTTTGGGTTTGGGTTAGAATTTTCTATTTTATTTAGGGTTATTCTTGGGAATCCAATAGTAGAGTTGGGATGGATTAATTTTTTCTATATAAAGCCTTGTATTGGGAATCGATTGATGGATTAGATGAATGACATATTGAATGGAAAAACTTCCCACATTTTTCTCTCTCCTACCGTCTTCTTCTCTTGATTTCTTCTCACGATAAGTTTCTTTTCCCCTTCTTCTCTCTTCTTTGAGTGAAACAAGTCCTCACTCCTCACCCCTTTTTTTTCCCTGTCTGACAGCCTTCTTGCTGTCTCTTCTCCCTTTTCTTTGTCACTTTTCTCAAGGAAAGAAGAAAACCTTCTCCTTCTGTCCAGCATCTTTGCTGCCCTCTTTTTTTTTCTTCTTTCTTTCTTTCTTTCTTCTTTCTTCTATCTTCTTTGGGATCTTCATTCCTTTTTTTTTCTTTCTATTCTGTCTGGCAGACCTTACTGCTGCATGCATTATTTGTCTTCTTTTTTTTTTCCTTTTCTAACCATTGCTTGCAGCCCCCCTTCAGAGCCAGCAGGTAAATTATTTCCTGTTCTATATTCCTGTCTTTTATTATTGCAGTAGGCTCGTAAAGATAAATATATAAAGGTTTCTTTGCATTGTTCTTGCTGATTTTTTCTGTTAGAATTTTGATCTTGACTAGGACAGCAAATATTCTTTTAATATTCTTGATAATTTCACATTCAAATTTACGGTACGATGTCATGATCCCTATCCCCTTATTTCCCTATTTTATTCTTCTTTAGTTGTGTTCATCACTTAGGACTGATAGTTCTTCCTCTGCTTTAATTGTCCTTATCTGCCTGCTTAATCAAATTTAAGTTGCTGCAAGCTCCTTTTTTTAATCTACCTGTCAACAATAGGTGTCTCCCTCTAAGAGTCTAGTAGCCAACTTTGTAGGTCCCCTAGTTTCTAGGGTTTCCCCTCATATATACATCTAACAAGTCCCAATGGTACATCATACTTCAAGGACTAATATTATATAATTTTTACAGGCCCCTAATTGTCTAGGACAGGCTTTCTCTCTATTCCGTCCTAAATCCTTTTACTTCTGATCACAAAAGCAAGAGAAATGCTGTAAGAGAAATCGTCAAGATATTTCTTTTATGGCTAAAAATTCTATTGGAGGAAGGGAGGATAAGAACCAGGAAGCTTGAACTCAATAAATCACAGTAAACTGGGCTTTTATACTCTACACTCAAACATTATGCTGGGAACTTTATCTTTCATTCTCCAGCTATGAGTTTTTAATTTTTTTTAGAGGAAATGATACAGAAAACATTTTTGCTCTCAGGTTTTCACAGAATTCCCCAGACAAGAAGAACAGCTACTAAAATATCCAAACATAAAATCACAGAATGCTTCATTGGATTGTTCAAAAAGAAGCAAACCTCTGAAAAGTATTTTTTAGCCATTTTGGCTAAAGACAGCTAGATGCAAAATGCTTCTCTTCTATATTAATGATTTAATGTATCTCAACTATGACAGACAAAAATGAAAATCCAGTCAAAAGATAAAAGAAAAATAAGTAGGCATTTTCCGACCAAACAGCATATGGATTCAATGAGTAAGTGCATTCACCTAGTATCTTGAACAAAAAGCAAAGGAAAACCCATAACTCACTTAAGCTCTTGGTTTGGCCAGCTTTTGAAGTATTCTTTTGTATCCCTGAACCAGGGTTCATGGTATGTAATCATGAGAATACAAACTTGTGCTGAAGCATAGTATGTTAGCTTCCACATAGACTCTGAGAATTTCGCAATCTTTGCCTCCTTGGCCTTATTAATTTTCACTGGAGTGGCTCTAGTACTGACCGACCAGATTGCCAGCCTCTGAAAAATAAAAACAAAGAAACCAGGTGAGGGATTTTATTTGAAAAAGAAAAGACATAAGGGAACACTGGTTGAGCATTAAAATCCATAGAAGAGTTATAGAGCCAACAATGAAATATGGAGCTGAATTCCTTGCGGATTGGTCTGGCTGCAACACAATGGCTCAGAAAACCACCAGTAAAAGATCACAAATGACCACAAAACCAGATTTAGCCAATTCCCTAGAAGTCAAAGTCAAGCTTATGGACTAGGATCCAAGTCTGCTGAAGCAAAGTATCCAAGCAGTAAATTATTAAATCACCAAATCTCAGTGATAATCCAACAATTGGATTAGAAGAAATGTTGTGCTTCAGGAGCAGAAAATAGAATTTCTTTCTAGCACTAGATCATGTTCGGTCAAATGTCAGTCCAGTGCGATCATATACGCCCAAAATATTTACAAGATCTAATGATAGATCTCCTTTAGGATGGATCACATACATGATAAAGAATATCTCAAAATGGACCATCCGTTGGATTCCAGAGTTTTGGACATAAGATACGCACAAACAGATATACTATGAATATCAGCTGACTACTTGAAGATTAGTCCACCAGAACCAGAAATTCCACCACAGGACAGAAAAGCCAATAAACAGAAAAATAAAGAGAAACTTAGCTACACAAAAAAGAGCCTCAACAATGGGATATTAATTGCTCACCGAAGGTCTAGATCAGATTTCCTCCAATCGAAACAAAGTTTACTCTGTCACAGCTCACAGATTCTCCCAGCAATAAGGCAATGAAAGCAAATTCTTTAATCACTAATCATAATCACGGTTAAGTTACAGCCTATTTTTTAAGTAACAATAGTAATGCATCCATACTCAGTTTTTTGTAACTGTCTAGCTGACAGGAATAAGGATTCCTACTTGCTAATAACAAACTCACCCAAATAGTAAACCAAAATCTGGATGGAAATATCCAAGCTAGGTCAAGAAAACAAAATAGGACATAGTCCTATTGAGCCAAAAGGCTCTAATGAAGAACCCTTTACCTTTTATGGAATAGGTTCTAACGGAGAAACCTACTTGTAACTATGGGACTGTCAGTGAGGTACTGCCATACTAGGAAACAACATCTATATAAACTTAAGTCTCGCTGATATAAGGATGTTGAGATGGCTGAGTAATAAAACTAGAAAAAATAAAATAATGAAAGAAAAAATTAGAGCTTGTCTAGGAGTACCTACGATGCATGATAAGTTGAGAAAGAAGTGCTCAAGTGAATGTAAATCAGCAACAGAGTCCCTGGAGTGCTCCAATAAGTAGGATCATAAGGTTTTAATTGGAGAAACTAAAAGAGCAATGAATAAGCCAAGAATGACTCCACAAGAAGTGTTGAATACGTTGACTGGGGAAACAAGATCCGTGTACCCAACCCCAAAAGAGTTAGGATAAGGGTAATCTAAATATCACTAAACAACAGCAACAAAGCCTAGAAAAGACAATGTTGCCTACCTTTTCCAGCAAGAAACAGAATCACTACTCAGAGCAGACACCAAAAGCTAAAAGAACCTAAGAGATTAGAAAGTACCCCAAAAAATCATAATAAAAAAAAGAGAGGATATTTTTAGGTGGAGAAAATAAGGATATTTCCTCCATGTGGGATGAGCAATGATGCAGGGATTTCAGACATGCTACTATATTTTTCAGCAGTATGAAATGAAAAAGAAGTACTTGTAAGGAAAGCAAGAGAGAACCCTGATAACATTAGATGGGAAAATCTAAATCCATTTTATCACAATTTCAAGCAAGGAGTGGGAGCTGGAAGGAGAAGCATCAACAGCTAATTGGTCCCGTGAAAGCTGAATGGAAAAAATATTTTGGATCAGTACCAATGAATCTTCTTTTATCACTAGATAGAGGCTTCTGCAAGGCCACCACTATAATGGAAAAGGTTCTATAACTAGACCTTCATCCTGGCAAACTTTCTTTGATTTTGGGTTTGTTTTGTGTCATTTCATCTCCATATTGTCAATAGGGAAGCTCGTATTCTAGCTCAAGGAGCTTATTGTGGGGGGCTCTCCCAGGTTGTGTGGCTTATCCCACTTTTGTGTCTTGTAACCACTGTATCTTTGGATCAGAAATTCTCCTTTCTGGATTTTTCTTGTTAAAATTCTGGTTCTGTTCAATATAAATTTTTTGCTATTAGCTGTCTTCTACAACTGTACTAGTTATATAACCAAACACAGCATCTTTTGATAGAACTCACGTCTATGATACCTGATTAGGAGCTCTCTCTCACACACATTTCAAACTCCAACCCCCAAAGTAAATAAATTAAAATTTGAAAAGAAAAAAAAACTCCTAGAGGAAGTAACAACTCAAGTCTAATGAAAAAGCATTTGGCATTTCATTAATAATTGATTTCATGAATGAAAATAATAAATAAAAGGTTACTTTGGGTGAAAGAAGTTGCCATTTCTATTTCATTTGCTCTGTACCAATCACTCTACTTGTGGTTTGTTTTCCTTAATATTTCCTTAACTGTTAGTCAGGCCATGAATTAATTTTTTTCACAATATAAGTAGATCTTGTGACCCACAGTATTTCATAACCTATAGTGGTTGTTCTCTCCGAAACAGTGGATATTCCTTTTACATTTCTAACCCAAGATCTAAATTCTGAAGTTTCAACAACCTCCTAAATTATACACACTAAAGAATTCCTCCTATCGCTCGTTCATCTTATAAAACAACCAAGAAACTTCAAGAATCGTCTAGAACAGAAGAAATCATACATAAGGAATAAGATTATGGCCTTCCCGCCTAATGTAGTACACTCCTTATTCATTGGCAGGAGATACTACGTCAGTTTTCTATAAGATAAAAGACTTGAATAGCTAGTAAATAGTTAATACAACCTAGGATTTCATCAGAAAGTAGAAGCAAGAAAAGAGTAGTCTAAATACCACACGATATAATAACAATGTTTCCACGAGTAAATGAAAAAACAAAACACAAAGGGGAAAAGACACAGATCCAAACAACTCACACGAAAGAAGCAGGTGTCCAATAGGAACCTAGCCAAAGGAAAAGCGAGGGCGAAGTAAATGGCAATGAGGAAATGCCAAGAATCAGGAACGCCATCGTGACTCCAGATCCAGTCCATGATAGAATTGAAGCTGGAATTGACAAAGAAGCATCAACTAAATGGATCAACAACAACCGCTGCGGCTTACGGTTTGGATCTTTCCGGCACTAATGAGATAACATCAATCTGCGATCCTCGAACCAAAGCATTACTAAAAACACGCATTTAACGATGCCTCATCCAAAATTGCGAGCAGAACAGGACAAGATTTTCTTTGCCCTAATCCGCATTTCCAGTGAATACCATCGAGTGACAAACTGACACAGAAAAGACCTGCAAGAAAACAAGGTCCGCCGTCGCACGGTGGAATTTCACAGAGAGAGAGAGAGAGGTGGGGGACAGAAGAGAGACGTGAAAGAAAGCAACGGCAATGACTCCAAAGATAGAGTGGGCCAGTGAGGTTATGGATCTAAGCAGCTTTGGGAGTCGATCTTCTCTCCATTTTTCGTCGAATTTTCTCTGAAAAAATGCTGGATTTGTTGGTTTTAATTTCACGGGCAGGGTGTTTCTCAGAGTTCACAAAAACCACCCTGGTCCAATTCATTTCCTTTTTTTATTTTAACCTACCTAACCGGTCAAGATCTTTGACTAACAAGTAAACGAATCGTCCATGGCACGTGCAACTTGCTCTAGTCTGACCAACCCGGCCCAAGTTAAACCCTAATCGTGCAATGGTTGAACCATGCCCCTTGTTAAGCCTCTCCATTGGCAAGTTTGATCAGCGACCCCGTTGCGCTCCCCGACGGCTTACCACCACAAAAAACAGGGGGGGCCAGGGGTGAATTTGCATTCGCATCCGTTTAGGGGTATCAAAATCCATCCGATTACTAATAGGATACGGATATGGTATACCCCTTTCTTACCAATTATTATCTGTCCGATTAAGTTACTTATTTATATTTATTTTTCTTATTTTATAAATTTTTTACCTGTGATATGTGATTTTTTTTAGATTTTCTACTAAAATAGCTACCAAAGTTGTTAAATTCTTAAATTTCAAATCTAGCATTCACAAAAAAAATGGTAAAGATGTAAACAGGTAGTCGAAAATTTGTATTCAATCTGTATTCATGCCCATTTAGAATAATCTATTTAAGAAAATAATTATCCAATTATCATCCGAATCCGACTAAATCCATCCGAAAACCGATAGGATATTATCTGAATCAGTCCTATTATAATAAGATGTGGATATGGTATTACCACTATCCGATCTGAATCCGATCCGTTTACACCCCTAATTTGAGCTAGTTTTTATTTATCCATTTTTAATATTGCCCTATATCTTAATCTCAAAAACACTATCAATAATACATATCTCCAAAACTCGTGAAGATTTATGATTGAGAGAAAAGAAATTGTGAACTATGGAGAAATATGAAATAAAGTAGACTAGCTTTTTCGTTTTGATTGTTCTTGTCATTTTGAAATAATTAATTTACTTACATCATAACTTAACTATGATTTTTTAATAATGAGGGGTGGTTTTTTTTTAATATATTTTGGTCGTATAAGGGGTTGGATTGATAAATTTAGATAACTCAAAATCAACGCCCAACGCTTCCACATAGGAGATCATAGTTCGAATCCCCTCAGGGCCAGGGGCAAATTTGCCCCTCCTAAGATGCCGATCATCACCAATAATAATGATAAACATCATAAATAATGGAATGAGGTTAAACATAAATTATGGATCCTCAAGTGAGCTTTTTATATTAATGCGGCCAAGTGAGTGCGAACCCAAGATCTCCCTTAAGGAAGTTGGATCTTTAACTGCTTTAACATACATTTATTGTTCACTAAAGTGGGCTTTTTATATTAATGCTGCCGAGTGAATGCGAACCCAAGACCTCCCCTAAGGAAGTTGAATTGTTAACTTTAACATACCACCTTTGACAACAGATTTATTATTTCACTGACTGATTAGTGGATATCAATCAATTGAGTTTGTATCATCGACCCTCACAGAGGAAATATTATAATCTCCATTTGAATTCTTCACACATGTATAGTCTCAAAGTATAATTTTTTTTTCTTAATAAATTAACCAAATTAAAACTTAATTGTCTATACTTTGCGTTTAAATTCTGGAAAATAAATAAAATATTAAAAGAACGCCGTCTGTGGGAATCGAACCCACGACCACATGGTTAAAAGCCATGCGCTCTACCAGCTGAGCTAAGACGGCTGTTTTTATATTTATTATTTGTATACTTTTTTAATCATTAACTACCTCTAAATAATTCTCATATATTTTCATTTTTTTAAAAATTTATTTAAAGGTGATTTATCATTAGTTGTAATTGCAATCAGAACAATGGTGTCTTTAGGCTATAGAATGTACCTGGAGTCTGACTAAAGGAAATCCAGAAGGAAAAGTTTAAACTGAATAATAAAAGGTGGACTCAAAACGACCTATTATTAATCAGGTAATTTGGTTTATCCGGAAAAGTTGGTGCTAAAGGTGTAATTCATAATGTGCATGGTTAGGTTCTATTTTCCTTTATCGATTCGTTAGTGTTAAAACAAATCATAGAACAGAGTTTTGAGGCATTGGTGATAGATTTAAAGCTAACAAAAGGAAGGTGCATCCGTACATTACTATATCCAATTTGAAAGCAAATTTCGACATGAATGTACAAGATTTTCTAAATTGTACAATCAAGAGTACAGAATTTGTGGGTGATTCCACTACCCTTTACTTGGTTCGAAGCAGATGGAAGCTACCAGGAATGTTTACGACGAAAAATCAATACAAGAAGATTCTGGATTTTTGTTTGCTCAGAGCTTGGCCTGCTTTAGGAAAACGTCGGGATGGAACTTCTGGGCAGCTGTAAGACTACCCTTGATCTTCATGATTCCTCTGCATTCCATCCATAAACGAAATTAGAAATCACACAACAGAAGACTACTTCACAAATAAACATTGCAATTGAGAAACTTGGGTAAGATTATTACCTCATGAAAGCCACCTGGGGTTTCATCTTCCCTGTCGCAATCTTGACGAAATCAGCATCTTTGAAGGAAAACGTAGCATCAGGTTTGCCTTCGTAAGGACCTGAATTCCGAGTACGAAACCATCAGATCGAAAAATCTTAAACGACTGCATCGCAAAGCACAAGGTTTGCTCAAGAAATTCTCAGAAGATGATAATTGCTAACCTTTAGTGACCTCTCCTTTTTTGAGGTCAACGATATAGATTTCCTCATCAGTTCCAATTTTCTGAAAGAAAGAGCGAAATTAGAATTAAGGCTTTAGAAGATAAAAGAGCAGAGAAGGAGGAATGATGACCTTGGGAGCGATGTTGATCTGATAGACGTAGCCGATCTTCTTGCTGAGCTCTTTACCAGCATCGGTGGCGAGCTGAAGCTTCATCTGATTCAGTATGTCTGCAGATTTTAGCTGGGTTTGGTTAGACATGGTTGGTTTGGAGTGTTCTGATGTTTCTGGCTTTCTGCTGGGAGGATTTGCAGGAACGGATTAAGGTCCAAGGCAAAGCCAATTTACTGAAAATTTCTTGTCCGAACTGGTTTTTATTGGTTGCTAGTGAGAGGGAGAGTTGAAATTTCGGGACGGTTTGGGTGTGGAAGTGAGCGTGTCGGTGTAGCCAAGGGGCGATAGATCCAATGAAACGATGACTGATGGAAGATTCCAAATGCGCCAATGGCCAACGGACACATAAGTATATGGTCATTATTTTACACTCTTTAAGGGTGGGTCAAAATTCTTGTCTACTAAGTACTAACTAACAAAAATTACATTTTTTTTTTGTGGGTAACACTACCAAAAATTACATACCGCGCACATTAGTTATTTTCAAAATTATAATATGCAAGTTAACTATTAATTTTTTTTGATTAACTTTTAAATTGAAATGACCATTTTGTCCATGAAACGAAGGAAAATTTAAGTTTATTATTTTACCAAAACCTCACTTAATTTTTTTAAATTTACAAAAAAAGTTCGTGAGTTCACCGATTCACCTGAATTTGTTTTCCATGTGGATATCTCTCCCCATCGCCATCGAATGTCTCATTAGAGATAGTCGATCAGTGTAGGCTCATAGCAAATATTCGAAATGGGTCTTCCAAAATCAATGGATCTCTTTGCTCTACTCTAAGCTTTTGAGCTTTGATTTGCTCTCTAAGAAATGGTGTCCACAAACAAACTCCCTGGCCAAAAAAATACCCACCACCGTCTCAAACTACCCACAGCATCTGTCTTTATTTCATTAGGGTTTCTAAAACTACCAGCAGCATTGGTATTCAAGCAAATGTTTACAACTCATTCATCTCTTGAGTCTATGAGCCCCAATCCTTTTGAATTCATGGCCTTGGGGGAGAGAGAAAAAAGAAAAACTCAGTTTCTTCCTTGGCCAATTTGGCATATGACACCTGTATATGAACACTGCTCCCTGAGAATGTAAGAGACAAGCATAAGGAACTTCTATGGCAAAACATGGTAAGAGATCATCAAGATGCATTGGTCAGGCTAATCAACTGCAAAACTTCAAGGCAAACCACACAAGACCAATAACCATCTATCTATTCATTCATTATGTGAAACTGAACAAATTTAGAAAGACAGATCCTGAATCACAAAGCGGATCCGCAGTATTACAAGCTATATTCATCCAACATGTTGAAAATGATTCTGTTCTCCATCTAGCAATCATGTGGCATCCCAAAAGAATCACTGTAAACAACTGATGCCTATAACAGGGCTTTGAACGTGTGGAATGGTAACTAACTTGTGTTCTTGTTTGGCGAGAGAAAACAGCATGGCTTCCATCAACAACGTATCCGTTGCAAAAACAAACCGTTAAAAACAGTAATCAAAACAACAGCCATCATTCATTAGATACAAACAGATAAAACTGATTACATAATTGAACTGGTGCACAACAATAAATTACATGTCCCAAACAGGCTATCCTGCATCAAGTACTATAAAGAGAACACGCTAAAAGGAAAGATAACAACTGAAATCTCCATCGTCCGAACTGTCAAACTAAATTTCCATTATCCATGTGTCACGATGACTATTGATTTACAAGGGACCCTTAGCATCAAATGCCTAATTTCCATATGAAGTTCTCTTCATAATCCTGATGAACTCTTCAGCATTGACTTCACCATCACCTGCATTTTATCATCATACAGACCATTACATAGAAGAGATCTTTATAACTGATACAGAGTCAGATTGCCACAAAATAAAGGAAGATAGTATTCCAATCAAGGATTAGCATTGGAACTTAGTTCATTCGCATACTAGATTCTGTACCAAAGCTCAAAAAAACCATGATTCAAACTAATACAATTTGTGGTTTCATTTATTTATCTATTACAACAGTATGCAACCCAAGCCAATTGCAGTGACTTAGTCAAGAAAACATTGGTTTTTATAAATCCCTATGTGATCCTTCCAGATGACTTCATACTTTTCTAGCACAACATACTTGAGACAACTATCGTAGAGGCTCCCAGATCATGAATATTGTGGACACTAAATTTACATGAAGATAGCTTCAGAAATAATCATGAACAAGAGGATGCAATCCATGAATAGGTCTTTGATAGATCAACAACAGTGAAATAAAGCCCCAGCAAGAAAAAGCACCTGCATGGCCTGATGAGGTCATAACGTATGCAGCCTTGCCCCTTCTTTCACAAAAAAAGCTGTTTCCACACTAGAACCCATGACCATTAAATCATAAATGGAACAAGCTTACCATTGCACCAAGGCCCGCACTCTAATTTAAAATGATAAATCCACTAATAATTCAATAAGTGGTTCCATCAGACTCATGTCACAGAGTAGTGCATCTAATCAAGACTCTATTCTAAGACGTCTAAATTAGACTAGCTGGTCCAAAAGCCTTGATGCAGCATCAATTAGCGAGGGCCCATTCTTCCAAGACCTCTAAGAGAACCAACTCACAAGGGCTGGATAGGTTTGGTAGGAGAAACGGGTTATGTCAGGGATCCACAGAAGTAATGCGCTCTTAAATGATATTTGTTAGGACCCTAGGATGAGGCCATGTGGAGGAGAGAGAGAGAATTAGGGTTAGTTGGGGTAATAAATAGAGGGACAATGGAGTGGAGAGGAAAAAGGAATATTTTATGAGAGTTCTTGGGCAGCCGTAGGCTGAGAAACACCTTTGGGTGTGAGGGTAACTGGCACCATTGAAACCAGCTCTATCTTGTTAATTTCTTGCATTTTAGTATTGATTTTCTAAGGTATTAGAAGGGTCTTATCATCTGGTATCAGAGCTGTATCGATCCCAGGGAGGAGAAATGGCTTTGCCATTGTTTTCTGGTGATGGGACGGCACAAGAATGGATAATAGAAGTCGAGCAGTTTTGTCAACAACACCAAATAGAGCATGAATATTGGCTTGGAATAGCTCTCGAGCATTTGGATGGAGATGCACTTGATTGGATTTATCAGAAGCGATGGTCGGAATTCAACTGGACAATGTTCAAGGAAGCTCTAAAACTCAACTTCAATGAAGGCAAGATCAGATGGATTAAAGAACTCGTGAATCCAAAGAATCATTCAAAGGTAGATCCAAGAATACTTGCAGCTGAAATTTTGGAGTCAAACGAGAAAATTGACATCGACAAATCCTGCTGTACTCAAATGGGTTCGATTGGCAATATTTGTATTCCTCCTAGCATTGAGAAAAGCTGGATTTGTTGCGGGGAAGCTCTGATAGAGTCTTCTGCAGCGAAGGAAGAAGAAGTCGAAGTCGCTGGAATTGGAGCGATAATGGAGCCACGCTGGTACAGAGGGGAAATTGATTGGATGGAGCGGGCTCCGGCGAAGCCTCCGTGGATGGGGGAGTTAACGATGGAGGGAGACTCGTCGGTGTCGTGGAGTGGAAGACGGACGGAAATGCCTGGCGGAAACCAGTAGGCAACAGCGACAAATTCTGATCGCAGAAATGAGAGAAGACGATGGTGGGGTTGGAGGGTTTTTAGGGTTGGCTTGGTTCACCCCAAACCGGGTTATGGGTTTGGTTCACCCATTAAGAGCCCAGGATCTTCTAAATTGGGCCCAACTCAGGTACACTTATCCTCCCGCATAGGGCCCAAACGAACCAAATTTCAAGATTGGGCCACTTGTTTCCCAAAGAAACCTCCTTGGACCCAATCTATTCCATTAAACCCAACCCAAGCCCATCCTATTGCATTAACCCAATTTTCTTAGTCCATGATTTCAAATGGTTAGGCTTAACCAACCTACAAGCAACACTATGGGCCCAGCTCATTCTATTAAGCCCAGCACATTTCGTTAACCCAATACCCAACTTATCTTTTTACTCATGGGTTTAAGTTTGTGACCCCACCGATTCAAAAGACCAAATATAGGCCTGGCCCATTTCATCACAACAAAACCCCCTATATCCCATTTATAACTTGGACCCAAATAACTCAGTTGAACCACGTGCCACACCTACGACCAGTTCGAACCACGAAGTTACTAGAAAATGGTCTGACCGAACCAACAAGATGAGGAACACGAATCGAGATGGACAGCAGGCGGCGGAAATGGTTGTGCATCGTTGCAATGGGCATTAGTTTTGTTGCCAGCGACAGAATGTTCAAGACCGAGTGTATCGCTCCAAGCTTTCATGCTATTTCTCCAATCTTTTTGTAGATCTGTTTTGGGACTTTCGCACGGAGGACTGATCGCACGTTTGGGGTGGTAGTACGGAAGAGGGTGCTCTTGCGGCGGAAGCGCAAGGACCCGATGTTTCTCACAGGGTTAATTTCGTTCACAAAGGGACAAGATACCGGGACCGCGATGCATGACCAAACAATCCCTACTATTCTTGGGCAACTTTTCTGAGATTCACAAAAGGAGTTTTTAAACCAAAACCTTTGAAATTTGGGATTGAGGGTATTCTCTCATCGTCCTCTTCAGATTTTGCTCTTCAACCCATTGCAGTGGACGACGCTCATGGGACCAACTTGGTAGTTCACAAGGGTTTGCTGGAGGCTTACGGACAGATTGGGTCCATTTCCCCTGAGTCTGATAGTTGAGCGAAAGCCCCTATTTCGTGGATTTTACCTGTCGGATGGCTACTCGTGGATTTTCAAGGTTTTTCCTTCATATGGGCTGCATAAATTTGTGGGGGTACCCAATGTATGGGATGCCAAAGACGGCTATCATTCAAGAACCTGACCTAGCATGTTTATGTGGCAAGCATGTGAAGCATGAAGACCAAACCTCAAATTTTCCATCACCTTGGGGACAAGGTGATTTTTGAGAGGCCGGTAGTTGCTAGGATCCTAGGATAAGGCCATGTGGAGGAGAGAGAGAATTAGGGTTAGTTGGGGTAATAAATAGAGGGACAATGGAGTGGAGAGGAAAAAGGAATATTTTATGAGAGTTCTTGGGCAGCCGTAGGCTGAGGAACACCTTTGGGTGTGGGGGTGACTGGCATCATTAAAACCAGCTCTATCTTGTTAATTTCTTGGATTTTAGTATTGATTTTCTAAGGTATTAGAAGGGTCTTATCAATATTTAATGTATCAAGGGTACTAAGCCCATTCCATGGGAGATATGGGATAAATTCCTTAAGATGGGAAATTGGGATTTATACATGTGAGAATGGGTTAAACTTGGAGCGGATGTAGGTAAATAATATAGAGAGATGATCCTCCAAGTTTGGTTGAGTTAGATGGTTAGTTTAGAATATGAAGATTCTGCTTTGTGGGTTGGGGGAGTACAAAATTCAAGAAAATTTTTATATTGTGAAATTGGTGGGGTAAAACTAGGATCTAAGGACGCTAAGGTTGGGGGGGATGATGTACCTAGAATGTTGGACAGATTTAATGGTTAGATTGGTGCAGATCTGACCTTGAATATGTCTATTGAAAACTCGAACATTCAAGAAAGTTGATGAAAAATAAGAAAGGGTGACATGAGAGGGGGAATGGAGTTAAGCTGCCAGATAACTGGATGGGGAGCTTTGGAATGAGTACAATGGCTTCTTGAAGGCTATCTATTCAACCATAGCAAGGATTTGGCTTGACTTCCCCAAGAACCTTAATGGAATACTCAACTCATGGACCTTCTCTAACCAAAGTTGATGTAGACCAGTGTCTTCTATCTTAGACTTATAAAATTGACCAAAATATTGTTGCCATAGCAAACACTTACTCCCAAAGGGACTTGTGAGAATCAGCATGTTAATAATCTGAATCTGTTGTGATGAAGTATACGTAAGTTTGGGTTATTTTACTGTTCACATAAACAGTAAAAGCTGTTTTTACTGTTCATGTTACTGTTTGCATGAACAGTATAAAGCTAGTGATGCTACTCTACTTTCTATTTCTAATGTAAGAGTCTTGCTACATAGGTTTTAGAAGTTTTTAGAAAACATAGTTTCTATTTTTGTGGTATTTTCTATTTTCAGAACTTTCTATTTTAGAAGCTAGAAAGTTACTAAAGCTGTAATTTTTTGTTTCTTTTTTTTCTAGAGGACAATTACTTGTTTCTCAAGTTGTATTAGATTCATTAGAAGCTATAAATAAAAGGGCTCTGTGATTCTAGACTCTTTAAGCTAGAATCGCAAGCTTATGTTCCTATCAATTCTTCTCCTTTCTTCTTCTCCTCTTCTTTTTTTCTTCTTCTCAGTTCTTCTTGTTATTGCACTATTTTGGTTCATTAAAGTTTATTTTCTAACATAATCATATCTTATTCTATATCTACTCAAGATGTGCTGATGTGTTGAAGTATACGCAAGTTTGGGCTATTTTACTGTTCACGTGAACAGTAAAATAGCCCAAACTTGTGTATAATTCAACATGTTGCATTGTCATCAAGCGGAGGGGCTTATTTATACATAATAAGCTGGAATCCTAATTGAACTTTAACTCAAAATGGAAACTGACTGACTTAGACTAGGACCTTACAGCTGAAATAAAAACATAAGAAAAGACTATTTGGCCTTATAATTTAACTTGGACAGAACTTGCATAATATTGGGATTGCCACATCAGCCCTCATTTAATTTTGATGAAAACAAACACGAGGTGTTTTTAAGCATTTTGCAGACAGTTCCATCTATGATTTGGTAGGTAAATTGGTGTTCAATGCCTTAATTTCACACACTTGGTGGGAGCGGAATCTTAGGAGATGGTGTTCCAAATCTAGGCTCATTGACTTGATTTGGAAAACCATCCATTTTGAGGTCTCCAGCCGGCTGCAATCCCTCCCCCCACCCCCACTCCCCCTCCCCATTTTGGATACCCGAGGAACAGAATAGTTGTTAGTTCCTGGGGTCTGGGCTCTTCTTCTTTGCCAATTAGCAGATTGCAACCCCCGCCCTTCCTCCCTCCTTCCTCCTTTCTCTCTCTCTCTCTCTCTCTCTCTCTCTCTCTCTCTCTCTCTCTCTCTCTTCTCCCCCTAGTACATTCTCTTTCCCCCTTCTTGGGGCTTTGGTCAATCAATTTATTCATTCATCAAAAAAAAAAAAAAAAAAAAAAACACGAGGTACTAATGACTTGTTTATGAAATGTCATATTAGATCAAGCCCAATAAATCAAGTTCAATAGAATTGGCCAAGGCAAAGTGATCAAGATATGAACGGAGTCAAAACATGAGACAAAGACCAACCCCGACCATGAGTGTATGAGTACATTGATGTGAAGAACTTGATGATTGAAGTCCACTTGAAGATCCTAAGATGACTTGAAGACTAAAGAAGACCAAGTGCACTTAGAATAGACATCACCTTTAATTTAGCACAAACTCGTGTATCATATCTAAACTGGCCCTGGATAGACCTAGGACATGTTAGAAAGGCTCAAAAATGGACTTAGGGATGACTAGAAAGACCAAAATCCTAAAAATCACAAGTCCCATGCTTGATGATGTGAACAGCAAGCCGTTTCAGGTCAAGCCTTTTACTTGCTGAACCAAATGGCAAGCCATATCATATATATTGATCATTCTGTGATAAAAATTGAAAACTCCAAAGACCGAATGGGGAGCTGTTTCCCAATAAACATGCCATTTGAACTCCGACGACCATTTTTTCAACTATCAGAGTCTAAAACAGCAAGTCATTTGTGAGGAAAAATATGACTGTTTTTAATATGTTGGAACAAACGTCTTTCCCATTTACTTCGCCTATATATAATCCCTCCCCTTGAGAGTTAACCATCTACCTTTTTGCCTACATTGTGCCCATCTTTTATTGATAAAAAAGCTCTCAAATCTCAATTACAATACATTCAAGCCCCACCCCTTGTGCACACCTTGAAGAACTCTTCTAAGGAGTCAAGCCCATCAATATGATTGAGGCTGAGAGAATTGAAGATTTAGTTGGGAACGCAAGCAATCCCCAAAATGGTACAAGCATTTCATTTGTGCATTCAACTCCATATTGAATCAAACATCTTACTTAAGGGATAAAGTGTCACACCCCTTGATAGGTAATGTCTATCCTTGTATTTAATTTTGCTTGAATTCTAATAAGTTGAATTAGAATGTAAAGGGTACTCTTGCCTTGGTAACAAAAATTGTAAAGGGTTTTTCTTCTACCCATTGTATTCAAAGAAAAACATTAGTGGAATCTCTCTTGAGGCCAAGAGAAGAGAGGACGCAAACTTGAATAAGTCAAACCACTATAAAATCTATGTGTTGTGGTTGCTTGAATTTTGTCTTAATTGCCTAATTAATTTTTAATTTGCAATTATTGTAAAAATTAGAAAAATCCACTAGATGTAACCTATTCAGCCCCCTCCTTCTAGGTTACATTTACACATAACTAGACCAACTAAACTAATTAACTCATCTACTTTCGTACTTGACCTAGACATTAACTTTTAGGTCCATAGAAAAGGCCCATGACCACATAAACCTATTAAACAAAGCCCAACAACCCCCATATCTATCGACTGTACGTTGATTTCAAAAGAAAATAGTCCAATTTGACACTGGATCTGCATCAAGCCTCTTTGAACACTTTCAGGTAAAATTATAAAAGAGCAAATTGCACGAACACCCCAAAATAGAGGTCTAAAAGCACTGACACCCCACTTTATGTTTGAAAAACAAAAACACCCCAAAGTTGAATTTGCATTGGACATTTTAGTCCAATCTATTAGTAAAAACTGTTAAACCACTGTTTATATTTTTTTTATTCCAAAAATACCCATATCAAAATTTGAGGAAAAAAAACAAAAAACACAAAACACAACGTAAATACCCTTCACCGGCGGGATAGAAGGGTGAAGTGTTGACCTTCGTCCTAAGCTAGCTTTAGGAAATCTGCGAAGGACCTTGGAAAAATGAGCGGTTAATCCTGCATTTGGTTGTCGATACGTCAACACAGAGAAATTAGTATTAGGACTCGTAGAACAAGTAGAGGAGAAGGATCGGTTTTTAGCAGTACCCATGACAAGTCGATGGCACAGCTTTCTGTAAGAACAAGACTGGACAATGGCTTGTCTACTTAGTAAGCTGCCAGCCTTCCCAAGCTTCAGGATAAGATTTGGAGGGCCAATTTGTCCTGGTTTTTTCTTGGGGCCTTTTATTAAACACATTGAAGAGTAGCAGAACCGTCTTGCCTCCCTTGTGTTTGTTGAAATTACTCAAATACATTGAAAAGTAATAGATTGGAGTAGATTAGATCACTGACAGATTGGAATTATCTGCAGAACTACAATACAGCGGTTTAACAAAACCATATAACGGATTCAATAAGGAGCCCCAAGGAAAGTCGAGACCAAGGTGGGAAGCCTAACAGGGCAGAGTTTCCTCTTTAAGTTCTCAAATGGAATGACTCTCTTCTCAGCATCCATCAGTAATCGAAACCCATTACAGAGCTTTGCAATCAATCCCTCGCCCAAATTTTCAACCATAATCGACAAGTAATCTTCAAAATCGACTGCTTTCTATCTTGCCATGGCTGAATCTACTGGGTCTTTTAGAATGAAAGCGAAGAAGATATAAAAGAAGAGAGTGTCAGAAATCAAAGTAAGCTGGGAATGGATGGAAAAGAGAGGAACATAGGGAGCTAATTAATGAAGAAAACAAAAAAAGTTCGTGGAAGAAGAGACCACAGATGCCAACGAACCATAAGGTCGTTTCTTCCGCTAATACTAGCTACTTCTCAGTTTCGAAGAGATCACAGATGCCAATGGAGAATAACTCTCATAGAGGAGGGTAGTTGATGTCTTTTCTCCATCATACATAAGGGTATCCTAGTCTTTACACTTGTACAATTAACCATTCTAACAGAATAGGACCTATGTGTTTTTCAAACATAAAGTGGGGTGTCAATGCTTTTAGACCTTCATTTTGGGGTGCCCGTGCAATTTGCTCATTATAAAATGATGCTCTTTTGAAAGTGAATAAAATTTCAATAAAGGTTGTTTGAGGTTGGCCAAGATTTCAAGAGAATATGTTGTTCACGGTAAATGCTCAAGTCATCTTGAAACGGAAATAGGTCACATCAGATTAACATCATATGACAACACTCTTAAATGCATGTGGCTTGTGGTGATACTGGAAGGTTCTATAAACTATGACCAAATATAACACCCGATCATGAAGTGAGATAATTATTCAAAATTTCAAATTACTTATCTTCATGGGGTGCATTGTAATTTTTTAATAATAAAAATTAATTAGAGACTCTTCTAATGAAAAAGTAGCATCACCGACAATAATACTTGTCATGACAGGTAAACTTGATTAAGTCTTTACAATTCCATAAATAACATGCAATAATGATCCCAAGCACAACAGAAGAAAGAATATAATACGTCATTTATGTGGAAAAGGCTAACTTACCATCACGGTCTGCTTCATCAATCATAGTCTGAATCTCTCTCTCACTAAACCTCTCACCCAAATCCTTCGCAATACGCGTAATATCACCAACCGATATCTTTCCCTGAATGCACATTAAAGAAGAGTTAATCATCAACAGAAAGGAAGAAACTGACTTGAGTTGATGGATACTTCACATTATTATCTTGGTCAATTATGCGAAAGGCTTTCATGAGTTCCTCGTTGGTGTCCCTTTCTCCTATCTTGGCATTCATCATGAGCACAAATTCCTCAAAATCAATCGCTCCACTGCCATCCTTGTCAACATCTGCAATCATTTGATGGATTTGCTGAACAATAGATGACATTACCATTAGCCATGCAGTCAAAGTTTACCAACATAGTAAGGAAAATATCACTATATGATATGGAGATGTGAGGTGATTGGGTATCTGCGAGAAGAAACTTTTGCAGGCCTAAACCTAAAACCCTAAATAGCTGTTGTGTGTTAAAAACATGTAAACCAACACATCTGTTAAAAAATTTCTCATAGTAGTATGAAGCTCCTTTGGTTCAAACATGTTAAGATGTTATAAGTAACACTAAAGCAACGGAATATAGTGCCACACTGCCATACGAAGACAAATAACTGTAAATACAAACTTGAAATAACTTACACTATGTTAATGCAAAGGAGTTCCCACAACCCTACTTTTGGGTCACTATGGCCCCATCAAGCTAAAATAAACTCAAACTAATGTGCTCAATGTCAACTATATAAAATCTGAGAATGTTAGTGATGATGTTAAGACACAATGAGAAGGGGTAGGGGTAGTTTAGGTTTTCAAAATAATTCCATGTGGGAGGATCACGTGAAAAGGGAGTCGTGGATCTTTGGGGCTTTATAAGGACAGTTTGTAAAGGGAAACTGGGGGGGGGGGGAGAGTTTTGGTTTTAGGGGCAAGCTTTGCTTGCGGTAGTGAACTGGGGTAGTTCACCGGTTTTGGTGAGGGGTGGGTATTGTGAGTCTCTTGTGAGTTTACAGATGTGACATTGAAATTGTTTTTGTTTACCCGTTAGTTGCGATCGAGTTTTAAATTGATTTCGGTGAGATCCAACGTGAGAGATTTCAGAGGTAGGGGGTGAATTGTTGCCGGAAATTGCAGGTGAGCAGAGAGAGCTCGCAGAAAGTTGCAGAGGAAATTCCAGTGTCCTAACAGATGGCATTTTCTGCACTTTGGAGATTGACAAAGGTAGTTTTGTCTAATTTCTGAAGATAGTCAAAGCCATATCCCAATACCTACAAGGCTGGTTGGGTGAACGACATTAATCTCCAAATTAATGGTGACACTTGCTTACACATTCCATTGGTGGGAATTTGAAATCCTACTTTTCAATGGTTGTCAATTCTCCTAGGCAACTGTGGCTATTCAACGAAAGGTACAGAACTGTAGATATAAAGATCCTATCCTTGTAAGCACAGCGACCAACAGGCAAAGGATTTCACAACCATTAAACTCAAGCAGACAGTGGAAGCGATCTTCAGTGAGTCAAGTCAGATGTTATCCTTGGTGCTCATCAAAATTCGACAGATTCAAGTTTTTCTTTTGGAAGGGGGGCGGCGGGGGGGGGGGGGAAGAATTGATGTAATTGCATGTGCATAGCTAGACCAGTATGACCATAAGTGGAAAACAAACCAAGAAGAACCAGAACTATACCAGGGCTCTGACCCACTAGGGTTTGGTTATTTTATTGTTGTAACTCGAATTATTTTTCTTTTTGGATAAGATAGATAGGAGAAATTTGTTGGGGGAGGGGGGCTCGTATCAGTTTTTCCTTATTCAAGTCAACTTCAGTCTTTAAAAGCCTACATATGTAACCAATTGATGGAGATTGAACAGAGTTAAAATATCGAATAAAATCTTACACTGTGAGTTGCCTGGATAGTTGCATGAGTGCTTGTCAGAATTGGTTGACCTGCTTTCTAATCTCCTTCCTCATCTCAGGTGCAATTTCTACTCGCATTTTATTAGTCTTTGCTGATGTCCTCAGTCTAATTCTTTCTTTTTTTTATTTTATTTGCATCTATACTTGATGCTGTTAATTTCAGTTCGCTGAAAAGAGTTGATTGATCTCCTCCATATTCAACCTTCTCAGGTAGAAATAATGGTGTTAGATTCACTACTCTAGGCAATTTAAATCCCAGTTACGAGTTTAAATCTGCAAACAGGTCTGGATCTTTCTCTTCCACCAGAAAATGTACCAAACATTTCTTCTCATGGGTAGGATCTTTTATCAAATAGAATCTACAGGTTTGAGAGTTGAAAATCTTATGCTAAAACTTCACCATCATCGAATGCTTCCTGAGAGAACTCCTCATCTGAAACAAACCCCTCTTCTGCCTTCACTGTTTACTGAGAAGAAGA
This sequence comes from Hakea prostrata, assembly GCF_041222555.1. NCBI lineage: Eukaryota > Viridiplantae > Streptophyta > Magnoliopsida > Proteales > Proteaceae > Hakea > Hakea prostrata. Next base: position 13,230,460 of record NC_142603.1, read on the forward strand.
AGAATCCATATTTTGGTAATTGTTAAAAGGCCCCCCTTCTTTATTGAAGTTGTATCTGTTTTTTTTTCAATTCTGATGTAGGATATCACCTAGTGGAAATATTCCCCACAAGGGTTGACCCAGTCATGTATACAGCAGCAGAGATAATTACATACAAATTAGACAACAATTTTCGTAGTAGTAATGAAGACACATGACTAACAAACTATGAGGTACCAAAGTTTTGATTGCACGGTGGCAGCCTGGCAGGTATATGATATCATTTATAACAACTTGGGCGTGCACATCCTATAATCTCAAAATGACAAGCCCATTTGCATTCACCAGTTCAGAAATATCATGAATAATAATAACTCAAAATGTAGAATGAACTTTACAGTGTATGCATGAAAGGTTCAGCAAGGTTCTGGGGAAATGCATGCCATTGAGAATTAGAAATTCAAAGATAACAACTAAGGACATAACAACTTAAAAGAAATGCTACTGTTTCTCCAATGCTATTGCCATGTGAGGTCTGCCATCTCATATCATTAACTAGGGACTTTGAGCCAACAGCTAAACCGTATTCTGTTTTGAGTTTATTTACCTACTAAGTCTTCTAGAGTGACTAGAAGTCGTTTTAAGTCAAACTAGGACTTTTAGAAGGTATATATATATATATATATACCATGGGGAACGGATCTTCTATGGTGCAGAATGATACAATGATAGTAAAGATACAATGATAAAATGAAAAAATGAAAAAACTCAAATTGTTCTAGGCCAACGAACTATTCTAAGAGGAAGAATGCTCTGCTGAATGGCCTCCCTGAATGCTGAGAATGGTCATCTATTTACAGATGAAATTAGCACTACACAATGCTTTGCAATTATTCAAGTAATGGGGTCCACCAAAGTGGGCTGTGCAGGCAGCACTATGGATGAATAGTGTTTTATGTTGGAGCATCTTTTGCTAACAACACCTTTTGTCTTCATTGGTTGAATTATTCTAGCAAAAACAGTTCGTCTTCCAGCCGAAGAATTGATAGATTATTGTGGTTGAAAGCTGCTTTGTCTTCTAGGTAGTGAATTAATGGATTGATGCGACCAAAAGTTACTTTGTCTTTTAGCCAATGGATTGAAGGAGCAATTATGGCCAAAACATCATCATTTGTGGCCATGAGATTTGTCGGTCTCATCATGACCATTGGTTTGAATATTCTTTTGGAATCTCTCCAGGACATTCCACATGTTAGAGACATTGTTTTCCCTATTGGTTTGGTTCAAATTGATTAACCCATTTTAACTAAGTCGGACTAGTTTAACCTTATTTAGTCAAGCCGGATCTTGGCTGGACCATTCTTAACCCAAAATGATAAACAGAGTTGCCCTTTCACTAATAGGACTTGTAAGACAATTCAGTGCCAAAATAGTAACGGTAACCCACATCTAATCTTGGGTAATAGGGTGTCGATATTGACGTCATGGCTTATGTCCATTCTTTGGTGTCATCATGACTGATGATTAGCCATCTTTGAGTCTTGGGTACTAGACTATTATTGTTCATGCATTTGTTTCCTTGCTACATCCACCACAGCCTCGTCCTTTTTTGTGACACAAGTAAAGGGAGTGGATGCAACAGATTCTTCGTGGAGATCGTCATCCTCATCATCATATTGATCTTAGACATGTTGACCAATGTGGCAATGGTGCAACATTAAGTCAGAGATAGATTGTTGTAATCTTTGTCATCCTTGTCATCATCTTCTGAGTGCGGCAATTTGAGCTTCCAGCTGGGCTTGTCTAGCGAGCAATTTTGCTTTTTTGCTACTTATAGAAGCTTAAGATATCGTAGGAATTGGTTCTAATCCTGTAAGAGACTTGATGAGGGCTAGGATGGCAAACCTGGAGATGTCATATGAATCCCACCATTTGATATGATATGCCCGGGCAAGACAAGGTATTGTCCATTCATTATCTAGGGTTTCCTTGTTCAAGGCATTTGTTTGTTCAAAGAGGATATAATACCAATACATTATCCATGCAAGCTTGCAATGGACATAGAATCTGTCTACCTGAGCAAGTCCGATTGGGTTGGAATTGGTGTAGCATGCTAGCAAAATACTGTGAATGCTTCTACTACCAATATTCAAGAAAAATAAATTTTCTTTGAATTTTTAGAAAAAATCCCAAACCAATAAAATTAACCGATTAAAAGTCTTACAATTTCTACAATCATCAAATTCAAAAAAATTATCTATCCATTGTTTTCTCATCAAAACAAGATTTTTACCAATTGTTTTTGGGTTTTCAACAATCCTTTGCACAATAGCATGCATCATATCTTACTCCTAAAAAGGGTTGAGAACATTGGGTTACCGTTACTATTCCGGCACTGCATAGTCTGATAAGTCCTATCAGTGAAAAGGCAACCATGTTCATCATTCTGGGTAAAGAGGTCTAGCCAAAACCCAGCTCAGTTAAATTGGTTTCAAACCAACGGTCATGTTGAGGCTGACAAATTTCATGGCCACAAATGAAGATGCTTTTGGCTATAATTGTTCCTTCAATCCATTAGCTAAAAGACAAAGTAACTTGTGGTCACATCAATCCATCAATTCACTAGCTAGAAGACAAAGCATCTTTTGGCCTCAGTAATCCATCAATTCTTCGACTAGAAGACGAACTACTTTTGCCCAATAATTCAACCAATGAAGACAAAATGTGCTTTCAATAATAGTGTTTCGACAAAAAACACTATTCATCTACAGTACCATGCCTACGGGCATGGACCCCATGATTTGGACAAGGACAAAGCACTACTCAATCAATGAGGACAAAAGGTGTTGTCAACAAAAGATGCTCCGACAAAAAATACTATTCATCTATAGTGCCACCTGCACAGCCCCACGTGCATGGACCCCATTACTTGAATAATTGCAAAGCATTGTGCACTGCTATATATATGTATATGTTGTCCCATACCTGAATATTCTCTCAACCCTTTTTCTTCCTTCCTCTATTATTCTCTCCTTTAAACCTGCCAGAGCATGTTATTAAAAGGCCCTAATGAGGTTGTTTAGCATATGAGACAAGCAAGGTTTGCTCCAATATCTTCCTTCTGGGAGTTGAATAGCTGAAAACTTCACTACTGGCTAACATAATAAAGGAAGGAAGGACTAAAGCTTTCCACTTTGTACCAAGCAAACCTGGTTCTCAAATCCCTACATTCAGAAACTCAATCTAATGTGATCAATGGCAATTCTGTAAATGTGAGAATACTCAGAATCTCTTTGGGTAAAACTCATAACCAATTGGTACACAGAATTACAAGAGAATGTCTTTTTCAGGAAATTCAAAGTAAGAGTGGGAATAAACAGAACCCACTTCAAAAAAGAAGGGTTTTCAACAATTGACGAAGTATGACCTTAACTCTAAAAAGAAGCTTCTTCTTGTTCTCAATAATGGTGAAGGCATGAGAGAGCTCTGGTTTCAATAAGATCTCTGCAAAGAAGAGTCCAATCACAACGAGATTTCAAATCTTCATACCTTTAGATTTGTTGAAAACATGGACTAAGGTTTTCTTATTAGAATAGGATTATGTTTCCTAATAAGTCTAGAGTTTTATTTCTATTTGTTTTATATTTCCTTTTCTTACTTAGTATAGGACTTAACTAGGTTGTAACTATAAATACCCTATTGGGGTCTTGTGAATAATATATTTTAGATGAGCAATTCCTCACATTACAACATGGTATCAGAGCAAGGTTTTGTTTTCATCCTACGGAGGTGCTGTAGAAATTTTTTTGAAGTCACTATTCACCTTAATAGATGGGTCCTCATCAGCTCTTTCTACGGTCTCTAATTCCACCTCTCCTGCACTTTTTACCTTATTACAATGGCATAGTCGTCTTAGCCATGTTCCTTTACCTATTTTGTCAAATTATTTCATGATCTGATTAAAAGGTGTAATTTGAATGATTTTTATTGTGAGACATGTATTTTGGCCAAACAGACCATGCATGTTTACCATATTTCAAATAATCGTAGTAAAATTCATTTTTCAGTCATTCACTCTGATGTGTGGGATCCTTCTCGGACCATGTTTGTATCTGATCATAGATGGTTTGTTACCTTTATTAACTGTTGTACTAGGACCATATGGGTTTATTTACTTCACCAAAAAAGTGACGTTTTCTCGTGCTTTCAAAATTTTCATAATATGATTAGGACTCAGTTTGGAGCGACAGTCAAAATCCTTCGCACGGATAACGGAACTGAGTACTTGGGTGGCGCATTCCCTTCCTACTTAGCAAACCATGGCATCATACACCAAACTAGTTATGTCGACACTCCACCTCAAAATGGGGTTGCCGAACGTAAGAATAGATTTTATCTACTTAAGGTAGCACGTTCCCTCATGTTTTCTATGCATGTGCCTCTTCAGTTTTGGGGTGAAGTTGTTCTTACTGCGGCACATCTAATTAACCGAATGCCTTCTCGAGTCTTAGACCAACGCTATCCCCTTGAAGTTCTTTTAGGGACAGCAGCCTTTACAGTCTCACCTAAGGTTTCTAGATGTGTTGTATTTGTCTAGAACCACCATGTTCATGGAAAGTTAGATCATCGTGGGTTAAAGTGCATTTTCTTGGGTTATCCTCCTACACAGAAGGGGTTAAGTGTTATCATCCTAGTTCTCGTCGTTTTTTCGTCTCTATGGATGTTGTGTTCCAGAAACAAATTCCTTATTTCTCCCATACACCTCATCAGGGGGAGAGTTTTAGTGAAGAGGTTCCAGTGTTGATTCCTCCTTTCGATATTTCTCCTGAGATTCCTGCAGATGATCATCCTTCGGAAGATGGAATGACCGGACAGAAACAGTTGGTGGATGATATACAGGGGAAGACTAGACCTGTGAAGACCTATAAAAAAAAAACAAGTGACCCCTTCAGAACCAAGCCAGTCAAAAGCTTTGGTTCCTGGCCCTGAACAATCCGTTCCTCCAGGTGAGTCTGTCTTTGACCCTTCTTCTAATCCTACTTTGGACTTACCAATTGCATTAAGAAAGCGGCCTCGAACTTGCACCAAACATCCTATTTCCAATTATGTTTCATATCACTCTCTATCTCCAGAATTTCAAAGTTTTATTTCCTCTTTGTCCTCTACTTCTATTCCTAACACTTGGCATAAGGCATTATACTCAAACTGGAAAGAAGCTATGGATGAGGAAATGCAAGCTTTGGAAAAAGAAAAAAAAAACAAAATGTGGGACTTGGTGACGCCCATAGGAAAGTAGACTGTTGGGTGCAAATGGGTGTTTCTGATCAAGTACAAGGTAGATGGGACTGTTGAAAGGTATAAGGCAAGATTGGTGGCCAAAGGTTTCACTCAGACTTATGGCGTTGACTACCAGGAGACATTTGCCCTTGTTGCCAAGATGAACACAGTTCGTACTATTATTTCATGTGCAATTAATAAAGGGTGGAGTTTACAACAATTAGATGTGAAGAATGCCTTTTTGCATGGAGAACTCCAATAAGAGGTATATATAGATATACCACCTGGGTATTCTACTACAAAGACTTATAAGAAAGTGTGCAAGTTAAATAGGGCTTTATATGGATTGAAGCAATCTCCAAGAGCATGGTTTGGAAGGTTCCATAAGGCAATGATATCTAATGGCTATAAGCAAAACAATGCAAACCACACTTTGTTTATTAAAAGAGATGGTTGCCACACTACTATACTTTTAGTATATGTGGATGATATTGTGATCACAGGCAGTAGTGAGGATGAGATTTCAACATTAAAAACTTTTTTGGGAACTGAATTGAGATCAAAGATATGGGAAAACTAAGATATTTCCTAGGTTTAGAGTTGGCATATTCTACTAGCGGTGTATCTCTATCCCAGAGGAAGTATACATTGGATCTTCTTGAGGAAACTGGAATGCTAAAATGTAAGCCTGCTGAGACTCCTATCGAGCCTAACCTACACTTGAAGGCAAAGGAAAGAGAACCAATTGACAAAATAAGGTATCAAAAATTAGTGGGAAAGTTTATCTATCTATCTCACACTAGACCTGACATCACATTTGCAGTTAGTCTTGTTAGCCAGTTTATGCATGACCCATATTCCTCACATTTGGATGCAGTATATAGGATCTTGAGATACTTGAAGACTACTCTAGGAAAAGGAATTTTAATTTCAGCTCATGGACATTTGAAAATTGAGGCATATACAGATGCAGACTAGGCAGGATGTCCAGATGATAGGAGGTCTACCTCTGGGTATTGTGTATATGTGGGAGGTAACCTTATGACTTGGAGAAGCAAGAAACAGGCTGTGATTGCGCGGTCCAGTGCTGAGGCCGAGTTTAGGGCGATTGCTCAAGGCATTTCTGAGGTACTATGGCTTAAAGGGCTGCTTCAAAAGGTTAAAACAGATTTTGGAGGTTCCTATACAGTTATACTCAAATAGTAAGTTAGCAATCAATATAGCTCATAACCCAGTACAACATGATAGGACTAAGCATGTGGAGATTGACAGACATTTCATCAAAGAGAAGGTTGAGGCTGGGCTGATCCATATCACCTTTGTTACTTCAAACGAGCAACGGGCTGATGTGCTCACAAAGAGCTTGAGCACGAAGATATTCAATTACATTATGAGCAAGTTAGGCATGATAAATATCTATGCTCAAACTTGAGGGGGAGTGTTGAAAACATGGACTGAGGTTTTCTAATTAGAATAAGATTATGTTTCCTAATAAGTCTAGAGTTTTATTTCTATTTGTTTTATATTTCATTTTCCTACTTAGTATAGGACTTAACTAAGCTGTAACTATAAATACCCTATTTGGGTCTTGTGAATAATATACTTTAGAGGAGCAATTCCTCACATTACACCAAGATCCAATTAAATACAACATTCAACCCAGAAGAAACCTAAAACTGAGCAGAATTTTTTTGACAATAGTCTAGCAGAAGAGAGATATCCAGATCAGAATTCTAACCAGAGAGTTTCTAGTTGAAAGGATTGAATATGAAGGAGATAAAAATCCACCTTTCTACACCCTTGGATCAAACGGCTTAACCCAAGAGTGGATGAATCGGATGACAATATGTTGCGTGTGTCAATGCCACCAAGCAATTGGCTCCCAACTTATCATCTGTCAAAGGCTCAAAGCTACCCCAAAAGAGTTCTAATTTGTTTGTTCTTTCTTTTATCTTTTAAAATATTATTACTCGTTCATCTCAACATCCTTGTTCTATTATTTTATAACTTCAGACAAGGAGATGCATAAAAAGGCCAGACAATATTACATGAACTTTGGCTACAGGTCCAAAAAGAGACAAAAAAGTAAGGAAGTTTAGAAGAAACATAATTAAGAACTAAATTTCTTGAACTCTCAATGAAGTCTCTATTTTTTTTTATGAATGCAGAAAGAAAAAGAAAGAATTTTGGGATATGAATAACACAATACTTAAGCAAAACTAAATTTATTATATGAAGCCTACAAAACAAAAATGTGTTCCAAGAGTAATGCCAATTAATTAGCAAATATCAATAAAATATGCAAAAGACACGGGCACCCTAAGGATCTGCACAATGTTTTAGCACACACACGGAAACCAACAAAGCAGAAAGTAATACCTCTTCTGTCATCTCAAACCCCAATGATCTGCAGGCAAGTCATTTCAGTGTCAATTTTAGGATGACAGAAAATTAACAGTTTAGGCATATTTGATGAAAGCAGTACTACCTCATCGCGACATTCAACTCTTTGGCGTCAATGGTACCTAACAGGTAAAACACAATAAAATCAATTCAAACAAAGATAAGAAAAGAACATGTATACGCATGCATGTGCACACTTATAATTTTACACAGAATGTTGGCTCACCTGAGCCATCAGTGTCAAATAGCTCAAATGCTTCCTTTATCTCTTGCTTCTTCTGTTGAGTTAAACCATGACGGCGCCCTCTAGGTTTATCCCTCCTGGACTGAGTCCTGTAAACGCTTGACTGACAAAGAAGTACACAATAAATCACAGAAGACGCATTATTTACCAAAGAATGTCACCCGAAGTTTTACCAATACTTATCATAACAGATAATCTGAAACAGTATTTCGTAAGATAACTTGTAAAATAAACTAATGATACACAAAGGGGAAACCTCAGAAACATAGTTGCTTATGGAACTAAAACAAGCAGACCCACTCTTTGAATTCCAAATTCATCCTGGGAAACTATTCCCAGTGACCTAATTTGGAATTATCACATAACTTCGACTCATCTCCACCCTTTCACCCATCATTTGTTAAGTAATCAGGGCAATTCTCAAAAGAATATGTAGCTACCACTAGCGTCTTGAACGAACTCCCTCCTTGGACTGATAATAACAATTAAACAAGTTTCCCACATGATCACAATTTTGCTTTTTCCTAGTGAAGAAACTGAATCACAATGGATGTAGCCAATGAGTTGGAAATTATTTATGTGCAAAGTTATCACTCGTATCAGGAGTCGAATATTTCAAAAGAGATATGTATTAAAATCTAAATTTACGCTTTTGAAAAATAACTTAACACGGATCACAGAATTTAACAAATACGTAACCAGAAAGAAAGATCGAAGGAGAGAAGGAGAATGGAATCAAAATTAATTCAGATCAAGAAAAGTAAACTGAAGTAAGGGGAAAACAAGTGAAAGGATTCAAAAATCAATTTATATCAAAAGATTTGAGGAGAAAGTTGAATCTAACGCACCATCTTTTAACGGAGGATTCGAAATTGTTAGCAAAACTGCGTTTTTACAGAACTTTTTCTCTGGCTTGAAGCACAGCTCTTTAGATCGTTTTCGGATTCCCTCTCTTATTTATTTCTTACCGTCATTCAATCTTTTTTCTTTTCTGGTTTTGTCTGAAATCTTGAAAATTCTATTCAACACTTTTATTTTAATATTTTTAACAACAGTATATGCCACCGTCATGATTTCACAGGATAGATATGGAACATATCAACGATTGATATTTTTTTTATTATTATTTTTTTTTATCGAATTCACAACCTCTTTATTAATAGGTACGGTCAGACAAACATTACATTGGCATAAATTTCTATTTCTTGTTACATGGTATGTCCCGTGTAACTCTCGAATTTCAATACCTAACTTTTTTCAGATCGAATGGTATTATTTTTTTTTTTGTTTTTTTGGTTGCCAACCTCGGTTTATAAACCAATGTTTGACCCGCATTGCACACCTAGGCTGTGGTGGGTGAGTCTCCCAGCGGTGATTTTTTGCATCCACAAAGATTATAAGAGTCACATGGAATATACACAACAGATTGTAATGGACATGAAAATCAACATAATACACGTTTTGATATTGGTGGGCATCAGCAATGTAGAACAAATTTGCTGTTGATGTGTGCTAAGAAAAATGAACTTTTGAACATTAGTGTGAATGTGCTTATAGCATGATGGTGGCAACCATGGGTGGAGCTCCCTAAGGTTCAGAAGCAAATTTTTTTGATGATGAAAACAACGTGTTACACCTGATTTTGGTGAGCCCATGATCCGGTTGAACTGTTTAGAATAATTGATTTTAATACTAGACCCATCAGGAAGACAAGAATGAACTGTTGGGTCCATTCCAGAAAGCCACATTACAAAGAGACCAGCTCTACTCAAGGCATCACGTAGACATTGCCACTTTACGGATAGAAGTACACGAGACGACAACTTTAATGTCACTTCTCGGATAAAAGTTGGATGCGTCAGAGCATTAAATGCTTCATTTAATGTGCAATTCTCAAGTCTCGAGAACTTAATGTCAATTACCAAAACATCAATGTGCATTAATTGCATATCAAATCAAGGGATAAGGTGAACGGATATTTCGAATAATATCTAAAGCCACTATATTGCCCCTCATAGCTTTTGGAGGAAGATTCATAGCCTTGGCTTTTCCAGCAAGCCAAGCGTTACTCTCAATCTAGTCTCTTCATCAAGCATATTCTAATCTTAGGGAGAAGGGGATTCTTCTCCATGAGAACATCATGGATTCTCAGTATAAAGATAATACTTGAAATATAAAACACATGCTAGGTGAAAAAAAAAAAAATTTACTCTCCTGCAATGACTCATAGCATTGAATGTTATTTGAGTTCTAAACCCCTCACTACGAGGTTTTGTGTTATTTTGAATATGACTTAATCATTTGAGGTGGCTTTCCATCCCCAGAAGCGGCTCACTCACATAGTTCACTCATTGTGTAGCCACCAAATTTAAGACTAATTCAGTCATTCGTTGGACCAACTCAGGACCTGCACAGATTCGGGAGCAACGCAACAATAGAAAGGTTATTGTGTCTTTGTGGCTTTTTCACTTGCTATTGTTTTTGTAAAAAACTAATATTAATTTTGAATTAATACCTGAAGATTTGTTTTAAATATTAGTGGTAAAAAAATTGTAATCATTATTGGGTAATTTTCATCTTACCCCTAAGAGATTTGGTACAGGTTACTTTTAGTCCAGTTTAAGTTTTATTTTGCATATGGCTCCCCTATGATTTTAAGAAATGATTAAATAAGAACACACTTAAACAAAAATAGTTAGTTTAACAAATTTTGTGACAAAAATACCCTTGTCTCCTTTGGACTTCTTTTTATTATTTTAGTTTTAATTTATTAAAATAGATACTATCAAAATACCTTCCATTCACCCTCTTCACCTCTTAGCTTCTCATCTTCTCCTCCTCCACCTCCAATGGGTCCCGGAGGTGGGTCAAAACTCCATTTTCCATGGCAGCCTTCACTTGATCAAGCTTTGCATCTCAGGCAACCTGAACCTTCATAGGAACTTACCACTGCTATGCTCAACACGGTGCCACTGCTCATTCTTCTCTTCCTGCTCCTTGCTCCTCTCTCCGCTGATCTGAAGCACTCTCCCTTCTTCCTTCTTGATCCCTAGAAGATTAGCTTTGAAGATATGGGCTTATGGGGTCTTCTTCCAATCGATTCGCGCATTGGAGAATGTAGCTATTTCGTTAGAGAACTGCGATCGAGGAATAGATACGAAAGTTGAACATATGAAGGAAAAAACTTTCCCAATTTTGAAAGTTTAAAATTGCAAAATCATGCGAATTAGCCCTCAAAATGCAAATTTTAAAATCCGAAGAAAGAAACAAATGAAATGGAAATGGTTGGTGACGTACAGTATGGCGAGGATCCACATGTGAGACGTCAAGAGCAATTTTCATGGCTTCCATCGAGGGTTTTAGAACAACCGGGAACTCATCTGTCTGACTAGATTTTGCGAGGTTTGGGTTTAGTGTCTTGAAGCAAATGATCTCGTTGAAGCAATCTTCTAATCTCAACCTCTCCAACACTATAACTTCATGGTTCCTGTTTGAATTCGTTGAAAATTTACCAAAAAAACAACGAAAGTTCATGAATAAATTAAAACTAAAATAATAAAAAGAAGTCCAAAGGATACAAGGGTATTTTTGTCACAAAATTTATTAAACTAACTATTTTTGTTAAGTGTGTCATTATTTAATCATTTCTTAAAATCATAGGGGAGCCATATACAAAAGAAAACTTAAACTAGGCTAAAAGTGACCTAGACCAAATCTCGGGGGTCCAGATGAAAATTCCATCATTATTGGACTTATTTTGACATTAAATCCTGGTTTCGTCCATGATGACAGCCTCCTATGTAGAGGTATTCTCATCCCTTGGGCCTATTTGCCTACCTCTCTTTGTTACTAGTTTGATGATGATTGGTCAAAATTAGAATATAGTCTAAATAACATAAGCAATATTGAGAACCTAATTATCTTTTTGGGAAGAACATTGAAGACCTAATTTTTTTTTTGGGTGAAATTTGAAAGCCTAATTTACAAACATCCTCATAAAAAACTTTAGGGCCTGCTTAGTTATATGAATCCAAGGATTTCACATGAATCATAGATTTTTACCTATTTGGTTGTATAACACTTATGGATTCATAAAAAAATCCAGGGATTTCATTTTTTTGCCTCAAAATGTGAATTAAACCATTCTTGAATATTTGAGTGGAATTCATGGATTCAATATAAGTATAAAAATGATGAAATTTGAGGATTCACATGAGTAACTTGACGAAACGGATAATATTTTAGGGCTGTTTGGTTACATGAGTCTGGAGATTTCAAATATCTAGAGATTTCAAATCTATAGATTTCAAATCTATGGAGTTATAATTTATAAAATTAGATGTTTGGTTGTGGAATGAAATTTGTGGATTCATCTTAAAAAACTATTTGATTGACATGATTTTTGTGAATGTACAATTGTATAGCTTTTTTGAAATCTCAAGATTTCACCTCTTACCCATAAATCTACAGATTCACCTTTTTACTCTAAAAAGGTGAATCTCTAGATTTCATGAATCTAGAGATTTTTATAACCAAATGGGTATAATTCTCAGATTCGATTTTTATAACCAAGATTTGAAATCTCTAGATTCATATAACCAAAGACAGGCCCTTAAATCATGAATTTGTTGATTTGAAATCCCATTTCATTTATAATCCCTAGATTCATGTAACCATACAAAGTCCTTAAGAATTTAACCATCACATAAGATGGAATTATTTATAATCTAAATATGGTACAATATGTTTAAAATTATAACATTCTATGACCATAGAAGTGTAGAACCTTAAAACACTTGCTAATCGGTAGTAAGACTAACACTTCTTAATGAATAAGTTGTGGGTTCAACTCTTACTAATGGCATATTAAATTGTGGGTTTACTTCTTAATATCCCCATTTATCTACACCCCGAAAAAGAAAAAGAAAAAGAAAAAGCCCTGAACCAACCCTTAAAATACTTTTGCTGGAATGCAGGGTTGCTCGGAATTGGTAAGACTTCTGTTCCCAAAATGGTAGATTGTTTGGTTGTTTGGGGGGTGGGAAAGTGAGACAAGTTTGGTTGTGGAATAAAGGTGGGGTGGAAAAATAAATCTTGTGGATTCACTTCTTAATATCCCCATTTATCTAAACCCCAAAAAAGTAAAAGAGGCCCCTCCTATCCTTTTCCTCAAAACCTCATTTTTTCTCACAAATGAGAAATTTTTTTTCTCACCTCACCTTTGGAAACAAACGCAGCATCATGGAAACTGCCCTTGAAACGCAGTCCAACCCTTTACGCAAGTGGTGGCTTAGGAAAGCTCATTTTTAAAGAATCTCTTCACTTGAAATTACATTTTAGACTCTGCAGTCGTATGCGATGGAATAGGCGAGAATAGCTCTGTGTAGGGATTGTGTCGGATTCTGATTTGGTTCTACATTTCTTGTTACTGTTTCAGACAACTCAGTTCATAGACCAGTAAGCATTTCTATACTTTTTTTTTATTCTAATTTTTTTCCTGTAAAATTTTGATTAATCAGTTATAGCGAAGAGAGATATAGATCGAAGTTAAGGAAAAACTAAAGAACCGATTTATTAAGTTATTTGAATTGGATGAATTATGCCGTTTCAAACGAATTTATACACTTACGGTTTGAGGGGAGTGATGAGATCGGCAAACAAAACTTGGTTAGTTAGTTTGTTAAATTTCCGAAATATTATATGTAATTTGCACTTGTGATCTGTCATTGTTAAATTTAGAATCTACAACCTTTCACTCAGTTAAGATCCCCTTGATGGAGTCAGATTTCTGTGTATTTAGGGAATCAAATAGTAATATCTAATTCAATTGGAGCAGTTTCGCAAAACCCTAGCAAGAGTGAGCTATGTGTTTACGCAACATCTAAAGGAAAAGCAAAGGAATGCTGACCTAATGGCTACGGAGATTTGAGAAAGAGCTGCAAAGTTTGTGAAAGCTGGTCATTTGATCTACATAAGTTTAGTGGAGAAACATTTAGATCTTTGGGAAGGCTATAGGGTCCCTTGTCTATTCATCAACTATTTTTGGGGAAGGGATATGTTCAAATGCTGGAAGAATTTGTGATGTGTTGTGGGTGATGAGCTCCTTGGCCTAAAACTGTCACATATTTTCCCACCTATTAAGGACTCAAGATAGATCCATTAAGAGCATATGACATTATTGACTCATCTGTATTGCCTGTGATTTTCCACAATAGGAGAGATTTGAGGGATGTTTGACTCTGCAATTTCTGCCTGTTATAATTTCTCATAAATATAAATATCAGAGATGATTGGGTTAATGTGTTAGACACGTCTTCTAATATAGAATGCTCTCCCAAATCATTCTTGTTGGTTTGCCTGAACAACCTCATCCATCCCAGCATGATTGTTTTAGTGTGAGCTCCCAACCACCATAGCCACACAAAGTGCAAACTCATGCAGAAAATACTTAATCCTCTAAAGTAGAAGGGGTTAGTAAGGTACGTAATATTTGGGAAGGTTACTCTTGTAACGGATAGAAAAGGGAGGGTTATTTAGGTGGACAGGAGATTGTTGGTACCTCCGATTCATCCACTGTCTTTGCAAAGAGTAATATAACCTTATTTCCTTTGGGTGTTTACCACTGTCTTTGGGTTTGTTATGAGGACACATAGAGCAGGTTATCAGCAATGACCCCATAACAAAATCTAGCAGCTTAGAACAGTACCTGCAAGTAGAGAAGATTGAAGAAGGAAAGATAAGAGAAGAGGAGAAAGAAACTAGGCAAGAAAAAATAGCTTTCAGCGAGGTTTTTGTGTATACTGAAAGCTTAGCTAAGTGTTATATATTACTGACTCAAAATATTCATGGTTAGAAAAAGGATTCCACAGTTGTAGGCAACAATGTAAACAACACCGTCTATGTTAAACACCACCATGAACAGTGAACTATCAGTACAGTTACTAAACACCACTATATGTTAGACACCACCTTGAACAGTTAACTATCGCTACAACTTTAGCAACACCCCCCCTCCCTGGCCCAAAAAATAAAAATCTTCCTCCCTCTCTCTCTCTTCTCAAGTTGGAGCATGAATGGCACCCATCCAGTCTACACTTGATATCAGTTGTAGGAGGACGGAAAGAAGTCAAATAATCTATTTCTCATTTGGCATTAACATATACTTCAACAACTAATACCCTAATTAGTATGCATCATTCTACCTGATATTGTTTTGGTGAATGAGACAGCAGCGATTAATGCTAAGTTGGAGCTTTGATGATCAACCTTAGAATCAAAATGTTTCAAGATAAGTAAGATAATGAGGGAGTACACAGTTTGTGACTTGGGTTACACTAGAATAGAGAATGAAGTGGAAATGAAAATTGATGAGATGGAGATTCCACAAAGTGATTGTTCTAGGTACAGAGGTTCAATAATAAATATCATAAATATAAGTGGAGATATAGAGTATGCTGTTTTACAAAGAGATAAAATTTTAAAATAGGATGGATGAAATGGAGAGATGCATCTAGAGTACCAATGGAGATAAGGATGAGTGGAAAAACTAGGAAGACTAAAGAATGATCATGTTAGATAAGATTGGGGAGTAGCTGTGGTACACGGTAAGCTACAAGAAAGCTGTTTGAGGTGGCATGACCATGTTCAATGGAGGCCTTCTGATGCTCCATCATGGAAGAGTGATTTGATTTAGATTGAAGGAAGTAAAAGAGCCTTGGCCAGATTTAAATAACAATAGAAGTTGTGAAGGAAGACATCATAACTTAGGCTTTGTATCAAGTATGACTTTGGATAGAGCTGATAGGAGGGCAAGGATCCATGTATACGACCCCATTTAGTTGGGATACCGGTGAGGTTGTTCTAGCTAAGGCCAGGGTTGGTAAGGCCTCTTCCTTTGTTGGACTGCTCATTTATATGTCTATTTCAGCCACTCCTTTGTATGTGTTTCAAAGTTTGCTTTTTCCTCCTACTAATGAAGGTAACGTAACTGAAATTATGTTTAGAAAACCTTGGTTTGGGGTCTATAGAGTCGGTAAGAATGGGTGTGGGTGAATGTTAAAGGCAATAGGAATGGGTTGAGGTTCAAGGATTATTTGAAATCTGTTTCTCCTGGCAGCTGGTAAATATTTTCATTTTTATAAATAAAAGTGAAGGCTAGGATTTCAGCTCAGGTAAAGAAAAGGGTTTTCATGAGGTACAATGGGTGGAGGTTTGGATTCAAAGTAGTAACAAGAAGCATAATGCTAACTTTGCTTAGTACTGTATAGAATCCTGATTGATGATATAGAAGAGACACCATTGCTTCTTGAGTACTCAAACAAAAATTAAGAGAACTAGCTTAAACTGGGGCAGAAGTAGCCAAAATCGCAAAGATACCAAAGAACTAAAATGGTGAAACTAAATATAGATAAAACCGATACTTGACTGGCTAATCTGATGCAATGAGTCCCATAAAACTGCATGAAATAATCATGAAACTTTGACTGATTTACCTTGCAGCTCGTACTGTTTAAATTTGGCTTATATGGTAACATGGGGTCACGGACCCAAGGGTGATCCCATATTCACCCGCCATGAGTTTTATATCATTTAACTTCAACCTTCTTGGCTTCTTCCTATTTCCATATGGAAAAATATAGATATGATCGCTTGCTGGCCATCATGGGGTGGTCTCAGTGTGGTCCAGTAAAGCTGGTTGTTGATCATTGAGAACCATCTTAAGTGAACATGCATAAACCTTCTGAGTCAACTTGAATTGAGTTTTCATCTTTATATGGCTGCAAGCATATCAGTTGTCTGCACTTGATTAATCCTTTATCAAATCACATGGGACTTCCAATTTTTGAAATTTGTTTGAATGATAAGTATGATAGCCATCTCTGTTTTGGAAAGTATTAACAATTTTACACTTATGATATAAATATCAGTTCTAAATCTGTTCTTTAATCCTATATTCTATTAATTCCCGAGTTGCTGTGCTTTGTTCTTGACTAGATAATTACTTTTATGTGTGGTGTGTGGTAGTGGTTTCTCTCATTCATGTTCTAATGGATGTGCTTTTTGTGTCTATTAGTTAACAGATTGGTTGATAATGGAAAAAATATTGTGAAGACCTGTTGGGTTGTTGCATGAATTAAATACTGCAGAAGTAAAGCTTTGTTCTGGAAGATCTGTTCCAAGAGTACATCTTGATGATGGAACAGTTTTCCTGCTGTTGAGGTTCTATTATCGTTGCCATGCAAGGGCAGAACCTTTTGTATACTGGGTCATCTTTCAGGTGCCCAAATATCCCAGATGGACTACTTGATCATGGTGGTGTATGTACGGTTCCCAGCTTCCGTCACAGGAGGATACATTTTGGAGGTTGTCTGGTAAGGTCAAAAATACCTTTCATGGTGAAAAGTATGAATCTGGACCCTCATAAAACAAAGAGCACCTTTCAACCTGCTGGCTTCAAAAGTGTGCCAGATGAAAATGAAGGAGAGCTATCTGATGAAGACGATGAGCTTTGCCCTGTGGAATGTGTGAGAGAATTTAAGAGCGACAAAGAATTTCTCAAAATTCTGGAGAAGGCCAAGGAAACTGGATCTTTAGTTGTGGTAGATTTTTATCGAACTGCCTGTGGAAGTTGCAAGTATATAGAGCAGGGTTTTTCAAAGTTGTGCAAAGGATCTGGTGATCATGAAGCCCCAGTAATATTCTTAAAGCATAATGTATGACATCACTGTAACTTGTTTCTTCTGCTAATTTATAGTAATTTAGTCCATCGGATCCTGTTCAGTTTCTTAGAGGAAATACTTGTGTCAAAAACTTAAACTTATCTGTTCCATCTTATTTGTTGGATCCTGCCAATTAATAGAAGTCTAGGAAATAGTTTATAAAACTGCATAGATGTTTTTCTGCTAGGTTTGGATTGCCTCATGACCTGAAAGATTATTTGGAAGGAACTGACCCTGTATATGGGGAAGTTTATCTTGTTTTTTTGTCTAGTGCATGATATTTTGATTCAGTTTCTCTTCAGAATATGTTTACCGCATTAATGCAATTTTGTTGAGTTTGATAACCAGCTCCTGGAGATGGTTATTAAAAGTTAAATTCTGTTATGTTCTTTGTATTTTGTGTTCTGACAACATGTCTAACATGTAGAGTCCAGTGGAACCTACTTTAGGAATATTATCAGGTGGACCATCAGCAATTGTCAATTGAGTGATCCAGATTATTCAATTACTGGCCAGGTCAGAAAGTAAGATTTTTGGAGCTTTTAACCTGCCAAGCTAGAGCTAAAACCTACAAGGAAAAAGGCCTTTTTTCCAGTTGTGTGGAGGTGGGATTACTAAGGAAAAGTTTGTTAATCAAATTGTAAAAAATCATTCCTGGTACCTTGATAGGGTGTGCCCACTAAAGAAGGGACCTCACAATTGAATATTGGACTGCATTGTTGAGTTGGTGAGTTATATGCAGTGATAGGTGATGCATTGGCATATGTTTTTCTTTTCACTTGTAACTTCTTGTTCCTTCCATTTTTGCCTGAAATTTTTTTGGGTTCATTTATTGATGCCTTTTTTTATTTTTAGATAATCTCTAAAATATGTATATAGATTATGATAATTACCTTTTTTTTCTTCCAAATGTTTCTTCTGGTTGAATAAGCTTTATGTTCATTTGTCACCTAATTTATGCAACCTACTATAGGTTGTTGATGAGTATGATGAACAGTCAGAGGTGGCTGAACGGCTAAGGATCAAGGTAAAATTCTCATAGATCAGATTCTGGTTGAAGTGAAGCTTACTAAATAGAAAGTCCATCACTACATATTTCTTGCAGTAATTCTGCTGTTGTTGACATGAAAGGCTTTGTACATATTTAGCTCGATTGTTTGCAACGAACCCCCTTGCAGATCTGTTCAGCTTTAAAATTGGCTTTCTTCTGCACAAGCAGAGTCTTTGGGGGGGGGGATTTTCCTTTGCAGCCTTACCCCATTTTGCCGAGAGGCTGTTTCGATACCTTGGCTTCAGGCTACAACTATGGTCCACCGACCATTGCACTAAGACCTGCCCCTTAAAATTGGCCTTTTTATGTTATTGAAAACTATAATGATTGAACTCCATGAGTTTTATAGGAATTAGGGTGCATTGTACTTGGTTTCAATACTCAATTCATTATCCAATAAATGGTTCCCAGATAGGCTTTGTGGAAGAAATTGTTCTAGAATTTGAAGCCTATTATGGTTGACTGGCTGTAGATAAAACATTTAGATTTGAGCTAGTATTTGAATTTTATTTTCTGTGCAAACTGAAGGAATGGACATCACATGGCTATTCCCTTGAAAAGAGGTAATGAATTGACCAGAAAGTCAGTAGACATTATCTTAATGCATCTGGTCAAACTAAATTTTATTTTGCTATTCCCTTGAAAAGAGGTAATATATTTACCATCGAAGTCGCTGAGTATAAATTTAAGAATCTCAGCTGAATTAATATTTTGTGGCAACCTGAATTTTCATTTCCTTTCTAATGGGAAGGGTGCTGTGATTTATAAATCAGTATTTGAATTTAGGAATTTAACTTTGATGTACGTGGTTCATGTTATCACAAACTCCCTATCAAATAAGTACTAAACTTTTAAACCTTTGGGCTGAATGCTGATTTTGAATTGATGCAGGCTGTGCCCCTTTTCCACTTCTACCAGAATGGAGTGTTAGTGGAATCGTTCCCAACCAGAGACAAAGAAAGGATCGTAGCTGCTATTCTTAAATATACATCTCTCAGGCGTCAAGACTTACTATTAGATCAATCAGTGTAAATTTCTGTTCTTGGTATACGAGGAGAACAATTGGTTTACAGATCTGAAGTGCAAGCTGGAACTGATCTTAAATGCTTGTTATGCTGGACTCAAAAAAGCAAGCTTACTTGTTGCAGTAATACCTTTCGGCATTCTTGAGATTCATAGTATGTCTTGTATCATGAGTTCATGTCAATAAGATGCAGTTTGGATGTACTGTATAAAGTCCTGAACCAAGCGGTCTTTTAACAGGTGGTCCTGTTTACACCATAAGCTGATAACTGTATCTTCTTGCAACACTTGTATTTCATTACTGTTATTGCTGCTCATGAATTGGGATTCACCTTCCAACAAAATCTAAGGCATTGATATACGTGCCTTGCTTTTCAGAGTGTAAGATATAGGGAGGTTACGTTTGGAGATCCTCTTCTTGTATATCATTAACTACTGTTCTGCTGTCCATAAAAATTTTTATCAGCCCCATTATCCATGCTTCCATGAAAATGAAAGTGGATAATGTAAATAAAGGATAGCTGTTGTTTAAGCTGAACATAATCTCATTTGAGCTTTAATCCTTTTTAAATTGTGATTCCTATTTGGGCATCAATCAATTTGTCAGTCATTTGGTATTCATCTTCCTTGATTCTTCACCATGGGTATCTATTGTTTCATACCATTCTCGGCTTTGGAGATTTCAGAATGATGGTTGCTGGACTGACTTACATTAGATTAGTTAAAAGGTTTGGGTTTGTTAAAACTGTTAAATTAGTCTTGGAATTTGGCTTGTACCAGGAACCTCAGGATCATCCCTCAGAGCCTTAAATGGGTTTGTCAGAGGCGAATCAGCTTCCTCTGTTGTTCAGGTTTGCTGGCGACTACATATTGAGATTATCATGCAAACCCTTAAATGAAGTAAGGCCAGAAGATCTTGGTAGATCTTTATGGTACTGGTGGTGATGAATTTTTCAGTTTCTGCACTACTTTTTTTTCTTGTTCTCCAGTCCGCAAGAAGCGTACTTGAAAAACGTGATGATGATTTGTTCAACAGTCACAAACCCAAAGGTGTTGGGCAGTTGCTTGCCCGTCCTCTGTGTGTCCCACATCTATTGAACCCAAAGGTTTCAACAATCACAACAAACAACTACAAGGACTGTAAAGCCTCTTGGGGCACCAAATGTGGTGAGCTTTGTTACTGGCCCCATGAGAAAAGAATACATCAACAAAGTAGTTTTTGTGTGTTTTGATACATTGGAACGACCAATAACAAAAGTTGTTTTGATACATGAGAGGGTGCCATCCAGCCTGTGCAACCACCCATATATTCTATTCTTGTCAATCAGATTGGGAACACGTGGATCATTCTCAGCCATTCGCATGGATTTCGCACGTGAGATTCGAATACTGATGAGGACACTTGGCATTATTTTATAGATGATTCCATCTGATGTGGTCGGTCCCGAATTGTACAAACAAACCAGTACAGAAAAGATATTCCCACAGATGATCTTTCTCTTCTAATCATTAAGTCTGCTTTAATTAAAAATAGATGCCTTCAGCAGAATCGAAATTACAGATTAAAGATGGAGACATTGGGCTTCTGAAGGAAAGCTAGTAATTAGAGCTGTGAAAGAACCCAGAATGAAGAAAAATTCCTGCTTGAATAATTTGACATAACTAGTACATTATATGAGAAGCAGCAACTTCCTTCCCTGAGCCTTGAGGGGTTGGAAGATTTTCTTTTTTTTCTTTCAAAAAAGAGAAAAAAAGAATGGAAATGAAGGCTTGAATGGATGGAATCTGCTGTCATGCGCACCCATGTTGTGTTTGGTTGCTTGATTCTCTCCAAAACCTTGCTGGGAGTCCATCCTGAGGAACTGGGAATGGGCCATACTGAATCCCACTTTGGGATCCTACCACTTCCCACCTGCAACAACAGATACCCCTGTTAAATTATTCTGCGCTTCCAAGATTTTGATTTCCTGTACTAAAGATATTCTCTCACGTTTAAGTTACTGTGGAAGTTATTTCATTCAGATTGGCAGAAATTGCAGGACCTAGGAAGGCTGAACAAGAATCTACAAATTTGACAGATTCTCTTAATCTCTCTGTCTCCTCATCGTACCTGAACTTGGTGACTAAATGATGGATTAAAACAAGCATCTCCAGCTTGGCAAGTTCATTTCCAGGACATGCATGTGCTCCATTCCCAAATGGCATAAATGTATTGGGTTTTGGTGCAACCTGTAAGAACCATGTAAGATTAGGTAAAAAGAAAAGAAAACAGTTGAATACTATCTCTGTGTGTGGTACTATTCCTTACTTTAATGAGTAAAAGAAATGAATATGGTACTCTCACACACTTACCTCGAATCTTGAAGGATCAAACTTCTGTGGATCAGGGAAGAGACCCGGATCATGGTGAATGTTTCTGAACAAAGGCATCACCTTCCAGCCTTTTGGAATAAGATACCCTGAGAGAATTCCCAATTACCCAGTCAACCTCTTGAAAGGTTCAATAATATGGTCAGGAGCTAAAGAAGAAGAAAGGAAAACTCAGATGGTTTTCTCAATCTTACCCTTGTATTCCACATCAACTACTGCTTCTCTATATGTAAAAGAAATTATGCTTGCCATCCTCAAACTTTCTAATATAACCTGATCAAAATTAGCCATGCAAAAGAAAGTCAATTTCCAGAAGAAAAAGGAAGAAAAAGAGAGGAGAGAAAGAGAGCGTTCACAAGAAAGACAGGTTCATTTCTTTCTTCAAAGAAACTTTATATCTCATCTTATGAGGTGTGGGTTGGGAGTGAGAATTGCATACCTTATGAGTAAGTACCATGCTTCTTGTCTGAGCCCATGTCAGGGGTTGTTTTCCTTCATCATTTGATTCGAATATCGCTTTCTGTTCAGCCTGCAACAGTAAGTAGTTTGTTAATAATGTCATTCGAAGTTTTTGGGTGGGATATTTGAATGGAATTAAAAAAGAAATGCAGAATAACTCAGTTAATTTCCTACCTTGACAGCTTCTAGAAGTTTTGGGTCATCATGGAAGTATTTTAGAATCCAAGTGAGAACACTAGCTGTTGTATCTTTAGCTGCAAAGAGCACTCCAATGATGTTATCTGCAATTTGATCTTCTGATAAAACATTTCCCTCTTCATCCTTGGAGTTCATAAGACAACCCAGGATATCCTTCTCCACCACTCTCATCTCCTTCCTCTCAGAGATAATCTCAGCAAGAATCTGATTGAGTCTCTTCCTTGCCTGTAGAGAATTTCATGAGAAAAACAGACTTAGAACGAGGAAGAGTTAGCTAGCTAGCTAGTTAACGAAGAAGACACAATTTCAGTGGCAGTTTTTTGCTTACCAAGACTGCGTTGTGGTATGCAGTTCCTGGAATGTTTGTGGGGAAGGAGTTGTAGCCTTTATCTACTATGCTGTAATTTTTCTTCAGCTCTTCTTTGTGATATACATCCAAACTACCAAAGATTGCGAAAATACCGATATCGAAAGAGAACTGCAATGAACAAAACAAAAGTGAAGGTCCCATTAATAAAAACAAACAACAAATTAAGAGAACCCATCCAGTAGAAGAGAATTTTAAGGAATAAGACGACAAGATCAATTAAGTCATTAACAAAGCAACAAGAGTTTCACATTTATGATCAGTTCATGTATTAAGAGATGATTAAGTGACTTGCAACACAAACCAACCTTCTTCATTTCATGAAAGGTATTGACAACATGACCACCGGCCCATGATTCCAATGTTGAGACTGAAACAGCTTCAATGTTAGGAATGAGTTTTCTGATAGAATCAGGAGCAAGTGAACCCTGAACCAGCTTTCTAATTCTAGTGTGGTAGTTCCCTTGGTGGAAAAACAGAGCAGCTGGGCCGATCATTTGCTCTTTACTCTTTGGGTACGTAGGCTTGAACAAGTGAGCTTGACTAACCAACACAAACCGAGCAGCTTCAGGGCTTGCCAGCATAACACAAGGGCAACCAAGTATATGGGTCTTGAATATCTCACCATAACTACACCAACACCACCACATTCAAATCCGTAAGCATGATAACTTAAAACAATTCTCAAGGGAAAACCCAGAAAAAATGTCAATATATATATAACATGTAAAGAGAAAGAAACCTTTTCTGCTTAGATGCAAAGAAGACATTTGGGTCCTGAGAGTAGAGTTGAAGAGTTTCTCCTATATAAGGCCAACCCATTGAACCTGGAGGTAGTTTAGCTCTTTGCAGAGGTTTTCTTTTGTGGGTTCTTCTCAAGAGAATATAAGAAAGAAGCGTGGGAATTAGCAGAAGAAGATACACAAGAATTCCACCCATGTCCATCTTTTACAAAAACCTTACAATTCTGGGCAGAAGAGATGCTGGGAGACTCTGTTTTGTATGTGTTTTCAGGAAGAACTGGGTATCGTGAGGGACTTCTAGGCTGCAACTTGAGACTGGGGGAGAAAGGTGTAATGGTATATATAGAGTGAAGAGGAGGTGCTTGGATATTAGAAAGGCTAATCCAGTTTGAATTTTGCTGAAAACTGTTGATAATTGTTACAGATATTGGTGAAATGGTGAATTGTGTCAAGTACTTATCTGGGCTTGTGCCAGATTAATATGTTCTGTAAAGGAAACTTTATTACGTTGGTGATGAGAGTTTCTAGACAATATTTACTGTTCCATTTATCCCTGATGAGTCTTCTTTCTTGTTTTCCTTTCCCCTTTCAGTATTTTCACAACCTTAAACCCTCCACCAGTTTTGGTCCCATAATCTAGTATAGGTTCTAGACAGTTTGAGCCACAGATCCAAAAAATCAGATTTCCTTAGATTCATTATTCATATATGTTCCCCAGTTTGCCACTAGTCAAACCTCCCTCAATCTTCTCTCCACCTCCCCCAAAACCCCCTTCTACCCTATTTTTTCAGCAAATATACACATTGGGTAAAGATGGTTGTCTTTCTAAGATACCCTTAGGCCTAAGAGAGCTTTGATCAGTTTGCTCTGCCCTTAATCCAAGGCAAAGGAAGAAGCAAATTAATTTTAGGCCATTAGAGTGTTGATAATGTAGTTTGCAATAAAAATTGCAATTGATCTGTTGGGTTTGTCTAGAAAGTTGCAAATCCACTTCCAGAAGTTGTTTTCAATCCTGATTTTGCTAGAAATGCAGCCCCTTAAGTAGGTTCACTAGTGTCCAACAGATATCTGATTTGGTCTGAAGAGATTAGCTTTCTATGTTGTTACCTAACTGTAGCTGATAGATAATTACATAGCTTGGGTTTTCAACTCCTTATATAACTTCTGATTTTGAGATTTAACAGAGGCAGTTAATTATAGTTGATGAAAGCCATTGACTCAATAATATTATACACACAAAAAAAATAATAATTAACAAGTCCACATACAACTGAGGAGAAAGTCCTTCATGGTACCTACCCCTCACAAGCACAGAGAAGTAAGAAGAAGGGTAAAAATTTTCATGCACAGCCGTGCACCAAGTAAGGTCTTGTCGACCTATAGAAAAATCCTCTATTGGTTGGATTCAGAATCTTTATGCAAACAAATCACCAATAATGATGGAGCTGTGGATGCTATTACTACACCCTATCAAGACCCTAGGAATCTATAAAAAAGAGAAAATCTTATTTTTCTTATGATTGAAGGATCTCGCATGTTTCTTACCTTCCATGTGGCAATTCATTTGGGCCTCAAATTTTGTTGACATTGTACAATTATGAATTGCTTGTCTATATCAACATTGATTATTTTATGGAACATCACAAAAAAAATTCATGGTCTACATCATGATTGATTATTCAGGGGATTTAAAATATGGGGACCGTTCAATCTCCATTGAAAATTTGACAGATAGCTAATCCATATATTATTTTCTAACGATAAAACTACTATTCAACATCTTTGCTTTCCTTTGATGTGATGTACGGAATTATATAAGATATTTCATTTGATGGGTGAGTCATAAGATCATGAATGCTTAATGGAATCTCTACGTTAACAGACCTTAAACCAGATTTTTTTTTGATATTACCAAGTTAGTTATATTACATAGTCAATGATAGGAAAATTTATTGAAAATAAAAAGATATCTTTTTTCCCCCTTTGTCCTAAATAAATTATAAATGATAGAAGGATAAAATTTGAAAAAAAATAAAATAAAAATCAAGAGTGTGTCAATATTTCCTTCATTTCTTTCTTTGTCTTCTCCTCTTTTCCTTCCTCCTTGGGTCAATTCAACGTATTTCATTTTAGATAATTGAGGTCATCCGAGCCAGCTTATGCGCACTTCAACAACATCTTTATGAGCTAATTTTATAATTATTTATAACTAAACTACTCCCTTGACCTCAAAAAAATTTGAACTCTTAACCTTATATTATTCAATCCATTTGAAAGAGTTTTATATGACTACCAAAGTTAAGTTATTCATTTGGTTTGTTTTGGTCATCAATGACTTCATATGATCGAGGTTTTTAAAGATTTTCTCACTTAAAAGTCAATGAACGATTGTACAACAGTCAAGAAAAAGAGCATATATAATAAGATAAAATTAACTAGAGATTTCAAAAATCTAGAGATTTCAAATCTATGGAGTTATATTTCATAAAATTAACCGTTTGATTAATCCGAATTTGTGGAAATTTCATTATGAAAAACTGTTTGGTAGACTTGATTTTTGTGAATGCACAAATGTTTAGTCTTTTATAGTAGGTGTGAAATCTCTGGATTTCGCCCCATTCCCATCCGAATCTACATATTCATGTTTTTAGTGTAAAAAGATGAATGTATAGATTTCATGAATTCATAGATTTTTACAACTAAATGGATATAAATCTCGCATTCATGAATCTAGAGATTTCAAATATCTAGATTAATGTAACCAAACAAGTCCTTAAATACTCTTGTGCAGAGAAGAGGTTTAATTCATATATATATATATATATATATATATAAGGGACAAATCTAGGATAGTTTCTCTTGATAAAAGGATAATTCTTAGATAAACTTTAAAAGATATGGTGAGAAAAGATATGCATAAGTTACGCCTTGTATTTAATATGATCTCAAATGGAGTCATGGAGCTGATAGAAAACAAGAATTCGTATAAGGGTTCATCAAATCAAATAGGTCAGTTATACGAGAGGTTCACATCCTCTGCAATTCCCTTTTAATTCCTATATAGGATTATGACACGTGACATTTAATTATCCAACGGCTAGGATAGAATCCAATTAAGAACTGAACCTAATAAATTCTTAAAATTAAACCTCAAAAAGAGAGAATAGATCAAATTGAGAGAAAATGTAGGGATTTATTAGATTCAATTTTTAATTGAATTCTAATTTTGACCCTTGGATAATTAACTGTCATGTGTCACAATTCCAGAGATGAATTACTAGGATTTGTAGGGGGTGAGAATTGTAGAGGATGTGAACCCTAGTATAATTGACCTATTTAATTGGGAGAAGACTTGTTGTAATAAACAAAATAACAAAAAAGAGTTAAAAACTAGGTATATGAATTGGTTAGGAAAAGGTGAAATGAGAAGGCTGAATGGATAATTTGTTTCAAGCTGGTGGTAGTTATCAATGATTAGAACCCTCCAAATTAAAGATTACCCACTAAGAGATGATATTTTTCATGTACTAATCAAATCTTAAACAAAATGAAAAGTTAGAAATAAGTGAGTTTCATTTCAATAATAAAAAATTTCTTCTCGACATAGAATCAAAGTTTTTTTTTTGGTAAAAGAATCAAAGGTTTCAGTTCCTTCTAGAATAAAATATGGTAATTAACCCTTTTTCTTTTTATAGAAAGAACGGGAACCAAACAGAGAAAAGCAATGGTGGGAACACACCATTTCCCACCTCTGAGGAAACAGTACTACAAGACTCTGATTCGGGAGAGCAAATTCCCACATCCCAATCATTCTCTCTCTCTCTCTCTCTCTCTCATGCATCCATGATGTACACGTAACCTGGCACGTGGATGTGTACTCTCTTTGTCGTCAGATTAGAATCCAAAAATAGCTTATTTCCAAAGGTGATGATCAACGGGCACCGACACCGCACATGCTGCAAGCCTGCAAGCTCCCCTCATTAGGATAGTGACAGAATAGGCAGGGATGGTTCCGTCTTTTCATTTTCTATATTTTTTCTTGCTCCGTCGTTGCAATGCCCGTCGATGTGAATCCAGTGGGTCCCACCTTTGTGACAGCAATGGTGTCCAACTCAAACGCTTGATGGGTTCATGGGCCCACACATCAGTATCTTCTTGACGGGTCACAAGTCCAACAAGTCCCCAACCTCAGCACGGAAAGGAATCTAAAGCCGGACCTTCCAGATCGGGTTGGCCCACCCCACTCCTTCTGGTCCACTAAATTTTATGTTCTCCCCGGCCGGGCCCCCACAATCTTGGTACCGTGGACCGCTCAAGGGTAAATGTGGAACTTTCCAGACGGTGTAAGTGTAACTTGTAAAGGTTAAACGTTAATAGGTTCTGTTAAGGTATAACTTATAACCACCGACCTAACCCCATTTTTGAAGGTGGTCCCCACAAGAAAGCAAAGGCTTTAACTCCCAACTGTCCCTCTCCGTTAAGTCCCACGCTCGGGAACGGGAATTCCGTTTTATCACTTTCCGTTCCGTCCTCTGACGGGTGACGTAGATGCGAGGTTTGTCAATGGTCACCATCTGTACCAGCTGGACGTGCCACGTGTTAAGATCTCGGTGGTCAATCATCGAGAGGGTTCGGGATGTATAAAGAGAGTCCCCAAAATGAATTTACCAATCCCTTTTGCGAACGTAACAAAGAAAGAGAGAGAGAGAGACAGAAAGAGTGGGGGCCCACACTGGCCACCGTCCACATAGTCGGCGGTGAGTAGTCCATCATATTCAGGGGACATGTCGGCGGCAAACAATGCCCGGTCAATCCAACCTTCCCCTTCATGTTGGCAATTACCAAAACCATCAACTTCACAACTCTTTCTATTACAATCTACAATATCTCCTCCCAGTCCCCACCCTCCCCCCCCTTAACTCTCTCTAATTTCCATTAATGGGTTTTCATACCATGCAAGAAAATTAATATAACGGGGAAACAACCGATGCCGTATCGTGGAATCCAATTCTTTCTTCACCTCCACGTCATAAGTGTAGTTCTCATCCAAAAGATTTTCTGATAAGGATAGGAAAGACATTTTGTCACTGTTCGTTTGAGGTCAAATGGACCTAGAACCAGGGGCGGAGCCAGGATTGAACTTTGGGGGGGGCGAATGTATGTGGGCCAATGTAGGACCCACTGTAGGTCCCATATCAGAATATATTATTATATTTTAATGTGGAGTTTACATTAAAAATTAGGTAAATTAATAGAAAATTCGTGAGTGTGAGAGAGAGAGAATGAATAATTTGAGAAAGGAGAGTGAATACCGATATGGGAGATTGGAAAATTTCAAAATTTGCTACTACTTCAATATTTTGTGAGATGTGAGAAAAAAGAGAAAAAATATGAATAAAAGAGGAGATTCATGAGAGAATAAATAGAAATGGAAATAGGAGAGAATATATAAGGAGAAATTCATGGATCATGAGTTAGTTTTTAAGTTAGTTTTTAATTAGAATTTAACATTTTATTCCTTAAAACTAGGGATTTAATAATAACCATTAGTAAAGATTATGAATGACTTTGTCCCATCATCTTTATCTTAAATTTTATTTTTAATTTTGGAGGGGGCCAAATAGTGGTATTTCACATTTAAAGATAGAGAGATAAGGAAAAAAATAAAGATATTTACAAATTCAAAAAATCCGGGGGGGGCCAACGTGGCTCCGCCACTGTAGCTAGAACCTACAACAAGTAAGAGAAAAGTCAGATAGAACCAACGAAAAAACACTTAAGAGTATTATTTTCTTTTTGTCAAGATGCATAAGGGTATTGTTAATGACTAAAATGGTCATTCTATATCTCCCGATCTAAACCAGCAGTTGCACGATCCGACCAGGTTCAACACTAGTAAAGTTCGACCAGGCGGTTCATGGTAGGACCGACCAGAGTGATAAATAGAATCCACCTAACAGGGTGAGGAAACCTCACAAAGGTAGAGTTCCTACCAACCAACAACCACAGAGGAGTTCCAGTTAGGTAAAAGAACTCTCCTAAAGAGTTACTCTCCTATGGCAACTCTCATTAGAGTCATATTCCGAATATAACTCCATTACCATACTCTATATAAAGACCTCAGGTAAACACTATGAGGTAGGTATTCATACTTTGTGTGATCAATTACTTGAGTTCTCTATTGAGTAGTTGAGATCATAATATTGGTACTAACTTGTTCGTCGGAGATGTACCTCGACCCCCCAAGGTCGAGCTCGTATCTTGCAGGTTCGTGACAGGGAAGGACGAGCGAGATTCCGTATCAACATGTATAACATGTATAGATTTGCATGTTATTGCATCAAAACCTACATGATTAGTTAGTGTTCTTTCTAAATCTACAAAAAGTTTACTAGTATTGATTAATGCAATAGTGGGGGCCAACAAAGACAAGTTATATTGGGAAAATTATGTGATTAGCTGCTTTAAGGTTTTCCCTTACAAATATAGCCACTCGATGTTTCTTTTTACAAAATTAGTCAAAACTGAATTTACATTTACAAAACTAGCCAAAACATTGATTTTTCACATTTTTTACCCCTAAAACTGATCACATCAAGTAGGAAAATCACTATTTTGTCCAAAAAGGTAAAGTCATTATTTTTTCATACCCTTTGAACATTTTCACCCCTATGCGGGTTTGGTCAATTTTAGGGGTAAAAATGTCCAAAGATGTGAAAAAACACTATTTTGTCTAGTTTTGTAAATACAAACTCGGTTTAGCTATTTTTTTTTTTTGGGTGGAAAAGGTAGCGGTATAGAAAGAAAGAAAAGTTACAATCAAATAGTCTTCCCTTCAGCGTCATCTTTTATAATACGAAACAACGCCGGTAAAGAATGAGGAGAAAAAATTTCTGTCGGGGGTAAGCCCCAAAATCGCTCCTTAGCTCCGGACACTGATGAGCCCATTTGGCAACCGCTCATGGTCTCGGTCCGCTCCTCTGTTGCTCCTGGTTGGTCGCCAATCTCGCTGCCTCGTGCGGGCCTCCGGAGTGTTCCAAGCTGTCGTCCTCGCGTGGCCGTGAGCTCCATGCGACTTTGTTTCCGGCATCTCCGCCGGTCCCCCATCTCATTTCTCGCAAGTCCCTTCCTCCTGTTCCCCTGCGGCCGCCTTGGGCCCTTCGGTGGGCGTTAGGCTGTGGTCTGATCCTTTTGCCCTTGTCTTCCCGTGCGCCGTTGCGATCATTATCTATGTGGTTTCGTCCCGGTCTCCCTCGTTCTTGTCGGTTCGTGTGGTCTCGCTTCCCGAATGCGTTTTCCTCTCTATCCAAGCGATGGGCACAACGCCGATGTTTACCCATCAATCCGGTTGTTGTGGGCGGTCCTCTTCGCCCCCCGTCTTCCTTGGCTTAACCATGTTCGGTCGTCCCGCTTTGAATATCGCGCTTGGTCTGTGTCTCGTCGGCCTGTTGGGTCGGCCCCCGTTGCTTCTCACGGCCGTGTGAGCGCCTCCGTCCTGCCGTGGTGCTTGGGGCCCCCCCCCCGGAGACCACCAATTACGGTTGGGCATGGGCCGGATACTTCATGTGCACTTTGCATAGCAATGACCGGAGTGTAACCAGGGGGGGCCGCTGCCATTTTTTAGCTAGTTTTGTAAAGTGAAACATTGAGTGGCTATTTTTACAAAAAGAAACCTAAAAGCAGTTAATCACATAATTTTCCCTTATATATTTGATGTTTTCATGAAGTATTACGTTGGTCTAAGATCTGAGCTCATTTTCTCTTGAAGAACAACATACTTGATTAGGTCAACATCTGGAAGGTTGATTTGCCAATTTAATTATTTGATGGATATGGCATTGTCTGAATAAGTTGGGGCTAGTAGGGTGTGGCCCTTAAAACTCTATTATCTACACCTTGTGCTATGAGACACTTTTCTCCTGTTTCATCATCTCTTTCCTAGTTATAAGTGAAATTTCATTGGATATTTAATATAATTTGTTGGGATATTTAGCTATCTTTGCTTCTTTGGTATGCTTTTTGAAAATTTTGATTTTATAACTAATATCTAAATCTTCAAATGGTATATGATGAAGTCTACTGGGTAGCAATAAAATGCAAACACCAACTCCTTTGCCGCCTAAAGAATTTGAGCCACTTCTAGTTAGACATGTCATAGATGTTAGGTTTGTATAGGAAAGCAAAAGCCTTCCCAATAATTGATATGGTAATAGTTCCAAATAATTTTCATATATTTTTGGCTTATAAAGGTGTATTTGGCATTAAAAAATTAATTATTTTATTCATCACTTAAGCTTCCATTTATATCAAACCAAAGTTAGTTTGGATTTCATCTAAAGAAACACTTCCATCTCTACCTAATTTTAAGCTCATATCAATTGGACCATCATTCATGGCTCTAATTAAATTTGTCAAATGAGAAACCAACATTGCATGGCAACTTAATTTGGAAGTGCATTTTCTGTGGTAGGGAATGTGAGAAATATTCTTTGCTTTGAAGGTGAACCACACATACTATGAAAATGATGAGTAGAACTACAGGAGTTTCTGTTACTAGATAACGACTCCAATTGATTTGCTTGATATTTTCGTTTATTTTGGTAGAAACTATATTCGATAAGTATTCTCGTAATATATTCTAAGTTTTGCCACCTCCATGCATTAATGAAGATATAAAATGCATTTTGATTAATAATGAATTGACCTACCTATGTGCCATGCTTTTTAACTACCTATGAGGGCTCGAATGTAGCAACCAAAGCAAACCCTAGAATGTCCATCCTTGAGGATCTCACTCACTACAATAGTGGATTCTCTAATGTCCATTCAAGGGCATCTCATGTATTTCCATTTGTGAGGGTAAACAAGAAAATAATGAAAGCTAGGTATTCTGGTCAATAAAATATGTAGATTTATTTAAAAAATGTATTCTCTAAAGGTCCATTAGAACTTCCATTCTATGGTTCACTGATATTGCATGTATTCTTTTGAGGAAGAGATAGCAAACAATTTATTTTTTCTTCTATTGAAGAAGGAAAGCATTTATCTGACAAGGATAGTACTTTTTATTGATGAACACTGGAGAATAACATTATTCATATACTACACTTCATCTGGACAATTTAGATAGAATAAGAAAAAGAATGTCAATAAAGATTCCATCCTTTAATAGCTGAGAAAGAAGCATATAAAGAATCTGCACAAAGGTTACATGCACATTCTTCTTTTTCGGTTTGCATTATCTCAAATTTGTACAAAAGCATTACACAAGTTCTTTCTTTCCGTTGACTAAGTCTGCTAAAAATCAATAATTCTTCATGTACATGATAAACAGTCAATGATAAACTCATGAAGATTCAAGGCCACCAATTAAAGAAACAATTGGAAATTGAGATACTTCGCACATAACTAGATTCCTCAGATCCCATGCAAGTCGTGTAAACAATCAAAAGGATTTTTCTATTAATCTCTGTACCTTAATCTAAATTTACAGAAACTTTTCTATATAATGGTTCTTTAATGTTGATGATACTTTGCACTTAGTTAGTTAGTTTCCTTCTTTGGTGTATGTAGTTTTGATTATATTCCAATGCTGACTAGTTCATTAGCTGATATCCTGACCAGGAGGGTACAGTCTATGAAGAACTGTTTGGCTCAATTCTGATCCTTTCTTTAGGAGACCATTTAGACATTCTCAGTAAGTTAATCTTTTAAGGAGAAAATAAAGAAAAAAAAATCTGATTTCCTTACGGCAAACACTCATCCCTCCTGTTCTCTAAAATTTGAAATCTACATTACTCTTCAATGGTGAAGCAGAAAATTTTTTGAATGAAAGAAATCTTGCATGGGAGAGTTCAACTTTATGAATAGGCAAATTGGAATCTCCTATATGGAAGACAGCTAGGGTTTTATCCTCTTTTTACTTTTACCTGAAAACTGATAGGGCCCTTTAAAAGCCTCACAACCGCACACCAGTTGATTAATGGATTCAAAGCTTTCTTTATTCTCTCTTTCTTTTTCTCACTTATTTAATGTTTGAGCTGTAAAGGCTAAAATTATGATCATAGAGCCCGGCCTCTCTATCTCAAATTGTCAAACCAGAGATATTCTCTACAGGATAAAGCAAAACCACTTGCAGTCCCAAGTATATATACATAACAAGCCATAAAATGCTAAAAAAAACTGTCATTATCTTCATATTCAGAGTCCAAATCTAAGGACCAAGAAGCTATTCAGAATCTTATCCCCAATCCCTGCATGGATCTAACAAAGATGAAAAATCAATATGCAAAATGCCTTTCATTTCCGTAGGAGAAATCTATTGTACTTGGAATATTATATATGAGTATGACATGCAAATCTTGTGTGAATGTAAAGAAGAGATAGATAGATACATGTATTAAAAGAGCATAGCCAAAGCACAGACAAGACAAGATTTAAGTGGTTTACATGAAGACTAGTGGAGAAGAAGAATAAATACAAACCTGGTTATTGTTTTCTACCTCTATCAACCTTTTGAGAGACTATAAATATGGCAATAGGTGAAAACCTTACTTGGCAGGAAAAAGATCAAAGTGACATTGTCACCAGAGAAAAAAGAAAAAACCCAAACAGCAAAACAGAACTCCATACAGTTTAGAGCCCACAGATAATCGTTTCAGAAGAAGTCAAAATTCTGAGCTTGACCCATTGCTTACAACATCCTGACATAGTTAAGACCCGAAATAGATTTGAAATGTTTCACGTGGTAAAAATTAGTCTTCACCCCAATATCGCACAAATCAATAATTCTCACTTCTCTCTAGAAGGGAGATGAAACAAGGGAAGGAGGAGTCAGAGATGACAATCCAAATAAAATCTAGTTAGTACGTTTGACTTGTGTTCAATAGATCAATCAATCTATCTAATCGTACATCTTTCACATCTATGCTGTTCAAAGACGAGCCTCTCAGAGAGAGAGAAGCAGGAAGTTCAAATAAGAGATTATGGTGGTGGTGGTGGTGGCGGTGGGAGCTTGCCCAGATGGCAACCAAAGGGTGGCTTACCATACACGTTGAATCATCTCTTCTTGTCAGCTTGAATGAGCACTGGGTGCGCCTGCACCACATTGGTGCTTGGGTTCTGGACAAAACAATCTAATAATTTTCTTTCCTCCCATTCTCTCCAACCATATTATTTCCTGGAGAGGTTAAAATGAAAATGGTTATCGAATCTTGAATAATCTCGGCTGGTCACTGATGTTATTCTCTGTGAGTACTTTCTGTGTTAAATTGCTTGAGTGCTGTGCATTGAATGCACAGAACTGTACGATTGAATTCAAAAGTTTTGATCTCGATCCTTCGGTTTCTTAAAAGTTATTTCTATTACTTGTGCAATTAAAACAAGCAGTCGTTTCGATGTCGACCATATACTGTGCGATAAGTTGTGTCCTCTTCATGATATTTTTCGTCCATGTTGTAGTCCAAGCTCAAATGAGGTTTAATTACCAATTGAAGTGAGACACAGAGAAAGTGGAGAGAAACAGAGAAGAAGAGAGAAACTGAAAGGACCAAAGATCATGGAGTTTCAGAAAAGAAAGCCATTATAAAAATCGCTCCCTGCTCCCTTTGCATCAGAGTTTCATTTAAAATTAATATTTCAAATCATTCACTTACTTACGTACTTCCATTTATATATCAAATGATGTGCACGCACCATGTCTTCCAAGGACCATCATTTACGTGTCATGTTCTCATTGACAAAGTAGGTTATAAGAACCGATATTTACCCCCATAGCTCTTAGATTCTTCTTAGATTCTTGAAACCAACATGCATGTATGTCACTGCCACTTCCCTTTATGGTGGGGGAATAAGCTGGGTGGGGAGAAAGGCTTGAGGTTTGGTACGTATATATGAATTTCCAATCTGACAGTAACCCTTCATTCATATATTCCCTTCCCATTTACTATATGAATCAATGAATGAATGAATGAAAAAAATAATGATGATGGTATCCATGTGAACCCATCAGATGGAGGAGTTGGTAACTTGGTATATTAAAGCCAACCGGCTTTTTAATTTGATGGTCAATATCTGTTGAAAAATATCTCCAAATAGCATGACGCAGTCGACTTAATAATGGCAGGGGTTCATATCTTCTATAATTTCCTCTCTTGTAATATCCTGTGTAATACGCTTGCAATTGTAACGTCGCTTTTCTTAAGACTTAGCGTTGGCCACATGTATAAGAGGATGATAACAACGGATAGTCTCTTAGAGTCTCAGTCCTTAAGGTTAATAAGAAGCACCTATTAATTATTTTGAATTCTCACTTCTCGGTTTACGTGGGACTATAAATAATACTAAGTTTTTTTTTATGAAAAAAAGAAGTTAAGAACCCATTTGATAATTCACCAAGTGTTTTTACTTCGAGAAACATCAGTAACGATTTTGAGTGCTTATAGAAGCGCAAACACTTTTTTAGTTGTTTGATAAAATTTGCTTATGAAAGTAGAAACAATAACTTGGGCTTGTTTGGTTACATGAGTCTGGAGATTTCAAATCTATAGATTTCATAGAATTAAAATTTATAAAATTAGATGTTTGGTTGTGGAATGAAATCTGTGGATTCATCCTAAAAAACTATTTGATCGACTTGATTTTTGCGAATGTGCAAATGTATAATCTTTTTGAAATCTCTGGATTTCACCCCTTATCCATAGATCTACAGATTCACGTTTTTAGTGCAAAAAGGTGAATCTCTAGATTTCATGAATCTAGAGATTTTTACAACCAAACGGGTATAATTCTCAGATTCATGAATCCAAATATTTCAAATTTCTAAATTCATGTAACCAAACAGGCCCCTTAGGCATTTGATAAAATCTGTTTCTTAAAACAGATTTGGAAATTGTAATGAAATTTTGAAAGTTATCCTTGTTAATTTTAGGGTGTCAAATTTCATAAATACCCTTCTTAGAACTGTTTCATTGAAGCTCAACCCTCACTTAATTTTTACTTTGAGAAACGACAAAAATTTTCATAAATTTTCTAATTTGTTCTTGGTTCCTGCATCAGCATGGAGTGTCTGACATCCCTTTTCAAAAAAAGAAAGTGGAAGCAGGTGAAAATGGGAAGGCAATAATGTCATTTTACTATTCAAAGGGCATTTAGATAATTTATATTTTAAATGAATTAAATGGGAGTAAGGTTATTAAGTTCATTTTATCCATTACTTAATTGTGAATAACTTTTTGGGAGATATGAGGTTCATCTGGGCTAACTTACGCACACCTCAACTACATATTTTTAGACGCTTTTACCCTTAGCCCTAAGGAGATTTTAATTCTGACCACCTACATTAAAGTGTTGGTCTTTTATATAATTTTGTCAGTGGGGTCATGTAAAAAAGCTTAAATTAAATTAAATTAAATTAAACAAGAAAAAAAATAAAAATACATGAGGTGGGCATGACTGCATGAGTTCAACGCGTGGCAATTGATACTTTGAAAACACTCAATATAAAGCCGGAAGAAGTACGGAGGGTTTTTGTTAGTTTTGGGTATTTGATATGTTCTGTTGAGGCAAAAAGTCGCCTCCGCTCTTTATGCTTTTTCAGACCTTTGACCCTCAACAGTCGTAGTCAATTAGTCATCACCTTCATCACTCTCCACGTGTCGTCTTAAGCTTCGAAGAGAAGGACGCGTGTCGACTTTTGGATTAGATAGAATCACGTCACAACACGTCATAAAGTTTTCTTATGACTAAGCCAGATGTATCTAATTGGATCTCTCTTACTATCTTATGGGCCCTAAAATTCTTACTCACCTTTGTAGCTTTTTGGACCTTTTCTATAACACTATTCATTCGCTCGGTTGTTGACTCACTGACTCAACTCACCTCGTTCTATTAATCCTTCCAAAGGTTAACTTATGATTATGTAAGATTCGTGTTGGGTTTTATTTTTTAAAAACCCTAATCCTCTTGAACATTCTAGCTTGATGTTGACCTTGATCTTAACCTTTATGCTCTCATTTTGACTATCATAATTTATTCGTAACCTTAAAAACTCGTATTTAAGTTTGTACGGATTGCATCGAGTTGGGCCAAACCTAGTCAAATCAAATAATCTTGACATCTTCAATTTTAAAACTTGTGACTGATTGAATCCTTTACAATGAAAATGCTTTCTCCTGCAAGTTACGGCTAAAAGTTTTGCGTTTGTTTACTAGAATAAAGGTGGGGTGAAAAAGAAAGGGTGAGAAATTTCTTGAAAAAAGTGTAGATTTCTTATTTTTTCTTTAAATTCCAAAATGGTAGATTTTTTGATTACTTGGAGTGGGAAAGTGGGAGACAAATTGCTGATGTGACAGTCCAACTTTTCCACCCCATGCTATTTTAAAACCCCACATATTTGGTGGGACTTCGTGGAAAAGTTGGGAAAAATAAAAAGTAGAACCCACCCCTATCACTTTTCCACAAAATCCTATCCTTTTATTTTCTTCTCTCTTACTTCATTACACATGGAACTCACATGTTTTTTTTTCCTACCTCTTTTTAGCCCGTCCTACCTTTGCAAACAAACACAACCTAACGATCTAGAGATAGAGAAAAAAAAAAATGAAGCGATCTATAAAATAGAAACAATGGATAATTCGAATATTATCTCGAATTCTGAGCCAGAAGCCTGATGAAATTTTGACCCGAAAGATATTCCAGATTTTGTGTTTGTTTTCTTATGTATTAAGAAATGATCAAACCAATCATCTGATAATCGGACCAAATCTTTTGTAGAATCCAATTTGCTAAGTGTAAAGCCGAAAGGCCCGAAACCTACCAGAAAAGGTATGGCCTGTGCGCGGCTAATTGGTATTGCTCCCAATTTCTTTCTAATTTTGGCAACACAGGTGTCAATTTTATTGATCCAAAGAATTAAGAAATGAAAGTGATTGGTGACCAATCCATTATTAATGAACTAGGTAAGAACAACAGCCTGTTTTCGTGTTGGGGTAGGATGACTTTAGATTATAGCTAGGGTTTGTTGGATCTGATTTCTGGTGACATCTTTTACTTTGTTAATTCTTTTTTCACACACCTAAATTTGATTCCGTATCATCACTCCGTTAGGGGTGCACTCTGTGCTCTTCGACGGGTTTATCACCACAAATCCTGTGGGTCCAAGGGTAAAAAAAAAAAAAAAAAAAAAACCCATCACCCAACTCCTGGGTCCCTCTGTATTTATAGTGGTAAAGCCGTCAGAGAGCACTCTGTGTTTCCTCGAAGGGTAGCTGATTCGGACTCCCTAAATTTATCGTGAAGGGTTAATTATATTTTCATACAGGGGTGAATTCAGGATGCAATATTGAGCGGGTCCGAAAAATAAAAGCCAAATGACCTTACTGTTGGAGAAGCACTAATGCTTTTTTACCACACATTATTTGGGCCCTTATAAAACCCATTTGGGATCCTACCTCTAAATTATTTTATTATATTAAAAAATAAACTCATATATATTTTGTGGGGCCTATACATTTGAAAAAAGGGTAAATTATTGATAATGATATTTTTTTCCCGACATAATATAAGTAAAATTAAAGTAATAATAAATAAATAAATAAAATATATATATATATATATATACACATACACACACGACTTCAACCCTAAAAAGTTAGATGTAAGCAAAAATTTTATTTGGTAAGAAATGTAAACCAAAATTTTTTTTAGGTAAGAGATGCAAACCAATGGTAATTAGTTATCTTACTAACTAAAGACATTTTATTCACAATATAAAATCAAATAACAAAAATTACAGAAGAAATAAAGAAACATAGAATATAAAATCAAATAAAAAGAATAAAAAAAAAAAGGGAGAAAAAGAGAAACAATAAATAAATTGAGAAAGAAATAGAGTACCCAATTGTGGAGTAGATTTTTCCCCAAATTTTCTTAACCCACGCTTACAGAAAAGGAAGATAATAAATAGGAAGAAAAGAGGAGAGAGGATGAACCTCATATCCAAAAAAAAGAGGAGAGAGGAGAAAGGAAAGAACAAATAGGGATTGAGGAGTTAGTTTTTAATATGAGTCGTCACAACCTACAAGAGAGTCTAAAGAAAATGAAATATACACAGAGGATGAGTTCCACAGAACTAAGTGAGTCTAACATATCATACATCATGCATTCATCATGTACACACACATATCCGCATATACGGTCGATAAATAAAAGAATGAACATGGAAACATGAATTTAATTCCTACCCTCATGTAGTTTATATAGTAGACACACTTTAAGATAAACACCAGCCTCTTCTGGACAGTCTCATCACTCTCCCTCACAGCACTTAAGCTCGTCTGTTGGGTTCACCACAGTAGTTGGGTCCTGTCACATCAACCATGGCTGGGGATTAGGTCAACTCTCTCTCGCATCACCATTGGTTTGAGAGCTGGCGCGTGTCAATGATTTACTTTAGACCAATGCAAAGTCACTATGTCTCGTGCTACATGTGATCCTGATACCTTTCCTCATGCCTAAGCGCCCTTTTGGTTCGATATCGTTCTCACCTAGGAATGGTGTTCCTCACGCCGCTTAACCGCAGTCTGTTGGTCTACCATTCCTTAACCTTGTAATCATCTACATATGCTAGGGTGGATGCCATCATGTCCCCTCACACCGCCTAACCGCTGTCTGTTGGGCGATCACGAGGCCCGTTCTAACACATGTCACTATACCACTGCATGATACTGTGGGTCTGTTTGATGCACACAAAATCCCATCCACTGATATCATGGGTCACTCGGCTTCAATACCCTTGCTGAAAGGGTAGTAGCACTCACGAGATTCTTAACCAATGCATCTAGACAAACACATCGACTATGAAAAGTGCTGAGGACATCAGAGGACAGTGTCCCATACCACAGCCCCTGATAACCCGAGCTAGGAATACCAAGATAGGTAAACTCCATTTCACAGTCACATACATTCATATGCATCAATCAAGTGAAGTAACCAATCACATAATACATATGATTCACATTTAATCATTCAATCAGAAATATAGTATGATACGCAGGATTATCGAGATTATAGAAGGTAACGGCAATTATCATGAAATATTACACTATTCACAGTCCAAACACACAATAATATTACATAATATATGCGATGTTGTCCTCACCTGTTAATCGAGATTTCATGCGTAAAGTCCCACAAATTCACAAAATTAACGAATGTCCAAGACTCAGTTAACCTTGCAAATAAATAGGATAATAAGATTCATATCGGGATTCAATTTGAACACAGATCAAAAGTGGGTTAACTGGGTATTAATTCCGATTCAACAAGGCTGGTCAACTCAGCCCCAATCAACCCAGTTAACTTGGCGGGCAGCTCACCCAGTCAACTCGGTCGAAAGTGCTTGGTTTTGCACGAGGTTCAACATAGACATGCGCAACAACCATACGAATCTCTCTACGGAGTCGAAAAACTTACCCCTCAACCTAGGCCTACTAAAAACACATTTAAATAAAATTACCGATCAAATACATCAAGAAATTTACCCAAAATTAGGTGAGGTGAAGCAGCCTTACCTTCTTACGTGATCAAACTTCCAAATCGTGATTCGGCACGTCGAAACACACAAAACCCACTTCCCTAAGCTTGCTCCTCTCTTCTCTCTCCTCTCCCAAATGTTCAACCTTCAAAAGAGCTCACAAACGTTTGTGAGTGAGACTTAAGTTAAAAAGGCAATTTAATAGGTAAAAAGACCATTTTGCCCTTTAGTGGAGAGAACCTTAGGATAAATTATCCAACCGTCTCTATCCAACCGCCCCCATAACTTCTTCATCCAAAGGCCAATCTTGATGAGTTTCGGAGGGTAGGTACCTTACACAATTACCTACACAATGGTATAATTTACCTGAGATTTTAAGTCCTCTTTCATAGCTTTCTGGGCACACCAAAATCTCACTTTAATGCCTTCGGAGTAATTTCTCTCTCCTGGTGAAGTCAAACAAAGTGGCCAGATCTTCATCACGATCACTCAAA
Source organism: Hakea prostrata (assembly GCF_041222555.1). Lineage (NCBI taxonomy): Eukaryota > Viridiplantae > Streptophyta > Magnoliopsida > Proteales > Proteaceae > Hakea > Hakea prostrata. The sequence goes on from NC_142603.1 coordinate 13,272,320, forward strand.
TCCATGGGTTTGATCCCCGGACCTTCGAGTTCAACTCTGATGATCCAGAGTTGATCTCTTCATGAATTCCGGGTACGCGGACTTGAGGTACCGAGTTAGAAATTTAGGGGATCTCACAAAAAGAATAACCAAAAAAAAAAAAAAGAAGAAGAAGAAGAAGAAGAGAGAGAGAAAGATAAACGATAAATAAATTGATAAAGAAAAAGAGTACCCAATTGTGGAATAGATTTTTTCCCCCCAAATTTTCTTAAGTCACGCTTATAGAAAGGGAAGAGAATAAATAGGAAGAAAAGATGAGAGAGGAGAAAGGAAAGAACAAATAGGGATTGAGGAGTTAGTTTCTAATTATGAATGGCATTTTGAATACCTAATAAGATTTTTTTCAAAAATTTCCTTTAACTCACGTTTATAGATAGACAGAGAAGAGAATAATAGGAAGAAGAGATGAGAGAGAAGAGAGGGGAGAATAAATAGGGGTTGAGGAGTTAATTTTTAATTAGGAATGACATTTATACCCATTATTTTATTTTTAAAAATTGTGCTCAATGTTGGGAGGGCCAAATAGTGACATTTCACATGTGGGAAGAGAAAAAACTGGAAAAATTAAAAGAATTATTATAAAAACTAGAAAAAATAAGGGAATTCGTATGAAATTTTTAAAACATGCCCCCCTCTCGGTCCCCTCTATAGGTCCGCCCCTACTCTCATATGCTATATCCCAAAAAAAGATAATGCCTATGAAGTCTCTGACTTTAGACATATTAGCCTTTGTAATGTTAGTTACAAAATCTTCGGTGAGATTAAAATCTCTGCTATCTCTCTTTATATCTCCGCTCTAAGGGGTGTTCGTTCCAAGGAGGCAGATATTGATAATATTTTTTTGGCACACGAAATCATCGATTTTATGTCACATACCAAAGGTAAGACAATCTATGTAGCCTTGAAGTTTGATATGTTTAAAGCTTATGACCGTGTCGAATGGTAGGTCATTGGTAATATTTTTTCTTTTTTAGGCTTCGACCAAAAGCAGTGTAGCTTGGTGAGTAAGTTAATGTCGTTGTTTCTTTCTCAATTAAATTAAATGGAAATCATCACCTATGGTTTTTGGGAATTAGAGGCCTCCGACAAGAATGCTTGCTAAGCCCTTACTTCTTCCTTTTAATCATGAAAATACTATCTAGACTCCTCAAGGAACATAGAAGTCTAGACATTTTCAATGGTTTTAAAGTGGCAAGACAAGCCCTAGAGATCTCGCATCTCTTTTTTGCGGATGATACATCTTTGTTTTTCTGAGCAGAAAAAGATGATATTCTGACTATTAAAACTTCTCTTGAACTTTTCTTTGACATCACAGGGCAATAGATTAACCTTGAGAAAATTGGTGTTTTTTTTTTTAGTTGGAATGTCAAACAGAAAAATTGATCCCAACTGCTATATTTATTGGGAGTCAATGAAATGAAAAATGAATCATTGTATCTAGGTACCAATCTATTGCAGGGCAAAGCAAAGACCAAGAAAAAGCAAAGACCAAGAAACTCAATTTTATCTTGCACAAAATCAAGTCAAGATTTGCAACATGGAAAGCCTGTAACCTTTCTTTTGCTGAAAGGGAGGTGCTCATCCAGTTAGTCCTACAACCAATGTCACTTCACCACATGCAATGTTTAGATTCCAAAATCTATCATCAAGCAAATCGATTCACTCTGCTAAAATTATGGCTAGGGCACCCAACCAAAATGAAACAGCTAACTATGGTTTTATGGGATAAATGCTATCAAGTGAAAGAAGTGGGTGGACTTCGATTCAAAATAATGGAGGATGTAAACAATGTACTATTGTTGAAACAAGGTTGGAGACTTCTATTTGAACCACATTCTTTGAGGGCTATAACTCTCAGAGCTAGATATTTCTCCAACACAAGTATCTTTCACCCAAAGGTTAGAAAAAAGGGGGGGGGGGGATCATGGCCTTGGAAGAGCATTTGTAGTATTCTCTCATCTCTGCAACAAATGGTAAGATGCCAAATTGGAAATGGTAAAAATACATCTTTCTGGTATGATCCATCGCTACCACATGCTACAACTATTGCAAACCAATTAAAGCCCTGACAAGGACATATGGGACATCAATGATTTTCATACATGCTCCAAAATGTCCAAACAAAGAGGGAGTATCTCCCTTCTCTCCAAAAACTACAATTCAATTTTTAGTAACCTCACTCTTTCCTCCATAGATGATAAGTGGATACCAACAGGAAAATTCTCTGCCAAACTGGCAAGCAAAGCATTGATGAAACAAAAACAACCCATGATACTATCAAATTTCTCAACATGGTGGAAATTCTTTTGGAAATTGCCCATTCATCCTAAATTTAAATCCTTGTTTTGGCATCTACCGAATGTAAGTGTGCGAGTTAAGGTTGTTTTATCACAATGGATGGTGATGGACCCTACCTGTGAGCTCTGTGGGAAATCAAAAGGAACCACATGGCATGTATTTTTTTTTCTTGTGAGTGGACCAAAAGGATTTGGGTGGCTGGACAACCTAGGACTCAAAACAGAATTCTTAGCACAAAGTTTACTCACCCACTGGTGCAATATGATTCTAAATCATGCACAACTAGATTACAAAACAAAATGGTGGTGCTTGTCCAATTTCATCATAACATGCTATTTTATTTGGGTAGAAACGAACAATTCAATTTTCAAAAAACAGCAACCAAATCCCTACATGATTCTCAACAATATTAGTACATGGATAGCTAGTTTGAATTTGAAAAAAGGATTGTTAGAGATGGTAGAAGAAACAAATTCTAAACACCTCTATTACTCAAGATAGTAATGATTTATATGTAAATTACAATCTGAACTTACCAACCTTATTGTGTGTGGGATATTTTGCCAATCTCTAAAAAAGGCCGGTTGGAGTGTGGGGATTGCTACGGAAGTTGACATCATAAGTTTAGGTGATGGAAGAACAACTGAAGGTGATGAATTAAAGGCAACACTCATAGCAATTTGGTATGGATTACAGCAAGCAAAAAACTTACAGATCACCATTAAGGAAATATGGTGCAATCAACCAACAGTAGTAAACTTACTATCCAAACCAGATCAGGTCGCTTGGCCTTTTATTTATACACCACTTTTGGTGAAAATTCTATTTGAGGCAAATTGTGCCTTGTTTTGTAATTTTAAATCACCCATCCTCCTACAAACCCTCACTACTATATATATAGTAATAACCTAATACCTAACTCTACAAACCTCGGCTACAGTTCTCACCGGATGCCAAGTTGTAACCTTTCAAACTATCCTTAATGCATTTTGTTTCTATGATCCCACAAAAAAAAAACTAGTGTTTGTGGGTCAATTTTTAATGATAAATAAGCTGGAAGAATTTTGTTTAAGGTTTTAAAAGGGTAGTTTATGAAATATAAATTTCTTTTTCTTTCTTTTGATGTAACATGAAAAATGATACTAGAATCTTATGTGGTTCATCCAAAAACTATGTCCACAATCAAGTAACTACATTGGTTTTTAGTACAAAAAAGAAGTTGGTTTTATCCTTGTAGAATGAGGATAAACCCTAAACCTAGAATAGGCTAGAATGCCCATTAACTAAACTACCTCATAATGGTTGAGAATTTGAAGATCTCGATAATTTGAATACGACCATAGCCCTAGTGGTGGTGTGTTCTCCCTTTTTTTTGCCACCTAGACATTATTAAATGTTGAAATGAGCTCTGGAATGTTCTGGATTAGCGAAATGATCTACCCAATAAAACCTCATTCTTTCATTGTAGTAGAAACTAATTGTTTTCATTCCTTTCTCAAGCGCCTAGAATTATATACATCTTTTGGGGGTTTGCTACTGCTATTCGTTCTCTGCATCAATTTTTCTAGAATTTTGTTTCAGATAATTGGAAAGTGTTGCTCCAAAATCCTGCTTGGCGATGCAAGTGAATTGACTTGCAAATACATGCTTGACCTTTTCATCCCTTGTTAGAATCTTTGTTTGGCAGCGCAAGTGATCTAGCTAGGGTTTGTTGTTTTTTTTGATCAAGAACACTTTTGTGGTCGATTCTTAAGGTTTGCAACGATTTTAAATTTCATCAAGTTGCCATGCTCAACCATGTTCTTTGTTTGAGAATGTTCTGTACTCGAGAAATCTTACCATTTGCTTCCCCTTAAGCATCGTGACTTGAATTGAATTTTCTCATTAAGCAAAAATATACCTTACTTAACTAGTGAAAGTTTCATTTGCTCAAGAAGCAAGAAAACTTGAATTAATGCTTCTATTGCTAGTAAGTGAAGTAATATTAGGGATAAAACCCTTACAAGAAATGAATCAAAATTGCTTAAAGAAAGGCAAAAAATTGAAAAAACTATGGATAGTATTTTTTGAGATTACTAGAATTCCATGATCGAGGAATCTCTTGTCCAGTTTCTAGATCACGCAAATGGTAAGCTCCAAGGGCGATCTGTTGGATGATCTCGTTCATCTCCAGCAGTTTTCTTTTAATTTGTTAAACTAATCGATGGTTGCAAGCTGGGTTTTTTCCCCTTCCTTGTGGTGCATCTCCTTTTTTGACCTCATGTCCGTCATTTTCGTTCGAGTCATCCCCGACTAGCAATTCTGATCTAGTGTGCATAATGGCTTTTTGATTGGCTTTCCCACAGACGGCGTCAATTTGTTGCTCTAGAATCATGTTCGTTAGCGCAAGTGAATTAATTTGCAAAAACATGCTTGACTAGTTTGGTCGAGTAACACCTCCGACGATCAAATTAGTGAAGCACACAACTTTAGATGAAAGCAAGTTCAAGATCTCAACGCTAGTGGGAGTAACTCAAGAATGCGTACCTTGTCATCATGAGGGTATGGGTTTACATAGTTTTCAAGAGGTTACCCTTCTAGGATGTAGTAGTGGTTGAGTCCGACTTGGATTCCTTAAACAACTAAAACTCCATAACTTGATTAGAACCCTAGCTAGATGTTTTATATATGCTTTAACAAATATGGATTCGTCAGTGATCCGAGCAGCACTTGGTCGAACCGTGCTTAACATGGTCAGGTTTCATCTATCCGACTCAATCAAATTTATCAGCATCAGAATTGAAAGGATACATATAGTGGTGCTGGAATTGAAATTCTGAGTTTGAAAAATGAGTTTTAGTGGAGTACCCAACTCAAAGATTGTGACATAAAAGATGAATATGTGGAGATTGATGAATCAGTCGCTTTGTTCTCTCCTAATGGCAGACTTGAAATGAACATGTCAGCTTAGTTGTAGCTTATTACTTAATCTCACCACTCACTGATATGTCCTTTTGTCTCTTTTCTTTATCCATTTTTTTCCACATATGGAGTGAAGCAAATCCATTCCATACCCTACCTTTGAGGCTAGCTTTTGTCTAATCAAGTGCAACATATAGTTTGAACAGAATCCATGGATTACTAATCTTTCTCATTGTTAGATCTCTTGTTCCTTTCTCATCCACTTAACTGTTGAAGTGAAAAAGATGTGACAAATATCTAGGTGTATCTTCACAACTAAAGCAATCTGGGTGGAGAGATCCATTGAATCAACCTTTTACCGAAAGCCTGATGATATCTTTGCACCCAAAGCTTAACATTACTCCTCTCTTAAAAGGGAAAAAGTCACTTATCCTATTCTATCCAGTTTTTGCTATCCTCATGAAACAGAATAAAGGTTGGACAGATAATCTCAGTAGATCACCTGAATTCAGCAAACCCATCTCCCCAGCCATTGAAACTCATCACTAGTTTGACTCTCTCTCTCTCTCTCTCTCTACTGAGTTGGGTTCAAGGAGAAAAGTGAATATGGTGATAGATATGTAGGCCGAACAAGGCAGAAGATTGAAAGATAACAAGAAGAAAGTAAGCCATTGGAAGATCTAACAAGCTAGATCTTCACATCATATAGGCATATACGACTCTCTATGAACCATTACTATTGTGAAGCACACGAGCAGGACATAAAGAGATAATGGGTATCTCTTTCAATTGGCTAAAATCACCGCATATGTAGAAAAAGCTGACTCTCCTGTTCTATCCTTGGAACATACGGCGGCTTATGACCCCATTTCACTTTCCTGCATAGATTTGAGATAGAAACACCCCATAGGCCCACCTGCTTAAACCTGCATGAAGAGAATGATAAGGTTGTCATCTTTGACAACTTATCAATTATTCTAGTTAAATGGAAGGCTAATTCACTTTGGATACTTTGATCCTCCACAGCCAAAGCTATTCAGGGTTAGTGGATCCCACATCTACAGGAGTTCTGATTTGGGTAAATATACTCTGGAAAACCGTGGAGAGATCACAACGCAGTCAATTTTCTTTCCAGCTCTTGTTGTTTATTTTGTGGGCCAATATGATCTTCTGGGTCGTTCCCTTCTGTCTTCAGATAAGATACGTGATCATGTATTGCAGATCTCTAGCCCTCTTGAATAGGTTTTAGAATTTTTGACTTATTCTAACAGTGACTACTGAAGATCAAATGCATGCGTGGATAGCTCTTGCTCATCACTAAAAAATATCCAATCCAACACCTTCAGGTAATCGAGTTAGAATCAGAACAAGAAGGTCAAAAACCCTTATTCATATTTCAAGATCTCATCTCCAATTCAGTCATCCAAGTTTGATTTTTTTGTTTGATTATGTCCGACTTTATCAGGAGAGAATATTCGATATTTTCGTGTATATATCAGTGGTATCAAAGAGAGAAGAAATTGGTGATCATAAGAATTGTGGTGCTCAAAATTTGTTCCACACTTGAGAAGCCAATTTGTTGATTACATGTCCATCCATCTTTTCTGGTTGGTGCAGGTCATCTCTATCGCACATTCTCACCTGTCATCCATTACCTCCAACACTATATCTGGAAATGAGCAGCCATGGCTAGGGTTCCCATCTGTGGGGGAGCCTACCATTATGTACGGTTCATTCATTCGATCCTTCCATGGATTCTCTCTCCTTTTCATGCTATACATCATTCTCATTCAACATCACCAATAATTGTTACTTCAAATCTCTCTCTCTCTCTCTCTCACAATGTCATTCAGATGCTCAGCATCACTTGGGCAAGTGCTGACTCAACCCTAATCTTATGTTGCATCTCCAACATGAATCTTAGCTTAATATGTAATATAAGATTACAAACCCAGAAAGCTATAGTTAGGTAAAGTTTAGTTGTTAGTAAAAAACAGAATTGCTTTTTCGAACATAGCTGATGTGAGCTATTGATCAATAATGGATTCAATAATACAGTAACATGGTCGCCCAAGTGATCGATGAGAAAACATGAACTTGGTCTTCCAAATGGGGTCGGTCGATTAAAGATGGTGTGGCGAAGGTCACTGAGGTGTAGAGCACCTGCCAGCTATAACCAGCAATAGGGTTTTCCAAGAACACTCGCGTCCCCTAGGCAGCCACACAACCCGTGCTCTCTGCTACTTTTATCCAAGTGTTTCCTCAACTCATCAATTTTATACCACTATTGGTAAAGCCTGATCTCAGTTTAATCTAAGTAATATTGATTTTTCACCATTGTTGGTGAAATTCTGATAGTTATTTATCAAGTAATGTTATGTTCTAACTCGTCTTCGAAAATGGACTTGCACTGACATATTTTGGTGGGCAACCCAAATGACCTAATTCTGGAGATTTGCGATGAAAACAGAGGGCTTGAGCTGATAGTGTTGTATGGTATTAACCCAACCCTTTTACCCAATTGAAGTCTATGCATATGTATCTCATGTTTGCCAACGAGGTCATTGTGAGAATTTGGATTTTTGCCTTTAAGGTTTTTGAATTCAAATTTTGCCAACGAGGTCATTGTAACCCTCCATGGTGTATTCAGCAAACCTTCATTTATCTTCTATACATGTGAGAATGGTTTGCTTTGGTTTCTCTTTCGCCAATCGTTATTCTACCGCACTGATAATTCCTAACAAGTTTACACATTCTGTATAGAGGAATTTGAATTCCAATTTTGAATATCCTCTAAATTCTAATCACCTGATGGTTTTGTGTTTGAATCAAGAAATCTGTGATTAAGATTAGAGCTCAAGCCTGAGAAATTGTAAGAGAAGTGCAGAGCAACATTCGGGCCAGACAATCAAGCCCAAGGCAGTCTAATATGGATCTCTCCTAAGACCTAGGTTTTCTGTAAATGCTGAGTATGTAACTTGACTGCAACCCTGGGATGTGTTTGATATGCATTCTCGAAATGAATTCTGGCTCTAAATTCTAGAGCATATTCTGAAGCTATAATTTAGAGAAACGAGTTCTCAATACCAAGAATTTTTCCCAGAATGTATATGGCTTAGATAACCAGGGTTCAGAGCACAATTTGTCGCAATGGTTGATGTTGAATGTGGCTTTTGACAAATGAGAAATCCGGTTGTTTTCTATATAACCAACTGTTGGGAATTCCCAAGATCTCTTCTGTTTCCAAGGTGGAGATGAAAAAAGAACAGCACAAAACAACCACCAAAACTGTCAAAATGAAATGGTAACATTCTCCCCTTCCATTTCTCCTAGACAAAAATTACTTCAAATTTAGCACATAAATTTCTTTCAACATAATTCCTAAGATCAGCATCCTTGTTGAATCTGAAAGTGTATAATGCTTGCTTCTGTGTCATGCCAACTGGATATATTCTGTAGATTTTAAGTTGAGCCCCTCCTCTGATGCTCTCAGGTCTTTCCTCTTTCCATATTGGTATGTGATTCAGAGAGTTGAACTTATTGAGAACAGCAGACTCCAAGGCCATCAAGGTCAAATTGCTGGACCTGCCCATAAATGAATAGGAATGAGAGAATTTCTTTCTTTAAAATTATAAAAAGATCATATATGTTGGGCCAACCAAACTAAACCATAAGTAGAACCAAGTTCAAGCTCCTGGCTTTGAATCAGCAGAAAACTATATCTACTACATCAAAAAGTTAAGCCTAAAATACACAGAACAATGTTGACCAGAGAAGAAGCATATATATTACCAGCATGATTGGGGCATAAAAGGGAGTTGAGGATACATTAGTCAACCATGGGATCGAGCACTAATCAACCTCACCGAATGAGGATAGAACATCTCACTGGAAAACGCCATAATGAATTAATTTCTTTCTTCCTCTTTTTTTTTTTTTTTTTTGGGGGGGGGGGGGGGGTGTTAGAAAAATAATACCTTGATTTGGTATGCAACAGAAGCTACTTTTAATTTGTTCTGAGCCCACAAAATGGATTCAATAAGTTCCTACCAAACATAGGACAGGGTGAGGGATATTTAATTTTCATTGTTTTAAAAATGATTTTCTCTTGAAATAGTTTTCTAACAGACCCTCTGAAGCATTAGTAGGCCCCATGAATGGGACTTGGAACAATGTTTCTATTTTCAACCTTTGTACCAATGCTTGGTAATCAAGATCCTTTTCCTATCTCCCTTAAAAAAAATATTGAGCGTCAGGAGGATCAGTAGACCCAACATCCCCACAGTTATGAGAAAGCATTTCTACTGCCTAACACGTAAGGTCATAAATTTAGTCAACAGCCAAGAAAATGAAAGGAAAACATTTTATGAAGCCATGGAGGATGAAATTACTGGCAGATGCAAATAAAATCCAACTGGTAAACCAGAGCCAATAGTATGCATAAATAAGTAGTAATAGAAGGCTGGAAACGAGGATTACCTCATGAAAATGGAATCCATATAAAACCTCCCTCTTTCTCGCACATATAGATGATAGACAGTTTCTGTCCCTTGGATGCACTTGCAGGGACGTTTCTGGTTCTTTTCTTCACTCTCCCAGATCCTTGTTGCAAGGTGAATGCAAAGGCGGCAAGAGGAGTGGACTGCAGCCATATCCACAAGAGCCTTGAAAGAATCAGATGGGCCCTCATACTTCCACCTATTGGATGGTTACACGTTAGCCTCAAATTCCATTCGGCAAACCAGATCAGAAGAATGAGAAGTTACACGTGTAACTGAATTATTATCCACACCTGAATAATCTCTCTGTAATCAATGAGGGAAACAAGCCAATGTGATAGAGTCAATCTCCTATAAAAGCCTAAATTGTTACCTTATGGATTGATTATACGCATCAGTATTTTCCGCAAGGTACTTCATCGTCTTGGCAACTGAAGGAAGATCACTAATCTCCTTAATATGCAAAACCGAACCAATCGATGGGGCAAATTCTTGGATATTTGGAGCACCAACAACCACAGGGACAGATCCTACGATTTTATTTTAATGAAAAAAAAAAAGAAAAAAAGAACGAGGAAGAAGAAGAAGAAGATTAGCAATACTGGCTTAAAATATTAAATTCAAGCAAACTTAAAAAGAATTCTTGTGCCTAATCAGAGTTCTGAATCCCTGATTCGCTAAGCTGGTCAAAGTTGACCTGGCCTTCAGAAAATATGCCAGAGGGCAGGCTTGGTTTTAAGACATTGGAGTCAATACATATAAAATACCCAAACATTCAAAAAAAATCCAGAAATGAAACGGAAATTCATGCATGGAAAAGAACTAAAAATGACATACCGGCAACCAGAGACTGGAAGAATTTCTCTGTGACATAATCCTCCTCCACAGAATTTTCAAAAGCTAAGCTAAACTTGTAACGCTTCAGTGTCTCCAATTTGTCCACTGTAAATCATTGAAAATTTTATAACCAAGTTGACTGGAACTGAATATGGTATTGGCACGTGGAATAGAAAAAGAAAATAAATTAGGAAGTTTGGTACTAGGAGTCGTAAACTCAAACTACAAAGACACTAGTCCTTGGTATTAGTAGTAGAAAACTCAAACTACAGAGACACTAGTCCTTGGTATTAGTAGTAGAAAACTCAAACTACAGAGACACTATTCCTATTAACTCCAAACAACTTTCTCGTACTTGATCATGCAAGGTAGCTACTCCCAGGTCAGCTAACATAATTGATCCATTCTCTATCCTTCCTTGTTATTACCAAATATAACTTCCAAACAACCAGTTAAAAATCAGAACAAAGGAAGAGAAAGAATTGAAGAACCTGACCCAGCGCAGAATCATGTGTGATTACTGCTGCTGCACACACACACGCACGCACGCACACACACAAAAAAAAAACCCAAAAAAGGAAAGAGACACCTAAGCAAATTAAGTCAAAAATAGGAAACTAACACTTGGTAATACAAAGCAACATATACGATGGGGATTCTCCCCCTATCATGAATACACCAAAGACTAATCTTAAGTAGCGAATTTTGTCCAAATGTTATTCTAGAGCAACAAATCCAAGTGTTCCAAGCCCTTTTTTCTTTTGCTGGGAGAGGGGGGGGTAATATGTGTGGAAAATAAGTGATTTGCAGGTGTTTTTTCACAAATGTGTGAAATCAATCTAGTTTACTGAGAATATGTTGAAATTTCGACCAAGAAGAACCAACTTATGGCATTTTTGTAACCAACTTTATGTCATTTCGATCAGATACCAATATCTCGGCTAGGATTTTTCATGTTTGTTGATTCATGGCAATCTCATCTTCGTACATGAATGATTGATGAGCATATTTATGTGTGGAATCTTAGGGCATAAAGCATGCATTTTACACACTAAATAGAGCTACCTTTTCTATTATATTTGCAGGTCTTAAGATTTCTTTGGAGTTTATGAGATACTTTGGATTATCAGGTGGGACACATGCAATTTTACATGTATGGAGTAAAGGAGGTCCACTTTAATTTCTTAATTGTGAAGAGGACCCAATTTAAGCATAATGGGGCGGAAGTGGATCGAAATGCAAACCTAGGCCAGATCAATCATTCCAAAGAAACTATTTACGATCAAGGGCTTAGGTTTATTTTTATTTTTTATTTTTTTCTAAAAAAATAAACCTAAGCCCTTGTACATATAGCATATAGGGCCCACGAAGTAGTCAAATATTAGGACCTCCTTCCACCTTTTCCAAATTATTCTAAGATTTTATGAAATCTTTTATTTTAGGGATAAATATTGTTGCCCCCCCCCCCCAGTTCTACACGTGTATTTTTATCGTTGATATATATATATAAAAGCACCCTATTGGTAGTAGGAACTTCCTAAAATTGTTAACATCAAATTAGACAATAAATAAATAAAAATATATTGGAAGTAGAAACTTTTTTAAATTGAACACGTTAAATTGGAAAGTAAATAACAAAATTAAAAATAACACAAAAACTTAAGAACCACTATTTTTTTATTACCAAATTGAAGAGTACATATATAAATTTGAAAATGAGTTTCCTTTTCTTTTCTCTCTTTCTTTTGACTAGAAAAGAAGATTATTTAATTAAGTCTAAGTTTTCCCTAATTACTGAGGATAGTAATGTAATTTAATATAAAGTGTAAATAAGTAATATAAAACCATAGGGTTAATTTGAGATTTTTAAATAAATAAAATATGACATGTCATCATTTAACTAACGGAGTTTAACAGTAAGGGGGCAATAGTAATTATAGGCAAAGTTGAAGGTTGCATTAGTAATTTCAAAAAGTATAGGGGATAAAGTAGTAATTAAGCTGTAGTATGGGGGACAATAGTAATTATCCCTTCATTTTATTAGATTCTTATTTACTTCCTTAATTATCTTTCTCTCTCTTATCACCTTCCATTATTTATTTATTTATTCTTACTTTTTTCTATCACTTCCTTTTTTTTTTTTTTTTAAGTTTCTATTTCTCACTTCCATTTTCCCTCCCCATTATCTTCTCCTCTCTTCTCCACACGACACATTCTCACACTTTATTTTATTCTATTTTCTTTCCTTTTTCTTCTCTCTCTTTCCAATTTCACTCTTTTTCCCATTCTTTCTCTCCCACTGTCTCTTCTCTCATGGATTCCTTTTTCATTGTTTTATTGATTTATTTTCTTTATTTCCCTACTTTCCTCTCTTCCATTAACTTGCTTTGATTTTATTATTATTAGTTTATTACTACTATATTTATAATTTTTTTGGATGGATATATGAATATGATATAAACGTCCCAAAGGGAAGAAAAGTATAGGGGGGAAAGAAAAAATTTTCCCCCTGTTCCTTAAGGTGTCTACAAGAGGTTATTATTATCATTTATCACTAGTACTATTGTTATTATTATTATTTATTTATTTCCCTATTTGCACCCCCTTCACCAATCCTCTATAAATACCCTCCCAAACTTAGACTTAGCTTACAATTTTCCTTCTCCTTAGTTTTGTTTAGCTATTCTCTTTCTTTGCATGCTTTGTGGGTTTCAATTTTTAGTTTCAATGTTTAGGCTTTCAATTTACATGTAATGCAATTAGTTCTTTTTAGTTGTTTCTTCCTTATGCAAGTGTAATTTAAATTTGATCAATGCAATTTGAGTTTCGTTCCCGTTCAAGGTTCTTCATGAGATTGTTTTTCACTGGGTCAAACAATTTCAGATTTGGTTTAGTCCAAATTTGGCTGTTATGGTCTGTTGAATTTCAAATCGATCATTTGTTCTAGTTATTACAAGATTTCAATGCAAGTAGCCTTTGTCAATAGTCTTCTTGTCCCCCTCTATTCCCACTTCTGTCTATCATTCATGTTCCTAATTTAGGAATTTACTTTTCAGCAACTTATTACTATTTCCCCCCCCCAAGTCTTTGATCAGAGATGCCTACGGTCGTGCCTCTCTTTGGTTAAGGTTCCCTACTCATTCATTGTTCTGTTTATTTATTGTTATGTTATTTTTTTCCGCATTTTTTATTATACCCCTTCCCTCGAACAGTAGACTGTAAGCTACGACAAGGGGTCCACGGTCAAATGCTTCTTAGCTGCACTCCCCTTCCCTTGATCTTGAGCTGACACTCAGATCACTTTCCTTTTTATTATTATTTTTTTATTTCATTTAATATATCTATTATTCATGCACCTTTTTATTTTAGATGTGTTTATTTTTATTTCCAATTTAGTTTTCATTAGATGCATGTTTAGGACCGCTAGTTTGAATTGATTAATTGAAAAATTCCATCTCTCTCACGTTACTTTAAGAGAGTAAAAACTAAGTGGTATACATCCTTGAGATCGACCCATTAGCTACATGATACCGTATGCTTGCAGTTATTTTTAATTTCACAAACAAGTTTTTTGCCGTTGCTAGGGAGGTATTATCTATTTGGATTTTCTCAATTTAGGTAAATCAAAGTGATTTTAAAAAATTTTGAAAAACAGAAAGATCCATTGTGCTTTGTGGTTTATTACTAGTATTATTTTACTTTTCTTTTTATTAGGTGGTTAGTGTATGTGTCTGGACTTGTGAATCTACCAATTGACTTATGCGAGTATCTACCTTGACCATGGGTGATGTACCTCCACCTAAGACTTAAAGGATAGGTTCTACCCTATTAGGATAACACAACCTCATACATAAGCTCACTTGTAGTTGCAGCCTAAGGGGAATAATTCTGAACTTAAGTTCAATTCATTACTACATTACCCCACTTTCATGGGTTGTCCTATAAAGACGCATATTTGTTCTTGAGAGAATTTAAAAAGGTATTCGTACTCATCAAGATACAACAACTCAATGAATATGCTGTTAAACTTATATGCATTCCCTTCTCACTATAGAATGGAGCAAAAAAGTGGCTTTCTGGGCTACCAACAAATTCTTTCACCACTTGGAATCAGTTAACAGTAGCATTCTTTAAGAAGTTCTCCCATTGCATAAAACAAATAAACTCAGGAGTGATGTTTTGCAATTTAGACAGAAGCCACAAGAATCGTATTCCAAACTCATGGAGAGGTTCTAAGCCTTCTCCAAGAATGTCCCCATGATGAAATTGAAAAATGGCACCTTTGGCAAATCATTTATGAGGCGATTGATTATCATACCAAGCAAATGTAAAGTTTATGTGTCCTTCAGGTTTTACTGCTCATGAGGACAATGAAAGAAAGGGAGTGAGAGTCCGCCCAAGAGAATGAAAGAGCAATAAGAGGTAGATGTTATTATTTGATGGAATAACTGCTAAAGAAGCTCATCTTGATAGCCTCATTAAGAGGATGGAAGATATTATTCTCAAAGCACCAAACCCAATCCATCAAGTCAATCACCAAGTTTCTATGTGCAATTGGTGCCACTCACTTAGACACATCATGAAGGAATGACCCAACACCTCTGGAGGCAATATTATTAGTAAAAATAAAAGTGGACTTTTTCAGAATAATCCATACACCGATACTTACAATCGACAGTGGTGTAATCATCCTAATTTTTCTTAGAACCATGGGAGCTCCAACTTCCAAAATAAAGAGCATTTTGGCACCCAAAGGACCAACTTTGCACCACAAAAATTTGCATCTACTTTTCCTAGGCCTAATTTAGGTCCTTAAGCCAATTTTTCTTGACTATCTCTCCAAGCACCTTACTAACAACCCCCTAGTTTTACAAATACTAGAGAAGCAATTAGAATTAGTGAACTAGAAAAGAATATGGCCCTTCTCATGACAAGTTATAACAATGTGGAAAGACAACTCGCCCAACTTGTCACAATTTCTAAATGAAAAGGACAATAGGAAAGTTACCTAGTCAACCAGAGCCTAATCCTAGACATCAAATGTTAGCTTAGTAAGGACTTCCTACCCCTTAGCTCAATGTTGTGTAGAGTCAACAACCACAAGGGCCTTTAAATGAGTGCAAAGCAATGTATGCTTAAAGTAATGGTCGAGAATATCTACAGGTCAGTACTCTTAGACCTCCACCATTTGACTTGCCCACTATTGAGGCTAGTACCATGCCTCCCATTTAAGGTTGGTCTATGGACCTGATGTGATTTTAGACGATTTAGTTGAAGAGACCCAAAATGGTTCTTTAGAGAGAGAGAGAGAATCCCTGACAGAGTCCATATTCCACCCTGCCCCTTATTCAAACTGTCTGGTTAATAAGAAGAAGACTGTTTTTATAGAGAAAATTTTAGATGTCTTCAAAAAGGTAGAAGTGAACATCCCTCTTTTGGATGTCATATACCAGATCTCTGCCTATACGAATATTTTGAAAGATTTATGCACTCATAAAAGAATTGCTAGTGTTCCCAAAAAGGCTTTCTTGGTAGGTAACATTAGTTCCATAATTATTCAACCTATAGCTGCCAAGTATAAGCGTCCACGGAGTCCTACCATAGTTTGTGTCATAGGCAACCTACATTGAACATGCCTTACTTGATCTTGGTGCAAGTGTGAATCTTTTGCCTTACCATGTATATAAGTAACTAGGATTAGGAGAATTGAAAGCAACTAGAACTACTCTTCAATTGGCAGATAGGTCTATTAATGGTTGAAGATGTTTTACTTAAGGTGGGAGAATTTATTTTTCCAATTGATTTCATTGTGTTATATACTAAACCTCTCAATCAAGGATTAAATCCCAATAATTTTAGGAAGACCATTCTTGGCTACCAGTAATGCATTAATCAATTGTCGGAATGGCCTCCTACAATTGTCTTTTGGAAGTCAAACTGTGGAGTTTAACATATTTATGATAGGGAAGCAACCACATACGAAAGAAGAGGTCAATATGCTTGAGGATTTTTTTGGATCTCCCTGATGATTTGGTTACTAACTTCGATATTGATTTTGATTCAAAATTCTAAGAATGTATGATTATGTTGGATGATATTAATGAAACTTTCTTTTCTGAAGTCTTAAGTCTTTACACTCCTTTAGAGCCTATTAGACCCACCCCTATCCATCTCCATCCTATACCCTCAACCACTGAACCCTTTAAGCTAGAATTAAAAGAGTTGCCTTCTAATTTGAGGTATGCTTTCTTAGGAAAAGAAAATACTCTTCTTGACATTATTGCCTCTTATTTAAATTCTGATCAATAGGAAGAGTTTATCTTGTTGTTGAAGGAGAATAAAGAAGCATGGCTGACATCAAAGGTATTAGCCCTTCCATCGTACAACATCATGTCCACCTCATGGAGGATGCCTAACCTTCTAGGGATCCTCAACGTACGGCTAATCCTGTGATGTAAGAAGCAAGTAAGAAAAAGATCATAAAGTGTTCAAATCATGATATCATCTATCCTATCTCTAATAGCCAATGGGTAAGTCAATTCAAGATTTCAAGTAGTTCCAAAGAAATCTCGAATTACTATACTACAAGTTTTTGACAATCAGTTGGTCCTACCCACATTCAAACTAGATGGCGAGTATGTATTGATTATAGGAAATTGAATGCCACAACTTGGAAGGACCATTTTCCTTTACCTTTTATTGACCAAATGCTTGAGAGATTAACTGGCCATGAATATTATTGTTTTCTTTATGGTTATTCTGGTTATAAACAAACCCCATTGCCTTAGAGGACCAGCATAAAACAACCTTCACATCCTTCTATGAGACTTTTGCTTATCAATGTATGCCCTTTGGCCTATGCAATGCACCTGTGACATTCCAAAGGTATATAATGAGTATCTTCTCAAACATGCTAGAAGTTTTTCTTAAGGTCTTTATGGATGATTTTTCTATTCATGGTTCTTATTCTAAATGCCTTCCCCATCTTAAATTGGTATTTGAGAGATATATAGAAAAGAATTTAGTTCTTAATAGGAAAAAATGTCATTTCCTGGTGAAAGAAGTAACTGTTCTTGGGCATGTCATTTCCAAAGATGGGATTAAAGTAGATAAAGCCAATGTGGACCTTAATTTAACCCCCCCCCCCCCCACCCGACCCAAAAAAAATCTGTGAAGGATTTTAGAGCTTTTCTAGATATGCTAGATTTTACCATCATTTCATTAAAGGCTTTAGTCAAATTGCAAGACCCCTCACCCAATTATTGGCTAATGACCAATCTTGTCTTCTCAATAGAGTCTTTAGAGAATTTTGAACATCTGAAAAGAGCACTAACCAATGCCCTCATCATTCAAGCCCCTGTTTGGACTGAACCTTTTGAATTGATCTATGAGGCATCCGATTTTGCTATTGGGGCTATTTTAAGGCAAATGATCAACAAGTTACCCCATGTCATCTATTATGCAAGTAGGACTCTAAATGATGCACAACTTAATTGCACTACCACTGAAAAAGAATTCTTAGCTGTTGCTTTTGCTTTAGAGAAAGTTTCGGTTGTACTTGGTTGGATCTCATGTGATTGTCCATACAAATTATTCCTCCATTCGATATCTTGGTCGGAAAAAGTATGTCAATGCTCGTTTTATTAAGATGGGTTTCACTTCTATAAGAATTTGGTCTCGATATTAGGGATAAGAAAGGAAGTGAAAATCTTGTTGCAAACCACTTGTCTAGGCTTCGTAATTCTATAGTTGATTCATCCCCAGTGACTGAGAACTTTCCTGATGAGTAGTTATTAGCGGTGTAGAGCGATTGTAAACTACTTGGTTACAAATGTGTCTCCTGACTATTGGTCCACCCAAGACAAGTACAGATTCCATTCATAAGTGAAATATTTCTTTTGGGATGATCCTTATCTATTTAAAATCTATCTTAACCAAATCATACGACAAAGTGTACTAGATTATGAACAACACCCTATTCTTTCCTTTTGTCACCATCAAACTTGAGGAGGCCATTTTGGGCCCACTAAGACAGCAGCTGAAGTTTTACAATGTGAATTTTATTGGCCTTGCTTTTTCAAAGATGCACTTGCTTATTGCAAGGCATGCTTTTTATGTCAATCTCTTGGGAAATTGAATATAAGAAACATAATGCCTCATAATCCTGTTCTAGTGGTTGAAGTTTTTTATGTTTGGGGAATAGATTTCATGGGCCCCTCCCCGAAAGTCCTTTGGAAATGAGAATATTTTGTCAGGCAATGGATTATGTGTCTAAATGAATATAAGCTTGTGCTAGTAAGATCAATGACCAAAAGGTGGTCATCAATTCTTAAGAAAGAATATTTTCTACTAATTTGGTATGCCTAGGGCTGTCATTAGCGATAGGGGAAAACACTTCCACAGCCGACCATTCAAGGCCTCAGTTAAAAAGTATGGGATTTCCCATAAGTTGGCTACCCCTTACCATCCCCAAATTAGTGGACCAGTGGAGGTTTCTAATAGGAGAATCAAACAAATTCTAGAGAAAACTGTGAATCCTAATCACAAGGATTGGTCCTATAGTTTGTTAGATGCATTGTGGGTTTATCAGATTGCATACAAGACTGAACTTGGTCAATCTGCTTATGGTTTGGTGTATAGTAAAGCCTATCATCTTCTAGTTGAGATGGGACACCGTGCTTTTTGGGCCATTAAAAAGCTCAACTTTGATTTGTTTGAGGCTCAAACTCATACAGAAGGATTAAGGAAGATGCTTATAACAATGCTAAGATTTCTAAAGAAAAGACTAAGGCTTTCCATGATAAACGCATCCTTAGGAAATCTTTCAAACCTAATGAAGAAGCTTTGCTTTACAATTCTAGATTGCACTTGTTTGCAAGAAAGCTTCACTTTCACTGAGAGGGCCATTATATTGTGCAGGTAGTGTATCCCTATGGTGCTGTAGATATTATGGATCCTACCAGTAGGGTAACTCTTAAGGTAAATGATCATCAACTGTAGCCATTCCTTGAGATGCCAAATGTTGATAATGTCGAGGACATGGATATCTATGAGCCTGTTTACACTGATCATTGAAAGGTATAACCCTCTTTCGCCTTGTCCCTGGTTTTCTTTTCATGCATGCATTGAGGACATTTCAATAATTAAGTAAGGGGGGAGGAATTCAACCTTCTTTGTAGATTTTGATTTAGGCTTTTGGTTAGAGTAAATACCCATTCTATTACTATGATGTGTGATAAAATTATAGTTATAAAAAATAAAAAAAAAAAAAAAAAAAAAAAAAGAGGAGTGTTTTGGGTACCATCAAGAATACATAAAAACCTTGTTGAGAGCAAGGTAACTTATATGTATCCTGAGATTAGGCTTCCCTTAGAAAAATAAAAAGCCATTAACTTAAGGCGTTAGACCATCTGTGGATCTTGTAGATCCTTATTCCTTTAGTTATGAGTTGAGACCAAATTTTCTTTTTGGCATGACACAAAGGAAAATTTTAAGGGAGGGAAAAAATGTAAGTGGGGGAAAAAGAAGAAGAAAAAAAAGAATAGAAAGTAAAATTTGAATTCCTTGGAATTGGATTGGGCACTCCAACTCAGGAATTAATGTGACTTAATTGAAACTCCTAAGAAGAAGATTGTTGAAAAAAACTCTAACATCACTATGTCTTTGGGCATATGCACAAAAGCAAAGCTACAAAGTAACTTGGGTTTCTGGTGTTTGCTTCATATTATTTAAGCCAACCATAGTGGAGTAGAGTGGAATTCACTACTCAAAAAGAAGGGGGGCGGGAATTAAAAAAGAAAGAGAAGAATGGTATGAAAAATAAATAAATAAATGAGTGTCATTAATGTCTTGGTGAAAATGTTTGGTAAAAAACACCCCAAATTAGTCCTTGGTCCCCTTTACTCTATGAGTCTTTTTGTCTGAAGCTTGAAGGAGAGGTTGTACTTGAAAGATATAAGGTGTGTTTCTTATTGAGATATATGTTTGGTCTCAAGAATCAATATAGTGTCATAAAGTTCTAGTGTGGGGGTTCTTGAATCAATTGTGAGGCGAATTGCCATAGTTATGGATTGTGTATTTGTACTTATTATTAGAATTAGAATTTGCATTGTTTAATTTTGAGCTAATTGGACTTTTGGGTGTATATTCACTGCAAACACTCAGAAGAAAAAACTCGTCCTTTAAGGGTAACCTAGTGGTTTAGAAGCTTGTTGCACATGCTAAGTGTAATTGTGATTCCTACAAAAGTTTAGGATTTTATTTATTTATTTTCATTTATTTGTTTTTGCCTTGCTCGAGGACTAACAACGCCTAAGTGTGGAGCAATTCTGATGAACACGTTTATTTGTGAAATCTTAAGGCATAAATCATGCATTTTACACACTTATAATAAAGCCACCTGCAGAGTTAACGAGATATATTCTGGATTATCGAGTGCCTCACAGACAATTTTACATATCAAGAGGTCCAGTTTAATTTCTCAGTTGCGAAGAGGGCCTAATAGTAAGCATGATGGCCCGAAGTGGATTGAAATGCAAGCCTGGGCCAAATCAATTATTCTAAAGAAAATATTTACAATCAAAGATATAAGGTGTGTTTTTTTTTTTTTTTTTTTGCAAAAAAGAAAAAGAAATTTCAAGTGTACATATGGGCCCACAAAGTAGTTAAAGATTAGGACCTCCTTCCAACTTTTCCAAATTATCGTAAGATTTTTTTATGAAACCTTTTACTTTATTAGCTTCTTTTTTACTTATTTAATTATCTTTATCACTTTCCGTTTTATCTTTATCTTTACTTCTCTTCTCAACTTGAATCATTCTCACACTTTATTCTATAAGTCAATCAAATCCCTTTTTCATCTATCTGAAAGTGTGTTAAGGTGAAGCTGAAGCTTATCCTCTCCTTGCTGAAGTCTTCACTCTAGTCTTGGAAATAAAGCCGAAGCATCGTCCTCCCCGCTATGTTGTAACAGAGCAAACAAAGCAAGCAGCTTCGCCCCTTGCCTTTCCTTCTATACAGAAAAAGTGGAAGATTTATTTTATTTTTCTTTCCTTTTTCTACTCTCTCTTTCCATTTTCATTCTCTTTTTCCCCATTCTTTCTCTCCCACTCTCTTATTTCTCACAAATTTCATTTTTTATTTTCTTGATTTTCCCTACTCTCTCTCTCTCTCTCTCTCTCTCTCTCTCTCTCTCTCTCTCTCTCTCTCTCTCTCTCTCTCTCTCTCTCTCTCACTTGTATTGCTTTCTAATTTCTTTCTTTCGATATTTACACCCCCTCCGCCAATTCTCTATAATACCATCCCAAACTTAGACTTAGGTCACAGTTTTCCTTCTCCTTAGTTTTGTTTAGGTCTTCTTTTTTTTGCATGCTTTGTGGGTTTCAATATTGAGGCTTTTAGTTTACATGTAATACAATTAATTCTTTTTAGTTGTTTCTTCCTTCTTTTTATGCAAGTGTTAAATTTGATCAATGCAATTCGAGTTTTGTTCCCATTCAAGGTTCTTTGTGGGATTTGTTTTAGGTCTAGCAAATTTAAATTTGGGTTTAGTCCAAATTTGGTTGTTAGGGTTGGTAGAATTTCAAATCAGTCAATTGTCACTATTACAAGATTTCAACGCACATAAATAGCCTTCGTCAATAGCCTTCTCTCCTCCCTCCATTCCCACTTCTTTACACCATTCCTATTCTTAGAAATTTACTTTTTGGCAATTTATTATTGTTTCCCTTCCCCCTGGGTCCTTGATTAGAGATGCAAATACTTGTGCCTCTCTTGGGTCAAGGTTCCTTTTCTATTTATTGCTTTATCTATTTATTGTTATGTTACTTCTTTTTTGCATTTTTATTCATACCCCTTTCCCCGATCAATGGACTGTGATGGACTGTAAGCTATGGCAAAGGGTCCACGGTCAAACACATCTTAGTTGCACTCCCCTTCCCTCGATCCTGAGGTAATACTCGGATCACTGCCCTTTTTATTATTTCTTTTTCCATATCCATTATTCTTGCTTTTATTTACTTATGCACCTTTGTATTTTACATGACGAATGGTTAGGCATGTTTAGTTTTATTTCCAATTCAATTTCGTTAGATGCATGTTTAAGACCATTAGTTTGGATTAATTAATCAAAAATTCCATCTCACTCTCACGTTACTTTAAGAGAGTAAACACTAGGTGGTATACGGTATAACTCCTTGAGATCGACCCGTTAGCTACACGATACCGTGCGCTTGCGATTATTTTTAATTTCACAAACAACGATCATGGGATGACCCAAGTCATATCCATATGTTTGCTTTCATATGTTAAATACAAAATGTTACTATTGATTTTGCTTGTCCCAATATCATTGATCTCCCATTGATCATTCAAGATTGATTCTACATTTTTCCTATTCTTTCCCCCATTAAAATAAACAAACAAACTTGAGTCCCAACTTAATGTGTCGACCTCATGGAACACCCCAAAAAAAAAAAAGGTAAGGGCAAAACTGAGGTCAAAACATAAGAGGACATAAAAATGGAAAGAGGAAGTGTGGGACAAAAAAATAAAGATAAGAATAAGAAAAGATGAAAGGAAAAAGAGGCACAGTGCAGCAAGTCAGGGGAATTTCAGATAAATAGGCTCTCCTACATAGATCATTGCCCTCCAATAGGCTCTATCTGAGATCATCAGGCCACCACTAGCAATTTTAGCTCCTTCACTAGGGATTATATCACTCCTAACTGGAGCATCCCTAGGCCTCTGTTGAACATGCCTATACCAACTCAAACTACTCTTTCCCAATTGGCTACTCTAAATTTTACTCTAATTAAAGCTCCCTTGGCCCTTCAGACTGTTCCAAACTTGAGACTCTCATGAGAATGGCTCTACTCGTATCTACCCATCTACATTTCTCTCCTATTATTTGTCCTCATAAGGCTTGTGTATTAATAAACTCTCATTTTTTCCCTGATAGGTGGGGGGTGGAGAAGGTGGCAGCCAGGAGGCCTGACCTCCAGACCTCCTGGTGAGTCTGGGCTTAACAATCAGCATCACCAACTGCTCTGGGGAGTTGTTATAAATGTCCTTGGTGGAGCTTGAACCTGAGATCTCTCATATGCATCGTCATAGTACAGGTACTTCAGAATAATTTGTACACTCTATGTTGGTATTGTTAGCAATCCTTGTTACCTTTTGCCTCAAGGTAAGATACAGGCACAACTAACAGTTCATTAACATACATAGACAACTCTCAAATAATAAATCATCTTTTTTCCTTCTCCCAAGTCCAAACCCCATAGGTTCATAAGCTATTTCAATCAAAGCAAGAGGAAACTCTCCTAATCCATTGCCCACACCCTGACATAAAACAAGTGCAAACTATGACGTAATCTTAGTTAAGGAAAAAAAAACAAAACTAATTTCTCAAGCAGCTTTGAACATTTCCAACTCCTTCATGAATAAAGTATTCATGTTCTTTTCAGAATTTCAGTTTTTTTCATGGTATCTTTTGCATACATCAAGTGGAAAGCTGAATTAGTCACAGAGAACATCAGAAGACAAGTTCATATTTGGTTTTGAAACTACAAGCTTAAGTGACAGGACCAGTACGTCCAGGTAATTGACATAAGTAACTCAATTGATCTTTTGCTTGATGTCATTCCTCCCAAAAGGATGGTGGGAAATAATGGTGCAGGAGTCAACCATGTAGAAACTAGAAATATCTTATCCGAAACCACAACCATATGGCAAGTTCATTAGATTAATTTCCCACAGCAAGGTGGCAGCATTTCATAATATTCATAATTCCCTG
Organism: Hakea prostrata; assembly: GCF_041222555.1. Classification (NCBI taxonomy): domain Eukaryota; kingdom Viridiplantae; phylum Streptophyta; class Magnoliopsida; order Proteales; family Proteaceae; genus Hakea; species Hakea prostrata. The sequence continues at coordinate 13,296,689 of NC_142603.1, forward strand.
TTCTGATTTTCAAGAATACCATGGGTTCTTTGAAGAATGATTCTTCCACTATTCTCAAAATCTCAGAATCCTTGAAGTATCCTCTAAAAAACGACAGATGAATTTTTTTTACTAGAATGTACACAACCACAAAAAAGAATAATAACAAAACAGTAAAAATCATAGTCAGAGTGTGCACCTTTTCCATCACGGTTCCTACGACAGGCACCATAAGAGTCTATCTTGATATTTAATTTTTGTAAACCGTCAAGGGCCTCCAGACGGAAGTTCCGAGCTGCACAATTGGAAACGAAGGCAGCTGCAAGGGCTTTCTCGGTTTTCAGTTGCACAGGTGCCATAATATCATACTCAGCCCATGAAAAATAACCAACAGGAACATCTGAAGAGAGACTAGTTGTCATCACAACATTGTGCCCTCTCCTAAGAAAAGAAATTCATCAAATCAGTTTATTGACTTGTAATTCATTTGCAAATTTCCAGCTTTATCATGCAATGTAAATACAAAAATCATAACGAAGGAAGCCTGCATGGGGATTGCTACCAGCATCATATTCTGTGACTTCTGTCTCAGGTTAAATAGCCCTCAAGTATCTGAAAACCGGAAATATTGAGCCCACACTTCATCAACACAATATGATGACTAGAAAAGGAGTCCTCTTGATAACATTGAACCAGTAGCAATTTTTCATCCATTTGCCAAAATTCTATGATTAGTCATTTACATAGGAAATTAATTCCACGTTCTTTTTATAACCTATCTATTCCCGCTCGGGCTATCACTGTAATTCCATAAAAAAGAATGACTTCACACAGTGAACAGCTTCAGAAAAGCGAGGCTCAAAGCTGTGTCATAGGCATGACATGATAGATTTAGTCCACTTATACTCACAACACAGGTTCTGTGGTAATTAATTCCTGTGGTAATATGTAATTAGTTACTAATTTTCATGTTCTTGGTTTGTTAAACAGTACTTCATCCCATAGAAGTATCACAAACATATTCTTGCAGCTGGATCTTGTATGAGAGATTGAATATACAATAAAACAGTGGTTGTCCTTGTTGATATCTGGTGCAATCGGCAACTGGGGGTAATGATCAGAAAAGTAACTACAGTAGCACTTGGCGGTAAAAAGAAGGGAGAAGGCAAACATATCTCAGGTCTTACGGAATCTCTCCTGTTCTGTTTGTCACAGGTTTTGGCAGCCAAAAGCAACTCAACTTTATTAAACAAAAACATATAGGGATAATTACTATTGCCCCCTTGTACTTTGGTTTTATTACTAAAACCTAGTTCTTATGAAATTCTTGTTGCCCCCCTCACTTTTGATGGTGTAAAGTGGCTGTTAACATTAAATATGTAATGCCTAATTTGCTAAGTGGCTGTTAACATTAAATATGTAATGTCTAATTTGCTAAGTGGTTGTTAACATTAAATATGTAATGTCTAATTTGCCCTTCATTAAAATTAAGAAGTCAAAAAGATGACACTACCCTCATTTATAGAAATCATATTGAATGCCAATTATATCCTTACAATTCATATTTTTAAGAATCAATTTTGGATTTGAAAGAGTACTAGTCGTCTCCATTTAAAATGTGATGAAGACCCAGAAAAGTTTGTGAATGAATTACCTCTTGAGATCTTGCTTCTTCGTCCCTAACTCCATCAGAATGTGTATCGTGATGAAGACGAACTATTTCATAGTGTAAATTTAAGTTGAAACAGCAAGAGCAGTGAACTGGGAGAAAAGAAATGAATCTGTTTGATTGTACTAATTTTTGGAATTTACACAAAAGAACAAAACAACAATGATCTCTGCTGCAGCGTGATACTTGTTAATGAGAGTCTTATTGTTGCACTAAAAAATATAATCACATAGATTTTTAGGTAAGGTTCATCTTTCATGGAATCATTATCTTGAAATTATTTTTCATTTTGTTTTCTTCTGAGAATTTAATTTGGGAATCGGTGGGACCAGACACTTATGGTTATTGAAACTCTTAAGCTCGACTTAAATTTTCCGACTTAAATTTTCCATCACAATGATGGAAGTTTTACAACAAAAATAGCATTTAAGATGTTAATTGATAGGAAATTTGGTAACATGCACAATGGTTAGCATATATTAGTTGATTTTCAGTTTCCAACTTTGAATTGAATTCGATCTTTCCTCATCTTCAGTTTCTATTTTGAGTTTTATTCAATCACTTATTTTCTTTATTCGACGCTTTCTTTTTAGAGAAGAAAACGGATTTCAGGTTAATTTGTTCCCATAGATAATTAAGGGTAGTATTGTAACTTGACAAAATGGTAAATAAGTAAAGAGATAATTCCAGGGTTATTTTAGGGATTTTGAGAAAATATAAAGACACCACATCATAAATAAACTAACGGAGCTTAAGGGTAGGGGGCATTAGTTATTATAGACAGAGTCAAAGGTTGGATTAGTAATTTTAAAAAGTACAGGGGATAAAGTAATAATAAAATCCAAGAACAGGGGGCAACAATAATTATTAATTGGGGACAAGGCTTGTCTATATATACTGAAAATTACTGTCCCATCCAGTGAAACTGAAACCTTTGAACCCTAGTTAATTTATTGTCTTACCCTTATTCCTAATGCCACTAGGAATCAAGGTCAAGCATTAATGTTGATCCTACCATCGGATTGATCTTAGATTTTAAGCTACTTGACGAAGTCAACCTCAGTTTCAACCCTATTTACCATCTGATTCTGTGTCATCGATAAACTTCCCAAATATGAGTTTATTCTGTGTGATTAAGTTCTTGTTTGGTTACTCTTTTGATCATTCAAATTCAGTACTACATTGACAAACCTCTCAGCTGCAAGTCTCGTATCAAAACTACGACTAGTTTCTAATTTTTAGCCTAGATTCCAATTTTGTACCTGCACTCTCGCACCCAAACTGCCCATCACATCAACCACATCTCTCAAACAAGTTTTATACCCACCAAGAGAGAGCCTCAATACAACTTGCAGTCTGCTCTGACCTGATGATCAACTGTTATCAGTAAGTCTCCCATAGAGGTTCAATTCCAAACCCAGTTTTCAGTCCCAATATGTGAAATCAGCAGAAAGACATGTACCTGAAGATTCATCAAAACTCTATTATCATCCTTCAGCCTTATTTCATACCCAAACCCCTGTGTAACCCAGTCCCACTCCCAATTTTAAACTGCTGTTTAAGAACACGACTTCTTTGTTCCACTTCAGTCTTACAACATCTGAACATATCTTAAGTTTGTATGATCCCTGCTTTAAGATCCTATTACGGTACTGATTTAAGCCTTCAATTTGTTCCTATATTAACTTCTGTTTTTTTTCTTACTAGGTCCAGCCTTTTCAAAGTCTATACTTTAGCACACTATAGATAGCATTAAGAAAAAAAAGGGGTAATTACTGTTGCCCCCTTGTACTCTAATTTTATCACTATTTTATCTCCTGTACTTTTTAAAATTTCTAATCCAACCTTTAACTTTGTCTAAAATTACTAATGCCCCCTTACTGTTAAGCTCTGTTAGTTTACTGATGATGTGGCATCTATATATTTTTCAAAATCCCCAAAATAACCCTGCAGTTATCTCTTTACTTATTTACTCTTTTGTCAAGTTATAATATTACCCTTAATTAACTATGGGAAAAAGTTAACTTTAAATTAACTTTTCTTTTCTAAAAAGAGACCACCGAATAAAGGAAAGATTTGTTTTTTCCTCTCTAAAAAGAAATTGCCGAATAAAGGAAATATGTGAATAAAAAAAACTTAAAATTTCTATTTTAAAAAAAAAACAAAAAAACAAAAAAACCTTAAAATAGAAACTAAAATATTAGGAAATATCAAATGTAATTCAAAGTTGGAAATTGAAATCACCTAATATATGTTGACCATTATACATGTTACCAAATTTCCTATCAATTAGCATCTTATATACTAATTTGTTTCTAAAACTTTCATCATTGTGATTGTGAAAAATTTAAGTAGAACATGAGAGTTCCAACAACCATAAGTGTGTGGTCCCACCAAAGCCAAAATTGATTCTAAAATATAAGATTTTAAGGATATAATTGACATTCAATATAGTTTCTATAAATGAGGGTAATGTCATATTTTTAACTTCTTAATTTTAATGAAGGACAAAATAAACATTACATATTTGATGTTAACAACCATTAACACCGTTAGAAGTGAGGGGGGCAACAGTAATTTCATAAAGAAAGAGGTTTGATTAGTAATAAAACCAGAGTACAAGGGGGGCAATAGTAATTATCCCAAAAAAAAATTCCATAAACAAAGCAAAGTCAATTATGAAGGTCTTTTGATTCCATGAAGCATCTAGAAAGTTGCTAGAAAAAACTTGGACAATTATAACAAGTCCAGTATGCAAAGAAAGCCAATTCAGACTGTGCTTACCCACCGTCGTGCCTGTTCAATGTTGATGTCTGGATAATACCGAGAAGATTCCATCGACCGCATGACGCTAGCTATCTGTGCCTCTTTAGACAAACCAAACATAGCATCAGGCTTTTTTCCTGACTGATCAACTCCAAACCTACATCCCACAGTGCAATTCTTGCACTCCTGAGGAAGTTTATTACATTAGCAGCTGGGCCTTAAGATATATTTAAGACACACCTAAATGAATACTTATCAAGTTTTGAAGTTACAACACAACTAGAGATCAAGCCATGCTTCCAAGGGATGGCAAAAGCAATCAGTGGGCTAAAGATTCGGCACAATTAAGAAACATACATTTGTAGCTGTAAGCTTTCCATTATTTTCATCAGGAAAGTTGTTAGGTGTACAGAAAACTGTTCATACTATGAGATGTGCATAGTATGACAGCAATCAAGTTGGTAACCCCTACCGTCTAGCAGTTTAGCACATATCTCTTTCAAGGAGGCAGTAGGAATTTGACTTCCCCTGGCAATTACGAGAGGAGCAAATAGATGAACCCAGTGCCAAAAGCTTCTGCAGAAGCAGAGCCCAGGGGGAGAGGGGTGCACTTCAGCATGCAGCCTTACCTCAGCTATATTTTCTGAGGTTGTTCTGATGCCTTGACCTCAGGCTACAATTGTGTCCACTAACCATTGCACCAAGGCCCGCCCCTTGCAAGAGGAAAATATTTTCTTAAAATTTAAATGCATATCAAAATCCATTAGGAATTTCAGTGGCATAAATTGATGATCCAAAAAATGATTTTATTCAATGAAATGAAATATGTTCTTTGGTGAAATAGATCAGGTCCCCCCCCTTGACTCAAACCACCAACAAGGGAGGGGGGGGGGGGATTGTACCAACATGATATTTGCAAAACAGCACTAGTCTAAGGTATTAAACTTTGAACTGAAACACAGATAACTTCTGTTTTTTGCATTGAATATCTTTCAGTCTTCCTGTTTATTATTGCCAATAAGTAACAATTCTAGACAACCTATCATTGGTTATAGAAATTATGCAAGTTGTTCTAGGATAGTCTCTCTAGAATTATTGTTTTCATGATATGTGGAGGAAAATCTTATAGTATAGAGATAAAATGGATCCATTTGTTTAGAATATTATTGAGAATGGCCTGTCCAAAATATTATGGCTGGATAGATGGCATTCGATAGAAGTATTTTGTACTTGTTGCTGAGACAAGTCAGCAATGCAGGCTCTAGCCACCTGTCCTTAGTTAATGGCATCCTAAACCCTCTAGATCCATTGACTTGCATGATACAATAAAGGGAGTCGACTCAGCTTTAGAGAACAAAAAAGAAGAGAGAGAAGAGGGGGGGACAATTCGTCATTGCAAATCTTATATAGTAGTTCACAAAGGTAATTCTAGTGAACTGGCTTTTTTGTACTATTCTGATCTTTAAGTGCAGGAAAAAAGAAAATTTAGATTATTCATCTCCATTTCTCTTTTTGTTTGGTAAAAGGATCTTTAATTAGAAGAAGGGCAAGAAAATGCCAAGACATCCTGAGTACAAGCTTCAAGAAGCCAAGGAGCGGAATTAGACCAAACAGTCCTACTTGCCAAGGACAGGGCCTTCCTAGCTAGATTATCGGCTACAGAATTAGCCCATCTAGAAACATAATGAACTGACCAAGAGGGTTCCAAAGCGAGCAACTGACGGATGTCCTCCACCACTCGAACAGCATCTATCTCCACAGGTAGAAAGGGAATTACAAAACACTTACTAAGTTTCTGCGAATCGCATTCAAAAGAGACTTTTTTAAAGCCTTCTCTCTCACACCACAGAATCGCCTCCCTTAAGGCCAATGCCTCGCCGGTGAAGATGCTCACGCCCTCGCACGAAATGGAAACAGCAGCAAGACAGATTCCACCTGAATCCCTGAATACGAACCCCAACCCTGCAAGATTTTCATTTTCAGCCATCGAGAAATCAGAGTTCATTTTAAAAGTCCCTTCAGCTGGCGGACTCCAGACCCTGCTCCAACGAGTTTCTGTCTCACCGACCTGCGCAGAGACACTCCAGATCCATGACCTCTCCACGATTTGATTTGGACTCCACACCAAGCCTTTGAAGCAGAGGTCATTCCTTGCTAACCAAATAAACCAGCAGGTGAACACAAAAATGCTGAGAACCTCCATATTCGCTTTGTTGTCTGGAAATTTCAGCTTTCCCCAGTTGTTTAGGATCTGGACCAGAGACTTCTGGTTTTGTGCTTCAAGAATGCTCAAGATTCCCATCCCGAACCAAACCACCCTTGATGAATCACAGTTGAACAGCAGATGGTCGATTAACTCTATTCCTTTGCAACATCTTCTGCAGGTAGGAACCACTTTTATCTGTCTGATTTGCAAATTCTCCCCAGTGGCTAAAGCTTGATTCATTGCCTTCCAGATTCTCTTACTAGAAGACAGACCCTACAAACCAGTTTCTTGTTGATAGGTGGGGAATTAATGAGCGTTGATTTGTGATGCTACGGAATCCTCTATTATTGCTTTTGCAGGTGTGCTTAGATGGATCAGCTCTTTCCATGGAGTTGTATCCTATCCTCTGAGAAGTGACTCTTATGCATTGAAAAAGGTTTCTATGTAGTGTCCCCATTCAGTCCAATTCCAAATTGACTGTTGACATGTTAAATGGAAAAACTAAAGGTCCCTTGCAATAAAGTGGTTGAAGAGCAAGATCCACCATTTGGCTGCCTCTCTTTCTTGAGTGGAATATAAGCATGTGCAAAGGAAGGTGAAATCAACCAGCAGATTACATAGCCTCCTTACCTACCGGTCATGTGGAGACACTTCTCCAACTGACTTTCCAAAAGGGACTCTGTAAATTGTTTAGGAGAGATGCTGATTTTTATCCACTATTGGTTGCAACTCCCTCATTTTTGGAACTTCTGTTGATGCAGGGTCTGTCTGGTCTTCTGTTAGGGGACTCCCATTTCTCTCTTTAAGCCTTGTTCTAAATGAGGGTTCTAGGTGGTTGCATTTTTCTTTATTTCTTTTTCATGTCTCCCATCTTTTCAATTACTTATTAAGAAAATTTTACTTGAGAACCTAGCTGAAGTTTTCTCTTCTCATTTGGCTAAGAGTATAAAAGTTTTTCTGGTGGTCAACAGCTCTAGTTGTTGGTTCCTCCCATTTCATCAAGAAAGAAGCTCCAACCTAACCTCTTTGACAGACAAACCTCACACCTCCATGCTCAAAAAATTTAAAATAAAAAATATATATATTAAGGGGATGCGATTTACCAAGGCAGAATGTTACCCATTGTCTTCAGGATCCCAGAATTTTGTGCATTAAATTTATATGACCAATCATAAGAAAGACAAAAGTTGCACTCGAATTGCAAAGGAAATACACACAAATAATCACAGTTGTAAAACCAGAAACGAAAAAAGGGAAAAGAGATGGGAGAGAAGAGGAGGAACCGACCTTCTCCGAAACAGAAACCCAAATGGGATCAATTCGAAAATCTCTAGAGTAGGTCACAGCATCCTCTCTCTCCAACCACTCCTCGCACTTCTCAATCCCATCTTCTCTTGAAGAAGTGGAATCTTCTTCCTCCGTTGGTAACTCAAAGGCAATTCCACGGGGCGACGAATAATTAACGGTAGACAGAGTTGAAGCAGATGAAGAAAATGAGTCGGTCCAACTGTAGACGATGGCAGCTTTTTCAGCCATGTCTAGGCGACCCAAGAAGGCGATCTCTGCAATAACAACGAAAGCGACGAAAATGGGCATCAGATTCGACCATCTTTTCTTGTTAGGGACTCCAACTCCCTCACGGGTTGTCGCTGTTCTTGTCCCTCGCTGCTCCATTCCAAAGCCCAACAACAAGTTCTGCGTCAATCTTTGTTCTCCTCTTTATTCCACATACAGCTATACAAGTGATAGAAGTTGGGAGCCGTAGACCATTTGATTCTAATACTAAGAAATTTCAGGGAAAGACGATATTTTTTTTCAGGGTTTGGATTGGATAATCAATTCTTGGATTGAACATGAGTTTTGACTTTGTTTTATCCTCTTCTGAGCTTTCTTTGAGAAAAGCTGTCTGGATGTTTTGTCGTCACAGGATCCGTAACGTTCTAAACCTTAAACAAGTCCCAACGGAAAACTGAACTGAAAACGGCCCAACCCTAAGCAGTGGATGATTCGAATTTCTAAGATAAACGGTGGATTTATGATTTAGATTTTCAAATTTATATATCTCGAAATTGCAGAGCCCAATTGTAGCCCATTTAGTACGAATCCGTTTATAAGGACCATCTCTAACCTATGGGGACCAATTTCTTATAGAGGCCCATCTAGTATGGAATCTCAAAATATGATGGATAATTAAGCCTGATCAAAACTGGCCCAAACCAATAGCACTTATAAATGTTTGGAAGTGCCATGATTTTCGGTTCAACTTCAGTGTTGGGCACTAAATGCGCAGCACTGTATTGTCAAAGGTCGAGATCAAAATGTCGGTTGTTGGCAGCAAGTGCTGCTGTGCATTAAATGCGCAACATTCAAGTCTCGACCTCGATGTTTGGCCTTTCCGCTGTCGATGCTTGATAGCCATGCCGAAGATGGATCCTTGAGTTAATGTTTGGGGCAACCTTTAATTAGGAGGCTGAAGAGAAGAGAAAAAGGTCCTGGATAACAACAATGAACTTATTACTTGGGAGTATTGGCACTGGGGTGAGAGAGCAAGTACAATATAGGGTGATGGTTACCCACTATTGGTCACATAATGAGATACCATCTCATTATGATCATTAGGGTCCCCGAAACACTTATTAGTGGTTCGATATTGATCTGACTCTTGTGACAGATCCAACGATTTATGACTCGCAACCGAGATTGCTTTTGATTTACACTCAATCCCCTTTCGCTTTTTGTCAAGGCGGGAATGTGGCGCGGTGGTAAAAGGTCCCTCCTTTCTCCTTTCCCTGTGGAACATGAAAAGTTGAGGCTCCGAAGGAGTAGAGAATGACTCAAACTATTTTTCATAAAGGTTAGACCTAGCTCCATCGGTGGTCAACCAAACTACTGACCCTCAAGCACGAGTTGCCTAAGGTTGATGCTAACTGTTTCGAACCAAATACCAAGCTTCATCAGGTTTCAAGGTTTTGAATAATTACCAAGAAGGCCTCCACTTTCCAGACCAGACATCAAAATAGATGGTATTCCAAATCGCATCAATAGAGTTTCATCACTCGTTGTAAGTTAATTTTGCTGATGACTAGGTCAAGATGGAAATACATTTAAAGTATGGTGAAATAATTTCCCTTCTATTTATGTCTAGATGTTAGTGTCTCTACAAGCTGTCAACCTTCGATAAATAGTGCTATTCATCAATCATTTGATTGGTAATAAAGAAAAAAGAAAAAAAAAAAAGCGAGAATAGAGGATGACACATGCCAAGCACCTCACAAGACCATTTAAAAACTAAAAAGAAGATGACAAATAGAGAGAGGCTGTTCATTGAATACAATTTTTTATTTTCAATTTTCTTTGATAGATAAGTGAGAAATAAAGCACCAAAGATCAAATAAGATTGGAACTTACAATCCCAAGGGGTGGCTATAGGATGTCAGAGTTCAAATCCCTTTGAAGCCAAGGACGAAGCCTCACCTATATTAATTATAAAAGCTCCTCTACGGATGTAGTAAAAGTGTTCGTAAGTTGGCCTGAATGAACCTCGAATCCCAAAAACAAAAAAGAAAAGTAAAAAAAGAAGATTGGAACATACAAATTTTTTTTTGTTAAAAAGTAGTAAGAATATTTTTTTTTGTTAAAGGAAAGAAGCAACGAGAAGAAGATAAAAGAGACAAGATTCCAGAAAGTATCTTAATGGTTCTAAAATTTTCCTTGGTGATGTGTTAAGTCGATCTCACAAGTGGAGTGGACTATGTTTACACTTTAATCAAGTTCATAAAGGAACACAGGAGAAGAATAGCCAGATGAGTATTCTCATTTTTCAACTCAACCACCCAAATAAAGATTGATACAATAAGATTATTTATTTAATAGTTGCTGTTGCGTTGGTCATACGTAATCGGCTAATCTGGAAAACTGGATGCTTCATGGTCCCCCAAAACTTGAATTCTGCATGCACTGCTAATGTGGAATCCATTTTTAAACCTTCGAAAGAGGTTGATTAGACTCCATGTTTCATGCTTAATCAAACTCTTGAAGACCCAGAGGCCGACACCCTACGCGTGTTAGCTAGAAGAACTGTAGAACCCACTTTAAACTTTAACAGTGAAGATGTCATTCATGACTTACCAACAAGAAAGAGAAAAAGAGAGAGATCAACTAGTCCAGATTGGATAGTCTTCAAAAGGGAAAAAAAATGTTGGGTTAACTTGTTTGTTTGTGAATGAAAGTCAATAAATCAAAACCAAACCAAAAATTTTCAAATGTTTGCTTTACTTTTCAAACATATTATTTGTCATGGGTTAGTTGGAGATCACTCCCACAATCATCCAATTCACCAATAACTCAACTCATGGCTGCTCTTTGAGGAGGAGGTGTAATTAAATTTTTTTTTATGCAACTTGTTGGACTTTTCAAAACCTTGATGCAAACTTATATATCTTATCAAACACATACTCAATTCAATCATACCAGCGATAGAATAATTTATCGTTAACCTGCCTGAAAGCCACGTCAAGTCAACAGCTAATCATCTCTAATGACAACGAGCATGCAAAGATTCAAGACCTAGGCTAGGCTGGGCTGGAAATAGAAGGAAGAAGAACACCTATAAATTGAGAGAGAAGGAGGAGGGGGAGAGAGGGACAGAGGGAGAAGTGATATTCAACCCCAACCTATGCACCCGAATCGGGATCACCTCCTTGTCCGAATTGCAGTATGTGCTCCTAATGCTTTTTCACCACAAATCAGGTGAGGCTTAGGTCAAAATAATAATAAATTTTTTTTAAAACAAAACCCTAACTAAGTTTCATATGGATCCCACCAATATTTGTGGTGTAAGAAGCGTTAAGACAGCACATACTACTCTCCCCATAAAAAAAGATGACCCAGACTCATAAAAACCCTATCACAAGCCTCAAGGATAGAAATTCCGAACCTTAGTTCCCCGGGGGTGACAAGTAGTATTGGATTTGCATTTGGATTATGAAAAGCAATAAAATTTAAAACACAGATGAATCATTAACTCCATAATGCAAGACATTACATGATGCAGAGGAATGTATAATAATGGAAGAGGAGAAACAAAAAATGTACATTAAAGAAAGGATAGAAATCATAGTGTGAGAGTTTCTCTTTCACTTTCCACGTTTTCTATCCAAGAGCCTTTACAATCATCATCATAACAAATATACTATCTGACTGTAAAAGAAGAAAACACTCATGCGAAGATCTTCCATTCCTTTCTCATACAGACGATGCACGGCTCAAGAGTCTGAAAGCACTCCTTTTTTGCTTTTGGGAGGACTTTTCACAATCCACCATTACCATCGTCATCAAATACTACATGACATAACCAATAAAGATCGAACAGATAAACTAAAGCAACTGGTCCTCACTACTTACTAGTTACTACTACTACTACACTAGACTTCATATCATCATGGTTCATGACGATTTTTGAAACTATAAGTCTTTCCAAAAGATCCATTTGAAAAGAAAAATGTACAGTGATTATGGTTTGGCACGCCTTAGTCCTTACGGTACTGATCACGCACCCATTTGGAATTTTGAAGGAATCTGTAAAAAATAGTTTCAGTTTTCAGTTGCAGACCTTGCTGGTCTCGCCCAGAGAAGGAGATATTCTCGTCCATGGCACTTCGAAATCCCTTGCCATCTTCATCTCTTTCATCGGTGACCCACCTCCAATCATGTCTTCCGAACCACGCCCTCTCTTATTGTTCGTCTTCAAACAAACCCCGAAAAGCTTCACTTCCTCTCCCTGTTCATCTTTTTCTTCTTCACCACTTTGTTTTTCGTCATCATCATCATCATCATCATCACCATCAACGTCGTTGACAACGGCACCGTCACGACTGATCTCCGGCGACGGATCACGGCTGAGCCCATTAGTCCCTTGCGACATGATCCGATCGATCTGTTCAGGATCCAACTTGAGATAATTCGACAAGAAAGTCATTAATTCCTCACACTGCTTCTTCGTCTGCGCTAGTTCCGCGCTGAGCATCTGATTATCCTTACGCAGCTTTTCATTCTCGTCTGATAAATCCGACGCCGCCGTCTCGTCCGACGCGTGGTTCCTCGAACCCGGTGACGAGTTCGATGTGGACCCCACATCCTCCCCCGAAATCGCCGGCGTTGACATTCCTCCTCCTCCTCCTCCATCGCCGTTGCATTTTCCGACGTGCGAAGACGCCGGAACAGCTTTACGCCGGTGAATATCACAGAGGAGTTCTTTCTCCCCTTTCTTGAATGACTCGTTCGCGAATTCCCACCGGTCCGGCACTATTTTCCGGAAACCCTGCTCACACCATCACGTGCTTGTTGTTAGTTGTTACTACGATATTCCCAAATTATTAAATAAACAGGAAAAGAAGAAAAAAAACTAATAATTCCGGCAACACATGGCCGACCGTCAGATTGGAATTAGAATCTCGGTAAAAATACGAATTAATCGGGATAAAAATGATAAAAAGAAAATTCGGAATTTTGCAGAAAAGCAGTTCTTCTAGAATAATCTAGAGAAACAGAGAGAAACGTACATAGGTGTTGAGTTGGCGAACGAAACTGGAGAAGTTGTTGTGCTTGAAGTACATGGGAAGCAAATCCTTGGCGAAATCCACGGGTTTCCAGACGACGAAAGTAGTTCCGGTTTCGTTCCAGGAGATCACGTCGTCGGTGATCGGATCTTCCACCAACTGATATGTTTTCGTCAAGAACGGCGCCGGAACCGTTCGCTGCGACATCTTCTCCAATTCCGGATCGAAGAAAAAAATTAAGAAAACTAGTATAAAAACCCTAACTCGCAGATTATTTCTTAAAACAGAAATGAATTGGATCCAATCCACCTTCTAAAAGAAGGAAGAGGAAGGCCAGCTGAAAAGAAGAAGAGCAGTCAAGAACTCCCAACCCCAACAATAGAAACCAGTCACGAACAATCCTGCCATGAGATTAAAGTAAGGTAGACCTTCACAGCGTCTCTCTTCTTCCGCTATTTCTTGCGAGAAATTCTCGATTCCTCTTCGAGCCTACCGAACACATGACCGTTACTGAACTATACCTGACGAAGGAATGAAATCGATTTATCGAGGAAGAAATAAGCTCTAGAAGAAGCGGTAGGTTCGTGATCGATCTTGTCTTTATAAAGAAAATTCGCTCAAAGGAGATGTGGGGAAGGAGAGAGAGAGAGAGAAGCAGAAGAAGAAAGAGATCGTTGTGTATGGAAAGAGAAAGAAGTACTCATCACTGACAAACACCACGCGCTTGCTTTTTTCCTGCACGAAGAAGAAGAACAAGAAGAAGTGGAAAGCTTTAATAAGCTTCTTATCAACTTCGGAAGAAGCTTCGGCAAATTTCTCTCATCAAAATGGCCACGTGGCTTTCATCTGTCGCTTCTTTGTGTTCCTCTCCTGAGTAGTATCTTTCCAGAGTTTTCTACAAACGGCTTATAGAAGAAATGTACGAAAACAAATCTCTCTCTCTCTTTCTCTCTCCTCTCACCTAACCTTTTCACACTCTCCGTCACGCGCCGTGCACTCTATTTCCTATTTTACATTATTATTTTATTATGAGCTATTTTTATTCTCATTTTCTATTGCCTATTGGATCCCAAAAGCTGCCAACAGTAATAAAGAAAGATGGAGGGGGCAATCTGCGATTTCTATGATTTACGAAAATGTATTCAAATGGAATTTAATTTCTACGTTATTAACAGTGTTTTTCTTGGTCAGGAACCCAAGAGCAGTAAAGTTGGAAAGTTGAATTTCCAGTATATTTCTCACCGGTACAAATTGACTTTCCATCTAATTCCTTGCTTTCTCTTTCTCGTGTTGCTGTTTTCTCTCGCTACCGTTTGTTTTCTGAGCTGTGACGGCAGATATTTTGGTTTCTTTCCTTTTTCAATTATTTTCCCTGCAAGCAAACGATGAAGAAGTCCATCCCATCCATGCCCATTTACAGCCATTTTGTAGTCAAATGGAAGATTGAATGGGTTATCTCATATCACTCTTCTATTTGTCAGATTCCTCTTTTAGAAATAAATTTCTTAGCTGGAATCCAAATAAAATTGATATAGAGATTTGATTCCATTTGTCATTCTTTTTTGGCTGTTGAATATTCTAATCGAACGGGCTACAATAAAGAAATAAAACTGATTTAACTTTCTAATTTTTAATGATCAAAGGAGGTTTTCCAAACAAGCATCATAGATTCACAGGGAGGCATATTCTATTTCCAAGTTATGGAGAGTCAAGCTTCTAGAAATTCATCCTCACTGCCCATAGAGAGCAGTTTCTTTTGTTTTGAGGAATGGGTGTGGACAATGTGAGAAGGGGAGCTGAATCTAGAAACATGATGGAAATATTTTTTAAATTTATAAATATATAAGAGATTGTTATATTGTTATATCATTTCCATCCGTTGGATGTATAATTTTTTTAAAATTAATCAAGAATAAAAATTTTTTGAGCAAATTGCACTTTACTCAAAATAGAGGTTTTAAAGCAGCTTGGTCCGCTTAAGCAAGGTTTCGGTGTCGAATCATTGTGGATGCAAAAAATCCCATCTGGGAGACTCATCCACTACAGCTAGGTGTGCGACACGGGTCAAACGCGGTTTATAAACCGGGTTGGCAAAAAAAAAAATTAAAGTCAAGACAAAATTGTCCTATGATAAACTCGGAAGGTTTTCGGCAACAAAAAAAAATATCCAATGAAAATGGCAAATGCATAAGGTTGTATTAATTGAATTGGTGTGATTTTAAGATTATTCGGGGGTCTAACAATTTGATAAAAATTTACTTCATGGATGACCAACTACAATGTTACTTGATACACCCATGTCATTTTCCATGCAATAAACAATTACGTATGCCATACAATAAGGCTGGTCAATGCGAATAACCTATGTAAAAATACCAAGTGCATGTTTTCTTCTTCTTTGGTAAATAATCAAATGTCATAGATGATAGGTATCAAGTTTTTTAATGGCAAATTCAAACAACATATAAGCTGTTCTATCTCAAGAGGAAGAGGGAAAAAATACATATAGGATGGATTAAGTTTTCATCCACCAGTCTTTTTTATGACTAGTGATGTGATTTGTGATGAGAGTTAGGAGATTTGAGACTTTCTAGATTATGTAAACTTATAAGTCTATACTCAAGAGACTCATTTAGGTGAACTCATGAGGATAACAATTCAAACTCCTCAACCAAGTAACCAACCATGATGCAGAAGAAAAGAAATTTAATTATGCATTTTCTGGGAGGTTTAAAGATAAGGATTTGGTTTCCATTCTCCATTGAGCTCTCATATAATAAGGATTTGGTTTCCATTCTCCATTGTGCTTGCTTGGAATATTGAGTGGGGTTGAATTTCAACCTTGATGGAGTAGACTACACCTGGAAACAATAAAAATATATAATTTTATGAGTATTAAAAGTAATTGAAAATGACAATTCGTTTCACATGAAGATAGATGATTGTCTTGGTTTCTAAATATGAAGTGAAAAGGTGTAAAAAGAGCAAAATCCTCTACCCCTGCAGGTACAGAATCTAAACGCACAATACATGTGCAATGGCAAATGCATAAGGTTGTATAATTGAATTTGTATTTAAATATTCCTACTTTAAAATACTGATGGATGACCAACTACAATGTTACTTGATCCACCCATGTCATTTTCCATGCAATAAACAATTACGTATGCCATACAATAAGGCTGGTCAATGCGAATAACCTATGTAAAAATACCAAGTGCATGTTTTCTTTGGTAAATAATCAAATGTCATAGATGATAGGTATCAAGTTTTTTAATGGCAAATTCAAACAACATATAAGCTGTTCTACCTCAAGAGGAAGAGGAAAAAATACATATAGGATGGATTAAGTTTTCATCCACCGGTCTTTTTTGACTAGTGATGTGATTTGTGATGAGAGTTAGGAGATTTGAGAAGATTATGTAAACTTTTTCATTTAAGATCATTTAGGTGATGATGAGTATTTACTAAAGTTGAGGATTTAATTATGCAGATTAAAGATAAATTTTACTCACATCTTGGGACTTTTCCACTAGTTGTTCATAAGAATTCTGAAAACTTCTCCTGCAATAGAAAAATGATGGGAAAAAAAGTTAGAATTCTTTCACATGAAGATAGATGATTGTGTTCTTTTCATACTTCTACACCACAAATTTAAATGAAATTCACTTTTAATCTTACCTTATTAGTATTGAGAGATATTCTTTTTCTAAATATGAAGTGAAAAGGTGTGAAAAGAGCAAAATCATCTACCCTTGCAGGTAGAGAATCTAAACTCACAATACATGTTGTGCCAAGTTGTAGACACTTAATTTTTGTACCCTTGATGACTACTTATGCAATGAAGAGCATTCCCTAATAAACGAGATTTAACCTCGAGGTGGTCATGGTCTGGCAAAGACCAACACGTTTCCACACATGAGGTCGAGAGAGGTCAAATCCCATCCGTGCCGGGAGCGAAGCCCCGCATATAATATCAAAAGCCCCCCAAAGAAGTACGGGATGCGAGCAAGCTGGCCTGGATGAACAATGGATAATCAAAAAAAAAAAAAAAAAAAGATTTAAGTCATTGACTATATAAGTCTCCTACATCCTTATTTCGTCTACACATTTTTTATATATTTTTGTCAAAATATTCCTAATATCGAGAAAATGACACGTGATAGATTATAATCTGTGAAAATTAGTTGGCACGTCTAACATGTGGATTATTTTTAACATATTTATGCATGTGGATTGTTTTTTTAGGAAGAAAAAAAAGAAGATTTAGTTAATGCAAGGTTGGTAGAGTGGTAAGATCCATACTTTTCAGTGGAGAGGACATGGGTTCGACCCTTGCACAAGCATCCCCTAAGGATGTAATCAAAGTGTGCATAAGCTGGCCCGGATGAACCTCAGATACAAAAAAAAAAAAAAAAAAAAGATTTAATTTATAAGAACTATTATTTACATCAAAAGAAATATATGAATTTTCCTTTTTCTCTTTTTCCTTTTATTTTATTTTGGGGGTGTTTGGGAGAGGAAAATATTATCATTCTCCATTTTATGTCTCATCATTTTGAAGTGTATATCCTTAACAATATACCAATGTATTAGTCAACTTGTCAACAGATTGCACATCATTTGTTTAAACCCCTCAATAAAGGATTAACTCTGCTTGCATAGGTCACACTCGATAAAACTCCGAACATTGTGTAACGGAGGGCGCTAGGCCACCGCTATTGCATCCCCTCTTTTACTTAAAATAAAAAAAACAATAAAAGATTATCTCAATTAACAATGACCAACACCTATTTTATAAAGAGACTAAAATTCAACTCTCACCAATAATGTGTAAAATAATCCCCTTCATATACATAAAAATCGTCACTTCCAAGAGAAAACACTTCAACCCCACAGACTCGCAGCCACATTGAAATTCTGCATTATTAAGGTGCCGTGAGCTTCTTTCTACATTAAATTTTTAGGAAGCTTCTGTCATAAGTAGGAAATTTTTTGGCTTCTTCCACACAAACTGCCTTGATAGAATATAATCAGTATAATTAACCAAACAATATTGTTGTTGTCCATTATTACTGCCATTTCTTATCATTCTGTTCTGATATATTTATTTTAAATCATATCAATTAATGGATAAGCATTTTCTACAGCTAGAGTGTAATCTATAAACTATAAGGACCAAAACGGCTACAAGAACAGAGCATGCATAGAACAACAGAGTAGCTTCAACGCTACCTATATCCATCACTTTCTGAAGTTGGTTAGATAAGAAATGAAAGAGAGGCAAGGCATTAGATATAAAATGGCTTGCTGCATATGTATCAAATCTGGAAACCTGTTCAAGAAACTTTTAATTGGTGATAAATCACTCATCAAGTTTTCTGCTAAACATAAAGATAGAAATGGAAAAAGAAATGAAAAGAACCATACTACCTAAAGTGGTTACTGCTTACAGTTTAACAGGGGGTTTGGGAATTACTAATCATTGTTAGATGACTTCGGAGTAACTTATTATCAAGAGTGAGTTTCCAGCTTCTTACAAGTGGGCAAATCTGGAACCACGGATCCCAGGTTAAGTAACGCGATTGCAACTTGATTATGGCAATCTGTTACTTGCAAAAGTCTCTCTTGTGAAGCAGGTGAGGCTGCATGCAGTTACCTGTCCCGAGTCCCGCTGTAGCCGGAGTTTCATTAGAAGATCCGGGTTTGTACAAAAAATCCTGGTCAGAATCAATCAAGAGAAACTCCTCAGAATCACTTCAGAGAACTGATACAAACACATCCCATGATGCAGAACCAGAATTTTTTCACCTCTTGTGGTTCAACTGGGTTATGCTAGCTCGGCAAACAGTCCGGCAAGTTGTCCAACACAACCCCGAATCTGAATTTTGCCTGCTAGATTTGAATAGGAGTAAGCCAAAGTTGAAACCTGTGTGATTCTATTCCAGTGTTTGGCCAAAAACCTGGCCATTAACAGAAACAGAAACAGCAGTGCATAGAGTTGAACTCTTAAACCAGGAATATAATTCTTCTTGTTTAAACTTGCCATGGTAAATTAGGGATGTCTCTATACCAGTATACCAGTTATCTATATGAGTTCTCAAGTCACCTGAGACGTAGCTGGAAACCTCAGACATCATTCATAATTTATGCAACCTGCAAGGTATTCAGCAATCCCATGTTTCAAATTCACAGAATTCATAGCAGAACTTTAAAGCGACGACACAAACGAGCATCATAACTTACACATGAATCACAGTGATGGAAATGATAGAAAGCGACAATTACCGCAAGTAGTTTACTAAAATAATATTCTCACAAATATGCAATTTGTGAACTCAATTATTACAGTTATCGATATAAATGGCAAATATGATGAATAAAAGGAACCCTAAAGCTTTTCTCTGTAGGTGCTTCATCAGCTTGTTAGATGATGCCTAACTCAATCCAGCCACCTATATAAATATTCTTCCTCGATCTTATATGCCTGCAGTAGTGACCATCACCTAAGTCTGCCTCTCTTCTTGGAAGAGCCTACATTTTACATCTAAAGAAACACTCAAGGCCCAGTCAGCTTCATATTTCCTTCTGTTAACCCAGTTTCTTTTGTGTAAATAATTTCAAACATCAGTTGCAATCATAGCCATCGCTTAACATCTCAACCACCAACCTTCAGATAAGGGTCATGACCAATATATAGTGCAGATTTTGGGTATGCTAACCTATCAACATTTTTTTTGATTCCCACAACCAGTTCTTCAGATCACAGTAAAGCAAAATTCTGAGCATAATATGTTATCTACAGAAGGCTTCCATGTGGAACAACCTGAAAGAGTGCTTAAAAGCAGAGTAAATGGAAGTTAAGATTGCCACCATGGCATGACAAAGAAAGTGTAGATTTTTTATTGATGGCTAGAATATAAGGTTCCTAGCAATTCATATTAAGCATTACTTGATCTTTGCTTGAAACATCAGCAGCAATCTTCTTCCTTTTCGTCCTTTTCGTCCTGCACATACTAATCTTCTCTCGGTCGTGATCTTCTTCAATGAAGTTTTGATCTGACACCTCTGCAACAACCCAAACAATTGATCATTTTGGTAAGAGAGGAAGGTAAAGAAACTGATTGGAATCATTTCAGGACAACTTTTCCTTGTGATTAGCTTGTGAATTGTGATACAAGTGAAAGTTGATGTATTCAAATAATACATTGTGCGTATTGATCAGGATGATTCAGTCAAAAGAGAACACAAAACCAAAACCATATTGATACAGGATAGTCCAAAAACGAGACCGAAATCTTACTAGACTTGTTCTAAGGCTAAAAGTTACAATAGTAGGTTGCATAAAGGAAAGAAAGAAGAGAAACCAAACTGAACCCCCCCCCCCCCCCCCCAAAAAAAAAAAAAAAACCCCGACAACCCCCAAAGAAAAAAAAAATTATATATATATATATATATAGAAACCAACTTACTACACTTGTGATTCTAGACCTGTTCTGAGGTTATAAGTTACAACAGTAGGTTGCATAAAGGAAAAGAAAGAAGAGAAACCAAACTGAAGCCCCCACCCCCACAAAAAAAAATAAGGGAGGGGCGGGGGTAGGGGAAAAAGGGGGAAAAAAAAAAAAAAACGAAGAAGCAAAACAAGGGAAGGAGGCAAAACGTCAGAGAGATGATGCCTTCAAACTTGGGTTGGACTGACCACTCCAAAAAAATTGGTTGTATTGACCCTTAATGGAGGGTAGACCTGTCTTCTTAATGAGGTTAACCTAGTCAGGTCAGCTACTAAAAGCACCAAGGCCTATGAGCTTCAGTGGATACCCAGTGCAGAAGGCTCTTGCCACTGCAGGATCTACAGAGGTTCAGAATACACTATTCTTAAGGAAGAATATTGTGAAGTCTCCCTAAGGATGAGAAGAAGATCCTACTTCCAAAAGGGAAGTTGAGTTTTGAGTGAGCTTCATTAGTAATTTCTTTCTTAATAAGAGAGTACACTGCCTTCAATATAGCAGAGACAAGTTCTCTGGAAAGGCATCTCAACTGAATATGTCATCAACTAACAGTAAATTTCAGAATAGGGAAACAAGATTGTAATTCTACACTCCTGTATCTTTTTCAAGCCATTATTTACTCCTCAACAAATGGCTGCATGTGATGGATCATTTTCGTGGTTGCAAACAATATGAGACATAGAAATGGAGCTCCAGACAGTCACCTCTTTACGCAAGAATCCTGATACAAGAAAACTTGACCTTATGAAATGCTGTGCCGGAGGATTGTCACAACATCTGAGGCAGTCTCCACTGCCCTTCATTGTCTTTCTACAGCCTATTCCTGTTAGACATTTCAATCCTAAACTAAATTCAGGGTTTTGTAAATTCTGATTTAAATGTTTGAGGAAACCATTTGATTTTATGAATAGAAGATTATGAGCACTTTCACAGGCCTGGAATAAGCAAAGAAAAATTCAGATAATTTGTTCCTTCTCAGATCCTACATTTAGCATTGTAAAATCAGGAGTGGTCATCATGGCAATAAAAATTGGAGCAGATAATGATGATAATCACCAGATTGTTTTAGAAGACATCAGAAAAGCAGTCAAAGTTCACAAACCAATAATACAAACATCGATATCCATTGAACATTGGAAAAACAATGAAAGGAAAGAAGAAATAGGAGGCATAATCAGTGAATCTCGTGGGCAAGGTAAATCAAGCATCTAACATCTCCCAACTGTTTCAATTGCTTTTAACCTCCCATGTTGATTGCCCTATTGGTCCAACAAATTACCACAATTTAGAATATCAAACTCCTTCGGAATTTTGAGAAAAAATGACTGTTTCACTCTTTGATTAAACTCAGGGTTTATATTCAATATTCTTGTACTCCCTGTCCCTAAGCATCTTAACTCTTAACATACTGGTGTCTCGGGACTTTTCTATTTTACATAAACAAAAGCTAACCAACTCCAGTTTGTTCATGGATCTAAATCATTCTCCTTAATATTTTGAACGCACCATTCCTTTCATTGCATAGTCTTCACTTGGAAATGTATTAGATATCCACATCTATATGACGCTTTCCAACATTTTATCATGAAAGTTGTCAATAACTTCCCCCTCAGCTATGTCACTGTTATTTGTAGACTAGAAACACAAGTATCCATTTCTTTCAGCTACAACCTCTATCCTAACAAAGGTGGTTGAGATGCACCTTATTTGCAGTTTTCTTCCTCATGGGTGAAACTACTGAAGGCCCTCTAGGCTCGGGTATCCAAGCAATGGTAGAACACTGTCTTGGATGGATGAATGTTGACTTGACATCTACTGTCCATGGAGGTGATATGCAAAGTAGATAAGTATGATGAAAGAAGTCCATATTGGATGCACCTTAAACTGATTGTGTCAGCACAAGGTACTGGAGGAATTTGTCGTATAACCCAGGAAAAGCATACATACAGAAGGATATGAGGAAACTACAAATGCAGATAGCATCATGCTTTGCCGTCCATACTTTTTCTGCAAAGTACGGATTCATGATATTTGGCAATGCGGACTACTTTATAGTACAGCTTTGTCAAGGTACGATGCTAAGCTTTAACTCCTGTGCTAAGTTTTAATGATATTACAAGAAAAAAGAATGTTGCATTGCACAAGGCTCCCTCCTATGCAGCCTTACCCACTGCTTTGCAGGAGAGGCTGTTTTAAAGTTTTCTAACAGCAACCAACATGTTGCAATGTCTTATCATGACACCTCATGCAATTTATCTTGACACATGCAATTGTGTATATCAAATCTCCTATTGTACAGTTCTTATTTGTGTTTTATAAGATTAGGAAATTCTATCCTCATAGCTGTATATTCCATCTATGTAATAATTATATTAAGATATCCTTCCATATATATTGACCACTGAAACTCAATACAAAAAACACAGATGCATTGCATCAAATCTTCCTTGGTGTTTATTTTGTTAACACAATGATATTACAAGAAACTTGAAACCAAACATAATGCCTTAGAATTGTCTTGGGGTTTGATACAATTGAATCCAACAAAAGACAGGACAGGGGGAGAGGGAGAACACTTCTTCAAAGAACTTTATCACCTCACAAGCATATCCATCCATTTTGAAAATTTTATGCCTCAAAACTCCCAGCAGTCAAATTCTCAGTTTCACTATGCAACAGTATGCACCACCACATAGTACAAATCAAAGGTATGTAATATTCATAAACCCACTGCCTTGAGCATATGACCTGAAGTGAGATCTTTTGGATCCAAAAGACTCTGAAACCAGAATATATCACTCAGTAGTTTCCCCATATTGCAATTCCAGCTAACAGTAGGAACAGAACCATTTATCTAGACAATTAAGACTGACCATAGCTGATCTATATCATTTAGTAGTGATATTCAAGCATAGAGATACATTTTGTTGTTTACAATACAAACTTGGTCATGACAATTTCAAGGAAACTAACTATTTAGTTCCAAATGGTATATCAAATATTGGTGATCTTAAATCAATAAATCCTATTGTGATTTATCAGACTTTCTTCAATGTGGAGGAATTTGTAGACTAAGCAGTTAAGAAGGTGCAACAGCAAGCAGTTAAAAACCTATAGTATACAGGTCAAAAGAAAGAAAGAGCAACCAAGTTGCGGTCTGGACCCACCTGTATTGATCCCAACGGGGTCCTGATAAAGAAATTGTGGCTGACATGCAGGGAGCAACTTTGGACTTGTAACCCTGCCACAGGGTGTTCTACTTGTCTTTCCCAAGGGAACAGCCTGATTAAACTGTGAAGCCTTTACCCCTGGGATTGCTGATTCTACTTCTCCCTGTTTGTCAGCACACTTAAAATGCTGAATCCAAGGATTTTTTGAAAGAGTATGATGCTGAGTGGCGACATTTTTAACATTTGGCTGAGGTTGAGGTCTTTCAAAATTAATCTTCTGCCAGCCGCCATCTCGAAAAACTTTGAACTGGAAAGCAATAAAAAAGAAGACAGAAGAAAAATAAAATAAAAATTCAGAAACAGCATGAGCGGGGAACATACAAAAAGAATGAGTTAAGCTTCAGACCTGGCCAGACGTGACACGGCTGTTTTGATTCAGGCTTTCATTCTTTGAGTTGGAACAAGATTTGTAGTCATTTAGCTGTTTTACAAACAATTCTTCCATGGAATTTAGGTATAAGCTGTGCTTCTCATCCGTCCATTCTGTGAATAGAGATCCTGTCACCTGATGGCCCAAAAATGAGATTAACAATGATAGAAGAAAATAAAATAGAGCCAAAAGATACAAAATACAGGTCAACATATTTACTACTTTCAGTAAGGAGTTAAAGCTTGCTAGAATTATACTAAAAATTGTATCTAGTTCAACTTACTAAAGGCTGACAATATTTAACGAATCTGTTCTCATTATAACAACTTGATTTGGGTTTCCTTGTATGCTATCAGATGTGCATTTATGAAATATAGTAATCATCACCGATGAACTACAGTTGACGAAGCACTTAAAACCTTAATGAAGTAGAAGAGGACGATTCCTTTTTAGGTAAACGGTGTTGTTTTCTGAAAAGCCAGATTAGATCCCTTCACAGTGTTCATGAAAGATAGAACCAGAGAGACTCTCTTTCTTCCAAGGGGGAAAAAAATATGCTGCCTAAAAGGACCACAGAAACGTATAGGGTACAACTTAACTACAATCGAGTTCTTCCATTCAGACAGAGTTTGAAAATCCAAAATGATGGAAGAAAACTTCCCAATTCAGGTAAATTTCTTAGAGACAAAGAGCAAAGCAAAATGATGGAAGAAAGTTCTCAGCTTCACGATGGCAGCCCCAAAGAGCAAAGAAATAAAGACAAAAGCAACAGGTGAAGGACAACTCATCCGATCCATACTCTAATAACTCCCAGAGAATAAGAAAAAGCGAGAAATAGGAGTGCAGTGGGTTACCAAGTTATCCATCTCTGCGTCTTGCACATGAGCTCCTCTGGGATTGTCGCCTGTGAGACCAGATGTCTCGCAGCTCGTCCAAATCTCCGTTCTTCTGCAACTACCTGCTTCCATGGACGGATCTCCCTGAGGCGGTGGCTTCCCGTGGTTGAGATTCCCTTCCATTGTCACTTATTACTAAAAAAAGCGAAGCTTCTTCTTAGACGAAATTCGTAGAAATAACGGAAAAGAACAGATTTGTTCCAATTTAGAACGCAGAAGAGTAAGGAAGAGGAAAGAAAGGAAGAAAGGCGAAAACAAGGGATCAGAGAAAGACGGTGCTGCTGTTCTTGCTCGGCGGAGGAAAGAGAAAGAAGAATGGAGAGGTTGAGTCATGGTGATCCCCTTCTCATTCCAATATGGCTTCACTTTTACACGTGTAATCTTTCTCACCGTCTTTCCATGTCAGCAGTTGCTGATAATATCTAG
The DNA here is from genome assembly GCF_041222555.1 of Hakea prostrata. Classification (NCBI taxonomy): domain Eukaryota; kingdom Viridiplantae; phylum Streptophyta; class Magnoliopsida; order Proteales; family Proteaceae; genus Hakea; species Hakea prostrata. The sequence goes on from NC_142603.1 coordinate 13,322,299, forward strand.
CTTCAACCAGAGCCAGATATTTTCCTTGGAACAACAAAATATCTGTTTTTGATTCTCAGGTTCTGATTTTTCCTATCAAAAGAAAGAAAAACAAAAAAAGAAACAGAAAGAAAGTGATTCTTATTAGTGATTCCTTGGAAACGGTTCGGGTCTTCGGGTCAAATTTAGAAAAACTATTCGAACCCCAAAAAAAAAAAATAAAAAAAAAAAAAATTGCTACAGCGCGTGATTTTGGAGGCTATATATAGTAAACTTCTGTTCGTGTTTCACTTTTGGTTCCAGACCTACAACGGCTACCTTGAACTCCCAACAACAGAATAAAGGAGAGAAAAGAGCTGCTACGAATCATACTCAGTAATGTCTCTCTCACTCTCGTTCTTTTACCGGTGATTGATATGGTTTTGTGATTTTCTGAGAATGCTATAGAAGGAGCGGCTGAAGTTCTTCCTTCTAGAGTCTCTGTCAAGTTTAGCTTTTAGGAATGTGTGTGTTGTTGAGCGATTCTCTGACTCGCCTGATATTAGGTCTCTCTGTTACTGATTTCGTCTTCCTACATTCCATGTGTGGAAGGGATTTTTTTCAATCCTCCTGAAGATGCACGTTAGTTAGATGATTGAATCAGCTTTTACATATGCTTACTTTCCCCTAGTCCAATTTTGGGTTTCTCTTGTTTTGTTCTCAATGTAATGGGAGTTAATTCCGTTTGCTTATTTTCCCCTATTCCTCTCTTCTTCTTTTTTTTTCTTTTTTCCTGCTGTTGTTGTTGTTGTTGTTGTGTACACAATGTAATGGGACTTCTTAAATGAACTGGACGACTGAATTCCTGGTGTTCACATTAGGGCTGAGAAACTAAGAAGATTCTTTGGCTAGCGACCTTTCCAGTTGTTTATTGAACTAATGTATAGGGAAGTTTATTGTATTGAAGATTAAAAAGGATCTTATTTTTATATCTCAAAAGTATTTTTCGATCTTTGTTTAATAATTTTTTATTGGGTTATAAGGTGATTACGAAACCATGACTGCCATCCGATTACCCTAAGAAACTTAAACTGTTAATCAAGAATGCATAGAATCCCCACATTTACTTTTTATTTGATCAACGCTCTGACTTCACACATGATATCCATATTAGCATAAATTATTTTCTGATGAGACCATTCTTCCATCACAAACAGGTACATGGTGATTTTGTTGGTTTTGGGTATTACATTAATATACTTTACCGTGGCCCACATAATTATTATTGTGCTTGTATATATACCGAGTTCTGGGTTGACCTTATTTGCAGGAATGAAATCAAATATTTAGATTACATTGTGAGTATAGTGTGTCTTAGTGGCCTGGCAAATACTTCTCTCTCAGTGGTGTAAGCATTTGTGCCAGACCATATTATGTTGCATGTTTCTGTTTGCTTTGTTGCTTCTGTCTTTTTGGGCCTCCAATCAAATGTTGTATGCAAAAACCAAATCTTTTTTCAAGTTGGAAAATCATGCAGGCATATATGCTATGAACTTCTATAGTTAGAGATGATAGTTTGAATTACCAGTTGTTGGTTTCTTTAAAAAACAAAGAACTTAAAGATCTGGCATTTTTTGAAAGGTGTTAGTATTTATTTGAATAGTATTTTGCTAGGCTGCAACAGGGCCGGGCTGGGCCAGGCTAGGCTTTTCCACTCCCAATCCTAGCCCTATATATTTTTAGCTAAGCTCATTCCCGCCTTGGCCTTAATTCAAGGCCTAGAATTCTTGTCCCTAGCCCTAAGCCCTACAAGGCCAAGCCAAACCCATTCCTGCTCTACTTGTCCCTAATTGCTCTGGGTAAGGATGGGTTGGCCTTGACCCTGACCCTGATTGGCCCTAACCCTGTCACTATCCTATCGTTGTCTTGATTGGCCCTGACCCTATTTGTGTCCTTGTTCTTGATCAAATTTGAATCATATATATAATTGATATGCATAATCTAACTTCTTGTTGATTTTAAATCTAACATGTTGTTCAATTTGAACCATCTAACATATAAAACTATTGGTCTACTATAAATGTATTATATAGTTAAGTCTACTATAAATGTGTTATATAGTTAAGTGACTAACAAATACAAGTTGATGTTAATGTTTAGAGTTGTATACTTTCATTATTATAATGTTAAAATATGCCTAATCAATATACAACACATTAGCAAAAATTAAATTTGAAGGAGTGCAAAAGGGAGTTTTATATATAATATATGTATGATATAGACAAATTAGCATTGGTACTTTGTGAGTTGTTTTTTAATATTAATATCACCAAAAAACAAATCAAGATATTAGTCGCACCCCTAGTAGTCCCTACCTACAAAATACATTTTAATAGACAAAAATCAGTCTAATGACATAGGTTAGTATAATTTTATTCTTCCAAATCATTTTTTTGGGAAAAATACCAATAATTTTGGTCTATTATGGATTGAAATTCTTATAAAAATAAAAATAAAAATAAAAATAAAAATAAGAAATTACATTCTAGCAATGATTTATTTGTCAATCTTTTTTAGTTGATTTTTCACGTTCACTTGATTGATTGTAATTAAATTGAATTATAATTTTGATTCTAAAAGTCAACAATTATTTGCATAAATTTATTTAATAAGAATGTAGGATGTAATAAATAAGTAAATGAATTAGAATTTTGATTCTAAAAGTCAACAATTATTTACATAAATTTATTATTTTTTTTTTTGTAAGAATTTTCATAAATTTATTTAATAAGAATGTAGGATGTAACAAATGACTTATTTATTTTTAGCGTAACATATTAAAAATAAAAAAATTAATCATTTATTTCTACTTGATGACAACAACAAAAGAAATAAAAAATAATATAAAATTAAGTGGACTCATTGGATCAAAATGACTTGGGGTTAAAATTAGGTCTTAGATCAAGGTTAGTATGAAGCTCAATATTAGGATGAAAGCTAGGGTTAGGATAATGGCCAAAATCATGGTCAGGATCAGGGACAAAATCAAGGTCAAAATCAAAGACAAAATCATGGTCAAAATCAAGCTAGAATCACGGACAAAATTAGGGCCAAATCGCTTTAATTCAAGGCCATAATATTTTGGCCTTGACCCGCCCTCAGGGCCAAATCTTGAGCCTAGGCCCAGTTCGGGCTTAGGGCGGGATAGCGTGGGTCAGGGCCACCAGGGCCAAACTTGCACCCTTATATTCCCCTGCCCTAGTTTCTTGAATTTGTTATTTCTGTTGAGTATACGTTTTTCTACTAGTTAGGGCTTGTGTACATTTTAAAACTCATTCAATACCATTCCTTTGCACAGACTGGTCAAATATGTTCAAGCTAAAAGGGTTGTCATCAATTTTCAGTCACAAGTGTGATAAAATAAATTCCTACAATCATCAACATTTATATGTGTACACAAATTGTAAAATTTACTTAATAATGGCCAAATGGTGTTTTCCTTCTAAGGATTTAAATTGATCACCAATAGCAATTTTGAGTGATCTAAATACTGTTCCTTCTCATATCTTTCTTCTTTTTAGTGTGTCTTATCTTTCAGCTCAACTTTCTCTGAAAAAGATCAGAAAAAATGTACGATCTTGTCCATTTTCCCCTTGAACATCCTTCACTTCCCCAGTCTCTACCAGGAGTTAAGAGGGATAACCCTATATCATACTGTCAGGTTGGAGGTTTTGTTTCTTGCAATGCGTATTTTCGGATAGTCATTAAGGGCCTAATATGGGCCTTCATGCTATAGAAGTGGTGGCTTAAGTGGTGAAGCAACATCATTTAGTCAGAAAGTTTGGTTATTTCGATGTGCTTAAAGAAAGGTTGAACATCTTGTACTCTAGTGTGCAAGGACAAAATTTGCTTGATGATCTTGTTAAGAACAGGACCCATTTGGTTCTAGAAAAGTTTTTTTTTATTCTCCTTAACTTTAATTATATAAATTAAGGTATTCTAAACTTTTTAAGGATGAGAGTTGAATACCACAACAATGTAAGATTTACTAACATGTGCATGTCTGGGATTGCATGCTGATGTCACTGATAAATTGGTCGCTGATTCTAGGTTCACATCATAGTCTTTATATTGCCTTGAAGAACATGCATTTGGATCTGTGGCAGGGTTGGTCAATAATAAGAAGTGAAGGGATATTTCTATGACATTCACAAAATGACAAACATGGGTTATCTACAAATTCACTCGTGCATTCTGATCTTTTCTTTTGATATTTTTTTGTTCTTTCTCTTTATCAATAGATTTACTTATAGAGGTTTCTAATACATGTGTATAGTGATTTTATTGTGGCATGTGTACCTAATCACTTTGCTTGGGTTGTTCCTTCTAGGAAGTCCTTTCCTAGCTATGGTCTAAGTTCAAGAGCAGTGTATTATTATTATTATTTTTATTGGCTTAGTTGTTAAAGGGATCTGGTTATAGTTGTTTCCTCTTTGGTTTAAATGTGTTCTTCAATACTTTTTTGTCTCTAGGTGAGTATTTGGACCCTTAATGTAGCAGTCTACTGGCTCAACCTAACATGGCTTGGGCATCGCTCATCTTTTGCTCATTTGTTTTTCCCAGTTAAGCGGAGTTATCTAACCATCTGTTATTTGGAACTCAGAAACATACTCATGGGGCCAACCAGTAAAGACCTTTTGAGCTTGGAAAGGGAGAATTCATCCAGCCTAGGTCTCTCTCTTATCATCATGGTTGTTTTTGTTTCATCTCATTGTTGGTGATTATCTCTGGAAATGTTCTCTTGATTTACAATCTCCCCCAACCCCCCCCCCCCCCCCCCACCAAAAAAAAAGAACACACACACGCATATGCATACGAAGGAAAAAATGAAGAAGCAGAATTGCTGAAAGTGTACTTGGTTTTCTGCAGAGTCCACTCTTCTTCTTTTCAAAAGAGAGCCGCCCTCAAAAATAGTAAAGCCACTTCCCACTAATGAAAAACTTGAAACGATGTCATTGCCCACAAGCAAAGGTAAATTCAACTATTAATGGATATCTGCACTTGCACCTTTTGTTTAATTGAATATTTTTCTCATCAGTCACTAAGGGCCTGTTTGGTTACATGAATCCAGAGATTTCAAATCTCTGGATTAATGAATCTGAGAATTATACCCGTTTGGTTGTAAAAATCTCTAGATTCATGAAATCTAGAGATTCACCTTTTTACACTAAAAACGTGAATCTGTAGATTTATGGGTAAGGGGTGAAATCCAGAGATTTCAAAAAAGCTATACATTTGCACATTCACAAAAATCATGTCGATCAAATAGTTTTTTAGGATGAATCCATAGATTTCATTCCACAACCAAACATCTAATTTTATAAATTATAACTCCATAGATTTGAAATCTATAGATTTGAAATCTCTAGATATTTGAAATCTCCAGACTCATGTAACCAAATAGGCCCTAAGTGAACCCCCCCCCCCCCAAAAAAAAAAAAAAAAAAAAGACTTGAGATGAGAGGTTATGGGATAATTCGTACTTCCATATGAACTCCCACTCTCAGCCAGGAAATTTCCAAGTCTTCGAATTTTTCAGTTTAGAGCATTAGCAATGCAAGCAAGTGGATACTGCCATTGCTTTTGTGCCCAATCTACCCAGTCAACTGCCTTCGTCTAATCTAGGCTCCATCGTGTCCATTCCATCAGTTGTGTCTTTTCCTTTTAGTGATGATCCTTCTCTTAATTTACCTGCTGAAGTTCACAAGCGCAAAGGACTTGCACTTAGGACCTTACTTCTCTTCTTGTGTGGTATTATTCTCTTCCAATCTATCTTGTTTTTGGGTCTCTTGTTGCCTCTGTTTTCACTTTTTGGTGATTGTTGTAATATGTAAGGGTAGAATTGTCTCTAGGATATTCTGTAATAATCCCATATTGGGATTTTCTCTTTTTTGTCTGCCATATTATTATTATAAAAAAAGGCTGCCTATATCACTCTAACATAACTCAGGATTTCTCAGACCATTCAACATGGTATTAGAACCACAGATTTGAGCCCCAAATCTAGGAAATTTTTCAAGAACCCAAGAGCTCCCACCTCAAGCTTCTCTCTCGTTCAAGCCCCATCACCACCCTATCCAGTTGCCTGAGACCACTACCGCCACCTCCAACTGGTCCTAGGACCACTGCTACTACCACTATGAGGCCCTAGGGCCACTGCCTCCTCACTGCAAGGCCCCTAGGCCATGCTATCTCCACTACCAGCCACCCTTCCACCCTTTGTGAGGCTCCTAGGGCATCACCCTACTCCAATGATCCTCTTATGGCCCTAGCCACCTTGTTGCCTCCTCTTTAAACCCTACCTCCACCTCTTGTGGCTTCACTCCAACTTTTGTTGTTGATGTTGCCACTTATCAGAAGTGGGAGGATAAACTCTGTGTCTATGATTTCTAGGCTGGTCTTAACATTAAGTATGACCAGATACGGGCTCTCATCCTCTCATAGGAACCTTTTCCATCTCTGGATCAAGCCTATGCAATGGTAGATATAGAAAACAGCCGTCGAACAACAATGGTTCACACTCAGATGCCAAAGAGATCTGCCTTAGTTGTTGGTACAGGAGGCTCTCAAACATGTACATGTGATTCTCCATGCTTCAGTAAAGTGTGAATATTGTGGCCGTGAATGTCATACCAAGGACAAATGCTGGAAGTAACTTGGTCAACTAGACGCTTCCCGTGGGGGATAGAATTATAACCGAGCAAGAAATTCCCAGGCATTTGCACATCAAGCCAATCTGAAGGACACTAACATTCTGATGCCGCTTTCCTCATATGAGCTCCAGCATCTCCGTCAGTTGATGACCAAACTCGAAGATGTCAAGTTTCAATCATTGAGACCCATCATTTTCTGACATTTAAGTGTAATTAGGTAGAACAATCAGATCATGTAGGAGTTAGTGATGTACTTGTCTTCCTTAAAGGTTTTTTTTTTTTTTTTGAATGAATAATTAAATTAACAAAGGAAGAAACAACAAACAACCTCTATATGGGAGACTAGAAAGAGGAAGTGAGACCCTAGGATACAACAATAAGCCTTGGGGTGTCATCTACTGGGGGTGGGGGTGGGGAAGAGAAGAAACTCTACCAGAAACATCAAAATAAATAGCTTTCCAAATAATATCAATAGAACGGGATTTGAAGGTCCATCTTCTAAGATTGTGCTTCCACCAAAGGTGATGAATAGAAGCACTGAAGACTAGCTTACCGATCCGGTCACAAATGGAAGAACCTGGAAAGCTCCTCAAAACCCAAGACCAATCCCTAGCAAATCCAAAGGAGCGACGCAAATGGGGCCAAATAGAAGCAAGGGCTTTTCTCCAAAGGGAATTGGAGAAAGGGCAAAGGAAAAAAAGGTGCTCAAGGTCCTCATGGTCGCATCAACAAAGGGTGCAATTTGGGTTAGTGGGGATGTGACGGCTAATAAGGAAGGCTTGGGTGGGAAGGGCAAGCATGAGAGCTTTCCTTAAAGTTGCTTCTGTGAAAAGAATAGAAATTTTAAATTGAAACCAGGAAATATGTTTCGAAGTTTGGTTGGTTTAAATGTCTCCAATATACAATAAGTCCACTGAAATGGAAAAGAAAAGTTTCTCTAAGGCCTTGTTTGTCTGATGGAGAAAGGTGGGAAAGTAGGAGTGAGAAACTTGTACTGGTTTCCCATAAACACCCAAAACAAGAGTGTTTGGTAAGTTGGGTGGGAAAATTACCAGACAAACAGCCTCATTAAATGCATTCTGTGATGTGGCATCTCAAGTTTTCCCACGCCATTCTTGTTTGGTGATGTGGTTGTCCATTCATGTAAAAACTATGTTGTATCTATCTCTCTCCCATCTAATATCCTCTCTTTCTTTCTAGGTCCCATCCCACCTCAATTTCTTTTCTTTCCTACCAAATCCAATCCCATTAAAAAGGTAACTATTCCTTCATATTTATTCCCTTTCCCTCTTTTCGTCGAACCATCTCACAACATACATGACTTGTTGATGTAAACTGTTCCTTGGGGTTGCCAAGGGCCTAGGGTTACTTCCCCAAACCCTAGGACCCCTATTTCGATCCAGGGGTATTTTGTTAAATTTTCTCATTTCATGGTGTCCTAGGTCTGGGTCCCATTATTTTGTATTTTATTGTAGAATCCTTGTCTAACTTTGATTCCTAGTTGTGTTGGGATTCCTAGTTTGAGTCTACTTTTTATGAGGATTCTGTATTTACTCTTAGAATCCTGATTGGATCTCTCTAGAGAGAGTTATGATAGAGTCCTTGTTTATGTGAGAAGTTTGTTAGTCAGTCAAAGTCCTAATTAGATTAGAAAGCCAGTTTGAAGTCAATTAGGTTTTCTAGTCTTAGTTTTAGTTTGTTTCTTTTTGAGGCTATAAATAAAGCCTCCATTCTCTATAAACGCAAGTTAAATTGAATGACAAAAATGAGAGTTTGGAGAATCCTAGATGTGGGCTTCTTTGGGAGGTCTGCTGCTGTTTAAGAGCGTGTCTTCTTAGAATCCCAGTGTCGTTCTTCAGTTCCAACAGCCTCATTCAATCTCCAAGTAAGTAAACCACAACCCTGGCCCCTCCCTAAACCCTTCCCCCTTCTCCTAACCTACCTGCAAGCCCCTTCCTCTTCTTTTTCCTACAGTAGCAGCAAATCCCCTCCCCTTTTAGCCCTAGATTTCCTATACCTCTTGCTCCCTCCCTTCCCCTATAGGATCACACCATTCTCCTTCCCTAATCCCTACTTCTAGTTCATCAAAAGGCTTTCATCCATAGGTTTTCAAACTGTTTGCAATTCATCGTCAACCTTTAGAAACCCTAAACCCTAGTTTCATCAGAACTCCTATATCTTCCAAACCCTAACTCCAATCCCCTTTCCCTTTTAGGATTAGCTTCCTCAACCCCTTACCCACCCTCAATCCTGAACCCACCTTCCCAAGAATCCTAACACCAGTAGGACTCTTCAGACCAGTAGGACATACATAAACCTGTTAAACTAACCTGAAACTATAAAACACCCACAACAGCTCCCTTCCTAACCCAACCCCTAACCCAATCGAAACCGTTAGGCCTCAATTTCCCTACTCTTAACTCCAGTTTTCAGTTCTGAAATTCCATTACAGTAACAGCCAAACCTTGAATCCTCTTCAAATCAACCCTAAAAACCCTCAAACCAAACCCTAGACCTAAATCTCATGCCTGAAGACTAAATTACAGCAAGGTTACAAGCTTCAAAACCAGAATTCCCTAATCCTAAGCCTGGCCAAATCCTTCTAGGGCGTTGCCTTACCACTTTAAACCCTAATTCCTCCAAGAAATATCCTATTAGAGGCATATACATCCTTAGAAGACTGCTGGTTCCCTGAGAGAGGATCCTGGAGTATGCCTAAATCTAGGGCAACTTCCCTACAAGCTAAACCCTAGAACTTGGTTCATACCACGTATTCTCACAAATTTCCTCTGCCTTTTATATGTCGAAAAAATGGGGCTTGGAGTTGTCTAGTGAAGTTCAAAACCCCAAAGATAGTGCTTCTTTATTTCAATCAACTTTGTTGCCTCTGCCACAGTCCTTGGAAAAGTGAAGGCCTTCTTAGGAGTCATGGAAGAAGCAAATAAAAGACTGCAACATGATGCACAGGTATAAGATAATCAGAATGCGTCCTTCATTATGGTTTGACCCCTCACCTGTTAATTAATCAAGGGTCACAACTGCTCAATTGCAGATGTCTCAAAATGACCTTGATATTGAATTGCTCACTGGGAATGAAACAGAAGTTATCGAAATGGTCAGTGAAATGTTTTCTTTCCCTTGTACTGTTACAAAGGTTACAGGCTCATCTACTCATATCTGCTACTGCCAAATGAACAGGATTTGCTTTTGGGTGTCGCTGATCTTCACACACCAGAGGCTGTGGCTGCCGCAGAATCTGCATTGGTTGGCCTCCAACCAGCTGTGTTGGCAGCAGGCAGTAGTGGATCATATTCATCTAGCAGTGACAATGACAGTGACAGTGACAGTGATATTGACAATGGTGATGATATGAATAGACCTTGCTTTTCAGACAAATCCCAAAAGCCAAAGTTGGAACCAAAAGATCCTTCTAGGATTACTGAACTTCAATGAAGCCGCATCAATGACAAATGTTATACAAAATCACTCCAAATTCCTATGGGTTGAAAATTTTTTATGGGTATAAATATGTATGCAGCGACCATGTAGATTAGAAGTAGTTGCTGCATTGTTGCATGTTTGAGGTTTACTTATTGGTTTTCCTTTTCCCCGTCTTATATGTCCCATTAAATTAAATTTTCACATTACTGGAGTCAATGTTGTCTCAGTATTGATCACTAGAAAGTGAAGGTGAATTTGGTATGTTTTTTAAGTGTTTTTTTCAATGCCCATTGTCCAATATGGTTTGCTTCTTAAGCTCCCTTTCTTCCTAGTTGATCCTTTAAGCACTTCTTATGGGAAAACACCAACACCCAGAAAGGTTTCTGCCATGCCGCCTGTTTCCCTGACTCTTTACGATTGGTAGTCTGATACTCTGATTATTGGATAGGCTGGAAGTTTTGTGAACAGGTCAAGGTCACTTCGGCATGATGCTTCCTCCCTTGGATTTTCAGTGGTAGCTGTATGCCAGATCTAGTTTGATTTTACTAACATTTCTGAAAACTAATATGACATGGTGTCATCAAATTAATGAGAAAGTCTGCCAATGAAGCAATGTGCCAGATGAAGGGGAAATGTTCTACCGGTTTGGGTACTAGCTGGGCAGCCAAAGGTGCTATATGGGGCAGGGAAAAGATAGTGCTGAACACAATCATTCCCCATCCATGCTTCACAAGTTCACAGTACATTTTTAGCATTTGAGTCTACTTATCAAATCTTAGGCATGACAAGTTTCCATCAGAAAAGAACTTAAAATCAGAAACACGCACTGCTGCTGCTCTTTGAAATGCTTAAGAGTTGTTGTGAAAGCCATAGATGGTACCCAGTTTCCACCTTGCCCTTCAAAGGGCCGGCATTCTTCGCTCTGTAAGCCACCTGAGTTCACCTGTCTAGATGGGCACGTTCAGAAATTTCTCACTTCCAACAGCTGATCAATTCGTTAGATGCAGCAGCTGCACAAGAGATCCAAACTGACCTCAACCTCATCGTCCCCTTATTTTATTGAATCAACAATCAATAATGCATTTCTTGTTCCATGGAACTCTGCCTGTTCAATAACAAAAATTCTTTGTCGCGTACGCCTGGGCGTATGACCGTGTGGCGTGTTTTGATAGAAGTTGTCTGATTTTTTCCATTTCTGTTCAATTGATCCAGGAGCTGACTCTCGATGACAAGGTAGTCAGTTTGGCGAATTGTTTCAGTCTTGCGTGTTTACCGTCCAACAAACGGTTGAGATCAAAACCTGATCGAAATTTCGATCGACCATTCGTTGTTTTAAACCACTTAAGTGCAACAAGAAGAGATCTAAATTTTTATCAGGTTTCAATCTCGGCCGTTGCTGGACGGTCTTGCGCTTTCCATCTGTTTGTGCACCACAAGCACGTAGCTGTCTGCGGACGGCTTATGCAGCTCATAGCCAATGGCCTAGTTTGCCAACCCAAGTGTCGTTAACAGCATCCAAACTAGACCTGTAAATGGATAGCCGAAATTCGCGTCGTATTCGTTTAAGGGTATTCATATCCGGAGTTTTTCTTACTGGAATAATATCCATCCACTAAGCAACCGGATTCGAATAATTGTTTATCGGATAACATCCAAATAGAGTAACGTATGTATTCAACATTTTTTTATCTGAAAAAGGGATGACAATCGGATTCGGATACCGGCAATCGGTAACTGGATAATCGGAAATAAAAAATCATCCGGTTAAAGTAAAGTATTAAACATTATTCTCTAAAAAATTGGTTAATAATCGAATTCGAAAACCGGTAATTAGTAATCGGAAATTGGAAATAAAAGATATAAAAAAATGCCAATCATCAATCAATAATCGGATATTTTATTGGATCGGATATCCAATAAAGTTTCAAATTCGAATTCGGATGCCTTCTCTAAATTTCTGCCGAATTCATATTCGGATTTGAATAGCGGTTTTGCTAATCGGATTCGAATTCGGATATTGGTGTATCCAAATCCGATTCATTTCTGCCATAGGTTCCCGCTGATCGTCTCATCTCTAATGCATATACATCATGGCAATTTAACAGTGGCGTAATCAAAATGCAGGGAAAATGTTCTTCTTGTTCTACTGGAAGTTCTCTTCCGTGGCACAGAGATACTGGTGTAAACTGAATACTACTTATATGGCCTCACAAAACATTGCAAGGTAAAAAAAAAGAAAAGGGAGAAGTCATATTCTTGCCGTGGCATCATCGCCTACCAAAATTTTTCCTTCTTTGGAGGAAGGAGGGTGACATGGATATCCACATCAGAATAAAATGGTCGAGTGGAGAATACAGCCTTTTCACTTCCTACAACAGCTTCTTGGATGAGGCGTATATGAAGAAGGCATGCCTGCGTTCTACTAGGATAGGAAACTAAAAGAGATCAACAGTGATCACCATTTGGATTCACATCATCTTCTAGTTCAACTTCCCCTACATCACAAACATGTTTACTTATGAAAAGGATGGAAGGCGAAGAAGCTTTTCTGATTATAGTAACAACAGAAAACAATACCAAATAATATATGTCAATATACAAATAACAAAACATAGTAAAAAAATAGATTCAAGAAGCCTGTGGTTTGGGGCTTCCTGGAACTGCATGGCCCCCTATACGTTTTTGTTCTTTTTTTTTTTTTTTTTGTCATGTTCGTTTTGAATCCTAGACTATTCACATATAATTTGTCCTGCACTCAGTGGTATCTCTTCATGAAAAATGAAATTACATCATATAAATACTCCTACAGCATTTTTCTTTTTAGATCATCATCAAACTAATCATAGCGAATAGGGGCCTATAGGCTCGGGAAGAGGGGGAAGGCGTAGAGGGACGGAAGTTCAAACCCATGACTTCCTTAGATTTACTGCCTCCACATTGGAGGCTGCCACCACATCCACACTCCTACAGCATGTTACAATTTGAAGACCATGTTTTTTGAGTGCAAGGCCGGGAAGAGTTGACATAGTTCTTCTTCTAGGGTTATGGCCTTGATTTTACTGTTTTCAATATCAATTTAGTACATACTCCCATCCTCAACCATTGGAACTATTTCACATTCAAACACTGAAAATGACAATGAAATGAAAACTTTGTACAACTGAAGAAGGTTGAACATACCAAACAAGGAAACGATGGAGGATGTCCTTGAAGAACCATTTAATTTCCCGTGTGTACCTGCGAATCCACAAGACTGTTAGCATGGCAAGTTTTGGGTTTCCACCAGGAAGCAGGACAAATTTTTATTAGCGCAACACATTAAAAAGCACCCAAAGATTGGGTAATTGAGTTGCTAGCAGGAAAAATGGGAAAGAGGGATAAGATATGTAGAACCAAAATAGAGTACGAAACTAAAAGTTCCAGTCAACTTCTGAATGTTTAATTTTAGCATTCACTGATCAATATGAGCCCAAGAGGCTTCCTTGCATGAAGTGCATAAAGAGACCTCAGCAACTCAATCGGAAGCTTAATTTGATTATCTCTATAACGTTAAATATTTGACCAGATACTAGAATGTAGTAGTAGTGATGTGCATATATCTCATAGAAATTTATATTAGTACTTCTGATAGAGTTCAAGATTTGTGCTCCTGAAGAAGATATAAGCAATGGTCTCATCTAGCTCTACAACAGAGTCTTGATAACTCCAGTCGGTGTACAGAAAATAAGCAGTAGTAAGAAATAATGAATATTCTTCAGAGACATCCAAATCACCATTTTCAAGAACCTTTGCACCATGTCGTTCATCACAAGAGGTGTGAGGGACTTCATTGACAGGGAGAGCAGCATAGCATTTGGGACTTCAACTAACTCAAGGACTACATGAGTGAAGCATGCAGATAAGAGGACTCCTTTTAAAAACAGAACTACCCTGAACCCTTTCCTTTAAGTATAAGTTGCCACCAAAAAGAACTAGATGGGTTTTCTGTGAGCAGTAGCTTCAGCTAAATTTCTTTTAATTAAAATTTTATGTTCTAAATTTGGTAGCCAACATCCTCTCCAAGCGTAGCTGTCCTTTGTTTCATCATCTCTTAAAATTCTCCGTGGACATACTTCAGATCTTCATATGCTGTGGTCGTAAACTCCAAATTTAAATAGGAAGTACTATAAGCCTAGAGAGAAAATAAACATAAAGAAAATGGAACCACAAAATGAATTTAAAACCTGCAGCAGGTTAATCCACCATTAAGAATTATCATGGCATTTTGATAGAAAGAGCGTGGCATTTTGATAGAACAACAACATACCTGATGTCCCAATTGATTTTTGAAAATCTGATTTCGTGTAAGTGTACCCTATGAAATTTGCATCTTTTGATGCTAACATCTGCAATATTTGGCATGACAAATTTAGAGTTATTCTTGTAACAACTATCTAATAGAACGTAAAGGTTAATACTAAAAAAATATTTAAGGATGTTTTAAGTGAATCTTTCTGGAAGATTGTCTTTCCTAACAAGGAAAAGGTCAACGAGGTTTTTAGATGATGCAAGTAGATCTTGAACTCATAAAATGCGTGTAACAACTTATGGTGCAATTTGTAGTGACAAGAACCATTTAACATGCTATAATCTAAATTATATTGCCACCTAGCTTCAACAATCTTAAAGGTTAATACATTTTATATCCCAGTTTTTGAAAAGCACACCAACCTTGACACCATGAAACCAACAGATAAATTGACATATTCATCTGGAAAAGAAGAAGAAGAAGAAGACATGATGGCTTCACTGCTAGAAAACTTGAAATCATAAGATTATATGTGATCTGTCATCAAACCTCCTAGAAAGAATGCAATTCTACTCAAAATAAGCTCCAAATGTTGGAGTAAATAGATTATACAGGAGTTCAAGTGTTCCCTTGATGTAGTTCATATCTAAGAAGTAGAAAAAGAAAAGAACAGACGAGTAATGCAATATATGACAGGAGGAGGTAATCAATTAGAAGAAGATGAAAATTTCCTTGTACCAAAATGTGACCTTCCAATGTAAATACCACTGGTTTGTAGCCATCACATCCTGGAAATCTTAGAAAAAATATATAGACCACTGTGCCCCATTATTTGAGGAGGAGTTGGTTACCTTTTGTGAGTCAAAGAACATTCAAATGCTGATTTTTTTGGGGGAAAAAGGTAGCTTGTATTAAAAGAAGAAAAAGTAATAAATTACATTCAGAAGTAGGTCTTTCCTTCCACATCCTCCTTAACAATGCGTGTTGGAGGGCATCAGGTAAAGAGCGTACCAAAAAGGAAAATTCAGATAAAGCCCCATATAGGCCAGCAAGAAAATCAGTGCCAACATTGAGCTCACACAACATGGTGAAAGCCACACTGAGAAAAGCAATTTGCTATGTCACGAATGTCACAGATGAGTTCCGCCACATAACAAGGGATGCTATGTTGCCCCAAGATCATAGCGATCGCTCCCCAAGAGTCAGATCTGATGTGAACCAAATGAATGGAGTGCTCACGAGCAAGAACCAAACCTATATAAATAGCTTTTAATTCCATAGAGAGAATGTTGGAACCAGCAACATTGCTGATGTTATCAAGCTCGTATGTGCAAGGTCTAGTTAAACATGAACTTCTAGCCCTATAGTCCTCACAAGATAATAAGCCTACCTCCAAAAATGCAACCTTTTTTTTTTTTCGATGAATGAAAAAATTTATTAACCAGAGGAAGAAAGGGGGGGGGGGGGGGGGGGGGAGAGAATACAACGAGAGTGCAGGGGCTAAGCCCTGCCAAAGACAAAAAGGCGCTAAGCAAAACACAAGCAAAGGGACTACTTCAAAGAGGTGCTACCAACAAACAACTAAATTTTATTTTTATTTTTCTTCTCTTAGTCTTAGAGGACTTGAGCTCAGAATTAAGTCTTTTGCAAAGTGGTTGTGCCCTCCATAAAGTGGTTGCTACCCCTACTCCTACAAAGCTGAGCAGAGGGGGTCTCAGAGTCAAAGGGACCCGGAATGGGATAGTGGGATAGTAGCAATCAATATTGCACATGAACGAATGGGCCTAGGGAGGGGAGGGAGATGGGATGGGCCAAGGATGGAGGGAAATGCCAAGAGTGGAGAATGGAAGGGAAATAGTGATGGCCCTGTTGTTGGGACTTCAACGGTATTGAGGTGGCCCAAGATCTCGCCCAAATCTTGGCTCAAACTGTGATGCACTGTGGTTGAAGTGTAAGAAATAAAGTTGAACCTTCTCCATAAGTCTGGGCTTTTGGATGACTGGCAAGCACTTGATCCCACAAGTAGTATTACAGTAGGTGGTCATGAGTTCCAAGTCTCCCCGTTATTTTGGCGAGGGGGATTTTTGGGACCTCAATGGTACTAGGGTGGCCTAAGATCTCGCCTCAAATCCTGGATCAGGTTCGAGTCTCCCTAGTGGCATGGCTTTGGGGGGGATTGTTCGGACCTCAACGACACTAAGGTGGCCCAAGATTTTGCCCCAAATCCTAGCTCAAACAGTGATGCGTGCTAACTAAAGTGTGAGCACCTTCTCTACAAGTTTGGGCTTTTGGATGACTAACAAGCACTTGATCCTATACAAACTACTTTCCATGTAGGTGAGAATGGGATCAATTCCATACAATCTCTTTCCATGTATGGAATTGATCCCATATCCTTCTCTTCTCCTTAATATAATCTTGACATAATCCTAACAAATCTCAATCCTAATAAACTACTTTCCGTGTAGGTGAGAATGAGATCTCTTTCCATGTCTGGAATTGATCCCTATCACACATTCTTATTTTACCCATATTGTGTGTGCCCTTTATGGAATAATATCCTAACAGCTTGGAAGAGGCTGAATGGGCTGGTGGGGGATTGAGGGAGATGAGTCGGGGGGGGGGGGGGGGCTCTAGGTCGGAAATGGGTAGTAAAAAGAGTTAATGGGCTAGAAGACCTAGAAGGGCCAAGGTTCATCCGATCCACTAGTTGGACTAGGTGAACCAGGGAATGCTAAGTTGTGATGGTGGGGACCACAGGAAAGGGAGAAGTGGTTTCTAAAAATGGGGTGCGGACTGAGAGGAGAGAGGAAGAGGAAAGGTACTGGGAGAAGGAATGAGGCTTGGAAGAGCCTCGTTGGCGCAAGGACTGGCACTTGCAAAGCAGGCCAATACGCCAATGAATAGAGTTACAATGCCTACTTCGTGGACAGAATTGGATTCAAGCACAACCGGCATTGCATCATCCTACAAGAGAGGAGCGATAGTAGCCTCAAGCGACTGTGGGACGATGGTGGTGGCGACAGTAACCTCAACAATTTCGACTTCATAAGACAAGGAGGCGAAGCGAAGTCGAAATTGTTGCTGCCCGCAAAGAGAAGATCAAAGGTTGATTTGGGTCTTGAACATTGTGAAAGTGTACGACGGGCATAGTGCTAGGTCAGTCGACTTTGAAGGAGTCTCTACAGGGCCTCTATAGGGATTTGAGGGCAGAGCTAGCAGTGAGGGATTGCTCCCCACAGTGGGAAGCAGTGGAATGCCCAAATGTTTTGTAATGAGAGCACTAGGAAGGAGCCATTAGTATTGAACGGGTTGCTCAAAGACCTTTCCTCCATCAACTTCAAGGATACTAAGGAGGGAAGCGTCGTTGCTGCAAAGAAATCAACACAAATCTTGGCGTAGGAGAGCCTCTCTGTGCGTATAGCGTATACATCTGAACGGAGAGGGGTTCCAACCATTAAGCTGATCCTGTAGAGGCATTCTTTGTTCCAAAACTCTAGATGTAAGTCCAGTAGTGTGAGCCATAGGGAGGGGGGAGTTGAAGCTGGACTTTTGCAATAAGGAAGAAGGTTTCCATTGGCGGAGAATAATGGGTTTCTTTCCTACAAGCCAAGGCCTCCATTCAAAGCAGCTAGTAGCCAAGGAGGGAAAATTGAAGATGAAAACTCCACTGTTGAGGAGGTACTTATTCAAGTCCCGGATCTTCCATTGCTTAGAGAGGGAGGATTCGACCACAATGAAGGGGGGCGGCTTCCGAGGAACTGGTCTAAAAGGGCATGGTTCCAGATACGAATGTAAGGTCCAAGGGCATAAGCAGGGCATACGCATTGGTAGAGGAGCCATTGGAGAGGAAGGTATTTAAATGGAGTTTGAGAATAGGAAGGGGTGATAGGGTGGGAGAAAAAAGAGATGACCAGGTTGAGAAGTTGGGCAGAGGGTATGAAGGACGAGGTGGATCGGGGGGGGGGGGGCAGGGGAAGGCTCACTCATGGCACCTCCAAACCCATCCTGGAGATTAGTTGCATTTCTTATCTAGTCAATTGCAGCAGTTATGGTTCTCCTGGTTAAATTGTTTCAATAATGCAACCTAGGGCCTTCAATAACAAAGAGATGGTGTATGACTGTATGCTTCTGTCCATATACAACAGGTAGATTCACATGGAAAGCCAACAACTTAATCTGTTGTAAGAGGATTTAAACAAGTGCAATTAGATCAAGGAAAAAGAATAACCCAACAACACTCCATACCTTGCGCCAGGGTCCTACCACTGGCAATGCTGATGGTGGACCTTCTACCTGATATTGAGAAAAAATTAGCAAAGAAATCACCATCAATTAAGAAAAGAACCATGAGTAGTAAATGGTACTGAATGTCAAAAAAAAGGAGGGGGGTTGTATGGTATTAAAACCACTTATCCTACAAGCTCATGTTGTTAAGTAAGGACCACAACAATGTATATCACTGACAGCAACATGTGTCACCTTGAAGTGGCACCAAAGACTACAAGATAAAGGGACAAAACAACGCATCACACAGACCCCTTGTATATACCAGCTTTCTATCACCTGACTTCCTAGCTCAGAATACCATGTTTAAATGGTCATTCCAAAAGCTTAAGATGTTAAAGGAGAAATGAATATGAACTCATAATAACATGTGAGAATATGAAGTTAAAGATGCCAAAAACAGAAGGTGCATGTTTGTCCTGTGTAATGCTTTTGGTTTTGAGAGTTTAATGGCCTCCATTCTATTCTATCAATCTTTTAGTTAAATACTTCAATTTGTGTTTTGCCCACTTGTTATGGACCAGAACCACGAGTTGAACTAAAACATAAAATACAGAACATAAACAAAATAGACCATCTTAACTGTTTAGTCCTTGAGTTTCATTATTCCTATTTTCTAATGCATCAAGTTTTATAAATGCTAAACATTCTTTTTTCAGAACCATGTCTTCAGTCAAAAGCACCTCGATTTAAGTTACAATAACACCCCCAACTTACAAAGATCAAAACGAACGGTTACTAGATAGTTTGAGAGCTCACATCATCAAAATTATCAAAATTTTGAGTATCTAATTCTCCATTCACTGTGGGCTTGTACGCAGCTTCCATTTTGTACAACATGTCCCACTGAACCGATCTAAACCATGGATGTGCCTGAATAAACATTAATACTTATATTAGAATATTTCATTGGCCTAGCTCAAAAGACATACTATAGAAACAGAAGGAAGAAAAAACTGTGTACGCCTAGTGCATTTAGCATCCTAAGAGAAAAAGTGTAGGAATAAAAAGATACGCATAAAGACACGTAATGCCAACTATACCCTTGAGAACTCAGTAAATTATTGAAGGAAAACCTGGGCAGGAAAAAACTGATATACAACTGAACCGAACTGATCCTTATTCCAATTAAAGGGGGATCAGATCCAGAAATCCTGTTTTGACACTGGACTTGGAAATTACTGCTATCTACAACCAAATATAATAAATCCTGTGATAAATTATAAGAGTAAGAAAAGAATCTATATTAGCATAGATGACTACATTTACACTTTCAATTGATGATACCTTTATTTCTTCTACTCCTCTGGTTCCCAACCTTGAGTCAACATCACACAGTAAACGACATATCAGATCCCTAGCCTCTTTTGATATTTTTGGTTCCTCAGGGAATTTCAAGCATTTTCTCCAGTTAACTATCTGATATGCAACAGAAACATCAAATCACTATGCTGAAGTAAGCGATCAAAAATAAAGAGAATGGTTCTAGTAAAATACCCAATAAGCATCAAATTCACCTAACCTTTTTGGCTGTGATGATATGGTTATCAGATAAAAAGGGGGATAACCTATAAGCATCTCATACATTATTGCTCCCAAGGACCACCTAAAATAGAGAAAAAGAGTGAACTAGCTTATAACAAAAATGCTTAAATAGATGAAGTCAGGAAAATATTCAATTCATAAAAAAAATCTTCAGAAGCAAGTCTCACCAATCACATTCAACTCCATATCCTTTCCTCATCAATACCTCAGGCGCCATATAATCAGGAGTTCCAACAGTAGAATATGCCTACACATAAATATAGTCCTGTTTGTCAACATAACAAAGCCGTGTGCAGTTTTAGAATTTTAGAAGAGAATGATATAAAAATAACACAAAGATTATACCAACTCTCGTCGATTGCGTTTCAATTGCTGCAACTGTTCCTTTGGCATTTGCCAGGGAGCTCTATCAGAATGTCCTTCAGTTTCAGTAGTTCCTGGTTCCTGAATGCGGAGGATTTCATTTTCTGATAAAAATGTTGAATATTTACAATCCAGGGGCTTACATAAACCAAAATCAGAGAGCTTCAAATGTCCATTTCTGTCCAGAAGCAAGTTATCAGGCTTTATGTCCCTGCAGGCCGGAAAATTTTTGAATGAGAAATTCCATATTCCATTTGGAAAGATTATGATTTAAATTTTTTCTTTTTAAGCTAATTCATCAGAAAGAAAAAAAAGCATGAACAGATGAACTGTATTTTTTTATGAAGTGCTGATACTCTGCATTTATGGAAATACACTGAAGGAGACCTTTAGAAATGAAACAACTTGGACTAAGGGCTGCAGCAGGTGTACCAACAAGGTATCCAGGCAGGGAGGGGGGGGGGATGAAGGAAATTAAATGGGTCAAAACTGGCCATGCAGAGATCATGTTATCATGAAACCAGTTGTAATTCTGCTACTTCATGGTAAGAGTAAGTATTTCTTACATCACATGAATCTTTTGAAACTTCACTGAAATTTTATGTGGATACACATTGGAAGGGGGGAAAGGACAGCATTATTTTTTGGCTGATATAAGCTACACATGATTTGATAGCTGAGATAAGACATTGCAGTGGGGGATAGTGAGTCTGGTGTGGTGTGTGAAAGAAGGAACTTTAAATTGTATTTGCTTTCTCTGTTTTTCAAACAGATTTATTCTGAAGTGGAGTAGTAGAAATGGGCATTATTTTGAACCTTTTTCCCTTTATATGCTATTGTTTTTTTATTACAATTTCTCCAATGTACAATCTTTGCATCAAAGTAACTTGGGCATCTAGAACAGTAACTACAGATA
Organism: Hakea prostrata; assembly: GCF_041222555.1. Classification (NCBI taxonomy): domain Eukaryota; kingdom Viridiplantae; phylum Streptophyta; class Magnoliopsida; order Proteales; family Proteaceae; genus Hakea; species Hakea prostrata. The sequence continues at coordinate 13,343,810 of NC_142603.1, forward strand.
TATCTACTCCCTCAATAAATTTCTAGCAAAAATCTAGCAATATAACAGAACATATACCCTATATAAAACTAGTTTCTGTGTGACATCAATGTTATACCTGTGAATGTAGTTATTATGATGAATAGAATGAATAGCTAGAATGCTCTCTGCTATGTAAAATCGTGCAACATCTTCAGAAAGAATATCTGCTCTCATTAGAAGATTCATGATATCACCTCCAGGTAAATACTCCATGATAAGGTACAAAAATTCAGAATCTTGGAAAGAATAGTATAGTTCTACAATGAAATTGCTGTCAACCTCAGCAAGTAAGTTCCTCTCAGATCTGACATGCTCAACCTGAAACAAGAACAAAGCAAGTTTACAATGTACCATGCTAAAGAAATTGATTAAGAAATAAAAAAGGATATCATGAATGTATCCATTAACAAATTTGATTTATTGTCAAAATGTAAATAATACTACATCATTTTACTATCACAGGATTAGGTTTAGGAATTGTTCACCTCTCCACGCCTAAGCATTTCTGATTTCTTCAACTTCTTCATGGCAAAAATTTCTCCGGTGTTTTTAGCACGGCAAAGTCTTACCTGCATTTTATGAAGCATTTCAAAGAAAACAGGATATTAGGAGGGAAAGCTACCTGCAAAAGAATAAGAACATTATGCTGGACTGCTAGGATTTAAATACTCTACATTTCCTATTATAGTATGATAAAAATAAAAATAAAAAAAGTTATCAAAGCTGTTGGGACTTCTATCATTCAATCAACCATGCAGTAAACATTCAGCACCTTATGATTCATATCTTCTCCATGTATAGCAGTTTAAGATACAAAATAAAGAAAAAGAAATTTCAACTGGGAAGTAGAGTAAGAGAAGCATTTCTCTACGGAAAAAATAAGCTAAAAAACCAGATTTAGCTACCAGCAGATACTCCATTTAATAAATAACTACTGCCTAACAAGTTCATCAGGGACTAATGAATACTAGAATAGGCCAGAACACAAAACATAGCTTCCAACATAGATAAAAAAAAAAACATTTGTTGCATACAGAAAAGGATAGCGTACCACACAATAAGTATTATTTTGCTGGAATACCATTAGGCTTTTGGACAGTGAAAGGGGAGATTGACTGATTAAATTTCTTCTAGTTCTGGTCTTTGCTATCATGATTTATAATATACATTCTCCCAAGATCACATCCAGCCTTACTCATAGTGCTTCTATTTCTGTTCACTGAAAAACCAGAAAATGTTATTTGGAAGCAGGCCAGAAGCAGACCTCGATCAGTGACATGATTTTAGTTTTCTACTTTACAGCTTCCTTGTTGGCCATATACTGATGGGTTCCTGATTACAATATTCTCTGTTGTTGAATAAAATCATAACTAATATGCATAAAAGGCATACCCGAGTGAGTGTATGAGGCAAAACAAGCATGAATTAAAATATAAACTAGAAGTTTAAAGGGAAGGAAAAAAGACGAAAGTAGAAAGCCAACTACTGGGTTTTACATACCACAGCTTAGAGATCAAAGAACTCCCAAGCAATGTCATCCTGGGATTGGTTTGAGTTGAACTATTGAAACACAAAAGTAGTAAAGAAACCAAAAGTATTTCATAGTTAACTTATATAACTGTCTTTTTGGGTTTTGGAAGATTTTCCACCAAATATGGGCAGACACTTTCTACAGTTCTCAGCAACTGTACAGAAGATCTTTATTGTCTTTCAAAAGATTCATCAACTCAAAGAATTGAACATCTACTCAAAATGATTCCATTGTATTTTATGCAGAACCAAAGTTTTTTTTTGGGTAAAAAGATGAAGTCATAATTTATTTAAACTTAAAACCACGAGGAAATTCACATCCTAGAGTATCAACGAAAATTGGCCAAAACAAAAGGTCATGATCTCTGATTATATAACGATAAAAGCAAGAGCTGGCTTCACTGCCAGCCTGCAAGCAGGGGTTATCAAGCAGGGGTTGTTTGATTGGCAAAACTGTCTCAATGGTATGCTTGCAAAATCCCATCCGGTCTTCAATCCTCCATATAAACATAGTACAAATAAATAGTGAAGTACTAAATTATACTACAGCAACTCATCATTTATTTCAAGACAAGAAAATTTGGGGGTGATAGCATTCAGTTCTACTCTGGAAAGATATCAGAAGAAACTGTCTACACAGCCTACAATAATTATCAGAAGACATCATATCTGAAAGTTATCCTCTCATGCTTCCCAAGTACCTCACCAAATGCACCTTTTCCAATCACTTTTAATTGCTCAAAGTCATCAATGCACACTTTATGTCGTTGCAATCGCATATACTCAGTCTCTTTCCGTTCCAAGTTCCTCAGCATTGCTTGCTGTTCTTCCTTTGAGATTTGAGATTCCTGTGCTTTCCTTTGGAGTGCCCAGCGTCTGTAACAGAACAGTTTAAATTTATATAACCATCTCTCAAGAAATAGCAAATGCAATATATTAAACCTCTTTAATTTTAGCAGGGCATGCTTTCTGATAAAATAGTGTAAGTTGCATCACTTCAGAATATCTATAAGCAAATAAACTACCAAATAGAGAAAGTCCAACTGAAGACTCGAGGATCTATTTGTGGAATTTTTTTTACCTTCACCGCTTCCTCTTTGGGAGATTGTTAATTTTTTCTAGCCACAGGAAATAGAGAAAGCGAATCTGTGTTCGTAGTCTATAACAATAATAGCGACAATTAAACAGTAGAGCATTTATCCTACCATAGATGACCACGTTCTGAGGTGGTAAGAGTGAACGGCCTCATTAACGTAGAGCAATTTAAGCATCTTAGCTCATCATTAAAGAAATGAAATCAGTTGAATTCAAATCATATATTTCCATGTTTCTTCAGAATTTCTGTTAACCAGAACACAAGTGAATAGATACTTCAGAAACAGTTAATAAGCATTACATAGTTGAATTATACCTTTGTTTACGATCTTGGAGGCCTTGAAGATGATTCTTGTAATGATTCTCAATAAACTGCTTAGCAGCAGCAGCTTTCTGACGAGTCACCGGCGAAGAAACAGAGTCAACCACATCCAAACTGGAAGCCTCTGTTTTAAGTACTCCATCGCCGATACCTCGATCGTCCTTCAATCTCAAAGTCCCCAGCTTCATTCCACCATTAACACCTCCACCTTCCATCTCCAATCGCAATCAGACGAAAATTAGATCCAGCAAAGAACAAAACTCCATGGATTATCAATATAAGATCGAAATATAAGGATAAAGAAATGGAATCCGACAGCAATGAAGCTTTCCAGGCTATCAAACGAACTGAGAATTTAATTAATTTCGATGACAGATCAAACAGGAGAAGACGGTGAGAAGCAAAGAAGAATATAAAGAAATGGAAGACAGCGACGGCTTTGAAGCTTCGATGACTCTGAGCTTTCACTTATACATGACTAACGCTGGTGGACTGTTTATGACAAGAATCAGTTTATTTTTTTTTTATTTTCATTTTTATTTTTACTTATTTATAAAACAATTTATAGTTTTATGGTGGAGTAACGACCGACGCTATCGTATTGCTCGCAAGTCACCAGAGAAACCTGCGGAAGAGAGGGAAAGAAGAGAGATTGGATTTTTCAATAAATAAAAAGGGTTTCCCGTGTCGGCGGCTATCCAAACAAACTTCCACGATAAATTATTTTGATATTTTCTAGTTCTCCCTCAGATAGAAAGATTTTCTTGGATGGTTGGATTTCTTTCTTCAGCTCATGGGCTCCGATCTTTCATGAAGGCATGAACCCGAACGCGCAAGCTGGATTCCATACACGTGTCGGTGGAGTCAAGCTGGCATAGGGGCCCACTTCGCTGAATCAGCAACTTTCCGTGGAATTCCAACCGTTTTTACACTGGAAAATTCCCTCTCTTTCTCGTCTACCAGGCACCAGTTGTATCCACTCTCCAGTCTCCATTCACCATCACCAGTGGTTTTGGAAAACGACGATCTGGTCGCGTGGCCCCAATGTTACTTGCGTCCACATACAGAAGTATATTTCTAGTTTCTAACGGAAATTTTTGAAAAATAAATAAATAAATACAGATTTGTGTGTTAATAATAGCACGTTGCCCTCGTGATAAGCTCGAAATTCCGATGCTTTTGCGGTCTTTACGGCGGTTACTGGGGTAGGAAAAGACGGATTTATCCAAACTTTGGGTCTTCTCGCACTTGCCCGGTCAAGTTTGAATTCCGGTTCGACCCAATTCAAGTGGTTTTGAATCTTTTGATCATCATCTTCAAATGTATGTTGTATACACCTAATTCCATACATGGTTGTTGAGGATTTTTTTTTTTCCTTTGGATAAAAGGAAAATAAATTTTATCAAGAAAATGCACAAAAATGAAATTTTCTGGAAGGTAAAAGTAAGGTTCGACATGTTGGCCCGTGTCACCATGTCGGACCGCGACACAGCGACTCGGGCGACATGTCGCCAAAAGTCGATCGACTTTTGGTTGGGGTTCATCGAACCCCTGTTTCGAAGGGTATTCCAGGTCATTTTGACGTGTAGCCTAATTTGAAGCCAATAAACACATTGGGAGTGTTATTTAACCTAAAACATCACCTAAACTAATGTTCTTAATCGACCCCATGTCCTATTGTACGCAGACGAAAGCCCCGAAACTAAAAATCTAAAAATTCATAAAAACCAAATCGTATAAAGTCTATAATTCATTGTACAAATACATAGAGTCATCCAACCATATAAAGTTTGGAACTCTCAGTACTATGCCTAGGTGGATCGAACTCTTGTGACTCAGACTGTCTCCAGTGATGCCCCCCAACAAATTCACATACTCATCCTATCTCATACGATATTGAAAGTTGTCTAGATAATCATTAACTGCAGTTCTATAGCGGTCATCTTCATAATCAACTCGATCATTATCTAACATCATTATAGCATGCATTTGGTCAAAAATTACTTGGAGAAGAATGGTTACTTGTTTGACGAAAAAACGCCCAAATCTGTGTGAAACGGCTCTTGATCGACAGAAACAACGTGATATCCGGCAATAAGGAAGCAAGATGTACTCGTAGATGTCAAAGATCGGACCAAAATATGATGAAAAGTGCGAAAAATGAGAGAGAAGCTCTTGAAAAGTGAGAGAAGAGAGAAATTCTAAAAAAATCGAGTGGAAAATTCAGGCGAAATTAGCCCAAATTCCCCATTTTATCGCCGACAAAGTGACACTTTGGTGTCGTGTCACCCCCAAGCAACACCTCGACATATCGTCTATATGGCCGACACGAGGAACCTTGGGTAAAAGTGAGGGACTAGAAAGGAGTATGGTAGACCTAGTCACCAAGTCTTGGATAATTTTAGTTTAGAAGACCGAGAAGCTAGGAAATCAACTAAGTTCACAGTCAATGTAACCAAGTCAATGGTCCATAACATTAAAGTACTGCAAAATTAATGGTAAAAGATTTGGAAAACGAAGATCACCTAAAATTATGTGGGGAGGGGGTCTAAATTTGTGTGATGCATGCAAAGCGTGTACACTGGATTTCCCAGATAAAGTTGGGAAATATTGACTTTGTATTGTTGAGCCCAAGAGTACTTCTCGTTCATCCCGATTAATTTGTTTCTTTTCCAAACAAGAATTTTCTAGCTAGATACAACGAATTTTTTTTCAGGTCTTTCGCTCATTAATCCAAGCATATTCTGTATGAACTACAAAATCGATAGAATAGATCTCCAAAACTAATTGACTAAAAAGAAAGAGACATCTCTATGTTTGTGATGCTGGAAGTTGGACTGTTTGCCAGCCATCTCTATGTTGCAAGCTGGTGGCTCTGATATCCTTGCTATCTCTCCTATTGTGGATGAGATTTTAGCTCTTTCTTTGCCCCCCCTTGTTGTTTCTTTTTCATGAATTTTCCGCTCCTTTAACTTAGTTGCGGATGCTTTGGCCCGTTGTGGTCTTTCTTCTGGTTCTAGGTGTTTATGACCTGTGAACTCTCCTTGGCTCCTGGATTTGCTGTCCCAGGAATTGGGCGGTTGTAACCGTGATTCGTTTGAATAAATTGTGGTTTACCAAAAAAAAAGAAAAAAGAAAGAGACATGAAAACCAAAGAAGATTTGCTATGTCAAATTTTTAATACATATTTTGAAATTTTGTTATATTGCTTACTCAAGAAATATACATTATCTTTTATAAAAATTTCTTTATATCATAAAAATAAAATACACTAATATTTCCATTCTTTTTTTGGACTATTTGAGCCTCATGTAGATCCCATATACAAGGATGATATCATTCTTTTCTTTTTGAAAAGCATCGAATCAATCCTTAGTTCCAAGTCCCAATTGAAACTATAAAATCAATTAATTGGGTCCTTACATAAAACTTTCGGCTAATGGTGTTAAGTCTTTTTTTTAATTTTTTCTATCTTGATCAAGTGGAGGGGGAAGATTACAACAACCATATTCGGTCTAAACTAGACTTTAAATTGATAATGACTCAACTAGATAAGCTCATTGAACCAAACTAACACGATGCCCCTGAAGACCCGACAGAGAAGCAAACTTCTTAATGGGTAAAGAGGGGGTGGGAGGGCAGTCCTACTTTGAGAGTTTTAATTCACTTTGGACCATAAACTCCATAATTTACAAGAAAAAATGAAACCCACCAACCCTACATTGCATGTAGACTTCCTTGTTAAAGGGGACCATAGGGTTGATGGCATTTCTTATCTTTAAGGCAGGGCATAATCTTATTATATCAGTTATAAAAGATTTGGTAAACCAACAAATATTAAAAAAGAAGATTTAGGATATAGATGTGAAACATATCTTTGGCGGGGTGTTTCTGTCCAGGAGCAAAACAAGTATGTTTTTCTCTCTCTTAGGAAAAATAAAGTTCATTTCCTGTGAAAGAAGAAAAGCATACAGCAAGAATATTGGCATATCCTCAATTTTTATATATAAAACAATTATGCATATTATTATAATTAACTATTGAAAGATAAAGAAAAAAAAAGAAAAAAAAAAGCATTTCAATATAATTTTGCATATTCCTTTTATTGATTATTGAGTTTTTTACACAGGCACCCATTATTATGCCGTAAAAATTATAGGGTAATTTTCATCGGACTCCCTTGAAGTTTGGTCTATGTCATTTTTAGTCCAAAAAAACTGAGATTTTACATCTATCTCCCCTGTGCTATAGAAAAAGTCAATTTAAGGACAAATTATCGTTCCCCGAGACTTTGCCCTTATTATTTTTTTTGGGTAATTTTTATCTTGACCCCTTGAGGTTTGGTTTATGTCATTTTTAGTCTAGAAAAATTGAGACTTTGCATTTGCCTCCCCTGTGCTATAGAAAAAGTCAATTTAACGACAAATTATAACTTTTATGACAAAGTTGCCCTTATTTTTTACATACACACCCCCCCCCGGCCTGCAATGAAACTTGTGACTTTCCTTTTAGTCCAATAATTATAAAAAGTCTTAAAATTCAAAAAAAAATTAAAATATGACCAAAATTACCTTATATGTTAAAATGACCCTCAGATATATTCCACACCTTTTTTAAGCCCTTGCATGTGGAAAACGAAACCATCTACTATGATTTCTCCAATAGAGGGTGTTGATTATTTTCAACTCTATGTGGATGGTGCATGGGACTGCAACACTCACAAAATAGGACGGAGCTGCATATTATGGGATGTTGTAAGAGGTTTTGTTGCTGCCCAATGTAAGGATGGCTTAGGGAGTTCAGCTACGGTCATAGAGCATTTTACTATTAGGGATGGTCTTTCATCTAGGCAAATTTTTGGGCATTTTAAACATCCAAATACATTCGGATTGCCTACTTGTGGTGCTTGTTCTTCAAGGACATTACTCATCGCTTGATTGGATGAGTCAAAAAAGTTTGGTTTTTGAGATATTTAGGATTGTTAATGACTTCACTTATGTTCATTTTAATTTTATTCCCAGGACTAGTAGTGTTTTTGCTGATTTTTTTATTTAGGGAGTTCGTCATTTCTCCTTTTCTAGATCATGGTGAAATATCCCACCTCTCTTTATGGTTGATGTTTTCTCATTGTCGTCCTGGCTTAAACTGCTTTACTCAATGGAGTTGTTTTTAGTTCTTGACGGAAAAAATGAACATGCAACTTGCGTCTTCCTTCTTTTCTGTAACAATATCTTCTTCTTCTTCTTCTTTTTTATGTTTCTTTCGAATCTCTTTTTCCACTACCATGTAATTAATTAGCCAAGAAGGGTTGACTCCATTAATGTTGCCACAACAACTCGGTGAAGATGGTTGAGACAACGGGTTGGTTGGCGAGAGGGATATGTTGAGTAATGTTGAGGCAATATCGTAATTTCAATCCTAAAAGGCATTTAAGTAATAATGCCAAATTAGTGAGTTAAATTGGAGGTTATTTTACTGCCGAAAGGCATTTGGGCAATTTGTGTGTCAAATTTTAAGTGAGTTAAATGGGAGTAAGGACATTTAGGCCATTTTGCCCTTCACTCACTAGAAATCTTAACTATGGTAACTTGTAATTTTGACAGTGATTGTCATATAATTTAGAGGATAATAGTAAATGGTTACTAGTTTCACCCCAATAATAATAAGTGCTGTGTAAAAAAATCTTGATTATTTTATATATCTATTTACTATCAAACTTTGTTTAGGCACTAAGAAAATAATTTGACATCCATTTTAAGAAATCCCTAGCTAATGGTAGGATAGTCTAGCGGTTAACAACCCAACTTCCTATAAAGAGGTGATCCCTCAATGTGGGGAGGGTAGTAACCAAAATTGTTGACTGCTTCTTCTTCTTCTTTCGGATTTTGAATCTCCATGGAACATCACGAATTCATGCATTCTACACATGTTTGGCATGTTGTGATATTTTTACAAATATTATATATAGTCTAAGCTATTTTGTCCACTCAATAAATATCCAGTGGTTTGAAACTTGACATATCAAAAGAGGACAGATGTCATATTTCAAATGAATTCAATATATCCCTCTCTTGTATGTTCATGCATTCTATGATAATCTCTGATACCCTCATTTTCTAATTTGGCCGCTTGACAAACCTAATTTTGGTGGAAACTTACCCTGCAAGTTTAAATCCTTGAATTCCACATTTGACTTTAGAATCAATAAATCCATAGAGTGATGACTACTTCCTTCCATTATACATTACATAAAACTAAGTACACAATCTTCTACAACATATGAAGTATGCAAGTGGAAAACAAAACAACGAAAATAGAACCCTAAGCATAGTTGTGACTCCATTCAATAACAAAGTGGTGGAGGGGTAGGTTGTAAAATGGGCATCAATTTCTCATGAAAGGCAAGAATCTTACTTGTGAAAGCTAAATTTTGATTCTGACATGTAGGGAAACACATTAGGAAAAATTCCTACTCTCTTCAACATAAAACATTTTCTTTAGAGAGCTTCACACGAAGCTATTCCATCAAGTAAAACATTATTTGCTTGGAGAATGAAGTTTCTCCTTCATGTCTTATTTGTGCTTCTTCTAATGAGTCTATTTATGTACTCTTTTCTTGCACACATGCAAAAAATGTTAAAAGTTTTCTCTTCTAAGGCTAGATGTTTCAGACTTTGTAGGTACTAGTACTTTTCATTGGATAGATTATGTACATAGCAATTTGAAATGCTATAATAATTTAGATGATGTGTTGATGTGATCTGAAGCACTTTGTGTTGGGCCATCTGGAATCTAGAAATGCTGCCCTATTTCAGTGGTTTAAGGCCTTCCATTGCCTCAACTCTGCAGGTTTTTACTTGTCTAAAATTTGGAATTATGCATTGGTGTAACGGATCTGTTGAACCAAACATTGATGTAAATCCTCTCGCATGTACTTCCACAAAAGTTGTAGGTTTTTTTCAACTCTACACTAATGGCTCTTGGGACAAAAATTCAAAGCAAGGTGGCCGTGGGATCATTCTTTAGGGGTACAAATGGTGAATTTCTTGTAGCTCAAGCAAAAGCAGCTAGAGGAAAATATGCAGCATTGGTTGAGGTGGAGGCCATTTGTGATGGATTGTCGCTAGCCCGACTTACTCAAGTTTCAAGAGTAGTTGTGAACTCTGATTGCCAAAAACGATCCTTGCCATTTTAGGCCGTGCTCATTCTCTCAGCTGGGCATTTCTTGATCTGATTCAAGAGGTTATACATCTATCTAGTTTTTTTGATTGTGTATATTTTCAGCATACTAGCAGGTCCCAAAATAGATTTGCTAACTATTTAGTTTGAATAGGATTTGGCGGCAAGTCCCATCTCTTTTTGTGGTGAACAACTTTTTCTATTCACACCAAAAAAAAAAACAAAAAAACAACTCTTTTCTATCCTCCCAAGTGTGTCTTGAGAGTTTAATCTAAATTATGGTTTGATAAAAAAGAAAAGAAAAGAAAGATAAATGCCATTCTGACACCCACTTGTTAAAGTATGCAAGTCTATTTTAACTTGTGACAAGTAGGTCTACAATGATTAATGAATGCACTATCAAACACATAAAAGGATGAGATAGAAAAAATTTCTAAAAATATTATATAATTATATCTGCTAGAGTGAAAGAAGACCCAAAATCTGAAATTTGGAATCTACTACTTTCCTTCAATCCTCCTCATTCTCTTTGTTATCCTCTCCATCTTAGTCTATGAAAGATTAGATAAATCTAACACTCTTACCACAATTTTTTTTTGTGTTTTTGGGGGTAGAACACTATTCCACACAAGACTGATTCTAAGGTACTGTTCATGTTTGCATCTAAACGGCATTTCCTTGGCAAAACTCTAAATACTTCCAATGTATTAAATATCCTGACAACCCATTTAAGGTGCTGCTGCTACCACATCAAAATTGTTTGTTATCCAGGGCAATGAACTGTTCAAGGTGAGAGAGAGAGAGAGGCATATTCATGCCGTGTAAGGTCTGTTTATCTGAATATTCCTCAAGAACGACACAACCTTGTTCACCAGACTCTCCATGTGAACAGAAAAGCTAAGCTGTAAGAAGTCAAATAAGCCTACAGACAAGAGTGAGACACTGAGATATGGGAGGTGGGGCCTGAAACTGTTGTAGTCTTCAAATTCGCTCGACCAAGATGGTGATGCGCAACCATAATCATTGATTGCGTGCAGGCCGTCTACCCCACGAACCATCGTGGAACACAAGCAATGAAGAAAGAGAGAGCTCAAACTGCACTTTTGATTCTTATACCCTAATTCTCATCTTCCAAAAATGCGCTAAACTAAGCTTTACTAGTTTACTTTCGAATTTTCTTTCTAAAACGGATCTTTAAAGCAAAAGATGAAGACTTTAAAAAAAGATCACATATTTACATTCTGTCCAACTTAACCTGTCAAATTACTTACTTTCAGAACATAATGTAAAAGGGGTAACCGGAAAAAGTCAATTTTTCATTCCTTCTTGTTTTCGTTTTCGCAAATCAGTTTTCATCAGTTTTGTTCGCTCTACTGATTGATAGATCGGTCAGGTGCCGAGGTTTTTGTTCGCCTAAAATCAGATGGGAGATTGTCGCACCGTACAAGCAACAACCTGTGCCCACTGCTTCAATCTCGCCTTCACCGTCCGCGGATCGTCGCCTTCACATGTCCAGACAATTTGAAAATTTCAGTACATTTCGAAAAAAGAAAAAAAATAAAACTTCATTAAACAGATCACCAGGAAAGAAGAAGAAAAAAAAAATGAGATTTAGATATATTAATTACCAGGATTGATGATGGTGAGGGGGCTTCCAGGAGGAGAAGATGCGTCACACTCGGAAGGCGTAGCAGAAGATGATGATTTGGAAATGCTATCGCAGTATTGTTTGTTTACAGCATGGTATAATCCCAAAGCTGGCAAAGTATCTGAAAGCTTAGGATCCAGATCTGGAGAATCGAATCCAAAGCCTAACTCGATACATGCCTTAAGCTCATCAAGATCATCATCAGTGACACTCTTGCTTCGTTGAATCCTCCTATGATTTCCTTTCCGCTTCAGCCAAGCTTCATCACGATAGATGTCCGGCGACCAAGACCGCTGCTTGTAAAGCGGTGGCGCTAGTGTCCTAAGTGGAAGCGGCGGCCCCGGCTTGAATTCCGACATGAGTTCTTGATTTTACGGCGGACGTTAACCCCAACCCCCTCTTGACGAGGGAATCGCTGGGAGGTCGCCTGACCTCTCCGTCGTCTTCTTCCTATTTCCGTTGTGAGCTCTTAATGGCGCATCGAACACGCCTTTTTATTATGCGAGTGAGCGGTGGCGATGAAGGGTAATCAATGCTCAACCATCCGATGCGAATCATCGTACGGTCCACGTCCGCCATTGAAATGTGCATTTCGGTGGACCACGTCAGCTTCTAACCCTTGGTTGGTCCGCATCATCAATAGCTGTCCACCTTTTCAATTCTAGTTACCAAATTTAAGGTAAAACGTTTCACTTCAGCCGTTGGATTAAGATATTCGGTTTCCAGTTCATCTATCCAACGTCGGCTGTCTCTCACATAATTAAAAAGTGGGACCCACAGAAAGTTTTTTAAAATCTCATGAAACTTCTGACCTACACAAGATCCAATATATGTGAAGGGACAGTTTGGCCCTTTCGGTGAAAATTTAGGTCATTAGGGAGTTTTATGATATTTATTAAAAGGGTTCATAGATTGCGGGATACGTACGCGAGAATTGCGGGCAAATCCAGCCAATCAAGCTGAAGAGATATGACGTGGCGTAGGTCCAACTTGGGTTTTTTTTTTTTTTTGGTAACCAACTGGGTTGTCCTGGCGTGCGTTGGATTCGAAGATTCGGAGAATCAAAGAAGATAACTTTAATTTAGTGCTTTGGGGATTTCGTTACTTTACTAAAATACCCTTATTAATCAAATAAATTACGTATACAGGGATTTTGGACCCTTAGAGAGACATGGTTGAAATTTTATAAATTCAATGTTGGGTGAAAGGCAAAAAAAAATAATCAACTAATTCAATGACTTCTAAGATCATGCACTCAACTTGCATGTCAATGGGGGCAAGCAATAGTTGATTTGGAAGTCTTACACAGACAGCTTGATAGAAGATTCTTTATGAAATTACAAGGAAGAAAAATTAGTTAATGATATAAATATAAAATGTGAAGAGAATAAATATCTTGACTTTATCTATGAAATATTATTATTTTTTAAGTTAGATTTCTTTTGATGTTAATTGTAAGAAATGTACATTGATGAGATAAAATATAATAAATAAATTATTAAAATATAAAAAAACCGTCCAAATTGGTTGATTATATGAAAATGTCAATGCTTTTGGGAGAGCATTTTAGTATTTAGTAGTAATGATTATGTTTGTTTGTTTTTGAGAAAAAAAAAGTAATGATTAAGCTGGAATATTATTTAACATGTACTAACAAAAATCTTCCGTGCTTCTAACTAATTACTTGGATGATCTTACCAAAATTAACAAAAGCTAGTGAAAGAGATTATTATGAGTTCAACCACAAAAGTATAACAAAAGATACCACACAAAAGAGGTTGCGAAACCTAAAATAGGTTGAAAACATGGGGATATCCCAAGGGTCTTTCGGGTTCTAATTGCTTCTTGGGCTGTAATTTCCGTCTTATTAAGTTCAATTGTTGTAGCTAATTGAAATCTAGAAACCGTTACCCCATGGTTAAAGTTTCTATGAATGTGTTCTCCGAATTATTGAGGATTTGAGTGGAAGCGTAGAACTCAGTTTGGAAAAGAAAATGGAACCTCGAATCCATGTCATGTCACTTAACAATCAATATTGTAGGTAATACTCCATGTAATTTTCAATTCCATAATTGATAGGGGAAAGATCCATATTTGGATTCGCTTTCCTAAATACGAAGTATAAGCAGCGGAAGTAAATCTGGATCCACATTCTCGTTCTACCACCAAAGCTCTACTGAGGTGATTCCACAATCACTAGAAAAGTGAATAATTTCCACAACCCAAATGCAATGAACTCTTTCCCGCAATCTAGGAGAGAGGAAGAAAGAGATGGGAGCCGCCGTTTCTGGAAAACTTACGTAATGCAAATCACACTCAATTACGCGGTGGTTATCAAAATATATAACTCTATTTTGTAACCGCCATAATAGTGAGTTTTCAATACTGCCCTTTGGCATATAATTAAATTAATAATTATAAATTCCAATAAATGTATTGTATTATAGGTTGAATTTGCATAATGGGATTATTAAAGTAGTTGTTTTATTGTAACAAAATGGATAATTGACTTGGAATGCATTTCGGAAGAATGGCCCTTATGCAAGGGCTTAAGGTAGGGAAGGAAATGAAGTTCTTGCTAGAAGAAATTCATTTGGCTCCTCTAAATGGTAAGGGTTAAAGCCTGGTAGTTAGCTTTACCTTCTACATCAGCATCCAAGAAAACATAGTGTGAATTCAAAGTAGGTGATGATGGAGAAAAACAAGAGATGGGTTTCAATCAATACATTATGTGACACGTAATTATGGCAGCATCAGCATATGCATGACACATGTGAATTCCCATTTTAGATTCCAAACACTTAGGCCCAACTCCTAACCAAATCCAACCTAACACATCATATAATCTAACTTGGCATTCACCTAATCATACACTATCAACTTTCATAAGAAAATGAAAAAGAAACTAATGGAAATGACATGTATTAATGGTTGGTTTCATTGTTATTATCAAAAGGTTGCTCAGCTAGAAATGGCTTATACTTCTTAATGAAGTTTTCACGTGTTCAACTCTCTCTGATGGTATAATCCGACTCCATTATAGTGTAGTTCGCTACATCCCATAAAACTCATCCATTAATGAAGATTTAACATATCTTTTAGTTCTAAGAATAGGATCACTTTGATTTGGGATCGATATTCTACTTATTAGGGTAAGGTCCAAGCTTCTTGTTGAGAGGAAAATTGCTTTTGATATCCTATTCCACTTTTTAGTTGTCTTTCTTTCCACATTATAGTTAGTGTGTAGTACAAATGGCCTCTCTGGTTGTGCTCAATTTTTGAGAGGTCAAAAGATTGGCTTTGCTTTGTTCAAAATTCTAATTCATATTTATTTTGTGGGAGGATCGGAATTTAGGTTGCTTTGATCAAATGACATGAAAATATATCATATCTGACGCGTCTAAAAATTGTCCATCCATTGAAGGCTTGCAAAACAATAGTCAGATGCAGGCTGACTCGTCAATTGGGAAGCCGCCTTTGAAAATTAAGTCAATAATTGCACCATTAAAGAGCTCTGAATAGTTGTAGAGTTTAATTGAAGGATAAAATCCAAAGAGAATGATTCGATCATTGGATCAGTTAATGAGTCTTATTTACTACGACCGTATGATCTTAGGGTTTTACTTCCCTAATCCTTGTCACGATTGCCTATCCTAATTCTGATAGGATCATATCTCTTACCATAGTGGTTGAGTCTTCCATAATGGTTAAGTTTTTTCATGCTCAAGTAACCCTGACTAGCTTATTATAATTATTTCTACTCATCAATATCAAACTAACTTCTTACTCTATCTACTTTCAATCTTAGAATTGCACATATGAATAACAAACGAATGAAGATTACCAAGACCCTTGATGATCACAGTAGGTTGAGATGGCAGAATTCATAAGTTGTGCAGCGAACGATATTCTACAAGATGAGCCCACAGTACTCAATGATTGAAGATTACTTCAATTGAAGCCAGAGCTCTTTCAATCAATTCATCGAACAGGACATCTGCCTCTCACGTGTACCAGTCTATATTTTAGAAATCTATATACGGAAAACTACAACAACAAGGAAAACCATTACAAAAACTGTATCTTGCAATCTGCGAATCTGTCATCGTCAGATTTGATAAAAGCAGGAGTGAGAAAACATCAAATTGAAGTACAAAGAAGCTAAACGCTTATGACAGTATAGTAGATGAAGTGGTATTCATCTCATCACGGTGGGGGGAAAAATAAAAAATTAAATTAAAAAGGGCAAAATTGTCAGAGAATTTTTTTTTTTTTTTTTTTGGGGGGGGGGGGGGGGGGGGCGGTTTGGAAAAAACCCCCCCCGCCCCCCCCCGGGGGCCGGGGGAGAATTCCCCCAAAAATAAAGAAAAAGGAATACTGAAACTGTAATAGAGGGGAACTCACGAGGTGATTATGGTGCCTTCGTTCACCGAGACGAAGAAATCCTTCCATTTCCCGATTTCAAGCAACTGTGGTGTTTAGGACTGCAAGGTTATTGGTATATATTGTTGTGAGATGCATGTGAGACAGAATCGAGCTTGAGGTGAGGGGTGTCTCAGATTGGAATCTTTCGTGTGATAAACTTCATCCAACGGTTTAGGAATCAATATCTCGACCCACTATAAAACCTCTCTCCAACCAACAACTAATGAGAAGAGAATGGGTGACGGTTAACGTCTTCCTTCAGTAAGCTTCTGAATCCGAAAGACAGCATTGGGGGAAATAGAGAGTGAGAGAGAGAGAGAGAGAGAAAGAAATGGTGTGAATCGAAGAATAATCGAAAGCTTATAAGCTCAGAGATTAGCCATGGCTTCTGTTTCTAGTTCATCACTCCTTTACTGGTCGAAAAACCCTATTTCTGTTAACATCCCGCCTTCAATAGTCTTCTTCCTTCCTTGTAGTCGTCATGCGCTGTCGTCTAACCTGCGTTTTCGTGCCCTAAAAACTGGGTCAGATGGAGGTAGTGTTAGGAGCCGAGAGCCCCATGAGCCGGAGTTATTGAGAAAACCCGTCTTGTCGCCGATAGACGACAATATTAGTTCCGCGAAGGCAACAGTGAAGGACAGTGACTTCGGAGAACCTCATGAAGAAGGCAAGAAGGGTTACAGAGAGTCGGAAGAAGATGAATTGGTTGATTGGGAAGATCGAATTTTGCGGGACACTGTGCCGCTTGTTGGTTATGTCAGGATGATCCTTCACTCTGGAAGGTATGGTTTTATCTCCAATCTTCTAACGAGACAAATGTAATACCTTTCTACACAGATTCTTCTACTGGGTTAACTTATTCCGGTGAATTTATTACCTTTTGGTTTTGAATGCTCATTGGTCTATTAGTGCTTCTGCAAAGAGAATCATTTAGTTCTGCTAAGCTTTGTTGACTATGGAAGTTCCTCGACAATTAATTTCAGTTTCACAAATTCACGATGCAGATTAGCTTCGGCTGTTCACGTCTACCTTCACTGGAAATGGTTTTAGTCGTTCTCTTTTTAATTTTGAGAATTGTCTGTTTGCTGACAGAGTGGGTGAGAAGATGGTAATGTGGTTTGCAGGGTAAAACATGTCTTAATCAACTGTGCTGTAAACTAGACACACACATCGAGGATCTCCGATGCTAGGATTATTATTTTTCATTTTTTACATACCATACCATAATATTGGTAAAGCTTCTAGTTTATCTTGCCCACTGACTTGCCCTATGGAAGATAATGGTTGAGTTTCTGTCATATCCTTCCTTCAGGACGAGTACTTTTATGACCGAAACCTGAATCTTTTAGTTTACAGCACAGCAATGTGTTACCAAGTAAGGTAACTTTAGCATGTCATTTTTGACATTCCTCTGTTCAACTGCCACTGAACAGCTACTTGGATCTGGGAGTATGGTCATGTTGGTACTTCATATTCTTATCGAGAGGCATTGGCCTTCTTGCATATCCCATCTGTGATCTTAATATTTTATTGATCTTTTTTGACAAATACTCCCTGATTTGGAGTTGGTTTGTCATAGTATATTGCTTGCATATTGATAGTATCTCTGCGAATTTGGTGCAGAAGTGGGAAATAAAAAGTAATCTGGTGTTAATTTTTGGTGGTAGTTCTCAGTCTAATTGTTACCCCCCTCTCCACAACAAAGTAAAATACGCTTTGATAGTTAAAAATGCCAGTTGTTCAGTTGTTCATTACAAATGAAAAATATAAACTGATGTTGAAAAGGCTTATGGCAATGGTGGGTTCAATTATTGCATCACACCTTTAAATGAATTTGGGGCGGGGTATTGGGAAATAAGTTAAGAGGCTTCCTTATGTTGGTTCAGAACTTTGAGGCCAAAAGAGAGATCAGACTTAGTAATCCTTCTCCCAGTTATTGTTCACTGTTATGGTAGCATTTTTAAGTGACAATTTAGGATATAAAAAGGGTGTATTCTAGGGTCCTGAGATTGGGACAGAAGAGGTGAAGCACTTGAATGGTGGACATTCATTTTTGGATGTTCGGTTGTGGAATCCAGGAGTAGCCTCACAAATATTTGGATCTCCAGTCTTTGCTTTGATGGAAAACTATGTTTGTAACCTTTTGAAGATCCATTTGGAGAAGCTTGGCAAGAAACTAAAGATTTAGAAGCAGAATTGCATTTCAATGGAAGTAGAGACTTTTTATTTTTATTTTGGAAAAGGCACTCTTTCAAGAAAAGGCACTCTTTCAATCAAATCTAATATACTGATCCTTCAAGTTCCATATTAGGTACTCTGCCAATGTGATGTAGCCTTAGGAGGACTGACACTCAGTTAACAGGATCTTCAACAGAAGCAGCTCAAATTTGGGTGGATTATGGGTAGGTCAGCCCAAAATTAATTAAGGAGTCCTAGGGTTATGAGCCCAAATAGGTATGGCTGTTTTGGGGTTCGATGCGTATGTGGGTCAATGGGATGAAATATTGGGGTGCCTGAATATATTTAGGTTGATTGGATGGGAATCCAGTATTCTTGATGGGTTGAGATGGTTAGGGTTTTGAGAATAGTAGGTTAGGAACAGAAATTTGGGCATGCAGCTGTTGAGGAGTCAGAAATGGTTGAGGGAAGAGATGTTGCAGGTGCAGGTCAGTCCAAGTCAGGGATTTCCAAAATAGGGAAGGAAACCCCTTGATAGACAGGCTCATGGGTTAAAAGAGAGAGAGAGAGGTATCCTTGATAAATCGGTCAAGCCTTTGGAGGCATTGATGCCAGCTATGACGGAGGAATCTTGAGCAGGGCCTGCAGACGGGGCAGCAAGTAGGGGTCGTAGAGATTCAGATCAGAAGGCTTGACAGAGGATGGCCATAGGGAAGAAAAGTGATTTTGCAGATCTAGGTAGCAGGGGGTGTCGAAGCAGTTTCTGGTAACAAAGGCCTCCACCGGTGGGATGAGAGGTTCTTTGGTGGTAACTATTCACCGTCTTTCCCCTTGAAGGGATTTTGGAATCTGTAGTGGACTCCATAATAGGGGTTGAGACAGCTTCATGGATAGAGGGTTGATGAGTACCAAGATCTCCAGCCTTTGGAGCTTTACTTCCGTTTATCGTTGCACAAGTGGGATGGCCAAGGAGGTTACTGGCTCTACAGTGAGGGAGAGTCCAGTTGAATTTCACTTCTTGGGTGAACTAAAACCACTTTCTTCCAAAACAATAATAGATGAGGAAAGAGGAGCATTTGCTGACACCTTAACACATATACTAGCGCAGGTAAGTTGATTTTTCTTTCATAGTCATGACATTGGTGAAGAGGGGGATTGCAATTGCAGATCCCACTGTGCTCAGGGCTTCAGAGCACCAATAGTGGAGAGGGAGCCCAAGGAGGGAGACCCAAAGAGGAATTGAAGAGAAATCTTCCTGGTTTAGCTGAAGATGGCAATGCCACAGCTGGAGGAAGAGAGGCCTTTTCCCTACTGGCCATTGGCCACCTTCAAGAACTCTGCATTTGTCTTCATTGTTGAAGAACTTGAATAGGAAGAAGCCGTGATCCAAAAGAAAGAACTTCAGATTTCCTGTGGGTTTTCATTCTTTCATGAGTAAGGCTTTGGCGATTGGGAATGGGGGTCTAGAACCCAGGAAGTGGCCCATGAAGCAGCAACTCCAGCGGGAAGCTTCATCATCTAACATCCCACCAGGGCAGAGGCAGTTTGCCCATCTTCCGGGGAGAGGGGGTGCCGAGGGACGATCAGAGAGGGAGTCTGGCATGGGGGGGGGGGGGAGAAGAGAGGAGGTGGAGAATAGGGATGACTAAGGGGAGATTGTGGAGGTGGGGGAAGGGACAGAAGAGGTAGGGACTGCTGGATAAATGGTGGAGAGCAGGGAGAAGAAGGGGATCAGACATCTTTCGTCAGATTGCTCCTCATTTACTGATTCTTTCTTCCTTGATCTTGAGGGAACTTAGGTCCTTTGCTACTCTATTATTTGGTCAAGTGCTGGTAATATGGGATCTGTGGAAGTATTTTCCACTTGGAAAATATACTTCTTTATTTTCCTTATTTGTGGGATGAACAAGTTAATGGAAATCATTTGCATGTAGAATCTGAACCTTCAAACTATGTGCTCTTCTTTTTTTCCCTTCTGTATCTGTTATTTGAGATGGATCTTGGCAGTTTTCTGATGCTTGAGGCTACTACTAGACTAATTTTAAGGCCTTTAATCTGGAAATTATACACTGAAAGTAATGGGTTTTTTTTTGGGTGCTACCGCCAATCATTACACATGGATGTATTTTCTGTTGCAGATATGGAAGTGGTGACAAACTGAGTCCTGAGCATGAGAAGACAATTCTAGAGAGGTTACTTCCTTATCATCCTGAGGTTGAGAAGAAGATAGGATGTGGAATCGACTACATAACGGTATGTCTCTATTAGTTTTGGATTTCATTCCCTCAAATAAGTTTTATTTTTGCTGGCAGAGAGCTAGACTTTTAATTTATAGAGAAATATAGTGATAATCATGTGCTGAAATATCTTGACAGCTTTGATCATTCCCATGATTGGTGTTGCCTGCATCATGATTACTATTATCATGCTTTCCTATTTATTTCTGTTGGGCACCAAACACAGCAACTTTCTGATTTTCCCTTTTATTTTCATTTGATCCTAAAAATATGATTGTGCATTGTTAGCTTGTTTCTTATGTATTTGTATGTGAGGATGGAGTCTCTCTTTTTCTCTTTTTTTTTTTTCCCCCAACTTTTTTGTTCATTATTTCAGTGTGTGTTTGTGGGTTGTTTTTTGTATGTGTGTGCCAGGGGGGGGGGATTAGATCAAGAAGGGTTTTAGGTAAATTTAGGGTTAGGGTTAATAGAACCCAGGGTTTGATGGTTGGGTTATGTCAAGTGAGTCTAGGGGAATAACATGAAGGTTGGTTGTTTTTAATGGTGGAATTGCTGAAATTGACGTAACAGCAAATTAGGGTTTCTTTTCAGGTTTCAGAAAAGGGAATACTGGTGGATTCCAGGGTTTGTAATGGTCAGAGTGGCTGCAGATGGGATAAATTTTCCTTATGGTGATTGGAAAGTTCAATCAAACAAAGGTACCATCCAGATGGGCTTGGTATTTGGAAGGTTTAGGGGTTGGCGTATAGCAAGGGTCTATGGTTTTCACCCAACAAAAGCCAGTAATTATTGTTTGGAGGATTATGAGAAGAAATGGGGTTTGGAAATGATTCAACTTAATATTGTTGAAGACTTTCTCCAGCAGCAGCTTGATCAGTTGCTGTTATTTTTGAGCTGTTACACAGATTGGTCAGAAACTAAAGGAAGCTTCAAGAGATTGAATATGGCTGACTTGAAGGGTTGCCTGAAGAATTCGATGGAAGGGGATCGGGGACACAATAGCTGAGGATTAAGCCATGCTCAAAGCAGTATTCTGAATCAGTAAGGTAGAGTTCAATAACATTTCCATTCTAGGGGTGCAGTTCTTTGTCAGAATTGTTTTTCAGTATTTCTATGCTAGACGACTGTTCTTTGGCTGCTTTTGCACGTCTGATAATCCTGTTCTAGACTTGTTTCTAGAATGGTGGTTGAAGAGGTTGGTGTTTCGTAAAACTTGTTACTGGCATAGTTTCACTTGAGTAGTACTGATAATTTCAAGGATGGCATTATCATCTAAAATGACTTTTAAGGTATGATCATGTGCTTGTCATTTCCATCATAAATAGACTATTTTAATGTTACTTAGATAGTTAACCCAAAAAGAAATAAAAGAAGAAAATTAAAGGCATGCCATTTTAGGAACCTGGTGGATTCAGACCACCATCCCTTGGACGTGCTTGAGATGTGCTCATGTTCCAGGTGCTCTTCCAACTTTGAGCTAAAGACCCATAGCTAGAGGTTGAAGTTTTACAAGAATCCGTGAGACCTTCTACAAACTTTACTTTAAGTGGAAGATTTAGTGGAGGAGAATTTAAGAACATCCTTGAATATCAAAAGAAAAGTTAAACAAGCTATAAAAATAAATAAATAAATAAATAAAGAATGAAAATAATAGCAATTGGAGGAGGATCATGCCATCCACTCTTTATGGCCTTGTAATCCATCGTGCTTAGGAGTTTTAACCACAACAACCAAGACCTACCGCAAGTTTTAGCAGGGCAGTTTCATTCTCTTCATCCTCCCTTGAAAACACAACCAAATCCACACTAAGGGGACTGTCTGGTCTTAAGTTTCTTGTTGCTGACTTGATGTAAATTTTCTTTTGTGGGAAGCAACCTTTATAAATACGCTTGCACTGACGGAAACTGTATTACCTATTACTTTTACCCACCATGCAAAAAAATAGGAAAACCGTAACATTAACCAATTCAGGTCCTCCCTGTGTCTAATGTTCATATGTACTAATCCAAAGTCCAACCACCCACCCCCCCTTAAAGTAACAAGTTTCTTTTATTCTTTTTTATGTAAGAAGTAACAAGTGTGGGAGCTTCGGCACTGGGTACGCCCTTTAAGTAACAAGTCTCTTTGCTGTAATGAGGATGTGCACCTTTTGATGGTTTAGTTGTTTTTTCTCATTAAAAAAGTTAGGTCTCTTTGAATCCAGATTTGGTTCCAACCAATGTAAAGTCTATTTGATGCATCAGTTGCTATTTAGCGAAAATCAGTTGTCTACTAGCTTAATCCTTTCACAGCGGTTGTGTTTGGATTGATCACTGCAGCTGATCTGACTCCAGTTTAAGAAACCTATTGTTGTCATGTATACTGTCGGCCTGTGCCAGTTTGGTTTAGACAATAATGTTTGGACTACATTACAACCACAAGTTTGTTGCAACATGAAGTGTAAAATGGAATAAACAACAGAGTCAGCATTCACGATCAGCTGCCACTGCCACATATGAGTATCAATAAATTAACATTACAAAGCTAAATAAAAATACTACTACTACTACTACTACTACTGTTTCGTTCATGATACACACTTATTGTCAAAACTCAAAAGTTAAAGAATCACTTGTAGGATTACTTTTCAAGGTTTCAATAATTTGAAGGATACAGCCTACTTGTAGAACATAATGCACAACACACCACCTTTTTTACCACTTAAATAGATTTGAAATGAGCTACTTTATAAAGAAATTAACACATAATTTCCTAATTCTAGTTTAATTCTTCCATAACCTGCGACCTACCATTTAAGTGGTTTCTGCCATTATAAAATTCACTTTCAGAAACAAAAGATACACTAATAGAGATCATCCTCAATAGTACCCATGTTCAATTGCACATTGTTTAGAACATTGCACCAGTTCAGATAATGAAACTAATACATTCATAATATGTATAGCTCTTGGAAGAGGATGACCGATTCCCTACACCTTGCTGCCTTACTAATATTCAGCTTTTGTCTGTTCTGAAGACTCTATATCAGTTTTCAGAGCTGAGGACTGATTCCAGGGTTCTTTCTCTAGATTTTAATTGAGTCCAATCCAATCCATATTGGGATTAGTAGGGACGATTTTTATCCCTGATTCTGTGTTTTGAGACGCTGGATGTATTCAAAATGTTTTAGTTGCTTGAATAGCAATATGATATGTTCATTAGTAATAGCGAATGAGAAGGAGACAAAAATTTTCACATAAACCACATGTCTCTGACCCAAACAGGTTGGTCCAACTTGCTTTGGTCAAAGGGCTTCTTTTTGGAAGAATTCAAGTTGCCTTCCTATCAGGGTTTTAGTTTAGATGTAGGCAAAAGGTTTATCTGAACCGTAGAGGATCTGGACTAGGATTTAACAGGTTTCACTATTTAAGGCAGTGGTATACAACATTCGATCCATGTGGCTGTACCATGTGAGTGTCCTGCTCTTGCGGGTTCTGAGATGTGAGACTTGGAAATGGTCCCAACCTATCAATTTTATACAAAGTGGCTGCTCTGAATGTTCAAGTTGCATTTCATGCTTGAAGCCCATGATTTTACCATGACACCTTCTTGTGGCATTGCTTTCTCCAAGTCATGATTCTTTTATTACACAAATATGATCATTATTATTGACTTGATGTGGTAATCTGATGTACTGATTAAGTACTTCTGTCATAAGGGATACTTAATGTGTCAAGAGAGATACTAAAATGAATCATGCATAAACCATGCGTCCAAATCGTATTTTTGTTGCAACTTTACAAGCTAGATTACTTGAAATGTCAAATTTTTTTAATTCTTTGTAGTTTATAAAGTTTTGAGGTTTTTAATTGATTTCGATTTCCTAACAGCACATCATCTTTGACAGATTGGATATCATCCTGAATTTGAGAGTTCTCGTTGCTTGTTCATAGTCCGCAAGGATGGGGAGTTGGTAGATTTCTCATTCTGGAAGTGCATAAAAGGTCTGATCAGGAAAAACTACCCCCAATATGCAGAGAACTTCATCCTTAGACATTTTCGACGGCGTAGGTCCAAAGAATGAACAAACCTATCAAGCACGTACCACCCTTCATTTACTTTGTATTTGGAAAAATAATAGGTTGCAAAGAAAGGCACAATAGCTCCATGCTATTGAATTAGTATTGTGAAAATCTCATTGTATTTATGACAAGCAGTAGGCATCAATAGAAAATTTTCCTTTTCAAATCTGGTTTACTCTTACTTGGGTAGTTGGGTTCTGAATGTTACACGCCAAGGAAACCAGTTGATATTGTTTTGGAACCAGTTCCTCAGATGGTCACTTTATGTGGTAATGGTTACTGCATTTTCTTTAAATTTTGGAGTAGGTGTTGTATCCAATGGCTCTTTAACTGGGAAGTTGGCATGGACTTCTTCCTCTCAAATGCATGAGTGAAAAAACGAAATGTGAACACAGTGAAGTATTCATGTTTCTGAAGATTTAGATATTCAATATTCATAGCTTCCGACTACCATTCAGGTTTCTGGCCATCTCTTTCTTTCAAGTTACAACCCTAAGGCTACTTGAGCAAAATGACGAGTTCAAGTAATCAACCTGTTGGCGTGAACGCAAAATCCTCACCTGGGATAATGTTAGCACAATAAAAAAATTAAAAAAAAAAAAAATTTAATTCAATCCCACCCCCTGAGTTATCCCTAAATATTAATGTCAACCCGAAAGTTATTTAATTTTTATGTTAGACCCCTATTACTACAATTAGTTTCTGTCTGGTTTTTATCCATCCATTCTCATATCCCAATATTATCTCTATGTCTTAG
Source organism: Hakea prostrata (assembly GCF_041222555.1). Taxonomy (NCBI): domain Eukaryota; kingdom Viridiplantae; phylum Streptophyta; class Magnoliopsida; order Proteales; family Proteaceae; genus Hakea; species Hakea prostrata. Next base: position 13,369,263 of record NC_142603.1, read on the forward strand.
GTTTCAAAATACTACACCCGAGTTGACAAATTCATGAAACATCTTTCTCATAGTTTATGATTGGGAGAGGGCAAAGTTATAGACACTAGGGATTTTTTATTCAAAGTTATTCTTGTTATTTTAAAGTTTAACTTGTTTCAGTATTTAACGGTAATATTTTAATAGCAAGGGTGATATTGATATATTTTCACCCCCTAAAACATATGACATTAATTTTAAGGAGTAAATCAATTTGAATTGTTCAATAAAATATTTATTTTTCCTTCCATTATTTATGTATTAGTTAGGTTTAATCTTATATCACCAGTTGTGGATTCTCGTTGGCGATAACATCTCTTTCTTTTTCTTCTGTTCCTTTTCCCTTTTACCTTGTTCAACAAGTTAGGAGTTCATCACTGAAAATCCCCTCTGAAAACCTTCTTTGAAAACCCTATGATTTCAGTAGTTCTTTTGTTGTCTTTTCACAGGTACTTCATTTTCTCTTGTCTCACTCTCAAACCCTATCGATGACGGATATCAGATCTCTTGTCCTACCCACATCATTTTCTCTCGTTTCACTCACTAACTTATCAACACAACAATGATTGTTGCTTTCTTACTTGGGATTCTCAACTATCTTTGCTAAATTATTTCTCAATTGTCGTGCATCCTATTAATCTCAAGAGAATTTTTTAGGTATTTCTCTATTCTCTTACTTTTTTTTAACTTTTTTTTAAAATTTAGTTTAATTTTATTATTATGGTGAGGGAACGTGTGGTGAAAAATATCTAACTCTATCTTCGATTGATCATGGTCTAATTGAAAAATATTATTAGATGTTTATACGGTCAATTGGAAGAGTTGTTTTGCTTGTGATAAGGAACATAGTAAGAAATAGAAAAGCAATATAGGAAGAAGAAAGAAACATTATTTTGTCTTTTTTTCTTTTCTTAAAATTTAATGGGTGATAGAAGGTTAACTTAACTAACCCATAAATAATGGGATGAAAAATATAAATTTTATTGGACGATTCAAATTTAGTTAATAGATCTGATGATAGATATTTAGAACCACTTAGCTAACATATTCACATGTTCCTTCAGCTTCCATCTTCCCATAAAAAAAAAAGAGGAGAGAGAGATAGGAAAAACAAATAAGGATTGAAAAATTAGTTTTTAATTAAAAATAACATTTTAAATACCTAATTATGGAGAAGATTTTTTTTTTCAAATTTTTTTTAGCTCACAATTTGTAGAAAGATAAGAGAATAAATAAGAAAAAAAGAGGAGAGATGAGAAAATAAATAAGGATTGAAGAGTTAGTTTTTAATTAAGAATGACTTTTATATTCATTATTTTATCTTTAAAAATTATTCTCAATATTAAAGGGGAGCTAAATAGTGATATTTCACAAGTGAAAAAAAAAATTGCCAGCATTTGGGTTTGAGCTAATTGCCAGTATTTGGAGGTGTCTCTTTGGTATCAAACACCTCACTTTTCTTCATGTTTTCTCTAAACACAGAAGATACCGGGCATAGCAGAAGCTCTATTCTGAGTGAGAGCTTTTCCAAAGCTTATGTTTGAAATTAGATGGTTTGGCAAGATCATTGGGTTCACCATTGCATACTTCTGTGCTTTAAAGTTAGTTGGGTATCGCTATCAGGTCATGGGTATCCTATGCACAGCAGCCCATGTAAAGGGTTCAAATCTCCTGTTTTTGTTTAATTTTTTGGGGTCACCTGAAAAGATTTTAATGAGCACATTATCTATACCATGGTTCCTCGTGTCGGTGATATAACGGGGCGACATTTCGACGTGTCGCTAGGGGGGCAACACGACTTATACACTAAGTCGACGAAATATCTCCCTGTGTCGGCAACAATATGTGAAGCATGAGCCATACTCAACATAATTGTATAATGAATTGTAAACTTTAGTACATCTCTTTACTACTTGTGTATTTGTGTTCTCTTTGCATATTTACATTAGTTTATATGAATTTTCCAAACTTTCAGTTTTGCCCGCTTATAGCTGGACATGTGCCAATTATAAACTTTAGGTTAGGTAATGTTTTAGGTCAAAATAACACTCTCAATGTGTTTATTGGTCTCAAATTAGGTTACACGTCAAATTTCATGTCAAAATGACCTGAAATACCCTTCGAAACAGGGGTTTGATTTTTCATCGAACCCTTGCCAAAAGTCGGGTGAGTTTTGGCGACATGTCGCCCGTGTCGCCAGGGTCCGACACGGCAACACGAGTCGACATGTCGAACCTTGATTTGTAGAGACCATTCCAGCCTTTCCGCATGCTCGTCATTGAGTTCGGATCATCTCCTCCGATGGAGAACAAGCTATCGACCACAAATTACAGGAGAGCCCACAGGTGACCTCAATGCTTGCAATAGGGGTCCCAAGTTGATGAAAAGATGATCAGAGATCAGCACCAAGCAGCACCAGATTCTGGATGTTATATAATCTTTTTCCATTCCCACTTTGAATCCCGTGAGTCTCACGGGATCTCTTCTGTTTAGGCTCTAAAGCCTCAGCCAAATCTAGTGATCTACACTTTATTCTATCACCATCAACACGCACGCATCTCATTCTCATGAAAAAGAATGACATTATCTTCACTTTCTGATTTTTAACCTTCCACTTACCTACCTACCTGCCTTAATAAGTATTCATTAAATCAAAAGCTATGAACACACGAGGGGAAGCTTTCCTATCCTTTTCTTTCTGATCTGATCATGGATCTTAAAGGTTAGAGACAGATCTAGAAGAAAAAGCATTATACCTTAAGGCTATTATGTTGAGTATCTAACAAGTAACATTGATTGCTAATTGAATTAATTCTAAATATCTAAAATATATATGTTATAACAAAAATAAAATGAAATTGGTTCATGGATGTGTTTTTGGCAAAGTGGTAACACCCTTCTATATAAAGACAATAAGACAAGGAAGTTTTGAGTTTGAATCTTCTTTGCTTTTACTCTTTGTGATTAGTTCAATAACAACCATAAATCTTAATAACTTCTTTATGTTGGGTTTTGGTGTCTTGTATTTTGTGGGTCCATATAATTATAATTGGGTTATATTTGTAATTGAAACAAGGTTTGAGTCAATTATTAATATTATATTAAAATTGGAATTATATTGGAATTACGGTTTTAAGTTTCTCTATAAATAGTTTCTATGAATAACCGATGATGATTAATGTTATAGAGGATTGGAAAACTCATCATGAGAATATGGATTGAGGGCAAGTAAAAAATAGCATTTTGTGAGTGTGAGAATGGTTTTTGAAATAGTTAAACTTCTTTTCTCTTTGGTAGACATAAACAGGATATTGTCAAACCACGTTAAATTCCTCTTACTTGTTTTACTTGTGTTTTCTTCTTCATTCGTGTTTGTGCATTCATAATCCCTCTCAACACTTTAAAAAAGATCGTTACAAAAGAATAAAAGGCACATGGTTTGTTTTTGTAGTCCCATGCATCTTTGATTAATTAAAGCTTAAACCTGATTAGAATTATACGTTAATTGTAACGAACTTTGTATTATGTGCTAAATATGCATAATAAACCATAACCATATTATATGTTAATACGTACAGCCTTGCCTGTACGATCAGTTCGGTTTTGTCTTTGTTGCTTAGAAACAATATAAAATTTATACTTTTTAAAGGAATAATTAGGTTGAGATAGTGCTTTGCTGGATTTCTTTTAATATGATGGGACTTAAATGAAAAAAATAATTAACCCTCTCTTAGTATATCTTATATTTAAGGGAGAATATCATCTGGCCCGTGTGGTCTTACCATTTCTGTCTCCAAAGCCTTTTACTGATTCAATCAATGAAGAAGATAGGTGAAGGGGGAATCTCTTCATCCATCTGATTAAAATTCTACTTAAATAAAAAAAAAAGGATAAATTAGTCATAAAAGTATTAATTTGTTCTTATATTGATTTTTTTTATACTATAGGAGAAGTAGATGCAAAGTTTCAATTTTTTTGGATTAAAAATGACATAGACCAAACCTCAAGGGTTCAGATGAAAATTACCCACTTATGAACTTTAATTATTTGGTGCATTTCATGAAAGGCAATTGTCTAGATGGGCTAACTATGTAGCCGATCGTCTAGCTAGGAAGGTCCTATGCTTGGCAAGTAGGGTAGTATGACCTAATTCTACTCCTTGGCTTCATGAAGCCTGTATTCAAGATATCTTGAGCTCTTGCTCTTTTTAATTAAATCTCCATTACCAAAAAAAATGAAAGGCAAGATGGTCACTTTACCCTCTCTAGTCTCTTAGAGGCTAATGTCTATATCCTCTCTAGCTAGTTAAATATATATATTTTGATAAAGTTAGCTAATGAGGATTTTTGTTGTTCACTCTTCATTACTTTTAAGGATTAATAAATCTAATAAAGAATGAAATCGTTGACCATCTAATCTTGGTGATCACAAAATTTGGTTGTCAAATGAAGGACATATCTAAGTTCAATAAAGTCTACTTCCTTCTACTGCAAATTTACTTTCTATTCTTTTTTCTTTCTTCTATTCATTCACATATCTAAGTTCAAGCACTGGAGCGCTTAATCCCATGATTAATTACAACATAACGGCTCTCTATAAACCCTAATTATGCAAATCACCCGCTCCTAATCCATTCTTTCTCCAACAAAAAATAGCTTCTAGAACTAACTTTCTACACACTATGATTATTGTTTATCAACAACTCAGGTGTTGTTTCTACTTCACCATCCCCACAACAAGCAGACCACCTGGGCCCACTTGGCCCCACTTCCGAAGAAGTTTCATCTCATGTGGGTCCCACTCTCACCCCACCCTATACTATAAGAGCTTCTTGCCTTTCCCTCCTCTCTTTGGGTCTCTCTCAAAATTCTCACTCTGTTCCCCAACTCTCCTTCTCTTCTGTTCCCTCTCCAGCTACGAGAGAGAGATAGAGAGAGACACGAGATTTCAGGAGCGTTTCTCTAACGGCACTGCCGGTTCTGGTTCTTCCACCATGGTCGACGTCGACCGGAGAATGAACCCGGCTCATCTAGCCGGCTTACGCCGCCTCTCCGCCCGTGCTGCCGCTGCTTCTTCTCCTGCCACCACCACTCCTGTCCGGGTCGGTCTTCACTCTTTCACTTTCCTTGCAGTGAAGGTCATGACCCACCTTCGAAGCTCCGGCATTCCGGTCCAACCGGGACTCTCCGAGGCGGAGTTCGCCCGAACCGAAGCAGAGTTTGGCTTCGCATTTCCGCCGGACCTCCGTGCTGTTCTCTCTGCCGGTTTACCAGTCGGCCCCGGTTTTCCAGACTGGCGAGCCGGTTCCGGTTCACGACTCCGTCTTCACGCTTCTCTTGACCTTCCCATCGCTGCAATTTCGTTTCAGATTGCTCGCAACGCTCTATGGCCCAAATGTTGGGGCCCACGACCATCTGACCCTCAGAAAGCTCTTCGCGTTGCACGAAATGCACTGAAGGCGGCACCCATTTTGATCCCTCTCTTCAACCACTGCTACATCCCTTGCAATCCTTCTTTGGCTGGAAACCCTATTTTCTTCATCGATGAAAATCGAATTTTCTGTTGCGGTTCGGATTTATCTGATTTCTTCGAACGAGAGTCTCTGTTTCGATGCGACAGAGACCCCTGCGTTCTCAAGAAACAACGCTCTGTGAGCGAGAAGACAACAGCTCCTCTAATATCAGTCTCCTCTAATTACTCCCGCCGAAGCTTAGATTCCGGTGGCGGAAGAACACCTAGATGGGTTGAGTTCTGGAGTGATGCAGCCGTCGATAGAAGTCGGAGGAATTCGTCTTCTTCTTTATCATCGCCGGATCAATACTATGAGATCCCTCGGCCAACATTTCGGGGAAATTTATCGAAATGGGTTGAAGGGTATATGGCTCGAATCGGAATGATCTTGAAGGAAGGTGGTTGGGATGAAACGGACGTAACCGAAATCGTTCAGGTATCTGCCTCTGGTTTTTTCGAAATGGACGTGATTCTTTTAGATAGTCAAGCAGTGATGGACTCTCTGCTACTCAAGGCAGACAGATTCTCCGATTCTTTGAGAAAAGCAGGGTGGAGCTCCGAGGACATCACGGACGCACTGGGTTTCGATTTCCGCCCGGAAAAGGAGAGAAAACCATTGAAGAAATTGTCGCCGGAACTCGTCAGGAAGATCGGAAAACTCGCCGAATCAATCTCTCGGTCTTGAATAATTGATACCACCAGTAAAGACAAAAGGGTTTTGTTTCTTAATTATAAACTCCCTCCACATACCAAGGTCCCTCGTGTATAATCTATAATGTATTTCGTGTTTGATTTGCTCTACGGAACGGCGTTGTAAATTGTTAAGAAATCTTGATTCAGGGAATATTAAATATGTTTTAGGTAGGCGTCATCGATATCTTCGCGGGGTATGCAAGCGGTAGCTGATCCACTACGGATCCTACTGGGAACTGCCATTGCAAACCTGAATCGAAACTCTGAAACTACCCGAAAAAATCTCTGCTTTGGAGAAGACCCCACCACTCTCCCTTCAGAAAAGTTTCAGATAGATAGATACAAGAAAGACGTAGGGTTGGAGTGTTCGTGTAGGTATATGATTATGACAGAGATACCAAACGCGTGTGCTGAAAACAGGGCTTAGGGGAAACAAATTCTGGTTTCGAGTCCGAGAGAATTATAAATAAAGGAAACCTTCATAACTTGTTAAGAGAAAAGTGTCTGCAACTCTTTGGGTTGTAACTTGTAAAAGAAAGTTTCTGAAACGGTTCTGGAATCTGGGAGTTTCTGAAAGTTTCCATTTTCCGAGGAGGGGGATTGGAAGAAGAGTGGTAGAAACATAATATGGAGTTCAGAAGAAGGGCAATAGGGGAATAAATGGCGGAATTTGATGTGAGCCAACGTGATGTAGGTCCCAAATCCGGAAAAAGCTGAGAATTGATTGGCTGGCTGCTACCTCTGGGGGAGACGGAGACAATTTTAGCCCTGGCGTTGTCATTTTCGAAGTGTTTCCTGTTGCCTCATTTCTGAGTTCTGACGAAATTTGGATAATTTTGTTTGGACTTTTCCGGTTACGTCCTTCGCCTAGATATGGCTAGTGGGCCGTGCTATTTCGTATCTAACTGGGCTTGAATTTCGGGATTTGCTTTTTTGGCTCGAACTGACCTAATTCGGTAACATTAAACCCTATTTAAACGACCCTTTATTTGAGGTACAAGATCGAACGCTCCAACGGTCACTATCAGGCACCGCCTGAAATTAACCGTTGAGGTGTCACGTGCTCTCCATCACTAATCATGGCTCTTCACGTGTCAATGCACTCACCAATCACGTGGTCTGGCTATTACTGCAGTCGGCGAACAGAGAGACACAAATATCATGTGGAAAATTTTCTTCAAGGATTTATGATGTATGGGTGGTGTGGGCTCGGGGTTGGGGGCCTTTGGGCTTATGGGCTTAGTGGTATGGTCTCTGGGAATTTGACAGGGAAATGGGGAACAAGAAACACCCACCATGTCCCACTCATGAGGATCATTTTTGAGTTTTTTCAAATAAAATTGCAAGGAAAATTGTTTTTCTTTTTTACGCTTGACTATGTGGTTCTATAATTCTATGCAGAAACACCCCGAAAAACTAAAATTTTAAATAGAAATTGCTCTATTACTTTGGACCGCATGGATCAGAGTCGCGCTGGCGGGGCCAGGCTTACCCCATCTATGTGGGTTATTTTTTTTATTTTATTTTTTGTACAAAGGCGCTTTTATATATAGGGACAGGGATATTACATATGCCGCCGGTAAGGGTTGAACCCACAACCTTTCCATTGAGAAGTCAAGTTCCTAACCCGTCTATATGGGTTGGTTTGCTTTTGGAAAAATAAAAAAAACTTTTCAACCCGGTGGGCCCCCCGATAGGGTGAACCCACAACCTTTCCATTGAGAAGTCAAGTTCCTAACCCGTCTATGTGGGTTGGTTTGGCGTTTTAGAAAGGCTTCTTAGACCGTCGTTGGATGCGCATCATATGTAGTGATTTAATCGTAAATGACAACTAAGTGCTTTAAACCGATCATTGAACCACGAACCAAGAATTGCAAAACCCTAAGCCTAACTAACTCAATTGTCCTTGTAGATCTCGATCATTTTGCACTTCTGCTTCTGCTGATCCCACCAGAGACTTAGGGTGCCAATTTGTACAATTCGGTATAGAATGAACTTTTTATGCTTTTGTACAAATTTGTGCAAATTAGGCACATAATGAGTACTGAAATCTTGTATGGTTGGGCACGCATGAGCATGTTTATTTGACAAAATGGATACAAAATTTTGTTTGACATGCATAAAATGAGCATGATTTTTTTTTTCAATAAACCCAACTACAAAAGAGCTAAACACATTTCAATAAACTTAAACAAATTGCATAAAATGTGGTTAACCCTAATTTCTTAAGATAAAATTGCAACATATTTTGGAATCTTTGGGATGTATAATCCAAATTCATCACTAAGTCAAAAGTATCTAAAAATCTCTATCTTTTTATAATGATATAGAATGTGTGATTCTACCAAATCAAATAGTTCATCTCCTAAACCAAATCCAAGCATTCTAGCCATGTTAGTCGTCTTCGACTTGGGTTTTGAGATTTTATTTTGCTTCAACCAAGAGTAGATAACAAATCCATTTCAAGACCTCTGGATTGAACACAATACCCATTTTCATGCTTATCTGTCCAAAGAAAACAAGTTAGAGTTCAAGGCATTCCCTCCCCAGCTTTCTCAAAATTTGTAACTAATACCTGATGAGGAGCCAAGCTCTCTAACACGCTAGTCCAGTACTACAGGTAGCCATGGATAGGCAGTATCAAGCCTTAGGAACCACAATCTTATATATGGAATTTCATATGATTCTCAAATTGGAGGTGAAAGTTAAGGGTTTTTGCCCATCAAAGTTCTTGAATTTAGTTTCCTTCCAAATTCAACCAATGTTCTTGTGAATTTCTTATTAATGACACTATAAAAAAAGAAATTGTCAAGAATGAAACAAACTTTACTACCCTCTTCATCATAGAGGGACAAGTTGAAATTCCCATATGAATTGAAAGAAACAGAGACCACAACTTCCTGCTGTTGATCCAAATGAGAAGGTAAAAGAGAAGTGATTGAATTTGAAATAGGTTTGCAGGAAGACCATGGACTGAGAGAGGGGAAGTTCAATCCAAACACTGCAAACGCATAAAAAGCAGAGAGATTGAGAGAGGGGGAAAAACATATAATCGTTCATTTGAGGATTTCACAGTCGAAACAAAGTTTAGGGTTGACGATGAAAAAACTTTCGAGTCAAATGACCCAATTGCCCCTCAAGCACCATCAACATTTAGTCATTTGTTTTTTTGGTACCGGTGTTTTTTTTAATTCTGGAATTGAAATGCCATCCGTAAGGATTGAATCCAATACCTCTCCATTGAGAAGTATGGATATTTACCACTCAACCAACCTTGGCAAATTCCAACCATTTTTGTACCCCGCATTTTCTTTAGAATCGTGTCCTTGCCCAAGACCAAGAAGCTCCAAATTGGTGCTTATTGGGCACATGCAAATGTGTGCAAATGATCTAGTTCGATACATTTTAGGTGAGCAAACATTTTTTTTTATTTGTTTGCCATACAAAATTTTGGTAACTTCTGTGCCAATATAGTCAAATGACACATAATAAATGTGCTAGGAACATTGCCATACAACCTCTCAGTTTCCTGATGGATGATGACACTAGATCCTAGCTGTGAGTTTCTATTTGAGCAAAACCAATGGGAGAACCTCGTTGTCAAGTCTAATTTAACATTCGAATGTGATTACATCACAGGAAATAATGTTACCAACAAGATTCCAAACTGATTACAAAATAATTAACCGGGTCGAACCACGGTCGGCTTAGCCATTCGATCGAGACATGTTCAAGAATTAATACTAGAAGCAACATAAAAGGAACTAAACGACTATATAAGGAGACGTGATTCCGTCAAATTTGGGATTGGCGATCATGTTCTATATGGAAACTATAACTGATTCACATTAAGGGGGGGAACCCTACATTTAGATGACTACATATGGAACCTACCAGCCAATTTGATGGTTAAGAATATGAGGTAAATCCTTCATAAACTAAAACATAATATAAATGAAAGGTAACTAAGTCATTTTCCCTCCATCATCATTTTCAATTAGGCTTTACTAACTTGCTAGAGCACTATGGTGGGTCATTGATTGACTTGACATTCAGTGTGAGCTTTCCAACCGCTGAGTCGGCCTACATCTGACATTGTTTTGTAGAAACTCAAGGGTGGAACTATTTTTGAATGCGTCACAAACACCTGTCAGAAGCGAAGAAAATTTGGCTGCAAAGGGTTCTCTGAAGCGAACCAATCTTTGCTTTCATATTTTGGTTTACGTTTACCTTCCTTCCACCCAATCTGCGATGAAGGCTTCCACAAACCGCAACTCAGATGATATAGTTTTGGTTCGGTTCGGTTCGGTTAGTTGGATTCGGTTCATGTAGGGTTCAAGAGGATCGGATTGACCCGGATCCTACCGAAACCCAAGGGTTTAAGAGGTTTCGGCAGCTCTGCATTTGGCTGCTGCTTCTCTGCATTTGGAGATGGCTTCGGCGTGTAGAGCCGTTGCAGCGGCAGGAGCTAGGTCTGCCGCATTTCGTTCCAGAAATCTACTCTCTAAAATCCAAACACCCAAATCTCCCATGAGTTCAACCACGGCTTCCCCCTTTCCTCCTTCTACAACAACTGCTACTCGTGCTTTTAGGTAAACACGATGCTTTATTTGTTCTAAGCCTAAAACCCTACCATATATGTAGTCGTCTTCTTAATGCTGGTTTTGATTTCCAACTTTTATTTTCAGTAGGGCCGCGGTGTTAGGAAGTCTGGAGTCTCTGATGCCGCTTCATAGCGCCATTGCGTCAACTCGTCTCGTATCCATCATTGCCGTTGACTCTGGCTGCTGGAGTTGGCTTTCTCAAGGTAGTTCTTTTTAAAGATTAATCTCTGCCCGATGCTTTGGTAGGTTGTTAGAAAGAAAGCTGAATTTGTAGGGGAGTTCAATACTGTTTAACTCCTTAATTTGTTTCTTCTTTTTTCTCTGTGTTGAAATGATAATAGTTTGTTTGTTTTTGTGTGGCTTACTAATATTTCTGTATTTTCTGCAATTAAGTATCAAAATTGTAATCTTTGACTTCGCGTCAGGATTTCCAATCTGCTTATGGTTTATTGTTCAGAGACCATGGGTGCGTATTACTTAATATCAGTTTTTTGTTCTGACTTCTTTCTTTTTTGGCTACTTCATGGTATAGGACTTGCATTGCCGTTGTGACAAGGCCTGCTGATTCTGTTTGGGCAGTATATGCATCCCAATTTTCTCAATCAATTTGAAATGGTTAAATGTTATTCAAAACTAAGATCTATGGATCTTGTATTAAGAAATTGTTGCCTCTGAAGAGAATATTCCCTGATTTACTTGTTGATTTCTTGAGGGATTTGCTTTATCTTTTCTGGGCATGGTGTATTTTTCTGGTAATAATTGAGAATGAATGGTGAAGAATATTTTCAGCAGGTGGTGATGATGAAGCCATCTTCTAAAATTAGTATTTCTAATGGTGTTTATTGTTTAACTATGTACAATTTCTTTCTTTCCCATTTTGATTTAGGGCAGCATCTTACATCAGTACTCATGCATTATTGTTAGGACTAAAGCTGTTATGGAGTCTCTTTAATCAAGTCATGGGATGTAGATTTTTTTTTCCATAATGTGCATACGACAGTTTTCTTTAATAAAATCATGGGATGTAAAATTTTCAACATATACATGATGTGCATAAGACATACAAGTTAAATCAATGGTCTCTTAGTAAGCAACAAGTATTTGCCTTAGAGATATGAATAAATCACGAATGCATTTCCTGTACAAATTATTGATGTCATTTCTAGTAAGTGATCCTTCTAAGATTCCTTTCAAAGTTATTGCATTTTGCTTTCTATGCTCCATGTTTGGTGAGTCTTCATTTTGCGACTAATACTTTTAGTTTAGCCGGAATTGTTGGGTGTCTTTTTTATGGTTGCTACTTAATGAGAAGAGGAGATTCTGTGTGATATAAGCCATTCAGTCATTTTTCACTTAATCAAATGATGGAAGGGCTTGCTTTCATACACATGAGATTGTTTGATTTGATAATGTGTTAGGGAATGTGATGGAACTCTAGATGCTTTTGTTTATCATTATTTTTGCACTACTTAGGGGGTAACTACTGGATATTTCATTGACACTGTTCCATGAAGTTGCTCAGGCCACTGGGGGCTTCTAGTAGACAATGTTAGGATAAATTATAACGAGGTTGCTGTATCCATTTCTGTTCAAATATGCCAGGTTCTTCTTGTTGCTTTGAATTCCCTTTGTTAACAGTGTTTTCTGGAGAACTTGAACCTTCAGGGCATTGAAAGGAGTATTGAGGTTGGTAACTTTGGAATCTTGGGCCTTTGCCTACCCAGGGCCTTTTAGAAAGTAATTTTTAGGGTTCTTGTGTTTTAATTGAAATTGCGTTACTTTCCTTGGGATTTCAAAGCTTTGTAGTTGAGAGACTCTCTCCTCCAATTGTTTAGGTGTTGCACCATAGAGCATTTCCTTTGAAATTTTCAGATTTCTATGCAGTGGCTTATTCCTTTTGTACTTTTCCTGAACAATGTAACGTGGTAGAAGTATAGCATGGCCCACTTTTTCACCAGAGGCGTTTTTCAGTATCCATGTAGCAGACACATTAGCTGAAACTTTCCCGACTTACTGGGTTGTGCCTCTTTCCCCTTGTTTCTTTCATGTTTTACTTTCCATAATTGGTTTTTCGTTTCTCATCTCTTCCCCCATCTCTTCATCCTCCCCTTCTTTTCCTGCATCAACCTCAGTTTTCTCTACTCTGTTTATGGTTGGATCCATGTAGCCAACCTTATTAAGTTGGGATAAGGCTGAGTATGTTGTTGTTATTGAAGGTTCATGTGTGTGTGGTCGTATCAACAACTTGTTTGATATGAGGAGTAACATGAAGCTATAATTTATTAGTGAAGTCTTGGAACTCTATTCTTTGCCCCGTTTCTCAATATCCTCAATAGTTATCAGAGCATCTAGGTGAAGGATGCAAGTGATGCCTTGATGACCATGAATTGCTTTTTCTCTGATGTCATCCTAGTGATGAGATGAAGTGATGATGGCAACGAACTCCATAAAGGAAAAGCATATGCAGTGCACACACATGCATACAGCTATCATATGGCTCAGGCATCTCTAATGATTTTTAAGGGAACATTGGAGGTTCCATTTTTATGATGAATGGGAACTGCAGAATTGGGCTAGTGGCTTCTTCACTGGCTCAAACCTTTTTTCACTTCTTGTGGACAATCAGCTAGTGATTGAATACACCTTACTGTTTCTTTCCTAACTGGGCAGGATTTCCAGGAGTTAGTTTGGTTGCAAATGTGAAGATATTCCTTATCGTAGGAAACATACTGTGTTTTTTAATGGTTTCTACCTGTTGAATTGCAGTCAGATTAGTAGGCAGTCTACCTTCATTCTATTTGTTAAAAAACATGGGAACTTAACTGGATCATAAACAATTAAATGTGTCCACCTTTCCTCCTTGCTTCTCTGTAATCATCTGGATTTATCTTTCCTGTCTTCATCCAGGCCTTAGCCTTTATTTTCCAACTTGTTTGATACCCATTTCGTTGTTCTTGACTTTTTAATCATGTCATTCAGTTAATTTATCCACTACTGATCTTCTTCCAATATTTCCTTCTTTGTATTAACTAGGCTTCGCTCTCCCCCGGTGATGAAGGTCCAAGGCCATAGTGATCTAAAACCAAATTGGTTTGCTTCTGAAAGCTCGTTTTAAATCTCTCTGGTTGCCATGAAAGTTCCTTCATTTCCCTTTTTCCCTTGCCATTTTGTAATGGGATGATGCAGAATATATGCATGTTGTTATTTTAAAAGTTCTGTAGCTTGGTCCATGTTAAACAAAAACTATGAGAAGGGCAGTTCATTCTTTCAAAAGTACATAAGGTGGTGTCAAGCATTGCTGTTTACATTTGGTGTTAAAGCAGTTTTCTTTTCTGAGCTAGGTTTGCTCAGATGACATAATTTGAATGACTAGAGCTTAAAATATCAATTCTTCCCACTTCAGTGGTTTGGTAGTGCATTTGATTGGAATTGAGTAGACTTCTTCCTAGTCAAATTAATGGGGGTCCTTCTGTTATATGCGAGCTATCAAATTTTTATCAAACAGTCTCACCTCATATAGAAAATTTTCACATTCAAGGGTTTCAGCGATTTTAAATTTACAAAATCAAGCCCTTAGTTCTGAATTGTTTTTAAACCCCATCTCCATTAACATTTTGTTAGAAAGAACCCTAGGTTGTGGATTCCCCAACATTAGACCTTTCTGCAGATTTTTGAGGTTTCTCTGCCATTTATTTGTCGCGAATCAGTTCTACTCATTCCCATACCATTCTGTACTCACAATTTATTAACACCAACTCGAAGAATTGAAACCTGACGAGATTTTTCAACCCATGTCTGCTCCTCCCTAAAATTCAAGTAGTTAAGAAGAGATGGTGATGTGCGATTTCAGGCAGTGGTGGGTGGTTTTTTATCGGCCCTCCATTTCTCAAGGGGTTCTCCCTTCATCCACTTACATGGATAGCTTCTCTTTTTCATTTTGTATTCGAAGGGAAGATGGTAATCTCCCTTCAACTGTTAAAAGCCGAGTGACTGTCAGTCTTCTTACAGGGCGTTCTTGTAAGATTCACAAAATGAGGGGTTTCGTGAGTATCACTGCAAAGTCAAGGAGGTGCATGTAAAAAATTTAAGAAAAGATAGACCATTAAATTAAATCCACTTCCTCTAACCTGAGGGTAAAAGAAGCACTGTTCTGTCAATACAGGATTGGTAGAGGGGTAAAATATATATAATGGGAAGATCGTGGGTTGATATGTTATGATACCTATGTCTGAAATTACAAATCGATTCTCAAATTAGAAGAATTAAGGAAGATGCAAGGCATGGTTTCAGTTCTGACTCCTTTGAATTGGACCTAGAAGTGGAGTTTAGCCGATCTGTTACCACCATACATTTCAATCTGAAGGTTGGACACACAGAATCGTGTTGTTTCTATTTCCTCTTTTCGATTTGTACACATTATTCGACAAAGGAAGAAAAGTTTGACACAAGAGATTGTAACAAATAATTAGAAAGAAAAACAAGAGCAGAACTTTTACTTTTGATAACTCAACCTAGCTAGTTAACTCGTACAGAAGACAGGATTTGATTCTCTGGTCTCTTCTCGCCTTCAATATTTGAATCAACCTTCAGCACCTTAACATGAAAGGCAACCTGCACAACATTGAGTCTTTAACCTGAGAACAGACCCAAAATTCCATTCTATTTCATCATTTATGTGTGTGATGTGAGAGAGAGAAGGCAAAAAGCCTGGGGGAGAATCTGTTAAAATATATGATGTGATTAACATGAAATGGAAAGTGAAGTTTCTCAGGTAATGTCAACCATCTCTAACAAACTAAGATACTGCCAATGACTAAAATGAAGAAAATACTTCTACCACCTTCTGATCAGAACCAAATTCGATGACGTTGGATGGATGAAATCGAGATGGAAAGTTTGGGGGCACCCGACACCGTCTGCCTTCGTTACTGCGTGGAATCATAATAATCATGTTCAGCAGACAATGCAACTCAACAGCAGGTAAAGATATCTCTTTCCATTACTTACTCAATGATCCAGGTGCCATGGGTACTCCTCAAATCAGTCAAGTAGAATGCTCCATCCTTAAAACTGATACAAGCATGTACATCAGAAACCTGGAAGAGAAAACCCTGATTGATGAACCAGAAATACCAAAACAGGATATCAGAGCAGGAATTTTCTTTCTCATATACTTTCCCCATAGCAAATCACTTACTTGGGGTGAAGAAATTGTCATTGATATCCCCTGGGAATCGGACGGTGGAATGTTCCTGATATCGGAGTAGCCCATGTATCATATGAAACACTTACATTAAGAGATCAGATCAAATGACATCTCATGTACTAGCTAGTAAACAAATGAGTACACAAGGACACTCAGAAAGAGATCCAGCATGATTTGTATGTGGTTTGGGAAGAAGAACAAATAACAGGCAAGGATTTTCTAGCCCACAGCAGCTCTTGCTTGAATCTGGATGATTCAATCTGGATCAGATTCTTTGGTACTCCAACTGGAATCATGCTGTATGAATAGTATGATCCTTTTGGAACTTTAATCATGAATCTATGCCAAATTTTGTTTCGATCATAACCCCACAACCTACCAGAATTTATCAATTTCATGTCCTATTATTTTGCAATTCAGCATTTAGAAGACTACTACATGTTGTATGTCAGATTACTAACATGAAGAACATACCCAACTATGCAGGGTTTGCTCTCATCCTTCCTTAAATGTATTGGTTGCACTGTCCCACTAATCTCTTGTTCCAATGGGAAGAGAAACCACCTTAAAAAAATGAAGAAACAGAAACATGATTAGAATTATGACTACAGCTAACTAGACTAAGGTTATGGTGATGATATAAATGATGAACATACTCTCCCATAAGAGCACGCTCCAGAGCATCATCATCCTCAAACCATCTTTGTAATTGGTCACTTGCCTTGATGGAAAATGACAAAGTTTTAGTTCACATACCTGAAATCTGAGAGGTTCTACTACAATTATAATGCATGCAGTAAACTGTGTTGGAAATGTTTTAGTAGAAACACACTTTGTCTGAGAGCAGGCAGCGTGGAGACCTCCCTTCAAGTTTTTCACTGCAAGAGAATGAAATCTTTTGAGCTAAAAGTTTTAGCACTATTAAATAAAATTTCGCCCCATATGAAGATTTCATAAAAAATAATTTCCTTCTAGTTCTGCACTTCATGCACACTGCATGAATGCTACCCATGCTGCATTGCATTAGACAACAGAGCAATCTAATGGAGAACTGACCTTCAAGGTGCATGCAACACAAACACAGGGGGGTCAAGCCATGTTACCAATTGCCATCCCTTGCAGATACTCAAACTAGAGTAATAAAGGTTCCATATGTTCCATGTACAATATGTGAAAAATAAAAATTTACTTGCAAAACAGGATCTTCATATATACTGATATACATATGTATCATATGCAGGGGAAATTTTCCAATGAAACAAACAGGGCCACAAAAGAAAGCAGCTCTTTTTTGGTGAAACAAGAGAAGTCAATTTAATAATATGAAAAACATTATCCCAAAAAGAACTTTTTTCTATCTCCCATTTTATGCATTTTTCTTCCCCCAGTTGTGCCAAAGTGTTTGTTGAAACACTTCTGAGTGATTATAAAGGTAACCAAAACCAGAAAATGTCAACCAATTTTTTATCTGTGGTCAGCATTACAGGTCCAGCTTTGTCCTTCCACTATATCAACATTCAAAACTTATTTTCAGTCAGTTTTAAAATTTATGATATCTTCTAATACATCTAGTGATTAATATCATTTCAATGCCTGTGGTGATATTCTCACCTATAATGTCTGATTCCAGCATCCATCCCCAACCTACATGGTACTTAGCTGCACTTGTTTAAGACTAAAAATCAGAACAAATATGATCTGACATGACTTCTTTCACCAGTTTAGAGTTTCACCTGAGCTACAGTTGAACTTCTGCATTAGTAGTTCAAATGAGCTTTCATTGACAAGTTTATAATACATTTCATAAAATTCTCAAGAAGACCATTGTATTTGAATTCCAGGTGATTTTCACGGGACATGTTTGTATCATCGAAGTAGGTTAGCACATGATGAAAGATAAGAACCCACCTGTTTCCACCTAGGACCCAACTCAACATCAAGGGCATTGCAATGTTGATTAAAAATCTCCCACCAATTCTTCCTGGATGTGGTATTCGGAACTTTGTCAAGAACTGCAGGAGACATTTACAGCCCTAATAAAGAGATGAAACAACTGAAACAATAGGTGTTTGAGAAGAGATGAGATTTGCTTTCTGACCGACAGTGGCCCAAGCCCCACTCCCAGATGTGACTTATAAGTTGTAGCCATCATTGCAGCCATTCTTGCCAATCCATGGATAATAGAAACACGCAATTTTCTTGCATCTTCATATCTGAAACAAGATGTAATAATGCATCACATAAAGCAATACTGAAAAAGGTCAATTGGGAACTCAAAAGATGAAATTGCAACCTAGTCATTGCCTTGAGATATTGATTTAAGGGCAAACTCACAGAAGCAGTTTTATATTACTTAAATAATGAGCAGGGGAAATTTGCATTTGCAGCACCTGTTGGGTTCAAATCACACTTGTCAGTACATTGTTCCAAGCTAAGACACCGAAATCCACCATGGATGGACCTCCATTCCAGATCTTTGAAGTTAAAAACAATCCATATAGACGAACCAAACCATCAATATTTACTATTTTGTCATCCTTTCTAAAGTTTCATCGCATTGGCCATCTAAATGAATGGCAGAAAAGGCCGTCAATGTAACCCAACCATGCATTATCATGTAGATCTGTCACATGATGCATGCAAACCCCCTCCTTGCACATGGATACGCCATTTTTACAGTCTAGAATCCTTATAGTTAAACATTTCCTTATCTTTATACAAAGTCCAAGTTTGAGAATCAGAAGCAAATTCTAGCATGATAACTCGATGTAAATTTTGGTTTGAACAGTTCACCAAGGAGTTCAAATTTACCGCCTTAGAGAAGATGCAATATCAACTGGGGTTCCCATTTCAACACTTCGTGTCCAAGCTTTCTCAAGCTCTAAAGCCAGTTCATAGCTATCCTGAACAAATGCAATAAATAATCCAACATGTGAATCTGAGTAATGGGAATCAGGACAAGAAAGTCTAGAGAATCATATGGACCTTAGAATGTATATAATCCTAAATATTCTAGAATTGAAAAACAAACTGAGAAAAAAAGTCAATTTATAGTTGATGCAGCACTAATTCTCATAACAAAGATATCATGAGAATTTGTAACCTTGTGAAAAGCTACTCTTATGAGAGTTGAATCAATCCAAGAATCAGGAATACCTCAATAGCCATGCAACCACCTTGGCCCAAATTTGGCTGCATTGCATGAACAGAGTCCCCAAGCAAGGTTACACGACCCTTTCCCCAAGTGGATTTGGGTGTTAGGTCATATATATCACGACGAAGAATCTCGCCCTCATCTGTGGCAAGCAGCAAGTCAATTACATTGTCACACCAGCCCTGAAATATTTCAAGCAATCTTTCCTTTTGACCTGCCAAAAAACACATGATATGCATTAGAAAACGATAAAATACCAGCCAGAAGTACTAAACCCTCTCTCCCATTCGGGCCCCAACATTCCCAAGAAAAGGGTGACAGTTAATTTTGTTGTACTTCTTTTGAGTAATACTATTACTGTTATAATTTTCCCTAATTCTCAGTTGTTGCGCTTTTTTCTTTGTCCTCCCCCGAATCTTTAGTTGAAGGATAAGAAAGGAGAAACAGGTGAGAACTAATAAATGATGGCTGTGGGTAAAATCCCTTAGTTTGAGTCCAGATATCACCCTCCCTATGGCAAGGGAATGAAGAAACTTCTTTGTGGACGGAAGTTCTGTGGGATGCAGGGGCAGCACATTCAGGTTCCACCTCCTCAAAACCTCCTAAATTTAAAGGTGGAGACCAGTTACTTCAGGAGACTGGGACCAGAAGGTATCGGTATATTGTTCATATGAAGAGATTACACAGGGAAAGGGTGTCTGGAGATCTACCAGTCCTAAATTTAGGCTTTTATCAAGGGCATGGAGATTTCTATCTACAGTACCTGGTGGAATACCATTGTTGGGTGAGTCTCAGGATCAATCACTAGGTGGCTTACGAGTCAGAAGGTGATGCTTAACTCTATATGCATTTAATCAGGAGAGTTAGGTTCAGCAAGTCTAGCTGTAAATTTTCTATTTCATTGAGAAAGAGGTCTTCTAACTTGGTTTCTGATGAGTTAGTCTATTTGCTTTTGGTGTTGCGTATTATGTCTAGTATCTTTTTAATGTAGCGAATCTGTTTGTCATCAATAAAACTAGAGATGCAAAATCAATGCTTACTTCTTATATAAAAATCACTTACACGTGGAATATGATGACCATCAACATCATATATATTACACCACGGAGGAAGGGCAGCCTATAAGGTTTTATGCATTGAATTGCTAAATGTTCAATGATCATCACTTGAATAATCTATACTGCATCATTGAACATACTTGGGCTGAATCTAGGGTTCCAACTACAAAGTTGCTTTTGGAGAGGGAAGTATCAGTCAGCATACCCTCCTTTTCACTTTACTTAAAAGAGTCTGTAAACAGTTCTAGATCAACTACTTGAAAAACAACTAAACAAGTCATTTGCTTTCAGTTTCTGCTGTTCAGAAAGCTTCCCTGTAGTTTTGTAGACAGTTAAGGTTCCAACCAGATTTGCATATCCAATATACAGGATTCAGGCATATAAAGAATATTTACCATTGGGAGGATCAGTTCCACCCGGTGGTTCTTTGTAAAATGCATACCATTGCATCTTTCCAGCACCCACATCTGAAGAAACGAAGTATTGTTTGTGACCCAAAAATACGCGGTACCTTCATGACAAAGCTTATATATTAAGGAGTTAATATAATTCTGGGAAAACTAGGGTCTTAACATTGGGAGAAAGTGACAATGCCCAAAGAATGGAATACAGAGGTTAGCAACCACGGCACAAACAGAAGAAAACATACCCAACAGTTTCAATATCTGGGGGCACAAAATCTGCTATGCCAGTGTAACAAGTGTAACCCGAATAGGTGGCTTCAGTGGGCCCAAACAAATTCTTCCTAACCTGTTTATGGACATCATTATTTCCTTGATATTTCAAGATGGAGGAAATCAAAGGATATACAGACTTTAATTATGTTAACGCCATCAAATGGGTAGGTCCACCCCAGAACCTGAGGGGCTTCCACACAGAGGTTTCCAATGTTAAAAGCAATCTGATTTTCTTACTCTGATTCATATTCATGTAATGAGATAGATCTCTCTCTCTCAGAATGTCATCAGTAATTGGATGAAGTCATACCTGACGTAGGAGACCAAATGGGTTTAAACCATCAAATGGTGGATCCTTTCACTCACTCTCTTTGCCCTTCACAGGCTTAGCGGATGAAGATGCAAGATAGTACAGAATATGAAAGAAAGATGACTATACTACCTTTGACCATATCCCATCAGCTCCAACCAGAAGATCACCTTCATAACGTTGTCCATTCTCGAGTACTACTGTAACCTATAGAGTAAGCAGAGAAGTAAGAAAGATTACAACATCAGTTACAGGAATATAACCTTTAAACCTTTTACTAACAAATTACCCAGTACAGCACAGGAACCAATCTGCCATCTTCACCTACTCTTCAGGGGAGAAAGCAATTCAAACTGCAATTCTTTTACTATATGGGTAGAGAATGCAGGAGAGCTGTGAGGAAAAGCTTGACTGTTCAAATTACCTTATTCCCATCATCCACAAAGTCAACAACGTTACTGTCATTCAAAATGACATTTTCCCCAACCGCTTTAGCCAGGATTTGTTGCAGTGTCATTCGACTAATCACCCTCGTGACAGGAAGCCCCCGTTCCACTGCTGGAGTAAACGTATCGAACTTTATATACCTGATGACAAATCAGATGTCAATGAGAGAATCCATGCTAATCACACCATCTCTTCCAGAAATGTCATTCCAAAAAACAAGAGAAACATTTCCTGTACTTTCACAGAATGTTACAGTTTACAGTAAGCAATTAAAATTGGATCTGGAAAGTTAAAGCAGTTCTTCTCCTCCTTCTTCTAAAGATGGAAACTTTCTGTTTTAGCATCGGAAGAGACTGCTGTTTAAGTGAAGAAATAATGTAATGCATTACTGTTCAAAGATGGGTTCATGAACTGTAAATAAGTTAAACATCTGGGCTCAGAAAGAGCACAGGCAGGAACAACTAACCAGGAACCAGAGATCCCATCGACCAGTCCATTGATTCGATCGCCCGTGACGCATCCAGCGTTCATAATATTCTCAGCAACCTCCAAGTCAATGGCTTCCAAGGCAGCCAAAGCATTGCTCTGTATCTGGATTGGGCCCCTGTACTTCCCTTCACCTCTAATAGCACTTATATCCTTCTCAAAGACGATAACATCAAACCCTTTTCTCACAGCAGCTAGAGCAAGAACAAGCCCACCAATCCCACCCCCTGCCACAAGGATGCGAAGCTTCTTCTTCTGAAAGGGCCAATTCCCACTTCCTGCTACAGTCTGAGTGGTTGCAGGGGCTTCCAGAACAGCCCTCACTGTAGCCCTTCTCTTTTTCTTCTCAAGAGCTTTATAGTGTACAGAAGACAGGAAATCGTCGGAGAAACCTTTGGAAAAGGAAATCGGGAAGTGGGTTCTTGAGAAAGTGCTTGAGGAGTGAACTGAACTGTAAAATACTGCTGTAGAAGCCATAGATCTTCGGGAATTACAACTTCAGAGTTAAATATTTGTACATGAACCTCAGAGAGACAAGGTTGGGGCTTCAAGCACCATCAGCCAATACATGAATTTCTTCCATTTCTTTCGGCTCTGGTGCTCCACCAATAAAGTAAAATAGCAAAGCCCACATATAATAGTGGGTTCTTCCCCACTGCGTTGCAGTGGAGAATATTGAAAGAAAACGATGGGTGAACGCATCCTCTCATTCACCAACAGTGCCACAGGTCTTACTGCTACTCGAAGTCAATGTCTGGTGAAGACACGTGGCTGAAAGATAGAATATATATATCTGCAAAGCCATTGACTTTGACTTCACCTGGAAAGAAGAGGACTCTAAACAGACTGGAGAGACAAGGTTTAAGGTTTTAATTCGGTGGTACTTCATTAGGTTAATCGCCCCCATCATCAAAAAGTTATAAAACACGTGGGACACGTGCCCCAAACCCCTCTAATGATGTCATAGGTTCATAGGAGTCCGGATCATCTTCCTCGAGAGTTGTTCACGACGGCTAGTAACCACGAATTTGGGGGGTCCACAAGATTAAGGTGATAGATATTTAAAAAAAAAAAAACAATTTTATTTATTTTTTACTTGTGGACAACACATTGTTTGTGGTTGTAAAGCCGTAGAAGGAGCATTAGTCAGAAAAAAATGATCCACAATTGGCTCAAAGTGTATAAACCAGCAGGTCGTGATTGGACCACACTGCTAGACTGAAGTACTAGAGATGATTTTTCTCATTTTGAACATCTAACATGGTTTTATTGATAGAACATTGGAATTTTTTTTTTTGGTAAAAATTATCATCTAAAATTAATGTCAACTTTCTAAGTTATCCAATTTATCAATTAAATTTCTCATAAGGTAAAAATCTATCAAAGATACCTTTGTTATTAGGGAATCATGGTTAATTGTTAATATTAATAAGTTAAATATTTATAAAAAAATTAACCTTTGAACGAAAACCCGACGATTGACTCATTTTTTTGTCCCCCTCTACTAGTCGTGACTACTTTCTCTTCCAATCATAGATCGTCACAAAGTTTAGAAGATATACATCATGAATTAAAGATATGAGAGTTACATTAAAGATAGTTAAATTAAAACTAACTGAAACTAATGATGTTAGTAATAACGGGTTTATTTAATAAATTCAATGACTTAATGAATGACATTAATATTAGGGAGCAATTCAGCGGGTGGTGTTGAAAATTTATCTGAAATGGATTAGAAAATGATCTACCACACCTTGAGCTAGTTTTTATAGTAGTCTTTTAAGTAGAGACAATAAGATCAACGAGGTCATGGATTCAAATCTTGGACCCTTCGTATCATTCCCACTTTGGCCCTTCCGTCCCCTACCATGCCCAAACCTTTGAAGTTAGTAGAAAATACTAGATCTTTACTAAATATTGAATCAGAAAATAGAGCACACTCCAGCAGTAGGTGTCCCTACGGCTACCCGAGAGCATTAGTCCTCACCCTTATTTCCCTTGATAATAGAAAACATGAAATTAACCTACTCTCTCTTCTCAATATTAATAGTAAATACTTGCCTACAATATCCCTCAATAGAATCATTCTTTGTCGAAGAATTACTTTCAAAAGAGAGCATTGCTTTTAAAGATGATTTGACATTTCATGCCTAAGAAATTTTCAGCCCACAAACCTTAAAAATTTTTAAAAGTGAAATGCCTTTAGCTAACATGTGGGCTTTCAAAGACGGCCCATTCCTCTTTACCTTATTCATACATTTAATCTTTTGCTGCAATACAAATATAGGTTCTTTACAAAAAAAAAAATGTGACAATCCATCTCTAATGGCTTTGCTTCCATAACATAAAGGAAAGAATTAGAGATGTTTTCGCGCTTACTATAATCAAACTATTTAATTTGATAATGTGGATGCTAATTTGCTTATTAAGAGAAATGATATAATAATTTGAAAAAGTGTCCAAATTTAAAATTTATTTTAAAGTAAATTTACATAATGGAGGTGCAACTTAGAATAAAATTAGTTTTATAAAAGGAGAGAAAGAAATTATATGATATCTTTTCTTGTCAAACCTTTCTTTATATTTTTGGGTTAGAAGGAAAGATAGATAAATGATCTTTTCTTTGTGAAGAAATACATCCAAAACTGATAAAATTAATCAAAAGAGAGCATTAACTTTAAAAGATGATTTGATTCGACATCCATACCTAAAAGTGAAGTGTCTTTAGCTAAGATGTGGGCTTTGCCCATTTCTCTTTAACTTATCCATTCAATCTTTTTCTGCAATGCAAAAATAGGTTCTTTAGAAAAGATGTAGCAATCCATCTTTATTGGCTTGTGCTTGCTTCCACACCATAAAGAAAAGCATTGTTGATGTTTTTGCACTTTACTACTATCAAGTATCAAACCATTCATATTATCAAGCTTCCATATAATTGAGTTTTTCTTCCATTTTCTAGTTGTATGGAGAACAAAATGTTTCATGGGAGAAACGAGGGGACAATAAAAAAGAAACCAATAATATATAGAATTTTTTTTATAGGTGATTCGCTTAAGTGGGGATGAAACTCGAGGTTTTTCATTTAAGTGGAAAAAATTATTGGTTCCTCAATTCTAATCAATTCCAAGTTTACTGGGTTATTCGTTAGACATTCCATGAAGTAATTCAAAACTTGAATTTGAAATGACTTTAATACCCTAAGAGGGTGTGATGACCAAATTACCCTCCTTGTCGGACCACTGCCCCCACCTTCTCCCTTTCCTTGCCCAAAATCACCGCCGGTTCAAACCCTAAAACAAAACGAATCAAAACCAGGTAGGATTCTAGATCTGTGTAATAAGCCCTGAGAAGCAAAAAAAAAAAAAGAATCACCCCACAAGGGCATTAGGGTCATTTTAAATTCAAATTTTGAATAACTTAACAAAATGTTTAACTATAGATAAGAAGTGCTTGGAATTGAAGAAACTAGATTTTCACCCAACTTAAGTGGGTCACCTGCGAAAAACTCTAAATATATAACACAAAAGCTCTTTCCATGCGGTCTTCGCATCCTGGGTTTATAAAAGCTACAAGCTGTTGCAGCTGAATTTGACTGATTGGTTGAATCATTCGTAGAAGGTTTGAAGCGTGGAATTTTATTCAGTCCATTTATGACAAGAAAATAGACCATCATTTCCTTGTAGATGTGTGATATGTATCTTAACATCACATCAATCAATTGAGATATATTTACAAGTCACATCAATGTTAATTGAAATTAAATTAAAAGAAAATGACATGACTCGTAAATGGACTTTAATCTTTTAATGTAATGTTAAGACACATGTCACTCATCCACAAAGAAATGAACGGGATATCAATCTTAGCCTCTTAGGAGCGTGGGATAGTCAAAATAAAATTCAACCTAGATCAGTTAAGAAATCAAGGAAAA
This sequence comes from Hakea prostrata, assembly GCF_041222555.1. Taxonomy (NCBI): domain Eukaryota; kingdom Viridiplantae; phylum Streptophyta; class Magnoliopsida; order Proteales; family Proteaceae; genus Hakea; species Hakea prostrata. Next base: position 13,395,358 of record NC_142603.1, read on the forward strand.
GTCAAAGCAGGACGATCGTATTGTTTGGTGGGCTTCGTTCGATGGTTATGTCAAATATGTGTAATACTAGGTAAATTTGAATTATTGATCTCTTATACTATGAGATATTAATTTTTACTAATTGAGCCACACCCTTATGTATTATTAAGAAGTTGAAAAGAAAGAAAGTGAAAAAAAAAAAAAAAGGCAACTCAATCAACGTACGCCATCTTCCATTCTTATATAAAAGAAACATTATAACCGTGAAATTATTCTTTACAATGAATTCAGCCAGTTTGGGTCCTAAGTTTACCTGATTTAGCAAAACTCAAGTGCATTCATCCAATTACAAAATCAAAACAAATAGATTTGTTTATGATTTCTTTTGAAATCCATGGACTTTCTTTATCACTTTAGCAAGAACACAATTAAGTCCATTCATCCAATTGAAAACAATCAGAGATCTTCCAAATTTTCTTTTGAAATCCATGCTCTTTCTTTATTACTTTAATATTAGAGTAAACGATAAGGTTGGACTCCTATGGATTAGCATCTTATTCAATTTTCCATATATTTAGTGAAGAACAAAGCACCAAGTAATCTTAAATTCAGATGAACTTCTTTTTTTCTCTTTTTTTTTCCTAAAGTTGTGCGACGGATCACAATCGAAGGTTACAAGAAGTCTTTTTTCTTCTTTTTTTTGGTACATAGAAAGATGCATTTATTTAAAAGAAAATCCCTAAAGGAATTTACAATCTACAGAATCAAAATAAAGTGATTATAGAATAAAATGGGGAGGAAAGAAAGCGAAGATACAAGATTGATATGATGCCGCATGAGAAGCAAGTAAATCAGCAACATTGTTTCCTTCTTTGAAAGCAGTGGCGGACCTAGGATGCAATAGTGGGGGGGGGGCCGAAAAATGAAAGTCAGATAACCTTTCCTTTTGGGGTCGCAACTCTAAATTATTTTATTAAATTAAAGAATAGACCACATATATTTTGTGGGGCCCACACATATTTGAAAAAAATGATAAATTATTGATAATGATATTTTTTCCCGACAAAATATAGGTAAAATTAAATCAATAATATAAAAAATATACACATGACTTCAATCCTAAAAAGTTAGATGCAAACCAAAATTTTCTTTGGTAAGAGATGTAAACCAAAATTTTTTTAGGTAAGAGTGCAATCATGGTAGTTAGTTACCTACTAACTATAGACAAAATCAAATTAAAAAATAACAAAAAAGGAAAAATAAATAAATTGAGAAAGAGAAGAGACCTAATTGTGGGTATATTTTTTCCAAATTTTCTTAAGCCACGCTTATAGAAAGGGAAGAGAATAAATAGAAAAAAAAGAGGAGAGAGGAGAGAGGAGATAGGAGAATAAATAGGGATTGAAGAATTAGTTTTTAATTAGAAATAACATTTTGATTTTTAAATACCTAATAAGATTTTTTTTCAAAAATTTTCTTTAACCTACATTTATAGAAACAGAAGAGAATAAATAGGAAGAAAAGATGAGAAAGAAGAGAGGAGAGAATAAATAGGGATTGATGAATTAATTTTTTTATCAGGATTGACATTTATGCCCATCATTTTACCTTAAAAAACTGTTCACAATATTGGGGGGGGCCAAATAGTGACATTTCACATTTAGGAAAAGAAAAAACCGGAAAAATTAAAGGAATCAAGGAATATGTATAAATTTTTTAAAAATCCGGGGGGGGCCATGGCCCCCTCCGGCCCTTTCATAGGTCCGCCCCTGTTTGAAAGTGTGTTTGAATTTAATGTAATAAAATTCTTGAAGTAGAGTTTATGTGTCTTCCATCAAGTGTTTGATCTTCCAAGGATAACCTTTCTCTTTTATGTTTATAAGCTCGATAATTGCTTCGTTGTTTCCATCTGATATGGAGGAAATATGATCGGACCGGGTTCATACATGGTTCGACCCTCGACCCCGGTCGAGTCAGAGGGAACGGACTCGCTCCCGAGCGAACCGGATCCAAAAGATGGCTTGCTGAGGAAGAAAACTTATTCAGCTACAACCACTCCCTAATCCAACTTATGGATTAGGTTAATTACCCTAATGATGGCAGACTCGAATTGACAACTGCGGGCTAATCATTATCGAAGGGATAATCATCGCATAACCTAAAGGTTATCTCAGGAGTCCTCTACTAGTCCAAACTAGTAGAAGTCTATTGCTCAACGGATCTAACTGTTAAGATCCAACGACTACCCGAAGAAGGCTCAAGTGCATCCAACGAAGGAGATTCGAAGGTACACTCTATATAAACCTCACTGCCATACGAGGTAGAGGAGGATCTGAAACACACACACAATCTGATACTCAGACTCAGATTCAAATATATACTGATAGACGTAAACTATCAACAGCTTACGATCTAGATCACATTTCCCAGTTCTTTATTCCTTAGCTCTGTGCTTCTAGCAGAGCCGTTTATGATTAAGTTCATCAACTGACTTAGCCTTCGGAGGTGGACTCCCGACCCCTGCGGTCGGGCCACATCTGACGCTTTCGTTTTGCAGGTCATCAAGAGGAGATCTAAGGGCTGAGCAGATTTTGGACGCATCACCATCAATTATCACTTGATTTATATTGTTGGAGATAGGAAGTTGGAGAGCTCTTCTAACTTTTGATGTCTCTACTTGAAGAGCAGAAATGTTACCTTCAGGATGTGCAAAACAAAATATGATTTGGCTAGATGACTACGGGCCACTCCTCCATAACCAGCTTGATGAATATTGTGTTTGATTTGGGGTGTTCTTGCTGTAATGTACACAATTTTTTTGGGTATTCAGGAGTTTGCCAAAAGCTTGACAATACTTGTGAATAATCTTATGAAATTGGTCAGCATCTTTATGAGATGTTTGCCCAAATAAAATAAAAAATCATCAGCAAAAGTTAGGTGGGAAAGACTTTCTCCACCTCTCCATAATTTAACCCGTTTGATTTTCTTTCTAGATCTTGTTTCTTCTATGTGGCTAGAAAGCACATCAACACAAAGAATAAAAATATAGGATGAAAGTGGGTCACCCTGTCTTAGACCTCTTGATGGTTTGAAGTAAGGCAAATGCTCTCTATTAATGAAAATGAAAAGTTCAGGGGTTGAAATACAAAACATGATCCAATTGATCCATGTAATAGGGAAACCATATGGTTGAAGAAGAACTCTTCTAATGAAGGTCCACTTCATTCTATCTTAAGCCTTGCTCATACCAAGTTTGATAGCCATAATAACTTTCTTTCTCGTATTGCTCTTGTGCATAATCTCTTCCCTTGATGAATCCATTTTGATTGAAAGAGATCTAACTAATGAGGATGTGTTTGATCTTATTAACCATGAGCTAGCTTGGATAAAAGTCTATACTCATTCATAGAATAAGGGATGCCAATCTTAGGAATGAGGGAGATGAAAGTCTGATTAATTTTGGAAGCAAAAATTGATGTTTCAAAGAAATTTTAATGTGGGCTATGACTTCATGATTGCATATGTGTCATGCAGTGTATAGAAGCCACTAGAGTAACCATTCGGGCCTCGAGCTTTTTCGCTAGAGATGCTGAAAATTTATCAGTGAAAAGTGAGCTAAGGATGCTGAGATGATCATTTGTAATTCTACCTCTAATGACATCTAACTATGAATCTTCAAAGTAAGGATTGGAAATGGAGTAGACAATTTTGAAGTGAGATGAGAAGGCTTCTTCAACTTCCTTTTGATCACTAATGGAGTTACCTTGAAAGTTAAAGAGTTATGATTCTACTTTTTAGTTTTTCTCTTCATGAGTGTTCCTATTCCCTTGGAGGTTTTATTAAACCCTTGACTATTGCTATCATTTGAGATCAATTTGATTAGGAGGGCCTGTCGATCCGTGTACGACAGTTTGGCCTAATTGTGTTCCTTGGATTCAGGAGTTATGCTCTCCAGTTGCCTAGGCTATTTCGCGGGTGGTTTTTTCTTTCAGTTAATGAAAATTTCTTACCCAAAAAATATATATATATATCAATTTGACTACGATAAAGTCTCTCAGATGATTTTCAATGCTTTTCCACTTTGGGTCTCTGTACGATCCTCTGGTCATTATTTCAATACTCACAACTACTTTTCCACATAAAATTGAGAAAAAGGGACAAAAAAATAAAATTGAAAGAGAGGACAATCAACGCATGATTCATGCCGTGTCTACATGGTAAAAGACAAAGCAGCCTATTTTGCTAGTGCCAATGCACTAATCCAGATTTGTTTGACCCAGATCTTGATTTCTGATGTGACTACAAATCTCGCCTCCTTAGTCCTTGCATCATTTTCCATGCTTTCATTCAATCTTCTTTTATTTTAATCTGTAAAATAACTGTATAAGAAGGGACGTTTTGATTATGACATTCCTTAAACTTCACAATGATTTTGGTGCCAATGTTAAACGTTGAGGATTTTGAGTCTGGATCAGCTCCCCGATCGGAGAGCACAAACGTTCCCGATCACACAAAACAGTGGAGTCTACGGTGAAAAATACTTTTTGAAAAAAATTAAAAAAAATTTTAAAATTTCATTCGTGGGCCCCACTGTTTTGTGTGGTCGGGAACCCGTCGGGGAGCACTGTGTGCTATCCCGACGGGATGAGAATCCAGATTCGAGGATTTAGGGTTTATGATTTTGTATAATGTTTTAATACAAACAGTTATTAGGGAATACGCATTGCTTTCAACCCTAAGATGAGAACCTATTTTTAGTCTGATCAAGTCAAAACCAAGTCAGGTTTAGGCTTAGGGATAGGGTTTTTCAAAATCTTAACTCTATCCCTTTAAAATGAAAATACAGATAGTTGGGAAATAAGCATTTCTTTGAACCCTAAGCTAAATATCCATTCTTAGTTGGACTCAAATCTTCTATAGCCACCACTAGGGGTGGTGATCTAGTGGTTTCGAGCTTATTTTTATATAATTTGGTAGCCCTCATGTCCTAGATAAGGTTTGAAATGTTGCGGACATGTTGCGTGTCGTTGTCAGTTGACACCACCGAAACAACAACATGTTGCGACATTTTGGGCTACTTTTAGAGTGATGTTGATTACAAAACAACTCCTAGTTTTAGAGGGTATTTGGAGTCATTTTAGCATGAAATTTGTTGTATGGTCTAATTTGAGGCCAATAAACACATTGTGAGCGTTATTTTGGCCTAAAACATCATATAAACTAATGTTCTTGATCTACACATGCCCGACTATATGCAGACGAAACTAAAAGTCTAAAAAATTTGGATGGAAAATCCTGCTTGATCGACACAAACAATATAATAGTTAGTAATAACAAAGCAAGATGTGCTCATAAATGTCAAAAATCAGAGCAAAACAGAGTTAAAATGTAAGAAATAATAGAGAGAAGCTCAAGGACGCTTTGGAGAAGAGAGATAAAATGGCAAAAAAATCAAGTGAAAATCGCCAAAAATCGATCGAAATTCAGTTAAATATTGGCGACATTGGAGATATATCAACAACTTTTAGAATTTCCCTCGTATCACATGGATTTCATGTCAGGTTCCATCGACATGGTGATATATCACCGACTCTTTGTACCATGGTCTCAGGTTTGAATCCCCTGTGCTCCTGTATTTCTCACATTAGATACTGGGCGTGGGATCACTACTGGCTTCCAATGGGACTACACTAACAAGACCGTTGCTTGCACTGATAATTCACAAGACTAATGCTTGTATGGGTCGAATTCGAAAGTCCAAACATTGCATAGTGAAGGTACAAGATCACCACTACTACATCCCCTCTTTTGCTTTGAAAAAAAAAAGAAGAAATCATATAATACCATAAATGTGTCAACCATCCAGTGTTTTTGGTAGAACTATAAATGTATAGCCGGAATCCGCATCCGAATTCGCATTCGTATTCATTTAATCTACATCCTTATAATTACAAATGATATGAATTCCTGTACATCTGACTAGAGTCAAAATCAAGTTTGAGCTTAAATTTAAGGTCAGCTAAAATCGTATCGAACACCCAACCCCAAGCTTGGAATGAAGTCTTGATCCCAAGTCCTAATCATCCCATTTTAGTCTGAGGTCACATAGAGAGAGCAAAGGTCAAAGAGCGGAGAGAAATTCCCTTTAATTAATACTAAGTAATTAAATGGGTCCACCAACAAACAAAACAGGTTCTAATGATCTTTACTCTGAGGTTGTTATTAACTGTGTCATACTGAAGCTTGATGTGGTTTGTCTCTCTAATCCTTATTAGTTCAACTACCAACTGCCAAGTACCCACCATAGAGAAGAGAAGAAGGTTCTATAATAATGTTTAGGGGGTTATAATGAATTAGATGGTAGCCACGTTGAACCACAATGCGCTTTGTCTTCTTTGTTGTTTTCAAACTATCATTATTGTGGCAGCCACGTTGGTCTACATGAAATTGCTTTATTGCTGTGTCAGCGTCGTATAGTTTACGATTTAGATCGAAATTTGTGGTAGATACAAAATCTTGATTATTCATTTCGCCTCATTTTGTGTTAGCAAAAATTTTGTCTGTAGTGTTCAACTGTGAAATAAGTGATCAAGATTTTGTCTTGACCACAAGTTTCGATCTAAACCGTATGTTACATGGTGTTGTGCAAGTAGAGCTCTGGCATATGTAACGCTTAATTACCAAATTTGAGTTGTTTTCAAATTGTTAAATTTTCACAACTAGTCTATTTGGTTGATATTTAGAGATGGATCTCCTTTAACATTTGGTGGGAGAAAGTGGAGATAATTCTATAAATGTGGGAGTAGAAAATGCAAACTGCATTTTAGGGGGAAAATAGCAAACACTAGTGAAAAAAGACTTTGCTTCCTCATTAAAAGCGGAGGGAGAAGCAAAAATCAAGTTGTGATTCTCTTCTTGTCAAGATAGAAGATTGGAGTTGGAATCTTCAACCCACTAGGATAGAGGATCGAGCTTTGTTCACACTCCACCACTACATATTTTGGATGAAACCTACCTTTGAGCATAGATAAAGTGGATTAGAAGTAGTCTTTCTTAAATATACGGTGCAAAAGCGTGGGGGTAGCAGAATCCCTTATTTATCAAGGTAAATGATCCAAACTCAAAGGATGATGTTCCATTGACACCTTTTCACCACATCTTTAAGAAGAAAACCCATGTTTGTTCATCTATAAAATGCATCCTAGGATTTAACATCAAGAGGGACGAAGTACTGATTTTTCACGTAGAATATATAAATTTTCTTACCACTGTCTTTATCGTTAAAAATTTCCCCTTCTAATATGAAGCCCTCATCAGATCCATCTTTGATGATCAAATAAGCCAGGCCATACTCAATATGCACCCATCCCAAACACTAATTGAGGACAAAATTAAATGAAAACTAGACCTGAGGGGCCAATTCTCTACCAAGTAACCATGGAAACATATTGCATTTTGTTCCCCTTTGTGGATGCCGTGCTTATTTGGTGCTGTATTTGTTGCAGCATTATTTCTAAGGGTATTGGGCTTGACCCATCCCTTACTCAGGATGACCCTGTTTATTGCATGTATGACAGTTTGATCGCTTTTCGCTCCCTAGTTCGGTGTGAACCTTGTGTTTTCATGTAGCTGTGTGTCTGTACTTTTCTTTCTTTAATGAATGAAGTACTATTTACCCAAAAAAAAAAAAACCCATGGAAACATGGTTAGTGGGGAAATTTCAAAATTTTGGGGGGAATTTTTCAAAAAAAAAAAGTTGAAAATTTCAAAAAAACTTCAGAAGAAAAAAGAAAATTTAAAAAAATTGGTGAGGGAGGGGGACCTGCTAGGCTAATGTAGTTTGGCCCATACCTCCTCTTAAAGATATGGTGAAGGGGGCATGTGGGGAACATAACCCTCTACCCATGTAGGTAACCCACCCCTATATTAAAATGAATATTAAGCAACTAAAATAAATGCAAATATTGGTAGATCACCATCTTACAGATTGTCGGAAAGTGAAAATGAAGGGCCGTGATAACTCCATGTAGCGAGATATGATTGGATATGAGGTCACATCATGACACGTTGCATTTTCTTGGTGGTTGTGAAGCCAATTATTATTTATTTTGGGATTAATTTAATACTTTAAATCGGAGGCCATTCCCACTCTTAAATTCCGACTCGTGGAGAACAAAGTGAGGACACTTGGCATCTTTACGGCTCACCCGAACCAGAACCTGCAAAAAACCCTTTCGCGCAGGCGCAGCAGCAAAAACAAATAGCAGCAGAAAATTAAAAAAAAAAAAACTAAAAAAAAGAAAAACCGAATAAACAGGTAAAAACCAGACTCTCTCTGTCTTTCAGTTTTCTTCTTTCTGTGTCTGTTCTTCCTTCTTTTCTATTTTTTTATTTTTTTATTTTTGTTGTTTATATTGTAAATATTTCTATTTTGTCGAATTTAATCTTCGTTTATTTGCATTTCCATTTATCTGATCTGCTAACTTCTCTTCGTTTTCTTCATCTGGAGTGGGTGAGATTTTCTCTCGTCTCTTTTTCTGTTTGTTTGCAGAGATTTGTGAATTCCGTTGTGAAGTAGAAAATTTATGCTTGTTAGGGTTTTCTATGTATTTTGTTTTGATGGTTTCGTTAGAACTTAGGAAGTTTCTTCTGATCCAGCACTTGTTTTTTTTTTTTTTTTAAATACTTAGTTGTTCTGTAAAATTTCGACTATTCGATTTCTGATTCAGCTCTGAGGCTTGGTGGTTAGGTGTTTTCTGGATTTGAAAGCGGAGAGGAAGGAACAGACTTCTTTCCCCTTGTATCCGGTTAATGGTTGTGTGATCTTGGTTTGGTGAAGAGTTGAAGCTAATTGAGAATGGGATCTAATTTGGACTTCAAAAGCATTGTTGATGGACAACTGCCGGATGGAAGTGGTGGTGGTGCTGGAAAATTACCCGGAAATTTTCCACTGTCACGGCAACCTTCTGTCTATTCGTTGACTTTCGATGAGTTTCAGAACTCCATGGGTGGGCTTGGAAAGGATTTTGGCTCGATGAATATGGATGAATTCTTGAAGAATATCTGGACTGCGGAAGAGACTCAAGCCATGGCTTCTGCTTTTGGTGAAGGTGGGTTAGCCGGAGGGAATCTGCAGAGGCAAGGTTCTTTAACTCTGCCTCGGACGCTCAGTCAGAAGACCGTTGATGAAGTTTGGAGAGACTTGTTCAAGGATAATAACGGTGGCAAGGACGGAAGCAGCACCGAGGTAACGAATTTGCCGCAGAGGCAGCAGACTTTAGGGGAGATAACTCTGGAGGAGTTCTTGGTGAGAGCCGGGGTTGTGAGAGAAGATGCTCAGGTTGCAGGAAGACCGAATGACAATGGGTTTGGAGGAGATTTTTCACATTCTAATGGAAACACTGGTCTCGCTCTCGGATTTTCCCAACCAAATAGAACCAGTGGAGCTGTTGTCAATCGAACTCTTGAGAATAACAACCTATTACAGAACCAATCTCCAAATCTAGCTATCAACGCAAATGGGGTCAGGTCTTCTCTGCAGCAGCTGCATCAATCACCACAACCACAAACACAAACACAGCAGCAGCAGCAGCAGCAGAAACAACGGCAGCAACAACAGCAGCAACTTTTCCCCAAACAAGTGCAAGCTACAGCGGCGTACGTTCCACCAGTGCATTTAGCGAACACCGTGCAGCTGGCTAGCCCTGGAGTGAGGGGTGGAGCTGTAGGAATTGCGGATCCGGTTGTGAGTTCCGTTGCAGGTGGTGGGATGGGCATGGTTGGTTTGGGAGCTGGAACTGTTCCGATTGCTTCTGGATCTCCCGCAAATCAGTTGTCTACAGACGGGCTTTCTAGGAGTAATGGGGATACTTCTTCGCTATCTCCAGTTCCTTACGCGTACAACAGAGGGAGGGGTCGCAGTAAGGCTGTGGAGAAGGTGGTTGAGCGCAGGCAAAGAAGGATGATTAAGAACAGAGAGTCAGCTGCAAGGTCACGGGCTCGTAAGCAGGTGAAAATTGATTCAAAAAAATTTAACAAAAGCTATTTTTAAGCCGACAAATGGTTAATTTTTATGGGGATCCCTAGACAGGTTGTCTAACTGTTTAGGAAGTATGGTTAGACTTATTGCCATACTATCCTAGGCTAAGTGGGTCTCAACTGTGAGGAATCCAAACACTGAAGCTATGTCAAATATGTTGAAGTTACCATATGACTGCTGATCTTCCTGTCCACTCTAGTTGTCCTTTTAGTGTAGGAGTCATATTCCTATGAATGCTTCATTATACCTTCTCTCTCTGTTAAGTTACTGATGAAGGGGAGGTATAATAAAGTTTGTTAATTTAAAACAGGAGAATGGAAGATCCTGCTACAGGTACCGGTTAAATAGAGCTTTATGAAAATTCTGTCAGAAATTAAACAGTTATGTGATAATCATGCACACCTCACTGCTTTTTAATATCAGTTAGTATAAGGACCAGCATGATAGTGGTGGAGTGATGTGACTGGACAAAAAATGGAACACTAGAAATATTGAGCATAAGTCCTTATAATCCAGTTCATTGTAATGTTGTGCATGTAACAGAAAGTATGATGAAGCTGGTAGTGTTGAATGGCTAAATGCAGTAATCTTTTATTCCTGATTGTGTTGTATTTGCTTACTTTTGGTCTCTGTCAGGCTTACACCATGGAACTGGAGGCAGAAGTTGGGAAACTTAAGGAAGAAAACCAAAAATTGCGGGAAAAACAGGTATTGTGATATAATTTATTTGTTTACACTATAGATCACTAGTTGGATAAGTGGATTGCGTCAAGTCTTCATTTACTATAATTTTGTCATTGCAGGCAGAAATCCTAAAAATGCAGAAAAACCAGGTAGATGGCTATCTCATGCTATTTGCATCAAATAATGTTAATGATTTGTATGTATTTACAGCTTTATAGATCATTTCTAATACTGCCTAAGTAATGTGTTAGAGAACATTAAATGAATCAAGCTAGTATAGTATTTGTATCCATTATCTATTGTGTATTTTTCCTTTAACAAATCCTCTTTATCAGTCAAAAAGTCACTTTAGGTTGCCCTCAGTTATTGCATAACCATTCTTTCTACAGCTTGTGTATCAATTTTTTCAGGGCACATTGTGTTCGAATTTGCTTTAGGTTGCCCTCAGTTTTTGCATAACCATTCTTTCAACAGCTTATGTATCACTTTTTTTTTTGGCGCATTGTGTTTGAAGTTTGGAAGTATACTTGTATTAGTACTTTCTGAATTGAAATCCATATGTACTCATTGATTGGACTGAGACTTGAAGATTTTGATGTAGCTAATGTAGAGATGATGAATCATTAGCAGATCACCTGTCCAAACTAATGCTAGATCCATTGAATAGAATTAAGTTTGATCAGATGGCTGGAGCTCAGATCTGTTTACTTTCACAATCTTATTTGGTATTTAGTTGATTGACTACTTTATGTTATCCAATAACCTTCCACCACTGATTAATTGAGGATGGGTTGTTTGTGCCTTCTGGTTGTTATTTTCAGTGAAGTTGTTGAATTTCCCCCTGATTTAATTTTTTTTTCCTACAGTTCTTGGAGATGATAAATCAACAAAACGTACCCAAGAAGCAATGCTTGAGGAGGACACAGACTGGCCCTTGGTAGAGTTGAAAGATTGGATTGTGATCCGCTTCAATATAAACAGTGAGGCCATTCAATAAAGTTCGAGGATTGGTCTGTGTACCAGTAATCTGTTTGAAATGTCATGGGTAAGCTGTACATAGAGTGAAACCAGTGGTGTGCTGTATAATGAGTTGAGAGTAGTAATTTCATGTTGATTAAACTTTCCCATTAGTGCAGTCTCATCTTGCTTCTTTGTTGAATAAGTTAGGCAGTGTAGGAATAGCGAACTTCATGTTGCAGCAGCTATAGGAAATGCTACATCAGAATGCATCAACCATCCACTGATCACCCCTCTGCTTCTCTTTTTCCACCATGCTTTTAGACTTGGCATCCCTGAGCATGTAAGATGCATGCTAACTAGTACTTAGGCAGGCTTTTACCTTTTTCATGTACTTATGTTAAATAGGGGAAGGAATCTTTCAGCATTCCCTCTGCTGGTTGTTGATCTTTGTAATATCACCAGATGTTGGATCTTTATAATATTTCTTCTCTCTTTGTTCCTCTGATTGATAAACATGTTAAGTAGAGGTACATTTATGTTTACCAATTTGCTGAGATTTGAAGATGTTCATGTAGCACCTGTAGGGGTGTGGAATCTACCCAAGCGCCTGGATTTGTGTTTGCTGGTTTTCATTATGGTTTGGACTGCACCTTATCCATAAAACAAGGTTCAGTGTAGCTTGTTTTGTTTATGTCTAAGAGCTGAAATGCTGATTTCGCCTTGATTTGTGTTCTATTTTCTCCCTCGGCTACCTGGGCAGCAAAGAAATTGAACTTCTCCTTTAGTTCGTTGATACTTTTCTAGATTTTTGAGTATTCTGGGATACCTTTTTCGATTCCAATTTCTTAGAAATTGCTGCCCAGGTATAGGAGTAGAGTCTTATCCCTGAGGTATGTTGTAAAACTGGAACATTTTTATTGCGTGCGTAAGGGTCTTTCTTTATTTGTTTTTTTTTTTTTTTATTTTATTTTTGAGAATATTTCAGGACATCCAAGATAACTTGTAAAAAATTACAGCCCAAAATATATTAAATTGTTCAAGATGCCTCAAAGTGTCTTTAAATTTGTATAATGATTTACTCCTGTTAGCAAATTTATGATTTGATATTTCTTATGTTGTCCTCAAATCTCTTGTAATCTTACATTGTTGTCTCTAAAAAAAATTATAAATTCTATCGCTTTTGTGAAGTCTTTCTTATTCTTTCATTTGTCATTTTATTTTATATTATAAGATAAAGAATAATATAATTAAGAGTATATTCATTATTTAGTCTAGTTAATTAACGGTTTTAATGGAAAAAAAGAGAGGGATTGTTAATTTGGCATAGTTTGGTGGTATTTTATATTATTTTTAAGAATTATCTGGTGGTAATTAAGAATGGAGGAATCCTCTGCTGTACACGGCAATGCACCACCACAACATGATACATGAATTATACCCATTGCAAGGTTGAGATTGAAACAGCAGTTTTAAGTGAAATAAAGCCAGTTCTGAAAAACCCATTTAACGAATACCCACCCAGAGAACCCGATTAAGCAAGCACTTCATCCTTTTTTCTACTCTTTTTCCGGTAGACTTTCTCTTTCTCTCTTAATTTCCTTTTTCCTCCTTTGCTACTCAATATCCAACAGCATTTCTTGACAAATATTTTTTCAGAGTGTTTGCCCTTCTAATTTTAAAGCACTTCCTCTTTGGGAAGAGAATCAAAAAAAGAAAAAGAGAAAAAGAAAGAAGGTGCATGTAAGAATCACAACAAACTGAAGGAGGTGGATGCATGTAAGAATTTCATTTGATACAACACAAAACAAACCATCAGTCAAATTGCAAAGTTATGATGAAAAGGCAAAAGGTTCTGCAATAGTTTTCCTGGATGCATGAAGTACCCTCTGTGAGTTGATAGCCACACTCCAGGAGATGGACTTTGCTTCAGTTCTACGCATTTAGTGTGTAAGACCGTCAAGCGCAATACTTTGGTCCGTTGGATCGAAATATCGTTTGACTGTCATGTGTATTAAATGCGCATGACTGAAGTAATTTCAACCGCAGATGGCCGGCCAGAGATCCTTATGCTAGCAACTGTAAGTCATTCCAATTCAATCCTTGTCTCCATAGGCATCTTGAGGTTGTCCCCAACTCCATTAGATTTGGAATTGGAAGCTCACTAAGAATATGTTTCTGCTGCTGCCGTGCGCATGTTTGCTTTGAAATCAGATATCAATCTTTAATTTCTTTTGTATGCTTTCTCTGAACTGTGTTCTCATCTACACAAACAATTTGTCACTGTCACTTGGATATATATCCATCATATGTAATATCTGAAATTTCCTTTTTTTGAGTTGAAATCAAAAGTTAAGAAAGATATTGCAAAACAGGTGGCTCTTATGTTATGATTCAGAATAAACCTTTCTTTGTGAGGAAATTCTCTCATGGTACTTCGCCTTGAGAATAACTTAGGGATCTTTTATCTGGGTTTTGCATCGACTCTAGGGGAGCTGAATCTGTAAGACGAGAAATTTTTTAAATGAATGGTTCTCAATATTTCACCTGTTGCAGTTTTCTCACCTTTCAACTCATTTTGGACCATTGCCTTGATAATTATCCATAAATATTTTTCATTTTCAAGAGAGAATGTTTTGTCCATGTCATTATTTATTTCAATTTATAATCATTTCTATTTTAAGGATCATAAAGGGTGAAATGAGAATTAAAGTCGACAAATGTAAATGATGCATGCCCATCAATGCTAAGCATTCTTCCACTTCGATTCTAATAATAATGTAAAGCAAACAAAGAGGAGAAGCCCACAGACAAAGTTAAATATCTAACCTATCTTGGCCTAATCTTACTATAATGTACTATTTATGATTAAAAATTGGGGATTTTTTTTTTTTTAATATGGTCACCAGATGTTCTCTGCAACAGAGAGAAGAAGAGTTAGTTATAAACAAAAGAAGAATACCCCACCAAACCCTAGATAGCTAAAACAGAAGCGACTCACTAGAAAAGTAGTCCGCAAAACTATTAACATGCCTAGAAATAAACTGAAGATAAACAATTAAGCTTTTTTGATACAATGATTTGAGTCCTTCTGTTAAGTATAGGTGGTCATAGCAAGCTCTGCATCAATCATTTTTAAGCTCTTAATGAACTGAGGATCAGAAGTTTGAAATAGATCTTTTGCTCATGAAGTCAGTATATTATCTGGTGTATTACCGGCAAAGCTATAATTCTTAAGGTGTTCAATAGAAAAGTCAAATTTACCCAACAGAACTTAGAATCTTGTGAATAAAATCCAAAAGAGTTGCAACTTTTTTTGGCAACTGCACTTCTTGGTTTTAAAAGTCTCTCTTGCTGCGGTACCCATCCATCATATTCCTTTTGTTTTTAGGGCTTATACAATTCTCTGCCTTTTCAGATCATTCCAGGATTCAAAATGCAAAAAAAGCTTCAAATGTTCCACTTGGCCATTGGTGAAGGAATTGACTACATTATTGCCAAGTCTGATAGCTTGAAACTCATAAATTCCATTAATGGAGGTATGCCAACAGCCGTAGTAGCAAGAGAGGTTGTATCGGACATTATCCAGTTGGGTTTGTCCATTGTGGATTGTAAGTTTTCTTATGTTCCCACGTTATGGTAACAGTGCGGCTGACCGCCTGGCTAAGAAGGCCACGTCTGTTTCGGGGAGGACGTTTTGGCCACTTTCCAATCCCTGGTTCCTTGACTTGACGGAGTTAAGCCCAGTGTGTTGTTCCCGTCTTTCTCAATAGAAGTTTAATTACCAAAAATAAAATGTTCCACTTGGAGATATTGTGAGGACAAGGCTCAAACAATTCTCTGTGATGAATAGATTTAAAAAGAAAGCTATTTGGGTTAGTATCTAATATCTATAATAAATTGGATTTTTTTTTCTTTGCTACACCGGCATCTACCAATGGTTAGGATTTGGCCATGTAGTCAAAACTGAATCAAACAAGTATAAAAGAAAGTAGGTGGTATATATGTAAATATAAAAAAACTATTTTTATATTTTAAAATTTTCAATTTTACAAAATCAAGTCAATACAACCCAATTCTCAATTCTCAAACTTTCTGTGATTGACATCTGCAGACCATCATGAATGTTTAGAATCCATATTATGCAAGGAGACATTGTTTTTGCTAATTCGAGTTGAAGATGATATCAAATCAGTCTATTTTTAGTGTCATAATCATGGTTAGAGCGTCATAGTTAATAGCTCATTTCAAGATCATTATTGAATCATTGATATCGTCAAGGAAATGAAGAGTCTTTCTCATCAAAATCAGGCTTCTCTCAGAAACCCCAACGAGCATCGCCCACTCCTCTTCCTCTTCCTCTTGTTCTTATTCCCATTACCGTCTTTGCCAAGACTTCAAGTCCATGTCGAAAAATGCCCAAAACAGCCTCTACTTTCACAACCCAATATTAAAAATTCAGTTATACTTCTGCCTCTTCATGATGACGCTCCCAACACTATTTGTTGGATAAGATCTCTTATTTAACGGGGAATCCAGCTTTTATCAGACAAACTGTTCTCAAGTCAACCAAATTGTTAACAATCCTGTCTCAAGAATGAGACAATCTTTTCGTTCCCCTAAGCTAGTGTCGCTGGATAAATCATGCTGCACAAAGTATTGAGCTGGTATGAGATGTACAATAAAATAGATAAACTAAAGGGTCTGAGTGATTATTTACAATTTTCGAAAGAAAAAAAATGACTATTTACAATTAAAATATCATTCAAGTTCTATTGGTTGCTTTCTTTATTAACTGCAATCTTTTGTCCCCACACAATGTGTTGTATTATTTTTAATATAATAAAATATGTTTCATTTTATTGGATTTGTAAGTACGGAAAACTTTCCTTAATTTATTTTAGAAAAGTGTATTATTATATAGTCTCACATTGGAAACCGAGGTGTCGGAATCGAGGTTAATTAATAGGTACCACCTATTAACTTTAATTTATAATAATGAGACACGCCAGTGTGTGTAGTATATGAGCAAAGACGGTATACCGTCCGAGCACTCACACGCAGCGTGGGCTGAGCACGCAGCGTGGGCTGTGGGCGTTTGGCGCACGCTCGAGCGAAATCAGATCTAAACCGTATGTTTTGATCTAGCGCGATGGAAGTAGATCCATAAATATAGTTTTGATGGTTCAATATGGACCGTTAGATCGTGTGATCGAACGATCCAACGGCTCATATCTGAACGTCAGCATTCGTATCCCTACAGAGAGGTGCACCCATACGAACATAGTCATGAAATGTTCAGTAGAGGCACCTCAATGCCTATAAAAACCTACTAGCTTCACAATAGCAGATTTGGAGAGAAAATCCCGAAGTCTTCTCTGTTCTTGAGTTTTGCGAGTGCTTAACAAAACTTGAGAGATTCAACTCAAAGTTGGGCTTCTTTGTATCCTGGGAGACGGTTCACAGTACCTCATAGCACATAGCACCTTGATGTGAGGGCGAACTACATCTTAAGGAAAGCGACGTTGTAACGCGCCTAGAAGTTCCAGCTTGAATACTGTGATTCTTTTTCCGTTTCCTTTATACATAATGCTCCCCCACTTGCAAACCTTAGCCGGTTCATGGAACCACGCAAAGAAACACTGAGGGTTTGAAAATTTGAGGATTGGATCGGATAGATTCAAGGACTTGATTTTATAAATTTGAAAACTTTTAAACTTTTAGATATAAAAATATTATTTACATATATAACCCTGCACTTTTTTTTATAACCATTTAATTCAATTTTGACCATGTGGTCAAATCCTAATCATTGACAGCAGCAGGTAGAACTGGGAAAGACATTTATTATAATTATAAAAATATGAAATCTAAGAGAAATAATTATATTTCTATTCTCTTTAAAAGTCCATAATCATTTGATTTGTATAGAATAATAAATAATACACAAAAATTGTATTTTTATTTTACAATATAATAATAATCAATTTTAATCGCAACTCAATGTTCAATAATACATAATTACTTTGATAATCATTTTCTCTCTTCTATGTTAATAAATTTTTGTAATATTTTTTTAATTAATGTGTTTAATTTAACTAATGAATTACTCTCTCTCTCTCTCAATTATAGGAGATAAGTTACCTAGCACACAATAAACACTAAAAAAATCTTCTTTTTAGATAAACCTAATACCATAACAATTCCAACAATACTTTGCTCCACAATTACAAAATTGTAATTTTATTCAACTAATTTTAATATAATAATATTTTAAAATTATACTTCATAATAAAAAGAACATGTCAGAATGCACCTAATATTCATATTAAAATATATAAAATTTTGTAATTGAAAGAATATTTTAATTTAATTCATATTCATATAAAATTAGAAATAACTATTTACCTGAAATGATCTTCTTATTCAATTGCCTCCAGTATATCAAACCCATTATTCAAAACAAAACAAACTAAAAATCATTGTGTTTAACTAGAACTAAATACATAGAATAACCAGAGACAATAGTCACAAATATTCCAACTATCTATGTGAATTTTATATGATTATTTATTATCATCAATCATGTGTAATGTATTTCTAAAAAGCAAAAAATTGAAAATTTCAGAGACACTCGAAGACAATTGGCAAAAATCACATGCACCCCCGTAAATATATTAATTTGGCACACCCCAAAATATCTCTTCAATTTTCACAATTGTACACCTCTGTTAGCTAATTCCTTTGAATCATACTTAAACAATTTCATAATTTTTATATTACCCTTAGTCACAAGTGATTGTACAATGTTGTCCCTAACAAAATTGAATCCTAAATTTCATCATTTTCTTCCTCAATGAATTCCTTCTTTTTCCTCAATTTGTTATTTTATATTATAAAACATTGAATAATACAATTAAGGGTATATTCGTCATTTCCTTTAACTAATAATGTTTTGACATTTATGTTTCTAACGAAGAAAGGGGGTGATTGCCAATTTGTCATAGTTTTAGGGTATCTATGGTTTTTGCCAATTAACTTGGGGTGTCCAGTGTCTTTAAAATTCAAAGTGTATGAACAAAGTAGTTATAAATTACCAAGATTTTTTTTTTTTTTAAATGCAGCATTCTTTAAAAAGCTCACGTGATTAGCATTTTAATAAACATCACAATTTTAACATTCATTTGTGTTCATTTAATTCACTTGTATTTACTACTTTGCATTATATGGTTTGAAATATTATTTACCTTCATAATACATCCAACAACATAACTAATGGTCACTTATGAGAGGTGACTCAACCTAATATGACAATTTTTACCAATAGTATTATGATATCTATTTGTAACTTTGTATACAAATCTAAATACTAATTAATTACCATTATTTTTTGTTTTTGGGTAGAAATTAATTACCCTACCATATATATGTAGACTCAAAATATATCAGAGCAGATGAGTTTTCAAACCATAAGCAAGGATGAGAGGCACACAAGCATTCTGGAGATTTGACCCTTTGATAATTGAAGGGGAATGTGTACCACTACAATTAGGGGTCTCTCTGGTCAAGGAGGAGTTTTGGAAGCTGTTGTGGAAGGACTATTGGTTGCAGTTGGGCAGTTTATAGTAAAGTATGAGGAGCATGTTACCATTAAAACTAATTGCCACCAACTGCTACAGCCTTGCCTAAACCATTGTAAACTTTGGCATTTTTATTTTTGAAGGATCATAAATGGTGAAATGAGAATTAAAATCCACAAATGTAAATGATGCATGCCCATCAATGCTAAGCATTCTTCCACTTCGATTCTAATAAATAATGTAAAGCAAACAAAGAGGAGAAGCCCACAGACTAAGTTAAATATCTAACCTAGCTTGACTTAATCTTACTATAATGTACTATTTATGATTAAAAATCGGGGATTTTTTTTTTTAATATGGTCACCCGATGTTTGATCTTTACGATATTTCTTCTCTCTTTGTTTCTCTGAATTTTTTTTAAGAGGTCCTCACAACAGAGAAAAAAGAAGAGTTAGTTACAAACAAAGGAGGAATACCCCCATCAGATCCTAGATAGCTAAAACAGATGCAACCAACGAGCAAAGTAGTCCGCAAAACTATTAAGATGCCTAGGAATAAACTGAAGATAAACACAAGTAAATCTGATAGCAAGGAGTTTAATCTCACATAAGAGACCATACATAATCAATCTAAAGAGATAGAAGAATCCTGTAAAGCTAAAACCTCAGAGTAGCAATCCAAATTTACTTTGATTGCAAAAACTCCTAGAGAAGATGCTACAAGAAAACCATCACGGATGGCCTCCAATCCATTATCAAAGCCGATTGGACTGAACTAAACTTGCATTGTGCAGCCAAAAAAACTCATGCTGAATCCCAAAGTAAGCAACCTCTCCTCCTGGAAGAAGAATTTTTCTCCCAAGAACAGTCAACATACAATTGGAAGAGGTCAGTGTCTTCTCTCATTTCCAGATTTGTTGTAGTATGCCGGCTCAATTCCAAATAAGGATCAGTACAAACATGGAGTTGATCTCTGCAAACAAAGAATAATAAGAGTGTATGGTATGAATAATTGAGGGCTTTATGTGCCTAAATAAAACAACATTTCTAGATTTTCAGATACACCAAACCACTTGGAACATCAATAAGGCATCTAGGAGATAGGCTAATCTCTATCTTCATCATCACATGCTTTCATATGGAGGGAGACAAATTTGTGCATCTTTACTCATAAAAATCCCAAGCCAGACAGAGTTTTGACTAGTGTGTATACTGGATGAAAGACTTGAAACTTTCACCATTTCATACCACTAAAAACCAGCCCACACAAGCTCAAGAAATGACTCTCACTACTAGCCAAATGTATTGTATGACTGATATGTTAAAATCGGTGCACTCACCCACTTTACTATGTATAGGGGATACTTGATACAATTCTAGACACTGTAGCGTAGAGTGTGGGGATCATTTGGAGCGGTTCATTATGTTATGAAAGTCCGAAAAAACGAATTAAGTTGGAGGCAATGGTACATGAAATTCATGAAGGAATAAACCAAGCAAGGCAACAACAGATGTAGATCACTGAAATCTAGTACAAATGAAGCAGCTCATGTTATTCTCTCTAAAAGCCAAAACATGGCGATCAACTTAATTCCCATTTTGCTAGAATTATCATTTTGTATTAAGAATGTTAACGTCCCCACACTCACAAACTACCTAGTAAGCTTAGCATCCACTCCATTATGAACCATGTAATCTCTCACTTTAATGCATTTATTATTCTCTTATAAAATAAATAAATAAATAAATAAAATCTACTGCCTCAGAGTTCCCAAGTAAACAGTTTGTTTTTTTGTTAATCTCATATGTTTGTGGGTTAAACTATAGGTATACAGCAAGGGTGCGGAAGGTACCCAAGCTCTTTATCTATAAACGAGGTTCAGTGTAGCATGTTTATATCAACAGCTAAAATACTGAAATTGCTATAATTAAATGTGCATGAAATGTGCATTGACAGTCAAGACATGAAATTTCGATCGAGATTTCGATCATGACCGTTGAATCTCAATAGTCGAGATCAAAATCTCGACCAAGATCTCGATCCAACGAACTGAGATGTATTGCATGACCATCCTACGCATTCAAAATCACTGAAATGCTGAGTTCGCCTTGATTTGTCGTCTATTTTCTCCCTCAGCTAGCTGGGTAGCAGAGATTTAATTAATCCTCCTAGTGGCAGTCAAAAAATTTAATAATATAATTGACCTTCCCCTTATTTCATAAATAACTTTCCAGTTTTTTTTAAATTCTAAAATCTCTTTTTCGGTTCCAAATTTCTTTGCCACAAATTTTATCCCTGATGAGTATAGGAGAAAAGGTCGGATTTTTTCTTTGCAGCACCGGCGTTGGCAATGGTTAGGATTTGGCCATGTAGTCAAAATTGAATCAAACAGCTATAAAAGAAAATAGGTGGTATATATGTAAATATAAAAAAATATTTTTACATTTTTCAAATTTATAAATTTACAAAATCAAGTCAATACAACCCAATCCTCAAATTATCAAACCTTCTGTGGTTGCCACTTGCAGACCTTCATGAATGTTTGGAATCTATATTATGTAAGGAGACATTGTTTTTGCTAATTCTAATTGAAAGGTGATATCAAATCAATCTATTTTCAGCGTCATATACATAGTTAGCGCATTCGTGCATTCGTCATAGTTAACAGCTCATATCGATGATCGATACGTCAAAAAAAGGAAGAGACTTCTTTTCTTCAAAATAAAACTTTTCTCAGAAACCCCAACAAGCCTCACCCACTCCCACTTTCTCTTCCTCTTGTTCTTCCTTCCATTCTCGTATTTGCCAAGATTTCAAATCTATGTCAAAAAATGCCCAAAACAGCCTCCACTTTCACAACCCAATCTTTCAGATTCAGTTCTACTTCTACTTCTTAATGGCACTCCCAACACTATTGTTGGAGAAGATCTCTTACTTAATGGTGAATCCAGCTTTTGTCAAACAAACTGTTCTAGAATCAGCACAATTATTAACAATCCTATGTTCAAGAATGAGATAATTTTTTCCTTTCCCTAAACTAGTGTCACTAGATATATCATGTTGCACAGAGTATTGACCTGGTATGAAATGGGCAGAAAACAGATAAACTAAAGGGTCTGAGTGATTATTTACAATTTTCGTTGGAAAAATTGACTATTTACAGTTAAAATACCATTCAAGTTCTATTTATTGCTTTCTTTACTAACTGCACAGGTTTGGGTATTTGAGGATTGGATCGGATAGATTTAGGGATTTGATTTAATAATTTTAAAACTTTTAAGCTTTTAGTTGTAAAAATATTTTTAATATTTACATATATACACTTACAATTTTTTTTATAGCCATTTAATTCAATTTTGATTACCTAACAATTGGCACTAGCGGACAGAACTGGGAAAGACATTTATTATATTATTATTTTAAAAAAGAGGAGATAGTGTACTTCATTTTGCATGATTTTTTGCGTGGAATTACCGTCTTAGGAACTGGGAAAGACATTTATTATATTATTATTATAAAAATATGAACTTAAAATAATTATATTTCTATTTCTCTTTAAAAGTCCATAATAATTTAATTTGTATAGAATAATAAATAATACGCAAAAATTGTAATTTTATTTTACAGTGTAATAATAATCAATTTTAATTGCAACTCCATGTTCAATAATACATAATTATTTTGATAATCATTTCCATTCTTCTATGTTAATTAATTTTTGTATTATTTTTTTAATTAATGTGTTTAATTTAACTAACTAATTAGTCTCCTCTCAATTATAGAATGTAAGATAAGTTATTTGCACACAATAAACACTAAAAATATCTTCTTATCAGATAAAACCTAATACCATAACCAATGAACAAAGTTTCGGCCAAAATCATTTTAAGAATGAAAAGACAAACATTAGAATTTAGAAATAAATTTAATAACAAATCATTTTAAGGTTTCGTGAGCGGTGAACCTTTGTTGCTCTGTTGCAGATGCATTCATGGAGGTGGAGCCGTGGAGTGGAGCGGAGAGGTTTTAGTTCGTTGCAGATTGAGGTTTTCAGACTTGATTCGTTGCTGATGGAGGTGGACCCGTAGAGGTTTTTAGCCTTGGTTCGTTGCTGATGGAGGTGGACCCATAGAGGTTTTTAGCCTTGGTTCGTTACAGATGGAGTTGGAGCAGTAGAGGCTTGGTTCGTTGCAGAGGTGGTTTTTAGGCTTCTTCTTCTTCCTTGAAATTCTCTGTTTTTTCTCCGACGACGACAACACCACCTTTGTCTTCTCTAAAAGCAGCTAAGAGCAACCCAGAGAGAAACAAAGGGGACCGAAGTGCAGTGTGTTCGAGAAATAGGCCAGATCAGGCGAAGCATCTAAAATGCATATTAAAATATATTAAATTTTATAATTGAAAGATTTAGATAATCATTTAACTCATTAAAAACAAATAATTTAATTTAATTCATATTGATATGAAATTATAATTAACAATTTACCTGAGATTTTTTTCTTATTCAATTGCCTTCAGTATATCAGAAGAAGAAAAAACTACTAAAAATCATTGTGTTAAAGTAGAACTAAATACATAGAATAAGTAGAGAAAATAGTCTCAAATATTCCAACCATCCATGTGAATTTTATATGATTATTTATTATCATCAATCATGCGTAATGTATTTCTAAAAAGCAAAAAATGAAAAATTTTAGAGACACCCGAAGACAATTGGCAAAAATCACAAACACCACACCGTAAATATATTAATTTGGCACACCCCAAAATGTCTCTTGAATTTTCACAATCGTACACTCCCGATAGCAAATTCCTTTGAATCATAGTTAGATAATTTCATAATTTTTATATTACCCTTAGTCACAAGTGATTGTACAATGTTGTCCCTGAAAAATTGAATCTTAAATTTCATCATTTTCTTTAACTAATAATTTTTGGCATTTACGTTGCTAGTGAAGAAAGGGAGTGATTGTCAATTTGTCATAGTTTTGGGGTATCTATGATTTTTGTCAATTAACTTGGAGTGTCCAATGTCCCTAAAATTTTCCCAAAAAAGAATTCATAGTGTATGAACAAAGTAGTTCTAAATTACAAAGAAAAAAATGCAACTCTCTTAAAATGCCTCACATGATTAGCATTTTAATAAACATCACAATTTTAACATTTCTTTGTGTTCACTTAAAACACTACTTTACATTATATGGTTTGAAATATTATTTGTGTTCATAATATATCCAACAACATAACTAATGGTCACTTACGAATAATACTTGGAATGGATTTATCTTGTTGAAAGCTGACCCAACCTAATATGACAAGTTTTACCAAAGGTATAGACGAAGTATTAGGAGATCTATTTGTAAGTTTGCACACAAATATTTAAAACTAATTACTTACTATTCTTTTTTGTTTTTGGGTAAAAATTAATTATCAATACCATATATATGAAATATATTACTCCCCTCTTCTGACTTAATTTTTTTCATACCCCATATATAGAATTTTTTTTTTTTTTTTGGGTAGAACCCCATATATAGATATTCGTGCATATGCACATGGAAGTGTACTAGCAGGGAAGAAATAAGTCAATGACCTAGGTTTAACTCGCCATTAACTGCACCTACTCTTGAAGTGCCACAACGTTAAACTTGAAGAATCAAAGAGGCCTGAAATCAAGAGAGCCTGCAGAGACACTCTGGAGAAAAAAAACATAGGCAATGGTTGGTAAACAAAAACCTGTGAGGGCAGCAGCAACGGGATACCAGGAATAGCGCAGATGCAGGAGCGAGCAGTAATGTAATTTTGAGTAAATACAACTTTGAAACAACAATGTCTGGATTTCGGGGCTTTGCATTATCAGCAGTTTTATGCATTGGTCATTAGGCTTGCTTTTAAACGTCGGAGCTGAAAACTCAAAATGCAGGAGTTTGATCCAAGAGAAGAGGAAGAGTAGCCATCTCAGGGCAAACAAGACGATGCAAATACTATACATGATTTATACACCAATGGGATGAGCTGCTATGAAGAGGATTATGGCGAAGACGTCTCAAACATTCAAAGATGAAGTTACTATCTCCCCAGGTGGAGACACCTCCGATTTCACCATAAAAATAGTACTTCAAATGGGTAAAATGGGTGGAGCCATCAGGTCAAATCATATAATCACAGATTTTAACAAAAGGGTTATTCAGATCAGAATCAAAATACATCAGAGCAGATGAGTTTTCAAACCATATCCAAGAATTAGGGGCACACCCTTTGATAATTGAAGGGGAATGCGTACCACTACAATTAGGGGTCTCTCTGGTCAAGGAGGAAGTTTGGAAGCTGTCGAGGAAGGTCTATTGGTTGCAGCTGGGCAGTTTATAGTAATGCA
The DNA here is from genome assembly GCF_041222555.1 of Hakea prostrata. Classification (NCBI taxonomy): domain Eukaryota; kingdom Viridiplantae; phylum Streptophyta; class Magnoliopsida; order Proteales; family Proteaceae; genus Hakea; species Hakea prostrata. The sequence goes on from NC_142603.1 coordinate 13,420,970, forward strand.
TGAGGAGCATGTTACCATTAAAACTAATTGCCACCAACTGCTACAGCCTTGCCTAAACCATTGAAAACTTGGCTTTTTGTCACCTGTACATTTTGTTGCCAAAGCTTCATTGTTATGTCCATGTGCCTGGATGTCTCTTCAGCTGAAATTGGCCATGCTTTCTTGGCATTACATCAGTCACAGCTTGGTGGTTGTACTCCAAAAGAGATTTTGTGCAGTTTTGCATTATACGTAAAGTTTCTTTATTTCATCAGGGGAAAAAAAGAAAGCTAAATGAGATCAAAATTTGTCAGGACCAAGACATCACTGAGAACTTATGCAGGCCCTACAGAGTCCATTACAAATCAATATTTTTAATTCTAGGAAGGGTGGGGGGGGGGGGGGGGGAGAAGCGAAATGAGTCTCATTTCCTAGTGCATTCGCGATAGACTGGTACTGGAATACTATCATTTTCCTTCTAGGTTTTGAACTGGTGTTGAGGTGAATACACTTGATCCATGTTGGCTTATAAATAATAAACTAAACCGAAGCTGCATGATTACAGGCATGACAAGTAGGAGAGTAAAACATTAATACAACAGATCAGACAATCCTTGTCTGAGCTACTTTGGAACTATAAAAAGTACTGCAGACAAGGCCAAACCTGGTCATTTTGATCTGTGCTCTAACAAGGATAACCAAGAGTGCATTGTGCGTCTTTCCAGGAGACCATCTTCCTTCTATCTCTTCCTCTAAAAGATCGAGAAAGAATTGTTCCACTGACTGGCTTGCATAAACCAACATCAACAACTGAAGTACCCTTCCCAGTTTGGGAACATGGAGATTCCTCGTCCAGGAAGAAGTCAAACAGCATTGCAAGACAACACACTTGATGAGCCAGGATGCTGTTTTCACAATCACGAGGCAGCATCTTAAGAATGTAGAGATTGACCTGGGGTACAACAGGGAAAACATCAATCCAGCAAAGAATTGAAACTCAAAAACAAAATACAGAAAATACTTAAAGAACTTTATTGATTGGCTGAGTCTTGGGCAAACGTTTGTCATATTTCCAAAGAGGGAGGAAACAGCCGATTCATTTGTGGGAAAGAAAACAAAGAGAGACTGCTCCCACAACTATTTCTAAAATTGGCAATCCACTCATATCATTAAACAAAAATGAACGTATTAGCTGGGGAATTATTAAATGGAAACCTGAAGAACAAGGACCCTGATGGAGGGCATTTGACAAGCTACTTACTGTTTAGCGGAAGAAAAAAAAAAGACACAAAGCAAGTGTCCTTGTCAAAGTTCAAGCCAAATAAAGTGGGTCTGTGATGTGAACCAAATTCTAGGGTTTAGCTTGTAGGGATGTTGCCCTAGATTTAGGCTCTCTCCACGATCCTCTCTCAGGGAACCAGCAGTCTTCTAAAGCTGTATATGCTTGTGATAGAAGATTTCTTGGAGGAATTAGGGTCTATAGTGATAAGGTAATACCTTAGAAGGGTTCGGCCCGGCTTAGAACCAAAGGAAATTGGGTTTGAAGCTTGTAACCTTGCTGTAACTTGAGTTTCAGATCTGATTGTAAGTTTGAGTTCAAGTTTCAGGGGTTTTAGAACTTGGGATGAATGCTACTAAGGTTCGGCTGCTTCCGTCTTGAAGTTCCAGAACTGGAAAGTGAAGTTATAGGCTTAAAACTTAAGTTCTAGGGTTCAAATGGGATTAAGAGACGGCTGTTCTTGGGGATTTATAATTTCAGGTTAGTTCTAATATGTTTAAGTCAGTCCCATTTGGTTTAGGATGGGTTTGAGTCGTCCTACAGGGGTTGGGATTCTTGGAACAGGCTGGGGTTCAGATTGAGTGTGGTTGAAGGGATAGGAAAACTAATCCTACATAGGTGATAGGAGTTAAGGTTTGGGAGATATAGGAGCCTAATGAAATTAGGGTTTAGAGTTCTAGAGGTTGTAGATGAATGGCTAAAAAAATTAGAATTTAATGGATGAAGGGCTTTTGAAGAAACTAAAAGTATGGATAAGGGGAGGGAAGGGTGCAATCCTATAGGGAGAAGAAGGGAGGGGATTGGAGAGGGGGGGGTGTCTAGAAGTTCTAAGGGAAGGGGTTTGCTGCTGCCACAGGGTTTAGGAAGGGGTGGGAGCTTGCAGATGAGGAGCAAGGGGTAGAGGATTAAGAAGGGCCTCGGGTGATGTTTACTTACTTGGAGAAGAAGGATGGCTGCTGGTATACTTGAATTGCTGCTGGAATTGAAGAAGGGTTGAAGATGTCCTCTCAATTCCGCCATGGCCCTCTCAAGGTAGCCACGACTTAGATTCCTCCAAACTCAGAAATTTTGTTCAATTCAACTTGTTCATTATAGAGTAAGGAGGCTTTATTTATAGCCTCAAAATAAGAAACCAAACTAGTTACAAATCAGGGAACCTAACTAAATTCAAACTGACCTTCTAATTCTAATTAGGACTCCGACTTGACTAACAACCTCTCACATAAACAAGGACTCTAGCATAACTTACGCTATAGAAGTCCAATTAGGATTCTAAGAGTACATATGGAGTCCTAATAAAAAGTAGACTCAAACCAAGGGATCCCAACACAAGTACGAATGACACCTAGACAATGACTCTACAATAACTCACAAAATACCAACCTAAATGAGAAAACAAAAAATAGATGATGTAATCCAAAATTCTAGGGTTTTGAGATTTGAGGAAAAAACCCTAAAATTGGGTCACTTCAAGATCCTCTCCTTCTGAACCAGCAATCACATAACCAACAGTAGTAGTTTATGGATATGTGGAACAGAAATGGGAAGAATCAGGTTTTGACAATACCCAAGATGGGGTGGAATTGTGGAGGGTTAGGGTTTAGGATTGAATTAGGGAAAATTAAGGCTCACCAATTGTAACAACCCCCGTATTTCTAACCCGAGATCCGTATTGCAGGTCCGAGAACCCGAAGGTCTAGTCGGATAAAGTTGTGGAGTGTCCAGATAGAAGTCCAGGATCCATACCCTGAACCCATGGATCTGGATCCTCTGTCTGAAGACCCTGCATTGCTTGGTAGTTGGTCTTCTGGAAGACAAGTGTTGTTCGGAGATGTCCGGAATGAAGGTAAGATCTCCCCCATCTCTTCTTTAGGGCTAGGGTTGTGCTTGGATATCAACCCCCTAGCAAAAGCACCCTTGTATGGCAAATTACATGGGGGCGGTTGCTAGTGGCGGTCGATCAAACCAAGCGATCGCCTGGAGCGACCGCCGGTCTGTTTTCGGGGTTTTACCTTATTTTGCCCCCTGACTTCTATAAAAGGTAACCCTCGTCCAAGTAACAAATATTTTATTCATGGTTACTGATTTTGGAGGTTAGACGGCTGCGGAGAAGTGCCGAAAGTGGATCTGAAGTGCTGGCAGTGATCTGGAGATCAATCCTTCCCTTTTTCTGGTGTTCTGAAGTGAGGTAATGAATTCACCCTTCATTCTTTATCTCCTTTGTCTTTTAATTTAGGGTTAACCCATCCCCTCATCATGGTGGTTACCCTTTTGATTCATTTGTGACTCTCTTTCCAATCTACTTGAGGTGATTCATCCGAAAACGAAACCCTGCTTTCGTGAAAAGGATAATCCAATCAAGGGGAGAGTTCTGGGTAACCCAATGATGGTAAATATTAGGATTCCTTCACCCTTTGGCTATAGGAGTGTTAGATTCGAGACTTAGGCCATGATCACTCGAAATCCGGATAGAAAACGGGTGATCAGAAGCTTAAGTTTCGGATTGAAACTCTCTATTTTTGGGGCGGTCACTAGTGGCGGTCGCTCAACCTAAGCGACCAGCACAAGCAACCGGCTGGTAAACAATGACCAAATGACTTTTGGTTCTTATCCACTTTGATTCAATTAACTTATATATTATTGTAACCCTGTGTTTAGGTATACTCTGTTTGAAAAGAAAGTCTTATAATAGTTAACGGATCTCGTTTTATGGACAGTTTACTTATATGCAGGTAAGGACTTTCAATCCTATCTTTATGAATAGACTTGAACATGCTAGTCCAGTGTCTATTAGCAATAGCCTTCCATTATATATCTTGTTGTAGTCATGTCTTATATATTAATCTTGTTATATTACTGCTGTTTGTCTTGTTTACATATATATATATTTTGTTGGTTATGATTGGAATATACTGATGATACATAGTGTGAGGTTCTGATGGATGAGGTATTCCTTTGGGATATCTTAGCTTGGGATATTAGAATGCTATGGAATGGGACACATGCCTGCTGATGTCTCTAGCACTGCCATGATTGTTTGATGACATTCTTAGGAAGAGTCTAGAATTGCATGGTTAGGTACCCCACATGCTACTACCCTTTCGATAGGGGGATTAAAACCGAGTGACCCGTGATGATAGTGATGGGACGTTGGTCCATTGTTAGTCATATAAATGGTAGGGTTGCATATGTTAAGGTTGGGCTCATGGACATCCAAGGAACAGACCTAGTGTCGTGAGGAGTCATGAGAGCTTCCGCCTCAATAATATGTGGATGACCATAGGGTTTTAAGGAGTGGAGTCCAACAGCGGGTAGCCATCCGTGAAGATTCTCATTCCTAGGTTGCGAAGGATACTGAACCGAGTTGGTTGGTGTCATAGGGGATGTATCTGGACTTCATGTAGACATGTTACCAGTATGACCTTGCATTGGATTAGAAACCCAAACATGCGCCAGTACTCATTACCAATGGTCGTGGTGAGAGAGTGTTGACTTAACCCCAGCCATGGTTTGAGAGCCAGGTGTGGACTTTCCCTTTTTGCCCAGGATCCCTACAGAGGTAACTAGTCCTTGCCGGATCAGAGTGACTAGACTTACCCAGAGGAGAGCTGGTGTATATCTTAAAGCATGTCAGCTGTTAGAGACTTGCATAGTTAGAAATCATAGTATCATTCATACCTTGCACTTATTCATATCATTTATGTATTTATGCGTTGTTGGATAATTGATGGGATTTGTGATTGTTTCTTACTGAGTTCTCTAGAACTCACTCCTTTATTTTGTATATGTTTATTAGCCTGCACAAAAGAAGGAATTGTACCGGAAGATGGACTGGTTTCCTATGAAGGAACCATCCCGTATGAAGAGAATGTGGCACCGTCAATGGGAAATGGAGATAGCCTGTGCGGGAGCTCCTGCAAGGTGCATGGAGTGCGTTTATCGCACCAATTGATGGTCAGAGACGAAAAGTGGTTAGAAAGTTCACTCAGCGAATGGAGAAGAACTGGAGGACACCCTATGTTGAGATTCATGAAAAACACTATTTAGCCTTAGAAAAGGAAACTGGAAAGAAACTGATATAATTCTTTTGATTGTTTCCGCTGAACTCGTATTCATTTTATTCATTATTCTTTTGTTTATTATTGTTATTGGAGTATTTGGACTCCTGTAATTCTTTAATTCATTTATTGAACATTTATTGCTCTTGATTATCTATATTTGTATTTATTATTGTTGATAGACTAAAACCGTGGATCCTGTGACGGATCACTCCCACGGGTTGTCGGGCAGGTAACCGAGACCGGCGGGTGGGGTGTGACACCAATAATCTAGATGGGTAGGGTTAATTAGAGAAGTAATAATTCCTCCATGGGATAAAATTAAGATTTGAGAATGGAACGGGGATAGGGTAAAACTAGTAGTTAGAGGGAAATCGGCGCTAGGGTCTTGCAGCAAAGGGGAGAAGGCCTAGGAAGCTTGTGGTTAGTTCTAGGAAGGGTTAGAGGTTAAATTGAGGTCAGAATGGGAATCTTACCTAAACTAGGACTCTTACATAAAGAGCAAAATACTAATCAGAAAAAGAAAGAAAGAAGAAAGAAGAAAAGAAGAAAAAGAAGAATATATATATATAAGGTCCAGACAACAAGCTGGACTTGATGGGACCCAAACCTAGGACACCACAAAATTTACAAAACACCACTGGTGTTGGCCATAATTCCATGGTTGCTAGTGGAGCGATAGGGCACTAGCAAGCCCTTTTGGCCCTCCTTAGGTGGTCTTGAAAACAGCTTACATCAATTGATCTAGGGTCCAAACAACGAACTGGACTCAATGGGACCCAAACCTAGGACCCCGCAAAATTGGTAAAATTAACAAAATACCTCCGATTCGAATTAGGGGTCCTAGGGTTTGGGGAAGTAACCCTAGGCCCTGTTGAACCCTTGGAAATAGTTTACATCAATTTGGCTACACAAAAATTTGAAGAACCAGGCATCCTTTTTTTCAAAAGCAATTCTCTTATAGTTTTTCTATTCATTTTTAACTTTCACTTGTCCGTTTCCATCTGTATTATTTACCACCCATCTTTTTCATCTCTTCATTACCCTTTACTGTTTAGAGCTTGGTTTTGCCTACTTTGTTTTGTTGGATCAACCTAGTCAACCCCATAAAGTTGGGACATAGCTGAGTTTCTTATTGTTGAACTCACATTTCAAGAGGGAGGGAGGGGGTGGGATAAATTTTCTTGTTGCATATAATCATGGCTCAGGAACTCCAAGACCTCGCGAGATATCTCGATTTTTCTTTTCTTTTCTTTTCTTTTTCTTTTTTGGGAGGAAACCGAGACGAGATTAGTTGTGAGACTACGAATCCCAGAAAATAGTAAATCTCAACTGAGATCTCAATGCAATGTCAATCCAACCGCTGTTACAAATATCCCCTCTCAATCAATTAAAGATATCTCAACACAACCTCAGCTAAACCTTGGGCCTCCGATCCTCTTCCCTGCGACATTTCTGGAAACCTAGTTTTGTCGGAGTATTGGCCAGAACACATACTAGACTTCAAAATTTATAGCTAAGGTTGAAGAGGTTTTCAACCAAAACTTCAAGAAAGATGAGATTTCATCCCAAATTTGGTTTCTCTTTTCAAAATCTATGTCCTAAACTATTTTTTTAGTCTTGAAATCTTGTGGTGTAACTCCCAACTAAGCCAATCTTGTCATGTGATTGTGAACTTACTAATTTAAATATTGAAGATGAAAATGAACATGTGTGATGTACAATATATCATAGTTGTTCGAGTTTGAACTTTAACGTATTCATATATATTAAGTAAAGCATGTGTACTTCATGTTTTACATGTCTGCATCTTCACATCTTTAGCATAGCGGTTTCAGACTTAGTCCCTTAGGGTCAATGGAACTTACATTTACAATTTTTTTTCATCAACCAATTTGTTCATAATGCCTAAAATAGGCTGGATAGCAATTTCCAGCCCCAACAGACCCTTAAAGGTCACCAAGTGGGACAGTGAGTTGGGTCAAGATGGGAGGAACTTTCCTCCAACTCAACAGGATCTCACAAGATCTTGGTTGTTTGGCCCACCAAGATGACCTCCAAGACCAAGTTCTCAAACCATGCATATAATGATAGAATGTAACACTCAACAGAATTTCACAACCTGGGAAAAACAAGTGACTATAAAACAGGAGTGGTGATAGCTCCATTCAATATAGATTTAAAACTGCTGACCAATTTAATTAAGTAAAATAATACCAAATAACCATACGTAAGATTTAGACATCAGGGTGCGAATAGATTTACCTCAGCCTCCATAGCACGGAGTTCATTGAACCATTCAGAATCATTCTTTTCATAAGAACTTTCTCTTGAAGGAGCACTATACAACCCAAGAGTAAAAACAGGAGGCCTTAATGGATATTCCATGCTGATCTTGATCTGCCATTTAAGGAAACTAAGGGTCTTAGAAAAATACAGGATGCAAGGATAGAATACAAACAGAGAGAGCACAAACTTAGATACCTTGGCTTCTAAATTTATGGCCCTCTCAGTCTTTCCTATTTTCCTGCTCAAAACTAGGCAGAACTCTTTTACACCATAGTCCTCCCATGAAACCATCTTATGGCATCCAATATTTGCTGTACTTTCTGGCTCCCACTGAAACTGTGAAGCCTCATCAAGATCACTCTCATCATCCATGATGAGTTCTAAATCCTCATCACTTTTCTGGAAACTCAGAGACTTTGTTTTCTTAAAAGAAGGAATAATGCTCTTTGAAAGCAATGCCAACCGTCTAGAATGCTCAGCATCAGTCGCTTTTGAGACAGGGGCCTTAGCATCTGGGAGCTTAGCGTCATTTATGATGGTTAAAACCTGAACAGCGGGTAACTCCCCATCTTCTCTTGCACTCTCCATCTCTTCCCTCGGTGTACCAGATCTTCTCTCGGTATCAAGGTCCAAAGGCTCTGCAACTTGTTCCGGAGCAACAGCGGGCAAAGAAAGAACCTGCTGAGGTGAGGGCCCCACAGATGACCAGCTTTGCAAGTTGCACAAAGGAGTATGTGAGGCCCATGGAACATTTTCATAAGTCAATGGAGGCCATTTAAGCTTCATTAGAAAATCAAGCTGTTCCCTGTAAGCCAAAGAATATTTTGAACTTTCAAATTAACTCATACCTTATCACATATGGGAAAAAGAAACAATATACTCATAAAATTGACACCATCTAAAAAGAGAGAATCATTAGAATAATAAGGGCACGTCATATACAAATCCCCAACTAAAATGCATTAACCACATATCATGAAAATTTTTCTACACAAATCCTCAACACCAAAGAAAACCATTGTCCAGATTGCTGCACTACTTTGCCGTACTCCCCGACAAACTTAATCACATTAAATTTCTCAACTGCCAAGAACTCCAAATTACACAGAGCAGTGACTCACACAAGAGCCATCTGAGCCTTTTTCCGAGAGCGAATTCTCTGCACAACCGTATGTATCCGGTTCTGCTGGCGGTAAAGAGACAGGCCAGAAATAACTGAGGCACTTTTAACAGTTTCACTGCTTGGACTTTCAGAGCTACTAAGCAGAGGAGAGACCTCTGGCAAGAAGTCGATTCCCGCCAAGTGTTGGGCCCATGTATACGGACGAGAGGTCCTCTTTTCATCAAATGTAACAGCATCACCAGCAATAAGCTTAGCAGACTGCATCATAAATATGATCCACAAATTGTAACAGTCAGAGGGGTAGAAGAGATGCATCAAGACATACAGGAAGAGCTATGATGGCGTGCACTAGTGAATATCATTACCTGGTGAGGAAGCTCAATGCCAGTGTCACTGGGGAATAAGTTGCATAAGATATTTGTCTCTGGTCCTTCATGGGACCCTTCAATCCCAACACATACAACATTCAACTTCAGCAAATATTCGAACTTCAGACTGATCATCTTCGGCGGCTTGGAATCAGGAACCTCCTCATCATATATATGGAGTATGATTTTAAGTGGATGGGATTGGTAGATTCCAGCTTGTTCTACGCTTTCCTTGCCAGGAACCTTCTTCGGTCTTTTTCTTCTTCTCTGCCCATCATCATCCTCATCAGGAGCATCATCGTCCAACTTGTAGGTGTCTGCATTCGTTGAAGTGCCTGGTCCATGGATGTAAATTAATTGATGTTCAGAGATATGACAAAATCCAGAGTTCATAAAAACAAGGATAGGTCGACGACAGCAGAGTCAGAGAGTGGCCTTGGTTTAACTGTAAGGATTGGTCGTGGGTTTGAGCCAGGAAACAACCCTTCATTATGACCATCCCCAGACCCTGCAGCCTGCAATGGAGCCTCATGCACTGGGTAAGGCCATTATTTATAAAAGCCTCAAACAAATAAGTTGAATGATTCCATGAAATAGTCAAAAATATGTTAGAAGAGAATCCACATGGTAAATAACCTACCATCAGGTGTTGCTACCAGTTCTATACTTAACAGACCCTTTGTTTGATGGAATAAATTGGGGTGGGTAAAAACAGGTGGGAAAAAGTAAACTTTTCCACTAAATACGAAAATATGGGTTTGCTTGTTTAGATGGGGTGGGATAACGGAGACAACCCTCCATCTTTAAGAATTGTCTGCTTATGTGGCGAAGCAACTTTTACCAACCCATCTCTTGTAAGAATCCTATACGTTCACGTGGGACTTGGTGGGAACGGGAGGAGAATGAAAAGAAATATTATTTTAATTAAAATGAGAGCCACAATCAACTTTTCCACAAAAGCCTTTCATTTCCTTTCCTGTTCCCCACCCCATTACCAATGGGTCCCACCTATCTATCTTTCCCAACCCTTCTTCTCTTGCAAACAAACGGCCTCTTAGGGAAAGCAAAGAATTATTTGCAGGATGACCGGTATATTTGGCATGGTAGTAAATTACCAGCATCCTTATTTGCCTGCTGTTGAGCAAAAGCCTGAGCATCCTTCATACTTCCTACTATCTCCATATCAATGTTCTCTCCAAAAGCTTCCTTCTGGGCCGACAACTGGGAGTAAATCACATAGAGAGGAGGTGGAAGCAATTCTGCCGAATGGTGCTGCTTCAATTTCTTTGTATGCAGCACACCTAGCTGATGCTGCACTGGCAATGACGCTTTCTTGAGAGACTTCAGGTGTGAAGGGAGACTTGACAAGAACTTCTTGCGGTTTGCAATGGTCTCCAGAAGATTTTTCTTGTGCTGCTCCAGTTTCTCATGAAGTTTGCAGAGTTCCTTTCGCTGTTTAAAGGAAAAGAAGCATACTAATTAACTATATTCACAGTGACAGAGAGAGAGAGTCATGATTTGTGATTCGTTTCTAAATGGTCCACTAACATCAAATAAGAAAATTTTCACAATCAATCTCTGACCAAGATGCATAATGACCAACTTGAAAATATAAGGCACCTATTCAAAAGGCTGAAGTAGTAACAATTTTACAATGTAACACAATTTGGCGTGTGCTAGCAGCAGTGCAAGTAACTTAATTATATGCAAACTTGCCAAGATTTATGATTTTATTCAATTAAAATAACAGGTCGCCGCCTCACCTCAAAATTTATAAAAAGACAGACCATCAACACTGCTTAAAAGGTTCAGATACTTATGGCTTAGACGCCCAAGAGAGACAAACAAACTCAATCCAAATATATCCTTCTAGCTATGTTCTACCTTTCTTTATGAATTGTTTAGCATTGCGAGAAATCTGTGTTCTGAACTACGGCACTCTGAGAGCTATTCAAAGATCTAACTAGGCGGTTGTTATGGTTGTTCAATTGTTGACAGGTGCTCCTGCAGAGACAAAAGCTGTCTGTCTTTAAATTGGGGTGCTTCTTTACTTGCACTGAAGACAAATTGGCTTTGGTGAGGGACAGCAGTGGTTCATGAATGGCTTGATGCTGACAGATTGAATGGATTGGGTGAAGAGAACAATTAAAAATATCAAGTCCGCAGTTACCACTGATATTTTAAATGATCCTGCTGTAGAATAAAAGTTCCTAGCTGGGGAGTGATTCAACATTTAAGGCTCTGGGCAAAAGTGGGAGGGAAGGAAGGCATTAAAAGAACTACTCGCTAGGAGGCTGCTGCTTCAGCTGGCTCCATAAACTGAACTTGCTGCCCAAGTAGTTCGATTAGTTCCGCCATATCCTACACTCGCCTGCTTGAAAGCCAAGGCCCCCAACAGGGCTCAACTGTTTTCTAACATGGAATACTCTCTAAAAGAAACTGGAAATGAAATTATTGACTCAAACAGACTTTGCAGTGACTGAGGCAAAGACTCAAACAGTGCTTCAACTGGATTTTTGAGAGTTTATGTACCAAAATTTGCTCAATGTAGAACTCAAACTCCCTTCTGTTTCCTTAGGGTTTTGATCAAATTAGACCATCTAATTGGTTATACAACTTCTCTCTGTTCTGGAAATTTATTTTCTGAGACTCAATTTTGGCACTGTTCCAGTTTCCTAAACTAGCATTAGATTAAGTGGTAGCAGAGCTACGGCTACAGGCACTTAAAGCCAAAGAGATCCTGAAGGCCATTGGCACATTGCTGGCATAGCCCAATGCCTAGCCTTGCATGCTCTTTGGGAAGTGGGGTCCCAATGGTAACAGCTTGAGCAAATTTTGTCATGTAATTATGAAGTTCGAAGAGTATTTTCATATTTACTATGTGTTTTCTGTGCTTCCATTTTTCTATGTAGAAACCTAACAGTCACTACTGTATCTCCTAGTTTTCAGTACTCGTCCTTTCATATTCCACGGAAGCATGATTGTCCAGGTGACAAAGCGATAGAGGGCGACAAAGCGATAGGGCAACAAAAACCAAGGCAACACCAAGCAAGGCGATAAGGGGTTGCCTAGGCAACAAGGCGACACCAGGTTGCCTTGACCCAGAAATGGGCCAAGGCCACAAGGCGGCCACCTAGGCACACTAAGGCAAACGCTTTGACAACCTTGCACAAAAGCATGGAATAAATTTCAACCGAAATCACTGCATTTTCAGAAATCAAAACAAAACCTTCAATATTTTGTCGAAATCATAGGTTTAGACCGAAATTTCGCAAGCTTCGACCATTTTGCAGGTTTCAACTGAAATTTCACATGTTTCAATGCTCCAACTTGTTTTCCCTTGGTGTTTGTAAATTTCTATCACAATTTCACCTAATTTTCACAACTCCTTTGCTTTCAAACACCTCTTTTTCTCTTCTTTTGTCTTCAAACACTTGTTAAGCCACAACAACTATACCCAACAGTTCCCCCTTTTTTTTTGGGTGTGTTTATGCCTTAAATGATCTTGTATTGCTTTGACATTAATGTATGTCTAGTCTAAGACTATGATCTATTGTGTGTCGTTAAACTTTTTTTTTTATTAGTATTGCTACTATTTTTTTTCTTTTTAATTTTATGATTTTAAAAACTATTTTCTAGATTATGTATTTTGAAGAAATACATATTTATACATGATATATGGGCTTGAACTTAATATATGTGAGACAACATCACTTGATCTAGCTGGTGTATATGCAACCACTATCAAACAATTCATGTGTGTTGATGATTTTATGCTTGTGTTTATTATGCTTCAAACAGGTAGGAGGCATGAAATCAGATAAAATGGAAGTCACATAAGGCCCAAAACTTAGGGCCAAATTTTCAAAAAAGGTACCAGATTTCGACCGAAATTTTCAGTCGAAAGTCGGAGATTTCAGTTTTTGGCTGGGTTGAAACTTAGGTTTCGACCAAAATTTGCACCATGCAAGGAAGCATTAATTGTTTAATTGTCTTCCATTATCACTTCTAGAAGTCTTGTTTTCATAGTTGTCAAGGCACAGCCTAGGCATCTTGGTGTCCTGTTCCTGTCATGTTGACCTTTTAGCATAGTTGTCACGGCACCAAGGCAAGGCATTTGGGGGTCTTCCTTAGCCTTGGGTGATAAGGTGGCCACAATGGCTCACTTAGGCAGTCAAGATGTTATATGTCCTTTTGTTACATATAACCATTTTATTTGGCAAAAATAATAAGTGGGAAATTATAGAATTCTACTCATAAGATAAATTAATGTTACAAAACTATATTATATAATCAAAGAATCGTAAAATAGCATAATCACTGAAATGAAAGAATTACAGCCTCACACAATCATGGAAATATGGAATAAATGGCCATGTATTCATCATCAACAACAACAAGAAGCCTTGTCGCAACTAAATTGGGTTGGCTACACGCATTCCTGTCTTCCAATCAACTCTGTTTGAGACCATGCTAGAATGGCCATGTAATCATAAATTGTATTATTTACAAGTACAAAACATATGCATCACATATTCATACAAACAAATGCACCATAGAAATTGAATCAAGAATTACGAAAACAGCATCTGCAGTAACAGCAGCCGCCAAAGCCACCAGCCACCAAAAGCAGAAGCATCTGCAGTCTATAGCATGTGGTAGACAATGATTGAATCCAATCTAAATGCTAAAAAGGGGTTCATTCCTTTTATACAAAATTATGAAATGATTAAGTGTATCTACTGTGTATGAAAATTATCTACAGTAATCAACAAAATTTGTTGTTTTAAGAAAATAAGTATCAAACTAATATTAAGGTTTCACTCGCTTGATCAACGACGGAGAAGAAGGAAGAAGAACAAGACTAAACGTAAGAGTAATAAGACCTCAGCTTCCCCCACCTCCAGGTGTTTGGTTGGATACTTGGATCAAATAACAGCCAGGCAGACTCAATAAAATCTTCAACCCAGACTTTTTCTCATCAAAATAGTGAGGTGGAGTCACATACCCATTAAATTCTCCAATGGTAAGGATAGCATCAATGGGTGACAGCTTCACTTGGAGTGTATCAGAAGCCTTCCCCAGTCATGAACTCATCTGATACTACTGATTCAATCATTTTTCAATATCTTTCTCACTGAAGACTTGAACCACAAGCTTGACCTCTTCAAGGCCAACATCATGAATATCGATGATTTTTTTAATGGTTGGATACTTGGATCAAATAACAGCCAGGCAGACTCAATAAAATCTTCAACCCAGACTTTTTCTCATCAAAATAGTGAGGTGGAGTCACATACCCCTTAAATTCTCCAATGGTAAGGATAGCATCCATGGGTGACAGCTTCACTTGGGAGTGTATCAGAAGCCTTCCCTAGTCATGAACTCATCTGATACTACTGATTCAATCATTTTTTCATTAATCTCTGTACTACAATCAGCATTTGCAATATCTTTCTCACTGAAGACTTGAGCCACAAGCTTGACCTCTTCAAGGCCAACATCATGAATATCGATGATTTTTTTAATGGAATGTTTCTTGACCACTCCCTCATCCTCAGCTAAACAGCTTTGACTTCACAGATTTCTTTTACGGGGATTTATGCCCGGCAGTTCTTCATCAACCTTTTTTATTTTTTTATTTCTTTGGGGTGGGGGGTGGGGAGATGGAGAGGTTTTTGGTCATTTCAGGTTGGCAATAATGCCAAACTGATGGCATTCAATGCAGATTGTCCACCGTGCATGAAAACTTTTGCCTTCTTTGATAAAGACCTCTTCTATAGAATCTTTTACATGTTAACCTCATAGTTCACTGTGATACTTTAACTTTATTTTCATCTTTAGGCTAATTTTCATTGTTTAATACTTGCTCAATTTCCTTCGGCAACGTAAACTTGAATTGAGCCTTTGTCTTAACATGTTTTAGATTTCCAAGATTCTCCAACTTGTAAACTCGACAAATGTATATGATGGAAACCCACAATGGTAAGCAAGCTAGATTGGTTTTGGAGGCAACCAGACTGAAACCAGGTTGTGCAGCACCAAAGAAGGGTAGGCTATTAAGTCTTTCAGTTTAAGGCTATTAATTGTGCTGGTAGTGCTGAGTGGTCAGGATATGAAAGTCTATATGATGGAGATGAAAAATGATGAGGATCATGAAAAATGGAGCAGAAACTTAAGAGAAAGAAGACATAAATAAAAATGGCTTTGGCTGCTAGAGATCCATTAGAGCCATCTTAGGGTAGCATCCAGGACCCCAGAAAAGATCCACAAGTAGAACTCATATGTGAGCAATTTTCCCTCTCAATTCATGGTTGCCTTTGAGAGCAAGTAGGACATGCATTGTATAGAGATGAAAATCTTGACTATAGCAGAATAGTAGTAAAGGGACTCTTATGATCCTGAACCCCTATTGGGATCTGCACACATTGATAAGTAGCCCTAGATATGGAAAACTACCCCCAAGACTCAGAGAACTGTTCCCAAGACATAGAAACTGCAATGTAGCATAGTTGTCATGCAGGAAGCCTAAAAAGCATAGTTGCAACTTGCAAGGCACCGCCTAGGTGTGAGCCTTCTTTTATGAGTCAAAAAAGCAGGCACCTTGGGTCCATGGGATGAGAACTTGTGATACTTTATGAGATATCTCTTCGGGAAAAGGCAAGACTAGATAAGGGTGATACAAGAAGTCATAAAACTTGGTCGAAATCATGGCTGAGTCAAGATCTTGACCTAAGATCTCGGTTGGACTGAGATTTTTACCCAACCAGGCCATCCTTTGAAAGGCTCCCATCAACTCGATCAAGTTGACATATGTCGATCTTGGTCTCATCAAGATGAAGCCCTTGTCCCTTTTTTGAGCTGTTGCTGCTGGACTTGCAAGAGTTCCTTTGTTTCTTCACCAGATATTTGCTGGGACAACATACTCCAGCTGATTCTGAGCACTCTTACACCCTCTATACTTCACTCCACCCATTTTCAATCTAATGTACAACTGTACAAAAGTACAAGAAGGTTTGGATACATCCAAGTGCGCCCAAGTTAGTTTTCTGCAGCTTTTGCCAAGGATTTTACATGCATGTGTTTTTTGAATCATTAATCTTGATAGAGACTGATAAGAAGATCTATAAGTGGATCATCTTCATCTTTTGAGGAGTTCATTATCCTAGGGAAGACCTTCAAACAAGACCAGTTTCTGATCAGATCTACTGATCTCTGTTACATCTTTTAATTGGTCCTGCAGTTCCACCCAAACCGATCTGCATCAATCTGAAACGATCCCAATTTTTGAGACCACGTCTAAGTTTCAAATCCTTCTTTTCTTACATATTTTCAACCTCTTCGAAAAGCTTTTTGCAGTTTTAAGCTTTTGTTTATTAATTTGTATATTTCATTTGCAACATTTTCACTTTTTTCTTTCCCTTCTTTCTTTTCCTCCTACTCTTCCGCTTCTGATAAAGATCTCAGTCTAGTGGCCCACGTTGATCTATTTAATGTGCTAAACAATAAGCAGAACTCATCCTCCAGAACCCTTCCAAAAAAAAAAAAAAAAAACCCTCCAGCAGTGGAAGGAGACCTTTTTTTTTATTATTATTATTGTTTTTAATGAATTCAGTATCTCCCAGGACCTTGTGTGGTCTCAGGTACTAGAAACCCTGGTTGGGATCTCTGTGGGCCAACCCAATACTAGACAACTAATAATAAGTTTAGTAGTGATTCTGTAAATAAACTGAACATTCAATGGGGGTGGCAGTTTGGTCAACTAGACCAAATCCTTAAACATAGTCAGGATGGCAATGAAAGAAGGATTGGAAGGGAATCATCAACCAAAGGAGGAGGACTAACTTGGAAGCAAAACAAATAAGAGCGTCAAAATTGTGAAAGGGAATCCCATCTCCTACCTCCCGTCGAAGCAGCAGTTACAATGAAGGAACTACCCAAGAAAGGAGGTAATTGCTCCAAGTCACAAAAAAAAGTCTGCGGGCTAGGTCTATGACTTCTAGATTTCTGTACATCAATAATAGCTGGAAATTTACAAGCACAAAGCAGAAGAGAGAAGAAAGGAACAGGAAACAAAATAAGGGAAGAGATTATGAAAGAGGCATTAAAAATGCAAGAGAGGGAATGAATCTGTCCTTCAGAGACAAGGAAAAGAAAGCAGTAATGACCATATTATCCTCATTATGGTATAATGACCAAACTACCCCAATTTAAACTCTCTCACACCCAACCTTTAGGTGGGTGAAGGGATCTCCCTTCACCCATCTTCTACCTACACCTCACCGAACACCACCCTAACCCTCCCCTGCCAGCGACCACCACCCTCACCGTCCCTGCTGGAAAATCCCTCTCTGCAACTCACTATCAATTATATAAATGCAGATTAACACCCATTTGCAAACACAGTTTCCATGCTCAATGCGTCAATTCTTGGCTATTGAAGACGCCAATTTGTCCAAATTGTCGACCCAATGCTGATTTGAAGAAGCACAGTGTGGTTTTGGGTGAGGAAAATACACATTCGACTGAGGTAGCAATGGAATTAAGATCCCAATTGGAATCAGCTGCTTCAACTTCTCCCCTTTCTCTGATTGTTTGATGTCTGAATTGTATATATTTGTTATAAGTTTTACACTAAAGATCATGAATCAAAAAGTAAACGCAAAATTCCTGTCAGCGACAAACTATCTAAGTTTCTCTTTCGTAATAAGAACATTCAGAGATCTAGTTTTCATCTTCTGGATAAAATTTTACAGAACAGTGGGAAATTCTTCCTCTATATCGTACAATCGCTTGTTTAATATTCAGATTTTACTTGGCTGCATTCATGAGCATCAATGGTTTCTCTGTTTCTATTGCATAGTACTGCAAAACCTCAATTGCCTACCAGGAAAGAAAAAAGGGTACTGCTCTCTCTCCCCCCCCCCAATTACAACTTTACAAGCCTCAAGGGACAAGATTCCCAAATTTAGGGATAAGTGTCATGTGCCTCTGAATGATGCAATTCTAGCCCGTTTCGTCACATCAGAGAGTCAAGAATGCAATTTTGTTCCCCTTTACCTCTTCCACTATTATTTCAGTTACCGAAACGTTGAAACCCTAACTTCTCTTCTACTGTGTTAACAGCCATGGCATCAGATGAAGTAGACACTCAAAAAAGGCACCGGAGATCTTCTGATGACGGAGCAGGGGAAGGGTCAAAGCAACTTGCCAACGTAACCACAGCCACCATCACAGAAGCAGCAGTCATCATTGACATCGCCATAGACATCACAGCAGCAAACACGATAGCTTAGATGGAAAGTGATGAGTGTGCAACTTATAATTTTGAGAACATGCAATCTGTAATTTAGGGCACTAAAGCATGCAACCTAGAGTTTAAGCCTCACTAAAGCATGCAATCTGTAATTTACTCTTTTAAAAAAAAAAAAAAAAGAAGAAGAAAAAAGAAGAAAAGAAAAGAGATCATGCATTAGCTACCCCAATAAAGAAATTAATATTTATATACCAAGCCCCTTTGAACCAAAAAGTTGGCTTGGCTTCAGTCTTCTGGTTGAACCAAAGCTAACACAACTGCATCATCACCACTTGATAAGGACACACAGCTTCTATAACCAACTGAGGTTAAATTGGAAAACTCTTAAATAGAACCAAGAAATTCCAGTAAACCCCATAACAGAACAGCTGGTCAGCTTCCATGATGCCTATCAGATATTTAACAATCAGGCATATTCAAGATACAAATACACCCAGGTATATACATATGCATCAAATTAAACTACATGGTTGCTACAAGAGTGTTTGTCAATCATAAATAAATATTCATTACACAATTGACTTTGTAAGTGCATTTTTTTTAATAACTACCTACTTAAAAAGCATTGAAGTGAGTTGAACTTTCAAAATTTCGTTTGTGCTTGAATAAGTTTTATGTACTCATTAAATCAAGTTACCTGGAAAAGCTCAAAGTTGAGCCTCTGTAGCATGAGATTATGAGAGCTGTCAGTTGACATCACAGTTCCTTTAATTTCTTCAGGTGCACCACTGAAAAACTCTTCCTCGGGTACAAGTTCAATATCTGGATGTTTCGACTTGAAATCTTTGCATGCCTTTATGGCCTTCAAATAGTGGTTTTTCTCATATAACAAGTTGTGAAGCTGCAGGGTAGTAAAGTCTACGGGTGGCTTGGCACGTTCTGTTTCTGCTTTTACATGATCTTCTTCCAGTAAGATGGAACGGTTTATCTACAAGAAAATTTATTTGACGAAAGAAGACTGTAAGGAACTATCAGAAGAAGAAATTGACCTTTACATTCTATTTAATGCATTAATCAACATAAGTGCATGGCACTAAAAGGTGGAAAACAAAGACCACAATAGCAAATGACAAAATTATACGAATCAAGCACAAGTCCCTCTTAGAAAAAATATGGGATATAACTATCTGTTCCATCAAAGGCTAATGAACAATGCACATTCGACAAGAACCTTATAGAGGCTATGCAAACTAACTGGAGTACAGGAAGGGATGAATATCAGTAGAAGAAAAATATCTCAGAAAGAAAGATAACTACAAACATATAGCTACAACCAACTTTCATGAAACCATTAATAAAAAATGTAAGGACTAGAGGGAAAATGAGCCTGGGAAGGCCGATTAGACAAGAAAGACAAAAGGCTAGTTCACAAACATGTCTAGGATCACGAAAACAATATAAAAATCATGTATTTACATCAACTATGGAACCACCAAAAATGCCTACATGAGAGCAATGTCTACCAATGTACCTTTCTATTCCTTTTTCCCTGACACATGCACAAGCATCTGCAAATACCTGTATTAATGCCCAAGTACATGATTAACTTTGTTCTTGCAGATGTTTGTAAGTGGAAGTTTATAATCTAAATCTTTTATTCCCATATATCTAGAAGAACACAGTTCCTTCCCCCTACTTTTGGAGATAAATAGCCTAATAAGATGAAGTCATGAAACAGTGAACTTGGTGTTGAAGGCTTCTACACAAGCAACAAGCAGACCCAGTGGACAATTTTCCTACACAACCTTAACGCCAGCAACTTTTCCTGAAAGGCTGTTTCGATGCCTTAACCTCAGGCTAGAAATGTGGTCCACCGACCATAGTGCCAAAGCTGCCCCAGAGAGAAACAGCCTAAATATAAATTTATAAGCCTCCAAAAGTAAGCTTAACACTTCTCTTTCAATAATTCTCCACATAAATTTCAATAAAATCTTTTCACTGAGTACATGCATCTCTCCCATATAGATGTACAAAAAGAATAGGTCAAAAAAACTAGGCATGAGAAAATGCACAATCAATTTTGGAAGTACGTCAAAATGTTGTTATAAACTGATAACAAATTTAGTACAACCAAGCAAGCATATACACAAACCCAAGGAATTGTCTTTGCCTTTATATATTAGATTCTTTCTTGTAATATCCTAAGAAACTGCAATAAGCATTAGAATCCATCACGAACTACATCAGCTACCAAATGACAGAGGTGCATTCATAGTTGTCAAAGCGTCCACCTAGGCAACAAAGCGGTTTTTAAGCCGCTTAATTTTTTACCGCTTAATTGACAACCTGATTTTTTGCCGCTTTTTCTCCTAGGTGCTACCGGTTTGCCACCTTGTGCGCCTTATTGCTACCTAAACGCTAAAGCAACCGCTTTTTTTACATTTTGTAATTTGTGCATATTATTTTTTCTTACTTTTTTTTATCATAATTTATTCTACAAAACCGTATATAAATTTAAATAGGTGAGTTATTTCATAATCGAGGCCCAATTTGCAAATGAACTCCAATGTGAAACATGAGCCATACTCAACATCAATAATCAATGAATCATTAAATAAACAATGACTTGGGAATCGGAATAATAAGATCTATTAATTTATCATGTCAGCACTGTTTGGTAAAAAAAAAAAGAAAAAATGGATAATCAATTCTGATTCCAATTTGAATATTATTCATGTTATATTTAAGAAAAAAGTCATGTTAAAAATAATTTCACTAAACTATAAATGAATAATATTGTTATTTATTTCGGATTTGCGAGTGATTAAATGGTGGATTGTTCGGAATAATAAAAAATGTAATCCATTAATTTATTGCGGCAAACAAATGAAATTGTGATTATTTTTTTTTTTAATGAATGTGATTGTTGAATATTTGTTTAGTTTATTATAAAAAGTATTTGCATTAAAAAGTAGTTTAAAAATTGTATTAAAAATTTTGACCCAACCGCTTTGGTCGCTTTATTGCCGCCTAGACAGAGCCCCCAATCGCTTTGCCGCTTTGACAACTATGGGTGCATTACATAATTTGCTACTCAAATCCCCATAGACCCTCGAGGTTGACGAGATGAAGCGAAGCCTGCCAGTATCTAGCAACATTTCCATTGTTTGAATCAATGATCCATATCCTCCTCCACTTCTTCGTGGATCATAAATCTCTTAGCTGATCATGTACCCTTTTCTTGATAGGTCAACCGTCAACATTTTAATGAAGGTTGGACTCTCATTAGAAATGGTTTCTCAGACTCGGTCTGGGTGGAACATTTCAATGAACAGGCAGGGGAGGAAATTTTTAAAAATACTTGGCCAGATTCTGCTTCTGCTGCACTCATCCCAAATTCTTTCATCTCTACCTTCACCTCTAGCCAGGGGTTGTTCAAGAACTAGAATAAAAGGGACCATTCTTCAATCTCTTGCTTATTAGATCTTATTCCAATTTCCAAGTGCATGCCCACTATACTCTTAACTCTTCTCACCTGAATCTCAAAAATAATGGCTGATGGCCAGATCATTCTTGGGTGTTTTGAGCACATGTTTACCAAAATCCGACTCTTATCATCCTTCCACATTCTCAAATTTCCCCATTGCCCAACCAAAACATGTTCATTATAATTAAAATTTATCTTTTGACGACTGAGTTCAAGCAAATAGGGTTTGAACTCAATCTTTGTAGTATCGTTTACAAAACCCTTAAAGACCTGTGGTAATTGAGGTACCAAATTGGCCGAATGATACATTCGCTTATCTCAGTTGACTACATTATAGGTTTTCTTTTTCAAAGCTTTGAAAATGTTCTCCTCCGGTAAATACGATTTTCGCTAGTTCCTAAAACCAAAATTACTAATGGCATTGACCGCAGAGTAACCTAGTCATCATTAGTTACAAAGGACATGAATATCAAGGAGATTAAAAGACAGACTTGAAAGAAAAGAAAGATACTAGGGATTCTGGTAGTTTGAGAACCTGACGAAGATTGACAAAGTGGAGAGACATCTGAGTGATGAGTTCCCTAAGTTCCGATTTAGGTTTTCCTTCCTTCTTTACAAACAGCATCTTTGCTACGATCTCTTCCATTGAAGTTCGAGTATCTTCCAGCTGTTCGTAAGCCTTATTTTCCATCTTGCGCGCCGGTAACACCTCCACCATTTCCTCCTCCATTTTGCCGCTGCTCCTGCACCTGCAATTCTTACTTCAGTACCCCATTCCCACAGTTCTGCTCCCCTTGTTCTACGACCTGCCTTGGCCGGTCTGGTTAATTTAGTCCTACGGCGGTGCGTTTGGAAACCGTATTGTATTGAAAAATGTGAACCGGATTGACTAATTGGCCACTCTGCTTGGAATCCACCGTGATCCACCCGGTTCCGGATGATTCGTAATTTCAAATGCAAAGAAACGAAGGGGGTTCGGTGCCTAGTCTTTTTTCATTTTTCTTTGGTAATACGAAGCCTAGTCTATGATTTTATGTTTCACCCCCAAGAAAATCATATGATTGTATAAGAGTGTGTATCTTTGATTCTTTATTTTAACCAACAAAAAAAAAAATTTGTGTTTGATTATTTATCAAAAAATAATAATAATAATAATAATAAGTCACCAACCCATGCATTTGAGCTCGTGTTTGCTCATATTGAGTGAAGCTGAATATGGAATGAGTATAAATAATTTATAGGATTAACATTTATGACGATGGGATACTTGATGTAATGATTGACTCATGACCGCTTGCATTTACTTGTGAGCTAGTGGCAATGTCAAATCAATTGAGTCTGAATCATCTTCCCGTCCGGGGAGCACTCTATGCTCTCTAACGGCTTTACAACCACAAAATATAGTGGGACCCACAAGCAACAACAATAAAAAATTTATAAAAAATATTTAATCACATAGTCTTGTGGGCCCCCACTATATTTTGTGGTTGTCAAGCCGTCGGGGAATAGAGAGTGCTCCTCCGACAAGGAGATGATCCGGACTCAAACCAATTACTTAGGGAACCTGCACTAATCAATGTTGATTCAGTTGAAGCCTAACTGGTGTCTAATTTGACAACTAGAAGGATAACCCTTGCGAAATTTAATGTTCATGGTTACAACTTACAATTGTTAACCAATTAGGTATCTCATGCCATTAAACATTATAGTATTAAAGAATATTTTAAGTATCTCTAGTAAAGGAGGAGGGTTATGCATTAGATCGACAACCAACACTGGAACAAAACCTAGTAAAACTATCTTTACATAGATTTAACAACCTTTGATGATAAACACAATGCTAGCTCGTTCATCAACAAAAGAAGCAATGTGCAACACTATAAGCAAGCTATAGTGATAAGTGGACAATGGTTATTTAGACATTCGTTGCAACAATTACTTTGTCAACACTTAAATGTGGTAATGAGTAGGAAAGGTTCCCACAATATGGATGAGTGCAAGTAAATAAGCTTAGTCCATAAGGAATTTATTCCAAATTGAAAGAAGTAGAAGAACTTAAAGTAGACCTAAGATAATATTAAGATAAGTGGTGAGAAGAATTTATGTATTGAGTCCATTTAGTTGAACTTCTTAGGACAAAGGCTTATTGATTGTTGTCGATGTTTATATGAGAATTATCAAAGATTAAAAGAAGTGTCACGAAAAAATGACCAAAGTTGTTAGTGGAAAGTCAACAAGGATAAGAAGGGATGTTTTGTATGGACGGAGATGTGATGCGATCAATGAAAAGAGATGTACAGGTACATCATACACTTTCATTTCAAGGTATTTTTGTTTACCTCTTAAATCTCAGTGTAACTTTTTACATAAATTTAAATATATGACAAGGCGTTTTCATCGATCCAAATAAATTCAAGCTCATGATTTTATGCTATAAGAGGTTGGCTTTGATGTCAGAAGGTTTCAAGATGAAGGGAGATGAAGGGAACCTATCAAAGAAAAAGTTGACCACCGACAAGTGACAACAACCTTTTTATATTTTTTTCAAAATGAAAATGTTGAAATTTTCCTCGAAAACCTTATCTTAAATCGGAATCTTCTATATTTAAGGATAAAGTATGATCCTGTTTAACGTCTCATCCATTATACATTTTAAGACGAAGATTTACCTCTAACCATTGACAAGGTAAATTCCTAAATATAAAAAAGACGAATACGGATAGTGTTATGGGGCAGAGGAGTCAGACTCTTCACATAATTTCCTCCGGTAAGACTCTTCATAGCAATGACCATTAATTTAATTTGTTTTTTTTGGTAGAAAAGTAATTTATTGAGTAGTAACCGATGATGCAGAGATGAAGTTATTGAGTCAATAAATGTAAAGTGGCCAAACAATAAGCCTTTCTGGCTAAAGTCTTGCTTGAGTGCTGTATAAGAAATGTAAAATACGTAAAATGAGACAAAATGAGCGGTGGAGATGAAACAACTTTAGATTTCAATCATAGGCAGTTCTGTGCTGCGTGGCACTGAAACAATTCGTTACTAACTACAGAGTCCGCTATTGTATTGCATTGCTGCGGTCCTATAACAAAAGAGAAAATTTAATCCTTAAATGAGAGAAATTATAATGAGATTAAAATAGATTAGCGGTGGGATTTGGAAATGGAACCACCGTAAGTATTGGTGGGGACACCATACCGTTTCATTATAAATATCCACGTGTCAAGAAAGAGAAAAAATGTTCTCTTTTTAGGTATATTCTTTTGTTGAGCATGGTACGTGGGTACATCGGATTGGTGATCGGTTTTGACCACCACAGTTGAAATTAAAACAGTATGCCACGTAGGCAAAAAGTGGACCCCACTCAGTGCCATCATGCATTCACGTCGTGGTAAGTAAGCCAGCTAGGTTAATTTATTAAAGTCAGGGTCATTAACCCCGCGAAGTCAGGCTATCAGGCTTCAGAGCCCAGGCACTAATTATAGTTACCTGCTTTAGATAGTGACAAATCATCACGAGACCAAAATACCCTTCACGTCTTACGCATTTAAATTCTAATTTGAAATTTTAAACTGGCATTACAGTAAAAAGGAGTATGAGCTGAACTGCGAAGGTGGAAGAGAAAAAGATAGTGGGCGAAAGTGATGTGATTCCGGTTGGTGGTTCGCGGGTCTCATTCAAATTTCAAGCACGCGTCGCACATAAAAGGAAGAGACGGCAGACAAAATTATAAAAGTAATACTGTCTAAGCAACGCCAGCCATCGCCATTAGAGCGAAATTTCTTCCGCGTTAAAAGGAATCTCAATGTCATCTTCGCATTCAAATCTCCTCTCACCGTATTCTGTGATGAGAATTGCAGACAATGCCGGGGTTAGGGTTTCACGAGAAGAAGCCATCGGGTTTCAGAATTAGAGACGACAGTCCTGATTCTGTTATCTTAAGTATCTTCTCTTCTACTTCTGGAAGTGCTAATCGTTCATATGTATCCGATGCTCATGATGAAGAAGCTCCGGTTTCTGAAATCTCCGAGGTAATCTTCAACTTTTCTCTATCATCTTCCATTTGTTAGTGCTGATGAACTCTTGGAAATTTTCATTTTTGGAACACCTGTGTCGCATTTGCATGCACATGCCGTCTATTTTCTCTCTTCCTTATTTTTTTTCCCTTTTTTGTTTCACTTCTTTGATCTTTACATTCGTCGGTGCGTGCTTTGTTTTTCCAACTGGAAAGTTCAGCATCGAACTGGAAATGGAGCTTTTGAGCTTTGAAATTGACACTCAATTTTGAAATTCACCGACTTGCTGATAGCAAAGATCTTTGATTTATCCAGCATTTGACAGGGAATAAGCGTGATTTCCGTTGGTGTTCGAGTGGCTCAGATTTAGATCCGAATAGACTAACACGCACAGTCTATAAGAACAGTCTCCCTGTCCCTGCTATAAAAGAAGAAAAGGCAAAAGGTACAGCCTACACTAATTCAAAGTTCAAACAAAAGCAAAAAAGTTTGTGGAAAAAATCAGACACATACGCCATGTGGCTTCCATTTTGGGATGACAGTTCTCTAAAACAGAGTCATTTTTACAGAACGAGAAGACGTAAGAGAGACAAAAGACGACAATTACGCCCTAAATCAACCCCAGAATTCTTTCTCCCAAGCTGTCAAAGGTACCAAAATTGTATTTTAAACTGATGAGGTTCCATTATTTCAACTCCGAACTCTAAAACGGTTTCTTCGCAGACTGTCAGAACAGGCGACTCAAATCTGATGCTACTACGGCTGTTAAAAGGTCGGGTAGGCGAAGACCTGCTTCACTTGATCTGAACAATGGAGCAAACGATGTCATCAGTTCTTCGCCGCAATTGGAAGGCGTGAAGAAGAACACAGTTTCTTCTCGCAAAACTGGTGTCTTGCCTAGTCCAGGAACGCCGACTTACCCGCACGGAAGTGTAGGGATGCAGAAAGGATGGAGCTCTGAACGGGTACCATTGCCAGTGAATGCCAACCGGAGGTATGGTACTGCTGCCCTCTTGCCTTTCAACAGTGGAAGGACTTTACCCTCCAAATGGGAAGATGCAGAAAGGTGGATTTGCAGCCCGGTTTCGGGAGATGGAGTGAACAGATCTTCATTGGCGCATCCTCAGCGGAAGCCGAAATCGAAAAGCGGGCCGCTTGGAGCAGCGGGAACCGCCTACTATTCTAGTTATTCGCCAGCTATGCCGATGTTTGAAAGCCGCAATGTTGCTAATTACACGGCAAGTTCTCCGTTTTCTGCAGGACCACTGTTAGCAGATGATTTCCCCCGTCGTAGTGGTGGGAGTGGGAATGGTGGCGGCGGCGGCGGTCCTCTTCTTGAGGGCCTGGACCCTAGCATGATGCGGTCAGCTAGCATTCATGGTTGTTCGGATATATTGAGCCTGTTATCGATGATGGGGGCAAAAGGTACACAATTCTTCATTTTGTCTAGGTTATTTTAGGCGTTTTATTTGCTGATTTTCTTTTTGTTGGCTTAATTCCTGAGGCTGAGTCGATTGGTTTTGGATTGCTCTGAGTGCGGTTGTTTCCTTCTAACACTCAGAACAAAGTTCTCCTCAGTCCCTCACCACCTTAGCAGGGACGAATGCTCTCTGATACCTTACGTAGGCTTGTTCTCATTGTAGGGAACGGGTGTGCAGTTTATTGTCATCAATGAAATTAGAGGAGCATGACCTACCCATTTACATTGTAGTTGAAGCCTTCAACACCTCACTAATACCGGATTGTTCTCCGAGGACCACCTTTATTGGATAGGTTTGGCTGGTAAATGACCAATTACAAAATAAAGAACTGGGCACATAATGCCTTTTCCTTTAAACAGTTCATCCTAGAGACCTTTTCAACCAGGTTCAATTTATTCTTGACATATTGGATCATCTCCAATGCGTACAAGTGCAAGAAATGCAAATTTGATTTCCCATCTTGATCTATCAAACAACCATTTCCAGATAAGCTTCCGCATCACAGCCAGGGTTGCAGACATAAAAGGATGAAGAACCGAATGAATCCATAAGCAAATAAGCAATAATATGTGCCATCCTACTACAGGTTTCCTATTTATCTTCCAAACCAACAGATTTGATTTGATATACCGCTAGGCAGTAATTTTCTCCTCCAAATTGAGTAAAACTCAATTAGCACCCAATTTTCAGCACCATACTTGTGTGTTGGCTATCACTGACAGCTTCTCTTTCCACCTGCCTTGAAGTGCCATCGTGAGTATTTCTAGATATTTCTTTTGATGCAAATCCCCTATGCCTCAATGTTCTAGGAGCCAGAACGGTCCACTCTTTTGGAATCCGAGGACTCCCCTCTCTCCTCAGTCTCCAATGGAGTTTGGAATATCCCGTCTACCTGCCTTCTTGACCTAGATCAGATCTGGCCCGTTCCTGCTCCCATATCCAATCCCCTTCCTCCTAACTGGGACACCCTCTTCTGGCTTCCTCCAGAAAGGGCTCCTTCTCTTTAGCTTATCCTTGGAACCTCACCTTCACCCTTTTCCCCTCCCCTAAGATTTATTGGAGCAACCTAGTTTTGGTTCAAAGGCCATATTCCCTGCCAAACCTTCATTGCCTGGAGAGCCTTATCCCATGGCTTGCCCACCCAATCCCTTCTCATGAGCTGATCAATCCAAGCCCCCATCTTGCATCTGTTGCCGTGAGTCAGAAGACTCTAACCACATTTTCTTGCTTGCCCCTTCTCTAAATCGATTTGGACCCAAGCCCTTGCCTCACATCTGGGTCGATGTAGAGAACTCAACCCTTTGAGACTGAGTGCCGCTGGCTCACCTATTCCTTTTTGAGGATCTTCTATTGCATTTACCCTGAGAAAGCTTGTATTTGGTGTGTGTTGCTCATATTTGGTTGGAGTGGAACCTTTGCACGATGGACCTCCAAGTCCAGATCTCTTGAGCAGATTTGGAAGGTCATCTGTAAAGAAGTTTGATCCAAGCACTCTCATCTTGTTCCCAATCTACAGAGACTCCCGAGGAACAAATTCATTACCTGGGAACTAGATACTTCTTTTTTATTGTCTCCTAGGGCCTGTTAGCCTAGTTTTCACCCCCCCATCCCTTCCATTTGTAATTTCTCCCTTTTGGACTGTAATATAAAAATTGTTCACCCAGAAAAGTCAGTTATGCCTGTTAACTACTTGATCTCATTGGAATATATATCATTAATTTCTTGGCTTTAATCTTTGGGAGGTGGGATCCAGGACATTGGATAAACCTTTTTTGATGCCCTCACCCTGCTTTAGGCTTTTGGCCATCCAGCCTAAATAAATGTACAAACTTTTGGCAAAGAATGGTTGGTGAATTTCGAAAAATTGAAGAATGTTGGGCAGAAAGATTGTTAAATGTAGAACAGTGAAAGAGTATGGTGTTGTGTGCTTTTCCCTCTCTTCTGCTTGACTCCATGAGATTGAATTCTCTCTAATCCTTGGCGTTCTTGGTTTTGGGGTTTTTCTATTTTTTACTAAATTCGATGTGCACATTTTAATGAAATTTCTCATTTGCTGTATTGATACCAAAAAGAGCCTTACCTGGTTACTGAACAATAACATTGGAGGCCCATACCTGCAATTGTTTGGGTTCTGGTGACTGAAGATGCCGTGAACTGTGAAGACCTATTAAGTTATTTCATTTTTGTTTTCGGGTGTTGCTTTTGGTGCTGAGCCTTGTGTTGCTGTAGAAGCATCATTATTATTCAGACCTGTCTGTACGATGTCTTATTGAAAACCAATCAATACCATGTATTCAAGCCTTGGCTTGGTGGTAAGATCTCCTACTGTCTGTTAGGAGATGAGCTATTCAATCCCAATTCATATTGCAGCGTTGAGAAGTGATTTTCCTACTCAAAAGAATAGCCTTTCAGATCCTAAGAGAGTAAAACTCCAACTAATTTCCTGTGTGTTGATTCTGCAGAAGCAAAACCTGATTGTACGAAGGATGCAACAACGATGATTTCTAGTGCTGTTTCAAGAAGGGATGTGGCAACACAGATGAGCCCTGAGGGTAGCACCCATTCATCTCCCAAGGAGAGGCCTTCATTCTTTCCCTCTTCCCTTTCCATGCTTCATCCCATTGTTGAGCTGCAGAGCCGCCATTCTTCCAAATCAGCAGTCAGGGATGTGCAGGTAGATGAGCGAGTCACTGTGGCAGGATGGTCCAGAAAAGATGGTACCCAAAGGCCTGAGAATGGGTCAGTGGATGCTGAGCACTGGAAAGAAGAAGCTGCAGAAGTTCAAGTTTCAGCTTGGGAAGTTGCTGATAAATCAAACTGCCAGTCAAAGTGTGCATCTTCTTCTCTTCTTTTTGATTTTGTACAATTTTTCACTCGACATATAAATTAGCTGGTAGCGAACACATTACATAATAGTGAATAATGCTTATAGGTATGACATGTATCATGTTCCTTTCAGGCTTAGTAGGGAGGAAGCCAAGATAACTGCATGGGAGAATTTGCAGAAAGCAAAGGCTGAAGAAGCAATACGGAAACTAGAGGTTCTCCTTTGATAATCTTTGTCTCTCTTTCTCGTTTTAAAGTAGAGATTTCTAGTTAAGAAAATGAGGGGCCCTATATGTTTGTTTGGTTCTTTAGGAAGCGTCAAAATCGAAATAAGGAAAAAGACATAACTATATGCTGAGATGGAGGTCACAGTATTTCAAAGCTGTTTTGAAATGAAAAAAGATGCTGTTATCTATCAATGCATATAGTAGAGGTTTTCTGATTGGGCCTACAAGGAACCTCCAGAGAAATAATTGCTCATTCATGCATAGAGATGGCCTGTCCAATTCTGACAAGCCATCTGAGAGGCAACCTTTCTAACTGAATTCTTTATCCTTTGTGAAGTCCAACATGGAGGTATCCTCAAGTCCATATGTGAAAGGAATTCCTCATAAAAATAATTAAAACATTTAGTCTTTATCTAATGGATTTAATAGAATACATCACTGAAAGTATGCTTCCATTGGCTGTGGTTCTAGGCCATGAATCTCTTTTGGATTATTAAATAATGAAAAAAATAAATAAATGTGAGATGCACTTCTATTTGCTGTTTTCAACACATAATTCTTCTCATGTCTGTGAGTGTGTTTTGTTCCTTTTTCCTCTTTTTTTTTGGGTGGGGTTTGGAAGAGCAAAAACAAAACCTGATGTTTCTTTGCTTAAGTGACGTGGAGGATCTCCTACTATGTTCTACCTAAAACTTGCCACATCATATGTGAGGCTAATAATTTTGAAAATCTTTGAGGAATCTCTGTGGCTGCTGTGTTTATAATTCATGCTCATGTACGCAAGAAAAGTTGTTCCTGTATTAATTTCTTCTCTTTCATTTGTGCCTGCATGTACATGTGGATTTTTTCACTATCATGTAGCCCCCTTCTCTGTAAGATAAATCGTGTAGGAGAATAATTGTGCTGTATATGTTCTCATTTGCCGGTTTTATTGATTAGAATGTGTGATTTAGGTGAAACTGGAGAAGAAGCGATCATCTTCAATGGACAAGATCATGAACAAACTGAGATCAGCTCAAAAGAAGGCACAAGAAATGAGGAAGTCAGTGTCATTGAGCCAGACCCCTCAGGTCCCTCGGAGTTCCAGTAGAGCTCTGTCTTTTAGTAAGACTAAGCATGTTGGTTCCTTAAGTGGTTGCTTCACCTGCCATGCCTTCTGATGATCATGCACTGAGTGGTTAATGTTTCTCTTCCTCTGAAATCCTGGTAACTTCCCTCTCTCATGCACACATGAAAGCCCATTCTTGTCTCATAAATTCAAAGTACTGTGCCTGATTGGCTGCTCACTGTTCTCAACAACATTTTGAACAGTGGCCTTTGTTTTTGACCCAACTGGAAAGGTTTGGTGTTAAACCATGATAAACTTGTGTTCAATTAGAATTGGCACTTAGTTGCTTCTTGGCAGTTTACTGAGTTGGAGTAAAAAATGATAAGCTTTTGTTGAATTGAGAATTGGCACTTAGTTTTGCTTCTTGCTTGTTGTCTTGTCCGTGACAATTTCTAGATTTGTCTGCGACATGTTCACTTCATACTTCTGAAAGAAAAATGAGGGAAATTTCTACTCTGATGGGGTCTATATAAGAAATTTACTAGCAGTGGAACAGTAGAGCCGCCAAAATGCTTATTGTCTCTTGTGCCTTCGGCCCCAGGAGAAGATGACCATAAACTTATGAAGAATGTCCCAATAAGATGGATGCTGAGTTTCCCACATCAACTGTCAACCTGCGTACATGGCACTATGCAGAACATCACGAACACCTATTACATACTTGAAAGTGGAGAATATTGAAACATTGGAGCGAACAGAGAATGGGGTTTCTTCTTACATAGGGCAGTGGGATCTTCTTTTCCTAGATAGGAGATCAACTTGGGTCTCCAAGTCTCCAAGTTTTCTAATTAACAATAGTTATCTGCTTGTAAGCTTATATCAGAGAAGTGTACCCAGAAATCATACGTCAGTGGTCATCTGAGAGTTGGATCGCTGTCCTATTCCTTATTAAGAAGATCTTAATTTTTTGTTTTTTACACCTGTGGTAATTTGTTTCCTATTATTTTGTTCCAATAAAAGTATGGTTTTTTTCTGGTCAGGTAGAGAAGAGAGAAGAAATTGCAGAGAACTAGAGAAGTGAGGGAGAGATTCGTCTTGGCATGGACTCTGGTATATATAATTCAGTTCTGCCGCAGCGTGAAGGATTAACTTCCAATGCCCAGCATGAGCAGCATTCATTCTGGATATGACGTATATGTAAAGAATGTAATAGTGGTTCAAATAATGGAAGTGTGTTTCTTGAATTCAAAGAAATAAGACGTTCGATTTAAGCATAGCATATGATAAATTCATCATCAACTAGAAAGTCTCCGGTCTATCAAATCAGCGAGTTGAATCATAGAACAAGAGAATAGCTTCTCGCTTCTACTTATATATTATCCCTTCAGTTATACATTTATTTTTTGGTAAGACCCTTCAATTATACATAAGATATATGTATATAAGCATCCATGAGGGTTATTTATGATTCGAGAGGAAGAACAGGCAGACAGTAGAGGACCATGAAGAAACAAATTATGACTTGGAGAGGGAAAAAATTTCAGACAGTAGAATAAGATGAAATAACGGAAAAGCGCAATGACTCGGATTTACATAAATCAGATAACCAAGGATTGGATAATGGCAGTCAGTCCTTCCTACTAAGGAGACTACCCTCCGAGCTAAAGAGAGCGCAACGTCATCACTCTCTAAGAATTAAAAGTAAACTTACAAGATAGTAGGACGAGAAATGGTTAATATGCTCCACAACACTAAGCAACGCAGTAGGGACCTGCACTTCAGAGTTAAGCATTCAAATAAGATCTTGACAATCACTTTCTACCATAATGTCATCTATGCCTTCACCTGCTGCAAGTAGTAACCCTTCCCTTGATCTCAGAGCTTCACCATCCACAATAGATTTGAAAGCATATGGAATGGAATAGAAGACGTTGCAATGAAGACCCCTGCTGCCTCACTAATAACACATCACAAGCCACCCTCGCTGCATGTTCTTTAAAGGTGCATCAACATTAAGCTTGAAATACCTCGAAGGAGGAGGAACCCAAAACTGCTGTTTGTCTTCCTTTACCTCCAAAGCCTGAGAGAGCACTATTTGCAGACGCAGACGAATTAGAGAACTCCAAGGCACTTTTAATTGCTTGTTTCACTATCTCCATTGGAAGCAGTCTCTTTCCTTCGAACAACAACATATTCCTTGCTGTCCACAGTTGCCAACAAATATGAGCAGCCAAGCTTGACATTTGTTGCTTTACCTTCTTATCTGCTCCCATTTTACTCCATGTCTCTATGAAACAAGGAAGAGAAATGTTAGTAGCTGGGGGTGCAAAGCCAAGAGGGGATAAGAGCCACTCAAGCCTAACAACATGATAATCCAACAAAACATAGTCTATAGTTTCCTCTTCCTCCCCACACCAAGGGCAACAAGAATGGACATTAATGTTTCTAATTTTCAAGGCTGAAACAGTAGCCAAACCTCCAGACAAAAGCCCTCCATAGAAAAAAACATTGAATTTTGGGTAGAACTTTAATCTTTCATATAACTTTCCAAACTTCCTTTGGAATTTGCATTTGAGCTAGCTCTGTCCCTCTAAGGTTGGTAGTATTCCTATCAGTAATATCACACAACATATGATAGGCTTTTATGTCAATACTTAACTTTGGTTTCTTGATGACAGGAGTGTCTTTGATACATTTTCACCCTGTAAAGGTCTGATCATAATTTAGTCCCCTTTCCCAAACAATAGAATGTGTTTGCCAATTCATATATATGATTTTCAAAATGACTCATTCTTACAGTGTGCTGGAAGTTCTAATGACCAAAGTAATTGATTAGATGCTATTGGGAGTTCTCATGAATGGTGCATTCAGAAATGTATGGTGGGGTGCCTACCAGAAAATAACCAACTTAAACTGGTGACTCGTGGTCTACTAGAATGTTTCAATTATGTGATTCAAAATGGTATCTATATGAGCAATAGCAAAATTATCAGAGCAATAGCAAAATTATCCCACAACATCTCCCACATCCGAAACATCAATGGCCAATTGAGATGGTGGAAGAATTGCTTTGCTTGGCAAAAATTGCTATTGATGTTAGTTTTGAGTCGATCAAGAACGAGGCTGTTCAAAATTGGTTTCTCACGGCTCTTTTTTATATCAATTATCATTCTCAACTACGAGAAATTTTTATTATTTTACATTGTTTGGCATTTATTATTAGTTTTATTTTTATTTAAAATAATAGAAAAACTTCCAAAATTTATAATAGACAAAATGTTTATTATGGATTATGGTGAAAATTTCATTCTCTTCATTTATGCGTAGGTTTACTTAAAATTTTACAGTTAATATGAGGGTAAAATAGTCAATACACATTCTTTTAAAAAAACCATATTTTTTCTCTCTTGTCTCACTTACTCATCTTCATTATCTAATAATTTTTTATTTTGACATACTAAACTTATTTTTCATTCCTTAATTTATTTTGAACAAATAAATTAGATAGTTTAAAAGATGCCATTAATTTTAAGATACTCAGTGACTGGGTTGAAAAATCCATTATTTTCTTTCTATTCCTGAATTTTTATATTCAGTTAAGTGAACAGTTTATAAAATTGGATAAGAGAACCCGATCGGTTTCCAGTTTCGAAAGCGCATCGGCTGACTCAGCTCCAGCTTTTCTGAGTTTGTTTAATTCGTCGGATAAGAGAAAGACATTCTCCAGCCAGACAGGCCTCGTCACGGAACACAGAAGCGAGATGGAGAGGTGTGTGTTTTAATAGCTGTTGTGAAATTAATGTAAAATACTCAAAATCACAATCAGAGCGAACGAACGAACGAACGAGTGAGAGGAGAGGAGAGATGCAGAGCCTGAGAGTGTGCGCGAAGCGAGCAACTTCATCAATTGCTGTGGGAAGAAGTAGCTTCAGTCTTCTTCGTATTACAAGAGAGTATTCTTTGGGAGTTCTGCCAGACGGCTTCGACCGCAACTCCGATGCCTTCCTTCGTAACTCTACAGTCATGGACGACCTCATTTCCCATCTCCATTCTCACATCAATAAGGTTCTTTCATAGGCTCTCTTTAGCTCAGTTTTTGTCTCTGTGTTTGCCGACCGTTCAACAAGAATTGGGTTTCCGTTTGTTTTAGGTTATCTCTGGGGGCGGCGCTGAAGCTTTACGAAGAAACAAGAGTCGGAATAAGCTTCTTCCAAGAGAACGCATTGATCGCTTAATCGATCCTGGCTCCACTTTTCTCGAGCTATCACAGGTTCGAATCAATTCATATGGCCCATGTAGATTTTTTATTCAGATTTTTAAGTTTTGGGGATCAAATGCTATTCCAATCTTTTGACATGTAGTTTTCAGATCACTGCATAACAACTGTATCTAAAATGCATAGTGTTTGTAGTCTTTACACACATACAGAGATTCTTTCTGTAAAATTGTCCCTGATAACAGTATTGTAATTGTACACCTTCTGTATCGCTTATAGAAATTTCTATTTGCCTGGAAGACAGCAATTTATTGAGGATTGGTTCTTAGGTCCGCTCCATCGATTAAACAGATTTGATCAAGATGGAAGATTTGGTTGGATGATATATATGTCGTGCTATGAGCCATGACCTATTCATGTGTATGATTGGCACGTTGCTTCTCCAGATTTTCTGAGAACATGTGCCTTGTTATAGTATATTTATCTTAACATTTCTTCTAGAAGATTTGTGTTCTTGTTTCCTATTTTTGCTAGTCTCTTGTTTCTTAAGTTGGATTAGAAGAATGATGCTTTGAAAACACACCTTTAATTTTTGTTATTTTGGATTTGTCCATTTTTATGCTCGATGTATTTTTATTGCAAGTGCTCTTTCCCCCCCCCCTGTTTTTAAATTGCACATTCTTGATAAAGCTTGCAGGCCATGAACTGTATGAAGAATCCTTACCATCTGGAGGGATAATAACTGGAATAGGAACAGTGCATGGACGGCTTTGCATGTTTGTTGCTAATGACCCCACTGTCAAGGGGGGAACATATTATCCCATCACTGTTAAAAAACACCTCAGAGCACAAGAAATTGCTTCCCAATGCAATTTACCATGTCTCTATCTTGTTGACAGTGGAGGTGCTAACCTTCCAAGACAGGCAGATGTCTTTCCTGACAGGGATAATTTTGGTAGAATTTTCTACAACCAAGCCCAAATGTCTGCACAAGGTATTCCTCAAATTGCACTGGTTTTGGGTTCTTGCACAGCTGGAGGTGCTTATATTCCTGCAATGGCTGATGAAAGTGTAATAGTCAAAGGAAATGGTACTATATTTTTGGCTGGGCCTCCTCTAGTGAAGGTTAGTTCTGGTGCTCTGGGACTCTTCATGTTCCAATTCCTGCTATTTTCTATAACTTCTTTATTTGTGATTTGGATCCTTTCTTTGGAACCGTATCTTTCGATTATAGGGTGTGTCTGAAGGCGCAATTTTGGTAGGCTGCGACAGGAGAGGAGGTTTCAGCAGAGGATTTGGGTGGTGCGAGCATGCATTGCAAGGTATCAGGTGTCTCTGATCATTTTGCTGAAGGTACTGTCCATCTTCCTTTTGCTCTCTCTGGCCTATAGTGGAGGTTTCCTGGTGTTTATTCTCTATACATCCACAATGCATTGACTCATGCTTCAAACTTCCACCTAACTAGTTGGTAATGTATAAATTGGAATAGCATAAATATCTCTATAGTGTACATAAAGGGAACTAGTTTAAATAGCTCTTCTTTACTTTGCTTCCCTGAGTTTTAGATGACTTGAAAATGAAAAGTTCCACTTCCTTCTCTTATCGTGTTCATTAAGCAAGAAAAAGAGCCAATGGTAGTGGTCAAAGGTTACTCACGAATTTACAATAGTGGGAGTGTCCTTACAGTGAGCATGCTGTCCCAGTATTACTGTAGCAATAAGGACAACTAATGCCAAGTAGGAATGTGTATCTATTTCCAAAATCCTCTCCAGCAGGAGAGAAAAAAAAATGGAGGGGGGGGGGGGAAGGGAATGGTAAAAGAAAGAAAAGGAAATCTATGTTTGGTGTAACAGCTGGTCTTCCTTTGTTAAAGGCCTAATCTTCCAGTTATTTTTCCTGATTTTCAAAAAACTTGAATGTTAATCATAAGGGCAAGTAACATATATGTATATTTACATATTGTTTTTGGTGACTCTTGAGAAACAACCCCCACTTGCATGCTTGATTATTTATTGACTCAGTGTCTTGATTGTAGACGAGTTGCATGGACTTTCCATTGGAAGGAATATTGTTAAGAACTTGTACATGGCTGGAAAACAAGGAATCATATCAAATGGTGCCACTGATTTTAAAGATCCAATATATGATGTGAAGGAGCTCCGTTCCATTGCACCAACAGACCTCAGGCAATCTTTTGACATCCGATCAGTAATTGCCCGTATTGTTGATGGAAGTGAATTTGATGAATTCAAGAAGTTGTATGGCACTGTGAGGGCATTTTCAATCACCTGTCTTGCAAATGTTTTTGTTTGTTGTTCCAAAGCATTGTAACTTTTTACATCTTCTGTTCAGACTCTTGTAACAGGTTTTGGAAGAATCTTTGGACAACCTGTCGGAATTATTGGAAACAATGGAATTTTGTTTACAGAGTCTGCTCTAAAAGGGGCCCACTTCATAGAGTTATGTACTCAGCGTAACATTCCTTTGATATTTCTTCAGAATATTACTGGATTTATGGTAAATTCTTCTTCTTTGTCTTCAATCAGCTTCTTATTTATTTTTATGTGTCTCTAACAGTATGTAACAAGATGGGTGCACATCAGAGTGACTCAAATCTGTCATTGAATTTGTGCATTCTGTAAAATACGGCAAACAACTGAGCAGTGGCTTCCCTTTTTGGTGGTGGTCTTCTCATATGATGTTGTGGATTTCACTGAAAATTTTCTTCTTTGAAGTGAGGTTGAAAAACAAATAGTCTGTCTAATGACATATAATAAGGTTTACTTACCTAAGAGCTAAAAGGGGGAAGGAAGGGGATAGAGCTTCGACATGGAGCTGGTTGTTGGCTACTTTTCTTTGTTCAGCTTAGCTTGTTTGCTTGGCAGTCTTGGTCACTTCTAGTTAAGCTCCATGTGACCTTCTTAATAAGTTTCAGATTGTGTTTTTCCAAGTTTCCTGCTATCAAATGATATAATGTTAATTTTATCTTCCATTAGTTTGAATCCAATTGCCTTGTTGTTTCATGTGATGTAAATTTTTGAAGTTTCAGACGCAACATGTTGAAGTTATTTATGTTTTTGTGGACCAAGCTTTTCCTCCTTTGTGTTATGAAAGTAAATTTTAAAAAACAGAAGGGGAGTGGGGGTGGGGAAGGGGGCATTGCCATCAAGTGCTAGGCCATCGCCAGCTCTCTACCTCTCTTATCACTCTCTCCCCCCCCCCCTCTTTGGCAACCTCCATCTCTGTCTCTCTCTTCCCTCTCTTCCTTCTCTCACTCTCTCTCATTCTCTTTCTCCCTTCTCCAACAAGTCTCCATTGTTGTCTCTCTGTCTCTCTCTTCCCTCTCTTATTTCTCCTTTTGCACTTTTTTACTTTGTTGTAAGGCTTGGTGCTGCATGTTGAGCCCTCTCGGTTCTCATGTGTATCTCCCTCCCTCTTCTTTCCTTTGGTAATGAACTTTTTATTCATTCAAAAAAGGTTTTAAAAACAGCATGAGTGTGCAACATGCTTTCTTCTTAATCTCTTTAGCATATAGGCCATTGAGTCAATACTTGCCCCTGAAAGGATCAATCATGTGATGTTGTCGCTGAGTGTATCAGGTTTGTGCTAGAAAAACCATACTCGTAAAGTCAATCCCTGCTTAGGTGGATCCGTATTTTTTGCTACACCATCATCACCCTCGCCTTGTCACATCTACCAGGATGTAACTAGGATTGGTAGATGCAACTAGGATTCGCTACTTGCCTAGTTGCATCCTGGCATGCCATTTCACTTTGCATAAGCATTAGTATCTGTCAATAACTATGCATTTAAGAGTACATGATCCAAGGGTACTGTGGGGTTACGCTTGAGTCCTGTGTAATATTTAGTTTCCGTCTACTTGTAAACCTGTGGGGATGTGGCTGAGTTGTTGTATATTTAATCTTGGAGACAAATCTGCAAGGTTGGCATCCAATGAGTATACCAACCATGGTTTAGCCACCAAGGCTTCCAGAATCACCATAGAACCAAAGGCTCAAATACAGAAGTTTTCTCAGGTAAAATTTTCCATGAGGGTTTATACTTGTACATATATTTATAACCTTTCCTATAACTCTGACTTTGGGACATAGAAACTCTAAAATAGAATGTTACTCCCGATCCCGCAAGGTCCTTCATATTTAGACTAGTAGTATGGGACAATAAGTCTTTTACAATGGAAAACCCAAAAGTACCTTGGTTTACAACCCATAAATCCATTTGGGACCTAAAATTGACTGAACTTGAAAATCTCGAATTACTGGTATTGGTTTGAACCAGTTGAACCAAAGTGCTGGAAAAATCCATTTTTTGTCTTCTGTTTTTTTTCTTTCTGAAAATTTATTTCACTATTTAAGATTCCTAATAAAAATGGTTTTAACTTCCTTCAATTTGGACATTCTACAGCTGAGCTGCCAATACTCCTGTTTCTTAAAAATGATGGCATTTTTATCTAAAAAGTAGGGCGTACTGCAATCTCCAATTAAATCCTCTCTAAACAAATGCTAGTCTTTATTTGTCTGTTGGGTTCTCTTTGAAAAGAGATAACACGTTTTCACTTTTGTCTCATCTATTTGGTTAAATTATCTCCAACTTCCTCTATTTTTTGGGGAGGAAGCACTGTTTATGTTGAAAGCACATTCAAACTGAAATTTTTAGATATGCAGACTGCACATCATTTTTCATTGTTTCAATTCATTCATTGGACAGGTTGGGTCAAGATCTGAGGCAAGCGGGATTGCCAAAGCTGGAGCAAAAATGGTGATGGCAGTTTCCTGTGCAAAGGTTAGACTGAACCTGTTTCTTTATGTCCATTTGGAAATGTTTTGCTTCTCTATAATTAGGTCTCCAAGTCATCCCCTTCACCAAACCTGTTTCCCATGAAATCCTTTAGAGATCTACTGATCTATACAATCAGGGCAGGGACATGTTGTTTAAGCCAATTTTGGGAGGGCGCTAGGGGCTTTTGCACACCAAACAAAACAACTACCTAATCTGGAGGGTTACACCCACACAATTGTGCGAGGCAAGGAAGGTCTTGGGTTTTGACAACCCTCCCCACTGCCATCCTGGTCGCTGTTGTTAGTGTTAGGCATTAGTAGGTCTGGGTCATCGTCTTGTTTTAGGACTCTTTGCTTTAAGCATGGGTACTTTGTTCTAGAATCTTAAGGCACCGTTTGTTTGCTAGAATAAAGGTGGGGTGGGAAAAAGTTTGAAAAAACAAACTTTTTCATGAAATCCCTAAAGTGTGGTTTGTTTGGTTCATGGGGTGGGAAAGCTGGTAGACAAGCTTCCTTAAATTTAAGGAAGCTTGTAGGAAGCTTGTCTGGTGAGGTGGCATGTTAATTTTCCCACCTCATGCCTTTTCAAAATCCCATAAATTAGGTGAGATTTTGTGAAAAAGTGTGAAAAACAACAAAGTGGGACCCACATTTAACACTTTTTCACAAAAGCCCTTCCTTCCCTTTCCTTCTCCCTCACTCCATTACATATGGGGCCCACATGTTTTTTTTCCCACCCCACCTTTGCAAACAAATGCAGCCTAAGAGAATTCTATTTTTCCCATTTTTTTCTTCTTTCCCAGTTTTGAGTGTTCTGTTGTATTGCTTGGGCTTTGTTTTATATATTTGCATGTACTACTCCCCCCTCCCTCCTCCCCCCGCCCCCCAAGGAGTACTCTCCGTATGTAGTATATATACATGATGGAGAGTACTCCTTGGAAGGTACATGATCAGTCATTTGTATTGACTGTTGTATGTTATAAATTTGGGTGTAGGACATCTATGTTTCTAATCTAGTTATTCTGATGTATTTCACGTGCATTCTGATGGCTTGTTCAGGTCCCTAAAATAACAATCATGATTGGTGGAAGCTTTGGTGCTGGTAACTATGGAATGTGTGGGCGTGCGTATAGTCCTAATTTCCTGTTCCTTTGGCCGACTGCCAGGATCTCTGTGATGGGTGGCCCCCAGGTAGCTCTCGTTACTCAGGCCAGAACATTTTTGTATTAATTCTTAAGTGGTGCTAGACCAGCACACTTTCAAAGGTTATTTACATATTTTCAATTTTTTTGGGTTCAATCTGAAGGCTGCTGGTGTCTTGGCTCAAATTGAAAGGAGCAACAAGAAAAGGCAAGGAATTGAGGTAAACTTGTTAAGAACTTAGAAGTTACGATATCTTATATATGACCAAACATTAAGAGGGCAATTCATCTGTATCAGTGGGATCAAGAAGAAGAGGAGAAATTCAAGGCTAGAGTTGTGGAAGCATATGAGAAAGAAGGAAGTCCTTACTACTCCACTGCAAGACTCTGGGATGATGGTATAATTGATCCTGCAGACACACGGAAAGTTCTAGGTCTCTGCCTCTCAGCCTCCATGAAACTTGTCCCTGAAGAGACTAAGTATGGTGTATTCAGAATGTAAGTCCTCGCTCTAGCAGGATATTTTTTCAGTCACAAGCACTACAGTGGATTCACTAGATGGTAAACATGTAACTAGGCAACAAGGCTCTTCCACTCTGTTGGAATATGATCTAATAAGAAGCATGTCTGGTCAATGCAAGAGAACCAAGAATTAATAAAATCATCATCACATATTCTCTCCTTCTACTTCCTGGCATGTTCAACATGATTCGCCACCATCTATTCTAGGATGGATCTTAAGGGTGAGTATCATTGAAATAATGAAATTGAAACCTAAGAAAGAGCTGAGTTGCCAAAAATTACCTCATTACTAAGAAATAATGAATTGAAACCTTCTTGGGTCAATCTGTTTGGAGTGTTTTTTTTTCTCCCCTTAAAAAAAGCACCTTTCTACTTGATGGGTGGAAGATGATTATGAAAATAGAAGGTTTTTTTACATGCATCCCCCAAAATTAGTAAAATTATATATAGATCCAAAACAAACATTGATATCAAAAGACACTTTTACTGTTGTTACTACAGCATTTGAACCCATCAGAATGAAGGTACACAGCCTCTAATGCTTCACCTATTAGATATTTGTATGCATTTTTGAGGTTATCATAGATGCTTTTCATGTGGCTATTGGAAATGTTCGCATGGGGAAGCCAATCTGGTGCAGTTCACATAATCTGGTGGTGCATGAACTGGCAACCCTGGGATTACCAATCCAACAAGCCTATACATTCTCATACACCACCCTTCTGCATAATCTGGCCCCTTCATGTACTGAATTATAAAGCTTCTAATCAGCTCCCACATTGCATTTAAGTACTCGGCAATTCCGTCCAGTATGGAGAAGTAATTCTTGTTTGGTTCCTCTTGCACAATCTGTGTTCACAAGAAAGATAATAAATAGAACAGTTTCGGAAGATCAGAGAGAGTGGAGTAATCAAAATGTATTAAAATTACCTTGCATTCATAGAGGCTATTGTAATAGATGCAGGTGCCAAAGTGCTTAAATAAGAGAGTGGAGTCATCAAAAGGTAACCTGGGAACCATGTCATTACAGTAAACAAGCCTTATATATCTCACACCATACACTTTGAGTTTTTTCTTCATATAATCTCCAAGCTTCTGATCCCCTACTCTAGGCTGTCCAAATGTATACACTGCTTCTAACCTCTCCAATATCCATGTTTCCTCATGTAACGAAAGTATCAATGGGAAGAGAATTGCTAGTGCACCCCCCAAGCTATGTCCAGTGACAATGAATTTTGCTTTCTTGTTCTTTTCCAGCATCTTTCTCAGCAATTCCCTGATAGAATAATAAGCAACAGAGTGGTGGTTGCCCTCTTGTAGTTTGTCCTTTGGCCACCCTAGGTTTCTTTGGAGGCCTAAAGCTTTCATGAAGCCACCATGGACCTTACCCACACCTGGGATCTCATACCAGGAGATATCAACATCAGTAATCCAGTCACTTGCATTGAATGCTTCAGTGCCTCTAAAAGTCACCACAATAATTTCAGGGTTAACCTCTTCATCTTGAAACATAAAAGCCCTTGTTGTTACTTTCTGTTGATAATCTGCATTAATCAACAATGGATGGATGTCAAAAACCTTACTGAAAGGAATCTATGAAGTCGGTTTGAGCTGCGAAAACCGAAATCAAAACTGGGTTGAGGAAACCAGCTTGAAATCAACCCAATATAAACCCAGAAGTAAATCAAACTCAATCGAAACCAAAGCTTTCCTTAGTGGTCTAGTTTTGGATTCATTCTTCCCACACTGAAAAACCAACCGAAGTTGAACAATCTATTGACACACAAAGATTAAACAAATTACAACTGACTGGAATCTAGTGGTGAAGTTAACCATATTTAACTTCTTACCATTCCAAAAATTGTAGAAGCCTAGGAATTTCATCTGCATTAAAACAGACAATGCATGGAACTGGGTTAGCACAGCTTTTTGTGGGTTAAATTCTTTAAAATGATAACAACCATAGCCTGAAAGAACTTAAATTGAAACCTTCCAATGATTTGTCACAACGTTCTGCACAAAGGCTTTATTCTCATAGACTAATTTAGAAGCCATCATAGAGAGTGCCCCATAATATCTGCAGTCTCCATGTTTGATGCTCTTGTCCAAGTCCACTCTTAAATCCAAATTTCCAGCAATTGATGTGTAAGTAGATGATGATTTATCCGGAAGCACAACACTCCCTGTACACCATTAGCCAATATTTCATCATTCAAACGAATTACTAGCTGGTGAAGTTGTTATCCA
Source organism: Hakea prostrata (assembly GCF_041222555.1). Lineage (NCBI taxonomy): Eukaryota > Viridiplantae > Streptophyta > Magnoliopsida > Proteales > Proteaceae > Hakea > Hakea prostrata. The sequence goes on from NC_142603.1 coordinate 13,465,333, forward strand.
TCACTAACTAGTTCCTTTTTTTTCCTGATGAATCTAAGTGGTCAATGTAATGGGAAAAACATCAAATATGAGAAGAAAATGATATGAGACTATAATAATTTCCCAAGACTTGTTCATGAGTACGCAAAAGGAGACGTCATGTTATACTGAAAAGATATACCTACATAAGAAATCCTACCAAGGAACACCAGCAGTGGTTGACCTTTTTGTTATTATGTATCTGGTAGAGCTCATTATATAATTTTTTACACAACTATGAACTATCAAATTAGGTATAAATCATCTCTAGAATAGACTAAAAGTGATAAATATTAATTATATTTCCATGCTTATGGCTGAGAAGGTTAGTTCTTCCTTTTCCGGAAGAGTCAATTTTGATCAAACCAGCCACGATGCTTTGGCCCTTACTGATGCAATCATCATTTGCTTTACTTAAATTTTCTTTAATCTGTTTGCCCAAATTTTTTCCCAACCGGATTAGCTATTATATTTGATGCTTTAGTTTGAAGTTTTTAAAAACCTCAGAAAAATCTTGGAAACCTATTAACAAAGTATGAAGTCATGGTCACAAATGTACAATTGATAGCCACAACCATTTTTTATTTGCACAAATATAGTAATAGAAAATATTTCCGTGGCTTGTATTTTTCCCTTTACTTATATGATGAAACTTTTGGATTCGTGTCTTCTAAGTCTGGTTCTTGCTGAGCAATTCCTGAACCAGTTGGGCTGACTGCTTTAGCTTCACCAACTGGTTCAGTGATGAAGGATGAAGTTAGCTTGTTCAACTGGTTCATTGTTCATCATTGATTGATCTATTTTGAGTTCTTATTAGCATGATTTTGGTGCATAATATTGGGAATATTCTTATTTTGGTCATCATAATATTGAAATATTCACGGTCAACATGGAATTAAATCATTACATTATCAGATTTCGTATTTGTAGATATCAACAATACCAAATGGTTTTGCTCTTAATATGCCTTAAAATGGATTTTTTTGGACTTGGTCAATTATTCTTTGTAAGTATACAATCGACATCATATGATAATGTTCAAAAACCAAAACCTATCATTTGAGATGGGTAACATGATACCGATACCTAGATCCATGTCTATCAATTCTGGGGTTTAGATTCACTTCCGACAAGATCATTCCTTCCATGCAAGGATTAATGGGTTTGAGGTTTTGCTGCTCTGATACCATTAGTACAGAATTTACAAGAAAACTCATTATCATACCAACTAACATCAAACATTTCCGTAAATTGTCTAGAATTGTAGAAGAGTGTACAATAAATCAGTCCTAAACAATAAAAATAGAAAAAGCCAGACTCCGAATCCTCTACCCGCATGAAGAGAAATTTTATTTTTTAACCATCAGACAAATACTGGTTGATGAAGAATAAAGTTTCTTTTTCAACCCATGAGATTGAGAAGCTGTTAAAAGATTCAAGTACTGTAAACAGGGAAGAAACATAACAAAAGAAGCAGACAAACCTGTAATAAAATTGAGAACAAGCTTCGTGAGACCACCATTACAAGAAATAAGGTTCAGCCACTGATCCAACACTGAACCAACCCAAGACATGGGTTTTGCAGATAGGAGGAGAATCTTTTGTAAGAGAAGAGAAACAAAGATGAGCCATTGAAGTTGACGATGATGGGCTTCCTTGATGAGTTCCAGCTTACATTTTACACCTCTTCTTTCCTCTAAGTTTCTGGAAAATAAGACTCGGAAGAGATCAAAGAAGCTTGCTTCTTCTGGCGTCAAGACAAGATAGTTTTCACAGAATTCATCATTCCCAGCCATGGACAGATCGATGGAAAGAAGAAAGAAAGGAAGGTATGCGGAGACAAGATGAAGATGAAGAGGATATGGTGGTTCTAGGTTTGAATTTGGTGTAATCAAAGAAAAAGCAGATTTTATGGGTGAAAGAATACTATCTTATGATCATATGAATCCACATGGACAAATTAGATCATATGCATGGGCATTAATTATATGAAGGAGTTTATTTTTTTATTCATTTAAAAAAAAGAAAAGAAAAAAAAAAAATCAGTTCTGGGTTGTCAAGTACGTGAAGCAATACTGCAATGGATAAAACTGGGCTACAACCTGGGTGTGCAGCATATACTTACTCTGCCAATTATGTGCTTGGATATGAAATCTAATAGGGCATTTTAGAAAATAATAAATTCTAAGAGATATTTGTGAGATAATGGAGAAAGGGAAATTCCAAATCACAACAAATCATTGGAGGGAATTGAAGTATACTTGCAACCCAATTCACACCCTAATTTTCCCCAAACCCAAGAAGGGAATAGAGAATCCATTCTTTAACTTTCCCTACTTTTTACCAGAAAAAGCTCTACCTACCATTTCCCTTATGTGATTTCATGAATCATGTTGAAAATTCCCAGAAAGACAAAGGAAAGCGTGTTATAAGCTTTCTGCATGACCATATATTTTCATGGTGGCAGGATGATACAGTAACATCCATGCTCTTTCTCCTTTAAACAGCATAGCTGTTGCTGCTATAGGTTGGAGTTTTAATGGGTACAGATGAACCCAGTCGACCTTCCTGGCCTTATTGCCAACTAATTCTCCAATGGGAAAGTCCTGTTCCACAAACAATCTTTCTTTATCTTTTCATCAACATTTCTTCCCAGAATGATTCACATTGATTCCACACATCCCAGATTAGAATTATTCTCTCTTCATCTTTACTCTGCCTTCTATGGCTCAAGTTTGCTTCCCCTGCGTCTGGATTTTCCAAAAACTTACAATGACCTCTTTTCTTTTCTTCTTTTCCCAATAAAATACCTCAGAAGGCTCCATGTAGAAGCTTTATTTCCTGGTCGAAACCAACTCTCCTGATCTGGAATTAGTATATCAGAACACGCTTGTACAGAATAACTTTTTTTGGCCGTTCCTGATCTAGTGAGCTATGATCAAGAAGTCCAATTCAGCGTCCTTGGCACCTGCTTAAATCTGAATCATACAATCAGTAACTGATTTTACATTTTGTTACAAAACTTTCTCATCTTTACTGTTTAGATAGTGGTATACATTAAAGGCTTCTTCAGCATGCACTGCAAAATTTTACTTGATCCTGCATTTCTAGTTGCTTTGTACAGAGGGGATAACTTCTTGACCAGCTTCAAAGTTACTCAAGCATGCTGGTTTGGCTGCTCCATAGTAGAAGAATGCCATTATCCTCGACAAATCATCTGCTGTTCGAATTGCTGAATATAAAACCAAGGAAATAAGTAAAACTAGAAAGAAAAAAAAAAATGTAGTATAATAAATCACATGGATTGCTTTAATAGAAAAATACCTTTCTCACGATATAATATCTTCCCAGCTTTAGTGAAGATAATCTCAGGGAAATTAGAGACTTTCAAAGCAGAGACCAGATCAAGTTCAACAACAGCATCAACTGCAACACACTGTTGCACACAACATGACAATGTTACCAAAGACTAAAGTTCAGAGGAGGCAGTGAGAGAACAGATGATGAGAATGGTTCACTAACCCTGGGTGAGGGCAGCCTGGAGTCCCAAAAGATTTGGACTGCTTTCTCCAGTTCATTCTGCACCGTCTCGTTGTCCCGTGGTCTAAGATGCATAAGAACTTTTAGAACAAATACTTAGGTTGTTGATAACTACTGATCCAGTTGAAGTATGATTAACTCTAGCAACTTAAGGTCTGGTGCCCATAGAACATTCAACATGCTTTGAGCCCTGGATTCTGGTGTTAAATGGTCCCATAAAGATCACATGGGACAAAATGCCAGCTCAAACAGATTACTTCAACTTGGATGACTGGGTCAAAAAATTCTAAGGAGTTGCATTTACATCAGATAGGATGAAAAAAAAATCATCTATTCCACTGATTATTTTCTCTAAATGGAACTCTAGCAACTCATGCCAAAAAAAAAGAGAACAATCTACAAAAACAACATCCAGAAACACAAACATCATGGTACATCTGGAAGACATAATGAGGTTCATATCTACCTAAGGCTTAGAAATTCAGGTATCCCTTGGAGAAACCAGAAATCACATTAATGGTTAAGAAACCATATTAGGATGAAGTTCAAAAGATTCAAATCAGCAACTCTAATAGGACTCAAACTTTGATCAAAGGTATATTTAACGGGAAAGAACAAAAGAGTTCGTACCCTGTGCAAAAGGTTCCTGTACCTAGCAATGTCTGGGAGGTCAAATGCATACAGCTAAACCCCAGTTTTCAACAGTTACAAACCAAACCTCAGGTTGATCTAACAGTTCCATTATAGAATCTGAAGGTTCCAACATAGTGCAAGGAATTCTCATTCAAAGTGGGAGAATAAAGAAGGTCGTACCAAGTGCAATCGGCTCTGTGCATAGCAAGGTCTGCAGAGGGGTCAACCATGCACAGCTGTACCCAAGTTTTCAGGAGTTGCATATCAAAATTTCAGGTTGATCCAATGGTCCAAATCATACAATCTGAATTTTCCTACTTAGCACATGAATTGTCAAATCAGAGAATTGATCAGGGATTCAGAAAGTTCAATTGTGAAATTAATTTCAGACTTTCAGCATAATGTAACAGTTCTAGGGATTATCACAAATATGAAATCAGAGAATGAAAAATAGAATTTGAAAACAAGTTGACTGAAGTCAGACTAGGAATAGGGAAAGCCACAAATTTGTCAAAAGTTAGAACTTCAAACCATGGTAAGATACTTTAGAAACAAATTGCTAAGCAGGGAAGCAGAATTGGAAGTTACAGAAGATTTCTAGTTGGAGTAGGAATGCAAGGAACCAGAATGAAAAAAGTTAAGGTTTTTATACTATGAGCAGAACCAGACCCAGAAATTGATAAGAGGAAAAGGTGACAATTGCAAAAATTAAACTTGTAATCAGTGACAGAGAAGACAAGAAATCAGGTCCAGAATACAAATCCAATATGCCAAGTTCAAGAGCTCCAAAACTCCAGAACTCATACTGTTTACTCAAATCAAATCATGCTTAAAATTGATGGGGGTGCATTAATATACAAAGAGTAAAGACCACCAAAAATTTCTAAATAATTCACTAAAGGACTCCTAATCACTGTTTTATACTGACTTAAACTGCATAGAGTTAAAACAGAACTTGTAAAAGCTATTAAATACCATAATCTAATTCCCACACTAATACACTAATTTCCTATACCAAATTTACCCATAGTTTATGGGCTTAATTATGCCCAATACAATGAAACCAAGGAAATTAATGGGCCCAACCTATACTATAAATACCCAAAGCTTAATTCAGTCTGTTGGGTCATCAACCACTCTTTGAGACCTTCTTACTTACATGTAGGCATGCATAGGGATTAATGTTTATTAGAACTGCGATACTGCATCAGGAAACTTGCAAAAATGATTCATCATAGTAACTAACTTCTACAGTGCATCTTTGACCAACAAGGGAGATCAAGTTTCCTAATAATGAATTTAGTCAGCAGGAGAATCATCACAGACAGGTCATGAGAAATTATGGAGAGTTTGGAAAATAATAAATGGAAGACATGGGAACCACGTGAAGGCATTCCTTGAAGCTCTAGATAATCCATGGCTGGAAAACAGACACATGACTGATCTACAAAAAAACATGGCCATTTGTTTTTGTTTTTAATATAAGTATAGAGCTCAAGGCCATATTCTCTAATTGAATAGAACACACAAAAATATGAGGGGTATCTCAGAAGCTTTCTACTTCTAAGGCTTAAAAAACACACCTATTCAAATCTCTCTGACCAAATAATAAATCAAAATTAGAATACATACAAATAAATAATAGTTTTTATTTGATCAAAAAAAAAACGATTTGAAAAGTGGCTGTCTATGATGCTGAAAACATTGATAAAACTCCAAAGTTGAGTTTAATTATTTGAAATTCTTGAACTGCAAAAGTCTCAACCACAATCTCATCCAAATTTTGGAAGAAAGAGGAAAAAAAGAAGAAGAAAGAAAATGCAATTTCTTATAAGAAGGCACACCAAGAAACAATGAAGACTCATCAGTGAATGGCTGTATATTTGCATGGAAAGGGCAAAGAAATGCTAAAAGAACTTCAAATCATACGGACTTTTAGAGAAGCAGAACAAAGGTTCAGTAACTTAGTTCAAATATGGAAAGAATGAATGGAGCATCAGCTGAAGACAAGTGGAAGACAGACCTCTTATACCGATTGTGCACCAGAACGATCAGAGGACTGATGTCCTTGAATACAGTCTCTTCCCATTCCTTAGTGGTGATGTCCTTTATTGGACGAATGTAGTTATCATCTTGCCAAACCAGTTCTTTGTCGCTATCATAGTTCTCATCATCATCTTTCTTGACATTCTGGATTGTGATCTTGTCGAAGAACTGATCTAAGTTGAAGCCCCTCCCATCTGCATCATCTGGCCAGTTAGGGTCTTCCTCATCCACAACTAAAGGATACTCTGCAAGAAGTTTCTCCATTTTCTTTCTCCTTCCTTCTGGGTCTTCCTCCTCTTCAACATCAGGGTTCTCGTCAATAACCTCTCTAATTTTCTTTCTCCATTCCCGTCTTTCTTCTTCATCCATTAGCACTGGTTCATCTTCTTCATCTTGATCACTGAATTTATCTTCCTTACCTTTCCTCCCACCATCAGAGTCAACTTCTACTTCAACTTTAGAAGCTCTCCATCTGCTTTTCCTAAAATTACCTTCCTGGTCAGAAGTCATAAGTTGGCATAAGCCACAACAGAAGTAGCTAACTATATGCAACTCAAATTCACAAGAATCACTCCTTGGAAAATGTAATATGTAAAAAAGAGCAATACCACCAGAGGGAAGTTGGTAAATTTGAGAGAGGAGATAGCAAAATGGTTGAAACTAGAAGAAGAACCAGTAGAACAACACGTCTGAGTGGGTTTGGGGAGAAGAACGGCTCCAGCAAATGCAGAAGCAAAGCCAGAAGCGAACCCATCTTTCGGAGACGTAAGAAAATGCCGTAATCTCAATGAAATTTGCAAGGCCATATTTGTAACCAACGGAAGTGTTAACCTGTCCAAAAAAACTTAAAAATTAGGAAATATAGAACTTGGAAGCTCTCTTCCGATTCAACAACTGAAAAAAAAACCAGAAATCGAAGAAAAGAAACACGTAATATGGTGATTTTTTTTTCTTTTTTTTAACTAATTAGATAATAGATGTTGAACAGAAATTCCAATTAGAAAGAGAGGAGCAGAGCAAACGACACTACCAATCAATTGATATATAAATATTCCAGTAGCGTATTGCAGGTAAAGTTCCACCGCAGATTCTTCGGGAACTCTTCAATTTTCTTCGACTTGTGTCATTTGCGAAACAAAATTCTCGTTTTTTTCTTGTTAAAACCCTACTAAAACCTGAACAAAAAGTGAGGTTGGTGAAGCATGGAGGAGACTGAAATATCAAGAAGCCAGAACCGGATTTTTATTTGCGGCAGCAGCAGCTGGCTGCTGCCGACGATGGAGATTTTGCTACGTCCACAAAATGCAATCGCACGGTGTAGGGTCAAAAGGTGGGGTTTTAACTGTAAATATAACCTTTTGTTTTTACATTGAAGAGTTTTAAAAGTTTACAAATTTACAAAACGAGCTCCTCACTAATCTGACTCTCGGCTTTGACCGCTTTTCTCGTTTTGCCCTATAGCTAATCAACGATTCTCCGGCAGTAAACAGTAACTCTTGATGCAGCTTTACTTTCTATCGATGAGGTGGACCTGGAGCGGCTTGATGTCTTCGGTTCTTAGTTCATTCCCTCACCCGAATCGACTCATTATTTGAGGCCCTATTATTTTCAGTCGGTCTTCAAGAAGAACGCAGAACATTTACAGCAGCAGAAGTAGATGTTACGGGACTTGCGGCAATAGGAAATTCGTCGTGAATGCCTTTGAATTTCGGGTCTATTTGATTCTTCCTTGTTCATCTCAGTTTTCTTGCATATTCAAAGAAAATCTGTTGTTATTTCCTCGTTTTATATTGAATAGAAAAGTGAAAACCCTTTGTTGGTTTAGTTACAGATGTGAGATGAAAGTGAGTTCATTAATGTCAGTTATTCTTCTGATGCAAGTCTTTCATAACCTAGATACAAATCTACATTTTTTCTGTCTCTTGGAGAATCTTCACTTAACATGAAAATTTTGGCTTCCTTGCTTTCAACGTTTTCAGTTACCTGCCCTAGGAGTGATAGCTCAGACAAAGTTCCTCATGGATAACTTTCCTAAACAGCCACTTCCTCATTATCCAAGTGACAGAGCTCGCTGACGACATCTTCATCAGAAACACCGTTAACTATGTTGTCGTTGACAGAACTTCGATCTGGAACTTCTTCAATACCTTCGCTAAGGTTTGCAAACGAGTAAATAAAATCTCAAGGCCACCAGATTTCCACTAGAGAATCGTTGATTCCTGAATAATCGAAGCCAAGACTTGCTAATCTCCAGCTAGGGCGAAATGAGGCAAGGGATCAGAGTCGGATTGAGTGAGGGGCTCGTTTTGTAAATTTGTAAACTTTTAAAACTCTTCAATGTAAAAACAAAATGTTATATTTACAGTTAAAACCCCACCTTTTGATCCTACACCGTTCGATTGCCCTTTATAGACGTGGCAAAATCTCCATCGTCGGCAGCAGCCAGCAGCTGCTGCCGCAAATAAAAATCCGCCAGAACCGGTGCATCTATGGTTTTGCCTTATAGCACGAGTTGAATGGGACAACTCGGATAGGTCTCGTCCGATTCGAAACCATGACCACGTCAGCATGTTTGAATAGATCACAATACTAACCACGTAGGATCCTGTTCGACTTCATTTCTAAAAGATTTTTTTTTCCCGGTACAGACGAGATTTTATATATAGGAAAATTGAGGATAGAGATATTACATATGCCGCCGGTAAGGGTTGAACCCATTACCTCTCCATTGAGAAGTCAGGTTCCTAATCATTTTACTACCTCTCCATCGAGTCAGAAAGATAAGACTTCCAATGGATGTGATGGAAAATTATGGAGACACGAACTTAAGATTTCACGATCCACAATATAATCATAAATCATAGAAGATGCTAAATCTACTTAAAGGATCTCCTTCAATTATTGTGGGGATCTTGAGAAAAAACCAAGAGTGTCTCGTGAGTAAGCTCTACCATCCAATCCACAATTTTATTCGCCTCTCACTACTTCCATAGTCTCAACTTTTGTAACTCAATAAAAAAATTTTAAAAAAAAAAAAACCCCTTGTATTACATAAAAATAAAAGTTAAAGATTATCCCCCGTGAATTGGCATCGATATACTAATATTTTTTGGTCAAACATATATACTAATATATTGCATATTCTATATGTTTATTTATTATTATTATTTTTTGTTGGATAAAACTGTATATGTTTATTTTTTACTTAGTTGTGATAGAGTGCGGATCACCTTTCCATCGAGGGGAGCATATGCTCGTTTTCTCACCACAAAATTCGTGGAGTCTACATTTAATAATAATAATAATAAAATTTTTAAAAAATAGGACTGTTAGAATGCCCCTTATGGGCCCAACTCCATTTTATACTTAGAGAAGCATCAGCGAAGTACAAATTATTCACCCAACGGAAACGTGATCCAAACTCATAGCAGGGGTCATGAGTTACTAATTTATGGACATTATTGTTCATTTGCCAAATTTTTAAGCAAAGAGTAAATAGTTTCATTTAAAAAAGAAAAAGCTCGTTAAGACAATTAACTCACATTTATCACATTTTTCACGTCCTTCCACTACATCTAAAAAATGAAAATTTTCCTAGTTAGATTTAAAAAAAAATATTTACTCAATAAGATCTTTTTAAAAATGTTTTTCTCAATAAGATACTAAGATCTTCCACCTCCATCACTTTCCTCATCTCCTCCTTGTTTTTGGGCTTTGGGGGAAGATGGAGAGCAAGCGATTGCAAGCTTCACTTCTTGTTCTATTTCTTGTCCCTTGGGAATTCTCACTCATGTCTTAAACAACTTGAAAGAAGTTTTAAATTCTCCGAGGAAGGAATTACCTTCCTTTCGATTGCTTGTAATGTGAAACTGGTAACCGGAATTCCAACTGGAAGTAAGAAGTGGAAGTAAGAAGAGAAAGTGTGTAGATCCCTCATTTTTGTCACCTTGGAGGAGTTACATGGCGATAACAAATGAGTCCCATGCTATGACACAAATAAAATGTATAATTCCATAATTATTTCAGTTCCACAATATTATATGCAATCATTCATTTCCAAGCTCATATAAACAAAAACTCTTACTTACATGACACTACCTGAGTTGATCAGTTCCCTAGGATTCTCAGTCAAGTGAAAAATCCAAGCAAATGTAGAGAGAAGAAAGCAAAAACAGTTATGGGCGAGGAAGCTGACAGCAACCACATGATAGAAGGAAAAGCTCGATGGAGCACCTATTCGATCCATGGTTACCTGTATAGGGATACAGTTGCAATTGCTGACATGGATTTTGCCATGCTGATCCACTTCATTTGATCCAAATCATCTTTGGTATTAGATCCATCCTGTGAAAATCCCAGACCAAAGGGATTTATATGGTAAACCTTCATGATTGAAATTGGAGTTGCAGAAGACAGCGTGCAAAGGCTCTCGATGATCCACTAACCACCTTCCTCAAATGAAATATGTTAGTTCGTTCTTTCCATCATTACTCTGAAGATCACCCTTGCACAATTTTCATTAGATATCGAAGAGAAATATGTAGTCAAGCTGGAAGGAGCCAGTTAAAGAAACCAGAATCAGTTTCTCCCTTCAATCTCTGAGATGAGTACTCTGATAAGATGTTCCATAGTTCTCCAGTTGTCCATTTGTGCGACAGTATCCACTGACTCACCTGCAAGACGTTGAGGAAACCCAAGGTTACTGCAAAGAGAAATGTCTTGAACTGGCACCCCTTGTGGGTTTGCCTAGTCAGAACCAACTTCTGATTACCAAAACAATATACAGGACTACAGGACCAGGGAACATGTGCAAACCAGATGTCAAAACCAACTCCTGATCACCTAGAGAATATACAGGATTACAGGATTATAGGATTGGGGATCAAGTGCAACCCAGATCAATGATCAAGATGTGGCAAGGATTGCAGGATAACATGCCTAATACTCTTTTCCCATTGTCAACACAGCAACAACACCACCAACACCAACAAAAATGTAAAAAGAAAAAGATTCAACATTGGAAGAGAATACCTGTTCTATATTCCGCAAAGCCTTTACTCCAAACGTACAATACAAAATGGAAGGTCTTAATGCCTGTAAACATGCATTCCCAGATTGAAATTTAGGTTTGAGAGCACAAATGAAACAAGCTAAGAAAAGAACAACCATTCTGGATTTACTTCCATTAATTTCTTTTTTCAAGTTATGTTATACATTTTACCCTGCAGCCTCCCCTTTAATCACATTTTCTACTCAAATGTATAAAAACTCACCACACTACATTTTGCAAACAAAGCCATGGTTCAACACCTAACGTGGACTGTCAACTGGAGGCTCAACATCATGAGAAACCTTATACACTCATTATAGAGCAGGAAAAGACGATAGTAAGTTCTAGAGGAATATAGCAATCAGCTTGGTGACAACGAAATCTATTCATTCAGGTACTGTTTGTTTGAAGTGGGGTGGGAAAAAAGTCATGGAAAAAAGTAAACTTGTCCACAAAATTCCAAAATCTGGATTGTTTGGTTCAATGGGGTGAGACAGTGAGTAGACAAGCTTCTTTAAAAGTCCCACTTTGTGGACAAGGGAGGGAAATGATAAAAGTGGAACCCAACTTTTCAACTTTTCCACAAAACCCTTTCCTTTCCTATCTTGTTCCTACTCCACTACCATTAGGTCTCACTTGTTTATTTTTCCAACCCCCTTTTATCTTGCAAACAAACAAAACCTTAGTGATATGGCTTTTATCCCCATAACTTTTATTTTCTATTGTCCACCAAGAATTTGACGTTTTTCTTCTCCTTGCTTTATATTTGGAGGGGAGAGGAGTAGAAAAGTTACCTGTGAAGCTGCAAGCCACTGAATTATGGTCTTAAGTTCGGGGTCTCCCCCAAATGCACCACATCCCCAATTTCCTGTTACAATACCGACATCATCTTGCAGGTCTTTAGCCTGTCTACTCTGCTCGATATGAGATTTATTGCTCAATTCAGCTATAGATACTCCATAATTTAGTCCCTCTGGAGAGGCAAGAAGTTTGTCCATCTAGAAAAAGCACAACCTGGGTAAGATATTGTGTAATCCATGTACTAGCTATACATCATGCTAAGTCATCAATCAACTAATGCAATAATTACATGACAAATTCAAAACATGAGAACAATTTTCTCAATGTTCTTGCCTGCACATTCCCAGCCTTGTCATTGTGGCTTTCAAGTTTCTGAGCAGTCTTAACCCCACAAAATGCTTCCACTTGAGATGTTTTCAGGTACAAATGCTGCTTTGATTGATCAAAAAATCCACAGAATGCCTTATTAATCTCCCTGGTGCAACCAACATTTGGATTGATGCTAGTTAATGAAAGAAAAATAGCAGCAAATTTCTTGAAATGAACTATGAATAACCATAATCATACGACAAAAGCAACAAATCAGTCTTATCCCAACAAATTGGGTCAAGGAACCCCAACATGGCTTTCTCACAAAAGGAACTCTGAATAATTAATGTATCTCTTCTCAATCTCTTTCATTTGATATACAGACTTGCAGATTCATATATTATTGTCAAGGTCAAAACCTTCAACATACCGAAGGAGGCCTTCAGGTCTATACTGTCTCATTCCTGGCCCAGGTAAAGCATCAATTGCAACAATCCTTGTTTTCCGCCTGCCCATGAAATCGACTGGTTTTTCATCCACATAGTTACCCGCAAAACGGAAAGAAGAGGCATACCTGTACCACATCAAATAGAATTATACGGAAAACAATTAACAATGAAGAACCAAGAATGATTGTACATTTGATTGAAGTAGGAAACAATGACATTTGCACAAATTAGCAACTGCAGAAATATCATGTCCTTCTAGTACACTAATCCCATACTACAATAGCTAGTAAAATTTATCAGGAAAAGGTAAGTAATTATGTTCCTATAAAAAAATGTCTGCAATTTTGGTCAAAATGACTGGATTCACTAATTTATTAGTTTCTACAAAGATCAAAATGTAAGCAGGTGCCATAGCCTTACCAATTTTTGTCCAAAACAAAATTCCAAGGAAAACCAGACTCAAAGAATGCCTAAACCCACCAAAACATAACACAGGAACCTGGTAGAATTTGTACCAGATTTCAGCGAGATTTCAGCCAAATCTCGATATCTTGGTTTTCTCCACTCCACCAAGATACTGAGACCAAACGAGATCTAAAAACTATGATTAATATTACTCAAGTCTTATTTGGACATCTTCACAACTTAGCTGCCACCGTCTAGCTCACTCCTCATCACCACCTTTCCCATTCATCACCTGTTTACTATTCACAATAAGATATTAAATCAAGAGAGATCTTACTGAAATAAAATTTTAATTAAATTAACATGCATATAACACATTTCAAATATCATTTAAATATCATAAGACGATTCAAGAGACAACAAAATAACGATGAATCTAGTGCCAAAGGCTTCCGCAAAAGCAAAGTCCCGGGGGCAATTTTCCAACGCAGTTTTACCCTAGCAATTTTTGCTGAGAGGCTATTTCAACGCCTTGACCTTAGGCTACAACTGTGGTCCATCGACCACTGCACCAAGGCCCAATAAAATATCAACAAGTACTCCAAATCAAAATTAAAATACCAAAATAGAAATTTGGGGCACTACAGATGTAACTGACAGAAATAGGGTAAATTCTTGATGGTTTTTGTTTGAATTCACTGATTGGATAAGAAGTGATACTAAAACATAATGTCCAAAACTTCAGTTTAAGGTGCACTCACCCAGTATAATTCGAAAACCTTTCAGCACCAAAAATTTTGATAGCTTCATTATCAGCCATGCGAGGTAAGAAAAGCATCCCCACAATTAATTCAGGATTGATCATGAAACGGATCTCTTCCTACACAAGAAAGTAGCCACAACAGCATTAGAGTAATATAACAAAGTTCCACAAATTAAGACAATGTCCTACATTGACTTGTCAGACAAGGATTGTTGAGAAAAGAAGAAAAAAATGATAGAGGTACAGGAGAAGAAGAAGCAAAATAGATCCCCTAGGAATTCAACAAAGAGGAGATGAGATGTAGGAGGAAAAATTGTCATCATTTTGACATTTGTATTGAACACCACCAAATGCATCAGCAAAGGGTGATGATATAAATTAGAGGTGGCAAATGACAAGAAGAAAGCCAAAGATGACCTGGGTTTAAGTGGTTATAATGGAGGTAGTGCTTACTTGAATGCTGTTGAGTAGAAAATTGGAAGAATTCTGATCAATTCTATGTATTTATATGTGATAAAATGGCACTCTAGCTTCTTACAATGCTTTAGCAGTAAACGGCACAAGATTTTCACTTATTAATGGACAAGTAATAAATTGCAATTTCCAAATATAGGGTAAGCAATACTTCCTACCCAGAATAAGGGAGGAAACAGAAGAAAAAGAACAAAGGAGAATCAGAAGAAAAAGAACAAAGGAGAAAACTTTGGCCGTTTGTAGGAAGAAATAACAACCAACATAAGTGTAAATACAGTCTAGTGAAGAGAAATAAAATGGCAGAACAAAAGAAATAGTCTCTAGTTAGTAACCAAAATTTTTAACTTACCCTGTCAGTTGGGATTAAAATCCTCGGCGGCGCTCATCTGAGCAGCCTCTCCGGATGAGCGCCACGTGTCATTTTTAAATATCCTGTTCGTTGGTTGATTACCATTGTATTTCTCTATAAACCGTGTAAAGTGAACCCCGTTCTAAGTCTAACCAGCTTAAACAACCAAACATTTGACCCATCCTTGACTCACTTTAAGAAATAATAATAAAAAAAAAACCTATATCGAATGAGTCTTAAGCTCTTGTCTATTGTCTTCACACAATGTTGCAATTGCTGGCCAGAGTCAACCAAGAGTCCAGTGACTGAATGCAATGAGAAGTGAGTGCGAATAAAAAGATGCTCTGTTACCTTCTCAAAGACATAAATCCTTTCTTTCCCATTGCAATACACTTAATAAATTCCGATTTTACTCCCTTTCCATTAATGGACTAAGGGAACAGATGCTGCATCAAATTGGTTTCCATGAAATTCAAACCTATTAAATTAAGAATTCAGACTAGAGGCACCATCCAACCCAAAATCTACGTAGTAGCAACTGTTTCTCCTTTATTGGAGGAAGATTTTGATCCGGTTGTATTTGGTGAATCCTTTCTGATGCAACTGCACACTTCTCTTTTCTCTCATATTTGTTCATTTTCTGCTGCCGACACTCAAACCGCAGAACGCGCTATCACCTCTGCAAATTTCGTGTCACCCACTTCTCAAGTCACAATTTTATTAAATGGGTTTATCTTTGAGTAACAGGGAATCAAGATTAAACACCAAAAATTAATTTCTGTCGCATTTAGTGTCTCCGTCGACTCTGGCCGGCAACTGCAATGTCATGATTTGGGTTCCCTTCGCAGGAGTCTTCATTGCTTCTATTCATTCCAATTTGAATTTTTTTAATTATTTCTTTTAAGTGAGTCCAATCAACCAACGAACAGGATATTTAAAAATGACACATGGTGCTCATCCGTGGCGGCCGCTGGGTGGCCACTCGGATGAGTGCCGCCAAGGATTTTAACCCGTCAGTTGAGGGCTTATATGCATGTCTCTTAACTGCATGGTAAAGATGAGGCTTGGCAATCAGGCATTAGGGTGTCTAGGCTAGGTCAACCTTGGCATGCATGAATTAAGCACTTAGGAACCAAATTGAGTTTGCCAAACCCCTAGTAAAAAACATCTGAATTGTATGTTACATAATAGAGATGCCTTTTACTTTCTCATCGTTAGATTTAATTCATGCACCCTACATTTATTTTTTGCATTTGTGGGAAACTTGTTATGTTAATCTTTTTATCTATTTGCTAGATCAAGCATAGACATGCAACTTAGGCCTTTTAACTACTCCAGTATAGAGGGATCTTTGGTTCAAAATGAAGAATTCGAAGAAAGCTAGGGTAGGCCTAATGAATTCTAGGAGACGTAATGAGGAGAGACATGCATAACTTAGGACTAGTAACAAATGTGGCTTTGAATAGAGCCATTTTGAGGAAAAGGATCAATGTAGCCAACCAATTAGGATAAAGATTAGTTGGGTTGAGACTGAATGATACAAACCTAAATTGGATTTATGATGCATTTAATATCTTCTTTAAGGAGAACAATAGAGTTATTAGAATGGGGGAAATTTTGCACAGGTCAATACATGAGCTTTTAGAGATCCCTTTTGACAAATCGTTTTCTCTCTTCTCTATCTTTCGGGTTAATGCTTAGTCCCTTCCCCCAGATAGATCTACCCAATTAATCTTTTTTCCCCCCTTCACATTTCATTTTCTATCATATACTCCTCCTTCTCACACTGCGGACTGCAGGAATAACATGCAGCAGTGTTTTCAGATCCTGGTATGTCATAGGAAGTGATGTTGGCCTCCACACCTATCCCAAGAAGGTCCCCAAGGCCTGAAAGAGGGCCTAGGATTGCTGCCCAGCCCATGGCACTGCCAAGTGGCATGGAAGCATGGTTCGACAGCAGGCGCATTTTTTTCATTTTGACCAGTCCAACTCGAGTCCAGATGGGTCTAGTTACACTCAGAATTTTATTAAGAGTCTAATTCTGTTTTTTGTTTGCTATTTGAATCAGTCCATATTATGTTAAGTAGAAGTCCTTTTCAGATTTTGTTTTGAAGTCAAGCCTAGTTGAAGTTTTTTTCAATAAAGGCTATAAATACACAGCCTAATGCTTGTAACAAGTCAGTTTTGATGAATAAAATTATTGAAGAGGAGTTGCAGCAAGAGAGAAAGGTGCAGGGCATTAGGGTTTCTCAAGTGCAGGAATTCCTGTGGCAGCTCTGTTCTTTACATTCTTCCAGTCAATCTTCTTCATCCACAACTGGTAAGCCATCATTCCCCAAGCTTTCCCTCCTCTTTTCCCCTCCATCGCACTTATCCAAATTCCCGGCCCTACCCTTCTCCTCCCCCACCAAAGAAAACCCTAAATCCATATCCATGAATCCCCACATCATAAAGCCCTCCCCTTCTGGAATTACCATCCTCCTCTCCATCTAGCACTCGACCCCCAACCTCAGTCCTAGTTACCACCTAGAAACCCCAGAATTTAGAACCCTAACAAACTGTGTTTTTCAAGAATAAAATGGTTGGGAAAGACAAACAGGTGGGACCCACCAGTAGCAGCGTGGGGTACAAGAATGGAAAGGAAAGAGTTTTGTGGAAAAGTTGAAAATGTAGGTCCCATGATAAATAAAATAATGTTTCTTTTTCATTCCCCTCCTTTCACACGAAGTCCCACCTAATAGTGTAGGACTTCAAAAAGAGATGGGGTGGGAAAAGTGCATTGCCACATCAAAAGACAACTCACTTAAATCATGGAGGATTGTCTCCCCATTGTCCCACCCCATACTAAACAAACAAATTCAAGTTTTGGTATTTAGTGGAAAAGCTTGCTTTTTTCCCACCCTTTTCTCTGACCCCACTTTATTCCATCAAACAAACGGTCTATAAATTTCCAAAAGCTTAGCACCTCTAGAATTTGAATCTAAAACCAAAACAGGAAGGTTTAGGTTTGTGTTTCAACAACCCTAAGCCTATAAACCCTAACCAAACCTATTACAACCCCCCTACAAACCCTAAAACCCCTAAACAGCTCACAATCCCCTAGCTGCAGGGTTTTGTAAACCCTAATTTGCTTGTTATTAATCAAGGATCTTTGGTTATTGACCCTTAGCCCAGTAAGGCTAAATCAGGAAGTGGGACTATATTGCAGCCAATCAAACCACTGATTCCTAATCTATGATTAGGATAGGCAAGCTACACAAATGTTCCACAAACATAATCCTTTTCAAAGGAGACAAAAATAAATAAATAAATAAAGGATTCATATAAATATTGCAACATCTTTATCCAGGTTGGTCTTGATAGAGCTAACCACTCCCCTGCAGCCCTCCTAAAGGTGGACCTCCACAAAACCTTTGACTCACGCCATTGGGATTTCATCAGTGAGGTCCTCTTGGCCATGGGTTTTTCTGCCTCCTTTGTCCATTGGGTGGAAGTTTGCATTTTCACCCCCCACTTCTCCATCATCACCAATGGCTCCCACGCGAGATATTTCCTTCTCGTGTTGGTACCCGCCAAGGCTGCCCCTTCTCCCCTACCTCTTCTCGCTTGCCCTGGAGGTGCTTTCTCGTATCCTTCAATCCAAGACTGACCAGCTTCTCATCTCCCCTCTCCCCAAGCTCAAATCTTTTAACCTTACCTAGCTTGCCTTTGCGGATGACTATGATCTTCTCCAAGGCCTCCCATGCCTCTATCTCCTCTATTCTCTTTGCTCTTACTCTCTTTGAGTCCCTCTCAGGTCTTGGTGTCAATCTTAACAAGTCTACCCTCTTTCTCTTCGGTGTTTTGGACCAGGTCCATGCCTCCTCCTCTAGCTTACAGGTTACTCCCTTGGTTCCTTTCCGGTGACCTACCTTAGTCTCCCCCTCATCCCTGGTAGGCTCGCCAAACACCATTGTGCTCCAATGCAAGATAAGATCTGAAAGGTAAACTTATCTCCCTTTGCCACCCTAGTCTCACACATGTCTGGACCTCCCTCCCCACCTTTTGGACATTCCTTGTGATCTTACCATTTGGAGGACTCCCTCATGCCCATGTCAAAAGAGTTTACTCCTCCTCGACTTCTTTTGGCCTAAAACCTCCTCAAGTCCCCCATCCCTATGTCCCACCCACATCCCTGGCTCCTCTTCAGTTTGCCGTTCAAAGGGCATCATTTACTCTTTGTGCCTCCCTCCTTGATAAACCCGATCCCCAGAGAGCCCTCTCCACCTTCACTCTTGGCCTGGTCCCCCCTTTGCCACCCGTCTCTCCTGCTCCCCCCTTTGGCACCTTGTGATCGCCCCCCCCCCCCCCCCCCCCCCCCCCCCCCCCCCCCCCCCCCCCCCCCCCCCCCCCCCCCCCCCCCCCGCCCCCCGCCGGCTCTGGGGGTGGGGTGCGGGGGGCCCCTCCCGCCCCCCCCCTCCCCCCCCGGGGGGCCCTCCCCTTGCCTCCCCACCCAAGCCTTCCTCATAGCCACCATATCCCTGCCAACCCCAGTTGTATTCTTTGATGGAATGGTTCAAAGGACATTGGTTATATCTTATTCACTTGCCCCTTTGGGCGAAATCCTTAGCCTTCATTTGGCTTCGCTCAGACGCTCCTAGGGCTTTGTTCGAGATTGGTCTTGGATCTTGAGGAATTTCTTAGGCTCCTCCATTTGTGACCGGGTCGGGAAGTTGGTCCTTGGTGCTACCATTCATCACTTGTGGTGGGAGGCTCGAGTGCAATCTTTGGAGATTTGACTCCAAAATCTCGCTCCTTAGACATGATTTGAAAAACCATTTACTTTGATGTCTTAACTAGGCTTAAGCTCCTTCCTTACCCCCCCCCCCCCAAATTGTAGACACCCCAAGGATCAGGCTCATTGTTCTCCTGGGGTCTAGGCTCTCCCCTCAACCTCCTCTTTCGAAGGCCGGTTATCCTCCCCCCACCCTTTCTTCTCATTTTCTTGTACATTCTTTTCTCCCTTTGGGGGCTCTCAACATAGTTTTTATTCATACCCAAAAAAAAAAAAAAAACTATATCTAGGTTATTTTCCAAGTCAATCCTTGTTCCAAACCTGGATTCCAAGTTTGCATAAGGAGTGACAATAAGTAAAATAAGAAAGCCATTGAAATTCATGCTACAGTATATCCATATTTTAACAATTTAATTTTCCAACGAGTCCAACGACAAGACATTTTTATTTCAGGCTTTCAAGCATAAAAACCTGTACACAACCCCTTCGAAGAGCTCCGCCTCCAATACATTTGTTGGCAAAATCAACTTCAAGAGACTCACATAATTGATCTTCAATTAGTCCCGATTGTGAAACCTGAAAAGAGCACAAACCAGAAGCCACTAGACAATGATCGAAAAATAATTCTCCATAAACATAAAACATATGAATAATAGTGAGTATTATAGAACTTTTTCCCCTATATCTTTTTTTTACCTCAAAATTGCAGAGGGGAACGACAGAGTTGCTCCAGAAGTCAATGTTGGGGTAAGAAACAAAATTAGGAACACATTCCCTAGGAAGAAGCTTCCGCTCAAACGAGACATAGCCTGTTGGCATGCATGAACTAATCCTCTCAAAATAGTGTACTAAGCACTTTATCTTATGTTCTTGATTCTCACGGTACTTGGAATAAATGTTCCTGAAGTCAAAAAAGAACTCATGAATTACTTAGTGTGGTTCACGATACACATGCACATAATAAAAATGGTGAACGGCAGATCTTAGCACAAAGGCTAACTTAAACACAAGGGGATGAATCAAGAAAGAAAAAGGCAGCTAAGGAATCACAACATTCAGAATTTCACAAGCTAAGGCAGAGTATTACTCTTGAGATCACAACATAATATTGGTAGAATAGAACCCATTAAAATGTTTGGAAATACAACTTATCTTGAAGGTTTCAATAGCAATGGAATATAACATTAATCATAACAACAACAACCTTGTCTCAACTAAATGGGGTCAGCTACATGGATTCTTGCCTTCCAATCAGCTGTTTGAGGCCATACTAGATACAAGGCCTAAGCTATGCTATCCTTTCTCACCACTCCTCCCCAGTCTGTCTCTAGTTCTTCTAATTCCTTCAATCTACATCAAATTGCTTCTCTGTACAAGGGCATTTATAGGCCTCCATTGAATGTAGCCATGCCACCTCAAACAACTTTCTTGTAGCTTATCATTTATTGGAGCTACCCTAGACTAGTCCTAGTATGATCATTCCTTATCTTATCCTCATTTTTGCCACTCATCCATCTTAGCATCCTCATTTCTGCTACATTGAGTTTATTTATATGATGCTTCTTAACAGCCCAACACTTTGCACCATATATCCCTTTTAAGAAAAGGCTGTTCCCAATAGGGTCTAGAGATGGTCAAGTATAACGCATCCTTACCCCTATTTCCAGTACTTGAATGTGACCAATTATTCAGCAAGTGAGCACTTAACCAACATGCCAAGCACGACATGCATCCCTTATGATATATATTAAAAAAAAGAAGAAGCCCCTTCCACATGTATTATTTGAACTGTAATAACCTTCAGAACTCCTGTTTCTCACTGTTCATTTATATAAAGAAAACCAATTCTCTAGAGCAGAAACTCTGCAAAAGGATAAGGAAGGTATAGTCATTCAAGCTTCAAGAACTGTCTTTTTTTTGGTTTCCTTTTTTTTTTTGGCTTTTTTTTTTGGTTTTTGAATTGTTCCATTCTTTCATCTATCAGGTTTACTTGGCCAATATTTCCTACTTCACAAGTGATAAGAATTCAACTAAAGCAGTATAACTGGTCCCAAAAATACACAACAACAACAACAACAACAACAACAAGGGCAACAAAGTAAGCCTTGGATCGGCCAGAATTTTAACAACCCCAGTGAAGGGGTTGGTGGTCTTCCTGGATATATGCAATGTCAGAAACAGTAAAAGTGAAATAACTTACAATAATTTAAAAAAAAAGAAGATGAATGAAGGTGCAATGTGTGGTGGGGAAAAAGCGAACTACCAAAACTGTAGAAGAGCTCCTACTTACTAGTTAACAGTATAACTCCAAAAATACACAACAACAACAATAACAATACCTTGTCCCAAATGAATGGGGTTGGCTATAAAGCCAAAAAGAAAATTACAAAAGCTGTTTTATAGACTTGGATCTTCCGACGGTAAATGTTTTATAGTTGGTTCCTGTTCATAGTCCCTGATGCCTCAAGCTTAAAGAACAAGTTACTTTTGCTTAAGGCAACATGCTACGCTACTTGCAGTTAATTGTACAATAACTAAAACTTAATCACTCAAGTAACCAGGACACTTTAAACAAATCGTAAAAATAACCCTGAACCAAATTAAAAAAATATCCTTACACTTAATAAAAAGCCCAAAGGTGTTCTAAGAACAAAACAGCAAAAATACACTTGTCTTTGAAGCAATAGCCCCATGCCTATTCTTTGACAAGGAGCAATGGACAAGTCCTCTAAAAGGACCCAAGTGGGACCCACTTACAAAGCATTTTTTGGCTGGTCATGTTCTGCATCAAGTTATTGTGTTTAGATCCCAGAAACATTACTGAATTGGACAACTAATAGCCCCAGTCTGGTTAAAAAAGATCTTCTCTCATTTGAGGAGCTCAAAATGCAGCCACCTAACAAGGTAGCAAGCAACTAGAGTCCTCTTAAAACAGAACCAAATTGAATTATATTTGAACAGCACCATAGGCCTTATTTGGAAGAGTTGGGGGGTCTATTTGAGATGTCGTTTTAAGGGAAGGATTGATATGGATAGGAGAAAGAGTGATTTGAATTTTAGCTCCAAAAGAGGGTTCAGAAGGAGCTGATATTTAAAGTAAATCAATGGAAGATGCAGGGGCTGAGTCCCCTGCAGGAGGCACTAAACTGAACAGGCATTGACCGCAAAATCTGCAGTTGCAGGTTTCCTGGTTTGGCAAGATTTAATGGCTTTTGCAGGTGCTGTAATGGCATAAAACTTCAACCTGAATTAAAACAATCCAAGGGAAATGGATGTCAATGAGTTTCAGACACTTATGAGGGAAAACTAGGGTTTTAAAACACAGCATATTGGAAAAGATGAATTGCACTTTTAATGATGGATTTGGTTGCAAATCTGAAAATAAAAAAGGCAAAAATACACGCGGAGGAGGGGGAAGGTTCCCGACCTGGAAAATTGCCAGCCTATGCAAGTCCTCTAAGGCTCACCTGCTTCTCAAAGTAGTTGATTCACTGCCTAGCAGCATAGTAGAGGGTCCCAGACCTAAGATAAATGAGTCCAACTTCAAGGTGTCAACCTTCTCATAGAGAATGTACCACATGCAGACTTTCAGCTTTTCAAATAAATCTTTTGGTGATCAATGCTAGGCTGTTTTCTATCTAAGAGAAAAAGGTCTTCTTCAGGATCAGTTCCACCTCACTCTAAGCCTTTGTCTCATTTGGTTTCCCAACATAGTCTTTTACTAATCAAATCATCATAATCAACCAACAGTGTAGATGACTAAGGTTATATATGGATCAAGACAAACAAATTCCTTTTAGATTTGATTTAGCAGGTGAAGAAAATAAGAAAATATAGAAAACTATGCCCTGTGAATCACAGTTAAATGAGCAAGCTATACATTAACCTAGGTAATGGATCTACTCACTCGTTACTCAGATGAACTAAAGAATATGAATTAGGCTCATTCAACCAAATGCTTGCAATTTTGTCACAAAAGCACCTCATTTTTCACATTTTGCCTTGATCAGGCTGAGTCAACTCACTAGAGTGTCCTGGGTTTGCCCTGTCAAACTGGATGGACTAGTTCGCATTAGAAACTCCATTTTCTACACCCATTCTTTAATCTAAATATATTAGGTCCAATGGGATGATTAAATAATACACAAGGTAAGCTGAAGGGTACGTACGCAAACAACTGGTTGAAGTTGATGGCTAGACGATCTTTGGCACCTTTACCAATGATTGGAAACAAACAAAAGAAAGAGCACGTAAGAAGTCCACCGATCAGTTCCTGTAAAGCAACGGACTTCCAAATTCAAAATCACATCCACGAGTACAGATGAGAAAGGTGCTGGTGGAGGAAGCATAATTGATCAATTTCTAATAATAAAAACGAAAATTCAAGATCACAGAAGCAAAATTCCTCTACATTGTTCATTCCCACCAGAGGGCTACAAATAGATACCTGACTGAGAAACACAATGCCTGCTTCTTGTGGACCTATAATGCGGAGACCAGTTTTAACTCCACTAAGAAGATTATCCGCATTTTGATAATGAAGTTCTAATAAAGAAGGCAACCGCAACAGCAAAGCTGCCAATGATGGAAGGACCTCCGAGAACCATCTTCTCGATTCAGGGCGGGACAAAAGCTGCATGCAGTTCACACAATCTAGGGGTTGTAACTTTATATGCAACAAATCACACCATCAACTATCAAAATTAATGCGTTCGTCGGATTACAAAACATCAAAAATAAAATTTTTATGGATGAATTGATGACAAGTGAAGCCATAAATACCTTATCGAAGAAAAGGGCATAACCTTCCGCAACTCCCTCCAAAATGTCGTCCAGACCAAGAGAGTTCCGGAAATCAGAGATGGCAACCGCAAGGACCTCTCCAGAGTCTACTCTGCTGTGCTCGGGACCTTTAGACAGAGCTTCAAGACCTTCAACAACTTGAGGAGGCCATATCAGAGAAGACGACTGAAGCATCACTGGCAACAATGGAAGCATCGAATTTAAATCTTCCCGATTTTCCATTTGAACTCTTCGGTTAGGAAATTGGAACAACTGACAGACCTTGCAGAGACTGATGACGAAGGAATGAAAGACTTTTTCTGCTTTCAACGATTCATACCAAAATATTTATAGTCGGCAACTGGTATCTGAAGGATTTCGGGATCGATACTAATTTGGAAGATATATTAGTATTATCGTATCGTATCGGTCAGTTGAATTTGAAGAGACGTGCATCTTGTAACGAGTACTAAATCATACTAGTTATATTTTATTAGAGCGATGTTAGAGAGATATATAAAAAAGTATTGATTCTATTTAATATAGATATGTAACGGTTAGTATTATATATCATATGGTAGGATACTTGTCAACCAAGGAACGAGTTTTTTATATTTTATATGGCAAAACCTGGCGAGTTAAAAAATTTTTAAAAAAAAATTAATAACATATAGACCCTAAATGTGCAATCAATTACATATATTATTCTTGAAAAAATCAAATACAATGCACCCCTAACCTTAAGATAAATATTTAAAATTCCAATTTACCCTTCTTTATTCATGCACTTTTTTTACAAATCTAATTTTACCCTCGTCCTTTATTTTATTCTCTCTCCTCTCCCCTCTCCCGACTCTTGTTCTTAGGCTCTAGCTTTCTTGGGTTTTAGGGTTGTTGAGGTAACAAAGAAAGCGAAAACATGAGAGATAAAATGTTTCATTCAATGATGAAAATCATCAAAGAGGTCAACTTCTTCTACCAAACATAGAAGGAGGCTTCGACTTTCTTGTCCGTTTCCCAAATTTGAGGGTAATGGATTGGGAACATACAAAATCGGTTTACATTTGGGGCAAGAACGGGTTCTGGGGGAGTTCTTGAAGAGTTGAAAGCATTTTCGGTTGTACAGATCAGAGGGGGATTAAGACAGGTTAATAGAGAGAGTAGGGTTTTCTTGGGGTTGGGGTTAAGATTTTGAGCTACAAAGGGGGATTTTAATCGGTGCAGAGAACAGTGTGGGGTTAGTGATATTGGTGTTGTTGGAGCCAAGAAAAAA
The DNA here is from genome assembly GCF_041222555.1 of Hakea prostrata. NCBI lineage: Eukaryota > Viridiplantae > Streptophyta > Magnoliopsida > Proteales > Proteaceae > Hakea > Hakea prostrata. The sequence continues at coordinate 13,490,999 of NC_142603.1, forward strand.
GAGCCGAGACATGAGAAGAATAGAAGAAAGGATGAGGGTAAAATCAAGATTGTAAAAAACTTGACTAAATAAACATAAAATGCCACCACAGGGTTGTTTGGTTGGTAAGACCAAAACTTCTAAGTGAAAAGGTTGTGGGTTTGATGATGACATTTGTAATAATCCCATTCTTTATGTATAAAAAATTCTCTTGTATCCTAAAAAAAATGGGTAAAGTTGACATTATATAAAAGGGGTAAAATTGACGGTTCATATATTTGTTTGGTGATGACATCATCATTTAATTTCAACGCTTAACAGTTGGGTGCATTTGTAATTGAATTTTCCAATGGTAATAAATGTATTTGACTACAACTCTAGGGGGTCTATATGTAATTTTATTATTGGTTTTGTATACAATTATGCTTGAAAAACTGGTAGTTGTTTTTTTTTTTTGGAACTGAGATTCATCTTGGCCAGTTTGCGCGAGCTACAATTTACTTTCTCGGGAGAGCTTTTATATTAATGCCACTGAGTGGGTGCGAATCCAAGACCTCCCCTAGGGATGTTGAGTCTTTAACCACTTTAACATACTACCTTGGGCAAACTACTGCTAGTTTATTCTATTGAATTCACACCTCTCATGTTTAAAATTATATATCAATCATGCCTCTACAATAAGGTTTAGGAGTGGGTCAACGTAATGTAAATTTGTAATTTTTAAAATCTCATATAACATTATTACCTTTTATTTTATTTTATTTCTAACCCTAGAAAAAAAGGCCCTTTCCATTTTGATTTTCAACTGTGCTAATGGTAAGATGAGCACTAATTCCTGCTGCAACTTGTTCTTTCTCCCCATTACAACTGAGGTAATCGCTCGCCATCGCAACCATCTTATTTTTGAATTTTAGCCTGATTAAGAGGTTTTTAAATGCAGAAATCATCTCTTCTGTGCCATCTATCTTGAAAGAGCAGAAAGCAGGTTGTTCTCAGTTTATTCGACGAGGCATTTGGAGTTTGACTTGGTTGATTACATATATGGAGCAGACTCAAAGGCAGATGACAAATTGGCATAACACTGCAATCTGGATACGAATTTTCAAGGGAAAAAAAGGTGTATTCATTGCAACAAAAAAGCTTAGTCTGAAAAATTAAAACCCAGATTACCTATTAAAATTAAACAGAATAACTATCTCCATGAACACACAATTGATTCATCAGCAGCTGATGAGGCTGTTGGTGTGAGCAGTGACTTGAGTTAATTTCACCTTTTTCTCTACCTTAAACTCACCATAATCAAAAATTTCACAGATAAACAAGTTCTCCATCACAAAAAGTGGGTAAAGTCTACCAAAAGAAGGTGCAGGTACTGATCCGACATTGATGTTGAGTTCTTTCCTCCAAGCTTGCTTCTCAACATAATTCATGTTGTTCTAAAATCTGACTGTGGGTCAACTGGTTCATTATAAAACCAAACCAGATTTATGAGAGATAAAGAAAATGACTGTGGACCGCCTCTGAGTACGAGAAGCCACCTCCAATGTGAACACAAATTCTCGTAGAGAGGAATTAATGCTCCAAAAAGACGAAGAATGAATTACCAGAGTTAATATTCTTCCACCTACCCTAACTCATGTATGGTATTGGGATATATACTGAGTTCATACCTCTGAGGTTATTAAGAAGAATCGCAGCCCTCAAATCCTTTGTTCCAGATGAAGGGTTGAGATGATTTCTGATGGGTAGCTTGATCAACAAGCCAAGAGCCCGAACTTCTTGAAGAAGCTTCAAGACAATTGTACATAATCCCACCAAATCAGGTGTTTAGGTTCATGCTGATGTGGATGTGACAGTAGTCCCTCACTTTGGCAGACAAAACGTAAATGTACAATACTCGAAGAAGTCCTAAGCGAATGAGAAGCTTTATTGCAAGCATTGAATATTTAATGAATCTCAATGCATTCAATGTTGAAATTAATGTCGTTGATTGACGTCTAGATAAAGATACGCATAACCCTCTTACAACGTTACTTTAGTCAAGTTATAACTAGTTGGGTGCTTAATAAAAGGCCATCCAAGGAGTCTATCATGACAGTTGGCTGTCACCATAAGGCGCCCTTCTCAGCAAGTATTCTACCGAGAAGTGCCCTGCCTAAAAGTGCCTTATGAACCTTGTGAATTGGGACTGAGCCAAACGTAATGGTTCGTGTGATCTACTCAGGTCCAAGGGTTTAAATCATAATGTTTATAACAATACAAATCCCACAAATTCAATCGATTGAATGACTCTAGATAGGCGAGACATAGAGAACCCTTCTTCTTCAGTGACTCATTTAAGAAGCTTCAAACACCATTTGGTAATGGGGTTACAGACATACAATTGCATGATAAAAGACTCTTAAGAGGAGGAACCATTGTATGAGTCTTCAAGGATGAAGACTAGACTTCACAAGTTTTCTGACGTCGAAGTCAAGTTGCTTCTCTCCAATTTTTGCCTCCAAGTTGATGTAGGAAAGGATGCCCGGATTCCCTTGTTCGTATATGATCCCACATGCAGTTTTAGATTGATGCTGAAATTGAGATTTTTAAGGCAAATTCAGGGTCATTGGACAAGGTGAACCAGTCCTTGCAAACACATTTGAACTTCACTAGAGATTTAACCATTGGACCGTGACACGTGGCAATAAAAGTATCCAATGGTTACAATTAAAGCTCAATATTAGAAAAACACTGATCTTCCATACTATTTTTTTTGCCAAATATCAAATTGCAGATATTCCTAAAAATAAGTCTCCACATTTATATCCCTTAATTTGGTACGGCGGTACAGTTTCAGTACATACCGATAGTATGAGTACTTGAAACTGGTACTGTACCAAATTTTAAATGGTGCAGTTTTAAATAGCGCGGTTCAGCACGCAATTGACACCCTTACATCTTGAGATGAATAATAATTCATATATTTTAGGGAATCAAAGGTGAAATTTTTAGAAGAAAATAAGAATAAATCGAGACTAAACATATAAAAGAGATATAAATTTTCTTCACTTTTATTTTTGTTACAACCATGTTATAAAGTGTCGGCGATATATCGTGTCACACCCCAACGACACTATATTTACCGTATATCGACCACATGTCACTGATATATCGCTAACGTCGTTGATATGTCGCCAACGTCCCTTCTCTCTCCTGTTTCTTGTATTTTAAGTTTTTAACCCTATTTTGTTCTAATCTTCGACATTTACGAGTACATCTTGCTTCGTTATGGCCGACTACTATATTGTTTGTATTGATCAAGCAAGATTTTATACAAATTTACGGGTTTCTCGAACTTCCTATTTCACCCACATACAGCCGGCATGTGTTGATCAAGAACATTAGTTTAGGTGATGTTTTAAGTCAAAATAACACTCCTAATGTGTTTATTGACCTCAAGTTACGTTACACAATAAAATTCAGACTAAAAATGATCCCAAATACCCTTCGAAACTGGGGGTTGGTTTTTCATCGACACCCCTCCAAATGATGCCCGACACATCGTGATATGTCGCCGTGTCGGTGGTGTCACTAACCACCGACACGGCGACACGAAGCGATATGTCGAACCTTGGTTACAACACTCATAAAATGTAGCACTCTAAGTATTCAATCTTATTCAATCTTTCCACTCTTGCTTGTTGACGACTTGAACTGTAGTTAATTTCTGAAAGACAATAGATCCGTTGAACTAATAGCATCAAGAAAGAAGACAAAGAATAGAACACCTCACACCTCTAGAGATTTGCATTCCTCTCACCCATCTCCATCACAAGGGAGAACCAAGTCTGAATTCTGATAAAATAAATCAAAAGTGGAACCTAATAGAACTCATGCCGTCCCGTGGATCTCCCTTCTAAAAAGAAAGAGAGGTACACAGAAATCTCCTGAGAGGATTTTGACTCAAAAAAAGAACCCATGTTTCAAGAAAAAAAAGTTCCCCATATGCACTTTGGTCCATCAAAAGAAAACCTAAGCTCTGGGTATTACACATGGAGAAATACGGTAAAGTGCACACAAAGAAGAAAGACAAAACAACCAATCAGCAAGACATAACGAGATACACGAGTTACTTAAACTTGTCAAGTAGTATTAACAAAATAGAGCTTGTGGGGAGACATGCCTATCTTAGTAACCACTCTATCTCATTTCCAATCTCTATGCTTCTGTGGTTAAAAGGAAACCACATGGATCTCCAGTTGGCCAATCTGGTACCCTCATCAGGCTTTCTGGGAAAAAAACTATTACTTCTGAATGAGGCTTAAAAATTGCATCCAAACAAGCTCCCTTTGAATATTTTTTGATGGTTTTAAGAATTAAACAATCATTTTATATGGGGAGTATCTCAAAGCTAAGTGGGTTGTTCTTGTTCTCTCCTTTTGGTTATTTCTTTCTTAAAATACATAACTCATGCCTTTTTCTCCTCTTTTAAAACTTCTGAAACACAAGTAAACAAATTGCATCACAACAACAAGAAAGAAAAAGAAGGTTTCTGAAACTTAGAACCAAAGCTAGAAAAAAAGGAAGAAGAATCATTCTATAGATCAATGAAACCTCTGCTTTTCATGGCTTAAGGAATCTTGTTTGAGGTCTTCCTAGGAGCAAGCATCCAATAAGTATCCTATCTAGCTTTAACCAATTGTAAAGCAAAATATTTGTTGATGCATGGGTCGAAGTTCCAATCCGTCCAAGTGATGAGTCAACAAGAATGATCGACCTAAAAAAGAAATTCTCACTTCATTACATCTGGGGAGGTGATATCATAAGCATCATTTTTCATTTTTATATTTTAAAGTGGATTATTATATTAGGGTACTGGTGATGGGGTCCACTTTCTTAATTTTTTTTACCGATTCTTATATTAGGGTACTGGTGATGGGGTTCACTTTCTTAATTTTTTTTACTTGTGGGTCCCACGTATTTACAGTTATAAAACCGTTGAGGGAGATGATCCACATACCCTAATAGGTCGAGGTTCCAAACTCAGTGATGGAACCCTAATTTTGCTCGGGTTCAAGTGCAAACCCTTCACAAGACATCATGGGCCCTTGAATCGAGATCTCGGTGGAGATTCAATCTCGACCGAGATATACGATTTGACAGCCTAAACTCACGTTGTGAAAGACCATAACAGATTTATTATGGTTTGAATTTAATTTTTGAATTCAAGTTTTTGAAATTAATTTTTTGGATTCAAGTTAATTGAAATAGAAAAGAGTAATTTGTGATGATTGCCAAGTTGACAAGCATCACAAATTATTTGGATCTAAGTGTTTCAAATGAAGTAAATAAAACACTATTTCAAATACTATGAAATAATGCAAAGAAAAATTCTAATTTTGATAAGTAGGTTATTTACTTTGATGGGTAAGTCTTATGTATTTACAAATAAACATGGTTGTTGTACAATATTTCTTTACAATATTTAAATTTAAATTTAAAATTAAAACTTGAATCCAACAAATTGAATTCAGAAACTTGAATTCAAAAATCAAATTCAAACTATAACAGATCCGTTGGAATGCACTGAACCGAAGCAAAATCCTATGGAGCCCTCTCACAAAAACAGAAATAATAAAAAAATAAAAGAAAAAAAAAATCTAAAAGGATAAGCTTGTGCATACACTTCATGAAGATATTTTAATGATTTTTGAGTCGTGCCAGACATCCTTGGCTGTTCAACGGGTATGCCCTGGTAGTAACCATGAGGAACAAGAAAGCTAAATATTCTCTTCCTTCAAACTCCGCACCATCAAAGAGAATAACAGAAGAAATGAACATAAAAGGGAGAGAAACTCAACAAATAAACAATCAAGGAAGTCTCCCTCATCATATCTCTCCCTATCCATCAAAATCAAGTAATGTTGCAGCTTCCTCTTCCGACTTCAACAACTCTCAAAGCAAAGCTTCCCATTCTCCGATTCGCTCGTAGTTGCCACGAAACTCCTTTGAAGCTTCCTTCCTGTGCTCCTTTGAGTACGTTCATATCCAATTCACAGAAACCTGAAAATCCCATTGTATTCCCCCCAGTGAATCAGGTTCAAAGCCATTGAGTATGCAATCTCTGTAGTTTGTATAATGTGCTGTACTCTAATGTCTTTGTAGTTTCTGAATGATGATTATGTATGTTATAACAGAGTGTAGCAGCAATTGTCTTTGCGGATGGAGCAGAATCAAGGCTTTACTCGTTGACAAAGAAGAGATCAGGAGCTGCGATTCCAATGGCTGCAAATTACAGGCTCATTGATGTGGTTGTGAGCAACTGCATTAACAGTAACATAAGCAAAATATATGCTCTTACACAATTCAATTCCACCTCTCTTAATTCTCATCTCTTTAGGGCTTATTCTGGAACAAGCTTAGGAAAAAATGGTTTTGTTGAAGTTATAGCTGCATATCAAAGCCCTGAAGGCCAAGGCTGGTTTCAGGTCTTGACTTAGCTTTTGAAATTTCATGTCCTCTAACAGTCATGTTTCTTCTAGATTTTGAGTTAATTACCTTCTTGTGTGCTATATGGGTTTATCTTCATCTTTCTGAATTCTTGTCTCAGGGAACTGCAGATGCCATTAGAAGGTGCTCGTGGGTATTGGAAGACTATCCAATACTTGAATTTCTGGTTCTCCCTGGTCATCACTTATACAGGATGGACTATCAAAAACTGATAGAGGTCCACAGGAAAAACAATGCAGATATCACAATTTCTGTTTCAAGTGCTGTAGGGAATGGGAACCCTGGTTTTGGCTTTCTGAAAGTTAATTCTAAAAATGAAGTTCTTGAATTCAGTAAGAGTCCAGATAGAGAGCCATTAAATTTAAAGTCAGTAAGTACTTCTGTCTCTAGTGAAGTTATGGGAATAGACTGGAAGAGACCATAGTGTATTACAATACATCCATGTCTACAACTATATATTTAGCTTGTTATTTATGTTGGTTTTTCTGATTTGTATTTCCTTTTTTCACGTTTTCCAAGTTCAGTTCAATTCATCTTATGGAATTTCATCCGCATTCAGGCAGAAGACTCAATGAAGTCCAGTAACGACGCTTATCCTTTTTTTGCTAGTATGGGGATTTATGTTATCAAGAGTGACATAATGACAAAGCTCCTAAAAGAGTCCTTCCCCGAAGCCAATGAGATTACAAGTGAAATAATACCAGGAGCTATTTCCATGGGAATGAAGGTCAGTTTTCTATTGTCTGTCAAATTGTTTCAAACATACTTTTACTGCCCATTTCTTTAGAATTTCCTCAATTTTGTAGTTTATTTGTGCATGGATTAGGTTCAGTCTTACACATTTGATGGTTATTGGGAAGATATGAGGAGTGTTGAAGCATTCTATCAAGCCAATATGAATGTTACGAAGAGATCAACCGTGGGATTTAAGTTAGTAACTTTTAATTATCAGGAAAGGCTGAAAATATAATGCCAGTGCAACCCTTTTAGAGAATGGTTCACTTCTCCTGGGACCCTGCAACTCACCAACCTTCCTCTTTTTGCTAGCAGCTTCTATGATAATGATTCTCCACTGTACACTTTACCTCGATGTCTCCCTCCTACTTCTTTCATTGATGCCGATATAACAGATAGTGTCATTGGAGATGGCTGCATTCTCAATGTAAGAATCTGCAGTTCCATTACTGTTTCTATTTACATATGCATTCCTTTACTCGTCTGATCTACATACACACCAAGGCAATGCTAGTTTGAAATTATTCATCTACTAGGTTTGGTGATTCTTGAATTATCTTTCTGGTTTTGATTAAGAATAGAGGTGCAAGATCAAGGGTTCGGTAGTTGGAATGAAGACAAGGATTGAAGATGGGGCTGTGATTGAAGATTCAGTGCTTATGGGGTCTGATATTTACCAAGTAAGCATCTTCTTAAGTGATTAGTCTCTTCCCTTCTCTCCACTCATCCTTGTGTTGTTGTACTTGGCTGCAGGAAGATTGTATCCAAAGGTGTAAAATAGATGGAAAGAAAGATCAGATCCCAATTGGGGTTGGGAAAGGTTCCTATATTAGCAAAGCTATTGTAGATAAGAATGCAAGGATTGGGCATAATGTACAGGTATTGCAGTCCTTTGAGAATCTGCTTTGAATATTTTTTATACTTATTTAACCAGTATTCTTTATGAAGAGTTGTAACAACTTTAGTGTTGGATCTTTGCTTCTTATTCTCTTTATCTTTTCACAGCTTTTTATGGATTGAACTGACAAAAACTCCTGTCTTTGTCTTCCTATATGTTTCAGATTGTGAATAAAGGGAATGTCCAAGAAGGAAATAGGGAAGCTGATGGATTCATTATTAGTGGGGGAATTGTAGTTGTTTTGAAGAATGCAGTGATCCCTGATTGCAGCATCATTTAAAGCTGATGAAGCTCAATCACAGAATTCATTTGTATTCTTTTCTTAGAATAAGAGAAATGTATAACTCCCTTTTCTTTCCTTCTTTTCTTTTGATTATTAGCCCAGCATAGGGAGCATGGCAAAGCAAGTGATAGATAGGTCCCCTCTCAGCTGGTGACAGCCTTCCAATAATAACTATTCAAAACTTTGCTGTTGTTTAATATGCTAAGCATTTTATATTGTTCTTTGTCTTTTAGGTTTTGCTAACCCATATGAGCATGGATGCAAGATGACATGGCTATGGATGAAGAGAAACTAAAATCCATTCATGAGGAATGTAATGGACAAGAAAATGTTAGAATTTTTTTTCTTTAATCTTCTTTCCCTCCAAGGTTACACACCCCCAAATCTTTTAGCAACTCAACTGGATTGTGAACTGAACCAATAGGGCTTCCCTCTAAAAAAAGCCTGTTAATAGGTTACAAGGATTTTTCTTTAGTGTGAATCTTTGTAGGTGGGGAAGGCTTTATTAGCAATTCTGAAGAACACAAAAGGTTTTATTCTTTTTAAATGTATGGAGAGTTGCATGGTTTAGGAACCCTAGCTGTTACAGACAAGCAAGAAGCATGAATCCGAATGCATCCTCTTTAGCGGAGCTGCCAAATGTTCTATCAGCCTAATGGCAACTAATTAGCCTTTCTATCAAACCATGATCTCGTGTGATCCAATACAAATACCTCAAACCATGAAGTTAAAGTTACCTAGCTAGGAATAGAAAGAAGAAAAAAAATCTAATGCATTTGTATAGAAAGAGGGAGAAATCTTTGAATTCGTTTTCTTTCTTCTTTTCTTTTGCTTAATTACTAGACCAGCCCAAAGAGCATAGCATAGCAAGTGATAGCTAGCTAGGTCCCCTCCCTTCAATGATATTATTCAAGAGTTTCTTGTTACTTAAAACATTACAAGAAAAAAGGCCAAATGCCGGTAGTAAGGTTAGTGTTATAGTGACATCTGAAAAAATGTCCTTATATATCAATAATCGCATTTTTTCAAAACCCTACTCTAGAATCATATATAAACATATCTCAACATTCTGTGTTATTGGAACATTAACAATTAAACCGTTATACGATCCTGTATATGCCGTTGTTTACTCAAAACATGGCACTTCCGTATATATGATTCTATACAAGATTTAAAGTATCAGTATCATATCGATTTGGTGATTTTGAAAGTCATATTGTCTCGTATCAAGTACTATATCGTACCAGTGAATATATTTTAGTATAATCTAATAGAGAGACATATCAATATGAATCATACTGGTTGGATCCAATATGGATACGTATCCGCTAGTATCTTATCGTATCGCAAGATATTTTAAATTAACCTTGGTTCTATGACAGTGTCTTCCCAAAGAGGCCAGTGTAGCTATCCTCCTTTTTCCTGACATATTCCTCATCCCGCTCAAAATTCATTTTTTCCCTCACTCATGTATCATATACTACTATATAAAAGTAAAACCTTGATTTAGTTATAGCATATTTTTCAGTAGACCAAAATATCCTTCTCCAAAACCTTCATTACTCACCACGATAGAACATATATTCTACAGAAACTAATTGTTTGGTGACTGAAGCTAAGATCACGGTCAAGGTCAAGGGAAAGGAGTCACTAGATCTCTGAAACCTATCTGTTGTGCATATCACTCATAGTTTTCATACTGATTTTTTTAGATTCTTTTTTTTTATGAACCTGATTAAGATTCTTGTTTCATATGTTACCTTACGTTCCTTGCATCAGTAGATTTCTATTATTTTCATTTTTCCTTAAACTATTATAGCTTGGATTTTGTTTTGTTTATGGTATGTTGTGACTCGAATTCTTATACCTGATTTAGAAGTTGGACTCACACTAATATATTTGGGTAGACAACCCAAATGACCTGATTTTGAAGATGTGTGGTAGAAGCGAAGGACTTAGCATTATACGAGCCGGCCTGATGGACCGATCTTTGATGGACCGATCTATATGTATATATATATATATATATATATATATATATATATATATATATATATATATATATATATATATATATATATATATTTATTTATTTATTTATTTATTTATTTATTTATTTATTTATTTGCCGACAACATTATTGAGTTAATATGACAACTTAAGTTTTTATATTTTTCATAGTAGTGAGACCTATGGACATAACCCTTCACACTTTTGACAATAATGATACTGCTAAAACCCCCAACAAAAGAAGAAGAAAAAAAATTCCTTCTTCATTCGTTGGATCTTCAGGTACCGTTTTCCATAAACTTAGACATTGTCATGTGGCAAGACAATCTCTGTCCCAAGTCTAGATGTGCTGTTATATAGAGAAAAAAATTTTCAAGTCACATGATTAGATATATGACATGTGCCCAATCTAAAATCAAAATCATCTTTTAAGAAAAATTTCAAAAAACATAGCTATCTAAATCTTCTCTCTTCCACTTTTAGAGAATTTTGGTTTTAGATTAAATATGTGCTGTCATATTATCAAAAATAAAAATAAAAAACCATACGTGTCATAAATCAAGCTTTGTGGGTTGGAAAAATTCCTCTCCATGTGAGTGGAAGGTTCGGACTCATCTCAGCAGACAAATGGTTCCAACACGTTTTGAAGGAGTAGATGACACCCTCAAATAGTTTCAAGACACAAGTGTTGGTTGTGTGCAATTTACAATTTTAACATAAGGCAATCGACACCTAAATTGACTTTCTAACAAGGTAAAGAGGGAGAATTTGATGATGAAGAAGACGAAACTAATATGATGACAGACATTGGAAAAGTTGTTAACGCAAGGTTGCTCGGTTGACATGACCAACAACTATTGGTAAAGAGGTTGTGAGTTCAACCTTTGCTCATGGTATATATAACATCTCATGCATCCCCGTATAACAATAAACAATGGAATGTATATTGAAAATATTATTTTTGTTGGACTTATGATTTCCTGGAATCTGATTTTAGGGAATTGCGTAACCAAACGCCTTGAAGATTTAAATTAATTCAACAAAGATTAAGCACGTGAGTTTTTGCTAATTTTGAGAAAGACAGGAGAAGCCTACCCGAACAACCACACCTCCCAGGGTTCTCACGTTTGCATCTAACTTTCTCTCGATCAGTATCTAACCAGACCCTCTTTGTCCTATATCGATCTCAATGCGAACGCATAAGAAAGGGAAGCTTCTCTCGCTCGATCTCTCTTTGTTTCTCTCGCTGGCTCTCACTCTTTCTGTCTCTTGGTCTCGAGGTCTCAATCTTTGGTTTCTGTTAATTTCTTGACTTATAGTAGACTATCGGCATCAGTTCCACTTCCACCAACTACTCTCAAGTCTCAACTTACACACAGCTAGGTGACTCGGCTCAGGTCAGTGATTCTTGTTCTCTGAAATTGCATCGTTTGCAATAACAAGACAGTAGAGAAAAAGAGAACTTCAAACCTCTTATGCCTTGTTAAATTTTCGCTTTGGAACATTGCAATTCATCCATTGATATCATCAGCCTTTCAGGTTTTCAGAGTCTCTGTGAGTACGTAATTAAATGATTTTATCTTTAGTTTTAATCTTTTCTTCTTTGTCTGCATATATGTTGTCAGACATATTTGCTACAAAGGAAGTACTTCTAGTGGTTTCTGATCAATTCGTCTGTAAAAAGAAGAAAAGAAAATTTTTTTTTTGATATTCTTCTATTTTCTGAGAAGAAAAGAACAGGTGATTAAAGTGTTTGTTAAAACGACACAGAGAAAGAGAAATGGTATTTTAGAATGAATAACTTCACTGTGCTGTCTTGGGAAAAAACTCATCCCTCTCGTGTTCCATCGACCATCGATTCTTGGTGCACATTATTTGAAGTTGATCACTAGCATCTCACTTGTCTATGAGATTCCAGTTTCTTCTTTTTCGCTTCACTCTATAAATCATTCTTTCTATATGCTATGTGTGTAGCAAGTCAATAATGGCAGATCATCCAACCATTCGGCACATCTCAAGCTGCACCATCAAACCAGAGAGCAACGCTTCAGAAGAATCAAAGCTGCATTTCCACTTGACCCCATGGGATCTCTCTATGCTTACTTTAAACTACATCCAAGCAGGTCTTCTCTTTCCTAAACCTCCCCCTTCCAAAGACCCTTCTTCCATTACCATCATCGACCACCTTAAGGATTCCCTTTCCCAAACTCTCCTTCACTTCCCTCCCTTGACCGGCCATCTTGTCACTCATAAACCAGAAAACCCACCTTCTTACTCTATTTCTTTGGATTGCAAGAACAACCCAGGAGTGGATTTTGTCCAAGCTGTTGCAGATGTAACCATGGCTGATATCCTCTCTCCCACTGATGTTCACCCACTCGTTTCATCATTCTTTCTGCTAGACGAAGCTGTCAACCACGATGGCCACACTTTACCTCTGCTGGCTGTGCAGGTGACTGAGTTACTAGATGGGATCTTCATAGCGTGTTGCTTTAACCATTGTGTTGGTGATGGCACTTCTTATTGGCATTTCTTCAATACATGGACAGAGATAAGCAGGATGGGCAAAGGAGGAAAGCATGCTCAAATCTCGCCTCCACCAATCCTTACTCGCTGGTTTCTCGATGAGCATAACTCTATTATCAACTTACCCTTCTCTCAACCTGATGAATTCATTGATAGATACTTCTCGACTGTGGTATTTAGAGATCAGTTCTTCCATTTTTCATCGCAATCCATGGCGAAGCTAAAAACCAAGGCCAATGAAGAGTGCAACACCAGTACCATATCCTCTTTCCAAGCCTTATGTGCACTTGTCTGGCGATGTGTGACTCGTGCACGCTCCCATCTACCCAGCCACCAGAAAACAAGTTGCAGGTTAATAGCCAAGTCAAAGACCCAACTCCCAAAGAAAGACTACTCATTCAAATTTAAGATTCAAAATTCAGACTGTTTTGATTAACAATAACCATAACCACACTACAACTGTTGTTTCCTTCACAGGTTGGCCATCAATGATAGATTAAGACTGAATCCACCATTGTCTCTGGAATACTTCGGAAACTATGTTCAGACGGTTAGCGCAACCGTCACAGTTGGAGAGCTACTCGGCCATGGAATAGGGTGGGCAGCGTGGCTATTGCATGAGGCGGTGAATGATCACACAGATAGTAAAGTTCGAGGCTGGCTAAAGGCATGGAAGATGAGTCCTGTGATTTACCAGTATCGCAATTTCGTTGATCCATGCAGCATTTATGTTGGACGCTCGCCCAGATTCAACATGTATGGGTGCAATTTTGGGTGGGGAAAGCCAGAGGCTGTTAGAAGCGGATCTGCAAACAAATACGATGGTAAAGTGTTTTCGTACCCAGGGCGCCAAGGAGAAGGAAGTGTGGACTTGGAGGTGTGCCTTCCTCCAGAGTCTATGAGTGCTCTTGAATCCGACCCAGAGTTCATGGATGCAATGTCAACAAAGTAACTTGCAGTGGAGATCTTATCAAGCAACATAAAGAAACATTATCATCATTTTTTATTCCAATTTCTTGCTGAGACAGTAAGTTCCAAGTCTGAAAGATGTAAGTTCCATTCATGGTTGGGATTTGATGAATACAATAAACCCATGGGAGAAGACTTTGGTGGGTTCAGCCATTTCAATATAGACAGAAGTTGGGCATTTTTGATGATATATATTTCAAGTGTCCATTGCGAACCCACCGAATTCGTTACTAACAGGATGTGATGTTATCCGTCGAATAAAATTATCTGAATAAGTTACTTTGTCGGGGTTTTTTTTTTTTTTTTTTTTTCTTTTTAGAAATTTTTTACTTGATATATGTGAGTATTATTTTTAGATTTTCTACTAAAAATAAATACAAAGAGAGTCAATAATGAAGAAACTTAAGAAAATCAATGACTAAAATGAAGAGAAAAAAAATTTCTTATTCTTAAATTTCAAACATAACATTCATAAATAAAATGGTAAAGATGTCAATAGATAGTCGAAAACTTGTGTTCAATTGTATTCATACAAAAAAAATGTATTCATACTTATTTAGAAGAATTTATTTCAAAAAAGAACAATTAGAATATCATCCAAATCTAGTTGAATCGTCCGAATGGGATGTTATGCAAATATGTTCGAATATGATAGGATACAAACACAATGTTACTACTACCAGTCCTAAATCCGATTCATTAACATCCCTAATTATGAGATATGGTCCTAAGGATAAATAAAGAACTACTTGTAAGGGAATGATGGAATTAATTGACATAATAATAAGATTAATATACATACAAGGTGAAAGTTTGACCCTCATGGTCCAAACTCGTCCTCTGAGTTTGAATAAGGTTTGAGCTTACAATTCCAGCCTCAATGGGCATGTTAGGATTGAGTATATAACTAAGACCAGCCCGTTTGGCTCGGTGCTTCGACAAAAGGAAGGTAACAATATGGAACTAAACATTATTTTATTATTTTGTGTTAGAATCAGTTCCATGATCAAGGTTAAGTATTTTAGCTAGCCCCATCAAAGCCTCACCTTATAGAGATAGGGTTTTAAAAATCGTACCCCAACCTAATCCAACGTGGCCCTTGTTCAGGCCTCTCTGTGTTTACAATACCTTACATAGCCCATAAATTTAAATTTTATTTAAACTCTAGTTTGAATTGGGTGACCATTGGATTACTTAATGCCACATGGCACAATCCTAGGAGGGAATTGAGGAAATTGTAGAGAAATGAATTACAGAGGATGTGGATCCATAATCGCCTCGCAACAATTTATGAAAAACAAACAGATGCAGATTTCTTGAATTACTCTCATACACACCCTAAAACATGAACCCCAATTCATAAAGATTATGGGCACGGTACGGTAGCTTTTATGGGCCTCAAGCCCTTTGAAACTATGGGCTTTTAACTACCCTGAGGAATCAGCCCATAAAAGCACACACGCATGTAGGGCCAGCATAAATTATAAGAGCAAACAGCTCTGACAGGGCTGCCATTTAAGGGTTCAGCACAACTGTTTCAAATCTAATACATTTCATCTGGCCAAACAGACAAGGAGGGACCCTCTCACCGCTCCAAGGTGGGCTCCTCCAAATCAACAAACTCAAATAAATGTTCTATTTCTCTTTAATTCAAATTATTGGTGCAGTTCCCTACCCACACCACACCATTATAGTGCATGTTCTCCTTGTTAGTTCCTTGTATCATATCTACACAGGTGGGGTTCCATCAATGCCATCAGATTATGGGTAACAAATCGATTCCAATCCAATGGTTTATACACATTTCGAGAATTACAGGCACTCCTACTGAATCTTCTTTGTCTCTTCAGGGTGGAAGAACTGGTATAGATAGATATATAGATAAGATAGATAATATATTTGTCAGAGTCGATTCAATGCACTTGGTTTGGTAATGGCTAATGACTTGTTTCATTACAGAGATGCTTTCCCTTCTTACACATTCAAAAACATACATGGTGATGTCGGAGCTCTTTGTGGAGTGTTTCACATGGCTTCTCTGATATTTCTGTTTGATCTCTTTTTCTCTATTTAAGATTGGGTTGCTGGGATAAAAGAGTAGATGGCCTTTCTGAGACATGACTCATGAGACATGAACACTCCCATTATTCGATCTTGACTTGGGAAGCAACCAACCCATCTTTCTCATTTCTGTCTAGCCTTGACCAGTTTCTTCTTGGTTTGTATATTATATTAGTAGTTGAGAGTGTTAACTTGAATGGATTGAGCTTGAATAGTCTTCGCTAAATCCATGTTAGGTCAAACAGATCTTCATAGTACACCTTCTTTACAACCAATTCATTAATAATGTATTGACAGTTCAGGAAGTAGATCTGGATCACCCATGTTGCACCATTAGTCCAAGCAACTTTTTCTGTATAATAGAGATGTGACAATGAGGTAATCGATCAGCTGTTGGTAAAAAGCAATGATTTCATTAAAGGAAGCAAATGATCATCGAATGCGTAGGAGTAACCAAGAGCTGGAAGAGTTGGACCCAATAAGCTTCTCCTCTCAAGGTCAACTTGAAGCCTTGAACAGAAGATACATATGTTGGACAGGTAACCTTAATATTCTAGATGCAAAACCAAATCGAAGAAAAGAACAGTACATAAGAGATTTGATGACAGAATTCGGTCTTAATAAGAATTATGTCTGCATGGCTCAGATTCAAACCCAAATGCACTATAGAAGCCCTATAATCTTACTAAGAGAGAAATAATAGTGTGCAAACCATGAATCTCAAACCAAAGACTCTAAAAACCACACCATAACCGCAAAATTACAAACACATATCAAAGAATCATATCACAGTGAAAAAGGAAAGAAGAAGAGACCTCAAAACCCTAACTGCATCCCAAAATTGAACCAAGAAAAACAACTTATACACCTGGCCTGGCTCAATATAAAACAACTTGGGCTGATATCAAGTGATAATTTATTAATTACTGCATAAATTCATGTTGTTTGATTGTTTCAGAAATTGAAGCAGAATTAATGGCTTTGCAATTTGCACTTAGAGAGGGAGAAACTAGAGACCAGCACTGACAAGGCTGGTATAGTGTGAGGCCTGACAAAACAAGTTTGATTCCGGCCTGAGTAGTCTTCTCCTGGTGGGAACATGTTTAAACACTACACGTTGCAGAGACATTGAGAGCAATCAAAGGTTCTTCATTCGTTCATGAGAAGAAAGTTATATTAATAACACATGCCTTTCTTTTACTTCTCTCCATTATTATTCAATTCTTTTATGAAGGACAATCAGTACTTGAGCAGCGGAGCTGATTGTGGGCTATGGTTTAGCTGGATTGTCCACCCTTTTAACAACACTAAGACCAGGGTTCTGTTTGGTTTGATTTCAGTATAGTTTTCCAAATATCTGCTCAACACATATTCATGGTCACCCTTGCCCACGGAAAATAGATTATACTAACTTGAGTGAAATAAACTGATTTTTCCTTGATGACAAAATTCTTTTGTGCAGCTGAGATTTAATGAAGTTCACATGGCAACCATCCAACATTGGGCACAAAGGCACCGCCACATCAGACGCCAACCAGCAAGATCAAGGTGACATGTTACATCATGACTGCCACGTGGGTTGATGAGTCAGACGTTGGGAGCAGCCTTCACTGCTGCAAAAGGGTGAAGGAATTAGCAAATTGTTAAAAAAACACTGCAGGTCAGAAATTCACGTGTAACTCTCCATGCATTTTATAACTATTAGATCCATTTTCTCTCTTTTCTTTGATTTCCTCTTGTTTCATTTTGAACATGACTTGGAAATCTTTCATTTCAAGTTTTCCTATGACTAGATCCATTTTCTCTCTTCTCTTTGATTTACTCTCGTTCCATTTTGAATATGGTTTGGAAATCTTTCGTTTCAAGTTTTCCTTTACCCTATTATCTTGTCTTTCTCACTTTCATATAGATGTCTCTTTCCAAACCCCTATGAAGATCATGACAAACTTAAATCTACAGAAGCTTTTCCCCTGATATTTTCTTTATCACCGCCTTTGAGGTTTTCCAAATAATCCATGATTAATGGTGCATACCCACAAAAGAAAAAGAAAGAGAGGGAGAGGGAGAGACTAAGAGTCAGTGAAGCTTAGCCAACTCTATTTATTTGAAAAGGAACTCAAGATCACAAAGTAAAAGATGTGAATAAGAGTTGATCTGATGTAAATAAACTGGAACAACTTATCTTCTCTTTACAATCTAATCCTCCCATTTTCAACTAAGCATCTGGGTAGCAACGAAAGCTGGTGTTGCAGGCTGATAAAATTTGGCTGAAGAAGAATAATTTTGATTAGAAACTGAAGCAGTAATAGGGAACCCAATACCAGCAGGCCTATTTGCAGCAGCTTGCTCCAGTGATTGCACCTGTGTTTTGAGGAATTTCACGTAGTGAATAGCTTCATCCAACATTGAAGCTGTATCCATCTTCGTTCCTCCAGGAACTAATCTCTGAAGAATCCTTATCCTCTCACTTATCCTTTCCCTCCTGTGTCTTGCCGCTACACTCTGTGGATCCTTTGATATCTTCACATTCCTTCGCTTGGGTGGCTTCACAGATTCTGGGTCAATGTGAATTGGTTGCATCGCGGCAATCCGAAAGATCATTTCCCTCATTGCTGCCACTGAATTCTTCTTGTGTGACAAACTTGCACCTGATAAATCTATTTGACCAGAATTTTTTAACCACGCAGCTGACGTGGGATTGTGAAATGCTTCTTGAGCTGCAGTGCCCAGGAATGTAATGGTGGAAGGTGGGTTGGGTAATACCTGTGAAGAAGGCATATGCGGTGGGTTATCAAAGGTAATTGGTGAGGGTCCAATGCGAGTACCATTAGGATATGAAAACTCCATCAAAGATGTTAAGTCATAAACTACATCTGGGGAGGGTCTGCAGAATTCAGGTAGCTTGTTGTCCATGTTCATCATCATCATCATCTCCACCTGATCTTCTGTTGCAGACTTTATCAGGTCTAAGTCCATGAATTACAATCCAGAAGCAAAAAGGAGAGATGGAAATGAAATAATATGAGAAGGATTAAATGCAAGTGAGGCCTTAGAATAGAAAAGGTAGAGAAGCTTCACTCCGAAACTAAGAGAGCATAGAGATGGGGAAGGTAGGGAAAAGTGAGCAGTGAAAGGTCTAGAGAGATGTATCAGAATTTTGCAGAGAGAGAAAAAGAAAAGCACTGAATCTGAGTGAGGAGAAGAGAGAAGAGGAAAGGATAGGAAAGAATAAAAGGAAGATGCTTATTTTTATGGGGGTATCGACTGAACAATCAGATAGGAAGTCGATATATATAACACAAGTGGTGGTGTGATCAGAATAATATTAAATGCTTTTCGGTTTCCATCTTTTTAAACCATCTCTCCTGAGCCAAGGCCCTGGGTCTTATGCCCTATTGGGTCATCTCAGAAAAGTTGGATCCAAATCTATATTGTTGGATCAGCAGAGATAACAGAGACCATTCTGGAGTGAAGCATTTAAAGCAACTCAGGCATAGCTCAAACCCAGATGCTATCAAGGGTGGAGACCAATTGAGTTATATGGTGTAACATTTGGAAGGGTGGGGTGAGAGTGGTAACACAAATGAATATGAATAAGAGTCCCCATAGATTTTCGATTACTTTTCCAATAATGGAAAAGTATGTGCTTCCTTACGCTTCTTCACCACGCAATACAGATCTACTTGTAAGTATTAACAAAATAAATCAGAGATACGATTCATTGTAAGTCCCATAGTCATACACCTATTTAGTGTCGAGAAGTGTCAGGGTAGTACTTACCTCTTGCCTGACGGAGAGGTGATTCAGACGCCGAATCTACCTAAAGAAGTACTTTGCTTGGAGACCTCTATATCCCACACTCACATGAGAGGAGTCCAAGGTGTCTCAGAGCTGAGGACTCAGGACAGCCCTCTCTCCTGCTTCTACGGCTTTCCCTTGGCAGACTCCTTATTACGAGTGCAAGCAAAAGAATCGACATACATGATACATCCCAGGCAGGTGGTGGCCGATGCATATCTGTGTCGGTGTCGGTGGTGTGGGTGGTGAATCAACACTGGCACTCACAGTATCATTACCCCTCATCTCACCATCAAATCAGGTAGCCTGCAACTACTGCTGGGTTGGGACCAGCATCATCTCAGCTCCCTCTCATTGTCATTGCTTGGGAACGCTCTTCAAGGTGGATCAGGTGCTGATGCAAACCTGCTCTCATCCTCGTCTTGTGTTGTGTTGCGAATTGCGATATTACTAGCGACTTATTACGATGTGGTGAACCAGAATTTAAAAGAGAAAAAAACCGGCTTTTTATTACACGTAGCTTTTTACGAGAGTAGGATGGTTAGGAACTTGACTTACCAGTGGAGAGGTCGTGGGTTCAACTCGTCAGATAATGAATTTTACAGTAATAAATAAGGGTAATATGATAATTGCATTGATTCAGTTAATTTTCTTCAAAGATTTACAAAAAATTACCCGAAGACTTAGAATTTATGGTAGAGGACCCAAAACCCTAGCCCCAAGACATCCTCGTCTCAGCTTTCTCACAATCAAATTCTAGATAAAATACCAAGGGGAATGATAGAATTGAAGAGCCTACCGTTGTTCCTTCCTCATAGTCTATTCGGGTTTGATTCTTCTAAGTTGCAATTCTTTAGAAAAAAAAAAGTTCATATTTATGCTTGAATCTCCGCATTTTCATTCACAGTCATTGAATTTATATCTGTGTACGTGGCGTGATTGCAGCGACTAGCTGCTGGCAGCAACGACTGCCGCAAATGAAAACCCATGAGTCATTAGCATGACAGTTGTATTCTTGCAAATGAAAGAGAAGCCAGGATAGTTGGAAGGTTTTCCAGTATTCAAAATGAGTGCAGCAGAAAGCAGAGCAAGCAACAGTGTAATACCAAAACTGCATGCATCTCTCTCTCCAACTTCCCAGAAAGAAATTTAATAAATAATTTATCTGTACCCAGGAGACGTAAATAATGGACATGATCTCTACAGATGAGATGAGGTCTTGTTGGATAATAGCAGAAGAAAGATCCTGTTGTGGGATAGAATTTAACTTTGCATTATCTCAGGAGCTCCACCTTATCTTCTGTAATCTCTTCTTTCTTTCTATACCATTTTATATTTATATCTAAAGGATCAAATTTTGAAGAATAAATCTTCCCCCACTGCCACTCTCTCTCTCTCTTCCATTGGGAACTGCAGAAGCAGAAAATTGAATGGTTTAATTCACATAGAAAATATTATAATAACATACAGATCGAGTCCTGGATTATTAAATGAACCCAGAAAGGTCCCCACATCTCTCTCTCTCTGGGCTCTTCATGGTTTTCATCGCTTCCATAGGGATTGTTTTCTTCTTACTCAATTGAACTTATCAACTGTCACCGTAAAATCGCATCTTTCAGGTTGTTTGCTTCTATTTTATTCCTGTTCCGGTCTCACAAGTCAGTAAGTATACACCATTCTTTATGTCCTCTCCTCTACCACTTCTCATTCCCCCTTCTTTTTCTTTTAACCATAAAAGGTGGCAACAAGAGCTTCTGATGCTGCGATTGACTGAGAAGCCATTACTGCAGTTCATCGTTGTCACACCTGAAGGGCTGACTCTGATTTCCAATGCCATGACAGCATAATTGTATAGAGATGCTTGTGCACAGGTTGGATACTTCCAATTTTATAATTTAAAACACTGCTTGTTCCATACATCGTCTCCAGAAGCCTTGTCGAGATGAATTTCTGCATTATCCAACAAATATTTCCCCACTTTAATGGGGTAAGAGAAAATTTTTATCTTGATCCTATTAAAAAATGCCTTTGAAGAGCAGATGATAATAATGGAACTAGAAATTATTTCTGGGTTGTCGCAGTTTTGTCTCTCTGGAACATTACCTAAAAGCTTGGCCATCGATTTGGGATAAAGAGTCAATAAACATATACTATTAACCTAGTCGTCAGCAAACCAAGCAGAAGAAAAGGCCTCTAATTTAGGCATAATTGGTTCTTATTATCTCTTATCAAAGACAACATCCAAGAAGCCTAATGAAAGTAACATAATCATATTAGACAGAGTTCCATAATTTCCTTTTCATTAAAGGCTTCGTGAATTAACCCATAACTGAACATGTTTTGACACTTCCAAGAAGTTCAGACCTTTTAGTTGCTTATGGATTATTCATGTCTTTGATATATTATTTATCATGGGTTGAAGACACAAACTTAGCATGGACAATGTATGAAGAGGTTGAATAGTTGATCTTATTGCATTTCTGTATGTTCCTGAAGTAATTTTTCTTTTTGGGAGACCTAAACAAGTCAAAAAAAAGACAAATCTAAACCCTAGATAACAATGGTATACATGTTGCTTAGGGTTGCAAGGAGGAGGTTCAAGGATAACT
Source organism: Hakea prostrata (assembly GCF_041222555.1). Taxonomy (NCBI): domain Eukaryota; kingdom Viridiplantae; phylum Streptophyta; class Magnoliopsida; order Proteales; family Proteaceae; genus Hakea; species Hakea prostrata. The sequence continues at coordinate 13,513,359 of NC_142603.1, forward strand.
GGGTGCACAGCTTGGTGGTGTTTCTCTTTCTCAAGCATGAGAGTTACAATTATCTTATCAAAAATTTGTAAGTACCGCCACCAGGCAGGTTTATTTGACGAGAGTTCTCCAGGAACATTAGTTCTGCCATCTTAAAGGAACAGTGTTACAAATACCCATAGGAAAACATTTACCTTGATATCTTATAGGACAATGGAATAGTGGTGGCATCAGGTTCTTTTTCCTTTGTTTTATTTTTTAAAATTTTTGTTCCTCTTAATGGGGAAATGAGAATTTCTTTTTTCTTTTTCATTTTTTCTCACCCCTGGTGAAAAGCATTTCTTTGGGTTGGATGGTAATAAATAGGTTGCCTAAATGGAAAATACCTCTGTTTTTCAACTCAGAAGCTAAGAGTATACAGGGAGTTACAACCTTTCCCAAAATCTAAGATTTAATTTGTTTTTCCTCTGAATCAAGTAACTGGCAGAGGAATGCCTCTCCAGTCGTGCACTGAGGTGTGCACCTACACTCGAGCACAGCCAAGAATGAAATTAACACCCTGCCATGCCTATTCATGGAAGCTAGTAATCTTGAGACTGGCTGTCTCTAGGTGCAGGCACATACACTGCAGTGCATCATCAGGTGGCATTCTTTCATCCTTGAGTAAAACAGGAAGCTTCTCATATCCTGGAAGTGGTACTTGGCTGTGAATCAGGAAGTGGGATCATCATGCACCGTTGCAACTATTGTAATTCAAAATGATGGTGATCTGTGGCAAGGGAGTGCTTTGAAATTCAAAATGACGGTGAGCTCAAGGGAGTGCTTTATTCAATCAGCATGAAAAGACTAGCAACAATGATTGGTTACTCAAAAAAGGTCACACAGAAACGCGACGAAGGCAATTCTAATTAAGATGAGCCGGAAGTGCAATCAGACTTCTGTATATCAGGAAGAAAGGTACATTTTGGGAATGAATTAACCATGCTGCGACTCAGACCATGTAAGGAAGAAATAAGGAGCACAACATGTTACCAGAACTATTCTAAAGGTGCCATGACAACAGGTTCGAGCTTGAATTGAAGGCAGGCATTGGAGTCCCTTATCTGGTGTTGTATCAACTTCTTGAAGTGAGATTTGAAGTTACCATTCAACTTCCCTCTGCTGTTTGGAAAGACAAAAGTGGTAACTGTGGCACATCAAATCAAAACCAAACAGAAGTCGAACAAAATCATGGAGCTAAACGAAACAGCACGCTCAATCAAGTAGGATCTTTTAATGCAATACATTCCGAAGAAAAAGGAAACATTCACATAAGAGAACATGATATGATATGCATACGGAAGAGGCAAGCAATGCAGTAATTGGAATACAGGAATTAATTTCCCCCTGGACTGCAAAAGTACACGATGTTCTAGTGGAGAGGAGACAATATTTCATATTTTCTGTTCTAAAACTATAATTCTAGTTTCTTCCACTTTCCAGAAATGAAGATTTTCATTTGCAATGTACTAAATCCGTATGTGACCAAGGAATTGTAATATTCACTCATCCAAAACATGGAAAACACGGAAAGCAGATACAAGGGGACTTGGTAGAATCATATGAAAGGACTGAGGAAAAGAAGCATTCATCTCTACCAGAAGAGACAGGAAAAAAAATCTAATTTGAATCTTAACTTTTCTCGTCATACTTTTAATATGCCATCAGCAACGAAGGCAAAAATTAATTTAACTACATTTTTGATAAAAATAAATAAATACAACTTAATCATACAAGAAATCACGCACTAATTAAAAAAAGGCCATACCCAATACACAAGGTTCTTGGGGAAAGTCTGTTGTACACAGCCTTACCCATCTCCACGACATGAACCAGTGACCAAATCTCAGCAAGTGTGCACACCTGACGAAGGTGCCAAGCATAACCTTCAAGAGCGCACACACACACATAGTACTATTACCTACAAAACTTTTCTGATTCCTTGACCCAGGTCCAAGTTATCAGGTAGAATTTCTACTGGACCTCCCTGTTTGGTCACCATCCAGAAACTCATTCAAACAGTGTAGACGCTGCTCTTCACACATTTTTTTCCACCGTTGGGCTATTTCAAGTGATCTTTTGCAATCAGCCTTTGCGCGCTCCAACTCCATTTTAATAGCAGCAGAAGAACCCTGTTGCTGAAGAATACACCAGAAGGTAGATTATGAACTGATGTCCCAAATTTTTGAAAACCCATAAATAAAACAGCACAAGCCTGATGGATTTTAAATTTCTATCAAAAAACAACAAAAACAAAATTTATTTCTTGACATTGATGGGAACCAGAGCCAGGGCAGAAATAGGGTCTAGGGTGGTAGCCTCACACTCTACAGCCCTCTAGTACAACCAGATAAGCTATGTTGGTTAGATGGAGACTTGAATAGCAATCTTGCCCTGAATGCATCTCTATAGGCCGCACATTCCATTTTCGCATTGAAAGAATTTAGTAGATGAGAGCATTTAATTTGGAAACACCACCACCTTGTGGCAAGTAAGAGATTTTTAATTGGAGTGGGTGTAGGACCCACTACACTTTGCACCCAAGGTGGCGGCAACGCAGTTGGGTATTCATAGATAACTACCCCTCTATTTGGTTGAAGTCTAAGTGGGACTCTAATCAACCCGCTAGGGCTGACGGAAAGAATATAATAAATAGAGAGAAAGAATACAAAAGGTAACCGTGTGAAAATTCGAATTCCCTCCTCGCTCTCTCTATGACTTTTCTCTATGAGAGAAGTCGATCTTGAACCTCCATCAGTGGTTTGTCGATTTGGAACGTGGAAAGTAACGTGGATTGAAGGAATGCTAGAAGGAAGATAAAGCGAATGGGAACGTAAAGAGGTGCCATGTCTAGATCCATTGCATAAAAGATCACCAAGGTATATGATTTTGAACCCATCTTTGCTTAAATTGTTTAACAAAGGCCATAAATAAACCTCTCTAACCTAGTTAGTAAAAGGCAGAATATGTTTAATGAATAAAATTGAGAATTCAAGGAGCAAAACTTAGGTGTCGTGGGTTCCTTAGAGGGAACTTGCGGCTGCTATTGTGTGTGAATTCTACATAATTTGTAATGCCATTGAATCCCCTTGCCTTCTTCAAGTATAAGACACCCCACCCCTAGCAATGCCCCTTCCCCTTTTCTCCTTTAACCTAGAGCCTTCCCCATCCCCAAACCCTAAAACCTGCAACTACAGCCTCCTTCCCCCCATCTTACATCGCCCTCCCCCCTTTCCCTACCCTGTGGCAGCACCCTTACCCCTCCCCCATCCCTATTCCTCCATCCCCTCTCTCCCCCAGCTTTAGATCATCATTCCCTAGCCCCTCTCTTCTCTTTTTCTTCATCTTCTTCTTCCTTCTTACTTGCGGCAACTTAGGATTTCCCAGAAAATTAAAACCAAATTTTACCTAACCCTGAAACCCCTAGACTTCCCTAACCCCTTAACCAATACCCACCCTCTTAGGAACTAGACTCCCCTCCCCCTACCCTACCTTTGATCCTCAATTCAGCCCTTCCTTCCCCCTAAACCCTAGTAAAACCTAATCTTCATCTTCTTCATTAGAAAACCCCAAAACTTCAAAACCCTAATTCTTCTCAACCTCTCGTCCAAACCCTAAATCCTTTCAGGTTCATCCTTCTTAAACCTCCTTAGAGACTCAACCCTAATCCCAACTATTGTTCATTCTCTAAAACCCCTAGAACTTAAGAAACCCTGGCTTTGGAATTAAACCTGGAAACTAAACTTCAGAACTCTCTCTCTCTCATTCCCCTATCCTAAACCAGCCTGGGCGAACTGTATACTCCCTTCCCTCAACCCTGATACACCCTAAGCCTCTAGAAACCTAACTGCAGGGTGTACAAAGCCCTAAGCAGATGTTGTAAACCTTTGAAGACCTAAATACAAGATGATTAAACCCTAGTTTACTGTTGCTTCACTTGATTAAGATCCTGGCGGGGAACCTTAGATTTAGAGCTTGTATCCATCAACTAAACCCTAGATACCGGGTTCACATGTCATAAGATTATTTCCTGGCTTTAACGTTTATCCTATATTTTCTTACCACAGGGATGAGGTTCCATTTTTCCCTCCTTATTCAGTGTCCTATCCAAAATGGTAATAAACAGATACAAGATGAGTGTAAACACTAAAAACAGTAAACCAGAATTGGTTTTAAAGTTAAAAAAAATAAATGGCGTTAAACAGCAACTACCCCCCCCCGAGCCCAAAGAGAGAGAAAGGGAGAGAGTAAACAAATCAGCATTCTTCTTGGTAACGAATGAGTAGAATAACCAGCATAGTCAAGTCCATTCTAAAGATGCTTACTACATCAGAACCCGAGCATGGAGCTAATATGGACACCCACTGAAATGTTTTAACTGCCAGACCAGCCCTTGCTGAAACTAGGGCTGCATTTGTTTGCAAAGGTGGGGTGGGAAAAAAAAATATGTGGGTCCCATGTGTAGTGGGGTGAGGGAGAAGGAAAGGAAAGGAAAGGGTTTTGTGGAAAAGTGATAGTGGTGGGTCCCACTTTTTACTTTTCCCAACTTCCCACAAAGTCCCACCAAATATTTGGGGTTTTAAAATGGCTTGAGGTGGGAAAGTTGGGTTGCCACGTCACCAAACAATTTCCCACCCCAAGCAACCAAACAATCTTCCATTTTGGGATTTAAGGGAAAAGTAAAAAAATCTACACTTTTTTCAAGAATTTTCCCACCCCACCTTTATTCCAACAAACAAACGCAGCCTAGGGGAATCTTAGAAACTGCATGGTACTTTTTGAAACACCTGGGTTTCAATTACTCCTAATCTGAAATCTTGAACAATTCCAAATTTATCCCTCATTAAGTTTACCTCCTCTCCAATCACGTCGCCATTACCTAATAGAAACTTACGAATGGGCCGGCTATGGTGGGCCTTCACAGAGGGAGAATTAGAAGAACAGGACAAAAAAGCTGAAAAGGAAATTGCATAATAGAAGGGGGGAGATGGAGAAAAACATGCTCACATTCACAGACCAGCCACATAGGCTCTAACAAACATAACTCGATCCATTCTGTTCAATATCCATCTAACGATGATGTGAGCCAAACACTCCAAGACTCCAAATTAAATAACGAATCTATACGGAACCAAATATCCTATGAATCTGATTGCTGAAAAAACAAAGACATAATTTCCCTCCCCCTCGAACCACAATGCTCCCTACACTTTGCACCTGCCTGTCATCTGGAACCATGCACAGAATCTGAGGTGGACATGAGTCATGAGGTCGAGGCAATGAACAGCACAGGTGGAGGGTTAGGGAGGTGGAGTAAGATGGAGTTGAGAGGGATAAATTTGGGATTTTACGTATTTTAGAATAGGACTAACTAACAACACACCTCAAATGCCCATTTTCATGGATTGACGCCCAAGATGACCTCATTAAGACACCAGCCACCTGAAGAGTAATTTACAACCCCTCCCCCCACCTCCACCACCCCAAACTGGAAGGAGGAAAAAAAAAAAGAAAAAGAAACAGCAACAACAAAAGAATTAAATATAGAAGTTTCTCTTTGAGAGTTTTATTTGTAAGTCTCCTTTGGTGACCCAGGTGGAAACCAGAAGTGGGTTCTAGTCAATCTCTTGCAGCCAAAAGCTATACTTTATTTTCAAAATATCTTCTCGCTCTTAGTTTAAATTTTACATATCACTGTCATCTTCAACCTTCCATTGAACCACCTCAACCTCAAACCATAGCTAGGTGACTCTTCATCTTCCCTAGATTACAACCCTTGTATCCTCTCTGAATTTAATCTGGCCATCCCTCAGAACTGATCCTGAAAGCATCCCCACTCAGATTCTATGTCAATCATGCTCTTTTAAAGGCGAATATAGAAAGCAAACAAGTCTATGCACAGAACAAATGGACGACAAAGATAAAAAAAAAAAAAAAATGGCATTTTAAATAATCAATTTGATAAAGAGTATTAAATTAAAGCCATAAGGAAAACTAAAACCTGAAGCTCATTGATCTGATTCTCCATCACATGAGAGCTATGGAATGGAGCGTCTAGAGGTTTTCCACAGAAAGGCCGAGGAGAAATTACAGCCATTGGATCATTATTTTCATCTGATGAATTTGCATATTTTTCCAATGGTGGAGGTAATAATGATGCAGTCCTTTTAGGTACAGAAGCTTGAGTACTGCCTACTTCCTGATCAATTTCAGTGAAGAGTTTTTGAACTACTAGAACATTGTTGACAGGACCTGAGAAATAAATTAAAAAAAAAAAAAAAGGAATCATTATCCAAGCAGAAGGTATACCTTGTGAAATTCTAAACCTTGAACTAAATTATCAGTGATCTACTTGGAGAACTATCACAAAATCCAAGTACAAACTGCCTGAAACAGATCTACTACAACCAAGTAAATAAAATTATTTCAGTTGCTACATACATTTTTAGTAATAATAACATATTATGAATTTAATAATGGAAAACCGGAAATGATATTAGCAACATTCTTCAGGCCTATCTGAACAAACATTACTGGAAAACAAAAAAAAAATTGCCAGTTCAATACATTTCAAGCAATGGCAGTAGTTTAAAAAGGACAAAAATATTAAACATCCATCATCCTATCAAAAGGAGGTGGTCATGTAGCAAAGAGGCCACCTACAAGTATAAGAAAATAATCAAGGGAGGTAAAACTTCAATATCTAGAAGCCAATAACCTCATTACTCCTTATATATATAATAACAATTTTCAAAGAAATGATGCTATTTGTTATCAACCAAAATTGTAAGTCATGTTCCTTTATGTTGAAGAAGGTCAAGTTTATATTTGTAGTGTTTGGTTCTATAGATTTTTGGCCTTGATTTCTTTAGATATGCCTTGAATTCTTGGACCCAGTTTCGAAGATTGACATGCTCCAAGCCTCCAACATACTTTAGTGGTGACCCGTCTTCTCAGATCTGTGATGGCAGCGAAGGGCTTGGAGCACTATTTATATGCTTATGTTTAATTGCAAAGGAGCGGTGAGATTTTTTTTTTTTTTTTTTTTTGGGGGGGGGGGGTGGTTTGACTTAGGGTTTTGGGTGACAACTTGTAATGCTGATTTGGATGTTCTTGAGAAATCTCCATTGTAATCATCTTCAGTTGTAAAACTGCTTCAGCTTGGGTGTGTGAACCATGTTAAATCTCTGTGTTGTCTCAATTTGTTTCTTCATTTTTTTGTTATTAGTGGTTGCTTGTCATGAGGAGATTTCTTGCTTAGAACCAAAGGAACAATTCCGATATTAGATAATACATCAACACAGAGAACTGAATGGTCTTACTCAATAGGGAGGTTAACACATTGAATAATTGAATGGTTGAAGTCCTTGACTAGGGAGTCAGATGAAGATGAAAATGGATTGGATGGCTAAACTACATCAGATGTGGGGTCAAGACCCATTTTGCACCTCTACCTAGTCCGATCCCCGACTAAGTTGTAAAGTCCCCATCTCCTTCCACAGTTCCACTTGATCAGGTTAGCAAGCAGCCCCTTCTAGAGCATTCACTACTTCATTCCACCCCCCTTTGTCGCTATACTTACTTCGTTACTGCAGGAGTTTCACAGCTTACAAGAAACGGACTGCCAGCCAGTTCTTGCTAACTACCCTTGATAGATTATCTTCATCTTTCTCCTTCATGAACTCTTAAGCTCTTTGAGGAAGATGAATAAATATTATTGATTTACCATCCTTTGATGGAATGAGATTTGTTCACTCATATGTTAATCTTCAACCCCCCCCCCAAAAAAAAAAAAATTAATAGATAACGCTTCTGAAAGCCCTAGTGGCCTTGATTAATGAATATAGAAGCTTTAATGGTCTAGCTCATGTTCACATCCATACAGTAAACCATGCAAATGATGTAATGAGAATCTTAGAGTAGTTTTATTTGAGGTCAGACTCTTACCTTTTGCATGTTTAAATATACGAACAATGTTTTGGGTTCTAGTGTCCCAAACTCGAACCAAACCATCCTCTGATCCAGATACCAATGAAGTTCCATTGGAGCTGAATGCCAAGCAAGTTACAGCCTTACTGTGAACCAAGCACCAGAAACAAAAACAAGAAGAAGGGTCAAATTCACAACAAGTGAAACTTTGGCAACATCAACACAATAAAGGCATTTTACATCTAAAACTTGCAAGATAAAAGATCTATTCTATCAATAGGATATGCTTCAGACTTCCACTAAAAACCTACCATAAATTATTTGCCAGATAATTGCATGCCTTCATATAGATTTACAAAGTTATACAACTGGATCAAAATATATTCACTTGATATTACCCAGAGAACATTGGGATTCCATCAGAAAAATCAAAATATGTATGATGAAATAATGTTCAACAGTATTAGATACAACTGAGGGGGGAAATTAATATATTAAAATTAGTTGCACTTTTACTCGATTCTTTCGGAACAAAATGTTCTCAAATTGTAGACTCATACCAACTTACTAACGTCATACTGACCATCTATAACCCAAGCTGAAATAGAAAGGGAACCTCAGATTCACGTTTGATTAATGGGTGAACTTGCTTGTGGTTCAACCCTTCCTGACGGCATTGCCAAAGGTGGGAAGGGTAGGGTTACTGAGTGAGTGGCCTGAAAATCAGCACTGTTGATGTACCTCGGATGTGCCAGTTAAAATAAAAAATAAAAAATTTAAAAATTTAAAAATCCCCTTTCTTTTCTTAATACAAATTACTATCTTACCTAAAGCTAAAAGAATATTTTTTTTTTAAAAGTACTAATCTAGATGGATGGCTACCATACAAATAACAGATGCCAAATCCAAAAATGGATACAGCTGCATTCCAGTTCTTCTTAGTAAGCTAGGGTAAACTAATGGTCTACCAAAAAAGAAGAAAAGAAAAGGAAAGAAAGACAACAAAGCGATGCAGTTAAGGGTGCCAAATCAAATCAATCGAGCCTTCAAATAAAGAATTTTGACCCATGGTTGGTTCTATAGGCGACAGGCTCGTTATTTTTTCTTTTTTTTTTTTTCTTCTTTTTCCTTCCCCCCCCCCTTTGTGTGTTTTTTTTGTTTTTTTCTTCTTTCTTTTTTTTTTTTCCCCTCCCCCCCTCCTCCTTCCCTCCCCCCCCCCCCCATTTTTTTTGTTTTTTTTTTTTTTTTTTTTTTTTTAGTTTTTTTTTTTTTCTTATGTACTCTTTATATATTTTTCTCTCTCTTTTTTTTTTTTTTTTTTTTTTTTAAAACTCCTCTCCTCCCCTATTTTTTTTTTCTTTTATTTTTTTTTTTTGGAAAATTGGCTTTGATTTTGATGCAGATTGAAGACATATTTACGAAAGAAGAAGCCCATTGGGTTAGGCCCATCAAAGGCCTAAAGTTGTCACCTGAACCAGCCCATGGCTTTTTGGCTGGGCTGTTTTAGTGGGTTAAAGTTAGCCCACATATGTTGAACTTCATAGTCTGACCTAAGCCTAAGTCTAGTTTTTTGAAAGTCAATAAAAGGGGCTTTAATTTGAAATAGAGAACTCATTGTCAAAAGATTCTCCTTTGTCAAGGTTAGGTAGTAGTTGAGTCATTAATGGTAGGTGGTGTTAGCTGTGGTTGGACGTTGCCATTAATATTTATGTCTCTTTAGAATCTATATAAACTTATGTGTGGTGCAACTGATGATTAATCAAATTCTTCTGATTCCTCCTCTTTGGAGAACCCTTGTGTTTGATCAAGGTAGGTTGGTGTTCGATCCAATCATCCACCTTCGGTTGCTGTTCTTTGTTGTCCTTATTGTTCTCTTAATTCTCTTATATTGTTCCATCCATTCTTCTTTATAGCATACTGCTATTTTGAAGACCTAGTTAGTCCTTGTTCTTAAACCAATATCCTTGTTCTACCACTTCGGTTTTCAGCCTTCCATTATATCTGAATTTTATCTACCTTAAGTCCATCAAATTTGCAATTGTCTCCCCGTGAAGGTCCTATTTGGCTCTGTTTTGATCTTTCAAATACGTACTACATTTTTGGTATCGAGCCATGACGGGAGTGTTCTGACCATCCGTCCAACTAATCCTATGGCAGCAATGATGGAGATGGTTCAACAATTGAGCAACCAAATCACTGACCGGCAAATGGACGAGGGTTCTCGATGGAGGCCGAGTTGCTGCCTCTACTCATGTCCCTCACCCTCCACTTGGTGAAGAATTCCATCCAGCTCATTCTGAGCCAATTTTCCTGCTCGAAGAATATGGGAGAGGACCCAAAGGATTCCGTTGTGTAACCAACTTTTGAGGAGCACCTACGGAGTTATTTTGCTGGGAACAACCTACATTCAATAAGCATGTTGGTGACTCTCCGGGTTGCTTGAACTCAAAGAATACTCGGGTAGCATGATCCTCAAGTCTTTTATGATTGGTTGGCAGCGTTGGATGCTATTTTGATTGGTATGAACTCTCGGAGGTACGAAAGATGAAGTTAGCACGTCCGCTGTTGGGCTGCACGTGAATGGTGGAGAACTCGGAATATGATTGGAAGATCGTGTAGGCTCCTCTCGTGGGAGGATGAGGAAGAGCTGAGGAAAGTACTTGTCATCTACTTTTCGATTGGCTGCAAGACAAGTTAAATTCTCTTCGAAGGGAACTTGTCGGTTGCGAATATATGAACAATTTGACTCTCTTTCTTCTCGTACGGGAATTCGAGAGGGAGATCCAAATCTTGTCACGTTTGATTGGGTTTCGGCCTGAAATCATGGGCCATTGGGTTGTGGATGTGAGAACGTGGGTTGTTTTGAGGCCCTCGTGTGGAAGAATTTTGGCATCCAACAACAAAGGTTTGGATACCAGCCGGGAGGCTGGCGATTTTCCAGCACCAAAACCTACAACAACAACCCCTACTCAACCCACTTTCCTACCCGACAAGATAGGGCAAGGCTCCTATGACTAGTGGCGCCAGCACAATGTTTTCCTGTCGGGTTGGACATTATGCTAAATATTGCCCACATCGTCAAAAGATTAATCTGTTGGTGTGGAAGAGTCGCTCGATGAGGGGATGTGCTAATAGAGGTGATGCTTTGGAAGAAGATCCTCTATTCCCTCCCGCTCGTGATGGACTTGCGGGCTGCTTGTGGGATGTGCTTGAGGTGATGCTTTGGCATTCATATGTGCCGCATCTTGGTGGCTGAAACCAGGAAGGCTGGGCCTTGTATCTTCTACAGCCGTATGAGTCCGGAGATATCCGCTTTGGTGATAGTTGGTGGGAGTTGTGTCAACGTTACTTCGACACCTTTGCGAGAGCAAACTTGAGGTGGAAAGCACCTTCAACCATTCGGGTATCCTTGCTGATGGGAATACTCGGAGGTAAATCACGGTGTTCTCCCTGGCTCCATCGATTGGGAAGAGGTTGGTGTGATGTAATCCCTTGCATCTTACTGATGTTCTGCTTGGTCGACCATGGATGTATGATAATGATGTTATGGTTGGGGGAAGAAAAACCAATGTGTATTCAAGTTCAAAGGACTTCACACTGTCCTCCACCCAGTCAATGTCCCAGCTGAAATGCGTCAACGGAGGTCCTTGAGGACCAACCAAAAGGGGACCAATGAAGCACAAAAGTTGTTGTCCATACCGCAAAAGAAGCTGCTGGTTGTTCCTCACAAGGAGTTCATTCACACTATGATACAGGGCTGGTATTGGCTCTTGTTACAAGGGTAGTCACGCCTCCACCTGAGGCGACATTCCCTCCACCCATCAAAGAGTTACTTTCTGATTTTTCTGATGTGGTTCCTGATGAGTTGCCTAATGAGCTACCTCCTATGCGCAATATTCAACATGCCATTGATTTGGTACCAAGTTCGGTGTTACCAAACCTACCGGCTTATCGCCTTAGCCCAACAGAGCACAATGAACTCAAAAGACAGGTGAATGAGTTGCTAAAGGATTCATTCAGGAGAGCTTAAGTCCATGTGCTGTACCAGCATTACTGACTCCAAAGAAGGATGGCTCATGGCGCATGTGTGTGGACAGTAGAGCAATCAACAAGATTACAGTCAAGTATAGGTTTCCTATACCGCGGCTTGATGACATGTTGGACATGCTATCCGGGGCTAAAATCTTTTCTAAATTGGATCTTAGAAGTGGCTATCATCAGATTTGTATTCAGCCTGGAGATGAGTGGAAGACTGCCTTCAAGACCAAGGATGGACTATTCGAATGGAAAGTCATGCCTTTTGGTCTGACGAATGCACCTAGTACATTCATGAGGGTGATGACACAGGTACTCCGTCCTTTTATTGGTCGATTTTTGGTCGTATACTTTGATGATATATTGATCTACAGCAAGCATCCAGATGATCACATCGATCATCTACGGCAAGTCTTGAGAGTACTTTGCCATGAGAAGCTATACATCAATCTCAAGAAATGCTCCTTTATGCTGCCAAAGGTTGTGTTCCTTGGTTTTATTGTCTCATCACAGGGGGTTAAAGCTGATCCAGAGAAGATAACGAGTATAATAGATTGGGCTACACCAAAGACAATCACTGAGGTTCGTAGTTTTCATGGACTTGCATCGTTTTACAGGAGATTCATTCGGAACTTTAGTGCAGTCATGGCACCTATTACGGAGTGTTTGAAGCAAGGCAAAGGTGAGTTCAAGTGGACAGCAGCGGCAACCAAAGCCTTTCATCTTATCAAGCAAAAGATGACAAAGGCTCCAATACTTCGCTGCCGATTTTGCTGTATATTTGAGGTAGCAACCGATGCCTCACATATTGGTCTAGGAGGTGTATTGATGCAAGGAGGGCACCCTATCGCTTTCTACATGAGAAACTCAATGATGCCAAGCGACGCTATTCGACATATGATCTAGAGCTCTATGCTGTTGTCCAGGTGTTACGCCATTGGAGACATTATCTCATCGGCAAGGAGTTCATTCTCTATACCGATCATGAGGCGCTGAAGTATCTACATTCACGGAAGTCGATAAGCAACAGGCACGCTAAATGGGTTGCTTATCTCCAAGAGTTTGTGTTCGCAATGAAGTACAAGGCAAGAAAGGAGAATACGGTGGCTGATGCATTGAGTCGAAAAGTACTTACTCTTAGCACATTCTCAGCACATGCAGTTAGCATTGATCAGATACGTGATGAGTATGCATCTGACGAAGATTTCAACATGCCACACAAGGAGTTACAGCAAGGCAAGCAACATCATAAATACTCACTTCATGATGGGTATTTGTTTTTGGGAACTCGGTTATGCATTCCAAATTCTTCCCTACGACATCACATCATACGGGAGCTGCATGGCGGAGGTTTGGGAGGTCACTTTGGCAAGGATAAGACTATCATACAAGTTACCGATCGGTATTATTGGCCCCATATTGCAAAGGATGTTGATCATGTAATCAAGAGATGCAGAGTCTGTCAGCTAGCCAAGGGAACCAAGCAAAATACAGGTCTGTACTCACCATTACCGTTCCTCATGCACCTTGGATTGATATTAGTATGGATTTCGTACTTGGGCTACCCTCCACAAAAGAGCGATCCGACTCCATCATGGTTGTGGTTGACCGATTCTCAAAGATGGCTCATTTTATACCATGTCGAAAGACCTTTGATGCATCTCACATTGCAAAGATATTCTTTAAGGAGGTTGTACGACTACATGGGCAACCAAGTAGCATTGTCTCGGATCGTGACGTCAAGTTCACGAGCTACTTTTGGAAGACATTGTGGCTGAAAAGTAACACAAAGTTACTGATTTTCAACCGCATTCCATCCACAACCGCGGGCGCCGTGTGGTGAATCGAAGCTTGGGAAACTTCGAGGTGTTTGGTTCGTGACTTTGAGAAGACATGGCCGTCCATACTCGACATAGCTGAGTTTGCTTACAACAACTCGCTTAATCGTCGCGTCGTACTCCTTTTGAGATTCTACTTGGAGTTCAACCCCGACGGCCTATAGACCTCATTCCATTACCACCACAAGCACGCGTGAGTATTGAGGCTGCGAGTTTCTGCGCCATATCACGGGGTACATGCGATGTTCGCCGAAGAATAGCTCTCAACAATGATGTTTACAAGGCTACAACAGATCATCATCGACGATATGTGGAGTTTCAACCGGAGACATGGTGATGGTTCGTGTCAACCCAGAAAGGTTCCAACACGGGGTCAACAACAAACTCCATCCAAAGAAGATGGGTCCATACAAGGTGCTGAAACGCATTGGACCAAATGCTTATGTACTCGAGCTACCAAAAGAAATGAACATAAGCAATGTCTTCAACGTGGCTGACTTACATCTTTATGTAGGACACCACTCTGATGATGGAGACACTGAACAAATGTTGAGGCTGCCCCAACTCAAGCCACCAATCACTGACATCATTGAAGAGGTTTTGGATGACTCTTACAAAACCACTCGTCGTGCCACTGGATACCATGCTTTCCTCGTCAAATGGAAGAATCGTCCACGACATGATAGTACTTGGATTCATGCTGATGATTTCAAGAAACTCGATCCCGATTTGTATGACGTTACATGTCCTTCGTCATTCGTCGGGCGATGTTTTCAGCCGGGGAGAGTTGATGCGATTGAAGACATATTTACGAAAGAAGAAGCCCATTGGGTTAGGCCCATCAAAGGCCTAAAGTTGTCACCTGAACCAGCCCATGGCTTTTATGGGCTAGGGCTGTTTTAGTGGGTTAAAGTTAGCCCACATATGTTGAACTTCATAGTCTAGACCTAAGCCTAAGTCTAGTTTTTAGAAAGTCAATAAAAGGGGCTTTAATTTGAAAATAAGAGAACTCATTGTCAAAAGAGTTCTCCTTTGTCAAGAGTTAGGTAGTAGTTGAGTCATTAATAGGTAGGTGGTGTTAGCTAGAGGTTGGATGTTGCCAATTGTCTCCCTGTGAAAAGGTCCTATTTGGCTACTGTTTTGATCTTTCAAATACAGTACTACATTAGATGTGTTCTCTCTTTCTCATGCACATTATTCCCTCTGTTTCCCACCAATCACACCTTCCTTCCTATCTTCTCTCCTAAACTTTCTGTTTCTTTTGATCTTTCCTATTATATTGGTTCTTCTTTATACCTCAACTTTCAAATTTGATCCTCCCAAACACAGCACTACCATCTGGCTTTTTCATTCCCATATTCTTTCTCATTTACACAATTACACTAATCCACAGCCTATTTACTCTTTCATATTCTGTATTTATTGATGTAGCCCTAGATTGAAGGGGATCAACTAGGCACAGTTAATCAAGATCTTGTACCAGCCAATCAACTCAAGTAGAACAACACCTGGTTTCTGGCCACTTGAGGGTTAGGTCTAGGGTCAATGGTGGGAGCCATGATAAATTGAGAACTAAATCTGGGGTTATAGATTATCTAGCATGATGGGACTGAAGGTAAAAGTGCAATTCTCGAAAATCGGCTGGTCAGAGTGGAACGAGATTCAAATGGTTTTGTTAGGATGGAATGGGGATGATTTGGCCCAAAAGGGATGATAATACAATACAATAATTGGATTGAGCTGGGCAAAATCTTCACAAAAGCACCTTGCTCATTCTGCTGAAAACTAGGAGAGAGAAAGTGCCAAATTCAAATTCAACTCACTACAGTTGCAATCCTTTAATGGCAAAAAATTCAAATGGGCAATAATTTGAACTGGAACCTTGTTACTTGTTAGAGAAGATGAATCTTCAAACACAGGCTGATCTTGTAGCCAAAACAGGAGCTTAGACATGAAAGACAAAACACTAACAGCTCCCCTGGACTCCTAACACCGAGGAATCAGCAGCAAGTTTGACTTGGAACACCAACAAGCAGAGACTTGGACTTCGGAGAAAATTACATATATTACCCCCGGGTTCGTAAACAAGTATGTTTACATCCCTTGAAATTCACTCTATTACAAATGTCTCCCCGGTACCCAATGCCATCAGTTTTAAATACAAACGACACATTTGCACTGATTAAATATTTATTATTTTAGTCGATTAACAGAGAGCTTTTATATTAAGAAGAAATAGAATTACATTTTAAGTTTCTGTAGTGGAGCCTACCCTCAGCGTTTCTCCTTGATCTGCCAAAATCACTTCCTAGCAGCTGTTATTCCAGTCTGGTGGCATCTTCCAAAGAAGCAAACAGCTCCACTCGATTCTTTGGTGGTGAAACCTGTTGGACCCATCAAGACGCTCGTAGTCTCCTCTTCAAGCTGTCTCTCAGCTCCTTATACAAGCTTGCTGATATTCCTTCCATTTTTCTAATTTGGAACTCCTTTTTTCCTTCTTTTTGTCACAGGGGATTCTTGCTTTTCTTTCTTATTAGCTTCCTCTGAACCCCCTCATTTTGCAATTGAGAGAGAAAGAGGGACAAAAGCATGGATTTCAAGGTGGGAAGACTGATAACCTGCCAGGAAATTAGGTGATAGATTTCTTCCACTAGTCCCATGGCAGCCCACACTTGTTAATTTTCCCACCTCAGAAGTAACCGCTAAATGAAAACAAAGTACAAATTGGAAACCAATAGTTAACCCATATCTTTGAAGAAACTGGGTCATTCTTTAATGGCATATCAATATCATATTGCAATGCAGTGCTCAGCATGGAGGAAGAGAAGAAAGAAGTGACAAGGCTATTGTTATAGAAGAAGAGGAAGAAAAAGCCAGTGGTGGTGAAGAGTAGCAGCCAAAAATGAAACTGTTCTTCTTTCTTTTGGTTTTTTATTTTAGGGTTTGAAATAAAGAAGGGCAATATGAAATTTTGGAAAATATGGTAGAGGTTGACTCATCACTTAGCCCCATTATTCTAATAGGTGTAGGGTTGATATATATTTGGAAACATAAGGGGTGAAAATGTAATAGAATAAATTCCAAGGGGTGTATATGTAATTTTCTCTGGACTTTAATCAGCACTTGGATTTCAAACACCAGTCACACAACCTGGACTTGAAACAACAAGGAACTAACCCATAAGCACTTTAAGCACTAAACAAGGTTTTCTCAGAGAAGAAAGGCAGCAACCAATGCCAAATTCCAAACACTAAATTTTGCTTCAATAATAGGCCCTGTCACAACCTTGCATAAAAGACTCAAAATAGATTCCTACACTAAAAGGGAAAGGCCTAACCCAAGCCACATAACCTATTAGGTAACTTAGACCAACTAGGAAACTGAAATTCACTCAAAATACTTAATTTTGTCGTGTGCTGGTCACCTTCTAGCTTAGATTAACCACTAGGTCAAACAAATCAATGGAACTAAACTATAACTACTTCAGAAAACAAAAATAAAAGCCAAGTAAAGAAGCTATTATCATCCTCAACCTAGTTATCCATACTTTAGATCCACTAATTTGGCCAGTCAGAAGTTAAACGATGGGATAAAATGCCCATTTGTATATAACCCAACCCAAGTCTATTTCCCAAGAAAAGAAACCTATTTGGATTATAAGTCTACATAATTTGTTTTCCACTTTTTACCCAACATTTTCTTGGTGAAAAATTTATCACTATTTCTATTATCCATAACCAACCAGACCAGGCCACACCAACCATCAGATTAGAATCTTTTCCACAGATCCCTAATTAAGCCAATCACTTGAAGATCCATCAGTCTATCGGTCATTACAAAGCATAATCACCTTTTGAGAAAAGTTAACCAAGGCAACCATATGTATAAAAAGAAGGATACTCTCATACTGGAGATTTGAATTGCTTGCCAGAATACCAAAGCCAAAGAAGACATACAACAAAAGAACAAGTTGTGAAAACCATTAAACAAATAATTCATGTTGAACTGCAGACTCTAAAACAAAACTCAGAATAACTGAAGCAACAAACCTGTGATCTGACAGCAAACCAATGATATGCTTCCCATAAATGCTGTTCGATGGGCTTTCAGCAGCAAGTGCAGCAATGAATATCTTCCCATCTCTACTGCCAGCATAAAATACATGTTCACCGGGATCCAGTGCAATAGCATCAATTACAGAAGGGAACTCAATAGATCTCAATAACTTTCCCTTGGACAAGCTCCAAACCTGAGAGACTTCATGTCAGGATACATTTTTAATAGTACAGCAGGATGTGTGTTTAAAAGTATTAAAGGGTGTAACCAGTGCCCAAGGCTTCCACCGCTGCGGGGCCTGGAAAAGGTCATAATGTATGCAGCCTTGCCCTGAATCACAACAAGGCTGTTTCCAAATTTGAATCTATGACTTTTGGTTCAAAATAGGGCAACCTTACTACTGCAGCAAGGCCCACCCACCCTCTATGTATTTTAACAGTATCCTAAAAGACATATACCAACAGAACAACAGTATCTACATAATCCAGCAATAAAATGCAGCAACTGACGATAGAAGAAAAGAACACTTCAGAGCACTATGTATGCTAGAGAATCACAAACCTATATCACCAGTCAATTTTCCATGCAAGACACCACGGCATCATTTGTATGCAAAATAAAAAGGGGTGGAAAAAATAAACACATGGAACCCACTTGTAGTGGAGCGGGGGGGATAAGGAAAGGATTTTGCGAAAAAGTAGCAAATATGGGTCCCACTTTTATTATATCCCTCACTTTCCTACAAAGTCCCACTAAATATGTAGGACTTTTTTAAATTGATGGGGTGGGAAAAGTGACATGCCATGTTGGCAAAACCAGCTTCCTTAATTTAAGGAAGCTTGTCTACCCACTTCCCCACCTCATTGGATCAAACAAACCATGCTTTGGGATTTCATGGAAAAGTTCACTTTTTCACACCCCACTTCAAATCCAGCAAACAAACGATGCCTACACAAAAATGGCAGATGGCTTAGCAAATGGGGCAAAACTGCAGATTTTATTTCATTCTTCTTCTTTTTTAAAACGCTTTGATGACATTCAAGTCACCTGCCACAATCAAACTAGGGATCAACTTGAGTAGTGAAGTGGATCGAGGGGGCGCCATCTTGAACACTGACTAGGCAGGAAGAATATGAAATTTATTAACTTCAGTTATAGGGTAAGCGAGAGTTGAATATTCTATAGTTAATTATTGTTATTAGCCGCTGTTTGCTTAGTACAAGTTCTAAGTTTGAGTATTGTTTCAAATCTTTAATGTAGGTCATTAAGGGATATTGGCTGAATATGAATTTGATAAATGAAAGATTTGCTTTTCCTTTAGCTCTTTAGAAATCCAGAGTTTCCAGCTGTGGTGATTCAGTAGGAACCCTGGTGGATATTCCAAGGTTAGGGTACCAGTGGTGATTCCTACTTGTATCTTTCTAAGTTTCTATTATTTCCCACAATTGCATATCAGTTCTAATTCCCGTTAAAAAGGCATACTATTTCTGCAATTGAATTCTCTGATTGGATCTAAAGAATCCTAGCATTAGAAGGATTCTCCAAAAAAGAGCATCCCAGTGCATGAGGCTACCTCTATTGGTGTGGTGTTTTTCCCTGCCCAAAGGAATAATACGAGCCATGCAATCCCTCTTTTAAGTGTTCCTCTAGAAAGGCAAAGATTCCAACAGGTTTCTCCACCCCATCAGCCGGCCCTCTGCTTGTCACCCAAAATCTAAGGGTCATCTCAATTTTCACAGGACTTGTGATTACAACTATGCTAGCTATTGAAATTTATATGGAAAATCTCCTCCATGCATGACTTAATCTGGGTCAACTAGATTTACTCCTACTTGTCACAAGATAACTCCATCTGGATTGTTTCCCTTCCCCTTCACCCTTCTGGGGATTGGAGGAAGCTCCTCCTCCTTAGACCCCTAGCACTCCTTGAAATCTCCGCCCAGGTTGTCGATGGTTCTACCACCTACTTTTGGCTTGACCTTGGTGTCCTCTGATTCTCTACAATTGGCCCTCGCCAAGCCTATGCCTCTCGAATCACCAAACTCACCCTACTCTTTGACTTCACTTCCAATAAACCTTGGATCCATCGGTCTCCCTCCCCTCTAAGTTCAGCTCAAGTGTGGTCCAACCTCCCCCCCCCCCCTCTTTCTTTTTCACCCCCTCCCCCAAGACTTCATAACCTAGCTCCCCTCCTCATCTGGTATCTTCTCCACCTCCTCTTCATAGAACCTAATCCGGCAACCTTCCTCCCCATTTGCTCCGCACCCCCTAGTTTGGTCCAAAAGTCATATTCCCCGCCACATATTCACCACTTGGACAGCCTACAACCTTGGCCTCCCCACCTAGTCTTTCCTTAACCTCTGGCACCTAAATGTCAACCCTAATTGCACCCTTTGTTGGAAGGGCCATGAAGATGTAGACCACCTCTTCTTCCTTGCCCCTTCTCCAGCTCCTTGTGGGCGAAATCTATTGTCACCATTTGGCCCCACTCCTAGCGCTCCTTTGGTTTCTCCAGAGATTAGGCTTGGTTTTTCACACACTTTGGTGGCAATTCTATTTGTGATTCGGTTGGTAAACTCATGTTCCTACCTTGGTCTCTCACTTGTGGTGGGAGCGAAATCATATAAGATGAATCTCCAACTCTAGATCTCTTGATGTGATTTGGAGGGCCGTTTGTTTCCATGCTTCCGCCAGTTTGCAGCACCAAACCCCCCCCCCTCAATAAAAACCAAAAAAAAAAAAATGGATATCCTCGAGAATGGGATTGTTGTAGTTTCCTAGGGTCTAGGATCCTCTTTTTTTATGGTCCCACCCCCCTCCTGGGTCTTCTCTTCCTCTCCTTTTCTCTCTCTTGTATTCTTTTTCCCCTTCAGGGTTTTGGTTAATGATTATTTTGTTCATCCCCAAAAAGAAGTTTCAATAAGTCTAATTTGCAACAAGTCCAACATATTGGCTACCCTACTGATCATAATACCAATAAATATAATATGAGTTGTATGAATTATAGTTACATAAGACTGAAAAATGCAGCTCATTTGGAAAACTAGCAAACCTTACACGTTCGATCCTCAGAGCCAGATACAACAATTGCATTGCACCCTCCATAACCTGAAACAACAGCAGTCACACGAAGAGTGTGTTCACTGAAACTGTATAGATAGAGGTGTGTTGCTGCTTCCCTCCCGATATCATCAAACATCCTATACAAAAAGAGGAAGCAAACTAGATCATAAGCATTTCAATAAGACAAACCCTTTATAAATACCCAAAAGCGATCATGATGCTACAACTAAAGGAGGGGAATAGAGTACATGATAAGCGACCAAACTCTGACACATCCATCCTCGGCTCCAGAGATTAATAGTGAATCCCCTTCTGCCAGTACTAAGCAAGTAACAGCCCTGTAATGAGCACGCCACCTCTTAAGTAGTCGGCCACTAAATACCTGGCTTGTAATATACATAGGAAGAAATTAAAAATAAAATGGCACCACTTAAATTTCCCAAAATCACCAAATCTGCAACAATTCAACAAGATATCCAGTAAACAACGAAAAAACTCACCTCCCAAATATAAATGTCACCAGATAATCCTCCTCCGATGATGTATGTTCCCTCACTATAAGAAACAAGTGGATTGATTGGCTCAGCAGGAAAGCTTTTAACTTCAACCTGAGCCTGCAAGAAGATCAAGGGATTCAAAAAGTGGTGTGATTAGGGGGAAAGACATGGAATTGATAGGGAACCGTAGCCAAGTGGCTAAGGCATGAGTCTGCAAAACTTCTATTTGTCGGTTCGAATCCTACAGGTTCCTACAACGCCATTCCACCCATCATTTTTTTACATGGTTAGTGGATAGAACGGCCCTCCGGATCAAAGGTTCAAAGCTGAGCATTCTTGGAGTGAGATTTTCTTTTAGCAAATTCCAGTTTCATTCATCAGAACCTCATTTCCTTACTTCTTCGTTCTTTCTAATTCATTCACTTCAAGGCTGGTTCTGAACGCCGAGTAATATCATCTTCAACCAACCAGAACCTACCCGCCCTAATCAGTAAGCCGAGGGCTTTCGGTGCATTCAAAAGGTGGTGTGATAAGTAAGTGATTAGTAGTTACTTAGTATCATTGTTTGCACAAGGAATTTCTAGTTTTGTGCGATGAACTAAGTTCCTATAGATTGAAGAATAAAGGGAACAGGAAGGCAAGAGAGTGAAAGAGAATACCTTATTCCAAGACCAGTAGAGAATGGAGCCGGAAGACGAAGAAGAGTCCCGAAGCTGTGAAGATGCAAGGAAGCGACGTCCGACCAAAGTGAGGCCATGAGAAGCAGAGGAACATGACCGGTGACGGAGCTTCTCTTCGCCGGAATGCAAGTCCCAACAACTGATCCCAGCATCGATGGGAGAAGATGCAATTACTAACTCCATCAGTATTTCTTGTAAACTACCACCTTGAGAACAGAAGCTGAACGTTAAAGGAGACCTTATACTTGCAAGTCTCCGATTCACTGATACGGTGTTCCCGCCGAACTAATTTTAGAAGATTTTCTGCAGAAATTTTGCGAAACGAAGGTTAGGGTTGTTGGTGCCTAGGTGGCACTGCTCTAAGCAGCGTACGGCTAAATTAGACGATTCTTTGAATGGTTGAATCTTGACCGTTTAATACTCCCACATGCAAAATTTATCCATTTAGTGAATCTACTGCTAATTTTCAATTAACCCAAACATATGAGCCAAACCGAACCGAATCGATTTTTTTGTGATTTGTTAGTCTCTGCTTTCTTGGGCCTTATTCTTGATCTTTCCTTGATTTCACGAAGAGCAGCTTCTCTGGCGGCGTCACAAACTTATGGCTTCTCTATTCTTTTTCTTTTGGATTGCCTCCAAAATTACACCAACGATCGACCTTGAACAGGGCCTCTTGCACTTTAGATTTTAAAGAGGAAAACTTGAGAATTAGAATGAGTGAATCTAACACCCTTGCTATGATATAGCTTGGCTCCATTGAAATGACAGAGCTTAGTCTTGAGAACCATCGTTGTCGCGTTCCTCTTCCTGGGTTGTGCTTCAGTGCTGTGCATTAACAGTGAAGCCAACGGTTGAGACCGAAATCTCGACCGAGATTTCGATCTCGATCGTTCGCTGTATATGTTGCCCATTAAATGCACATCATACAAGTCACAGCGCCTCTTCCGTTCCTAACAACTGTTAGAAACCCTACAAGTAGAAACCCTCTTCTTTCTTCACCCATTGCCCTATTCGTGGTATTGAAGAACTAAGAGAAGTAATCTTATATAAAAGATAACTCCCATGAACAGTACCAAACACATTTGAAAACGATTTTTTGGGTAAAAAGAAAAAAGAAAAACCATGCCAAACTTGGGCAAACGCTAAGGCCATATTTGGTGCAAAGCCCAAAAAATTCCTTCTTGAACAAGGGTTTAGTAAACAATGCAAGTTGAAGACGAGAGAAAACATATTCAAGGATAATATGACCCAAAGCTACTTTCTCTCTTATGAAGTGGTAGTCTAATTGTATGTGTTTTGTTCTAGCATGAAACACATGATTAATAGTCATGTGAAGAGCTCCCATGTTTTCACAATATAAGACAATAGGGTCAAGCTGAGGAATGCCAATGTCTCGAAGAGGAAATCCAAGCCATGTCAACTCAACACAAGTAGATGCCAAAGCACAATATTCGGCCTCCATGGAAGAGTGAGAAAAGTAAACTATTTCTTGGCATGCCATGAGATACAATTAGACCCTAGAAATGTGCAATACCTAGTAGTAGAGCGGCGAGTGAGGGGACACCCACCCAATTGGCATTAGAGAAGCCATAAAAATGTAAAAAACTCTGGTAATGAATCTAAAGGCCATTACCCAAAGTACCCTTGATGTAACGAAGAATGCATTTAACCAACGCAAAATGACCTATTATAGGAGAGTGCATAAACTGACAAATGTGGTATGGCACAAGAGATATCAAGACTAATCATAGTCAAATATTGTAGGCCCACCAACTATGCTTCGATATAAGATGACATCAGTGAAGGGCTTATAGGTATCAATAGAAAGTCAAGAGACCATTGAAGTTGCCACAACCTTAGTTGGTAAAATAGAATAAGCAAATCAATCTCAACCAATATCATTCATTCTCATGCATTCTCATTCATTCTCATATTACCAATGTAAGATTCGAAAAGAAAGAACAATAATCACTCACATGTTTTTACCTTTCGTTCGCACAAAGTCACACAATAACATAATAATAAATGTAAAAATTAAGGCAAGATCTCATCAATGAAATTGAAATAACGATATTAAAACATACAAGACATGATTAGTTTATTCCTCACCTTTCAATTTGAGTTTCGTTCTCCAGAGTCCCAATTTTCACACTCAAGAGTCAACGATTATACTCAAAATAGTCCTAATCACATAAAAGAAATAGTAAATATTAATTTGGGAACCAATTGGGTTTCAAAAGAAGTCCATAATCATGCTTCCTGGACCCAATCAGTTAATTGGTCTCAAACCCGTCGTTCTCAACCTAATTGCAGCAACAAAATCAATATTTTGCCTCCGATTTGAAGTCGAATTGAAGCGAGATTTTAGGAACTTCTAATTAACAGTAATAGGGTCCTAAAGATATTAACAATTCATGCCAATTTGGTCTAAATAAAAAAGCCTCAAATTTGGCTCTCGCGAGTGCTTGCGGGCGTCTCTAAGAGTCAAAATGTGAAATCATTCGCAACGAATCGCACAAGCCACTTCTAAACTAAAGGGAAACATAAATATAATTAATTACAAGCATTCAATGCATCTAATATGCTCCATTTACCCAAATCTAACATCTATTGTGAATGAAACATCACAAACCTAGGTTTAGAGAAGAGAGGTTGAAGAACACTCACCTTTCTCAATGTTCTTGCAATGATCTGAGTCTCAACGCGTCTTCGTGTGGATGGGCTCCAAGATTCTCCCTGGTTTCTCCTCCTCTTCAGCTTCAACCCCACTCTAGCATTAGAAAATGCGTATTGGGGTGAGTAGAATCATAAAATATGAATTTGCCCCAAAAATAGGGATGGGCGGTCGATCCAGACCGATCAACCAGTCCAATCGACCTGCCCTACATTTGGGTATATTTACCTCATCAACCAAGGTCCGATTCCGATGATTCTCGGCTTGAAAGAAAGGTCTTTCGAATACCTACATTTGGGTATATTTACCTCACCATTTGGATTCTCCATTGTTAGTTTTTCGATGTGCCAATATTGCCTTTTAATTCCTTTGTGACTAACCTTCTCTCTCCTCTTAAATTCTAGGAGAGGTGTCAAGTCATCCTTAGGGTTGTCTACTAACATTGGTTCCACTTCCGAACCTTCGAGTTCGACTCAAATGGCTCATAGTTCTTGTCGACTCAAGGTTTAGGTTCGCGATCCTGAAACCATGGGTTAAAAGAGTTAGAAATCTTGGGGATTTCACAAGTAAACATTATGTCATCGACGTAGAGAAGAAGTAATTAAACTCTCCCATTGGTTTGATAAATGAAAAGAGAGCTATCAATCATCCTATAGGTAAAACCAAACTCAACTATTAAGTAGCTAAATTGGTCGGACCAAGCCCGTAGAGCTTGCTTGAGCCAATAAAGAGAGAGATGCAACGAACAAACATGACAAGGCTTTGATTGACCCACAAAACCTCGTGGCTAAGACATATACACATGTGTGAATAAATATGAAAAAAGAAACGTCTAGTTGTTTGATAAACCAACACAAAACAATGGCAACACTTAGAATGAGCCAAATTGTATTGCACTTAATTACTGGGCAAAAAGTCTCTAAAAAATAAATGCCATCTTGCTGCGTGCATTCACAGACTACTAAGTTGACAAAAGTCAACCTGGTCACAGGGCTTGGGGGCTTGTGTTATGGGTAAACCAACAATTACTGGTTTGTGCCAAGTCAATCGATGGTTAAAGTGTAATGCAAAGTCGAACCATGAGTTATGTGGAGAATTAATCATGATCATCGATCTAATGATAAACATTTGACAGTCTAGATGAGATTTGAACAATAAGAAAAGCCTAGAAATACAAGAAGGATGAGGGTAAGAGGTAAGACACTTCATTTATACAAACCCGCCTGCAACTTTCCTGCTTTCTAGCCTTTTGAACCTAGGGTTTCTAGGAACTCTGGTTCCCTCTCATTTAACACTCAACTGACTTGATCGTCGGAGACGGATTGCCAATCAAGTATATCGGCTCCGTTTCTAACATTCTTCTTCAGATTATTTGTAGGCTAGCGAATATCTAACCAATTCGAATCAAAACAATCCAGTTTGGTGTGATTTTCTAACTCAAAAGATTCAACACCACCATTGAGAACCACCATTTCAGCCACCATGAAATCCTGATACACGACCACCCCTTCTTGAATTCCGAGCATGCAAAATTGGAATTCGGCAGATAAGTGCTTGTTCTCATGTCATAGATCATGGTTTTGGAGTAAAGGTATAAGTTCATAATAGGTAGGAATAGGGGGTTTCTAACATTGTGGTTGCAAATGACTCAAAATCATGACCAAGATTGGTTAGCAAGAGGAAGACCACAGGCTAACCAATATTTGCTAATTAATCACATATAGCTTTAAATTGGATCAAGAAATCATAGAGAGAGACCCGTCCTTTTTCTTGAGAAAGTGAAGCGTGGACAAGAGCTCGAACTCACGAGCCTCAGAAAATGCTCTATTCAGTGTATGTCGTGGATTTGCTGTAGTCTTAGCACCAACTGCAAGCCCAAGAACATTGCCGAAAAGTGGTCCAATAATCTAGGCTTTAACAAGCCGATCAGTACAAACCCAAGTAGAATAGATAGGGTTCAAAGATTCCTCAGTTATTGCAGATTTGACAATTTTTCTAGAACTGAACATTCAGAGATGACTAGTCTTGGCTCTCAATTAGAGAGAGGACTTGCATTTCACGGAGAAGAAAGTTCTATGATGTTAATTGAATGGAAACGAATTGGAAATATTAAGAGTGGAGGGGTATAGAAAGTGAAAAGACGAGGGCGCAATCGCCATTAAAACCATAACAAATAGAGAGGAAGACTCAAGAAGAAGCATGCAGGTTTCTGCAAACATTTTGTACAATTTCTTTTGGGCCAAGTAACAAATGAGGTTGCTGATGCCTATGAACCCAAGAACACTGTTGTGAACCCTAGAGCGAAAAAGAACACCGTAAAAGAAAAGATTTCGCAAGATGGAGAAATCCGTTATGGGATTAGGTCGAAACCATGTGAAGAATTAGACCATTCAATCTCAATCTTTTATTATTATTTTTTTTTTTGTCAAGGACGTCCTTTATATATAGGAAAATTAGGGATGGGATATTACATATGCCTCCGGCAAGGATTGAACCTACAACAACTTCAATGAGAAGTTCTTAACCATTCTACTAACCTTGCATTGGCCAATCTCAATCTAATTTACTATAGTGATTTACATTTATAGAGGTTTTTGACCCAAAAAATAAAAAATACATTTATAGAGGTTACAAGCACATGTGGTTACAATTCACACCTGGCTAAGCTATGTGCTTAACACATGCTACATCATCATTCGTGTCTCAAGTGTTGTAGATCATATTCTAAATATTACTAGCAAACTGTTGTATTAGGAGATATACATTCACTTTTTAACCTTGTTGATCTTGATGTTGTATGGGTTGCATAATATGGACAAGGGGAAGAATGGTTAAAAAAAATATATTCAAGGGAGTAAGGGTAGATTTATTTGCTACAATGTTATTTGTGGATGTGTTTCTACCACAGTGGTGTCAGCCTACTAGATAGAGACCGTAAATTCAAGAAAGTCTTGAATTTAAACCTCTACCCCTCCACGCCTTTCCTGGATATGATATGGTTTTCAAATGTAGGTTTAGCATTTCGGTTATAGGGCATGTTCTTGAAGCCCAATGCATAAGAGAACTTAGAAGATCCCAATGAACCATTGCCTATTGCCCAACCTGCATGAACTCACCAAAACATCTTTTTCACGTTCCATTTATTGTGATGAAAAATCCCTCGCTCTCAACGATGAACTAGGATCATCCCTACTCTGGGTAGCGTATAACACTACTCATGCGCCTTTCAACCACACAATTAGGTGGGACTTTCACCACTGAAAGTAGATAAGATGGAATCCCCTAATTGCATGATGATAGAAATGGAATGTAGTGTTATACAATGCCCTTTAAGGCGAGCAAAGCTTGACTCCTAAACAACACCCTCCCCTCAATTTTGACTTTGTTGTAGTTTTTTCACCCAAAAGCTGTGTGAGGACAATGGGGCCTTGAGTCTTGACACTGGTGAACTAATCACATGGTCTCTTTAAATCCTTTTATTCGAGTTCTGCGGTGGGGATCTGTTCTTTCCCAATTGCTTCCACTTTTTTGTGTTGCTTCACCGTCATGTAGTGAAGTTTTAAGGCAAATCATAAGGTTATAAAGTTGGGCTTACATATAGCCACAAGGCCCACAACACTATGGGTCTATTTGCCTCTCCACCTTGAAACGAAAAAAACTCAAAAGCATATAACATGATTTCTTAGATGGGCTTCAACAAGAAATTCATTAGCAACCTGTTCAAGATTTTATAGATGCTAGGCCCAGGCCCAAAACTATTGGCCTTTAAACATTGACATCTTTTACTATCTTTGAAAAAAATAAAAACACTCCGAGTTGGACTTTCATTGTGTTGTAATGTAATGTTTTCAACACGTTGAATACATTAATCTAATTCTTTAGGGCCTGTTTGGTTACATGAGTCTGGAGATTTCAAATCTATGGAGTTATAATTTATAAAATTAGATGTTTGGTTGTGGAATGAAATCTGTGGATTCATCCTAAAAAACTATTTGATCGACATGATTTTTGTGAATGTGCAAATGTATAGCTTTTTGAAATCTCTGAATTTCACCCCTTACCTATAAATCTATTGATTCACGTTTTTAGTGTAAAAAGGTGATCTCTAGATTTCATGAATCTAGAGATTTTTACAACCAAACGGGTATTAATTCTCAGATTCATGAATCCAGAGATTTGAAATCTCTGGATTCATGTAACCAAACAGGCCCTTACTAAATGTCCAAATGCCACTAAACCATCGTTATTCTTTTTAAAATCCAAAACTACCCTTTAAATTATATGAGATTACCTAAAGAACAAAGGAAAATAAAGAGCTTGCAAGTGAAAAGAAAATCGTAAAGAGTTATTGGAGAATATATCTGATGGACTAAGATAGATGAAGTCTTTTCTCCCTATTATACATAAGGGTACGCTAGCCTTTACAAGGAACTGAAGTATATGTGTTTCAAAGATAAAGTAAAATATCAATATTCAAAGGTCCTCTATTTTAAAGTCTTGAAATAATTCACTAAAAAAAAAAAAAAAAAAAATAAAAAAGAAAATAAAGAAAAGAAAGAAGAAGAAAGAAGGAGAAAGAAGAAGCAAAGCTTTTATGGCAGACCAGACATCCATATAGGTCCCTCATTCATATAAATTGGAATAGCAAAAGACCCTTTTTTTTTTTTTTTTTTTTTTTTTTTAAGGGCAATGCGAAAGACCCTTCTTATGCTACTGTGACGGAGCCACAAAGAAAAGCAAAATACAAAAGTCATGGCGAGCATTAAAGGACTAAACCAAATAGCTTTTCACCCAACAAGCACAGGGCCCATTAAAGGCCCACCAAGCCCATTTGGAGTGGATGAAGTAAAATGGATTTCCTGTGGGCCAATGGCTCGGGCTTCAAACTCTGTAAGTACTTTCATTCTGTGGCTCCTCAGATTTTGCTCAGCCTCGCTCAACACAGGGATGTTTTCATAATTTTCAGAACCAGACCGGACAGTGAACCCAAAATCTTGCCAGTTATTAGGTGATGATCTTTATGTGGACCAGAATTGATTTGGTTTCGGTCTGGTCGGGTCTGGTTCTAAAACAAAGGACAAGCAGGCAGACCGGCCTTGTAATTCCCCCTTTTTCCAGAAACCTCTGAAACCAAGTGAAAACAAATTCAAATTCCCAATATACTCCATAGTTCAAGACGGCTGTTGCGCAATACCTTTAAGCAAACATCCATTTCTGATGATTCCTGAGAAAGTTTAAAGCACTTTTACTCCAATCAATCAGCTCTTCTGAGCCCACCTTTACATTTCATAAAGCCCACACAACCTTATGTGCTTTTCACCATCTCAAACTCTTTTGGGCCTTGGAGACTTGTTTCCTATTAGACCACACGGGCGATATTACTGTCACGTGCCAAGCTCAAAAACAAGAGAAAAGTGCTAGTCTACGGTTATCGGAGGTGTCAATCTAGGGTTAGGATTTTCCTTTTGGTATCTACCAAAATGATTGCACGAACATACGCTACGTACTATAATATTTATTTATACCAAAAAGAACCCTAACTCAAGGGTTCCACAGATATTCTATATGGATTTGAAACCTAATTTGCCCTTTTTCTTCCTCTTCTCAGAAGAATCTATACCCTTTTCTTCCACTCAACACTTGACTTCTTTCACCATCTGCATCTCCTCAACTCTCTCTTTTCATGGCTTTAGCTAGCCATTTTGCTTTGGCTAAATGATACTTTAACGAAGAGAGAGAGAGAGAGAGAGAACAACACTCTTTAAGGCCTCAGATCTAGCTAGCTAGGGAACACAGTTAACTAAAATGACTAGTCAAACTTTGCATGGGACTTCTGTTGTATTGGGCTGGCGGATTAAGACAAGCAAAAGAAAGCCAAAGCCATAAAGAGGTAAGTTTTTAGTCTGACAGTCAAGAAAGGCCGCAGCACACGCTTTCTCTTTCTATTTATCTCTGCATCTGTGTGGTTATTTGTTCCTGAAAAAACTTATAACTTGAACTGATAGGTATAAGAACTAAGAAAGGTGAGGATGAGATCTAAAAACTGTCTTCAAGGATATGATCAGAACATCTTATACTTAAAGTAGGAAAATGCAAAGGTTTTTGGTGCTCAGGGAGAGAATTGGACAAGGGTTTGACAGAACCGTTTCAAACCCATAAACCTACACTGTCAGCACGGACAAGTCACACAGCTTTCCTATTTCACTGTCATTTGAATGATCTCTCTTTTTCTCTCTCTCTCTCTGCCGGTCTCTTTCGTATACTGACAGTTTAGTTTAAGCAAAGAAAAGAGAAGATTATTATGCGTCATAAGACATAAGATGGCCCATTTTAGGTTAGAAAAATATTGCTAAAGATAATCAAATCTTGGGAGACAAATACTTTTTTGGGTGTCAGCTACTTTCATTTAATTGCAGGAGGATGTACGTATCTCTCCATTAATATATGAGATCCAGCAAGCAGAGAAAGGCCTAGAGAACATGTAGGCAATGAGGCTGTAACATATGCCTGAGAACCTGAACGTCTGGAAAACTTACTCAGCTTTCGTATGAGTTCAGAAACAGAAGAAAAAGCTAGACTGAAATATTTCTCTCACCAGTCTTATCTTTCAATTCAAAGTCTCTGCAAAATCACATTAATGTAACTGAAAGACCAGCAATGAATAATTCGTCACTCATCCGGTACAAACTAGAAATTCTACTACAAGAAAGTAAGCAAAAAGGACAGCAGAGAAGAGAGTGGAGAGCAATGGTTGCGGATGAATGAATTATCCTTCCTTTGTTCTTCAAAAACCAACCAACCTGCATTAATGGCTGGGGGGAAACAAGATAATACAAGCACCATCATATACCTATATACAGAGAGACCTACATCACACATCACAGACAGCATTGAAGAAGACCAAGATGAAAACAAGATAAACAAACAAAGAGAAAGAAACAGAAGGGTTGGTCAGAGAATATTGAATCGAGTTAAGTGGGTCGCTAGCAGGGAGAGGAAGGCAAGAGATTCAACCCTAACTCATCCTTTGACAACACCAAACGAGTCTTGTTGGTCTCCATAGTTGTGGGTTCTGGGTGCAATCTCTTCTTAGAGTGAAGAGGAACTCCAAACAGCTTCATCAGTCGACTACTATTATTGTTGTTGTTGTTGGGTTCCTGAAGATCACTTAATAAAGTACTGGTAGTAGAGGAATTAAAGGAAACTTTCACTTGTTGTTGAGCTTGTTTTGGATCATGATGGTATAACCCGAGCAGCTGGTGAAGAGGCTTTTGCACCATGGTGGTATTATTACTAGTAACAGAAGGCTGCTGTGTTGTGATAGATGAAGAAGCTGAGGCATTACTGTTGCAGAGTAGAAGATGATGAGAAGAAGGATACGAGTTGCTCGGAGCAACAGGTCTCACATGGTTCTGGACGAAGTATATAATATCATTGTAAAGCTTCCTCATATGATTCAGCTCCGATATGAGCATGGAGTTGCTTCGCCGGAGTCTCTCATTATCCTCTGACAGCGCCGTTACTGAGCTGTTGTTGTAGACACCAACACCTCCACCACTAACTCCACCTGTAAAACCCCCACCTAGGGCTGCTCCTCCTCCACTAGGAGACGAGAGCGGCGGCGAGTCACACCAATTGGCTTGCTCGTCAGAGTCTGAAGGGGAGATGCTAAGTCGGTTGGAGAATGGAAAGAACGCCGGCCCACCATCACCACAACCGATCTGCGAATGTGGGTGATGGAGATTGTGGTGGTGCTGGTGGTTATGGTTAATGGGTATATGAGGTTGAGAAGTCTTTCGCCGATGGATCTCACACAACAAATGCTTCTCGCCTTTCTTGAAGAATTCATTAGCAAACTCCCAACGGTCAGGAACAATCTTCCTGAAACCCTAGTTAATTCAAACGAAACCAAGCCAAATCAATTCTCCAAAGCTAGAGAAGTAGAGAGTATATAAACAAAGAATGAAACTTCCAACTTACATAGGTGTTGAGCTGACGAACAAAGCTAGAGAAGTTGTTGTGTTTGAAGTAGTTGGGAAGGAGATCACGAGCAAATTCTGGGGGACGCCATACCACAAAGGTGGTGTCATCTTCTCCCCAAGAAACTATGTGATCTGTGGTGGGATCATCGACCAACTGGTAGGTTTTGGTGAGAAATGGAGCTGGGACTGATTTATGTGAGTCCAGAGATAGCATGATTCCCTCGCAATTATCCAACATCAGGGCCATCAGCTTCTACTTCCCACTCAAGAAGAAGAAGAAGAGTGACTCTCACAGTCAGTGATGCTGGAGAAAAATATGTTTTGATGGTGGTGGTGGTGGTGTTGAAGCTACCGTAGGTTTAATTTTTTTTTCTTTTATCTTTTTTGGTTCCTCGATTTTGTAGTGAGAGAAGAATATGTGTCTGTCTGTCTGTCTAGAACTGTGAAAGAGGGGACTTTCAAGACAAACCCGTGACACCTACCTCTCTCTCTCACACACACACTTGCTGGCTAAGGTCCTGCGCCAAAAGAATCCATTAAAACCTCGAAAGTTTTCAAGGGTACTACACACTACACAGATGTGATATAAGCCATGAACATAACAGTATATTGACCATGTTACCCCCAGGCTTATCTGGGTATTCTTTAGAACACACTCTATCCTTATTTTATCCAAAAAGAAAAGAAAAGAGAAAGAACATATATGTATTGGGTAGAAAGAAAGAAGAACATATACAGTTTGGGTTTACTGTTCTGTAGTTTTTCTTCTTTTGTTTTAGGTTTCCTGGAAATTTGCTGATATTAATTAGGATTTCTTTTAAGCTTCAGGGTTTAAAATGAAAATAGCATATAATTTCTCTATCCTTGGTTTAAGAGCATGCAGAAGTTCTATGACATCTTTATCCAAAAAAAAAAAAAAAAAAAGTTCTATGACATCAGCTCATTTTGTAAAGTTCTGATCTAGACGGGAAACCTTGACCTTATTGCAGAAGTTTGACAATTTGTTGAAGAATCTTGAATCCCTTTATTCCTCACTTAGATAGCTAGGGTAATCATCGTGTATTTTGAAATTAGTACTAAAACTTTGAAATTTAACCAGAACTTTTTTAAGTTGAATTTCTGAAAATCTAAAGCAACATGAGAAGTGGATGAGGGTGTGGATGGAAGGGAGCAAATGTGGGAGGGGTGGTGATAAGGTGTGGGTGGTTTCACGTCGAAGGAGCAGTACAGTTCTCTCCCTCCTGAGTCCTGACTTCATTTTGTAGTTTTGCCCTTTCTTTTTTTAATCCACCAGCACATTCCCCAACTTGGAATCCCCATCATTTTCTACTTGCAGATATCAGCACACATCGAACACTGTGATGGGATTTAAAGCCTGTCGTCATGACATTTCCTTTCTTCTTCTTTCTTTCTGTTCTTGTGATCTTTTCCTTCCGATCTTCTCTTACCTTCTTCTCCTTCCACTACTGTATATTCCGAACTTCAATATCCAATAGATATGCTATCCAGCCACTGCCTTTACTGATTCTCTATTATTTTGCCTCCTTAGCCTTCTAATATTATTATAAGACTCTTTTCAGGCCTCCTGGCTCGGCTACACAATACCCCATATAAGCCCATGCTCATATATATGGCTAACCTTATAGCTCCCTCAGCCTCAGCCTCAGGTGATTGAATTATTGACCTAAAAGTTCTATGTATAACCGAATAAGCAGCTTTTTCTTTCTTGTAATACTCCAAGGAGAAAAAGAAAGAAAAAAAAAAAAAAAAAAAAAAGAAGAAGCAAAGAATCTCATTTTCATACTACCTCTCTCTCTCTCTCTAGGTGGGGACATTACCTGCCCCAAGGCAAAAACACATTAGAAAAATGATGACTAATTATTTCACAAAGATACCCAACTGATTATTTTGATCATATGTCTATCATACCAATTATTAAAGGAAAAAGATTAAACTGTACTGATCACTAAACTCAAAGCAAGCTAGAACTCTTACTTCATTTCACTTTTCTTTTCCCTACTTCCAGTGGAATTTGAAATCTTAAAACAACTAATCATCTTTAAGTTATTCCTAACTAACTTTCAAACTATAGTAATGCACTTTCCCTTTGCAATGCACTGTCCACTTTGTGTGCTACACAAAGCCCAGTTCCCCAGATTTTGAAATTAGGGGAAATACAAGGAGAGCTTAGAAAGAATCTCTTCACTTTCATTACAATATGAAATGAAATTCAAAATGCTAAACTGGGCATTCATATTGTTCATAGAAAAGATGATGAATACACTATCGATGGAATCTTGTGCTTCTAAGATATTAGTGATTTTATATATGAACTGTGTGACATTCTCTTCCCTATCTATCCATGGGTATTAAGGGTATCCTACGCCTACCTTAAGTCCCTAATTAATATAAAATGTTTAAACCCATCAGCCTAAGAAACAGGCAAACAGACATCCTTCCCAACAAGATGAGACTTGTTTATTATTTGCATGTGATAATGTTTAGTATGAGGAAGAAAATGGCAATGTCAGAGATCCAGGTCCCAATTTTTAATTGCAGATGCAACATGTTACCCAAAATCTAAACAGGACCACCTTCCAAATCTTCATACAGCCCTCCCTTAATTTCTCTTCTCTTCGAATTTCTTCTTCTTCCATTTTTTTGTGCCACCTTCCTTTTCTTCACAGCTCATATGCCCCACGGTCCACTGCAGAACTGCAGAGATGCAGCGCCTGACAAGGAAACAATGGTGATAGATTTCTGTTTACACCATTCTCGTGATCCTCATTGTTTTATATATCACTACCCATTAATTTTAAGTTGTTTTAACTGTAAACCCCCTAACCCTTACTAATGCCCACCAAGCTCCTGCCATGTAAATGTAACGGGTTCGTGTCATTTCATATCAACATTCAAATCCAGAACCCCTAACATACAATCCGTGCCATATATCCATCCATAACTCATTGCATATTTATAATGAAATCTTAGACTTCTTTAATCATGAATGAGTTCATTTGGGTCATTAAGGGCTAGTATAGATGGGACCCATGTTCATCTGTGTGATATGATTTTAGGGCTTTTTTTTTTCTTCTTTTCCATTTCACTTCTTAAACAGTAGTGTGTGAGGATTAGCACTGGCGTGTGTGTTGTCTCTGATAAAACCCTAGACACAGTATCCTCACACTCACTCCATAACTTCTAGTGAACAGTGACCAACCCCACAGATCCTACAGAACCCACCATCATTCCTCACCAGCCTCTACAGCAGACTGAGGAGCTAGCTAAGAAGATTCTATTCTTATTTCTAAAATGCGGTGAAGTGAACCCACCTCCCTCACATGACCACCGACAACAATTTAGAAGACACTAGAATAAATTTAAAGAAAGGAACTAAAAAGAGCTTTTACATAAAACAAAAAGGATAATCTAAATCAAGTTTTAAAATATTCACCAAAAACGAGGTTATCAAGGAGTGACAACTTATAAGTTAAAGCACAGCAAAATAGATAATATTAGAATTTAGAAACTATTTCTGAAGAAGGAATCAATCTCTGTAGTCCATACGACAACTCTATAAGGTTCTTTCTTCTTGTGTCTCTTCTTCCACTCTCTTTTGTCTCTTTCACTGATCCCTTCCTGAGCAGAACCAGAGACAGAAGAAGCACCTTATACGCATCATATTTATATATACTCTCTCTCTCTCTCCCACACACACACTGTGATACCAATTCATGTGCGTATCGGTCAAACAGTGTATGTTGAGCCTCTGCAGCACACGCTCATCTATTAATATATCTGAAAGGTTTTTATCTATATGGGGTCACGAGGTGGTGACCACCTAGAGTTAATCGATCCGACAAGAGACCCGTTTGTCTTTCTAGTACATGAACAAGGCATTGGTGCGTCAAAATATATTAATTCTGTTATCGTACATAACATATATTTCCTTTTGATCAGATCATTTGTGATGGATTTAAACGAAGTTTTTGATGCGAAGGTAACAGTGCTGTAGCATGGACCACTGACAAGGATTGGTTAGAATAGCTCAAACCATCTCTTTTACTGTATGGGCTTCTGGAATAGTAAGAAAAGAAACAATTGGAGGAAATATCTGAACAAATTTGGTAATAACAAGGTTGGAGACTGGAAATTTATTAGCGATATTTCTAGAAAATGAACCAAAATTCAAGTCGCCACTCCATCTAAAGCTTATGCGGCTAGAGTTGCTTCAAAGAGTTCCATAGCTGATCAAACACTAGCCACTACATCCAAAAAGGTCTGTACAATTGGTACTCACAAAAACTCTAGCCAACCTAAAGAAGAGTTTGATACATATTACAATTGTTATAAAATCCTAGTCAATATTTTATGTAATCTAAAACACGTATCTTCATGTAAATCCAAACACTATAACTCAAGGTATCTAGAAGATCACAACTACAAGAGTCCTAGAGCACTGATGAACAAGGACTCTATCTCTGTATAAGGAAGCCATGTACACAACTCTTTACAATAGTGAAAACATCTGAAACTCTCCCATAGACGTAGGTTGAATTCAACCGAACCACGTAAATTATTTGGCCCTCTCTCTCTCTCTCTCTCTCTCTCTCTCTCTCTCTCTCTCTCATAGTTTCTAACATGGCATCATAGCACCAGGTTCTTTCTCCCCCCCTGGTTTGCTTCCCTCCCTCAACAATATGTTGACAATCAAGCTCACGGGACAACTACTCACTATGGAGGTCGCAACTTGTTCATCTCTTGAAGACTTATGAATTATTTCTCTTGTGGATGGCTCCTCAATATGTCCTTTTGCAACTATAGTCATTAAAGAAGACTCCATCCCTATATGCAAACCGATCCTGCCAATAATTCATGGATTCGTCAGGACCAACTTTTCATGTGTTGGCTTATTGCCTCGCCCACAGAATTTGATCATGGTCAAACTGTTGGATGTTCTACTGCTCGAGCAGTCTGGCTTCATCTTAAAAACACTTATGCAACACCCTCTACAAGGAAGATTATGCAACTTCATCTTCATTTACAAAATATGAAATGAGGTAATAGTACGATCCATGACTACCTTCTTTGTATTAAACATACTATTGATCAACTTGCAGCTATTGGTAAGACTATTTCAGATGATAATATTTGTCTTCATGTTCTCAATGGATTGGACCCTGATTATTCGACCTTTGTCACTTCTATAACATCTCGTGGCTTCCCTATCACTTTTGCTGAGTTAAAATGAATGTTATTCACTCAAGAAATCTGTCTTAAGGATAACTTAGCCTATGACTCCTTTTCACTTTTGGCTAATCTGACTCAGACAGGTCATGCTCGCTATTATCGCCTCCCTTTCGGAGTCAATAGCACAAAAGAGGCAGAATTTTTCGTGGACGTCCTTCTAACTATCGTCTTCCACTTCTTGCTACTCCACCTTCACACTCTACTGGTGGTTACAAATAACAGTAGCTGTCTCTCATTATTTGCCAAATTTGTGATCGCTACGGCCATAAAGCTCATGATTGTTATCAATGCTACAATCATGCCATTCAAGATACAACCACTGCTCCCCCCTCTGTGCATGTTTCAGAACTCTCTAGTAGTAACTATGTAGACGAACCTTGGTATCTTGACTTTAGAGCTACACATCATATCACCAATGCCCTTGACAATCTTCAAATTGCTCAACCTTACACTAGTTAGTAGGTAAGGGTACCAGCTTGCCAATCACTCGCACTGGTAACTTTTCTATCCCTACAATGCAGTCTCCTGTTTTTCTCAATAAAGTTCTTAATGTCCCTTCCATCCAGAAGAATTTATATCCGTTTCCCAATTTACTCGTGACAACAATGCTATATTTGAGTTTTATCTTGACATGTTTTATGTGAAGGATCGAGCAACATGGACTTGTCTTCTCCACGGAACCA
Organism: Hakea prostrata; assembly: GCF_041222555.1. Classification (NCBI taxonomy): domain Eukaryota; kingdom Viridiplantae; phylum Streptophyta; class Magnoliopsida; order Proteales; family Proteaceae; genus Hakea; species Hakea prostrata. Next base: position 13,552,067 of record NC_142603.1, read on the forward strand.
TTAGGAATGGGCTTTACCAAATGCACTTGGGAAACTTTTCTCCATAAACTTTCATTGGTGAACGAGCTTCTGTCCCCCAATGACACTCCAGACTTGACCATTCTACTTTTAAAATTGTCCATCGTATTGTTTCCCAATTTAAATTACCTGTTACTTTTGAGAGAGTTAAGTTTTTTTGTGTGATGCTTGTCAAAAGGGAAAGAGTCATAAACTCCCTTTCTCCTCTTCTACTTAAGTTTTTAGATCCCCTTTGGATTTGATCTATTGCTTTTATCGATGGATTTCAATATTATGTTATTTTTGTGAATGCCTTTAATAAGTATACTTGGTTGAATCCTATGCATCTAAAGTCTGAGGTAGTTGGGATTCTTCAAAAGTTTAAACTACCTATTGAAAATATATTTTTAAAAGATTTCAAAGTGATTAAGGTAGAGAATATCGCATTGTTTCTACTTTTCTCATTTCTTGTGGGATTGATCATCGCCTTCCTTGTCCTCACACCCATGAGCAAAATGGGGCTGTTGAGCATTGTCATCGCCATATTGTTGAAACTGGCCTTACTGCTTGTTAGCCTATTCTTCTTGCCCTAGAAAATTTTGGTACTATGCTTTTGAAACTACAGTATTTATCATCAATAGAACTCCTACAGTTGTTTGAGCAATGTTTCACCCCACTACAAACTCTTTAAAGTCCATCCTAATTATGTCTCCTTAAGAGTCTTTGGTTGGGCATGCTACCTTTACCTTCGCCCTTACAACAAACACAAGCTAGAGTTTCTCTCTAGCATGCATGTCTTTCTTGGGTACATTCCTCATCACCATGGCTATTGTTGCTTCAATCCTCAAACAAGTAAACTTTAAATTTTCCACCATGTTATTTTTTATGAAAAACAGTTTCCCTATCACCATCAATCACCCACTAAGATTACCCATCAATCTCAACAACCTTTACCTTATTTTCTTGGCCCTCCTCCTATGTTTCCTTCCCCTCGTCCACCTCCGGTCCCACCACTCCCACCCCCACCCCTGGACGAATCCCCTCCCCTTGAGCTCAATGACTTGCCTCCCCAACTAACCCTTGTTTCTTCCCTTGGGCCCCACACCTCCACCTCCACTTCATCCTTATCCTCTTCTCCTTCTTTGGATATCATCATTGATCTCCCTTATGACTCTCAACCTCATTCTCCTTCCCCACCTCAACCTCTTCTCTCAATACTCACCCAATGGTAATTCGCTTTAAAGCCCACTCTCCACCTAGGGACCATTATCCTGTCCATTTCTGACAATCCATTTCCTTGTAAATATGTGACATGTGTCCCAACATTACGTCAAAAGGTTGAGGTCCCTTTTACAAGTCACATCATTTAAAAGGTTGATGTGACTTATAAATAGATTTCAACCATTTGATGTGATGTTGGGACACATGTCATACATCTACAAGGAAATGGATGGTCCATTTCTGACAAGGAAATGGATTGGATAAAATTCTAGAGCGCTCCTTATATACATCTCTGATGACAGCCAACTTGAGTCTACCTCTTTCACTACTGCCAACAAATACCTTCACTGGCAAATGGCTATGGATGAAAATTTTAATGCCTTACTAAAGAATAACACTTGGTCTCTTGTCCCTTCTCCACCTCAGACAAATGTTATTTGTTGCAAGTGGATGTTTCAAATTAAAAGGAAGGCTGATTGTCACACCCCACCTACCGGTATCGGTCTCGCCCAACAACCCGTGGGTGCGATCCGTCATAGGATCCACGGTTTTATCATCAATAACAATAAATTCAAGTAATAATAATCAAGAGCAAGAATAAGTTCCATTAATTAAATAAAGAGTTCACAAGAGTCCAAATACTCCAAAGGAATGAATCAAAGAAAAAGAATTAAAGAATTAAAGTTCCAATTTTATTGAGTTCAACAGAAGCAAAAGTCAAACTAAAACAATTTTATTCCAGTAACTCACTCCTGGGCTAAAGCCTTCTCTTCAGTTCTAGCAATGACGGGAGCTATCCAGCTTTGCTCCAAAGACTTCTCTGAGCGATCTGATTCTTTTTGCCGTCAATGGGTGCTATAAGCTCACTTCATGCATCCACAGGAGTTTTCATGACATACATCCCATCACCCATTGACGCCCCCACATCTTCTTCATAGGAGTTGCTCTAGTCATACGGAACTTCTCCTAGTTCAGTAAACTCATCTGTATAATATAATGTAACATACAAAGAAAATGAATGAGTTCTGATGAACTCAGTAAGGAAAACATATCTCACATACATATCGACAGTGTATCAAAGTAAGCATATAAATAAAGAATGATATGCAATTATATGGATGTAGCTAGAATCTAACTATGCAAGTCTCTATATGGAAAACATGCTTTAGATATAACACCAGCCCTCCTTTGGGTATGTCTAGTCACTCTAATCTCTCACGGACTGGTTACCTCTATTAGGATCTCGAGTAAAGGGGTTCAATCCTCGTCAATCAACCATGGCTGGGGTTTGGGTCAACACTCTCTTATCACAACTATTGGCATGAGTACTAGAGCATGTCGGGGTTTTTAATCCAATGAGAGGTCATACAGTGACATACTACATATAGTCTAGATACTTCCCCTAATCCACCAACCAACTTGGTTCAGTATCCTTCCTTACCTAGGAATGAGAACCCTCATGGGCTAGCTACCGTTGTTGGACTCCACTCCCTAACCCTATGGTCATCCACATATTGTTGGGGCGAATGCTCTCATGACCCCTCATGACTCCCGACCGCTCCTTGGATGTCCATGAACCCAAACCCTAACATATGAAACCCTACCAATGCATGATCAATAGTGGACCATTGAATCTCCACACGGATTGGTTAATGCTTATGATGAAACAGAGTCATGTCACTATTATCACAGGTCATTCAGCTTCAATTCCCCTACCAAAAGGGTAGTAGCACGTATGGGTACCCAGCCATGCAATCTAGACTCCCTATGTATGTCATCTACCAATCATGATAGTGTTGGGGGCATCGTAAAGCATGTGTTCCATACCATAGCCTTCTGATACCCCAAGCAATGGATATCCAATTGGATACCCTTCCATCACAATTACATCACATCACCAACCATTATAACATAATCATTCATTCTATATCACATAGTATAATGGAATACATGTAAATACCATTTACAACATACATTCGACTACTAAACATTGAATTATACAACTACAGCAAGTTATCAGGGCAATGATATATATAAGAAACCAAACATACTATCGCATATATTTAAGAATGTGTCCTTACCTGTAAATATGTAAAAAGCTCACTAAAATGCAAGTAGATCTCACCCACAACAGTTTCAGAGTACCTCAAAGATCACCTAAATATAGAGTTGCAAAAATACATTAAAGACATGAGTCAAATCAGAGCAATGACCAACTTCACAGAGCTACTGTGACCTAGCCAGTTGCTTGGGGTAGTTGGTTGGGCTATCGACCGCCATAAGCGATCGCCCCTGTTCCAGACTACTTCTAAGTCCAAAATTCTGATTTTTGATCTTCCAATTTTAATCCGATTTTGGGAAGATTTAAATCCGAATTTCGTACTTAAGGAGCCTACAACACAAGCACAAAACAAAACCCTAGAATTCTAATGATTCGATATTCAAATCATCTCCTTCGATTAGATCTATCATTTATTCAAATGCAATGATTTGTTTTCAAACATGATCTAATCAAGATCACAGATGGGGAATAGAACCAATACAATTAATTCTCCATTTCATCAACAAGGATGGATCCATACCATTCAAAGATATGAAGAAAAGATATAAAGAGAGTGGGATCACTCACCTCCACTTGATTAACAAAATCGACGAAGGATTGGATCTTCTACGCAAACCACACTTCTCTCACCTTCCAACACATATTCTCTGCCTCCTAACCGTCCATAATAGTAATCATGAATAGAATAATGAGTAAAAAGGTTGGGGTTTGCTATATATATGAGATTGGGGGCAAATTAGGGTTAAAATCCCGCAAGCAGACTTGGCAATCGCTAGGGTCGGTTGATTGGCCAATCAACCACCTTAAGCAACCGCCCTTAGTACTTTTCAGAACTTGGGTGCTTTGTTCAAAGGATTGATCCCCAACTCAAACCTAACCCTATACATCATGTGGGGGTGATCTTACTTCGATTCCAGACATCTTCAAATACATCTTAACTCCAACTGGTGATCCACTTTCCCAGTCCATTAGGTTTTCTACAGGTTATTTTTTAACAAAATGCAGATCCATGGACTCAGGGTATGGATCATGGACTTCAATCCGGATACTCCAAGGGGTTCAATCAACAAGAGGGTCTTGACTACAATGAAACTTTTAGCCCTGTTGTTAAACCCACTACTCTCCGTCTTATTCTATCTCTTGTTGTCTCCTATTCTTGGCCTATTCGTCAATTGGACATCCAAAATGCCTTTCTCCATGGCTTCCTCAATGACATAGTCTACATAAAACAACCACCAGAGTTTGTTGATTCTCTTCATCCTGGCTATGTTTGTTAACTTCACAGATCTCTTTATGGTCTCAAATAGGCCCCTCATGCTTGGTTTAATCATCTTAGTTCCTTCATACTGGACTTTGGTTTTGTTGGATCTTAAACTGACACTTCTTTTCTCATTTATCATGGTACTTTTATGTACACTTTTTATCTTGATTTATGTGGAGGACATCATTGTTACTGGAAGTTCTGAGTTGTTACTTTCTAAATTCATGACTGCTATTGCCTCTGTGTTTGCAGTCAAAGATCTTGGTCCCTTATATTATATTCTTTGAATGTTTGTGTCTCCATTCTCTAATAGTCTTTATCTTTGTCAACACTAATACATTACTGACATTCCTCATAGGGCTAACATGAGTGATTGCAAGCCTATTACCAATCCTCTTTCTCCTTCTACCTAGTTGTGCAAATTTTCGGGGGAGCTAATGGTTGATCTTACCTTGTACAAAAGTATTATGGGGGCTCTACAGTATGCTACTATGACTCACCCTGACATACAGTTTGTAGTCAACAAGGTCTGTTAGTTTATACAAAGTCCAACTCTTAATCATTAGTCCACTGCCAAAAGGATTATGTGGTACTTAAAGGGTACAATATCTCATGAAATTGTCATAAAAAAAATCCTCTAATATGACATTAACAACCTTTTTTGATGTTTATTGGGTTGGATGCCCTGACGATCGTAAGTCTACCAATGGTTATGCTGTTTTCTTGGGGCCCAACATCGTATCTTAGAGTTCTCGAAAACAATCCACTGTTGCTCGCTCTAGTACGGAGTTTGAATATCGAACTTTTGCTAATGCTTTTGTTGTGCTCACTTGGTTACAATCTCTTCTTCACGAGCTTCATATTTTTCTAAATACTGCTTCTATCATCTGGTGTGATAATATTGGTGCAATATATCTCACTGCAAATCCTGTTTTTCACGCTCAGACCAAACATGTGGAGATTGACTTCCACTTTGTTCATGAAAAAGTTGCCAAAGGAGATCTTCAAGTTCGTTTCTTATCTACTAAGGATCAACTGGCTGACATCTTCACCAAGCCGCTATTTACTCCACATTTCAGCATCTTGCTAGCCAACCTCAAGGTCGCTTCACTCCCTTGAATTTGCGGGGGAGTATTAGGGATATTTCTAAAAAATCAAGCAAAACCCTAGCCGCCACTCCATCTCAAACTTATGCAGCTAGGGTTGCTTCTAAGAGTTCCACAGTTGATCAAACACTAGCCCTTACATCCAAGAAGGTTGCTTCTAAGAGTTCTACAACTGACAAACACTAGCCACTACATCGAAGAAGGTCTCTACAATTGGTACTCACAAAGACTCTAGACTGACAAACTCTCTCTCACACACGCCTCTCTTTCTCTCTCTCTCTCTCTCTCTCTCTCTCTCTCTCTCTCTCTCTCTCTCTCTCTCTCTCTCTCTCTCTCTCTCTCTCTCTCTCTCTCTCTCTCTCTCCCACGGCTTCTAGCAAAACTAATGTGCTATTGTGATTCTCTGATACTATTGCTTTCCTATGCTTGCTATGCTTAGCATCAAGAAGCCAAGTTAGGCCAACTCTCAGGGCAGAAGCTATTAACTTTTTCAACTATTGCTTTACCAAAACCTTTATAGTCATAAAGCCAAGTTTGTTACTTCCATGTCTCCGTATGGAAAAAGATTGACTCAGTTGATACCCAGGTCGGAGTTTCATGAATATTCCTGCAATTATTTAGGAAAGATCTTCAGAAACATCTGTGAAATGGGAAATCTGGATCATGCTCTTATACAAGGACGTCTAAGACACTCTAGAAATCTTATCATTGGAACTGTGATCGATATACATACATATATAAAGACAACAGGAGAGGGAAGAGATCACTCACTCTCTTCAAAGGAACCGTATCATTGTAATAGTCATAGGCACTTACCCAAAAAAAATAAAAATAGCCATAAGGATATAATCATGTCTCCATTCTTTTCTACTTCTAATGTACGACCAAATTTTCCATGCTAAAATACTTTGCTCAAAGTAATTTGCATGCATTCATCAGTTCAAAGTGGGAGACAGACAACCAGAAACATTTTTAAAGATGAGATACTAATGCATCTTTTTAGCCAAAAAAGGAGAAGTTTTGGATTCTAGCATGCACTAGTACTGAACCATATTACATTTGAGATTTCTTTTAGATTTGTATTTGGCCCACAATTTGGTGAATGTTTCGGTCTGTTTTTTCAAAATATGTAGCCAAGCTTCTTGAAGAAGCTTACTGATTCTTTCAAGACTTGTAAACCAAGTTGATGGTTTCACTTGAGAGGAAATCCATGCGAGCAATTGATCCTGTAAAATAGTTAGATGCATGGTTTACACTATTCTTCTGCTTACATGTTTGAGTTCAATTTCATTTCGTCTCAATTTTCAAAAGAATGATAAGCATAAAGCATGCTCTTTTTCCTGTACATAATGTTCAGTGCTCTTCCCAAAGGAAAAAGTTAGAATAATAATTAAGGGCTAATGTTCTTTTCATTAGTCCAAGATGAGATGATTTTTGTTTTGATTCCACTAATCATTCGGGTTGTCAATGGTGTTGGTTTGCTCTACTTCTAGCACCCCCAGATCAAAAGCATATTATTTTCCACCCTTTGGATCTAGTTAAGCCAGGGCCCAGGCTTGTGCAGACATATATTTGTTGGGTTCCAATGGTGGACCTCAAACCTGATCCCAATTGGGTATGAAATAAAGAACCAGGTCGGACTGGACCCACCCCAACCACTGAGTCCCAGATTGGTTCTCTGAGATATCTTCCTTCCTGGGTCTAGCTTGATATATGTTAATGATACATTGATACCCTTTCCCATACTATCATTATATATCTTTACTTGCTGCCAAAGAAGAAAAAAAGAGATAGCCTTTGGCTACATTGCACCAATACTTAGCAGTTTCTGTTCTTTATTCCTCATATGCATTTTTAACCATGTTGTGAAGGTTCACCGTATCATCCAAGACTTCATGAATGCCTGAAGATATTATTGTTGTTGAAAATTCTTCTCAAACCCAAGCTTAAGGGTATCTAGAACTCCATGATTAATGAGTTTTCATTCGCTGTGGAATAAAGAAAACTCGGCATAGGCTTTAATATGTGATACAAACTTTTCAAATATCAAGATGGACCACACAAGCAAGTAACAAAATTTGGAAAGCAACGGTTGATTCAATATCAAATTATATATCTTCATAAGGGCCAAACCCTAATATGACTTAAAGACAAAGATCAGTAGAATAGGGACTATTCATTCAGCAGAAAGAAAGGAGTTCAACGTACCTGAGATTAATTACAATAATAGAGGGTCCATCTGCATGCAAACGTTTAAAGTTTCTATTCCTCTAGAAAAGGCATAAATAGAATAAAATCTCAAAAGAACAACTTCGAAAATGGTCATCCATATCATCTAATGCAAAAAGTGTATTTATAGGGTTTATTCCACTCACTAAAGGAAGAAGAGAAGATAGGCAATGGTCCCAACCTAGCTAGGTGACTTAAAGAAAAGGTTTAATTTTAATATACCTTTAGAAACACATTAAAAGAAGAGAACAACAACAATAGATGTCTTTCTCCCAAATCCCACCTTCCTTTCTTCTTCTTTCTTCTTTTCTTCTTTACTTCTTTACTTTCCTTGATCTTAAAGTATATAGCTTTCTTTGAAAGATATCAACACGTCTACGTGAAGGAAAGAAAACGATGTTTTTTTGTTGTTTAAAGTGAACTTTGCATAAGAAAATTTCTCTATGGACGTATACATATAGACCTTATAAATCTTAGAAAGTCATTTAAGCTTTTGATGGGTCAATCACAACCATAGGATATATGGGTAGATTTGTGAAGGAATGGTCCACTGGTCTGGATTAAGACTGTGGGAAGTGAACCAACCTCTTTGTATGTGTAAACTGTAAAAGATAAATGAGTTTGACAGGAGAGAAGATTGATCAGAAATTTGAAAAGAGAGAAGATTGAACAGAAAGTATATATGGGGAGTGGTGATGAGGGCATGGAATGTCAATAAAGACATGCAAATTGGTGGTTTTCAGATTTGGCTGTAAGGAGGTCTTTTTTTTGGTTTTGTTTCTTTTACTCCCGGCACAAAAGGCTGTTGGATCACATGCCCATCACCTTCTTTTTCGTCTTCTCATTCTCTTTTCTTCATATATTAGTGCCCAATAACGTTTAAAGAAAGGAGATGGTGGATAGAGGGAGAGAGAGAGAGAAGGTAGGTAGGTTCTTCTATCCTTTCAAAGCTGCTGTTTCTGCAAGACATTTTCATCCACAATCCAAGGGAATCAGTGGGATCAAACCCTTTTGGACCCACAAGCGTCAGATCCTTCCATCATTTCATGCATATTCAAGCCCCACCTCTTACGTCCATTACTGAACAAAGAGAGAGTTTAAACTTTAAAGTTGAAAATTCTTTTAATTTTCAATTAGAGTTATGGGTCTCATGAGTCATGACCAGAGTCTACAGACATGTGCTTGGCCATTTTTTGATACTTTGTAAGACTGTAACTCTGAAAGACTGAAACCATATACTCTAGTTCCTTATGCTTCAAATGGTGCAGTTCCAAATTTTCAAGGAAAAGATATACAGATGGGGTATAGAACCCTAAATAAAGTCTGGGAATGCGAGAATTATAAAAGATAAAGGTCACTTTGATTACCTGTGGTAGCTCATATAGAAGACACAAGCATAAAGACAAAGGCAAATCATGAAATTGTATATCATTGATCATGTATTTTGAGAAGAGAGAGAGAGAGGCGTGCTTCTAAGAACTCTTGACAACGATGTAAATCGAGAACTGGGGCTTCTAGAATTCCCCTAAGTAACTACAATCTCACAGCATCTCTCTCTCTTTGGTTTGTTTCTGTTTGTCATTGCAGGTTTGTTTCATACCACCGTAAAGAGGACAAAGGTATCTTCTACTAGTAGAATAGTAGAATGTGAGAAATATATGAAAATATACTATTTTATAGCTAATACATAAAGCCAGAATTTCAGTAATAATTGATAAACAGTTGAAACAATATTTGGAAATAGAAAAGCATCTACTGATCATCTATATCCTTTAAAGCATTTGGAATCTTCATATACTTTGTACGGGGATGTATTCCATTTCCAAATCTCCATCTACCTCAATCTGAAAAGGCTGGATTAGACTGGACTGAACTTTCAGTATTTTAATGGAACTGGCAACCTGGGAAGATTTCCCGCTGCAGCAAATCTGAAATAACCAGGCTAAAGCTGGGTGTCTTGGTAACTTATTGGAACCTTATCTCCCTGTGTGTGCCTAGTCTCTTCTGTGGGGTTATGGTAAGTTAACCAGGGAAGAGTTAGGAAGGAGAATGAGAATCCCGGAGTTGGTTCAGTGAAACAAGGAAAGATATTTGGACCTTGAAATGGTTACTTGAAAGGTCACATTGACTCATGCAGGGAATTGGGAGAAATCTCTGATATGGGAGTATCTTCCACATGAAGTGCAACTACACTATTCCTTCTGTCTTTCTTTTCTAAATATTGTGCTTTACTTTCCATCTAAGCCATCAAGGTCCCCTCCGGCCCCCACTGTTCATTCACTGCAAAGTTGACAGGCACGAGGTTGTGTGGCTGCTAGAATATGGATCATCTCCCCGTTAGGTGAGAGGTATGTGATTTCTGCTACACAATAAGGGTAGGGCCAATGTGAGAGCCACGGGAGGTCATACCTCTAATTCATTTTACCAATATTTGGAGTAGGGGACCTTTACTGTATGATGAAAAAAATGTGAAGGGAGCACATACCTCTCCTAGGCGGGTAGAGGACTTGTATGGTTGTGTATGGCTTTTGTTGGACTGTCAGGTTTGGATACATAAAGAAATGCCGCCAAGCCATGTTTATGATGTCCTGGATTCTCTTGAGTCATGATTGACACCTTCTGATACCCTGAGTGCTCAACATCACACCTCATATCAGAGTAATTTTTTGGTTACATATCCTATTTGGAGCTGGAATGGAGTCCAGATTAGCTCCCCTAGGGTCTCTAGAGTTTTGACTAATACCTTCTGATATTTTGAGCGCTCAACATCACACCCTTGGTTAGAGTAGTTTTTTGGTTATATATCCTATTTGGAGCTGGAATAGGAGTCTGGATTAGCTCCCCTAACGGCAAGCATTGTGCTCCCCGAACATTTTTTTACCACAAAGCAAGGGGGCCACGAGTATTCTTTTTGGGTCCGCCCTCTTAATTTTTTTTATAGCTTTTCATTTGTGGGCCTCATTTGTTTTTGTGGTTAAAAATGTTAGAAATTACCGGAGATGATCCGAATTCCTGGACTAGACCTAGACAGATCCATAGCCCAACAATACCCATTTCAATGTTACCATCTAGCTATCGTGACTAAGGCTGTCTTTGGCATGATTTTAATTTTTAATTTTTATATTTTTTGCAAAAAATCAGCGCCAAAACTCATTTTGGATCAAAATATGAAAATCTTTTGGTAACAAATCGATAAAATAGTTTTTCATTACAAAATACGTTTGGCATTACCTTTCTGCAAAATATATATTTTTAATAAGTTTTAAACTTCTATTGTTAAAATATGTATAAATCTTGTCTTACATTGTATGGTTCTCTCCATTCCAAACCCCCAAGCAAACTTGTTCCCAATCTTTTAAGTGTACGCATCAAATTGTTGCAGGCTTAATCTCCTCCATTGTATGGTTCACTCCATTCCAATTACTCAAACACAGAAGCAGGTTTCTTCATAACTTGAGGCAGTATAATATGATAAACCAAATCAATCAATCAAACCAGAACCCAAAAGCCTTCTATCATCAAAGTCAAAGCCACAAAAGTCCTTAAATCAACCATGTTTCTGCAATGTACCCCATAATCTTTCTCAAGTAGAGCAAAATTCTCTTTAATTCCAACTCCGGCAAATCTAATTTCAAGGAGACAAAGGAAATTGAAGAGGAAACTTAGAGATTGTAGCTGTATTCATAAGCCTTCTGATGAGATTGGAAACTCTAGGCAGCCAATTTCAAGATTGTGACCTTACTACTTGATCCAACTAGTGTGCATTCGATATCTAATTCAGATCCTCTCCACCTGGGTGCACGGTCCACGCCTATGCCAGGTCGAGTGTGAGAGGTAAAAATAAGGTGGATCATGCCCTTGGGTGGAAAGAATCTGGACTCCTTGGCATACTTAGAACCAGCTCGATCCCATGCCAAACTAATAATGCTTTCTGATAGAACATTGATGTTTTAAAATTCAAGTTCTTGTAATGCTCAACTCTATGAGGATTGATAATCACTTCTGATATTTCTTCTTAGTGTTACTTTTCTTGCCATTTTTTTCACCCTTGGTGACATCCCTGTTTGACTTGGTCTCTGATGCTGGATAGTAATTAATTCCATCCAATCCTTAACTGCCCAAAACATCCTAGCAAGATCTTTTTCTGAATAACCATATGGTAAATTTTTCACTAGTCAAAATGTGGTTACTTTTTGTACTGCCAAAAGTTTTACCAATAGATTTTCCAACAATACAGCCACATTTAATCCACATTATGTTACAGAGCTTTGATGGTCTGTATGTACAGCAAGATCATCGTAACAGGGCACATTACCAACAGAGCTTTGATAGCTAGTTTCCTTTGTGCTTCCCTCTGTTGCTCAAAGGTTTTTGCAGCTTGACCATTAGGGTTACATGGGTTTTAAGAACCACCGCAAAAAACAGATGTAAGTGATTTTTATGAAAAAAATAAAAATAGGTTGAGACTTTTCTGACTTTTGATTTTTTTCAATCTTTTTTAAATAAAATAGACTATAAAAATTGTATCAAATGCTACAATTTCTATTTATTTAAGTAAAAATAAAAAATAAAAATCATGCCAAAACTTCTTAAATCTATTAGTTATAAAGTAGGCCTCCCTTCATGCTGCCTTTACAAGGGTTTTTTCTTGTCTTCTTCATGGTTTCAACCAAGAGTACCCATCTCTGTCGCCACAATAAGATATGATTCTGGTACTGGCGATTTAGGCCTGTAACTCTGTAAGAAGTATGAAAATAGTCAGATTCCATGTACCTAATAAGGGTAGATTTCGAAGTTAGAACAATGATCCTAGTTTCAATTAACCTTGACATTGGGAGCATCAATGTCCGTATATATAATTACTGACTAGACCACCTTCTTCCATCAATCATGATCAGTAAGTACTTCAGTAGTTCCCTTAAATGTAGGCTAAAATATGGGGAAAAGCACTGCAACCGAAAAATGCTTCCAGTGGGAGACTAGTGATGAGACACAGGTTGGGTTGAAGGCTACTTTCACTTTCTCTGACCATTGGGTTGTTGTTGCGTAAATCCATAGGTATGGGTTTTCTTGTTATCTGCAATTTTTCTGGGCTCAACTTGACCTGACTGCAACTGGGCATTTCTAGGAAATTTTACAACCATCAATTTCTCTCTTGAGGAAGGGCACATGTTCGTCGGTCGTATCCAAAGATAGACTTAAATCAAGATATTTTGGTGGATGATTCGAATAACCCGATTTGAGAGATTGGTGATAGAAACAAAGGACTTGAACTCATAGATCTCGTGGGTTGTACTATTCATTTATGAGGTCATGGAGCAATTTGGGATTTCTTTTATGTAGGATTTGATGTAAGAATTTTTCGAAACCAGTTATTCCGGCATGAAGTGCTGGTCTCACCATTCACCACTCACCAGTCACCACTGACCATCAAAATGATAACGAACACAGACAAGTATGATTGCCCAGTAATGCAATCATTTTAGAATCCAAAACATAAAACGGTGGAAGTACGGCATTATCTCTGTTGCAGAAAAAGAAGGCAGCAGAAACCATAGTGGATTGAGAGAGAAATGAAGAGAGCCCACATCACATGAAAAAGGATTTATAGGGAATAAGGAAAACGGTGGCCATTTAAACAACTCAAGTCAAGTTAAAACTTAAATTCCCTCCTTTTAATTGCATTATTATTACCATAACTGGATAGAGTATCTAGCAAGTCTCAATAGCAATGAGTGGATTAAACAGTAAAACAGAATAAGAAGAACGGTTCAATGCCATTATTCACATAAAGAAGAATCTACAAAAGAAAGAAAGGAAGGCCATGTAGAGATTGAGTTGATATGGATTCGGTGGTGTTGGTATTCATCATGGAAAGGATATTCACTTTCTTTTATTCATGTCATTCCTTTTGAAGGCATAATTATACAAGAACCTCATCCACCTACCTTAGTCTTCAATCTTGAGTGAAAGTATACTCATTCTACCCCCTTTTCTCCCAACTTTCAATACCAAGTGCCCCTAATTTAGGGTTCTTTCTCCCTAAAATTGATTTAAGTACCATTTGGATCTTTTTTGGTTAACCAAGGATGTGTTTGATTATGCTTTTAGAAAACACTTTTGGCGTTTTTTTTCTTGGAGAATAGAAGAACAGGTGGTAGTGCTTGTTTTAAGTAGTTCATTTTTCTGTTTTTTAAGAACGAATAAGCTAAAAAAAGGGTTTAGGAAAGGGGTTCTGGAGCTTGTTGAAATGATCCTGATGACCAAAGCCTCTCAAGACCACTCCCCTACTCGCAAACCCTTTCACTTTGCTCTCCTGCCCCTTGCCCTTGCTTGATAACTAGAATTTTCATATTGCTGGCAGAATTAGAAATATTTTTTGAGTGGATTTATCATGCATTTGTTTTTAAACAAAAGAATAGCCTCTCAGCACAAAAAGATGTAAAAACAATTTTACAAAACAAGTGGTCTCCAACAACATAAATGTTGCCAAACACATTCTAATATTGCTACATTTCCATTGGAAAGAGAGACAGAGACTATAAAATAGAAATCGAGAATATTGTTAGATTTTAAAATTGGATTATGATTACCAAATTTCTCACTTACTTTATGGCTAATCAAATTATCCAAATGAAAGTGCCTTATTTAGTGTTCACTCAATAGTATAACCTCAGGCCTCACAAGAAAATTATTTTTGGAGGCTATAACAAAAAAAGGCACTTCTTTTGGGGTTTTAATTTGGTTTAGCAACTCACTGAATGGGTGTAATTTGCTCAATCAAAGCCAACCCCAGGTAAGCAAAATGTCATTCAGTAATGGAGGCCCACAACATTAAATACAAAAGAGAGGGAGACAACCCTATGAAGGGTTATGTACTTTAAACTTACAGCCTGGGCCACCTTAAAAACAAGCTTGATTACAAGCCCATGTTGTTCTAGCTTGATATCAAGGAGAACTAGCCATTCCAAGGTTAAGGACAGAGGAAATTATGGTTGGTAACTCACAACTAAGGATTGGTGAGAGGTCAAATCGAAGGCAAAATCTAGAAAGCCAATGAAACAAGTAATTTCATTGCTTTTTCAGTGGTTTTGTGTTCTGGGCTTCTGGATAGTACTGAATGGTTGAGTTAGTGAACTACCCTTTTCTGGGTTTGGTCCAGATTCTGCTTATTTTGTTGCTAATTTGGCTGTTTGCGTGCTTGTTTTCATGGTATACAAAGCACTCAAAAGAAGAAGTAGGTGGTGAGTAGTGGTTGAACTTGTCGGCTTTTCTTTGCTCATCCATCGACCAGAACCCTGTACGCAATTTAATGAGGACATGAGGGGCTCATGGTCATGGACATGGAGCAGTTGCATTATTGATTACTTTGCTGCAACGCAAAACTAGCAAGTTTCTCTGAGAAGAGTTTTGTTGCCATCTGCCTCTGGTTTTGGGCATTTGTATTTTCCAGAATTGGGATTGGAATATTGAAATCAATGGAGATTGAGATCGCAAAGTTTGATTCCAGTTGCTACTAACCTTTTAACTTGTGAGAGGTAGGTAGTTTGTCCAGGAGGAAGAGAAGGCCAAAATGCAACTAATTCATTAATTGACACCGAAGCAGAAGATACCTAACGTTTAAAATCCAATTTCTTCAGGTGGAAGGTCAAGAGCGTGTGTGTAACTTTTCAAGTTTTCTAGAAAATCCAAAAACCAAGCCAAGAATTTCCTGTGGCCATTAGTTTTAATTGGAAACATATTTTGTGTTTGAAAGTTGTTTACCTAACTTAAGCTCTTTTTTCATCAAGATACAGATCTGTCAACCATTTTGCTCATAATTCCTCGCAGACAATATCAGAAGCAAAAGTATAATGAGGAGTTTCTTAGCTTTCTCTCATTCTCAAGTCATTCTCCCAAGGGACCTAACCCAAGTTGAAGAGAATCAATTATTCCTACTGCAAAAGTTCTGTGATGAACACCAAGACTAATTTGATGGGATACAAAACAAAATCCAGTTCCACAAAAATTTAGATGGAGATCACGAAAATCAGGATTCCCCTGCTAGTATAGACTTCCTTGCTATGATCAACAGTAGAGGTCCATCTTAGAGCAGAATTCACGAAAAGACGTTACCTTAGTAGCACATAGGAAGCCTTTCTGCCCCCTTCACTACCCTTAAAACCATAGTTACACTCCCTACTGATCATTTCAGGTTACTTATTTTTGCCAGAATCACTGTAATGGTATCCTCAAGCTATGAACCATGGCCAATCGACAAAATTTCCTCCTCCCAGGGGAGCTTGCTACTTCCTACATCAACTTCACTTAAGTTATATGCCAAAGTTGCAGTCTTCAAGCAGTTTGCCTTTTGGTTCCTCCCTCACCCCTTGCCACCCTCACTAAAAATTCATCCATGGAAATGGTTGAAAGCAATTAAGGGCTGCTTGACTATTAACTCTAGTATGTAAATTTCCCTGGAATGCTCACGGTCACGTAGTCATCATTTACCATTCCTTTTGTGAAAAAAAAGCATGCCTATTCATTTTGCTTCTAAGCAATCTGAAGAGCAGTCTTTCAACAGAGAAGAAAGTGACTAGGTAAAACAAGAACAGGGGTGCTGATAATGAGAGACCGGGTCACCAAGTAGTAAAGGAATTGTGGAAGTAAACTAATAAAACCTACATGGAAGAAGATTAAATAATAGAAACTAATACTTTGTGAGATTCTTTATTTCAAGGCATTCAAATGAGGAACCTACAGCAGTGTAACATTTTAAGTTCCAAGTAGAAAAAAGAGATGGAAGAGGAGAAGAAAAGCTTAATGACTATTTTCTAATCACTAGTGATTTTAACCAAGAAAGAGTCAACATTTGTTGGAACGTAAAACGCAAACTACTCCTATGGATTTGCAGTAATAACTCCAATTTATAAACAAAATATTCAAACTAATTTTGTAATTTGAAGCTGCCAAAAGGAGCAGGAGATGCCCAAAATGAATTTGTCTGTAGTAATGAGAAGGTGGGTGCTTATAGTGCAACAGAATATAATGGACCGAGATAGTGATAAGGAGGAGCAGAGGGGGTACCAGAGCTCAAGCATTGAAAGAAGGCTCAGATAGGTTGAGAAGAGAGCACTGCTATTATATGTTCAAAGACCTTTGTTCACAAGGTAGGAGAGTTGAGTGTTTAAGAAGCCACATCCCACCACAAACCATAAACCAATTCTATTCTAGCCACACAAACACATGATTTGTTGGGAAGAAGGAATTTGGTCAACCAAAAACCAGGTGCTTCAATTAAAGCATGACAATGAGATGCAAGGTCACAAGTAGAAAGGAACCATAGAAGGAAACTAATGACATATACATGAAAGAATATTGAATAACTACAGAAACTATTTCATCCAAAAGAAAAAAAAGGAAAAGAAACTAGTAATTTGCATTTGTTCTTTTTTCAAGTGATTCAAGTAACGAAACCCACAGCATTCGAAGTTGAACAAACGAGATGGGAGAAGAGAACTAGTGAATTTAAATAAGTCAAGATTAGTTCACTAGTTCTAAATGCAAACAACTGGCTCTAGTTTTATGGCAATAAACTCCAACCTTATAAACCTAATATCTCACAGTATTACCAATTTGAAGTTATCAAAAGGAGAAGGAGATGCCAAAAATGACATGGGCTGCAATAATGAGAAACTGAGAGTCTAAATTGCAATCAGAATTTGTGAATCTGAGTTCAAGTACAAGGTTAACTTTAGCGAACATTGTGCTATGTAAAATTCAAAGACCTGTCTGTCAATAAAATCAGACAAGGTTTTCATGGTCAACAACAAAATTCATCACTTACAGGACAAACCAGAGTATCTATAGCAACACATTAGCTAAAGTCATTAGCTTGAACGCAAAAGATGTGCATTCAACAGTTAAAAGACATGCTCAAAGTCATCATTCCCAAAGATGAAAAAAACCTAAAAATAAGACTACAGGCTTCTGTAAATTAGGAGGGCATGATGAGTACTTGAATATACTAGAAAATGTAAAAGAAAGAGAAATAAGGCATGAATTGAACATCAAGATGAGAAATATAAATACATCTAACTTACAAATGGTATCCAAGCTGTCTCATTACAAATAGACCTCCATGCCGATAAGCTTTGAGTAGTGACACAAGGGACAGAAGTTAAGCTTACTCTCACATTCTTTACATACGCACAAATGCCTGCAGGGCAACAAAAGAATGGATACTTCATTAACCCTGCAAACCTTACAGGTCATTAACTCCTTCAAATCCTTATTTTCCTTGGTAACAAGGTTGAAATCAATAACCCCTCCATTACAACAAGAAGCAGTATCATCAACCTCACTGTCTCCACAACCTTCCTTGCTGTCTCTGCTCTGTGCAAAGACTTGTTGAAGATTGAACTTGAGAGTAGTGATCATGTGCTCATTGCACTTAGCGCGCTGTTGCCAAGTACCAGCATCTACACTCAACTGTTTCATTCGTTCTTCAAGTTCCAAATTCTTCCTGTTAATATCTTCCATCTCTGCTTCTTTCTCACGAAGCTTTTGAAGGATTCTTTCTTCGGCATATGAGAGTGTCTGCAATTGATTGGCCTGAATCTTCTCTAGAATCGCTTGCTTCATCCTTTCTCCCTGCTAGCATGAAAATTAAATCAACAAAACCAGTAACACCTCCTCCCTACGCTAGACTAGAAAACCTAGACCAAGCCCTTAAATCATAATCACAATAAGAATACAAAAGAGAACTGCCCATAGGGAAACAGACCTGAAGTTTGATGAATCGATCCAACTCGGCGTCTTGTCTCTGTAACTCTCTATCGATCTCGTCATCGAGAAGAGAGAAAGCAGGAGAGTCTCCGGAAGAAGCCATACGCCTATCGTCGAGCGATAACCCTAATCCCGTTGAAACGGGTCGCGTTTGCAGGAAATCAACAGAGGAAATCTGGGAATTGTTCTCCAATAGGTCCTGTTCTTTCAACTTTTTCTTCTTGGGTTGTGAACAATCATTCCACCTCAAGTCGCCTCCACCGCAATCCGTCGCAGGTACAGGACCAGGAGCGAATCCCACTACATGAACTGCGAAAACCAACTCAACCCAGATCAGAAAACTGAACAAAAACAACGAAATTTTAGTTTTTGTTCCTAACAAACAAGAGAACAGGAAGCTTACAAGGAGGGGTGTATTGTGGATGAGATTGATCGGCAAAATTTGAAGGGTTGAAGAAGGCGATCGGTGTGGACGTTTGCCCATCGACAGGTAATAAGTTCCTGAACGGAAAAAATCAAAATAAATTAGAGAAATGAATGAAACTCTTTTTTTTTTGTTTAAGGGGGTTTACAAGTAGATGGATTCTGTTCTTGGTATCTGCTTTACCTGAAGAGTTTCGATTGTTGCTGTTGGAGATGCTGTTGAGACATGGCCATGAGAGATGATGAAGGAGCTTTCTACAGGTTATGAGAAGGGGAGAGGTATGGAAATGGAATACTCCACCAGATATGTTTCCATTGAGATTTGAGAAAAGAAGACAGAGAGAGAGACAGACTGACTAGGCTTTTCTTCATTTCTACTATTCATTCATTTTCTCGTTGGACTACTCTCATCATTATTTAATTTCTAGTTAGTGCATCAGTTTACTTTTTATACCAAAAAAGTCAGTTTAATTCACTCTATTTACTAAATTTACCATCCGATCACAGGTATTAACAGATGAATCAGTGAATCCGGATCATCACCTCGTCAAGGGAGTGCAGAGTGCTCCCAAAGGTTTTAACACCACAAATCCTATGGGACCCATAGGTAAAAAAGTAATAATATTAAAAAAATTTTAAAAAAAAAAAAAAAAAACCATCACTCAACCTCTGGGTCCCCTATATTTATGGTGGTAAAGTCTGTGCTTCCTCAACGGGTAGGTGATCCGGACTCTAAATCAATTACCAGTGAATTTGATTTTCAACTCTAAATTAGTTGCCAGTGAATTTGATTTTTGATCACGGTAGGCGTCTCGACAAAGAAAAAGGGTTATTAGTAATTTTGTCCCTTTAAATTTTATACGAGGGTATTTTAGTAATTTGACCAGTAAAATTATCAATACTTAATGGAATTAATTTGAATTTTGATCCAAACATAAGTTTGAACACATTAGAGAGGGAACACGTTAGGTCCAAAACTTTAAATTTTCGTTAAAGTAAAACATTTCAACTTTACTTTTAATTTTCCTTTTGTTCGTCTGACCTAATTTATTTAAAATAGTTATAACTCATATTATTTTACATATAAAAAAAAAAGGTATTACCTTAAATGATACATTAAATAATCTTTACATTAATAACAACATTAATTATCTAATTATATATATTAATACAAGATAACCAATATACACAAGAGAACTTGCCCTTTAACTTATAACCTATATATATATATGGATAACTAAATATATATGCGGATTATATGATATATATATATATAGATTATATATATATCCATTAATACAAGATAACCAATGTACAACTTAAAGAATGTAATAATCATTTAGTTCACCATTTTAATCTTATTAACTCCCTAAATATATATTATTGGAAAACTCACTAAATATATATTGCTCCGGATTATTAATTAGACTAATAAATAAATAAATAGATCATGATAATGGATGCCATTTATTTACTTTTTTATCTAGTAAAGAGTAATGGTCTTTATTTATTTGGTCAGGATAATGGTTTTTATTTTTCTAAAAAAAAAGTACTTCCTAATTTATTGATTTTTAATCCTTTCTAAACTTCTTCCTTTATGGACAATCTCATTTAGTTTCAGTTTAATTCCTAAATTTTTAGTAGCCCCCATGTTAAAATTTCAAATCTCTAGATTTATGAAATCCAGATGACTAGAGATTCATCTTTTTACACTAAAAACGTGAATCTGTAGATTTATGGGTATGGGGTGAAATCCAAAGATTTCATTTTTACTATAAAAACTCTAAACATTTACGCGTTCACAAAAATCACAGATGAATCCACATATTTGGTTAACCAAACAATTAATTTTATAAATTGTGACTCCATAGGTTTGAAATCTATAGATTTGAATTTTCCAGATATTTGAAATCTCTAGATTCATGAAACCAAACAGGCCCTTAATGTTCGAAAAATTAGGATTTACAAAGCAATGGTTCTCTAGGTCTCCCAATGCGTCTCAACAATAAGACATCAAGCTGAATGGATCTATAATGTCAACCACACATTTAAGTTGATGGCTTCCATGCATAGAAGTGATGGTGCAATTTATTTCTCCATCTCCCTCTTGTCAGCAAGGTTTAAAGTATCTCTGTTTACCAAAAAAGAAAAAAACATCTCACGATATCATGCGATACTAGCCGATACGTATCCATATTTGACCCAACCGATACGATACATCTCGATATGTCTCTCCATTTAATTACACTAAAATACATTAGTCAGAACGATACAATACTCGATACATGATGATACGTCTCTTAAAATCACTTGACCGATACGATACTTTAAACTTTGCTCATCAGTGTCACCCTTGCCTCAGTTTATTTTTTGTACGTTATTCAATCATATAGCATGGGTTACCAAAAAAAATAAAATAATAATAAATAAATCATATAGCATGGGTCCCACACTTGTAAGCATACATCCGATTCGCTAGAGACGGTTCATTCCCATAAACAAGGTGTTAGTTAATTTGGTACCAAAACTGTCTAACGCAGAGCTGTTCTAGTGGTTGAAACCAACACTTCTTAGGGAAGACGTCGTGGGTTTGATATAAAATTTCATCATCATGCCAATGCAGAGCTATTCTAGTAGTTGAAACCAACACATCTTAGTGAAGAAGTCATAGGTTCAACTCTTACTAAAGCATATTAATATCCCCATCCCCAACTTAATAAAGCCAAAAAAAAAAAAAAAAAAAATTATCATGGTGAACCATCTCAAAAACCATAGGTAAAGTTTTTGAAACTGTTTTCTATTGGAGTAACTATGGTATATACCTTACTTACCAAAAAAAAAAAACTATGGTATATATCTCTTACCAAAAAAAAAAACTATGGTATATATCAAAACTGTACTGCATATAAATATTTATATTGTTTTTGTACTGTTTATTCCGTTCCTATGCCAATTTCATTATTTTTCGTACCCCTTTTATAATATTTAATACTAGTGGCATAATACTATTTGATTCTATACAATGTCCCTTTTATATATGGTTTTGTATGACAACTATATAATACTGTCACTGCACCGTAACAGTTTTGTAAATAGAATACAAAATGTTACAATGCACTTTCAATTTTCGGTATTGATTTCTTAGTAACATATAAAATATTGTGTCACCTTACTGATACAAGTACATGCGTTTTTTTGGTTTGTGGAGAAGAGGTGGAGGATCTGAGCTTCATTCGGACTAGTTTATGTGCACCTCAATTACATTCTTAGGGAAGCTTCTATATAATTAATATAGATGGAGCTTTGCCCTTGGCTCCAAGTATCCACAAATACAGTAGAGCTCCTACATACAATTATTATATATACAATTAAGGAGGGTCAGACCTGACCAATTGGATTTACTCAAATCTTCATTACTACAATCTCTTTTCTCCCCCTCTCCCCCCAAGAGGTGGAGAAAATTTTGGTTATTCCTATATTGTCTCAAGAAACTCGAGATATTTGGATTTGGAGGAAAACTTTGCAAGGGAAATTTATGGTAAAATTTGCATATGCTCTATGTGTTGCGGTGGCTGACTATCAATGTAGCATTCTTTCATCATCTCAGATTATATCTTGCTGGAAAAAGTAGTGACAAATTCCTACTTTACTTAAGATTAAGCACTTCCTCTGGAGGACTTGTCATGAGTCTATGGCAGTTGGTGAAACCCGTGTGACTGTAGAGTAATTTTCTCCCTTTTCGTATGAATTGTGCTTCTAAAATTGAATATGTTTGCCATTTCCCATTGTGAATTTGCAAAACAATGCTGGAGATTGTCTCATTTAAGACTAGATACTTTCGAGTTTAGAGGATCCACAATTGTTGAATGGTTTTCTTTCATTCATGAAAAATTTGCAGATTTGAATGATTATAAATACTTGGATGTATTGTGGTCCATGTTGTGTTGAAGCATATAAAATGCTCGAAATGCTGCTCTATTTACAGGCATGCCAATCCATATCTCACAGTGTGCTTTTCAAGTAGTTGAAGTATTATCAATTGATCAAAGGGGCTACAACTCTTTCACCTAATTCTCAACAAAATTCAGCTCAACATGAGGTAGTTTCAAATTTCTACACAGGTTTCTTAAACAGAGCATGGAGAACTAAGGGCAACAAAGGAGGGCGTGGTTGTGTTTTTTTTTTTTTGGGGGTAGCTGGGTGTGGTTGTGTTTTATGCGACCTAAATGGTGTTTTTGTGGTTGCTCAAGCTGTGTCATGTTATGGTTTGTTAGCACTTACTACGGAGTTAGAAGGAATACAGGATATTATTCTACGCGTGAGATCCATACACATTCAAAGATTGCATATGTCGTTTGATTGTAAGGTTGGCATAGATGCTTTGAGTGGCCTCTGTACATCCTCAATTGTAGGGGGTGTCAACGGAGCTGTTTGGGGTGATTTCAAGCTGAGCCTAACGGTTTTGGGCTGAAAAACACCTAGCCCAAACACGACCCATTAACAAAATAACAGTTTCGGGCCGGTTTCAGTTTGGTGCGGTTTGGGTTCAGGCTAACTAACGGTTTAGATTTAGGTTGACTAACGGTTTATGGTTGTGTAAGAAAAAAAAACAAGATAAAACAATTAAGCATCCTACAACAAAAGCGAAAATTATATGGAAAACAAAATTGCTATTGGTCAATTTCTATTAAAAAAAACCCACTCATTCTATAGAAATCAAAAACCTAGATATTAAGTAATAAAATGACTATTTGATCTTTGAATTCATGCTTAATTTTTTTAATTGTTTATACCAACTACCTAATGGTAATATAATGATTCAAATACTATTTAATGTAAAATTACAAAACGGGCTGTAAATGGGTTATAATGGGTTGCGGTTCGGTTTTGGGTTGGTGCGGGCTCCACAACCCTCAGCCCAATTACGGCCCATTAAGATTCGGTTCGGGCTGGTTCGGTTCGATTTTAACTGTTCGGACTATAAATTGACACCCCTACTCAATTATTCTTGAAATCCAAGAAATTAGTCTTTGAATTTGAGATTCATAGTTTTTAGTAGGTAGATAGAACTATAAATGTTTCAACTAATTTCATAAGCAAAGGAGCCAAAGTATTATCCAGCAATGTTTGTTTAGAGGGGGAAATACAATTTCCGTTTTGAAATTTTTTTTTTTTTTTACTCAGACATGCCACGTGTTTAGAGGAAAAACTTGGCCCAAGCTTCTTTTAGCCATGTGCGTAGAAGAAATAAGAAACGTGTTTTAATTTGTTTCATACCCTGGGGTTTGATATGGACGGTTTCCCATCAACAGCATATCCCAGCGGGAAGATTGGGTAAAAATTCAATATCAACCCTTAAGACTCATTAATGTCACACGTTAACATCTTGGGTTCTAAACATAATCAGGGGTATTGGAGTAATTATTGACCACTTTGATTTTCATTTTTCCATTTCTCCTTATAATTTATTTTTTGGGTAGAAATTTTCCTTATAAATAAGCAGCTTTGCCGCTTCAAGAGAGACTCCAACTTCGTTCCTCGCTTCAATTGAATGTTCGCTACGCAAGCATTTCCCTCGCTTTCTGCAACAATGGAGGTAGTCATTTCAAGTTCCTGCTCGCTGTCATGCTCTCGTTTCATGGCGAATCATGAATGCTCCTCGTTGCCCTTTCAGCAACGAAACCATCAGGTTTGCCCGGCAACCATGCACTGGAAGGTTCAGAATGGAATTAGGGCTCAAATCTTTAATGCCTCATCGCCTGATCATAAGAATTTCCCTCGTTCCATCCAGGCAATTCGCGATGATGGTAAGCTTGAAAATCTTCTAATCTGCATATCATTTTCTCTTTTAGTTGTCTTGATTTAATGCTGCGCTTATAGTTGATACGGTCTTAAGGCGTTCTTCAATCGGTCTTTTCTTGCTGATAACTTTTCTCTTTTTCTGTTTTTTCCTTTTGGAATTTGCTTGTACTTTATTTATCCACTATATTTCTGGTCAACCTCTTAAAGATTGAGATTCTTGCTGTTTAGATGAAAATTTCATTAACTGTATTTCCTGTAACAAAATAGATAAGCTAAAGGTGTAGCTTAATGGGTTAATTGATTTGTAGGCTCGATTCCTCCTTATTGAATAGGAACAAATAAAGGAAAAATGGAAAGAAATTGGTGCCCTTTACAGATTACGTTTCATCAATGGGAAAGTAGTAGAAAAGATTGCATAATGTCGTCTGATACTTCGGGAACCTTTTCACAAGAGGGCAACCCAATACTTGTGTCTGCTATTTCTTGGATTAGCATGCTGCAAGAAATGATCTGAGTTTGGATCTGTTTTCCTATTCAGTATTCCCCCGCCTCCTTTTTCTTTTCTTTTTCGATTGCGTTGGATCTTTTTTTTTTTCCTTTTTCTTTCACAGACTCATCTAATCTAGGGGGGTGATTAATTAATTAGAGATGGAATCATAAAACAGGTGTGAGAAAATTACAGGAAGATGCCGGAATATAAGGTTTATCTTCGTTGGATACTACAAGATGTTTGGTATGCTATTATCATTTGTTGATCTGAAAGATACAGCTCCGACTCGTGAAATTTGTGTAACTACACTTTTTTCAGACATATAACAAGAACAGTCATTATTCTTGGGGTAATTGCATGTTTTCTGAGTTCTAAATAATTTGCTTGGACTAGTTGCGCCTGTGAAAAGGAAACGGGTGTGGTGGAAATAATGAATAGGGGGAATTTGAAGTTGTATTGGAAAGATGGTTTAGCATCAAACTAATTTAGTGAACACAGTTTTGGATGTTAATTGTTGTGCATCTATGTGGAGATGGATCTTAGATGGGCCAGTTAACTGATGTGTATATCATTGTGCAGCACCATTGGTTACTGGAGATTCTTGGGATGAGTTCATCCTCAACAGTGATATTCCCGTCCTTGTTGAGTTCTTTGCTCCTTGGTGTGGGCCCTGCAGGATGGTCCATAGGGTGATTGAAGATATAGCAACAGAGTATGCTGGGACTCTCAAATGCTTTATTCTTAATACAGATAATGACCCGAAGATTGCTGAAAAGTATGGTGTCAAAGCTGTTCCAGTAGTTATGCTGTTTAAGAATGGAGAAAAACAACAATCTTTGTATGGAACTTTGCACAAGGAGAATTATGTAGCTGCCATTGAGAAGCTTCTGGTTTCTTGAGAAACCTCCAATATTTCAACTATGATTGAGTGCAGCTTGTTTCTTCCCATTAGGTTAATGGTCTGATCGGGTTTCTTTTTTTTTTTTAGGATAATCCTGACTGGATCTGTACAACAGACATTCTGGAACCCATTTTGTCATGGGGTATTTTGGCTAGTTTGATTGCCATTGCATATTCTGTATCTGTATAGTGTTTCTTCATTCAGTGGGCTGTTTTGACACTGTCATTCTGTATCCGCATGGTTGCTTTATGTGATCAATGTATTTTTTGTGGATTGAAATAAAGTGGAACCTGGAAATTTGTCTGGATGAGGCTTGTTATCCTTCTTAACATTTTGAGACCTGAAACTATGTGCATACTTTGTTGCGTTTGCACTACATTTACCAAAGGACATATATTGTGACAGAACATATATATAAGCAGCAAAAAAGAACGGTGAATATGATGAGGACAACTAGCTTTCTTAATTTTTTTTCTTCTTTTTTTCTTTCATTGAATATTGGCGTCCTTCTTCCTTTTCACAGGTACGGAAGCTACCTGATCTTGTAAGTAATATGTATTCAGTGTTGCTTGCAAGATATTTATTTCGCTAATATTAGCTACTTTTATGGTATAAGTTGATAGCGTTGCATTTCCTTATTGTCTCCTCTGGAATTTTCTATAGGTTTCTGTGATTTAAAGCTTTGCCAACTGAACCTTTCATGGACTTTTGGCTTTTCATGGAAGCTGTCAAGCTGATACATATTATTGCTGCAAAACTTTCGTTGTCAGTTGGGGACGCAAAGCGATGATTCATTGAAACTCTCTTAGTATATGCAGTTTTCGCTTATACTAAGTTAAATTAGGGTGGCTTCCGGCTAAAGTCGTCTAGCTGATTGTTCTTTCGGGTTACCTTGCTGGAGGGCATCTGGGCATGAAAATATCTTATAAAGAGGGTTAGTCACCATTGAAGTTGTTAGGCATGATATTTAAATGAATTTTAATTGTTCTATGAAAATCACCCCTTCTTTTTCCCTGCTGAAAAACAAATTAAGAGAAGTGATGCCTCTGGTTTAGATGTGTACAACAATATAAATTGGTGTACAATTGTGTACCAATTGGTTCACAAAGCTTCTTGTACTGGACTGTCCTTTAGAAAATTGTAGGTTGAAGTTGTTATGATTGATTTATTTTACCTTGAAAAATCCCATATTGAGAGCCCTTGCCTCTATGTCTTGATTCCTCTTTGATTTAAACAGTTGGAGTAAAGAAATAAGGTTTGCAGGTCGTCTGGCAAATATGGGATCCATATCTGCTACTTCTCAGTGCCAGGTCCCTCTCCTTTGGTCTTTCTAGTTTGTGGCAATGGATACTGTTTACTGTCCCATTCCCTTGTTATCAAATCTGCTTAATTTCATCACACATTATTTAAATAAATAAAAATAAAAGAAGAACAACAACAACAACAAGAAGGAGGAGGAAAAAGCTACACTTTCAGTGAGTTAGGTTTAAATAAAACAAGGGAAATACAAAGAGCAAGCTTATGTTTACACCCCCCCCCCCCCCAAATGTACTACTGATGGTTTTAGAGAAGTAATAGTTTATTCTATTTGATCTCAAATTTTTAGGTATTTGTGAATTATGAACAGAATGTTGGTGATCTTGTCCAGATTAGAATTAGTCCACCATACTCATGGAGGTGGATACAAGAAAGCAGAAAAAGAGCTCTAACAGACAATTGGGTTGCATTTCTTGCCAAGTAATGCTATTTCCATTGAATTGCTTGTTATTTGTAAAACTCTTGCTCATCTCTTTTTAAAAATTATTTTTTTAACACATGTTAAGCAATTCTAAATGTTTACTATAATAAAAATTAGAGAATTTTGTCCCCTTCTTTATAATTACTTTTCTTATCTAATTTGATCCTACTGTTTTAAAATCTCTTACTCTTTTGATGTGGTCAAGTATGTATCCCTTTTTTTCTTTGGATTCATCTCTCAATTGAATACAATGGTCGTGCTTGATTACTCTGAAATTCAATTTAGTCAGCCTTGACTTTTCCCCCCGCCGGGGGGGGGGGGGGAGGGGGGCCTTT
Source organism: Hakea prostrata (assembly GCF_041222555.1). Lineage (NCBI taxonomy): Eukaryota > Viridiplantae > Streptophyta > Magnoliopsida > Proteales > Proteaceae > Hakea > Hakea prostrata. The sequence goes on from NC_142603.1 coordinate 13,580,399, forward strand.
TCGTTGTGGGGCTAGGCGTTCAGATTGGCAATCAGAAAGGTGAAGGAAGTTAAAAGAATAGAAAAATATGACATGGAAAGCTAATAAATTTAGAAACACAGTATATAGATTCCAATAAAATTAAGATCTAGAAGTTTATAGGGCTCCTGCTTGTCTGGTTATGTATATTCTGAAATTCCCACTTTCCTTTTTTCAGCCCTATATTAAAACTGTTCATAATACAGATAAGATTTATCTGAGTTGAGTCTATTAGAACATTCTAAGCTGATTTACTGTTCAATCTGGCCTGCAACAGAAACTCCAGTAAGTTGCTGAAAAAATATATATAACAAATGAAACATACTAACAGAATACACCCTGCAGGCTTTCTCATTTTGAACTGTCTCTATTAGAAACAATAAATAAATAATTAGACAATCACATGAGACACGTGCCTTTATCTAAATTATTCATATATGTTTTGTTGGTTTGCCAGAATTCTAAGTTAAATTGAAAAAGAGATATCTGCAGGAAAATTTTAACTCCATAGCTGTTTGAGGAAGAATAGAATGCTTTCTGGGTAACCCTTATGATTCATGCAAAGGAACAGTAGAAATTTGGATATTTCTTTTAATGAGTTGGTAGTAGAAATTTCTAATATTTGCCATCCTGATAAAACTTGATACTTGTTGGTTTAAACTGATCTAAGAAACAAGAAAAACAGAAAGGTCACTTTGATTCTGCAAAACATAAACTCACATCAATATTTCCAATTTGCTGTTTCTTTAAACTTGATAAACCATTAGACCATGCTTTGATATTGATAATTCCTTCTTTCCCCCTCTAGTTTTGTGGCATAATAGATTGTATAGATGAACTTTTGACATCCTTTAAATCTATCAGCTGGTCAAAGCTTGAATGCTATTTACGTATATAAGTTTGTGTGCAATATTGATTGAAAAACTCAATTGCGGTTATTTTTGTGTGTGTTGATGTTGATGTTCACTTTACATTATGTAGCTGAATTGACGAGGATCATATGTATCACGTGCTTTATACACCTGGTGCCATTGGCTTGAACAATGGAGTTGCTTGCATGAATTTAGTCTTGATCTGCACTATATATATATATATTGCTTTTCCACCTTCTAAGATAGTGATATGCATGATCTAAGTAGCTTAGATTTTGCTAGTCCTTTTGTTTTTCAAAGAACAGATCCTGATGCTTAATTGTGATCAAGTATTCATTTGCTTGAGTTTGGACTCAGCCTTGATGAAAATAGGAGGGTTATAGGGTACACATTATTACCAGGTGGGAGCTTCATGCACTGGGTATGTCCTTGGCAGCCTTCCAATTTTCCATTCTTGGATTACTCTGATATCTGCCAAGCAGACTAATAGCAAAAGAGGTATCTGAGTTATTTTGATTTTTTTTTCATTAGTATCTTGTTGATTTATTTAAGTATTGTAATTGTAAATGTATTTATCAAGAATTTTGTTTGTTGGGGTGGCAAATCTGATTGCAAACCAACATATCCACATTATTAAAAGCTCCTTTGTATTGTAAAGCTTGAACTCATTTAGGTCATTGAAACTTGCAATATTTCTCATAACCTTCAGTGAGAAGAGTTATTCTCCTTCTTTTAAAATCAGCACCTACTGTATGTATGTATTTTAAATCTGTAAGTACCTTCGCTGTTCTCTGTATGCTTTTCAAAATGAGACTTTTCCTCCTTAAAAAAAGGATGGCCAAACACAAAAAATATTCCTTCTGTCCTTCATTTTAAGGGTTTTTTTTTTGTTTGTTATCAAGATGGCCTATATTACTGCTGACCAACCTTTAAAATAACAAGATAGAACACTAGTAACATATGTAAGCTCATGTCTGCATGTCAATATATTGGTTCATACTTTAAACAAAATCAGTTGAAATTGTTATCTCCTTGAATTTTGATGCCACTGAGGTTTGTTCCAACTCAAGTAGATATCTTCAACTTTTTCTACTTTATTTTCTTGTGTTGGGATCTCATAACCTTCAGGTTGGGCTGTTTGTGCCTTGCTTTTTCATGTTCAATATTCCTCCTGAATCTGGTTGGTCTTTGTAATTCCTCTGCAACCTATTGATCTAGTACTTCTTGAGAGTTCACTAATATCTCAGAAGCTAATTCCCCCCACCCCTTGTCATGAACTCATTTCTTTTTGAGCAGCATTATGCATCTTTGAGAATCAGACATTTTCCTTGGCTTTCTCCAGAACATGTGGATTACTTCCCAAGGCCAACATCACATTTTAATAATTCTTGAAGGTAAGAATATATGTGACTTCTGTTTTAGCATTTCTTATCTTTTGCAGGTTTCTGATGTGTGTTATGGCACTTGATTGTCTACTGGTGGTAGGTTCCGATTAAATTTCCGCATGAACTCGTGGTGATTTCCCAATGCAGAATTCAATAGGTGTCAATCTGGTATGAATTCCTCAGGTTTGATGCTTTTCCCAGATTCAGCATCTTCAAGGATTCTTGTATGAGCTAGCAACAGTCTTTTTATATCTAATCTTTTTATCGTGAAAATGATTATATATATATATATAGGTAACTGAATTTTAATTAATTTTTATCTGTTGTCTATATTAATCTGTCTAATGAAATAAAAACAAGTAAAAAGACAAAACCAAAAACGAAAAAATCGATGTCTGTCTCATTGGAGTTTTCCATGTTAGACCCTGAGAAACCTCGTGTCTGTCACCTTTTGGTAAAATGCAAGGACACAGGGAAAGACCATACCAAATGTCATTTTTGGGAGGTGCCCTCGTAAATCAGAACCGAATTCTACGGTTCTGATTCGAAGAGACCAGGAAACCATGGTACGTTGGTCTCACTCTGGAAATAGTGTTTCACCACAACCGAAGCACCGATAGATAATTTAAGAGTTTGCCAGCTTCACAGCTGTATTTGTGACTCTCTTGCTTTGTCTCTCTCTCGCTGCTCAGGTGGTGCTCCCGAATCTGTTTCTCTAAGAAGGAGAAGGAGAAGAAGAAGAGAAGCCCATTGATGGCGGTGTCAGCTCTAGCAAAGCTGCTGCTGGTCATACAAATAGGGTTGTTTATGATTTCCCTCAGTGATGGTGGTGTTGGAGCTGAGGTGGTGGTGCTGGTGGATGAGACGAGCTTGCAGATGATTACAGAGAGCCTTGAATGGGCGTCGACGGAGAGAATGTACGATGATAATGATGAGTTTGGAGATGAAGGTGATGAGAATGATGGTGGTTTTGGAATAGGGAGGAGATCTCTGTTGTGGAGAAGATTTGGTAGGTACTACATTTCCTACGGTGCTCTGGCTGCCAACAGGATCCCATGCCCACCTCGTTCTGGAAGATCGTACTACACCCATAACTGCCACAAAGCTAGCGGACCCGTTAATCCTTACACTCGGGGTTGCTCAAGAATCACACATTGCAGGATTTGATTCTCTAATCTGGGTCGATTTGTTTTGTTTTGGTTTGTGCTTCTTAATTAATGTTGTGTTTCTTCTGTAAATTTCGTACTTGCTGGAGTAATGAGTATATTATGTGCATTATCTATTTTGTTCTATCTTTCTGATTTGATTGGGTCGATTCTATTTTTCTTGATGAAGAACTTGGTTGGTTCATCGGAGTTCCTTTTGCCCAGTTCAGTTCATGTTGAGGATGTTAAACGTGATTCGGGATTGATTGCATATGTTAATGATGTTTTGTGGCCTTTATTTTCTGTACCGGTCCGGTCTTTGTCACCGCCGCTCATAGATTTTGTCGTCTAGATGAGCAATCCACATGGGGACGGGTGGGGAGAGAATTCGACCTTTCACGTGGGCACATATGAGTCATATGTGCCCACATGGGTGTTACTAATGAGTCTCAATCTCTCTCCACGGGACATATGACTCATAAACCTCCTGAATCTAAATCAATTTTATGTCTTACACTCTTAATATAAGAAACCAATTATAAATATTTTTTTTTACAATATTAAGTAGTAAAAATATAAAATTTAATTATGATACTAACAATAGAGGTAATTGATTGCAAATTTAGGAGGTTTACATGTAATTTACCTAAAAAATTTTACATATCTATCTCTATACAATGAAATATAAGTGTCTGCAAACAAACTAATTCAAGTGGCACTAAGTATGGAGGACACCAGGGAGTTATGCTTTGCCAGTGTAGATTTCTAAGTTGGAATCCTTTACTTGTTAGGGTAGAAGAATGTTACCGCATTGTTTTGGGGGGGGGGGGGGGGGGAGAGTTTATCTTATCAGTGCTCCGACGTAGGTATTTTTCGAAAATGTGAAGTGAGCAATCTTTTACCCTTGCAAGTAAAAAATCTAGGTAATCTTATCGTTGTGTTATTGTCATATTTTATTATATATTTAGGAGGGGGTTTACTTTTGAGTGAATATGGTCCATTTTTCTTACAAAATAAATAAATAAAGAATATGGTCCATTTTTTCTATATTCAGAAGTGGAATTCCCCCTTAAACATGTGTGAAAACACATTTTTCAGAAATGAACGGTTAAGATCGAAATCTCTTTGCTGTAGGTTGTGCATTAGTTATGCAACATGCTAGCAAAATCCCCAAACTAAATGAGGTTCATTACATAGATTTTTGCTTTCCAATTAGCTTTGTTTAAAGCCATGCTAAATACAATGGCTAAACTATTCACAGACCCTTTCTCACCCTTTCTCTTAATATTATTTTAGGTCTGTTATTAGCTCTTCAATTCCACTTGATATGAGAAACATATGTGAAAATGCTCTATTGAAGCTGGAAATTCATGCCTTACCTTAGAACTGCTCCTCAGATCCAGAGAAGTTTTAATAATTCTGTGTGTGAATTCATCACCTTGGATCGGGTAGAATTGGAGCCGGTTGACCGGCCGGCCGGTCTTGACCGATTCGTCAGTTCAATTCATGATCCTTTAAACCTTGATCCTGATTCTGGACCTATTTTTCCGAGACATACTTGGGCTAAAGTTTCACCTTGAACAAAAAAATAAAGTAATTCGGCCGAAAAGGTCTCTAAAGCAGCTCAAACAAGACACCTATAGATGGGCTCAGGTGCCATGCCATGCCTCTCTGGGTTCGCACCCCACATGCCTAATCTCAGACAAGTAGGGCTGGATCCCATCAGATTGTTGGTTATTACCAGGAACAGATTGAGATTGTTCATGCCTAGAGAGATGCGAATATTGTCACTAATTAGATAAGGTGCCTCTGGTTTTAAGGAACACTTATATGCTCTGCTCCTTTTCCGTATCCCTCTTTTGGTAGAGTGGTCACTCACTTCACCCCTACTTTTTGAGATTGAAAGGAATTAGAGAAGATCCAAGCCTACATCAGATCCATAGGGATATTTGACATGTCTGTTAGTAAAAGATTTTCTATTTTAATCGGTTGAAGATTCTACTATTTTCATATTCCTCCCATATGTTATAGGAAGGAAACCCATCTTTGAACGTTAAGAAAAAGAATGATGGGTTACTAAAGCGGTTAAAGGCCCAACTTCCCACGGGGAGGTCTTAGGTTTGCACTCATTCGGCGGCATTAATATTTTCATTCCCATCCCGGTATATAAGAAGCTCTTAATCCAAAAAAAATAATAAAAAAAAATAAATGAAGACCCAGCTCCAAGGTTTAAAGTATCGGCGGATCGATTGGTCGCCGATTTTAAGGCGCGTCCGGTTGTATCGCCGCTATGTATTTTAGGTAATTCAATAGGGCGGAGCGTCGGTTGGGTCAAATGGTCGCGGCAGTATCGGGCGGGTCTTTAACCGCCCACTCCATATAAGAAATTAACAAATAAGGGAAGAAGAGACCCAGCTGATCAGCTGTAGAACAAAGTATAAGAAAATCGAAATCTTGTACGGAAATATAAGAACCAGAAGATGTAACACTAGAACATGAAGAAGTGATGAAAGTAATGAGACCTTCTTTTTCTCTCCCAATCTCTCAAGACAACTGCAACACCTTTTGAAGAATCTTGTGGGAGGCTAGGTTACCAATAGGTTTTTTTTTTTTGGATGCTAATCTCGGTTTTCAAGGCTTTGCCCTGACTAATCCGGTGTTTGACCTGGATCGCACACCTGGCTGTGGTGGGTGAGTCTCCCAGCCGGGATTTTTCGCATCCACAAGGTTTCGATACCGGAACCTTGCTTAAGTGGACCAAGCTGCTTACGACTTGGACCAACCCCCGTTGGTCCAATAGGTTTTTTTATACCGTTAGAGTATTGACATTTACTTTCGCTGGATCCAGGGTTATTGGTTGATGTTCGGTTTGATGGATCTGAACCATATGAATCAATTTGAATCAATATCAATTTCATTGAGTTTCACTAGACTTTAGGTCAGAGTGATCCAACGGCTAATAGATTATTGAGACAAGTGTCATGCTCACACTTAATGTTGACGGATGGCCGTTACATTAATGCTGTAAAAGATACTTAACCTCTAAATTGAGACAGCCACCAATGTGCTAGAAGAACACCCACTAACATAGGATGGAAAGGGGAAATGGCAAAGAGACTAGAAACATAGGAACTGCTTGCCACACTAACATTTCCCCTAGAAGACTATATAGATGAAAACGATGTTTATCTGTTGTTCTTGGGTAAGAATGGGATACCTAATTTATCCAAAAAGAGGGAAAAAAAGAAAGAGAGAAAAGAAAACAAAGAGATGCCTATCCTATCCTATCCTAGAAACGAGTGGGTTTGTTAAAACAGTTATGGCAGAGAAAAAGAAAAATCCCATCAAACAACAATATGGTATATGGGAATTGGGAAGCAAGCAGAGAACCTAGTTAGTTAATCCCTGAGGAAGCTTTGCTTTGATTCACCGAACCCAATAAATGCTCAAATTCAGGGCCTCACTGGTCTTGTCATGCCTGTCATCACCGACTGAATGAATGAAGCAGGAGGAGCTTTTAAGAAATCCCAATTTAAGCATCAGATTCAATTTATGATGACGTCCTCAGAAGTTGAGCTCCCCCCAGGCCCCCAACAGCCCACTCAGTGAGGAGAGGGAGAGACCAGTTACCAGTTTGTAGTTGAGATCCACTTCATTGCTGGTTTTCCTATGCGTTTTGGATTTTTATTAGCGGCAGCTGCTGCTGCCAGCAGCCAACGGCTGCGATCGAGCCACATCAGCACATATAAATCTAATGGTTATAAATAAAAGTGTGGGGATGTAAATGTAAATATAAATTTTTTATTTTACAAAATCTCAACTAATTCCTTGAAATTTACAAAAGCAACTCCTTGTATTAATTGACTGAAATGCATTCAATTTAGGGCTTTTCTATCCAGATCTCAATCGATGTAGGACTTTTTGATCCAAATCTCACTGATATACCTCTTCACACGGTGGCGCCAGAAAAGCTCGTCTTGTTCATCGCCGAATGAATCAGTGGCATCAGACGGAGATTCTCACCACTTTCGGTCCGCTGGAAGGAGGCTGTTTCTCTGGCTTGTTAAGCTATTCTTTTCATCTTCTTTTTTGGGTCTCACTATATCTTTCTTCCATCTTTTTTGTTTCAATGCGAGAAGAATCTGTGCAAGAAATGAATCAAATTGTATTATTTTCTATCAAATTCACTGAATACCCGTGTAACTAAGAAAGTAGTTTAAGATGGAAATGAAGATAAAGAAACTTCAATGAATTTTAATGGAGAAGAAATCCCCTGACATTGAAACTCCCGACTTGCAGGGAATAGAAAGCGAATAAATTTGACGGATTTGCGGGTGGAGCAGCTTTTTTGCAAATAGAGTAGGAAGAAATTCGAAGAATCTCGACAGACACCAGTCGGGTGAACACCAGGGGCTGTTTTTTTAAATTTTAAAAAGTTAAGTTAAGATTTTGTAAAATAAAAAAAATTGTATTTACACTTGCATTTCTGTAGTTTCATTTTCAACCATTGGATTCACATCTTTACACGTGGCTCGATCGCAGCCGCTGGCTGCTGGCAGCAGCGGCTGCCGCTATTAAAAATCCGTTTTGCTAACCCTAACCACATTAGTTGTTGGGTTGAGTTTGGTTCTTGTTCTACCCAAAAAAAAAAAAAAAGTTTGGTTCTTGTGGTTGGTTATATTTCGGAGATTGGCCGGTTGGTTCGTGACGCAACCCACATGTCATTAATTAATTATTAAGGGCCAGCGAATTTGACAGTTGGCAGACAGCGAGCTCGCTTCGGGTTTAGGGTTTGGTCTAATCTGCACGCACGACAGACGCAGACGCAGACGCGGACGCGGACGTAGCGCGGCATGCAGCGACGACAGCGTCGGTTCCCAAAAGGCAGAAAGTAACACCGGCTCTAAGGGACGTGCGACGTCACTCACGTGGGGGCTCTTTACTTTACATGGTTCTCTCATCTCTGAACTTTGCTCCATTTTTTTATTTTTTTTGGTAATCAGAACTCTGCTCGATAAAACCCGCATTTTTAGTTAGTTCTTCAGTTCTGCTGTACCTATGTTCCATCATCATATTACTGTTCTATTGTTGCCAATGAATCTATAAAAGATAAAAAAAAAAAACAAAAAAAAAACCTTACAATGACCTACTATTATGCTTTAAATTACATGCAATATTTCAAAAATTACTGCCGTGACGGTGGCTGACAACACCACCAATTGGGCGACATATCACAAAATGTTGAGCGACATTTGAAATGGTGTCAATGAAAAATTAGCCCCTTGTTTTGAACGGTATTCGATGTTATTTTAGTCTGAATTTTATTTTAGCCTAACTTGAAGCTATTAAACACACTATTAAACACACTGGGAGCTTTTTTTTTTTTTATTTAAAACATCACCTAAACTAATGTTTCTAATAGACAACATGTCTGGCTGTATGCGGGCAAAACTGAAAATTTTGTAAACTCGCAGATTTGTATGAAATCTCGCTTGATCAACACAAACAATCTAATAGTTAGGGATAACGAAGCAAAATGTACTCAGAAACGTTGAAGATCGGAGTAAAATAGGGTCAAAATACAAGAAACATGAGAGAGAAACAACATTGAGGTATCCAAACCACACCTTTGCTGGGGGTGTAAATAGATAGCCGAAATCCGCTTTCGAATTCGCATCCGCATCTACTTACCGGTATCCAAATCCATCCGATTACTGATAGGATGTGAATATGGTATACTCCTTTCTTATCAATTATTATCCGTCGATTAAATTATTCAATTAAATTATTCATTTAGATTTTTTTTTTTATTTTTATAATTTTTTACTTGAGACATGTGACTACTTTTTTAGATTTTATACTAAAATAACTAGCCTCACAAATAAAATGGTAAAAATGTCAACAGGGAGTCGAAAACTTATATTCATGCCTATTTAAAAGAATCTACTTAAGAAAATAATTATCTGATTATCATATAAATAAGATTGAATCCGTCTGAAAACTGATAGGATATTATCCAAATTTGTCCGAATATAATAGGATACGGATATGGTATTACCACTATCCGATCCGAATCGATCCATTTACACCCCAAACCTTTGCAAACAAAAGTAGCATCTAGGTGACGGGTTGCGTCACACATCGTTGTTTCCTCTTATATGTCGAGACAACGATCATCTACATTCTGAATCCATCTCTCTAAGGAGGAGGCTCTCAGATATTCACCGGATTTTCACTCTTCGGCAGCTCCAACATCATCTCTTCCTATCCTCCTCGTCACCGTGCAATTCATTTTCGTCCATAAATGAAGTGAACGAACAACCCCAACTCCCATCCTTAGTTGCTTAGTAATAACTAAGAAGATGATAAAAAAAAAAATGAGTTAAATGAAAGAAGAAAAAAAAACAAAATAATTTGATGATTAAAAAGGCTTTTAAAGGGTAATAAAGTCACTTCACTGCCTAAAGGTTATTTGGGTAATTTGTATTAAATGTGGGTAAAGGTGTTTAGGTCATTTTATCCAATTACTTAACATAAAATCTTAAGGGCAATAGATAGTCATTAGTTTCACCCCAATAATAGTGAGTGTTATGTAAAAAATTCAAAAAAAAAAAAAAAAAAAATTATAAAACCCTAAATGGAGGTATGATTTTTAGATGAAATTAGAGATATACAAATTTGACTTAAAGGATGTAAAACTCTATAGTATGGCTTTGATATGGTACATAAAATAAACACTAGAAATTGAAACAAATTATTATTATGTGTCACACAATTACGAGATGAAAAAGGGTAACCTAAACAATACATATATGGTATTAAACATTATGATATTGGTATACAAATGATCTATAACAGTATAAACAATTTGGTGCAGCATGATTTTGCTATATCACCACCCAACTACACCTAAAATTGTTATTATTATTGGACCACAACAAAGATCATTTTTAAGAATTATATTGTCATTTTCAAGAAGGTTCTGAAAGGTATGGTTTTATACTAACAATTTCAATCTCGACAAATAATTTTGGTATCAAATTAACATTTTTCTGACTCTTATGATTTGCACTTATTTCGGTCGGCCTAAGCTTGAGCATGATTTAGGTTCAAAATTCTTACCATGTCAAGATGGCCAAGAATTAGGGTTAAGGTTAGATCTTGAACAGTATTTTATTAGGCCTAGCTACCACCTTATAGTATATTTTAATAAAATAAAAATATAGCTTCTTTTTATTGGCTTGTGGTTAGGGTAAAGTAAAGGTTGAATGTTTGACTTTGACCTGCTCTGTCGAGACCCAACTTGACAAAGCCAGTATTAGGATTCCTCCATAAATATTACACCTGAATGCCTCACATGTGTTTATTTTTTATTATGTAATCTATTTTCACTAATTTTTGGCTTAAAAATCAAAGAGATCATGAATATAATTCATGGTGGGGGTTGATTATTTCATATATATATATATATATATATTAAGTGTTGAAAAAATCTCAAATCTAAAGAGATATTTGCTGGTTACACTATTTTTTCAAAAATCAATCGAAAAGATGGAGTAACTATACAATCTTTTCCTTCTATTTTACTCAAGGGAGGACATGAAACCAAACCAAACGTTTCTTTGGTTAAGAGATTTTTTGGATGTCTCATGCAAATTTCGAATCACTTCGATGTGATCTTTGATGGATGTGTCTCTATCCCCTCCTAGTCTATGGGGATTAATCAAGAAACTTAGAATCAAATAAAGATTAGTTAGTTAAGATTCTCATTATTTTCTTTTGTCCGATATGGTGGAATTTAAATCACATCAAGCTGAAGTGATACTTTTCTCTCACGTTTTGCAAGTGACTATCACAATAAAAAGTTTAAAAAATTAATTAATCAGTATAATTCTCCCATGGGTTGTTGTGTTGGATCAAGTTGCTAATCCTTGTATTATTATATTAATCATGTTACACTTGCTCCCTTTTTAATCTATCTTATTCTTTCCAACCGATATGGGAAAATTTGTATCGAACTGGGTCTACCTTTGTTTCGGTCTTAATCACAGTCATTTACGGTTCAACCATGGTCGGTTTCAGACATCTGGTCGAATCGTTATTATATAAGAAGGAAGGAACCCAGTGGTTTCGAAGATGGACGTGACTTTGAAGAATTCGGGATACGTGATTGAATTATAAACGGCTGCTACTACTATGAGGAGTGGGCAATCGTGTTTAACATGGTAACTATTACTAACACGGGATGAAGGATCATGACTTAAAAGGAAACCATCGATCACCAAGAGGGAGCACGAATGGATCCAACGATTGGGAATCAAAGGTAAAACCTATATAAATGAGTAATCTACGCACAGTGAAGGTATTTGAATCGTTTCCCTTATTATCGTATTCGATTTCTGCTCTGCAACTCATTAGAACTTTGTGATCAGTTCCATAACTGACTTAGCCTTCGGAGGTGGCCTCTTGACCCTACGGTCGAGCCACGTCTAACATTACTTTGTAGGTGATTCCTCAAATATTTCAAGACTGAGCAGATTTTGGACCACCAACTAAAAACATAATTACCAAAACTAGAAACCACTATAGTAATAAATACTCCTAAACAGATACCAAAACTGGAATATTGGCATATTCTCCATATGAAAAATGATTTTCCATGTATTAAGCTACCTCTCTGGTTGTCTTCTTCAACTTCAATAATGCTTGATTCTCTTCTTACTGTCTTTTCTTACCCAATTTTGGCTACCACTATTACAAGAAGTTAGGAAGGCAAAGTGGGTAGGTCTCACCTCTATTTTCTACCTACCTCTTTATTGACTTTTCCAACAACCCAAACAGCTATAACCAGTGCTTCCAACCTTCCTTGTTTGATCATAATTTGGTTCAACCAGATTCGACTGGATCGGGTCTGGTTTGGTCTGGTCCAGTTCCAAATTTACATGTATGTGCAAAGAAATCAATGAAAAAATCATTAGAGTTCAACCAAACCAGTTCAGATTGAACCTTAGACATCCTCAGCTACAAGACTACAAAAAAAATACTGGTTGGTAACAAGAAATTCTCTCTCTCTCTCTCTCTCCATGAATCTCTGAGTGATCTGCATGTGAAATGCAAGATACCCATGAGCTATTCTTATTGAAGAAACTGATAAACTAAAAACTGAAGCAGAGCTCACCTTCCTTTACCAAATAAATACAATATCTACTAAATTATAGTTGTTTAATTGAGCCACCTAGAAGTCTTTAATGGAAGGGAGGGTATATGCCATCATGGAAAATTGAAAGCTCTCATCTTCTTCCTCTCTTGGTCGCGTTTCCCAACACAACCCACTTTCAATCTTTATCGATTAGACAATTAATGTTTATCATTTTGTTAGTTCCATCTTTCTAATTCCCCATTAATTCTCTGGTTTTCAGTGTTTAAATGCTTCAAGGATCAAGAGCTAAGGCTGATGTTTGCCCACGAAACCAGTCTATATTAGGTGGGCCATCCCTCTACTTGTGAGCCCTACTCAAATTAATCCTTTCACTAAACATGTTTATTAAACTTTACCTAAAATTAATCCTATATTAGCCAAGAGGTTTTGAGTGATTTTGAAGTTTCATGTGTTTGAATTGGATTCGGAATTAGTAAGTGAAAATAAAAAACGGAAGGAAATCAAAGGAACTGACTCAAGAATCTCTCTCACTCACGTGTTTATTTTATTTTGATTTTCTTTTGAAAAAAATCTTTCCTATTTATACCATTAGAAATTTGGGAGACGTTGAGGGTTTGGTTTAATTTCTCTGTGAGTGAGAGAGAGAGCACAAAAAGCAGAGCAAGGAAAGGGAAAAATGGAGAAACAAAGAAGACAAGAAGTGAAAGAAAACGAAAGGATCGTTTCTGATTCTATGGAGTGGAAGAGAGGGAAATCGATCGGCCGGGGAAGTTTTAGTTCTGTGGATTTGGCGATTCCAGTTGGTGATTGTGGTGTGTTTGATTTAATGGCGGTGAAATCATCTGTGATTTCTGAGTGTTCTTCGCTTCAGAAGGAGAAAGAGATTCTAACCCATTTCAGAAATTGTCCCCAAATCATTCGTTGTTTAGGAGACGATCACACAGTTGAAAATGGTCAGCAGTTCTATAATGTGTTCTTGGAGTATGCTTCTTTGGGTACTCTGGCTGCTCTGGTCAAGAATTCTGGTGGAGCTCTAATGGAATCAGATGTGAGGCGTTACACAACGTCGATTCTCAATGGGCTTCGTTGCATTCACGAAGAGGGTTTCGTTCACTGCGACATTAAGCTTCAGAACATCCTCGTTTGCTCTGCTACAGATGGAGCCCATGAGGTTAAGATAGCTGATTTCGGATTAGCGAAGAGGGTTGGAGAAGAAGAGAAACTGAATTTGAAGGGCACACCACTCTACATGTCACCTGAATCCATTGCTTTCAACCAGTACGAAGCACCAGGTGATGTGTGGTCACTTGGGTGTGCGGTGGTGGAGATGATTACTGGAAGGCCGGCATGGAAGTTCAGAGCAGAAGCCGACATCAGTGCTCTGTTGTTTCGAATTGGGTTTGGAGAGGAATTGCCGGAGATTCCAGAGGAAATATCAGAACAGGGGAAAGATTTCTTGCAGAGATGTTTTGTGAGAGACCCATCAAAGCGATGGACAGCTGAGATGCTATTGAATCATCCTTTCGTTGCTGAAACCATTATTCCATCATCGTCTCAAACTGACAAACCTTCTTCTTCTTCTTCTCGATCACCCAGAAGTGCTTTCGATTTTCCAGAGTGGAGAAGCTCCATACAATCTTCCTTTTCCTTTTCCAGTTCAATCTCCATTCAACCCTCACAAGAATCTCGTCGACCAGATTCCTGTTCTTCTCCGCAGGAACGAATTCGTATGCTCGCAACCCAAAATTGTCCAAAATGGGAATCTTCAGGCAGTTGGATCATGGTACGGTCAAGCCAAGCAGCAACCAACTCACCCTCCCCTGTTTTTTCATAGCAGATGGTCCTGACTTCTGAGTATCTGATTCTTTTAATTTTTTTAACCTTCCAGAAGGGATTGTAAATGAAATGTAAAAGATACAGGGGCCATTAGATTGATGGTACAAGTTTTGATCGAACGGTTCACATCAGTATCAAGATTTTATTGTGCAGTTCTTAGTATATTAGTTGAATATTTAGAAAGAAAAAAAAAAAAAAATTCCCCATATCTGGCTGTGTTTCTCATGTTTTTTCAGGAATATTATCTGAAGAGATCCTGTAGATACCCATAAGGGTTTTCAAGTTATTTAGATTTGGAAATCTGTAGGAGAATTCAGTCTCTTCATCCATGGTTTCCAATCTTGGATCAGATCAACTGATTTTGATCCCTAGTACCTTTGAACTGATTCCATTTTTGATCTTATCTATGAAAGAGTTTCTCTAATTGGGTGTAGTTCCATTAATGACCAAAATATAGATATCTTTGACCCCAAGAAGGTGGGATTTTAATTGATTGACAATCAAAGAGATTCATGCATTGCATGGAGTTTATGTACTTGTACCTAAAGTTCTACCTGTTTCCTCAAATGAATTGGGTTCATGAACTTGTTAAATCTAGCTTGGTTCATGAACAAATCATGTTTGAATTTGAAAGTTGAGATCATGGTTGCTTTGATTCTTAAAACCAGCTGTTTTTGGTACATTACAGGCACGCTTTGACCAACTTGACTTGAAACAAAAAGGGGAAAAAGAAAAAAAAAATCTGAAAATAGGATTTCATTTAATAACCGTTACGAAATCCATTGAAACAAATAGAGTCATAGTTGCCGTAGAGTAGCAAGAAGGGTTTTATATTTCAGAGATTCGTTTCCAATTCGAAGACTTTAAAACAACTTTATTTCTCCAGTTTGAAAAGGGTTAATGCTGTTGTAATAAAGGTTCGACATGTCGGCCCGTGTCGTCGTGTCGGACCCTGGCAACACGGCGACTCGGGCCACATGTCACCAGAAGTTGGTCGATATTTGCAAACCTAAATATCACAAAACCAATTCCCCCAACCTAAAGTCGGTCGGATTTCTCTCACTTTCTCCGTTTCTCGTTTCTCTGCAACTCTCGTTCCTTCCCAGCGTTTCTCGCCGTCAAACATGTTCGCCATCCCCAAACCACTTGATCTCCTCAATTCCTTGGCTTGAGAACTGAAGATAGCTCTGAGTTGCTAAAGGAGTGCGATTTTGGCTCAGATCTTGTGATTGGAGTCATCAACACCGGAATCTGCAGATGGAATCATGGAAGAGCTTCAACGATCGGGGTTGCGTTCCTAGCAGATGGAAGGGTGATTATGTGGTTTCGCAGTTTGGTGACCTAACACGTAATAAGTCTGGTTATTGATCCCTCGTCTCATGGTGCTAATTTGCTATCCTTTACGGTTGGACTGTAATTCTCTTTCTTGTGATTTTCTTTAGCAAATTCCTCAGCAATCAGCTGCTGCGCCTTCAAACTGGTTGGAGAATGATCAGAAATCGAATGGTCAGGAGTGTTTCGTTTAGAGATCGACTGATCCACAGGCTGATTATCTTCCTGATTGCTCTGTTGATGGTTCTGGTTTGGGTGCCGGAGGTGGGGGTGGAGCGTGGAGGTGGTTGAGGTTCTCGCTTGGGTTCCGGCGGTGAGGTGGTCAGGTGTCGTCGAAAAAGTCGATGTCGGCGATATGTCGCTGATAATCGGCGACATATCGCCGACTTAATGTTAAGTCGGTGTCGCTGGGGGGTATCGTGTCGCCCCCCATCGACACCTCGAAATTTCGCCTCATGTCGGCTATAAATCGCCGACATGAGGTACCATGGTTGTAATAACTAAAGAAGTGTTCTTACCCCTACAAAAAAAAATTAAAAATTGAAGATTAACTATCAACTTTATAACAAACAGATGCCATGAAATTTCACCTTAATAGGGTCTAAAAGACTAGCTAAAATTTGGGGTTTCAACAGTTAAAAAAAAAAAAAAAAAAAAAAAAAAAAAAAAAAAAAAAAGAAAAAGAAAAAAGAAGAAGAAGAAGAAGAAAGAAAAGAATGAAAGAAAGAAAAAGTAATTGGATACCGTTGGATGGATAAATATGAATCAAGACTGTTATAGTTAAGAGACTCTTACAGTTGAATGTTTAATGTCTATTTTGCCTTCCTAAAATTAAGAAGTTAAAACACAATACTATTCTCATTTAGAAAAAAATCATATTAAGTACCAATTTTAGAGTTGTTTTCTTATTATTTTAAATTCAAAAAATAGACTATCTAAATTATTATTTTTTCACAAAAAAAAAAAATAATAATAATAATAAGATTGATGACGCCAAATTAGATAGTAAATAAATGAAAATCTAATGGAAGTAGAAATTTCTTAAAATTGATAACATGACCTTTGAAAGTACATAATAAAAACTAAAAAATCTAAAAAATCGGGAAGAGCTTTATATTAATGTCGCCAAGTGGGTGTGAACCCAAGACCTCACTTAGGGAAGTCGGGTTTTTAACCACTTTAACATACCACCTTTGGCAAGACAATTGTAATTATTTTTTTTCTTCAGTAAAATGCGTTTTATATTATGATAATAGATATATCTAATACATTATAAATTTAAATACGGTAATAAATATGACCATTCCAGTCCTCATCAATGATCGCACTGAGCTCATCTGGTAGGTAGGAAACCAAATAAGAGATCTCTGTTTCAGTCGTAACATGACTTGCAAGATAATCAGCAGCAACATTAACTTCGCGCAAGTGATGAATGAAAACACATTAGCGGAATCCAACACGAAGCTCCCAAATCTCTTCCAACAAGTCACGAACTAACCATGTTATATAAAGAGGATCATTAATGTGATTAATTGCTTACAAAGAGTCACTCCGTACCTCCACATCGACATATTGTCGTTCCAACACAGCTCTGAGGCCCACAACAATCGCTGTTAATTCCGTTCGAAACACACTATTAGTGGTAAGCCCTCCGGCTATGGCAAAAAGGACTTCACCATGACAATTTCGACCTAAGGTTCCGCACCCTCCACGCTGTCCTACCAAGGAGCCATCACAATTAATCGCAACCCAACCTTCAAACGGTCTGTTCCAAATTAAAGGCCGCTCCACAGGATGGTAGAAGATGACCTTAATATTCCATGAGTCAAAAAAATGACGATGTAATGGTATTTCTTCCACACGACGTCATGATGGGGAGAAACTAGCACGAATATCACTGATGACATGGTGTAAAATGGTGCCAGCCAAGGGTCTCTCATGATGAAAAATATAACGATTTCTAGTCTTCCATATGTGGTATACAACGGCAGTAAAGCAGAATTTTCTTACCTCTTGCATCAAAGAGGGGCCTCTTAAGTGTTCCTGCAACCAATTGATTTCCTCATGTCAAGTAGGGAGGATGCCACGATTGAAGCCATTGAGTTGAAGGAGACGAGTCCAAATTATAGTAGAAAAGCAAATAGTAATTATTCCTAAAACATTCCGTTCAAAACTTTCTAGAAACCAATCGTATAGAATCTTTTAAGAATGCTTTCTCTTCTTTTCAGGCCCAGTGTCAATGGTCAGCTGCAAGCCTGCAAATGAAACAAGGCTCAAGCTAGCAAAAATCAAAATCCAAGAAAGAAAAGACACTGTGGACTTGTTGATTTCTTGGGCCATGGAAAACCTGACTTTTGGTTGGGCTTGATTTGTTAAGAAGGACACTTTGGAAGAGATGGTCCATGGATCTCAATCACTCTTTTCTCATATCAAAATTTCATGTATTTATTAAAGTTAATGCTACGGATATTTTTTTTTTTTTAAATTTATTTTTTATGGATTCTGAATCATATTCTTGTACAAGGATGTCTAAGACACTTCAAGAACCAACCATATGAAATCTCCCACTGAACCATGCTAGACTCACCTTGCAGGTTCACACGAGGTTACGAGGCCTCCCTGTTGCACTTGGGACTAGAACAATGAGAATGTGCATTTACCAAAAGAAAATATGATAATAAACAAGCTAGCCACGAAACTCAAAGAAAATGGATAATGAAATGAAACGAAGATTATTTACATTACTATAGCATACAACCTCGACGCCCACAAATATAGACTCTTCTGTTTTCTTAGCCCTTGGTTAAAATGTCACACTTTGGAGGGAAAAAGGATCTTTATTAATAGGACAAGAACACAAAGTGAATTGTTTGGCATCATCTATGAAAAAAAATGAATTGAGCAAATTACATATACACATATGGCTTTTGGAAACTATTATATTTATACATGAAATTTATTATCTTACAGGCATCTTACCAAGATATTGTGTATCCCAATCATTGATCTCATAGATAACCTCAAAATACCTAATTTAAGAGCACAGAAACTCTAGAAAATAATTTGTATGGCACAAGAGAGTAAGGTTGCATCAAGTTTTTTACATTTGGGTCCCCTTAGTGGATCATAAACTAATGTTGGGTCTCCTTAATGCAATATATTACGTGTGGGGTCTCAACCACACTAACGCCCTTAAGTATATACAAATTTCAAACCTAGAGGGACCAAATGCTAATTAATTTATTGTGTTGTGACTGAAATGTCCTTTAGCTATTCACAATTGGTAACCAATACATACATAACAAAATATATTAAATAACATGAGAGGTATTTTGGTCCTTTCATATTTGCAATTTGAATATACTTAAGGGCGACTAATGGCATTAGTATGATAGGGACCCACGCATAATATATTGCATTAGGGATACTCAACATTAGTTTAGGGTCTACTAAGGAAACCCACATGTAAAATACTCTAAATTTTATGATAATTTCTCTCGCCCACCTAATATTCTCCTCTGAACTATCCAAATTACTCTCTAGTCTTTATATATATTTTAATTGTTATTTTTTTTAAATAATTTTTTGTTATCTAATTCAATTCCTACAAAATAATTAGACAATTGTTTGAGATTTTTTTCGATGAGTGTAAGTTTCTATCATTCAAAATTATTGTTTTATTTAATAATGTATTCTCGATAATTCAAAATTATATATATATATATATATATATATATATAAATATTTTTTTTTTTTTTTTTATATATAATAATATATATATATATATATATATATATATTATTTCATCCCTAAAATTTTCCAGTCCCAAAAAAAAAAAATTAGACATGAGAGAATTTTATAACTCATCAGATGCCTTTTTGATAAAAGCATTTGGCACTCAATGGGACAACCCCTCATAGGTGAGGATCCAAACCCTGTGAAATGATCTAGTGCCTAAGAGTCCAAATCCT
The DNA here is from genome assembly GCF_041222555.1 of Hakea prostrata. Taxonomy (NCBI): domain Eukaryota; kingdom Viridiplantae; phylum Streptophyta; class Magnoliopsida; order Proteales; family Proteaceae; genus Hakea; species Hakea prostrata. Next base: position 13,600,118 of record NC_142603.1, read on the forward strand.
CTTCACCCAAGTGCATCCTCTACTCAAAATTTTGTCTCACATCCTACTTAAAAATAGGTGAGTTGAGTTCTTCAACATGTGTTAAATGGATTGTGAGATATAAAGTTGAACAAAAAAATCCAAATCCAACGCTTAACCACTATGTTCCCCTCTGGTTCCCCTTTCCCATTTTTCCGGTAAAGTCCCTCTCCTCCCACATGCCTCTCTAACATAAAACTAACAACTTGAAATACATAGATAGCACTCATTATAATGTAACTTCACCAACAAAGTATGATCCAAACACCTTCCATCAAATACTAAGCATGAAGTTATATATACTCTTCATCACCCCCCCCCCTTCCAACACCAAAGAAAAGAAGAAAAAGAAAAATAAAAAACACATACCATAGTCACAGCCCTAGGACCACATAGTAGGGCATCCACTAATGCGCAACAAAAGCAGAAAAGAAGCCTACGGCTACAAGGTGGTGGACCCGGTCGAACCTTGGTTGCCCACATGGGTAGAAAGTGACACGTTGAAAAATGTAGACATTAGATCCACCGGCTGAAAAATACAAAACCTAACAAACCCAACCAAACACATAGGCATTTTTATTTGATTTATTATTTTACATTTTAAGTAACTACGGAGTTTAGTGGAGTATGGTTAAGTACCATATCGTATCACATCTTATCAGCGTGGGTATTGATGTTGAGTGATTATAGGAACAGTGTTGGGGGGGGGGGGGCGCTCAAAATCAATAACCAATCTAGTAAGATAACACAACCACATTGTGAGGACTATTCATTGCTAAATTGCATATAATAAACTTAGGCTCATGGGCTCTCAAAACCGATAGCCAACCCATGAGAGGACATGAGAGCTTTCTGTCCATTTATATGTGGATGACCAATACAATTAAGAGAAGGCGTAGTTTGAGTTGGTTGGAGCCATATGATATGTTGACTCTAGTAGGAGAGGATACTGAACCAAAAGTGTGAAATGCACAAGGGGAGGTATTTGAAACTAGGTTAATGTGATTGAGTAATTGATTTACATTGGGCTAGGTATAACCCTGACACGCTCCAGTGCATATACTAATGGTGTGGTCACCTAAGCCCCATCCATAGTGATAGTCCGAGAGATATGCCTAGACCTCTTACCCGGGATCTCAAAACCTGTAACCAACCTGTGAGAGATCAAAGTGACGAGACTTACCCAGAGGAGGCTGATGTTCTATCTTAATGCGTGTCTACCATATAGAGACTAACATCCATTAAAGTATAGCTACATTGTTGCATTTCACTTCATGTCTTGTTACTCTATATGACGTACTGATTTAGACTGTGATATTAGTTATTTTTTTGTGAACTGCTAGTTGAGTTGATCTCACTCTTCGAAAAAATTGTTGTTTTAGATGACTATGCAGGTGAAGAAGAGGCTCCGGTTCGAATATATTTTCCATTTATTATACAACTGAGGAAGCAATGGGAACTGACAATGGCTTGTGGTACGACCTTAGTACTAGTATGGAGCACTATTATGGCTTCGATCAACAATAATATGAGACGCCTCATTCGCCGATGGGACTACGAGCTAGATATTGATCCTAAGCTACAAGTGTACAAAAGATTGGAAAATAAGGCAAAACATTAAAACACTTAAAAGTTTTGATTATACATTATTATTTCCAGTTGTTTACTTTAGTTTTGTCATCACTTCTGCAATCTGATTTGGTTTTGAGATCCTTCTAAAATCTTTGTTACTTGACATATTTCTTTATTAATATTTATGACAATGATTTATTCTTGCTCATGATTGGCTTATTGTATGGTTTGGTTGGTGATTCTCTGAGATCTGATCCTAGGCATGGGCTGTAGATCACTCACTCGGATATTCAGGTGGATGGATATCAGCTAGGTGGATGTGACAGTCACTCTCTCTTATACAGATGCTCTATGCAAACTACATCAAATTTCTAAAGAATCATCGTACGATTCATCCTCTACAAGGACTGGTTTTCATTGAGAGGTAATCCTTTCCAATAGGGTCTATTGTAATTCTGAATTTTCGTTGTCCATACAGAAATTGTTGCCACTGTGAAATAACATATCATAGTGGTCTTTATCTATGCATAGATTTGATAATAGTATAATTTTTGTCTAATTTCCGTTGCATAGTATAAGTCTGAATTTTCGTTGTCCATATAGGAATTGTTGCCACTGTAAACCAACAGATGATAGTGTTCCATATAGGAGTTGAAAGGGTGTACATGTTTTTTAGTAGTGTTGCAGTGGTACACACCTAGTATGTTTGTTATTCTATAGTATAGGACTCAAATTTCGGTACCTTGGCGTCTATTAATATGACTTTCTAGAGTTTGTTGAAGCCTTTGGGGGTGTTGTACGTGCAATATCGAAGCCCTCAATATCCAGTCTTGTTGGTGTGTATGTGAGATTGTTAGCTGCCAGTGTCATTTGATAATGGTATAATAAGATTTGTTAATTAAATAATTGTTGTTGCTTTATGATTGTCTATTAAAAGAATAAGAGTATAGGAACTTACCTCCCCGAAAAATTGTTTGTAAAATAAAAATAAATACCGCAAGCGCAATGATCATGCAGCAAATGAGTCGATTACAGGGAGGGAGAATACGATCTCATTCTTTCAATAGACGCAAGATGTGAATTGCTCTTGAATGAATAAAAAATTTTCGACTTGGGGCTTTTTGGGTGACACCTGTATGGGAGTTGGTAGCTCTTGTGTTTTAAGAACGAGTACACGTCTATTTAGGGAGTATTTTGGTCAATTACATACCACAACTTTCATGAAAGGGTACATGTCTATTCACAAGTGTTTCAAGTTTTGCTTTTATATGGTAGTGTGATAGTATGATTATAGCAATAAAAAAAATAAAAAAAGATTGTAAGACCAAAATAATGTAGATAGTCCATATACGTGGATGATTCAAACTGGAAGCAGCTGAGACATAAAATGGATCCTGGACTCAACTATATGAGGCCTACTAGTAATTTATGCGCAGCAGCAGCGGGAAGGCCAATTTATTCTAAAACAGATAGGAACTGAAAGAAATTAAGACATTGCCAACAAACAAGTAATTAATCCCTTCAAGACTTCAAAAGAAAATGAAAATGAAATGGAGGTTTAAAGTCTTTAGAACACCCCACCTAGGTAGCCCCACCTAGGTAGCTCTTCAGGAACTCCATGACGTATGTGTTGAAAGCGTAGCAAGCAACTCGGAAGCCGAGGAAGCCAGCCCCCTTGGCCAGGGCCTGGAACTCCCGCTCGGTCCTCTCTTTTCCACTAGCAACCTCTCCCAGCATGAGGATGTCCATTTGGATTTCAGCCTTGGCTGCAAGTGATGTCTCCGGGTTGGCCGGAAGAATGCCATCGACAACGATGACCTTGCCATGTTGGGGCAGCGCGTCATAGCAATTCTTGAGGAATTTGAGGCAATGTTGGTCGCTCCAGTCGTGGCAGATCCATTTCATGAAGATAGCATCGGCTTTGGGGACGCTGGCGAACATGTCGCCAGTGACGTGTTGGACGCCAGGGTAGGCAGGGGCATCGGCTAGGACGTGGGGCAAGTCGAAGTTGATGGCCTTGCTGATGGACGGGTACTCGGAGACGATCATGTTGAGGGTGACACCCACTCCTCCGCCCATGTCCACCAGGGAGGTCAGGCCCTGGAAGCCTTTGTAAGTTGCAAGTATCTTCTTCACGGTAATGGTGGAGTGGTTAGACATTCCGTTGTTGAAAACCTTGTTGAACCTGTGATCTGTGCCGTTGTAGTCGAAGAAGGTCATCCCATGGGCCCTGTTGAATGGGATTCCACCTTCCAACACTGCCTCTTTCAAGTAGTACCTACGATAAATATTAAGCATATCAGGCTCGCCTGCTAAGCTAATTAATTAGCGACAACAGCTACTGATCAGTACATATATACTATAAAATACATACCAGCTCTCCATGTAGACCTTGTCTTGAGCCAGGACAATAAAGGGAGCGAGGCAGACTCCATGTTGGTTTTTGACCAAGAACTTGCACACTGGAGCGAGACCGTAGAACCTCTGGGAGCTGCCGTCGTCGAGGGTGGTCTGAGAGCAACTAAGGATGGAGTAGGCGGCCAGAAGGCGCAACATGCGGTCCAGCATCACTGAAGCTTCTGGGTTTTGTGTGGGCAGTTGAGCGGCCATCTCCGATGTTGAAAGCTGTGCTCCAGGGCCTGCCTTGGCGATGATCTCGAAAAGGTCGAGCTCAACAGCAGAGGTCAGCACCATAGGCAGCACTGAGAAGCTGCTCAATTGCATGGCGAACATATATGCTTCCTCCTCCTCCTCTTCTTCCTTGCTCAGCGACCTCCTCTCCTCCCCTGAACCCATTAGTTATTGCTTGACTTTTGGGTTTCGGTGTTTCGAAGTTTGATTAGTATCAATCCAAAGACAATCCCTCTTCTTCCTTCTCTTGAGTTCCAATGCTATTTATATCCATTTTTGCATGCCCAACAACTTCTATAAATAGACATCCATCCCTAACATAATACCAGGGTCCACATCCTCAAGATGTGTAATTCTTTTCACTACAATTCTTTAATAGGATTGAACCACATGCCATTTAAATAATCTAAAGGTTACCCAATTTAAACTAAATTTGAATTTTATTTATGAGTTGGTTTAAATATTCATAAATAAAATTCAAATTTAGTTTAAATTGGATAACCGATGAATTACTTCAATGCCACATGGCACGGTCCTATAAAGAAATTGTAGGGAATTGTAAGACAAGGAATTATAGAGGATGTGAATCATACTAACCATACCCAACTTTGATACTTTAATAAAAAGTAGGGTAATTTTCATCTAGATCCCCTGAGGTTTGGTCCAGGTCATTTTTAGTCTAGTTTAAGTTTTCTTTTGCATATGGCTCCCCTGTGGTTTCATGAAATGATTAAATAAGAACAAATTTAACAGAAACTGTTAATTTAATAATTTTTGTGAAGAAAATGCCATTTTTTCAATTTATTTGTTATAGTTTTTTTTTTTTTTAATAAGTTTCTTTCTTTTATTCAAAGAAAAAAATGCGAGTCTCTCCGTCTTCTCCATGTCGGCCAAGAACTCAGCCGCTGCCCAGTCCTTGTTGTAGCTGACTTCGAAAGCTTCGACACAGAATGCGCACCAACAACTAATTTGATTAATCTTCCTCCATTTCTTGTTAGAAAGAAGAAGAAAATTTTCCTCCACGATATGACGTTTCGGTAATGTTCAAAAGGCCTAGAATTCTGTAGTTTCCACCAAGAACCCATGCAAGTATTATGGAGCAGGTGAGGATTTCAGGAAAAGAAAAAAAAACCTTCGTGTCAAATGCGTGAACCATTCATTCATGAAGCCTTCCTCATAAGCTTCTCTATTTACTCCATAGTCTCTATCTCACCTACCTCCTTCCACCACGCACCTCTCCCCCCACCTACCCCTCTCACAATTTCCACACCTTTTCCATCCTCTCCAAACCCCCCAAATTCCTCAACTCTTATTATAAATACTCCCTTCTCTCCTTCCGTCATCTTCAGCCAGTGATCCCATAAAGATCTCTGTGCCTGAAATTCATAATCTCTCACCTACCTCACCTTCACATTTCATCAGACAAGCAATAGGCATCTTTCTGCACTTCAATTCTCTCTCAAATTTTATAGATTCCTCAGGATTCTTTCTTTCCATCCTAGTTCAGTATCTCAGTAAGATCTCGAGCCAACGACTAGGTACGGGAAGGGAAGAAGGGTAGTAGAAGATGGCGTTGAGGATTCCTCTTCCAATTGGTCTGAGATCCAGCATCAGAAGCGATAGTAGCAGCTGCAGTAGAGGAGTAGCTGTGATTAAATCCAGCTTAAACCAAAACCGCAGAAGCACATCGGCTTCCCTTTGCCTGTGATCCGAGGAATGCAAACACGAGGGGCTCTTCTTTTGCTTCGTCTTCGAAGCTTTCAAACTCAGCTGCAACAAGGGCTAAGCAGCGGCCGAGTTCTTGGCCGGCGATGGAGAAGACGGAGAGAGTCGTATTTTTTCTTTGAATAAAAGAAAGAAACTTATTAGAAAGAAAAAATAAAACAAATAAATTTGAAAATGGCATTTTTTTGTCACAAAAATTATTAAATTAACAGTTTCTGTTAAACTTGTCCTTATTTAATTATTTCATGAAACCACAGGGGAGCCATATGCAAAAGAAAACTTAAACTGGACTAAAAGTGACCTAGACCAAACCTCAGGGGGTCCAGATGAAAATTACTATTGTCCAATGTACAATTACTTAATTACTAAAAAAACCTTATTCTTTATGAAACTATTGTTCCTCCTCTCAGTTCTAACTGTGCTAAGAGAGTTTAATGTTTATAATCTATTTTGCTCTTCTAGAATTAAGAAATAAAAAACAATATATCTTCATTTAGAGAAAAAAAATTATATGAAATACCAATTTTACACTTGTACTTTTATCTTTTTAGATTCAGGTAAAAAATATATATATATATTTATATATATTCTATCCATAATAAAAAAAAAAACTTCTTAAATTTGATAATGTTAAATTAAAAATTAAATAAATAAAAATCGATTGGAAGTAAGAACTTTCTAAGATTTGATAATGTCAAATTAAAAAGTAAATTAATAAAATGTAAAATATAATGAATTATCATTTTTTTATTTCCTTATATTTTAAAAACGAGATCTTTTTTTTTTTTTCTTCTTTCTTTGCTTTCTTTATTTTAATTAGAGAATAAGTTTTTTAATTATAGTATTTTTTTTCCTAATTACTTAGAGTAGTAATATAATTTAATACAAAGTGTAACTAAGTAAAATCGTAGATTTAGTTTTAAAATTTTAAATAAATCAAGGATGCCATATCACACTTAACTAACAGAACTTAATAGTAAGGGAGCATCAGTAATTACCAGAAAAGTCTAAGCTTACATTAATAATTTTAAAAAATATAGAGGATAAAGTAGTAATTAAACAATAGTACATGGAGGGTATAATAATGTAAAAAACATCACAATTTAATTAGCAAATGACAGAAAAAGAATATTTTATTTTATTACCTTGACACTCTTAAATAATTTATTTTATTATTTTTATATTCCTAATGTTTTAGATTATCTACTAACTTTGTCCTTATTGTTAGAATAATGGATTAAGTAATACAACATCTACTGTATTTTCAAAATATTTGTATGCCCTCTTTTACCTTCAAAGCAGCTTTTGGTTTTTCAAAAAAAAAAAAGAGAAGGAGCGTGAAGGGCAACAACAAACTAATTTTGAAGTATTTTTCTCGATTAATAAGAAGATACAATAAAGATAAATATATCTTTTGTTATTTAAAATTAACATTGCTTGTAATGAAAAAAATTCCAAGGAGTATAAATGTAACACGCTACAAATCTAGGATATGTATATGTAATTTATTCTTAATTTAAGGTGTTTAAATGATAAGTGTTGATCTAATTGCAATCCTTCTTCCTTTTCCAGGAGACATACACATTTGATATTAATCTACAAGCAACTATTTCATAATTAGGGTGACCTAACCCAACAAGTAACATGGTTAGGCACATCATGTCTGAATTGGAATTATGCCTCCTCACAGTTGCGGAGTTGCCTACTGTTTGGTAGGTCAGGTGTTTCTTTGTTCTACCTAGAATACGTTACTTAACATAAATAAGGGACTTTCCAAGGGTACAATGGTCCGCTATGTACAATGATTTATAATCATATTACATACCAAAATAACGTACAATGCTTGATGATGGGTGTTTGTTGAACTTTCTTTTTTTTCGCTTTCAGTATGTCTTTGTTAGCTGCCTTGGGTGCGACTTAAATAGCTAGTGTGAGGAAGTGCCATTTGAAAAAAGTATTCGATATGTATGTGGTTGAGTTGTGTATGGTTGCGTTGAGGCGTCTGTTGGTATGTTAGATTTGATAATGATATAATAAGATTTCTTAATTAAATAATTGTTGTTGCTTTTATGATTGTTTATTAAAAGAATAGGAGTGTAGAAACTTACCTCCCAAACAAAGGAAAACTTGTTTGTAAAATAAAAATAAATATCACAAGCGCACAGATCACGTAGCAAACGAGTCAATCACAGGGAGCGAAACTACCATCTCATTCTTTCAATTAACGCGAGATATGAATTGCTCTTGAATGAATAAAATTGTTTCGACCTTGGGCTCTTTGGGTGGCGCTTGCATGGGGGTTGGTAGCTCTTGGATTTTGACTACCAAATAGTTGCATCTTGCACAAGTGTGGAAAGGAGAAGACAAAATACCTCCCATCAAAAAATTGATTGATGTCACACCTCAACAAAGAAATGGATGGTCTATTTCTGACAAAGAAATGCACCTAATAAATTTCAGAAAAAAAGCCTAGAAGGTGGTGGACGTGGCCCGAGGCAAACCTTGGTTGCCCAGCCGACGAGTAAAAGAAAGTGACACACGTTGAAAAATGTAGACTTTAATAAATCCACCGGCACAAAATACAAAACGTAACAAACCCAACCCAACGCATGGGCATATAGCGCAAGCTGGCCCGGATGAACCTCATCCAAAAAAAAACGCATGGGCATATTTGATTTATTATTTTACATTTTAAGTAATAATAAATAATAATAACAAACCAAAAACAAATAAATAATTAAATAATCATGCCAAATGGAATCTGAAGCTCAGGATCAGAAAAGCTGTTTTCACTCTTTCGGGCAATTCGGGTAACCATACCCTCAACATTCACCTCTCCTCGCTCCCCCTAAAAGCTGCCCGTATAGTTGTATCCAGCATGGATCACCTATTTTTTAGGAAGAAAAAATAACAGAAAAAGAAATGAATGGAAATCGATTTCTTCCCCCTTCCCTTTCTTACTCGTTTTTTTTTTTTTTTCAAAAATAAAATCCATTTGAGTAAGCAAATTTTAAAAATATTATTGAGTAAATCTTTTTTTATAATATTTTTAAAATTTGACAAATCCACTTCATGTGATATTGCTCTATATGACGTATTGATTTAGACTGTGATATTGGTAATTTGTTTGTGAACTGCTCGCTGAGTTGAGGTCACCTTTCGAAAATTGTTGTTTTAGATGACTATGCAGGTGAAGAAGAGGTCCCAAGCTTCTGTTTGGAGAAATTTTCCGTTTATTATACAACCAAGGAAGCAATGGGAACTGACAATTGCTAGTGATACGATTCCAATACTAGTATGGAACACTATTATGGCTTCGATCAACAATGATATGAGACGTCTCATTCGCCGATGGGACTACGAGTTGGATATTGATCCTAAGCTACGAGTGTACAAAAGATTGGAGAAGAAGGCGAAACATCAGAACACTTAGAAGTTTTTATTATACTTTATTATTTCCAATTGGTTCCTTTAGTTTTATCATCACTTCCGCACTCTGATTTGGTTTTGAGATCCTTCTACGATCTTTGTTACTTGACATATTTCTTTATTAATATTTATGGCATTGATTTATTCTTGCTCATGATTGACCTAGTGATTTTTGTTTGATTCGCAGGAAAATTTGTAATTTTCGCTGATTTGCCAAAAAATCGTTGATTTTCCAGAGATATTTAAACAATATCGTTTCGCCCCTGGTTTCGATTCGTCGGAGGGCGAAAAAAAGTTCCATGCATACCACAACTTTTGTGAAAGGTTACATGCCTATTGAGGGGGGTAAATACATACCACAAATTTTGTGGATAGATACATGTCTATAACAATAAAAAATTAGAAAAGATTGTAAGACCAAAATAATGTAGAATAGTACATATACATGGATGATTCAAACTGGAAGCAGCTGAGACATAAAATGGATCCTGGACATATACATTTGCTCTCCTTTAATTTGGATATTATAAAGCAAACTCAAGCTCCAAAACTGGCTTTTTAGAAGATATGGCAATTCAACTGGGAAAATCTAGAAACTTGAAAACAAACCTGGGAGGGCAAACGATGTACACAAACAGAGCATTTAAAACAAAACAGAATCCGAATTCATATGCAAATAACCTCCAGATCTCAGGGGATATTTCACAGTTCAACTCTGCAAGAACCACAGATTTTTCTTTTTCTTTTTTCCCAGAATTTTAACTCGTTGTAAGATCTCAAGCTTCATATATTTCCCGGTACAGCTTATAGAGAAGCCCATTCAAAGGAGAGCAAATCAACGAAAGTCGAATACAAACGGATTGACAAATATTGACAAATAACAATATGAAATACGACACAAAGATTATATAGAGTTCTCAAACAACGGAATGAAAATCACACTCGCTTACAGTCTATTTACAAAACAAAAAAAAAAAAAAAAAAACTCTGAATTTACCTGAAAACGACGAAGAATCAACTATCAAGAACCCTAGATGGGCGATTTCGAATGAAAAGATAGGAAAAAAACAAACCTGAAGACTCTGAGTTATGATCCGTTCTCGGGCAAGGGTTTCGGTTTGAATATTCGGACAGAGGCAAGCCTTGGAGCACCTTTAGTAGTGAGAACTCGAAGGCGTCTTTGTCCACGGGATTGTTCAAGAAAAGATCTGAATTCTTGTAAACTTTGAGAATCTGTTGCAGGCTAGAAGTCCACCGTGAGCGAGAAGTGAGAAAAGAGGGATTGCAGAGTTGAGAAGCACCATTCGTTCAAGCCCTTACGTTACGGTGAGAGAGGGTTGGATTTTTATAAAATAATGTGTATTTAACATTATACCCCAATCTTAACTTTAAAATTTCAAGTAAATCCACGCGTAAATGAGGAAAATGAATTCTCACTCATAACCCATAATGTGTTTTTTCTATTATTTTAAATAAAAATAGAAATAATGCCAAACAATTTTAAAAAATATAGAATGAAAATTGATATAAAAAAAATTATATACGGCCTATTAGTAATTTATGCGCAGCAGCAGCGGGAAGGTCAATTTATTCTAAAACTGAGAGGAACTGAAAGAAATTAAGACATTGCCAACGAACAAGTAATTAATCCCTTCAAGATTTCAAATGAAAATGAAAATGAAATAGTGGTTTAAAGTCTTTAGACCACCCCACCTAGCTAGCTCTTCAGGAACTCCATGACGTATGTGTTGAAAGCGTAGCAAGCAACTCGGAAGCCGGGAAAGCCAGCCCCCTTGGCCAAGGCCTGGAACTCCCGCTCGGTCCTCTCTTTTCCACTAGGCAACCTCTCCCAGCATGAGGATGTCCATTTGGATTTCAGCCTTGGCCGCAAGTGATGTCTCCGGGTTGGCCGGAAGAATGCCATCGACAACGATGACCTTGCCGTGTTGGGGCAACGCGTCATAGCAATTCTTGAGGAATTTGAGGCAATGTTGGTCGCTCCAGTCGTGGCAGATCCATTTCATGAAGATAGCATCGGCTTTGGGGACACCAACAAACATGTTACCAGCGACGTGTTGGACGCTAGGATAGGCAGGGGCATCGGCTAGGACGTGAGGCAAGTCGAAGTTGATGGCCTTGCTGATGGACGGGTACTCAGAGACAATCATGTTGAGGGTGGCACCCACTCCTCCACCCATGTCCACCAAGGAGGTCAGGCCCTGGAAGCCTTCATAAGTCGCGAGTATCTTCTTCATGGTGATGGTGGAGTGGTTAGACATTCCGTTGTTGAAAACCTTGTTGAACTTGTGATCTGTGCCGTTGTAGTCGAACAAGGTCATCCCATGGGCCCTGTTGAACGGGTTTCCACCTTCCAACACTGCCTCTTTCAAGTAGTACCTACGACGAATGTTAAGCATATCAGGCCCTCCTGCTAAGCTAATTAATTAGCGACAACAGGTATGGAGCAAAACACAGCATTAACGATCACTAATTATTTCTTCTCTTCAATTTCTTTTTTTGCCTCCGGGCCTTTAATTATTTAATTAATCGATTAACAACGGAATGTTCTACCCTACCCAAAAAAAAAAAAAAGGAGGTTAAAATGAGTACTGATCAGTACATACCAGCTCTCCATGTAAACCTTGTCTTGATTCAAGAGAATAAAGGGAGTGAGGCAGACTCCATCTTGGTTCTTGACCAAGAATTTGCACACTGGAGCAAGACCGTAAAACCTCTGGGAGCTGCCGTCGTCGAGGGTGGTCTGAGAGCAGCTGATGATGGAGTAGGCGGCCAGAAGACGCAACATGCGGTCAAGCATCACTGAAGCTTCTGGGTTTTGTGTAGGCAGTTGAGCAGCCATCTCCGATGTTGAAAGTTGTGCTCCGGGGCCTGCCTTGGCGATGATCTCGAAAAGGTTGAGCTCAACAGCAGATTTAAGCACCATAGGCAGCACCGAGAAGCTGGCCAATTGCATGGCAAACATACATGCTTCCTCCTCCTCCTCTTCTTCCTTGCTCAGCGACCTCCTCTCCTCCCTTGAGCCCATTACTTACTACTTGACTTTTGGGTTTGGGTGTTCGAAGTTAGATTAATATCACAAAGACAATTCCTCTTCTTCCTTCTCTCGAGTTCCAATGGTACATATATATATCCATTTTCGCAGGGCCAACAGTTATTACGATAGACATCTGTTCCCACTAAACCGTGCCCAACTTTGATATTTTGATACTTCAACAAAAAAAAATGTATAATATAGAAATAATTACTAGTGTCCCATATATTATTACTTAATTACTAAAAAGACCATGAAACTACAGTTATCCGCTTAGTTCTAATGGCAGTGTTAAGAGATAATTATAATGGAATGTTTAATATCTATTTTGCCCTTTTAGAATTAAGAATCCAAAAACAATATATTGAAGAAAAAAAAACTATGTGAAATACTAATTTTACACTGGTATTTTTATCATTTTGGATTCATGCCCAAAAAGAAAAAAAAATCTACCCATAATAAGAACTTCTTAAATTTGATAACGTCAAATTAGAAAGTAAAAAAAAAAAACAATTTGAAAATAAGAACTTTCTAAGATTTGATATGTCAAATTAAAAAGTAAATAAATAAAAAATAAAATATAAGAAATTATCATTTTTTATTTCCTTATATTTTGAAAATGAGGTTTTTTCTTTCTTTCTTTCTTTGCTCTCTTTGTTTTCATTAGAGAATACCATTGTTTAATTATGATATTTTTTTCTAATTACTTAGAGTAGTAATATAATTTAATACAAAGTGTAAGTAAGTAAAATCTTAGAGTTATTTTTAAATTTTAAATAAATCAAAGATGTCACATCATCATTTAACTAACAGAACTTAATAGTAAGGGGGCATCAGTAATTACAGGAAAAGTTTAAGGTTAGATTAATAATTTAAAAAAGTGTAGAGGATAAAGTAGTAACTAAGTAAAAATACAATGAGGCTATAGTAATTATTATTGTATTGTATATTCTAAGGGTAAGAGAAGGAAATGGGCCAAGATGAACAAGTTACTCACCCATTGGATGGCTCGGATCCATCAATTCGCTAATTTTTGTTTTACAGTCTTGCTTTACTTTACACCACCAAAATTTATGTTACATAATATGATATATGTTTAAAAATGTTGTTGACTTCAAATTATGTGGTAGGTACTAGGTTGGGCTTAATGCGCAACACTTGCTACCAAAAGTCGAGATAAGAATCTCGATCTCAGTTATCCGTCTTGCAAGTGGTTAAAAGCGAGACGGATGATTGAGATTTCAATCTCGACAGTTGGCAACACAGTGCTTCACATTTAACGCATAACACTGAAGTTGAACTCAAGGTTGGGCAGACTTGAATGTTGCACGTTAAATGAGTTTATGCATCAAATAGGCAGGATTAGGTAGAAAATGGGTTCAAGCACGGTCAAATATGGAAAAAAGAGAATCTGCCATCAAATTGGCTTGGTCCCCGCCTGTGTTGTTGATGTTTCTTTGTTGAAAAATGATATATTTATTTTATTACCTTCACACTCCTTAAATAATTTATTTTATTATTTTTATATTCTTAATGTTTTAGATTATATACTAAGTGGAAAAAAAAAAAAAAAAAAAAAAAAAAGAAAGAAAGAAAGAAAGAAAGAAGAAGAAGAAGAGGGGGAGAGAGTGAAGGGCAACAACAAACTAATTTTGAAGTATTTTCCTCCACTAATAAGAAGATACAATAAGGATAAATATATCTTTTGCTATTTAAAATTAACAGTGTTTGTAATGAAATTAATTCCTTGGAGTATAAATGTAATACATTAAAAATCTAGGATATGTATATGTAGTTTATTCTTAATTTAAGGTGTTTAAATGATAAGTATTGATCTAATTGCAATCCTTCTTCCTTTTCCAAGAGACACATACGCATTTGATACTAATCAACAAGCAACTATTTCATAATTAGGGTGACCTAACCCAACAAGTAACATGGTTAGGCACATCATCTCTAAACTGGAATTATGCCTCCTCACAGTTGCCTACTGTTTGGTAGGTTGGGTGTTTGTTTGTCCTACCTAGAATACGGTACTTAACATAAATAAGGGACTTTCCAAGAGTACAATGGTCCGCTATGTACAGTGATATATTACATACCAAAATAATGTACAATGCTTGATGATGGGTGTCTGTTGAAATAGTACAGGGAGGTTATAGTAATTATTATTTTATTGTATATTCTAAGGGTAAGAGAAGGAAAGGGTCCAAGATGAACAAGTTACTCACCCATCAGATGGCTCGGATCCATCAATTCACTAATTTTTGTTTTACAGTCTTGCTTTACTTTACACCACCAAAATTTATGTTACATATATAACATGATATATGTTTAAAAATGTTGTTGACTTCAAATTATGTGGTAGGTACTAGGTTGGGATTAATGCGCGGCACTTGCTACCAACAGTCAAGATAAGAATCTCGACCGAAATTTCGATCAAGATCATCTGTCTCGCAAGTGGTTAAAAGCGAGACGGACAGTTGAGATTTCAATATCGACAATTAGCAACATAGCACTGAAGTTGAACCTGAGGTTGGGATGACTTGAATGTTGCACATTAAATGAGTTCATGCATCATTTAGCAAGTAGTAAAGGTGATTGGTAGCTCTTGGATTTTGAGTACTAAACATTTGCTTTTTTTTTTTTTTTGGTAAAACTAAACATTTGCTTCTTGCACAAGTGTGGAAAGGAGAAGACAAAATACCCCCATGTTATTTAAGACATTGTATTGTGACTAAAATGCCCTTTAGCTATTCACAATAGGTAAACAATACATATATAACACAATGTATTAATAACATGAGGGGTATTTTAGTCCCTTCATGTTTGCAATTTGAATATACTTAACAGCTAATGTTTTAGTGTGATTGGAACCCACATATAATATATTGCATTAAGGAAACCCAACATTAGTTTATGGTCCACTAAAGGAACTTACACGTAAAAAACTCTAAATTTTATGATAATTTTTCTCGCCCAGCTAATATTCTCCCATGAACTATCCAAATTACCAAGTCTTTATATATAATTTAATTACTATTTTTTTAACTTTTTTGAATACTTTTTTGTTATCTAATTCAAATCCTAAAAATAGTTAGACAATTGTTTTTCGATGAATGTAAACTTCTATCATTCAAAATTATTGTTTTATTATAATACTGAGTTGTCAAAAATTAAAAATTATCTAAGAAAGTTAAAAAAAATTAAAAAAAATAAAAAAATTAACTAAATATGTACATAATAGAATTGAGGTTAATTTTAGTAGCTCATTGGAGAATATTAATTGAGCAGAAAAATTATCACAAAATTTAAGATTTGATAATTATTATAAAAAATAAAATTTATTTGAGTAAAAAGTTTAAAAATACCTTATTAAGTAATTTTTTTTTTTTAAATCTTCCCATTTTGAAAATTTTCCCAAAATAATAGCTATCCCAAAATAAAAAAAATATTAGACAAGACTTCCATCCAGAAAATTTTCAGGCATGACAATTTTATTACTCATCGGATGCCTTTTCCATAACTCCTAGGAGAGATGCAAACCCTTTGAAATGATTTAGCCCTTAAGAGTCCAGATCCTCTCCACCCAAGACTACCTTCTACCCAAAATACATCCCATTTAAAAATAGATGGATCGAATCCTTAAACCTGTGATAGATGGCTTGTGAGAAAACAACAACAACAAAAAAAAACCATATCTTTGTCACACCCCTAAGACCACATAGTAGAGCATTCACTAATGCTCAACAAAAGCAGAAAAAAGGCCTACAAGTACAACTGTACAAGGTGGTGGACGTGGACCAGGTCGAACCTTCGTTGCCCACCCCACCCCATGGGTAGAAGAAGAAAGTGACACGCGTTGAAAAGTGTAGGCTTTAATAAATCCACCGGCACAAAAATTCAAAACCTAACAAACGGCCCAACGCATGGGCATCTTTATTTGATTTATTATTTTACATTTTAACTAATAATAACAAACCAAAAACAAATAAAATAAATAAATTATCATGCCAAATGGAATCTGAAGCCCAGGATCAGAAAAGCTGTTTTCACTCTTTCGGGCAATTCGGGCAACCATACCCTCGCCTCACGCAACATCCACGGTATTCCAATTTCCACCTCGTTCCTCACTGCCCTAAAAGCTGCCCGTATAGCTGTATCCAGCATGGATCACCTAAGAAAATAACAGAAAAAAGAAATTAATGGAAATCGATTCTTCCACCTTCCCCTTCTTCCTCGTGCTGTCGGGAATCGTCTCTAATAATTGATATATTTTTTTCTCTCGTTCTAGTTGATCTGATCTAGAGTGAAGACGATCGTGACCCATCTGATGCTGTTGAGTGATAATTCACATTGGGATTATTCTATTCTCAGAATCTCAACAGTTGAAACACAAATCTAATCGTATGTGCAGGAATTCTTGAGCGAAATTACAGAATTGATCTTTTTGGAGTCATAAACGACGGCGCATTCGATGTTTTTGAAGAACTTTGGTTTCACCAGCTTGCCCAGAACGTAAGCTCTTGACCGAACCCTGAAATCTAGTTTGAGATGAACCGGCGCCGTCAGATTCCCACCGGAACTGCTCAGACTCGCACCACCTCCATACATGGGGATCTTGTTCCCGGACACAACCACTGACACCGTTCTTTGGCTCTTCCTTGATTGATAGAACTTCTTCACCTGCAATTTCACCCAATTAATTGACTAAAAAAAAAAACTCAATAATAAATTGTGAAAAATTAAAGTTTGATTTGAGGAGGAGAAGGGTTGCTTACAGTCCCAGTGCCAATAGCGAGATCGGAGTAGGTGAGATCAACAGGTGTTGATGTTACATGGACCCCAAAAAAGGTAGCAGTGTTACGATAGGTAAACTTGACAGTGGAGTTCATGGAGATCATCTCAGTTGCTACTCCAGTTGAATCAGATCCAGCCGACAGGGCGAAGTGCTCGAATTTGATGCTCTGCAAAATTAACCCATCTATTATTTAAGCTGAAACAGTGAAATTGAAGAGAAGATTTAGAAGGGAATTTAGATCTATACCTTGACATGGATTTGGGGCTTTTGAGGACGACTAGCTCCCCATAAGATTAACGCGAAGAAGGAAAAAAGAAGGAAGAATCCAACAACAAAGGCAGGAAAGTAACATCGACGAGGGAAGCCCTTTTGAGAATCATCATCATTGAGCAAACCCTCTTCTTCGATGATGGGTTCCTTCCAAGATTTGTGACCTTTGCGATCGCCTCCACGATTGGCTTCATTGGGCAAGATCTTGCGAGAGCCTGGTTTGAGAGAACCAGAGAAACGGCTGGTGGAGGATTCACGAGAGTGGCGACCCACAGAAGAGTGGGAGTGTGGAGGAGAACCCATGGGGCTGAGCACCGGCGTTGAATGGAAGGATGTGGTGGTTTTCTCTCCATCGTGTGAATCTCGTGATGGGCTCTGCACATAGTAAACCGGTCGTCCTCGAGGTGGTGATCTCGTCGGCGACGATGCCGCCAAGCTCGTCACCTCTGAATCTGTCTTTGCGTGCATTTCTGCTGCTATCACTTTCTCTCTGGTCACTTCTGGAATAACCACTGACCAAACACACAAGTTATATAACAGAACACAACCTAGACTAACAGAGACGACCAGAGACGAAGAGAGCAAAACCTAGACTAATCATGCAAACAAAATATCACTCTTTCTTGAATCCCATGGAAGCTCTCTCTCTCTGTCTCTCTCTTAAAAGTCCATTAAAGACTATAAAGATCATCTGCAGTCGATTTTATTGTTGTAGCCATCAAGGCTCAAGCTGTCAAATGATGTAAGCAGGAAATTTCCAAGTTCTAACCCCACCAGAATGGAGAATCATCTGCACATGCTTGTAGCCTTGTAGGTGAATGCAAATGTAAAATATGGAATTCACATGGGTATGCTTGGAAAAAGAAGTTTGTTTGAGCCAACCCACCGAAAAGTTTAGATTTCTAGAGTTTATTATCCTTATATTAAGAATTATAATGGGCAAGATGTGACGCTTTTGCCCTCCCCTTAGATTTTTATGACTATTTTACTCACCAAATATTTGTGTCATTGATTTGGTATCAATAATATAATGATAAGTGTGTCGGTGTGTATAAATGGCAGGTGAGAAATCAAAGGAAGAAGGCAAGAAGCCTGGGTGGCATGAGACAGAAAGTATAAGACGGGCTGAGCTGAGGGCATGGAAGTTCTGTACTCCTTGTCTGAACTGCCAGTGGAGATTTTATTATCAAATTCATTAAAAATTAAATAATAAAAAATAATGCCAATAAGGGTTGGAATTGTGGTCGGTCCTGTTTATATAAGGACCCATGAGCTCTGTATAATTGTTGAGTGAGGTCTAAGGACTGAATCTAATGGAACTTCCGCCACCCAAAACATGTGAACTAATATACTAATTTAACAAAAAGTTATTATGTATGAGTTGAATTCTTTATAAGATTTGTAATGGAAGTAGAGGGCTTCAACAGACAGGCAGAGGAGCGTCTATTGTCGATCTCACTTTTGGTTGGAAATTTTAGGATTATCATTTTTTCAAAATAAACTCTACACATCTCAAGTTCATACATTCTAGGAATCTATACCAAATTCAATGCCACTTTCGAGTTTCAATTATTCCACTTCTTCCTTTGTATTCTAATGTTCTATTAAATTTTTATTGTGATCTTTTTCTTACATGGTAAAAAACTCTTCCTCTTCTTTGCTCGTTGAATAGTACACTCTGTTTGTATATCAATCACGTTACATTTATGTTTTCACTTTGATTTGATTTTGTTTCTATTCATGGTTTCTTGGTATTCGTTCTAATAAGTTCTCCGTCCAAATTGTTTACTTCACTTGAATTTTAAAAACCTAAACTTTGAATAGTGAATAGTACACCTCGCATTATGTCATAACATTTGGAAGAAGTTAAAAAATAAAAAACCTTGCATTTTAAGCATTTGATTAGACTCCTTCTCTCATCTACTCAAAAAATTAGCCATGGCTAACTAGCTCTGATTGGGTTGATGATCATTTTTCTTCTTTTTTTCTATTATGGATGAAACAAGTAGAGCTCCATAAATGAGATACATCTCTTACCTATTACAATTACAACTTTATATGTGATATCCAAGTCTAATTGGGTGTGTCTTCATGTTTGTTGAATACCTAAATCCACTTGTTTAGCCTTTCCCCATTCCCCTCCCTGAGCAAGAAAGAAAAACTCTTCTTTAATTGTTCTCCGACATAGGGTCGGAGCTAATGCTAGTTGCTACAATGGGACTTCTAACCACGTAATTCCCTCCAACTTCAGCCCAACAAAGAGCACCATGAACTACAACCTCTTTCATCTTCTTTGGTCCTGCAATCCTTAGCTTGTAACTCAACTTCTCGTACTTAAACTTGAAAACTAGCTTCTTTGGTATAACAATCACCTGAAACTCGTTCATGGCAGTCACTGTAGCTTTATAAGTTGCCATCCCATCTCTCACATTTGCCACTGTTCTCTGAAGGTCTTGCACAATTTTGGCATCAGAAGATGAGTCATTCAAATTAAAGAAAGCAATGAATGATGGGTAGGTTGAGATCCAAAGATGAGTCTGAACAATTGTAAGCAAAGGACCTTGTGACCATTTGGATTTGTTTCATGGTGAAATTCAATGCACAAAGAAGCTTCACAAAGTCATTGGTGTCAGCGTCATATATCAATCCTGGCATGAGCGCCTTATTTGGATTAATTTGACCTGCTCCCATGGCTAGAGGACTTGCTGGTTTGTTATAATCTTGAATGAGATTGAAGGTGTTATCCAATAAAGCAGGGCTCCATTCAGGGTGAGCTCGAACCAGTACTAGAACTATCAGATATTGAAGAAAGGGTTGCTGTGTACCAGTTGTGATGGCTTGAGAAGGCTTTAGGCATGAGAGACATGTCCATATGAACGATGTATACGTTTGATTCTGCTACAAGGGAGGTCAGATATGAAGAATGAAACAGGAAGAGTAGCAGAACATTCAACAAGAAGTTTTAGTTAGCCATGGCTGGGGGTTGTAAGAGTTATCGCAGGCAAAGTATTTATAAAGAAGGAATTGAAGGAGAACGTCGGAACGTCGGAGCCTGGGCGATAACAAAACATATCCTCTCCTTTCCCTTGATATCCTCAATTTGTGGATTGGATTCCATTGCCCATCAATCCATCATCTTCATGGAATTAGATAACAGGAGATTCTTCACTGGTCCTCGATGATCTTTGTGCAACCGGTTCACTTCTCTGATTGACCTATCTGCCCAGGACATATACAGTTGGTGATGTCGTCATTGCCTTCGTTTGAGGCAAGCCTTGAAAACCCATCTGATAGATGACACAACACTCTTGAATTAGCGAGTCAACTCAGGAATCAACATTTCCATTCTCAATCTCATCAAGTTTCTTGGAAGGATTATTAAACATTTGACTGTGTCTGTCTGTCAAATTATACCAACAGACCGATTCACTTGTATTTTCTGTATTAGTTTCTTTCCATGTTGACCCGTCGACTGACTTGCCAGCAACCGATGAATCAATTATGGGGCTACAAGGATCATGAATGTGAGTGAGCTTTGGACTTTAGGAACATTGCCTGTAAAATGGTCTGGCTTTCACTCCAAGAAGATAGAAGATTGCCATTGAGTGGATAACTGGGTCTCTTTCCACATTCGACTTTTTATCAAGAACGAAGAAAAAACAAATGAAGACTTCACTCACCCAAGTAAGAGAAGACGACATAGTGGATCAGAAATTGCAGTTCACAAACATCAAGCTCATAAATAATAGCCGGATATAAGATAATCGTTGCTTGTAAGAAGCCAAGAAAAGGGCAACCTAACATCAAACATTCGATGCCCACTATCACCAGATACTAAATGAGTGCTTCTTTAAGAACGATGATTTAGTCCTCCAACTTTCTTTCATCAGATTGCATCACAGTTTAGTAATCAGACTCTGGATAATAGGTTGAATCATACCTTACAGGTTTGCAATCAGCTGAGCTTGAATCTGGTTTGGCCTGGTTTATACTCAAATGTTTGTACATGTTGTAGGCGAAACATGTTCATCTGTTATGATATTAATTGGTAAACTCTTTTGGGTTTTCTATCTTGTGGTTTTTTTTTATCTCATTCTATATGGGATGCAGCTGCATTGCAGAGGAAGAAAGAGGCGAAAATGTCTAATTTGTATTTTAATCTGGGTTAGCAAGTGTAGGTGAAACACGCCATTGCAGGTAATAATATTGGAGCCAGCTTGTATCATGGATATGGACATACGATTTACAAGTAGCAGTAGCTATGACTTGTACGTGAAACGACATCAGGAAGTGCAGAACCTTATGCACTGGCATCATGATCAGCTCAATCACACCCACTCAAGTTGAGAAGAAAAATGGAAGAAATCTCCATTTTCATCTTAGTTACCATTCAAGATAAACTCCAAACATCCCAACTTCATGGATTCTAGGAATCTATTCCAAATTCAATGCTAGTTTTACCTTCAATTAAATCACTTCGTCCTTTGTATTCCAATGTTCTATCAAATTTTTATTGTGATCTTTTTTCTACATAGTAAAAAGCTCTTCCTTTTTTCTTTGCTTGTTGACGTAGTACACTCTATTTGTATCAACCAAGTAACATTTCTGTTTTCGCTTGATTTGTTTTAGTTTCTATTTGTGGCTTCTTGTTATTCATTTTAATAAGTTCTCCTTCCAAATTGTTTACTTTGCTTGAATTTTAAAAGCTTAAACTTTGAATAGTGCATAGTAAACTTCTAAGGGCCCAAGCTGGCTACCCATAAGTTTCGTATGTCATAACATTTGGAAGAAGAAGAAGAAAAAAAACCATGCATTTTATGCATTTGATTAGACTCCTTCTCTCATCTACTCAAAAGAATTAGCCATGGCTAACTCTAGCTGTCTGATTGGGTTGATGATTTTTTTTCTTCTTTTTATTCTATTATCGATAAAACAAGTAGAGCTCCACAAATGAGATACATCTCTTACCTATTACAGTTACAACTTTATATGTGATCTCCAAGTCTAACTCGGTTTGTCTTCATGTTTGTTGAATACCCAAATCGACTTGTTCATCCTTTCCCCATTCCCCTCCCAGAGCAAGAAAAAGCTCTTCTTTAACTGTTCTCCGACATAGGGTTTGAGCTGAGGCTAGTTGCTACAATGGGACTTCTAACCACATGATTCTCTCTAACTTCAACCCAACAAAGAGCACCATGAACTACAACCTCTTTCATCTTCTTTGGTCTTGCAATCCTTAGCTTGTAACTCAACTTTTCATACTTACGTCTGAAAACTAGCTTATTTGGTAACACAATCACCTGAAACTCATTCATGGCAATCACAGTAGCTTTATAAGTTGCTATCCCATCTCCAACATTTGTCACTGTTCTCTGAAATTCTTGCACAATTTTGGCATCAGAAGATGAGTCATTCAAATTAAAGAAAGCAATAAATGATGGGTAGTTGAGTTCCAAAGATGGGTTTGAACAATTGTAAGCGGAGGACCTTGTGACCATTTGGATTTGTTTCATGGTGTAATTCAATGCGCAAAGAAGCTTCACATAGTCATTGGTGTCAACGTCATATATCAATCCTGGCGTGAGCGCCTTATTCGGATTAATTTGACCTGCTCCCATGGCTAGAGGACTTGCTGGTTTGTTATTATCTTGAATGGGATTGAAGGTATTATCCAATGAATCAGCTGTGGTCATAATGGCTGATCGGATAGCTGCAGGGCTCCATTCAGGGTGAGCTGCCTTCAAGAGTGCTGCAACTCCAGCTGCATGAGGACAAGACATTGATGTGCCAGAGATAAGATTGAAGTTGTTAAATAGCTGAACAGATCCGTCGTTGATTACCGGTGTAGCTTGAGTCCATGATGCCAACACAAGGGAGCCAGGAGCCATGACATCAGGCTTCAACACAATTGGGCAATCTGGTGATGGCCCTCTAGAACTGTAGCTAGCCACATTTGGTGCTGGCATGGTATGAAGAACAGTCTTTCTGAATTCAAAACTGGCTCTTGGATTAGAGTTCCTTTTAATATAATCTAAGACATGTTGGCCATCATGAGGGGTTAAGAAAGCCACAGGATATGAGCTTTGAATGTAGAATAGTATGTCAGTCTCATTGGATATGAAGATTCCTCCAATAACTTTTGCAGAGCTAACATAATAGAATTGATCACTAAGAGAATTATTCTTGTCTTGGCAAACAACAATCTTATCTCTAACCTTTTTCAATTCATTCTCATTAGTGCAAGCACCCATGAACACAAGGGGCAATTGAGTCAGAGTCATCTTACCGGCATACAGTGTCGCACCTGCCACTGATACTCCATTCCCGAGAGTTATGATACCTTTAAATTCACGATCTACCGTACCAGCAGCAACAGTCATCATCCATGGTGTTCCATTGTGTAGGGTCTTTATATAAGGACCCCGGTTTCCAGCTGAAGATGATACCAAAATGCCTTTCTCCATTGCTGCAAAAGAGGCAATGGCAATTGCATCACCGTATAGGGGGACGCCATCGATGCCTAAAGACAAGGACATGATGTCCACCCCATCTATGATTGCTTGGTCTATTGCAGCAATGATATCAGATGTGTAGGCGCCGTCATCCCAAAGGGCCTTATACATGGCCACATGCGCCCTCGGTGCCATCCCTCGAGCTATCCCTTTAGCATAGCCAAAGTAAGAAGCATCAGCCACATAGTTGCCAGCAGCAGTTGAAGATGTGTGGGTGCCATGGCCGTCAGTGTCTCTGGTCGAATTCATGGTAATTGTCAAATTTGGGTTGTGAGCAATCAGACCTTTGTTAAAGTACCTTGCTCCAACGAGCTTCTTGTTGCACATTGAAGAACTGAAGTTGGTGCCTTCAACACATTCGCCCTTCCATCTAGATGGAACATCAGACATTCCTTCATCACTAAAGCTCTTGCTCTCTGGCCAAATTCCAGTGTCAACTAGTCCAATTATAACATCTTTGCCATAATTTGAAACTGGCCATGCACCTGAATGGGGATTAAGGCCAATGAATTCAAATGTGTGTGTTGTATCAATGGTGACAGGCATGTCGAGAACTGATGACAGGTAACCTGGTGACTCTTTGAGTGAATCAAGCTCAGAGGGAGAGAGAACTGCAGTAAAGCCATGGATGGCATTGGCATAAGTGTAGATAAGTTTAGAGGTGGAGCTCCAACCAGTACTAGAACTATCAGATATTGAAGAAAGGGTTGCTTTGTACCAGTTGTGATGGCTTGAGAAGGCTTTAGGCATGAGAGACATGTCCATATGAACGATGTATAAGTTTGATTCTGCTACTAGGGAGGTCAGATATGAAGAATGAAACAGGAAGAATAACATAACATTCAAGAAGAAGTTTGAGTTAGCCATGGCTGGGGATTGTAAGAGTTATCGCAGGCAAATTGTTTATAAAGAAGGAATTGAAGGAGAACGTTGGAGCCTGGGCGATAACAGAACATATTCTCTCCTTTCCCTTGATATCCTCAATTTGTGGATTCCATTGCCCATCAATCCATCATCTTCATGGAATTAGATAAAAGGAGATTCTTCACTGGTCCTCCATGATTCTTATGCTACCGGTTTACTTCTCTGGTTGACCTATCTGTCCAGGCTATATAGTTGGTGATGGCGTCACTGCCTTCGTTTGAGCCAAGCCTTCAAAACCCATCTGATAGATAACACAACACTCTTGAATCAGCGAGCCAACTCAGGAATCAACATTTCCATTCACAATCTCATCGAGTTTTTTGGAAGGATTATTCGACATTTGACTGTGTCAGTCTGTCAGTTATACCAACTCGCTGCACCAACAGACCGATTCACTTGTATTTTCTGTATTAATTGCTTTTCATGTTGTCCCGTGAACTGACTTGCCAGCAGCCGATGAATCAATGATAGATTTATGGGGCCACAAGGATCATGAGTGTGAGTGAGCTTTGGACTTTAGGAACATTGCCTGTAAAATGTCTGGCTTTCACTCCAAGAAGATAGAAGATTTGCATTGAGTGGATAACTGGGTCTCTTTTTCAAATTCCACTTTTTATCAAGAACTTCTGGAAAAAAAAATGAAACTTTATTCACCCAAGTAAAGAGAAGACGACATAGTGGATCAGAAATGTATTGCAGCTCACAAACATCAAGCTCGTACATAATAGCCGGATAAGATTAACTGTGGCGTGTAAGAAGCTAAGAAAAGGGCCACCTAACTCAAGATAATGTGTTACACACATCAAACATTCGATGCCCACTATCACTGGATACCATATATGAGTGCTTCTTTAAGAACGATGATGTGGTCCAGCTTTCTTTCATCAGGTTGCATCACAGTGTTAGTAATCAGACTCGGATAGGCTGAATCATCCCTTACAAGTTACAATTAGCTGAGCTTGAATCTGATTTGGCCGGGTTTATACTCAAATGTTTGTACAGATTGCAGGCCAAACATGTTCATCTGTTATGATATTAATTGATGAACTCTTTTGGGTTTTCTATCTTGTGGTTGTTTTTATCTCATTCTATATGGGATGCAGCTGCATTGCAGTGGAAGAAAGAGGCGAAAATGACTCATTTGTATTTTAATCTGGGTTAGCAAGTGTAGGAGAAACAAGTTATTGCAGGTAATAATATTGGAGCCAGCTTGTATCATGGATATGGACGTACGAAATTGGTCGGTTAAAAGTAAAAGTAGCTATGACTTGTACGTGAAAAGACACCAAGAAGTGGAGAACCTTGTGCACTGGCATCATGATCAGCTCAATCACACCCACTCAAGTTGAGAAGAAAAATGGAAGAAATCTTCATTTTAATCTTAGTTAACCATCCATTAACAACACCAAGGCAACCGCAGATCTCGTGAGGAAGTCAAAGGGAATTGTTAATTTGTTTCCCCAAAGAAAAGGTAAAAAATGACAAAAGCACCTTCTTAATTCTATGGTTGGCAAGAATATGGAAAGCCAATGACAGGTGTTAATTTGCTCCTTTGTGTGTGTTTGTCTCTTTCTGTTTGTTCGCTTGGAACCCCCTAGAACAAGTGCACTGCACAGGTTCCTAATTGTCTCTCAAATTTGAAGGAAAACAACCAAACATAGCCTTAATGCAATCACAGGAAGTTTTGTAAAGAGAAGCATTGCTCCTGGTTTATCACTCCTGATGATTTCACTAAACCCAGAATGAAACCAAGAGAGCCAGAAAAATAAACAGTTCATACTTGCTTACGTCGAGGCCAGACTTGTTGAGACTAATTTCTGTACATTTCTCAGTTCTGAGATTCAAACTTCAGGTTCAAGATGAGCAATTCTAGTTACACTTTTTCAAGTAATGGATAACCTGATTAAACACTGGCTGTATGGTCGATCACATATGAAACCCATTTTAATAAACAAACCCCACGCAGGGTCTAGTTATGGATACGGTTGGAAGCAAACCATTGACATTCTTAACAAAAAATCATAAATGAAGATATAATCTTGATATCAACTATACAACAACAAGGTTCTCTCTCGCAGCATTTTGAGAAAAAATAATTTAAAGTCATGCAAAGTACATGCCTTGGAAGAGGGATAAATATTAATCAAAACAACACTACAAAAACATGGAGTTACAATCACATTTTCTCTGATAATACAGCGTCATTTGTGATAAATGTCATCTTATATTCATATACCCTGCGACCCTTAACTGAAATGACGGTATAGATATGACAATTGGCGGCATTTATATAGAAGAGTCAATATTGTAAATATTTATATGAAAATGACCTTGTAAATATGCCAACTAGTGGCATTTATATGAAAAAGTGGTAATATGATTTCTCATATTTTCAATGGCATTTATTTTGAAAAGTCACGCTAAAACTTAGGAACAATATTATATTAATCAATTAATTAAATTGTTTAAACGTAATTGATTAATGCTTTGAAAAAAAAATTTATAATAAAATGTCTACAAAAATCATCTCATACATGTCTGTTTAATATGACACATTATTCTCTCTCATATATTTCATTAAAGCAATGCTCATTGTAAAAGTGAAAAATGACCTACTGTTTAAAACCCTAGCACCATATGACGGATTGAAATTTCTCAACCTAAGATCAATTTTGATGAAATCAAGTTGGGTTCAATTTATTTTGAATAATTTTCCCCACCTCCCCCCCCCCCTCCTACCTTTTTCTTTTTTTGGCCGAGCACTAGGTTGGTTCTAGTTAACTTTGGTATTTTGTGCGCACACACACACATATATATACACACAAAGCAAAGACCTATAGAAGTATTAATCAGGAAATTACAGTTATGATTATTATTGTATGTTATAATTGTTTTGGAAAGTGATTTATTTAGCACCATTTTGTATAGAAGTAAAAAACGATGATAGTTAGATTTAGCTTAACATTTTCAGAGTTTGGTTAGAGGCTCCAACCCTTTTCAGTAAATTATTCTTTCAATCCTCTAGCTAGAGAACTTAATATACATTCTCTTTTTACCAAAAGAAAATAAAAATTAACTCAACATGCTCCC
Source organism: Hakea prostrata (assembly GCF_041222555.1). Lineage (NCBI taxonomy): Eukaryota > Viridiplantae > Streptophyta > Magnoliopsida > Proteales > Proteaceae > Hakea > Hakea prostrata. Next base: position 13,628,142 of record NC_142603.1, read on the forward strand.
ATGTTTGAAAAATCCATCTAGATTAGGTTGTCAAGCTAATGGAGCAAAGCATTTAAATTGTACTTTATAAAAATATATACTAGTTAGAAAAGCACGAGCAAATGCACGTTGCACAAAATAGATAGAGCTACAAGAAAAGGGATTTGAAAAACAGATTGTAATTGACAAATATCATACATGAAAAACCAAGAAAAAAAAAACCCACATAATTATATACAATTTACATAAATAGGAATATCATTTTCCTACAAATCAAACTTTATTTTTATTCAGATTTTTTTTTTTTCTTTCTTTCTTTTTTCTGTAAATATGAATTGAAAATACATAGGAAAAGCAAATCAAGCAACCCAAATAGTGAAGGAGCAAGCAAAAATATACCAAAAGGAAAACAATAATGACACATAGATAGCTAGGGCATCAATTTCTTGTTTTTGAAGAGGAAGCAAATACATTGAAAAGTAAACAACTACTAACCTTGCAACCCTTTAAAATCTAATGAAAAATATGTAGAACCCTAGTTTTGAAGAAGAATACTAATAGCAACTGAAAACCCAAAAGACTGAGAAGAGAGATAGTTTCCTATTACGATGGGAAAACTACATAAAGATTATAGTCAATAAAATACAAGAAGCATGTATATAGAATTGATTTTTTTTTAATTTTTTTTTCATGAATGATAATATTCAGTTTCATGTTTTAGATTTTTTTTTTTTTTTTTTTTGGGACAAACATGTTTGGTAAGTAATAACATATTTGGAGAATTAAGATTATTATGGTAGAAATGAGTTTTTCTTTTGCTAGGGACATTTAATTCAACGCTTATAGTAGATTAGACATTAGAATAATTATAATTCCATATGGACGTGAGTTATTTATGAAACAGATTAAAAGATTATTAGGGCTCAATAAATAATAAAAATTAATTAAAAATGCTCATTATGGCAATATTATTGAACAAATGTAGCTAAAATGTACGACATTTATTTTGACAATTTTTCCGAGCAGTTATGAAAAATATTAACAACACTTACCGACAAATGCCACAAGTAAATATAAAATATTACTAACATTTACTAGCAAATGCTACTAATAAATGAAAAATACTACACATGGTGTGGCCCGAAATGTAAACATGTATGGGCATATGCTACAAACGTCGTGGTAGCTTTCTGACACTACATTTCGGGGCATTTAAGTGACATTTTCTATAAATGCCAAGAATAATAATAGCGGCATTTGTTTAAGCTACAGCGACACTCATAAATGTGATTATCAGTTTATATTTTCTTTTAGTGCAAGTAAAATAGTGAAAGGCAAAATCGAAACTCTACAGGGAGTGTTGCATCAATAAGACTTTTCTAATGAAACTTATTATTGTTAATCGAAGTCTAAAGATGGTACAGACACATTTTTGTGCAAAAAAGTGGCATTGCATGCCCACCAAAATGGTTGTACAAGTAATTCATATGGACAAATATGTTAACAATATCTACATGCCAATTAAAATGGTTGTTACAATGAAAGCAGCAGGTAGGTTTTCTGCAACACTGATGTAGAACACCAACAGAGGCAGCTCTTGTTCACGGGCGAGATCACTCTCATTACCCCTGAGACAACTGATGGAATCCATTTTGCAAACAACTCTGTTCAGATCCATCAGGTCTATTAAGGGGGTGTACAAGATGGTTCTTGTGCATGGATTTGAGCTGAACTTGATCATGCACCAGCACCGCACCGCACCGCACGGCACCCTGTGCAAGAAAAGTGTGAAAAGAGTTATATGTATCCGGTGCAGTTACAAACCCTAGCTACTGGTCAAATCAATCTTAAAATCTTCAAGAGACTAGTTCAGATCTACAGTACTCTACACAGCTTGAAAGATGGAAACTCTTGTCCAATCATTTCATCCCTTCAACTGCTTCAATAATGAGCAGCAGTTGAAGATGTGTAGGTGCCATGGCCATTAGTGTTTAGGTACAAAAGTCTCACAACTGAACTTCTATTTGTTACTTGTTTTTTTGAGTAGTTGCTAACAATTGAAGTTCAAAAGAGAGTAGTAAGATCCATACTTCTCAATGGAGAGGTCATGGGTTCAACCCATGCGGACAACAAAGCTCCTTCTGAGGAACTGGCCCGAATGAACCTCACACCCAAAAAAAAACATAGAACAATGATTAGTCAAATTTATCAAAGCACCCAAAATGAAAGGATCGTTTTAAGGCCTGTTTAATGAATTTTTAATCAAAGTGTAATGTTACAACATGGTTGGTTATCTACCAAAGATGATGATGGCTTCAATTCTTTGAGGCGTGAGGCTTTATGTCAACTTTCCGTCCAGAAATTTAATGTTGATCTTTTTTCTTTTCTGGGGTAAAATTTGTATACTTACTCCACAAAAAGGTCAAAAAGAAAAAGAAAAAAAAAAAATGTCCATGTATTCCTGAATCCATGAGCTCAGCACATAATAATAAATAAATTCTTTCATTCTCATCAAAAGGTAGAACTTTTAGGAACCAACCATCCATTATTTTTCCATTCACGTTGTTGTAACTTGTAAGTATAATTTATTAATTGATTATTGGATAGGATAATATTGATTAAAATTTTATCCAATTAGAGTAAAATAAAATGTTTCTTTTTGTTTGAAAAAAATATAGTATGTAAATGGTTGTACAAGGAATTCATATGGACAAATATGTTAACAGCATCTATACATGCCAACCAAAATGGTTGACAATGAAGGTTAGGTTTTCAACAACACTGATGTAGAACAGGTTATACTTGGGAGCAGTGTCACTCCCAACAGTGGTTAGTCGCATTTGATTCAATGGTTGAGATGCAATTTGGAGCCCAAAATGCATCCCGACCGACCACTGTACATCAGTGTTTTTGAAAACCTAACCTTCATTGTACAACCATTTTGGTTTGCATATAGATATTGTTAACATATTTGTCCATATGAATTATTTGTATGAGATGCACTTTGGAGTCCAAAATGCATCTCGAGGGAGCAGCGCCACTCCCAAGCAGTTTGCAATGTAGAACACCAACAGAGGCAGCTCATGTTCGCGTACGAGATCACTGTGTTTACCCCTGAGCCAACCTGATGAAAACCATTTTGGAGACAACCCTCTTCAGATCCATCAGGTTTACTAAGGGGTGTGCAAGATAGTTCTTGCACATGGAGTTGAGCTGAACTTGATCATACACCTGACACCCTGTGTAAGAGAAGTTTCAAAAGAGTTATATCCAGTGCACTTTCAACCCCCACTGGCCAAATCAATCTTAAAATCTTGAAACCAGTACAGATCTAGAGTCTACACAGCTAGAAAAAAACTCTTGTCCAATCATTTCATCCCTTCAACCAGTTCAATAATGACCACAAGCTGCATAACAACCTTGACGAATCATTCTCATTTGAAACTCTGAAATTCTTTTGTAAACAAAAACTATTAATATGTGCTTCCATCGTCAGTCAGCAATAGGGAAGAATCTGCAATTCTGAGTTTTGTCTCCCATCAAGTATACATATGGTTTGTCTTCACCATATGGTTCATCTAAGGGAGTCACCAAGCTGCTTTAAAAACAGAGAATCATCCAATCAATACACAATTCTATAACTCCCCAGAATAGGAATTAGATTCAAGCATTCCCGGCCCCTTCTGTACCAATTGACTCTCAACACATCAAAAAACAGCCACAGCTGGGATTGCTAATAAATAAAATCTAATTGCTTTTACTATGATTTTGGCTTCCATATTTCTGAAAGCAAAAAGAAAACACAACGCCAAAATGCAGAACAGTACACAAACAAAAAGAATTACAAAGGTAATACCTAAATCCCCCGAAGAGTTCCATAATGTCATTCTTGTAACAACAGTGTCAAGAGGAAATGTTTCAACACCATCCATCTTTGCCAAGAGCAGCCTAAGCTAGCCAGATTGGCAAGAAAAAATAGAGGAAAAGAAACAAGAAGCAGCAGGTTGCCCATCAGCAATGTAACCAACAAAAGAACGGGATACATGACTGAAAAGTTTCAAGCAAGGTTGGGTATGGAAACAAACAAAATCAATCATTTCAAGATAGGGGGCGAATTCGTCTAGGGTTAAATTAGGGGGAGAATTGATCATTTAGGAAGGTTTAATGGAGGATTATGGTCGAGGCTAGGTATTAGGGTCGTTAACATGAATACTGGATTAGCTGATAGTAAAACTTTTCGACATTGAATATCAGTTACCAAATTATCATCAGTACAAGAGAAAACGTAACGTAAATTTAGATTGAAATAATCCAACTAGAAGCCAAGTATCTTTACCTAAATGTGAACCTGTTTAGGGTTAAAATGGGGGTAAAATACTTTAGGGAAAGCTTAATAGAGTTTTAGGGTTGAGGCTAGGTATTAAATATGCTAGTTACAATGGTAGAATAAACAAAAGAAAGCAAACCAGCAATCTACAGGTTAAGCCAGCAGCAACCTAAAGAAAATGGATGAAATATAGGATTAGGAGAAAGGGGAATACAGGTTGAAGGCATGCGTAGGGGAGAATCCATCAAAGTTGGATCAGTTCTCTATTTGGGAAGTCGATAACTCGATCAAACCTTGGGAGAATTCCACAGTTAGGTTGGTCTGTGCTGAACATGAAATTAAGGAAGATGGGAAAGATAAAAGGGGGAATTTGGGGGTTTTAGGGTAGAAACTCTAAGTACTCCCCAAGTTTCTATAGGAATTTCATTTTACTTGTAGAGTTTGAATAAGCCTTGAGATCATATAACCTAACTGTAGTACAATAAAAGGAGAAAACAAAACAACCATAACACACCACTTGGGCTTCCCACCATAAATGGTGACTATCGGATCAAACATCAACCCCACCAGCCTTGACATTGATTTCAGGTTTTTGAGGATGACTAGCTCCCCATAAGATTAACGCAAAGGAAAAAGGAAAGATGAATCCAACACCAAAGGCAGGAAAGTAACATTGACAAGGGAAACACTTTTAAATATCATCATCATTGAGCAAACCTTCTTCTTTAATGATGGTTTCTTCCAAGATTTGCGACCCCTGCAATCTCCTCCATGGCTGGCTTCATTGGGTAAGATCTTGCATGAGCCTGGTTTTAGAGAACCAGAGCAGCGGCTGGTGGAGGATTCACGAGGTGGCAACCCACAGATGAGTGAGAGTGAGGAGGATCCAATTGAGTGAGTGTGCCTCCATCTTCTCCTGAATATCTAAATCTACTTGTTCATCCCTTCCTAGACAGGAAAAAGAGACTCTTCTTTAAGTGTTACCGGAGATAGGTTCTGAGCTAAGGCTGTTGCCACAATGAGACTTCTCACCACATGATTCCCTCTAACATCAACCCAATTGAGAGCACCATGAACTACAACCTCCTTCATCTTCTTTGGTCCTGATATCCTTAGCTTGTAACTCAGTTTCTCATATTTGTATCTAGAAATCAGATTCTTTGAAATCACAGTTACTTGAAACCCATTCATGGCAATCACCTTAGCCTTATAAGTTTCCATCCCATATCCCACACTGTCTGAAATTCTTGGACAATTTTGCCATTAGAAGAGGAGTCATTCGAATTAACGAAAGCAATGAATGATGGGTAGTTGAGATCCAAAGATGGGTCTGAACAATTGTAAGCAGAGGATCTTGTGACCATTTGGATTTGTTTCATAGGTGAAGTTCAATGCACAAAGAAGCTCCACATAGTAATTGGTGACAGCTTCATATATCAATCTGGATATGAGCGCCTTGTTTGGATTAATTTGGCATGCTCCCATGGCCAGAGGACCTATTATTGGTTTGTTATTGTCTTGGGAATTAATGATGGGGTTGAAGATGTTATCTAATGAATCTGTTGTGGTCATAATTGTTGATCAAGATAGCTGTTAGGGTCCATTCAAGGTGAGCTGCCTTCAACAATGCTACAACTCTAGCTGCATGAGAACAAGACATTGACGTGCCAGAGATAAGATTGAAGTTGTTAAATAATTGGGTAGATTCATTGCCCATCATTGGTGTAGCTTAAGCCTATGATGCCAACACAAGGGAGTCATGACATCAGGCTTCAACACAATTAGGCAATTTGGTGATGGCCCTCTAGACCTATAGCTTGCGACACTTGGTGCTAGCATTGTATGAAGAACAGTCTTTCTAAATTCAAATCTAGCTCTTGAATTAGAATTCCAATAATGTAATCTAGACATGTTGGCCATCCTTAAGGGTTCAAGAAAGCCACGGGTAATGAGCTCTAAATGTAATAATATAGCAAAGTCAATGTCATTGAATATGAAGATTCTTCCAACAAAATTTGCAAAGCTAACATAATAAACTTAACATCTGAGAGAATTGTTCTTGTTTTAGCAAACCATAGTCCCATCTCTAGCCTTTATCAATTTATTATCATCAGTGCAGGCCCCCATGAACATAACGGGCAATCAAGTCAAGGTCAAGTTATTAGCATATAGTGTCACAACTGTGACTGATACTCCATTACCCAGAGTTATGATATCTTTAAATTCACAGTTCACCGTACTAACAACAACAATCATCAACCATGGTATTCCATTGTGTAAGGTCTTCATAAATGGCCCTTGTTTCTAGCTGAAGATGATACCGGAATGCCTTTCTCCTTTGCTGCAAATGAGGCAATGGCAATTGTCTCCTTATTAGGGGAAAACTATCCATGTAACCACATGTGCCCTTGGTGCCATCCCAAAAGTCGTCCCACTAACATATTCTAAGTAGAAAGCACCAACCACATAATTGCCAACAACAGTTGAAGATGTGGGTGCCATAGTCGTTAGTGTTTTGGGTCAAATTCATGGCAATTGTCAAATTTAAGTTGTGAGCAATTAGACCTTTGTTGAAGTACCTTGCTCCAACAAGCTTCTTGTTGCACATTAAAGAATAGAAGTAGGTGCCAGTAAAGGATAAGTCTCTGAATTCAAATTCAAATTCAAATCCACCGTAACTAACTCTATCATCGATTGATCTTATCTCCAACCGATCAAGAAGAGTCTGAGTTGTAGTTAAAAGTATCAATAAGTTATAGAGTTTGATTGTAAACAAGTTGTAGTTTGATTGTAAACAAGTCGTATATTTGAATTTGAACTACAACTTGTTTACAATCAAACTCTACAACTTGTTGATACTTTAACTATAACTCAAACTCTTCTTGATCGATTGGAGATAAGATCAATCGAGGATAGAGCTAGTTACGGTGGATTTGAATTTGAATTCAAAGACTTATCCTTTATAGTGCCTTTAACACATTCACCCTTCCATCTAGATGGAGCATCAGAGATCCCTTCATCATTGAAACTCTTGCTCTCTAGCCAAATTCCAGTGTCAACTAGTCCATGGCACCCAAACAGATTAATCTGTTGTTGGCAATTATGTGGCTGGTGCTTCCTACTTTTGGTATGCTAGTGTGATGGCTTTCGAGATGGTACTAAGGTCGCATGTGACCATGTATAAGACCCTTTTCCGATGAGGGTGCCTACAAATCTTATACCATTGCTGCAATAGATCAAGCAATTCTAGATGGGCTAGACATTATGTTTTTGTATTTAGACATGGATAGTCTCCCCTTATAAAAAGGATGCAATTACCATTGCCTCTTTTGCAGCAATGGAGACAGGCATTTTGGTATCATCTTCAGCTAGAAACAAAGGGCCTTATATGAAGACCCTACACAATGGAATACCATGGTTGATCATTGTTGCTGCCGGTACGGTGGACCGTGAATTTAAAGATATCATAACTCTAGGCAATGAAGAATCAATCGTAGTTGCAATATTGTATACCGGTAACATAACCTTGACTCGATTGCCTCGTGTTCATGGTTGCTTGCACTAATGAGAATGAGTTGAAAAAGGATAGAGATAAGATTGTGGATTGCCAAGACAAGAATAATTCTCATAGTGATCAAGTCTATTATGTTACCTCCACAAAAGTTATAAGAGGAATCTTCATATCCAATAACACTGACTTACTATACTACTACATTCAGAGCCCATATCTTGTGGCTTTCTCAACCCCTAAGGATGGCCAACATATCTTGGATTACATTATAAGAAATTTTAATTCAATAGCCACTGTTGAGAAATGCCATGTCAGCATTGCCACATCAACCTCCATTAGTTTTGATGATAACAAACATGAATTACTAATGGCTATACTGAGTTGTGTTTGTCTAGTTCAATATGAGAGCAAGTGGACCAAATCCAACTCAATGCCAAATGCCTAAACCCAAATCAAGGCCAAGACCAAGCCAAGATGGACATGAAGTCTAAGTCAAGATGAGCATGAAGAATGGAGTACAAGAAGTCAAGAAGACTCAAGAACATTAATGATCATCAACTCAAGCTCAAGCAAGAAGACTTAGCAAATTAGGACTTAAGTCACTTCATGTACACTTATATGTAATTGCAATTAATTATTCACATATCATGTCATTAGACTGACCTAGGGCATGTTAGGAGAGTATATAAGGCTTAGGATTGGATAGAAAATCCCAAAAACCCAATCAAGTCCCTAAATGCACATTACTGTGCACTCTATGCTGTAAGCAGTCGTCCGTCTAAGCCAGACGGTCTTTCGTCTGGTCACAGAGTGCCAAACGGAATTTTCATCTAGCTAGACAGAAATTCGTTTGGCAATTGAAAGCCAAACGGACGACCGCCTGACTAGACGGACGTCCGTCTGGTTTAAAAGTTTTCCTTAACGGCTACTTTTTTAACGAATACTTTCCAGACGGAGCTCCATCTGATTTAGACAGACATTCGTCTAAACTGAAATCTGGACTAAAAATATGTCCATTTCCTATCCGTTGGAGATTGGGCTAAGGCCTTCAAAGGCCATCTATATAAGCCCAATTCACCCTATTTGAGACCTTGAACCTTGACAATTGATCAACTACTCCCCAAATACTCTCAAGCTCTCAAATAACAAGAAAACACTTGTTTTGGATTGGATAGAAAATCCCAAAAACCCAATCAAGTCCCTAAATGCACATTATTGTGCACTCTATGCTCCAAACGGTTGTCCGTCTAAACCAAATGGTCATTCGTCTAGTCATAGAGTGCCAAACGGAATTTTCATCTAGCTAGACGGAAATTCGTTTGGCAATTGAAAGCCAAACGGACGACCCGCTGACTAGACGGATGTCCGTCTGGTTTAAAAGTTTGCCTTAACGGCTACTTTTTTAACGAATACTTTCCAGACGGAGCTCCATCTGATTTAGACAGACGTTCGTCTGAACTGAAATCTGGACTAAAAATATGTCCATTTCCTATCCGTTGGAGATTGGGCTAAGGCACTCAAATGCCATCTATATAAAGGCCAATTCACCCCATTTGAGACCTTGAACTTTGACAATTGATCAACTACTCCCCAAAGACTCTCAAGCTCTCAAATAACAAGAAAACACTTGTTTTGCCTCTCACCCTTACTCCACCCTTAAAGAACATACCAAAGTGTTTAAACAAGCTCATTGGAGCAAAGCTTGAGATGATTAAAGGCTTTTTATTGAAAGGTTATTGGTGGTGCAAATCATATCATTTGGGCATACAACTATCATTGCATCACACTCACACAAGGGGTAAAGTGTCACACCTTGTTAGGTACTCTAACCATCTATTGTATTTACTTGTCTTCAATTCTAGTCTAGGTAGATTAGAATTGATTTTGGGTGCTCTTGCCCGTGAACAAAGATTGTTTGAGTGCTCTTGCCCTAAGATAAACAAAGATTGTAAAGGATGCTCTTGCCCCGTAACAAAGATTATAAAGGGTTTGATCTCTACCCATTGTATTGAAAGAGAATCACTAATGGAATACTCTCTTGAAGCCAAGAGAGAAGTGGATGTAGACTTGTAAAGTCAAACCACTATAAATTCTTGTGTTGTGGTTGTTTATCACTTTTTAATTTTATTTGAATTTTCAATTTATCTTGAAATTGCAAATCAAACCAAAAAATTGGGACAATCCACTAGTTGCAACCGATTCTTCTCCCCTCTAGGTTGCATCAACAGCCAATTTTAAATTCAAAAAGATTGTTCTTCATACAAAGCATGCACCAAGCGTCGCAAGCTACAGTTCTAGAGGGCCATCACCAAATTGCCCAGTTATGTTGAAGCCTGATGTCATGGCTCTTGGCTCCCTTGTGTTGGCATCATGGGCTCAAGCTACATCGGTAACAGCAACGGATCTGCCCAATAATTTAACAACTTCAATCTTATCTCCAGCACATCAATGTCTTGTCCTCATACAGCTATAGTCGTAATACTGTTGAAGGCGGCTCACCCCAAATAAAGCCCTGCAACTATCCGATCAGCCATTATGACTACAACAGATTCATTAGATAACACCTTCAACCCCATCATTAATTCTCAAGACAATAACAAACCAATAGGTCCTCTGGCCATGGGAGCATGCCAAATTAATCCAAACAAAGCGCTCATATCCAGATTGATATATGAAGCTGTCACCAATTACTATGTGGAGCTTCTTTGTGCATTGAACTTCACCTATGAAACAAATCCAAGTGGTCACAATATTATTTGCTTACAATTGTTCAGACCCATCTTTGGATCTCAACTACCCATCATTCATTGCTTTTGTTAATTTGAATGACTCCTCTTCTAATGGCAAAATTGTCCAAGAATTTCAGAGAACAATCAAAAATATAAGAGATGGGATGGCAACTTATAACACTAAGGTGACTACCATGAACGGGTTTCAAGTGATTGTGATTCTAGAAAAGATGGTTTCCAGATACAAGTATGAGAAATTGAGTTACAAGCTAAGGATGAAGGAGGTTGTAGTTCACGGTGCTCTCAACTAGGTCGAAGCTAAAGGGAATCATATGGTGAAAAGTCCCAATGTATCAACCAGCCTTATAGCTTAGAACCTATCTCCGGTAACACAAGAGTTCCTTTTTCTTGTCTTGAAAGGGATGAAAAAGTAGATTTAAGCATTCAGCAGAAGATGAAGGCACACTCACTCAATTAGGTCTCCTCACTCTCACTCTTCTATGGGTCGCCAATCTTGTGAATCCTCAACCAGTTGCTTCTCCAGTTCTCTCAAACCAGGCTTGGCAAGATCTTACGCAATGAATCCAACTATGGAGACGATCACAAGGGTTACAAACCTTGAAAAGAATCCATCATCAAAGAAGAGGGTTTGCTCAATGATGATCATACTAAAAAGAGTTTCCCTCATCGAAGTTACTTTCCTGTCTTTGTTGTTGGATTCATCTTTCTTTTTTCCTTCTTCATGTTAATCTTATGGGAAGCCAATGGTCCTCAAAAACCCCAAATCAATTCCCCCTTTTATGTTTCCTATCTTCCCTAATTTCATATTCAGCACAAACCAACCCAACCATGGTAATTCTCCCAAGGTCTGATAGAGCTCTCCACCTCCCAAATAGAGAACTTGATCCAACTTTGATTGGTTCTACCCTGCACATGCCTTCAACCAATATTACCTTTCTCCTAATCCTATATTTCTTCCATTCTCTTTAGGTTGCTTGTGATTTAACCTGTAGATCACTGGGTTGCTTTCTTTAGTTTATTCTACCATTGTAATTAGCATATCTAATACCTAGCATTAACCATAAAACTCCATTAAGCTTTCCCTGAAGTATTTCACCCCCATTTTAATGCTAAACAGGTTCACATTAGGTGAAGATACTTGGCTTCTAGTTGGATTATTTCAATCTAAACTTACATTACTGTTTCTCTTGTACTGGTGATAATTTGGTAACTGAAATTCAGTGTCAGCAAGTTTAGTATCAACTATTCCTACTATTTAAGTTAGTAATCCTAACACCTACCTCAACCTAATACTCAATTAAACCTTCCTAAATTATCAATTCTCCCCCTATTTTAACCCTAGACAGACTCACCTACTGGTAAAAGATATTTGGCTCCTAGTTGGACTATTTTATTTTTCAAACAAGTGATTTTTATATATTGGGGATGAGGGCATTAAACAATATACCATCAGGAAAAACATCATCCATATAATCCACTCTCACAAACTCAAAACCTGAATCGTTAACCATTGCACCAACCCAATAGCAAGTTACGGCCAAGTGGAGATACTCATGACCAAGAGAGGTACCGATGAACAACAGGCACATCATGCATGATGACTTTGTTGCCGAGGCAAGTAGGCAACACATCTTGGCAGAAAACATTACCAGAAACTGGTGCCAAAAAATTTCAACTCCTCTGACAGTACCTTTTTCTTTTCTTTTATTTTTCTTTTTCTTTTTCTTTTTCTTCTTTTTTTTTCTTTTTTTTTTTTTTTTTTGGTTGTTGGGAGGGGGGGGATGGGGGTAAAACTCTGATAATATCTTCACTACCATTGAAACCAGATTTCTCAGCCTAAAGCAATAAGTTATTCAGGCTTCAGCAGGTTGCCAGTTAAATAAAGGGAAGGGAAATGAAATTAAAACCCAAGCCAAAAGAGAAACTTCTGTAGACAGCAATAATTACCTAACATGCTTGTGTAACTAACTCCAAATTTAGCAACCAAAATCCTTTTGATTTGTAAAGGAAATTAAAGATTACATCTGACATAAATAATTACTGAATAAAAAGTTTTACACAGCTTACACAATTACCAAACTCCTCTATTTCTTTTTTCTGCAATTTCACTTCCCTTTCCCATTACATGCAACTGAACAGAAACTAATTAAATAATTGACACTCAAACTTCTTTGACACTGAAAGTTGTTGGTGGCCAAATTATTCACCGCTACACGGTACATGGCAATGTAATCTAGACAAAAACAGTCCAACTAGGAGCCAAATATCTTTTACCAAAAGGTGTATCCGGTTAAAATAGGGGGAGAATTGATAGTTTAGGAAGGTTTGATGGACTACTAGGTTGAGGCTAGGTATTAGGGTTACTAACTTAAATAGTAGGAATAACTGACACCAAAACTTTTTGACACTGAATTTCAGTGACCAAATTATTCACCAGTACAAGAGAAACAATAATATAAATTTAGGTTGAAATAATCCAACTAGAAGCCAAGTATCTTTAACTAAACGTGAACCAGTTTAGGGTTAATATGGGGGTGAAATACTTCAGGGGAAAGCTTAATGGGTTTTAGGGTTGAGGTTAGGTATTAGATTTGCTAATTACAATGGTAGAATAAACTAAAGAAGGCAAACCAGCAATCTACAGGTTAAATCAGCAGCAACCTAAAGAGAACAGAAGGAATATAGGATTAGGAGAAAAGAGGATTATTGGTTGAAGGCATTTGCAGGGCAAAATCCATAAAGTTGTATCAAGGTCTTTTTTTTTTCTTTTTTAATATTTTAATTGGGGGGGGGGGGGGGGGTGGCGAACTCAATCAGACCTTGGGAGAATTCCCACGGTTGGGTTGGTCTGTGTTGAACATGAAATTAGGGAAGATAGGAAAGATAAAAGGGAAAATTTGGGGTTTGGTAGAAACCGTAAGTACTCCCCAAGTTCCTTTGGGGATTTGATCTTACTACTAGAGATTGAATAAGCCTCGAGATCAGATAACCTGACTGTAATACAATAATGGAGAAAGCAAAATAACCATAACACACTTCGTGGGCTTTCCACCATTTAAGGTGTCTATCAGATCAAACATCGACCCTACCAGCCTTAATCAAGCATAAGACGTATCTTCCAAGGAGGAGAAGAACAGCAAAAAGCTTTTCATCAACACCAACTTTCATGTTCAATGAATGCCCACTTCCTCACAACCTAGTATACAAGACTCAAAAATAGACTCCTACACTGAAAAGGCCATTAGGTAACCAAACTGACTAGGAAGCTGAAATATACTCAACCAGAATTCATAATCTGCCCAACTAAATGCATAAAATAATAACTAGAAAAATCACAACTTGGACCAAAAAAACAAAACGAATTGCTGAACTAAAAACATTTTATCCCATACCCAAACTAATTACCATATTTTAGACCCATAAAGCTGATCACATTAACTTTTCTTTTTTTAAATATCCATGTATAGAACTTAACCCTTAACTTATTCCTAACAAAATAAGCTTAGTTGAAACAGATTCAGAACAGATCAGAAACTGTGAGAGGTTTGAATTGAATCTAATTGAAATTTACATTCCAAAATGTAATATCTCAGACATTTGAAGAACATAGAAATAAGAAGTAGCAGGTTGAAAAAGAATTCATCCAAAATAAACCACAACCAATACAATGTTAAGGAACTTATCCACACAACCAATCTCAATTTTTTTTTTGACTAAGATAGTTGCTTACATTGACCACAATTTTTAAACAACGTAAGCTGAACACTCTGTATCTCAATTTTTTCTTTTAATTAGATATTCTATATCTCATCTTTTAATGGGGAGCCAAAATTAGTAATTTCATGAAACAAAAATTAAGAGCATGGCTATACCTCACCCTCTTTGATCTTGCGGGTGATCATCTCCAGAACCCAATATTCAAGAATGAATGACTACACCAAGAAAGTGCCTTACTAAAATGCACGATCTGCTACCTGGCAATCATTGTTAGGCCCAAACAACAGTTAGGAGCTTGCAAACCATCATAGGTTGCTGAAGCAAGCATGGCTGAGTGAGGGAAGCACCATATGCAGCATCTCTTCCTTAAACAGAGAAGATTCCAGGAGGAGATTGTGGGGAGCCTGTTTCAAGTAAAAAGCTCCTGCTGCAGTAGGACCTAGATGTACTTGATGATGACGGAAGAAACCTTGCATCCCCACTGTGAAAGATGCCCTCATCCCTTTGTACCTTCCCCTTGCTATTCCTTGCCATACGTTCGGTGCAATCATAATCTTCATCTTCCATGGCCTGTATGAAACCACGATGCATCGGATCTGAACTCTCATACAGCAGCCTCAAAACCTGTTTGATTGAAGGCCTTGCTCGCCCTTCTCTTTGAGTGCACCATCTCACAATTGTCACAATTGTCTGAAGCTGCTCTGAGTCAAAGCAATCCCCGATGGACGGATCCACAAGTTCAGGTAGCCTAGATTCTGTTGCCATGAAAACTTGGGACCATTCCACAAGGTTCCTACATTCTTGAATTGCTTGCCTTCCTGTTAGTAGCTCTAGCAGCACCACACCATAACTGTATACATCACTCTTCTCAGTCAGCTCTTGAGTCACCATATATTCAGGATCCATATAACCTACAAATACCCTAAGAGTTAGGTATCTTTAGTGCAAGTACAAAGAAATCAAATCTGTAAAATCAAAGACCCTTACTTACCAGGAGTTCCTCGGATATCAGTGTTCACTGGTTCAAAGCTAATCGCACCACTTTTCGAAGCATGTGCAAGGCCAAAGTCTGCAAGCTGAAAAAGAGTACAAGGGAGAAAAAAAAATTAAAAAGCAGTAATAGCAGAGGCTGCTGCTGCTGTCTATAAATAAAGTGATAAAACAAAGTGGTGTTAGCAACTAAAACAGGTTGGGATGAGTTATAAGTTTGGTACAATCAATAGTAAATATAATTTAATAATGATTTTTTAAACCCTCAAGGATGAACCAAAAATAAAAAGGTTTAACCTACAGCTAGCAGCATGAAATACCTTTGCAACAAAATTCTTATCTAGTAAAATGTTGCTAGACTTGATATCTCTGTGACAGAGGGGAGGATCACAATAAAAATGTAGGTATTCCTGTAAATGATAAAACACACAAATGGAGCATCCATGAGTATCAGTCCAGCATATGGGTAAACTGGGTAACACCAGAAAGATCTGAGCTGTCAAATTATAATCAACTGGTTCTAGTGACAAGACTTATTGGTTACCAGAGCATTAGCGACATCAATGGCAATCTGGATTCTTGTTTCCCAACTCAATGGAGTACTCCCAGAAGCTGAAGAGGATCTCAGTCAGTGAAAAGAATAGTTAATGGAAACTAAATATAAAATGTGTAACAGAGAAACAGGCTGGAAATTCATACAATGAAGATGATCTTTTAAGCTTCCATTTTCCATGTACTCGTACATCAGAAATCTGCCACAAGGGAAAGAAAAGTTTTACGAAAGTGGTGCATGCAGGTCAACAAGAATTACAATAGAAAAAATTACCTCTCATGCTTCTCAATGCAAAAGCCTTTCAAAGCCACAAGATGACGATGATGCAGTCTTGCAAGAAGTTCTATCTCTCGGCTGAACTCATCCTCACCTTGCTCTGAAACTTTGTTCATCTGCTTCACTGCTGCCATAAATCCATCAGCAAACTGAGCCTTGTACACAGTTCCAAAGCCCCCTCTTCCTATGACAGTGCTGAAATTGTTTGTAGCTTTCTTTATTTCCTTATAGGTGAACTTCCGGAACATAGATGATGGACCTGCATGCAGTAACATCAGATATGAAATTCCAGTTCATGTATCTGAGCATCGAGCAGAAGAAAGACCTTAAAGAAGCCAATGGCCCAACCTTCCTGACTTTTTCGGCTTAGTTGAGGTGGTAAAGCTTTCCATGAGATCTTGTCAGGACCATCAGAATCTTGTAGCTCTCTGCTTTTTCTACGAATGAGCAGTACCAACACTATCAGCAGCAGAACAGCCACTAAAATAACTGCAATACCAACACCTAGGGTTACCGTGAGGATATTGGTATGATGATGTTCCTCGAAAGGTAATCCAACTAAGGAGTGGTTTGGGCTAGCAGCAGACAATGGACTTGGAGAACCCTCAGGTGCAAGCATAGGTGGTATTGGCTCCTCTGAAACTGTAAATTTAAACAAAAAAGAAAAGAGGGAGAAGGGGGGCATCATTACCTCAAATTTGCAATTACATTAAAATCCAATTCCAACGTATTTTTATTTTGAGCTAACAACATTCTTAGCTATAAGCCATAATGGCAATTCAGGGGTGATTAAAAACTCAATATGGAAATGCCTAACTCTTTTTCTTGGATAATTTGTTCTCTTTTTCCCCTCTTAGCACAGAATTCTGTTGGGCACATCACTGAAACAAGTTATTCAGTGTCCAGGAATGGATTTTCAGATACTGAAGTTGGCATAACCCATAATTCACAGTGTCCCAATTTAGACCCAAAACTTGTAATTATATCAGTGACTACAAACATTAAGAAAGCATCAAAGTGTGAACAGGCAGACACTGACCAACTCAAATGATAAAAACAAAAGGCATCATAATTGTTATAAATCATAAAAAAAAATGATCATGATATTGGCCCAGAACATTCTGGATGCATATGGGAGGTAATCATTGACCAAAAGAGTAAAAGGGGCCATGCAGGTAAGCCTATTGGATCTAGATGGTGGAGAGTGAGTAACCAAAAGAAAGGGGCCCTGTACAAGTGCCTGTGCATAGACTACCATGCTTAACCTCTTCTCCTAATACCAAGTAAGGAAAATCAGACAATTTCATGGACATCTCCAATCAGATGCAGAAAATCCTCTCTTCCCAACCATGGATTGGATTTTCTCGCAAAGAGCAAGGACTCCCCAATAATAAATATCAACGGATATCTAGAATGAGGATGTTTGAGTAACAGGATGATAATGAATCCAGTCAATTTCAGATTGCCCAAAAATTAGAAAAAGATTAAATGAAAAACCAAACATCATTATGATCAACTCAGTTTTGTGTGTTACATTCTTGCCTTAGCCAGCTCTAGAAAAATCAGCATAGGACCATTCTTGCTAAAAATTTTGTAAAAACTAAAAACAGTCTAAAAGATCTGGGAAGGAGACAATCAGCTTAACAGAACTTCAGAAGAAAGGAGTGATCATAGAGCAGAGCTTTTTCACTAAGTACCACTTTGAAAATGAATCCTCATACCACAGAAATTTACCCTCAAAGACATAAATTCAAGTAATCACCACACAATATACCACATTCATGTAGACAAGTCATCACAAAAATATATTTCATCAAGAGGATTCATATGAACTTCATGGGTTGAATTGATTCATGTTCAACTTGAGCAACAATTATATTGAGCACAGTTATTATTAATTTTCCCCCTAACCATGGCATATAAATTGATTTCTCATAGATAATGTTTATAAGCTCCATTTTACATCAATAATTTGCAAATACTTTATAAGCTCCATTTTACATAAATAATTTACAAACACTCGTTCAAATTCTTCTCATTGATAAAAGAAATAACTAAAATCAAAACCCAGATGATAGATGTAATGCATCAAAGCTAAATTCAAAAAGCACATATAAGAAGGGCACCAAAAAGGTAATGAAGTTCAACTATGATTAAAACCACACCAGAACTGAAAATGCTAGTCATTTGAGATTTTTAGCAAAACATGATATTTATTTGGTTAAGTTTTCCACAAGAATTCCCAACAACAGCCTCCACCCAAGCATACCTGGAGAAATAGTAAACCCTTGAACTCCAAAGAAACAGCTTGCCATTTCAATGGTAGACTCATTGTCGCCTTGGCTTGCAAGAGTAGCAAAAGTTGCATCCCGACAGGTACTAAATGTCATATTATTATCTGTTCCTACCAGGTGTTTGAGGTATACAATACTGGCATTTATGCACCTTCTACAGCTACTGTCCCCTGAAAGTGGCAACTTACAATTCTCTGTGACATTGCCAAACCCAGGAGCCTGCAGCACTTGTGTGACAGTTGTTTGGCCCTCGCACTCATAATTAACTGGAATTTTAGTGCCAAGCGCACAATAAATCATTACTTGTGGATGGATACCAGAATGCTCTAGCGTTTGAGATATGGAATGAAGGCAGACCTCAGATAACTCTGAAGGGATTCCCAGGTTGCTTGTCAAATTGGAATACCGAGCAATAGAAACTGCAACAAAGGCATTAATATAACGGCAGCACTTCCCTTTGTCATCACCATTGGGGCACATAGAAGCTACCAGGGTAACATTAGATGCACTGAAGTCCAGGGGACAATCTGCACAAATGGCCATTAAATCGCTTGTCAGACAGCACTGTAACTGAAACAAACTGCCTTTTCATATATGATTGGCCCTGTATTAAGCACATATATAAAACAACTGGACAAATATCAAATTGAGGAACAATCAGTCAGGCTGCATGCATATCCACTATAAAAGATCCTCAATAGCAGATGAAATTGAAATCTCCATGTGAGAGAATGCAGTAAACCAAGCCAGCTCAGAGAACCTTAGCCCTTATTTTTTTTAAACTTGCAATTTAAATTGAATTTGGGTACATGTCAAATTGGTGGAGCCCACTTAGGATAAGAGGGAAACTTGGAAGGAATCAGAGTTGCAATTAATTCTATTCAATCTACTAAGTAATTGGTTACATCTATTTAGAAATCCAAAGAAATAAAGAATCCTCATTACTGCTTCATGCAGTTGGTGAGTAGTTTTGACTACTGAAGCCCAAGCTCGCCAAGAGGTCTCAAGTTCGAACATCCCAGTCAGTACCTTCCCTCCTCTCCCACTACCTCCCCATCCAACAACCAAAAGAAAGAAAAAGAAGAATGCTTATTGCTCCCTGAAACTTGAGACTAACCAAAACGGAAACTCAATGAAACCCAGATTGAAAATTTTCCTACATGTCTAATAACTACTTCAAAATAATAGATTATATATAAACCGAAATAAAATAAACTCTAAAATCCTTCTATATCCAAGTACTAAAACTGGACTCCATCTAGGTGCCCAACATAAGTGGATTTGGGCCAATCCTAGGTTGTGTATTTGCATAAAAAAATAGCACTTGATGAGAAACAGCTCCAAGTAAATGTTACAGGATCTTATGGTATCCTTTTCCAGCTCTGCTGACCCACATTTTATTTGACTGTAATATATAAAGCACTGCTCTTATATGGTTAGCATGCTTAACATTCTCACTGCAATGTCCTGTTCATTGAGCAATATGGCTATCTCATGATGATAATAGTCATGCACATACAGTCTCTCAAGTCTAAACTTAAGGGTGAAATCAAGACACAAGTAATACATGTCAATTAGCAAGTAGATGAATCATTATTGATTACTTTTTTTGGTAAACAGAATCATTATTGATTACGTATCCTAGATTGACTGCAAAGGTGCATCAACAGACTCCTTTCTCTCCTGGAAATAGTGGAGCGTCTCAGTATCCACACTAGAGGCAAGAGAAAATGTACGCTAGCATCTCATAAAGACACTCAAGAATCAAATATGGCTGCACTGACTCCAGGCTGAAATGCAGGAAAATTTGGTGACCCACTAAAAATATAACCCCAGGAAGACATACGTTCAACCAAAGGCTCCTACTCCTAAGCCCAAAAAAGTCCAAATCCAACTTAATTCCCATAAAACTGAAACTAGGAAACCAGTTAAGGCAAATTCGGGAGAAGTATTTTCTACAAGAGGACTTCAACCCAAACACCACCAGTGATCTTGCCAGAAACCCACATCTTTGCAAGGAAAGGAAAAAACCTCAGATGCTATCAGAAAAGTTAGTGAGCTAAATAGGTTGTCAATCTGGATAACCTATTTTTAAAATGCAGAACAACCCACCAATAACCATTCCCCAGTTCACCATTTCCCCACAAAATTAGATCCAAAATGTGCTTGATTCACGTTCAATAAATGACGTCAAACGAAAAGGGGAAATAGTTTTAGAGTTGAATGTCCAGGGAAGTTCAAAACAAGTAGTGATTTTTTCTGTCCACTCCCCAACCACAACACACAAAAAGAAAGGCCTTACTCCCCACAAGCTTAAGAAGAGAGTAAAGTAAAATGCTTAAAAGAGAAGAAAGAAAGAAAGTCACCTCCTCCGAGAACTATCCGCTGCAACTTAAGGAAAGCAACCAAACCCACAAGGACGGCCGCTCCTCCGTGCACCACCATAGCGTAAGCAGAGAGAGAGAGAGAGTGATTATGTTTGGGTCTGGGGGATTAAGGAGGAGCTACTCACTTAAGTGAGCTGTGAGAGAAGTGGAGATTGGAGAGTAACACAGAGGATGACCCATAAGAGTGTGGCTGTGTGGGTGTTTGGGGTCCATTGTACTGATGATCGTCTTCAAGTTTTCAAACCCTTGCAGAGAACACATAGCAATGTGACAAAACCATGTGGGTTTCGCCCAACTCAAACAGACCTTCTCGGAATCTGTCCAAGCCAAACAAAGAAAGAGACAGAGAAAGAAAAAAAAAAAAGAAAGCGATAGATAGAGCCGCAAATGCCTTTGCCCAATCGAGTGCATGTTTGCCAGCCATGGAACGGAGCAACCAAGCATGGGGTCGCCCACGGAGCTGTCCAGCTTTCTTCGAGTGAAGAGAGAGAGAAAGAGACTCATGACTCACGAGTACCCAGATCAGCATCCGGAAATTAACCGTTGGATTGGAATTTGGTTCAAATGAAAGAGTCTCTGTAACCATTTATATGTACATATTGAAACCCGTAAAATTCATTACCAAAAAAAAAAAATTGAAACCCGTAAAACACGGGCGTACTGTCCAACAGAATTCAAAACTTAAAACGCGGACCCTGCTCCTAGTCCAAGACTCCATTAATGTAACCTAACAAATTTAACTCACAAAAAATATATATAATAATAATGACTAAAGTGAAAGTCAATAAGTAAGTTAGCTGAACCGATCTAAATATTCACCGGTTCAAAAAAATTTTCTACTTTTTTCTCTAATTATTTATGGGTTAATTAATTTTAACCTAATATTACCGGTCATTGATTCTTATTGATGGTAACGTTTCTTTCTTTTTCCTCTGTTCCTTTTCTGTCTTTTTCTTCTTCCTCTATTTCTTCTCTATCGACTCCACTGAAAACCATTTCACCTATGTTGATCAAATTAGGAGTTCATCATTGAAAATCCTATGATTCTAGTAGTTTTTTTGTTGTGGCCTTGAAGAAGTGTAAAATAAATCTCGTTTTACAGGCACCTTGTTTTCTCTTATCTCACTCTCAAATCCTCTCTATGTTTCTCACAACAATGATCGTTGCTCTTTTGCTTGGGATTCTCAACTATCTTTGCTAAATTATCTCTCCATTATTCTCAAGGGAATTCTTTAGGTAGTTTTTTGTTATCTTCTTTTTTTTGTACGTTTATGGTTTCCTATGGTGAGGGAATGTGTGGTTTTCTGAGTTTTTTATAAAAGAGTTTTAACTTTATCCAATGATTTATATTTAATTAGATAAATAAGTAACCAGTAGATATTTGGAGAGCTTCGTTTAGCCTAACACAGCCATTCGTTGCATTGCTTTCTTCCTTCCCTTTGAAAATTTAATTCATAAATAACGAGGAGACCAATAATAACTTTCTTTAACGATTTATATTTAATTAATAGACAATAACCATAGATATTTGGAGCATCGTCGGATCGAATGGTTCGCACTACTTCCCAGATAGATATCCTGCGAGCCCCCGCTCCGCTATATTTTTTAGTCAAGCATCGACTCGTCGGATCGAATGGGCACATAGTGTATCCTGCGGTCCCCCTCCTATATTTGTTAGTCAGGGGCACTAATCCAAACCCTCCTCAACCCCCACCGCACCTAATCCAAACCCAAATCCAAACCCTCCTCAACCCCCACCACTACCGGTACTCTTGATTGGTTTTCTTTATTTTTTATTATTATAAAAAAAGTGAATCAAGCTGATCAAGTCTTTTCTCTAATGAATGAGGTCGCTATTTCTTAATCCAGAATTTTTCTCTTTTCTCTAAGGGAGACTAAGAGTGCTATCTCCTAATTGAGGATTTTTTTTTTTTTTTTTTTTTTTTTTGCCAACCCCGGTATGTAAAACCGATGGTTCGACCCGTGTCGCACACCTAACTGTGGTGGGTGAGTCTCCCAACAGGGATTTTTTACATCCACAAGGATTCAATACCGGAACCTACTTAAGCGAACCAAGCTGCTTACCACTTGGACCAACCCCCGTTGGTTGGATTTCCAAGCTTTATAACTCGATCTATTCCAATTGTTTTGAGAAATGAAGTATGACTATCAAAGATACAAAATTATTTTTATTTATCATGAACTTATAGAAACACAGCCTACTTATTTTTCACTTCATTATCTTCCCCTTCTAACATTTCAATCTATGATCTCATTTTCTTACTTCTTGACCTTTAAAATGCAACATTAAAATAAAAAATAAAAAAAGAAAGAAAGAAAAAGAAAAAGAAAGAAGAAGAAGAAAGAAATCAATTCAATAGGAAGAAGATTAAATAAATATCCTAATGATCGATATCGAGGCTACATAGGCAAAATCATGTATTATCGCTAGAAACATGTACAGATGTACTCCGTGTTATTCTGTCTGATTGACATAAAGGTGAAAAATCCACATGCATTTGACATGACCCTGTACTAGGATTGGAGAAGAAGGAAGAAAAAGAAAGATAGCAAAGGCCTGATAGGGTTTATGAATCCATAGATTTAAAATTAAATGAAATTTCAAATCTACGAATTCATAGTTCAAAAAATTAACTATTTGGTTAACATAAGTTCATCAAAGTTCATAGAGTTTCATTGGGTTACTCGGTGGAATTCATGGATTTCACCTAATACCGAAAAATGATTTAATTCGCGTTTTTAGAAAGAAAAAAAAAATAAAATTCCTAAATTTCATGAATCCATGGGTAAAAATTTCTAATTCATGAATCCAGAGATTTGAAATCTTCTACCTACACCTCACACGAAAAACCATTAACTTTCACCAGAATCACTCACCGCAACCGTGCCAAAAAATCGCACCGTCCCTTTCTGGAAAATCCCGAAAATCCCCAGCCAAGGATCCAACCTTCTTTTGTATCGTTTGAATTCGTTTGTCCACAGGTACAAAGATGACGATGGAGAACCAAGCGTGTCCCGCAGTGAAGAGCACGTAGGGAGGAACGCCTGGCCTGGCAAAGTACTTCAATTTCAGTATCACCGTCCTTAATGTCAAGGGTAGCGAGATCAAATAGGAGAACAACACCCACATCTTTTCTTCTCCTTGCTTTCCCTACAGAAGGAACAAAAATTGCAGAGAATTTGAGGCGATTTAGGAAGAAAAGAGAGTAGAAGAGACAGTTCTAGAAGCTTTAACGTAAGTGGATCCAAACTCCAAAGCCGGTGACCTCCAAAAGGTCTTTCTTTCTTCAAATTAACATTTACCAGGCCTTGTTTCCACTTTGTGTCTGCAATTTCCTTGTGGTGTGGCTCCTAACAAAATCGAAAAAGAGAAGGGCAAAAGAACACAACTGATCGCAATCGGAATATGAAAATTAAATAATTCGCATGGTCGGTCATGTTGCAGATGTTTTGGCGTGTGGCGAACAACTAAGCCAAAGATGCAAGCATCCCACCTAATGTGTTGCACTGGAAATGAAAGGAAAACGAATTCAAATGATACAGACGGGTTGGATTCTTCTCCAGCAAGGGATCCAATTCTCTGGCAGGAGTGTGTAGTTTTCGAAGAAGAGGGGTAAGGTAGAAGATTTTTCCCCCACCCACTTTTAAGGATTGGGTATGAAAAGGTTTGATGGGGGTAATTATGTCATTTGACGTTAGTAACTAGTAAGGGTTATATGGACATTTCACTCATTAGTTATTAGAATCTTAGATTTTTTTTGGGTCAAAAGTTCAAACATTTCATTCATAAATGAAATATAACACAGACACAAACACCGAACAAAAAGAAAAAACAAAGACTAAGGGATGGGCCCAACCCAATAAACCCTCAGAATACTGGTTGTGACAACCACATAGCCAGAAAAACCTAATGGGTATGATAAACATAACCACCACCACCGCCTGCGGAGACCTACCATAAAGGCGGACACCGACGTAGACATAACCACGCCACAAAGGCTTACATATCACACACCTCAAAGGCGAGAACCAAGCACGCCACAAGGACTGACAAACCATATGCCCCAAGGGCTTACATACCACACGCCTCATAGGCGAACACGCCACAAGGGCGGACAAAAAACAAGCCCCAAGGGCTTACAAACCACACGCCACAAACGCGAAGACAGAACACGCCAATCAATTGTTGGGGCAAAAAACACCCGTTTCTGAACTCCCATCTTGAAGCCGCAACCTAGAATATCATCATCAGCAGAAAACGGACAGAAAATAGCAAACCAAACTCCAACCGCAGAAAACTCGCCCAACACTTGCATCAACCATCATGTCTGCTGTCTTGCCTTTCTTTTTTTTTTTCCGGAAGCTTTGAAAGAGAGGAGTGAAGAGAAGACTGCTAAGAAATGGAGAGAGCAGAGGCGATGGATAAAACCCAGAAAAGAAAAAAAAGAAAAAAGAAAAAACGAATACCAAAGAATGAGAAATATGGGCAATAGATAAAACCAGAGAAGAATAAAATGAAAACCAAAAACCCGAGAAAAATGAGATGGTAGATGAGAAGGGAGTTAATGGATAAAAACCAGTAAAAAAAACGAGACCAAGAATCGAAGGGAGGGAGATGGAGAAGGCAGAATCAAGGGTCGGAAAGAACAGAAAACCAGAGAAGAGAGAGGCGGAGAGAAGAAGGGGAGCAACAGGGGAAAAAGGAAAAAAATTAGAAAAAAACAAAGAGGCGGAGAGGGAGAGAGGAGGCCGGGAGGGGATGAGAGATTAGGTGAAGGAGAGTCTCTCCACCTCAAAACGATGCGGCGGCGGAAGAGAATGAGAAATGTTAGGGTTCCGACTCACGCTCCCTGCTTCAGGAGAGAGAAACGTTATTGTTAGGAATGATTAGAATCTTAGATTGATTGTTAGGAACGTGCAATTTATAGTTTTGAGAGTGTACAATCTATAATTTAACATACTAAAACGTACAGCTCAGAGTTTAAGTCCCATTAAAGCGTGCAACCTTAAAAAAACTTTAGATATTTTGAATTAAAATTTTTTGATTTTCATGCAAGTGTACCATATATACAGTGAACCTTGTTGAAGCACTAGGATACACAGATGATAAACAATGTCCATCAACAAAAGTCCCAAGGTGTACTGGATACTGTGACGATGGTCAGTGCGCTAAAATATGCATGGATGACAATTTGCAACACAAGCATACACAAACGATGAACAATGTCCATCAACAAAAGTCCCAAAGTGTGATGGATATTGTAATAAAAGGCCACTGTGCTAAAACATGTGTAGATTGATTTGACAAAAGATAAGAATGATACTGGAAAGGGAGGCATGCGTTGTAGAGGATTAAATGACTATAATAAAAATAAGGCCCTACTCCCAACTATCCGATGCATGGATAGGGTGACAAAGGAGAGTCTTGTGATTCATTTCATTGAGAGATTTGAGATAGAATATCATAAACTGTTGAAAGACAATAACAAAACTTGATGAAACACATTTCTGATAATTTTGCTTTCTCTAATACATTATTATTTAATTCATTTCGTATTCATTCTTGGATTTTTTGGAAATTTATTTCCTTAATTAAATATTGAATTTTTCTCTTTACTTTTGATTATGGGTTTGTGTCTTAGTTATTACTGATAGTGTGATTGAGATATTGTGGTTATGAATTATACATACAAATTGTCAGGGTAGGTTTGATACCGTCAAGTGGGGTATGACAATCATATTCTTCTCCTTTTTCTCTGCTTGTCCTTCTCTATATAGATAAAGATAAACCTAACCTTAAACGTAAATTCGTAATCTGCAATTAGTAAGATAAAAAAAGGTTCAATCTTTTTTTCTCAATTTGTTTTTTCTTCACTTCGATGATCCAACAATCTAAAGATTCAAGCAATTGGATCTTGAGATTCGCAGCAATTCATCCCTACAAAAGTGTCTCCCCAAAAACCCTCCTTCATGATTTTCTTTCTCTATCTAACCCCATATGCGATTACAGTCAAAGAGCTTTTTCACCAAAAATCAATTTGTGTACAAAAAAATAAAAATTAAAAAAAAATCAATCTGGAGATAACTTCTCATACGAAGGATGTACACTTTTTCTCTATCTAAGATGATGGCAAGTCAGCCAATTCTTCTTCTTCTTCTTTTATTTTTCTTTCTTTCTTCTTTTTTAACAAATTTTTTAAAAAATATTTAACAGGAGTTTTTTATGTGCGGGAGAGTATTACATATATGTGCTGCCGATAGGAATTGAACCCACACTTATCCACTAAGAGATGATATTCTTAACTGTCCCAACCCTCCATTGGTCAAGTCCTTAACGTGCATGGCTACTTTCCATTCATTGGTTCTCAAGCCTATGTAATCTTGTTTATTTTTTTCTTCTTGTTTTTGGTTAAAATTTGTGATATTGTTATATAAGGGGAAAAAAAAAGAAAGAAGGAAAAAGGGTCCTTCCAATCTTGACACCGTGAATTTTGCTAAATAGAATTTTTTAGATGTCACCCACAGCAATGGGGTGATTCTAGAGTGGTTAAAATTATAATTCATCATTTTCACTATTACAAGTTACCCACAGTTAAGTTTTTTA
Source organism: Hakea prostrata (assembly GCF_041222555.1). Taxonomy (NCBI): domain Eukaryota; kingdom Viridiplantae; phylum Streptophyta; class Magnoliopsida; order Proteales; family Proteaceae; genus Hakea; species Hakea prostrata. The sequence continues at coordinate 13,655,551 of NC_142603.1, forward strand.
CCTAGATTATGTTAAGTAATAAACAAAATGATTCTAAGGTCCTTTGGATACTAAAACTCTCCCATATCCAATCATTAGGAGGGTGAAATCACCCTTCTTCTACTTACACCTTGTGAAATTCCAAAAACAAGCGCTCTATTGAATTGGAATTTACAAATTAAAGGTCTCTTTTAGTTCGAGATTGAACTAGAAACCCTAGTCCCATTCTTCTTTCTTGTGGCTGCAGTTCACCAAATCTTCTTTCTCTTCTTCGAAACCCAGGGTTTTTGACAGTTGGAAATCAGAACAAAATCCCTATTTTGCGTAATGGAATTCCAATGTACTTTTCCCCATTCTTTGTTGTTTCTATTTTGGATCTGATTATCTCAGTTAGGATAGAATTGAAATTATTCTTCCCCATTTTAACCGATTGGGGACTTTAACGGAAGGGACAAGAACTCTGTGAACGATCCATTCTAGAGCTCAAGATTTTTTTTATCAGAACCAACAATGCACAAATTTCTGTTTATTTTTTCTTTTAACATGGATGTTATCCACCTAAAATTGAAACCATTGGCGTTTCAACCAACATTATTACATGTTTGCAGCGATTCTTCTTTCTCTATTTTCTAAATTTGCTTTCATCTCTATATGAGTGCATTTTTAAATTTTGTCTAAGCGACAACAGGTCATCTTCCTTTAACAACTAATGAAAAATTTGGACAAAAAAAAAAAAAAAAAACTAATGAAAATACTCTTTAAAGAAGAAAAATAATATTTGGAGATCTCTAGCAGCTTCTAGGGCTTAAGCTATGAAAATGATTGCAATGGTAGGTATATTTTGAGTTAGGGGTTGATTCACATAACCTCATTTTTGAGCTAGAGAAGCCCATGAAGAATTTGGATAGCAAATAGGCCCATTTCACCTTTGGTTATGGAAGCCAAATATCAAGTAAAAGGCAAAAACCTTGCAAACGGCCCAACAGCTTCAATTAGGCCCATAGAAGAAATTGGTTGGAAAGAAGCACCTCTAGAATGGTTTAAAATTAACACTGACGCTGCTTTTACCAAAGGAAAATCCACGGTGGGCGTGGGCTTAATTATTAGAGCCAATGGGAGATGAATTGTCACTGTAGCCTTTGAGAAGACAATGGGACGTTCTGCATTGGTAGGGGAGGCTCTCGTTGTACGATCAGGCATCCTTCTCGGATTGGGGGAAGATTTATAGAACGTTCTTGTGGACTGGATTGCAAGGAACTTGTACAACTACATCTTCACCCAGACCACCCTAGACCCATGGCGATCGAGCCCATCATTGCGGACATTATGCATCTTCAAGCATCCTATTCACAATAAATTTTTTCTTTTATTCCTAGGAATGTCAACTTTGTTGCAGACTTCTTAGCTCGGAAGGCCTAGTAACTTGATGACATGATTGTTTGGCCTGCATCCATTCCTTGATTGGTAGACTTATGTTCACCTTCCTCAACTCAACCTCTTGAATAACAAATTTTTCTTACAAAAAAAAGAGATAGTTGGTAATTAATGTCTCAACAAAACTCTCTGGTTATACTGTTATACCCCCCCCCCCCCCCCCCCCATCCACACAAAAAAAAAAAAGAAAAGAGGTTACTCAAGTTACAAAGGACAATGCTGAGTTCAAATCTTAAACCTTGACAAGTAGAGGATTGTGCTCTTTTCGTATTTGTCTACTATACATTTAAGAAAGAGCTTACTTTTGAGTATTAATAAAATGGGTCATAAGAAAATCCCATTCTCACAAGTGGAGCAAGGATTTAATATTGGAGGGGCCAAGTACCGATATTTCATATAGAAAACAATGAATTTTCTACCTATGTCTTTATTTAAAAAAAAAAAATTTCAATCAAGAAAATCATTGGCTTATCAAATTATCTGTTGAGTTGTGAAGAAGATTCGACAAATGACAGACAAATCCACCATCTGTTTTACATCAAGTAATATGTGGAGTAACATCCGATCTAGCAGTAAAAGCAAGACATGTACGTAAATGAACTCATCAAGTTTCCATTGAAATATGATCTACACAATGAAAAGAACTTGCCATTTGTTGGTTATTAGGGGAATCCTAAACACATCTAGGTTGAAATATGGAGCCTAGGCCCTTAGTATTGATATTCCACATATGGAAAGATGGTTACAAGGAAAATTTCATAATTCTGGAAAGAAAATGGGGGTCATTTTAAAAAATTTGGGGGGGGGGGGGGATGGTCCCCTTGGTCATAATGTAGCTCCACCATTGCCCTTACTAAATATGAAGTAATAAGGATGCCCTTACTAAATATGAAGTAATAAGGATGTGAGGAGACCACAATCCTCTATTTGTCAAGTAGAGCATTCCAACTCAATTAGTATTATCACCAAAGAAATGGTAAATGCAAAAGGAAACAAAGTACGTTACAAGCATTTATTCTTTGAGTTAGGATCAACTACCCATGAAGGAAGACTCAGCTGATTAGAGATGTGTAGGCCCCAAATCTTCAGTGTGGGAGTCATGCCCTATATATGGATTTGAAATTTTATCCAAACAAGGAAATGAATCATCTATTTCTTTATGGATGTGTCATACATATTTATAGGTCAAATCAAAAGGTTGTGAATAAGTACAAAGAAAAAAATTATCTTGTAAATTTAACTTCAACCCTTTGATATGATATTAGTATACATTATCACCCATTTTGTTCTCAGAAATGGACTGAATAAAATTTCATATGGATTCGATGCATCCAACTCCAAATTTATATTGGTTCTGGTGGTTTTTACAGTTGTGCATGTTTGATAATTTCCTTTGAATTATATCCAATATACACTATTGGACTGATTTTGATTCTAGGGTGTAGTGGATAACCGCAAAACCTAGTGTTCTATGATACTAGAGTTAAGCAAAGGTCACAAAAAAGCTTCAATTGGTCATGGTAATGTTTACCTAAAAAAAAGTTAGAGACATGAAAGGGATTTTTATCATATTCATTTTTTTATTGGACCACCTATTTAAAAGGTTGAAATTAAATTAAAATAAAAAACTTTTTATCTACAAAGTCTTACCTCAACTATTTTGGTGTGATCCATAAATACGTGTCACTCATTTGTAAGGATCTAAGCAAATAGATGGACATAAAAAATTTCATATTTATCAACGGTGGGTTAGTTGAGCGGTTAAAAGCCCACACTTCCGTTGGGAGGTCTTAGATTTGCGCCAATCTGGGGACCTTGCTTGGGTCCTGCGCCATAAATGTGCAGGACCATCAAGCCATGCACTTTGGGCGGTGGGATTGGAATTTTGGTCAAAATTTCGATCTCGACCGTCGAAATTGAACGATCGAGATCGAAATCTCGAACAAAATTCGGCTTGATGATAATGCACAGGATGCAAGCTTTTTCGCCAATTTGGCGGCACCTATATTAGTAATAATCCTTTCCCTCCCCCCACCCCTACCAAGATAACCTTGCCGCCAAAAAAAATAAAAATAAAATTAGTAGATAAAAATTCCAGACCATGGTGACACATTTTGAGCATTGGATTCTGTTTCAATGGCGTTAACTGTCAAGCTTCCAACCAGAACCGGAAGAGCTAACGCGCTCTGGTGCGAACCTCAAACACGTCTCCATTTTCTGGTAGGGAGACTTCCGTTCCCTCGCTGCTCGCTGCTCGCTGCTCGCTGCTCGCTGCTCTTCTCTCCTTCAAAAATTGAAAACTGAAATAACCCAGAACCATCTTCCCTCCTCTCTCTCTCTATCTCTCTCGGGATTGAAGAAACGAACGAAGATGGGCATGCAGGTTAGTATAATTAATTCTCTGCCACTCATCATGATTCTCGTCTCTCCCATGTTCATACGTTCACCATTGTTGTTTTAGGACTTGATTTGATTGCAATTCTACAATACCCATAACCCTTAATATCATTTGCTCAGTTCCTAGGAGCCTCCGCTTCATTTGCGAAACTCGCCATTGCAGCTCTGTTCTTCGCCGCTTCTCTCTTCCCTTGTTCTTCCACCAAGGTTTCTTCTTATCCTCTTCCGCTTCTCATTTCTTATTTTCTGTTTTGTTAAATAAGTATTCATAATTAATTATGTGTCAGGTTGGGCAACCCTGCACTAAGAACCAAAGCTGCGGCGCGGGTTTGCTCTGTCAAGCTTTCCCTGCAAACGGAAACTCAAAGTCAAGATGTATTCGGACCCAGCCGGTCAATCCCACCTCAAAGGTACATTTCCCCCTATTTCCTAATGGGCGAATTTGTCTACTTTCTCTTGTTTTTTTTGGAATTTTTAAAAATCTCTTCATTGTTTTCTTATGGATTTTCTCTTGATCTGTGGTTGGTGATTAGGTTAATGGGCTACCTTATAATCATTATTCATGGCTAACGACGCACAATTCCTTTGCTCTTTTGGGGGCAAAGTCGGAGACAGGTGTTTCAATCCTCTCTCCTGAAAACCAGGAGGACTCCATCACCAGTCAGCTCAATGTATGTATTGTTCTTTTCTCTATCGTTCTCCTCCTCACAGGCCGAAAATTTTCTGTAAGATTTCAAGTTGGGGGATCTAGCTGGGAATGTAGGCATTCTTAAGGGTAAGCCATAAACCGGTAAGCCATAAACCTTTATCTTTTGAAAACATAATTATCAGTTAGCTTGTCAATTTGAAATCAGTAAGTTCATCTGTACCTTTCTAACTACAAAGCTGCATCTTCTGAAAGTTATATTCCAAGCAGTTGGTGGAATTGATTGCCGTGTTCATATTTAGTTTGACTCCAAAGTACTCAACTGCTTATCTACCCAAATTATATGCGTATTTAACACCAACCTGTTTGTCTGAGGCAAGTGTTTGTGATTTATCCCCTCAAAGAATTTGAAAAATAAGGAACCCTTCTTTCTTGTTTAGTGGAGAGAGGGAGATAACTGAACAATGTGACTAATTTCTTCCTCTTAACCTGTAAAGACATATTTTTCCTAAATCATCTCTGCTCACAGTAGAGGTGGTGGCCATGTCTTTAAAGCATATGTGTAACCAAAACTGGCTAAATAATCAATTGCGTGAACAAATGCCTATATCAGATTAGTTGGATCTTGTTGAATTACCAATAAATTGAATATTCATGATGTGGGCCAATAATCACTTGCTTGGTTGAGATGATCATTGGAAAATTTGCTGTTCTGGTTTCCTGATTAATTAATTCCATGAATCTTGGCCCTCTATAATATATTTACCTTAATCAAATTGGAAGAAAAGCTTTAGTACAAAATCTGCACTGGCCACAAATTTTTTCCTTGGCAGTTGTAAATCTTTCTCTTTTATTTTTTTGGAGGTGTGTGTTGTGTGGGTTTGGATGGTCCTTTCTGTTGTCTTCTGCTTTTAGTGAAAAAGTTACTGTGTCTAGTTGGTCAAATTAAAAAGGCAATTATGCTCAACTCATTAGATACTTTTCTTTGGATGTTAGAGCCTAGAGGTATGCATACTTAGAATGTGAAAATGTTATTGCAGAATGGCGTTAGGGCTTTGATGCTTGATATGTATGACTTTGAGAATGATATCTGGTTGTGTCACTCCTATGGCGGCCAATGCTACAACTATACTGCATTCGTAAGTTTCATTTAATGGATTATGGTTTATCTAGGAGGCTGGCTTCCTCATTTGATTCATCTATTTGTAACTCACTACTACAAGATTTTATAATTCAGCAACCTGCTATTAATGCTTTGAAAGAGATTCAAGTCTTTCTTGTTGCGAACCCGTCAGAGATCATCACCATTATTATTGAAGACTATGTCACTTCTGAAAAGGGACTCACTAAGGTCTTTAATGCTTCTGGCCTCATGAAATTCTGGTTTCCTGTATCTCGGATGCCCAAAAATGGTGGAGATTGGCCAAAAGTTGATGATATGGTGAAGCAAAATCAACGTCTAGTGGTTTTCACCTCTAAATCAGCTAAGGAGGCATCTGAGGGAATTGCATATGAGTGGAATTATATCGTAGAGAACCAATGTGAGTCTTAACTTTGACGCACCATGCTACGCCAAATTTGCATCTTAGTTAAAGTGGTTACCATTGATACAGGCAAAAGTTTCTCTTTTTTGGTGAAGTAGTAGAGGCAAATCCATGGTTTCTAATGGTTGTGCACTGAAAATTCAGATGGTAATGGTGGGATGAAAGTGGGTTCCTGTCCAAACCGTGCAGAATCATCTCCCATGAGCACAAAGACCATATCACTTGTTCTCCAGAACTACTTTCCTGATTCCCCAGATCAAGCAGCAGCTTGGAAAGATAATTCAGCTCCACTTATAGACATGATGACTACTTGCTACAAAGCTGCTGGGAATCGGTGGCCAAACTTCATAGCTGTTGACTTTTATAAGGTATTGATGAAAATGATTATCATGAGGAATGTTTTTTGTTCCAATGCATCATTCTACCAAGGAGATTTTGGCTGAAAAATGCTCGTGTAAACTTTGTACATTTCTTCTTGCTGCAGAGGAGCGATGGAGGGGGTGCCCCAGAAGCCGTAGATGTAGCCAATGGTCACCTAGCCTGTGGCTGTACAAACATTGCCTACTGCAAGGTTAGTTATCTTTATAACAACACAGTTGTAATAATCGACTACAACACATCATAACGGGCAAAAATAAATTCTTAACAAGTCTGTGCACGCCAAAATTCCATAGGTGCTAATTGTGATTAAGACAGTCTTTAAGCTCAATTGAATCCACTATGAGCTGTAACTGAATTAATATTATCCTGTGGGAGCACATGAAACAAGAAGAAATTGTATATGTACATATATATTGTAGCCTGCACTGTATAGTTATAAGGTATACTTGCTTTCTCCATGGTATGGAGGTCTGATTTCCCAGGTCTCAATCTCTGATCAGTGTGACAGTGTTGTTTTTTTCTTTCTTTTCCTTTTGGGTTCTTGAATCTTAATTGATATATGCAATGTGCAGGAAAATGCGACCTTTGGAGAATGTGAAATTCCGCCCCCAGCCCCAGCCCCAGCATCTAGTCCTACCATTTCAGCTACAAAATCAGCTTCAATGAAAGCAACGGCTGCAAAAGGTGATACCAGCATTGCTGCTTCCATGGGTAGAAGTTGGTTGGTTGGTTTAGTCTCAGTAACTGTTCCATCTTTGTTACTCTGGCTATAATTTCTCTCAGATTTGGCTTCCTATTTCCTTTCTAATTGTTATTCTAATCCACTGAATTTTAAAATTGTTGTGGAAAAAGAGTCGATAATATAATAAATAAGTTCTAACTTCACTACTGACCATTTGGGTTCGGTTATTTGTCTGGGTTACCTTTTTTGAATTTTATTTTTCGGGTATTGTATCAAGTGTTGGTGTATAGTTTGAGAGAGGTGGGACTGGGACGATTTCCAGTGTGTCAATTGTGTATCGAAACCGGTCAACCGTACTAAATTGCGCCATCTAAAACTGCATAGTACTGCACCATACAAAATTCGGTATGGTACGTACTGAAATCTAATTTTAAAATTCAGTTCGGTACAATACTGGTTTTGATGGAACCATACTGCGGTATGTTCGGAAACCGTACCAAATTTGCTAAAACGGTATGGTACCGTATAAAACTGTATACTGTATCAAATAGAGGTTATATATATAATTTCACACTTTAAACACTAGATGATTCTCTCACATTAAATATTTTTTGCTTGGTGTTTCAAGTAAAGTAAGTTAATTAACCCCTTGACGTTTAAAGTACACATTGCTAGAGGTTCTTTGGTGTCTAAACTCCAATTCTTCAAACCTACCAAGAAACCACTCTACCACTTCAACTTACAAGCTGTTGCATTGAAGATAATATCTACAGTGATCCAATTAAAATCTTATTTTGAATTATGCTCTTCCTGATCATATATTTGATGATAGAGGTAAAAAGTGTTGAATTATCTTTCATGATCCTTCAGTCATAACCACATATATTGCCACTTTGGACAATAAGAACTTTCTTTTAGAGCATAGGATCTTAATAAACCAATAATAAAAGTGGAATGAATTCTTTGGTACCGAAATTATACCGTGTTTAAATTGTTTTTTTGCACCAATTTCATACAAAAACCGTACTGTACTGTATTTCCAAATACCGAAACCGTACCATACCATGTAAATTCGGTACAATACAGTTATGATTTTCGGTATTCAAAATCGAAACCGTACTGATTGATACCCTTAAATGAGAATACAACAAAATGACTGCTTACCCTCATGAAATCTGAACCAACCATGTTTACAATTTCTTCCATGCACTCCATGCATGGGCCATCCACCCTCTCCTGGAGTAAACAGTTCCCCTTATCCAGAGATGTTCTCATGTAAGCAGAATGGGTATAAAGTCTTATCAAAGAAGAAGCTGGTTCGTGGTAGGCCCTTTTTTTGGTTTTCTGGGTGAAGGGTTAGACCCTCTTTGCATGGGGTCCTTCCTTGTTAACTAACGGTCAATCACTATCCCACTTATGAGGTCAGAAGAAAATTATGTTCCACTGTAGCATTACCTCTGTACAAAGTAATCAAGTAGGCCCAAGCCCACGCCAAGGCCCAGAAACAACAACATCATTTGTCCTCTCTCTCTCTCTCTCTTTCTCTTTCTCTTTCTCTTTCTCTTTCTCTTTCTCATATAGATGCTTCCACGCTTGTTTCATTGGTTCCCTTATTGTGTCGCATGTGCTCTCTGTGGTCCATCATGTGAAGTTCATGTGGGGTGCAAGAGCTCTTCTTCTTCTTCTACTCTATTCTTGTGTTGCTTGTAATCCTTGCTGTGGAGCTCTTTCTGGAGCAATCACAAGAGCCTCTAGTATAGCATCTCAATCTTCTCCTCGTTTGGTACCTATCATCACTTAATTTGTAACATGTTTGATGTCACCTAGCTGGGTTTGAGGGCCAGTTTCATATGACTCTTCCTTAGATTATTAAAAAAATAAAAAAATGTCTAACACGTGTCTTACATAGAAAGGATTAGGAATATTTCGGCACCACCATTATGTGGGCATCATCACTCCCCCAATCAATTTTTTTGAAATAGTTCTTTAATAACAATTGTTCGAGAGAGCTACTTGACATTATGAGATTTTATACGGTTATCGATCCTTTCCAAGCGTATAAGCAACAATGGGTATCCAATAATGATTCTATCCAAAATTGCCGCTTATTCGTGGTTTACAAAAATTATTGGAATAACATTGCATAGAAAAATTGTCCTCAATCTTTGACACCAACTTCATCCTTTTCCCTTTTCAGTTGTCCCATATGTAGTTGGTAAGACCAACTACTAGACCAACCAGAGATCGATAAAGAACCAACCACTTTCTTATAAGGAAGTCATGTAGGCATGACAGCCCTTTTGGTACAAGTTTGAAATCTAACATACAAGCTACAGAAAGTTGCTCAAGTGGCAGGTTTTGTTCAGTCAAATTTCAACTTTTTAAACAAACCTGAACAAGAGTTTCACTCTAGCCAAGGCAGCAATAATAATAACCCATAAAAGCTGGTCCACTGTGCTGACTTCTTTCTACCAGTTCTAACCACAGGTCTGGCAAGAAACAAAGCTTACATAATGCCTTGGCCCAACACAAAATAGACTGGAGTCAACATACAAGATGATCACAAAATCCATACCACTATGAAAAGGGAACACTTGATGGATGTGGGCTCTCTTCTCAAGGACCAGGAAAAAGCCAAAATCCAATGTAACCAAAACCAGCATCTCATGATATATCCCAGCTGTTAAAGCTTTCTTGCATCACAATAAAGGCTTCTCTAAGCTAATGAGGGCTTTTCTTTGAATCTCTGACGATCCATGTGAAGAGAGGGGTCCAGAGACCAATCCTGTAAGATCCAACATTAAAACAAACCATAGAAAGTGCTCCCCACATTACTTGAAGAGCAAGGGGAGAGTTTCTGTCATTTAACTCCTTAAAATTGTATCCTTACAACTAAAGATGCTGTCTTTTCTGTGGAATCTGTGGAAACTTAATTGAAATCTTATTCTCTCTTTCATCTTTCTTTGGCAAAAGTGAGAAACATTCCTTGATTTGTGCAAGAGAAATCCTCCATCTACAGCTTAACATGTCCATGTTCATGCAAAAAGCATATTAAAGTAACACTTTGCTCATCCATAATCAGGGATCTTTCTCTTTGCCTTTTGATTGAGGGATAAGGGCCGGTAGAGACATGAACAATGAAAAGACTGTAGTGAACCCCTAAAGCAGAAGCAAATAGAATAAGGACTTGATATTTCCTCAAATGAAAATCAAATTTACAATAATGAATCTTCCAACTCACAGAGAACCCTCATCCAACATCTTTATCTCCTTTCCTTCCCACCCCACTCCACCTTTAAAATAATGAAAAAGAACTCTTCTTGTTTAATGAATGAACTCATCCTCAATTGCTTCTTTTATGAGAAGACTTCATGTGGTCGAATCATCATATACAACACATTCTATTAATAGAACTGATAAGTGATACACAAGCCACAGCTTATAACTAGATTTAATCCAACCAGTGTAAGAGGATGAAAGAAATGGCAATTGCATGGTCCAACTCTGGACTGAGAGTAGCAGTGATCTGCCATTCGTTCACCGTAAAGTTCAGCTGCATTCATCAATCTACTTCTCTTCTTGACATTCTTTCTTCGTCCAACTAGCCCTATTGACCTGTGTGCCACTTTCATACTCACTACTATCACCTGATTCCACAACCTGTTTCTCTCTCAACCTGTCCTTCAGGCGTCCTGAATCTGTCCCAGCTCGGCGGTCCTGAATGAGATGTAAAGAGATGCAAGAGTTAATGGAAATAGGCTAAGACACTGTCAGATGAACTAGACATACCAATATTCACGTTAGATTCAAATGTGAACAATGGTGCTGGAGTTTTTCCTGTGCAAATTTGTTTTAGTTATTTAAATCTATGACCATTATCTAGATATGATGATAAGTATCCTAAGGGTATGAGAGAGAGACTGTTTCCTTAACAGTAGTGGTGGTACAGGCACAGGAGATGGAGTGCAGAAAAAATGAAGGCAAGGAAAGAGCACATACATCTCGGTAGGGGGAGTCATCAAGCATATGAATCACATGTCCCATTTTTGGCCTCTTCTGTGCATCAGGATCAACACAGCGTAAAGCTACTAAGAGAGCTCGTTTCAATGCCTTTGATGAAGGCTTTTCAAGTATCTTTGGATCCAAGACCCCTTCAACATTCCGACTTGCAACCATCGTTTTAAGCCACTCAACCAGGTTAACCTGAAAAATCACTTGCAATTAGGAGTGTGGGAAGAAGGATAACCATTATGCATTTGAGCTCCGTATCATATTCTCAGCTTATGATATCTTCAATACAGCACTAACCTCTCCAGCAGGACGGTTGTTATCAACCGGGTTCCTCCCAGTAATTATCTCCATAATAAGAATCCCAAAACTATATACATCACTTCTTTCGTTCAACATGCCAGTGCTAGCATATTCAGGAGCCACATAGCTACAAAATAGACTCAAACAAAAGTTATCACCCATCTGCTTGATCCATTCTCAAGAAGCTAGTTGGGGGAGACTAGAACTTCGTGACTATATAAGCAAAAAAGGGAAAATCAACGAACCCAAATGTTCCCATCACACGAGTTGTGACATAACTTGTCTCTGAGCCCAAAAGCTTGGCAAGTCCAAAGTCGGATACCTTGGGGTTCCATTGCTTATCGAGTAAAATGTTGCTGGATTTAATGTCACGATGAACAACCTTTGGCTCGAGTCCCTCATGAAGGTATGTCAACCTAATTCACAGTTTTGATACTGCCAGTGACATAAACTTCTGTAGATAATAAGCTTGAATTTGGTTCAAATGGATTGGAATCATACCCTTTGGCTGTTCCCAGGATGATGTTCATCCGAATTTCCCATGTAAGAGGGCTGTAAGGACCTACATCTCCATGGAGCCACTGGTCTAAGTTACCATTATTTACATATTCATAAACCAGCATCCTGTAACATAAGAAACAAGTTTAGACACCCATCTGGCAACCATCTTCCATGGCATTAGCAGTTTATTTGATACATTTAAAAAGAAAAACATCCATACAAAAATGTCCCAACTTACAGAATGCAAATGCAATGAACTGAGTCTGAATTGAAAAGAAGAAATGAGGACGAATAGAGTAACAAGAAGCAGAGTACCTATGAGCTCCTTCGGCACAGTAACCAAGTAACCTCACTAAATTCTTATGCCGAACGCGTCCAATTGCTTCTACTTCAACTTTGAACTCTCTCTCAGCTTGACCCCTATTGGAATTCAACTACCCAATCAAACATTATCTGGTTTACCAGAGATCATGCCAACGAGAATAGCATTATTTAGGAAGAGCCCAAGAGGGGAGAGGGCTACCAGTAGCAAATTCAAATACGTCTCAGTGGCCAAACATAAGAATTCATTCAATTCCGCATAAAGTATAAATACTTCTGAGGAAGAAACAGGGAGGGGTGGGGAAGTAAACATAAATGGAAAACCGAGTGAGAAGTTACCTGTTATTGAGCAAGTTCTTCACAGCAACATTGGTGTTGTCGTCCAAGTCTCCACGGTAGACAATCCCATACCCACCCTCACCTATTACATTCTCATCAGAAAACCCATTCGTATAGTCTTCAAGCTCTCTAAGGGTATACCAATGACCCCAACCCAAATGAGAAACCTCAGGGACAACAATGGGTACCTGATCAACTGAGCGAGTCTCCCCACTGCCATGAGAAGACCCACCACCACGTTCAGGGTATGAAATTCTATGGTCCTTTCCGATTTCAATATGAATTCTTTGAAGCCCAATTGGGCTTTCTTCCCCGGGCGGGAGAAGCAGAGATTGCCGCTCAATTGTGCCAACCATTTCTGATTCGGGTAAGGGGTGGTTTGGAGGAAGTCGGGCTAGCTGCTGATGAGACTTTGATGTTTCTTGTTGGCGGCGAGTTGGGTTTCTGGAATTGTCAATTTGGATCTCTTGTATCTCCTTGGAGACATTTGGGATCGTGTGGGTCTGAGAATTATTGTGTTTTGCAGAGGTATTGCGTTTTGAGGTGAACCAGAGTGATATCAGAAAGAGCATAAGAACAAAGGCAGCTCCAACGCAGACACCCAGTACAACCCACAAGTGTAGACCAAATATAAAAGTACGTTTCGATAGTTCATCGTTCAGGAACGCAGCTTTGTAGTCTGACATTCTCTCCTTCCTCCTCTTCGTCTACCTTGCTTGACAAAAACCTAATAACCTGGCACATAAACAAGCCCAGGAAGTGAAAGAGAAAAAACGAAAAGCCCAGAAGATGGATGAGAAGCAGCTGCAAGTGGAGTAGAGAGAACAACGTTTAACAAATTGAACATAGAAAAAGAAGAGAGAGAGGGTGTGAAGAAGAAAGTTGCAGCTGTCATGATGGGACTTTTGGAATAAGAGGATCCTCCACTTCGTTGTTAATGCGAGCAAGAGAGGCTTCTTGTGCTTGTGCTGTTATCATAAATTAGATTAAAAGGTGGGGTATATCTTATCGATATTTCTGTTTCCTCTTTATTGTTTTCTAGACTTTCTTTGCTTATTCGCTACAAACACTAACAAGGGCAGCTTGCTTGGGAAAGGGTTTTATAATGAGAGAGGTGAGTGAAAGATGATGGAAGCAGCATCAGTGTCAAAATTTGTGTTGGATCGAGTTCAATTTTTTTATTAAATCTTAATTCTTTTGCCGTTTGTGAGAGAGCTAAGATCTCTGTTATTGTTAACTACCTTGTTGGCAGCATCTTTGTGTCAAAATTTGGGTCTGTAATTTGTATAAAGAATTGTTTTAGCTTTTGAAGAATCCCTAAAAGTTTTAGGCTTAAAACTAGACGTCTAAACCCAATTATTGCTTTTATCTGTGCAACTTCTGACCATCTATTAATGTTGGAAAATGTTGAGGAGACTGTTAGACTGAAGGACAACCTTTCAAGAGTCAAGGTAGCCAGCCAAGTAACAAAGTTACCCTGTTGACCAAAAAAAAAAAAAAAAAAAAAAAAGTTACCCCATAGTCTTCACAAATAAATAAAATTATACTATAGTTTTTTTTTTCTTCAAGAAAAAATTGCTGAAGTACATGAGTAGAGGCAGAGCAAACAACAAACATGAAAATGTTTCTCCAGAGATGGGATTCTTTTTCACGCTGTTTTTGAATTGTCTATTAACATTTAAGCATCCGTTTGACAATTTATCAACTGCTTTTATAATGAAAGTAGTTTTAAGAATTTTTAAAAGTAGAATACTTATATTGACATTCAAAAATATGCTTTTGAAAATAGAAATAATATTAGTAGACGTTTTATCATAATAATAAAAAATAATGAAGATGAATAATAGGAGCCCATTTCACAAAGACATGGGTTAGAGTTTTAACATAAATGGAGAAGATGAATAATCAAAAGGGGGGGGTTGCCCCCCGGTCCCTATTTTACTTATTCAGATACATGGTTTTTGGGGAGGGGGGGGGGGGGGTAGGGGGGAGGGGGGGGGAAAAGGGGGGGGAAAAAAGGGGGGGGTTTAGGGAACCCCTTGAAGAAACGACAATACTTTATTTTCCTTAAACTTCTTGCAACTCCGACCACTCGGTCCTTGCTCAAACCCAAAAGGCCCCGACTATTGAGGAAATCGTCCAATTCTATAGTTTTCACAATTTCATGTGAACTCCTCTGGAAAAGAACAATATTTTGTCATTGACCTAGCCTACGAACTCATTGATCAATGGATCATCCAAGATTACACCTATTTCCATATTATGATACAAATTAGAAGCATCCAAAGAATAGCCCCTGTACTGTATTGGTATTTATTGTGTAATCTATTGTATTAGTATTGTATAATGCAAGCATAGGCAATGACGCCATACATGCATTATTGAATATAATTTTCATTTGCATTTCATTTAAAAATTTGTATTTGTCTTTACGACATTTCATTTGAGTTTCAAACATAATAAATTGCCTATAAAAAGCTAGTAGTGCAATGTAATTAACAAGGAATGTTAGACTTCACTTTCATTAGGATGCGAAGTTCATAAATACCTTTTCTTTATAACTATTTCAGATGGTCTCATCTCTCTTTTAGCCTATTCGAGGCCTTTATTTATTTTTTATTTTTGGTAATACTGTTGAAATATATCCAAAAGCCTTTTAAGTGGCCAGAGAAAGTACAGAGAGAGCTCCATGGGGGCAGAATAGCTATTGGAATGTTATTGGACGAGGGCCCAGATGTGGTATTCATTCAATGAGTTGATCCAACCAAAGAAATAGGACAAAAGAATACGAATGTACAATCTTACGGTGCTAAGGTTGATTATTTATTTTTCAATTATGACTAAGATTTGATGTGTGAAGGGAAATCAGAACGGTGAGAAAATTACTCAGACATCCCTAACCTTTCTAACAATTATGCAAGCTTTCCCTTCATCTTTTTATAATTACTCAAATAACCTTTTCTATTCAAACTTCATTACACTTGGTGCCACTTCATTATATTCAACCAAAGGTGCAAGATCCTATTAGCCCTAACAGGGTTTAGACTCAAAATTTTCATCCTAAGGAAGAGTTGGGCCCAGAATCAAGTTGAGAGATGAGCCTGGGTTTGGTGTTTGGCCTAGCCCCTACCCAATCCTGATTCTAAACCTGATCCCAACCTGAAATATTACCCTAATCCCAGTCTTGATCTTGAGTCCTTGACCTTGATTACCCACTAGTGTTTCCTAGTTAAAGAATTTATGAACTGTAATCATGTAAAATTATTGGATTGAGCAACATTGTTATAATCCATATCTATTAATAGATATTTAGTATTTTTTCACTCGAAGCAAACAGAGCCTATGGTCTCTCCTCAGCTACTATACTTCCAAAGTACTTGTCAAAAGTATTCTCAAAATAATTTATTGAATACAAGGGGTTTCCTGGAGAAGTTACAAATAATCCTCTCCTGGTGTGAATATCACATGGAGGAATGCTATACATAAATTGCATGATTCTCAGTTCCTTTACTCAAAATAAGAAGGCTATATACACCAACTAATAATGAAAAACCAAATTGCTGCTCCTCTTCTTTTCCAGCAGCTCCACGTATTACTTTCCTCTGGAGAGAGTTTCTGCTCTTGCTTTCCTCTAGGTTCATACTCTTTGAGTTCATTGTCTAACTCAGCTGTGAAATTTACAGGGTAATAGTTCAGTAAACAGCTAGCAGCTAGCCTATTAACATTATAAAACTCCAGGCACCCTCAACAAGTGAATTGAGAGGGAAACAAGCTTCAATTATATGGACAGTTAATTAATTACACATTCTAACACTCATTTCCTGCGTAGATATAGCATGAAAAGAACATATGAAATGCATCTTTTAGGAAGGTTGCTAGAGTCTTCTTACATGCCGATGATGCTACGCTTCATGTATTACTCTGCCCATTCATCTTCACTGCAACTCCCCAACTGGTGCCTCATTGAGCCAAAGGAAATGAATGAAATCATACAATTTTGCACTTACACTCACCTGCCACAAATTGGAAGTTTTTTTTTTTGCTGTTAAAAGTGAAATTTGGCTTTGAGAGAATGTAGTCATAAATGAGAAGAGATCTGAAAAACCTTGTAAGGTGTTGGGTTCAACCGTCTCATGTGATCAGGCCGCATGCGATCAATCTGCTTCATGCAACGATCCCTTATTTCCTGAAGAGGTTGTAACTCCACTGTTGCTTTACCTTCGAGCAGAAAAAGTCAAGTCCCGTTGGAGTAAGCAAAACAAATGTCTACTAAATCATCTGGATTCATGGTTCTCATATCTATCCATAAAAAAAGAGTGCAATCAAACTAAGTCCAATGTATGGGACTGAAAGGTGAAATGAATGAGATTGTCCCTTGAGTTCTCCATACTGATAACGTTTCTTCCTCGTTGTTTTCCATGCTTAACTAGAATATGCCAATCAAAACCAGTTACTAAATTTGGGCTGCCTCTACATATTTGGAGCTCATCTTTTCCATTGAAGAGTTCCAGAATGTCTTCAAATTAAGGGAGACTATCCTTTTTTTTTTAACAGGATAACCATACCCAGGGTCCCAAAAGACAACAATCCATAAGCATCATAATAACCTTTCCTCTTTTGACAAGTAACCAAGTGGTCAGGGCTAATGAATCTAAGAGAACATTAACAGCCTCTCTGCAAAAAGCAGGGTAACCTCTCTAGAACCAAGCCTTACCCACTGGGTATGCCTTCTTGTGTGTACGAAATAATTCCTATAATGCTTTAACTCTAGGTATAAGTAAGAATTGCAGTTACAAAACATCTTAGCAAGGTAAATTATAAAACTGGAAAACATCAAAAAATATTAACCAATTAGCAGTCTCAGACCCAACCTCCAGCCCAGTAACATGTAAGTAGCTCCTCAACATGCTGTGGCACAACATATGCTCTCTTAGATTCATTGAAAGGATGACGACACAGAATCCGTTCTGCTGCCTGCATGTTGAACACATAATAATAATATCACCACTTAGAAGGCCCAAATTAAAGAGGCACATTTAACATCAATAAGCATATGCAGCAACCATTGGTTATTGACAAGACATTACGATAATTTACCAAAAAAAAGACAAGACATTACAATAGGATCAACTTTCTAAGCAGAACCAAAATTTTTTGAAACCCCCTTCCCCCACCCCCCAACCCCCCGGTTGGATTCCTTGATCGACCCAAATTTATTTGAAATCCTCTCCCCCCCCCTAAGACCATCAATGTGAGACTTGGCTTGTCGACCCGCCCAACCCCTGGGGAGGTATGCTCAACCTTTTCCCCAGCTGATGCCGGTTTAGTCGGACCTACTATCGTAGGACCCATGGCTCATGTGTTAGGCACTGCACAGTGCCCCTCCCCCCCTCTATGTATTGCACCATTTTGTTCTGCAATGTAAGGGGGCTCAACTCCCTAGCTAAATAGGCTGATGTCTAGGAGAGACTCCACTCTTCTAAAGCCATTCCTTTATGATCTCCTTGAAACCCATGTCCAACAGGCCAGTGCCCATGCTATTGCCCCCTCCTAGTCTCTCCTTACCAACTACAACCACCCCACCAATGGTTGCGTTTGGAATCTTTGGGACTCTACAAAAATCCACATCTACCTTCCTTCTCCTCTCCAACTCTCCACTTCCATGCCTCCCCCCCCTCCACGCCCAACCCCTTCTACCTTACTTTTGTCTATGCTCATAACCAGCCTCCCAACCGGCCTCACAACTGCCTTCCCCCTAGGAGGACCTTTCTTCTCTCTCCTCATCTATTGGTTTCTACCCTTGGGGTTTTGGAGGAGACTCTAATGTGGTTAGATTCAGCCATGAAAATTTGCATGGGAATTCCCTCTACTCGTCCACTATCGATGCTTTCAATAATTGCATTGAGGACATCGTTGTCACAGATCTTTGCTAGTTCGGACATCTCCTCACCTGACACAACTGACGATTTAGACAACATCACATCGCTTTCAAACTTGATAGATTTCTTTTGAATGAAGCTTGCTTGTCCCTCTTCCCCCCTTCTTATGCCTCCTTTCTCCCCCAGTCTCTCGAACAACTCCCTTGCTGATCGTGTCGCTAACCAATCAAAAATAAAATCCTATACTAATCTAGCAAGCAGAAAGTACAGGGTCGAACTATGGGGAACTAAAAGGCTAAGTCACTAAGATTGAATTCAACAAAACTAAATTTAAACTAAATCTACTAATTCATGCAAAAACGTTAACTATGAATATGTGAAGATCTTTGAGATTTCGAATCCCCAATGCTTTTCCATAATCGATATAACTCTACACTTCAAAGTAAATTAGGGATGGTCTTCCTAGATATGCCCTATCTTCGCAAGACTATCGTCCTTCGCGGAAGCCTGGCACGCTTAGTTTGCTGAGCTATAGAACATCTTTGGCCAAACTCAAACACAATCAACTAGAAGATATAGAACAATCAAATTAATGAAATAAGCATGGTTCATCTACATCCCAAAGAAAAGGAACTAGTTATTCATTATCACAAAGTTCATAAGAAAAATAAAGATGAAACATAGGGAGAGAGAGAGAGAGAGAGAGAGTGTGGTCTTCTTCTTCAGCAATGAGAGAGATGAGAGCCGCATTCGCCGTCTTCCTCCTCTTCTCTGTGGCTGGCTTCTCTTTTATGTCTCCCGCACACAATGAATCCACTCTCTTTACCTGTCGATTTGACCTTTATTCTTTCGGATTTTGGAAAACCTCAAAACTGGAAAGTTGTAGATATTTTCAATATCGTTCCATAGCATCTTTAATCACCGCAATCCAAGCTCATACAAGAGAGATATGCCCGAAATACTGAAGGTAGGTCTGTTTACCCGATTTTCAGATTTATTACCAATTTTGTTCCTTAGACCTCCACCTGTTTCCAATTTGGCTAAGATCTCACTTTTCATGATTTCTTGGGCAGCAAGATTGAATGCCATGATTTAAAATCCACCAATATATAAAATATTTGCCAACTTTACTCCATATTATCTCTAATAACCAAAATCACCTTATTCCTGAAAAATACACAAAAATACTCAATTAGCTCTCTTTAATTAAATAAGTATGGGGAATTAAACCAAATAAATAATGGTAAATGCATGCTTATCACTTGCCACCTCCACATATAACCTTCCTCTTCCTTTGCTCCTAAGCCCTTTAAATTCTGACATGTGGACCTCCAACCCTTCATTTCTCCCCATCGTCCAGGAAGCCTGAAATAAACCAGTCTATTGTCACTCCCTTCCCCTTGTTGTGTTTGCCAGAATGCTCCACAATACCAAGCTTGCTCTCAAAGCCTATAAGTCTTCCACCTTTAGGCACATCTCTTCCTTTGTATCCTCTTACCACTCCAATCTCTCCTCCAGTTGAACCCTCTTGCCTCCCCTCTCTAAAGAAGAGAAAACCCTCTCGTTGAGTTTAATCACCCTCAGTTCTTAGAAAGGGAGTTTCCTTAATCATAAATCCAGAATTAAGTGGCTTAAGCTTGGAGATTTGAAAACCTCCTTTCACCTTTCTCTCAAAGCTCGCCACAGCTTCAACTCTATCCCTTCCCCCCCTCTCGCCAATGATGATTGGATCTCTGATGTTGATGACATCAAAAGGGATGTGGTTTCTTTCTTCCTCTTCCCTACTTGCCCACTCGTCCATTTCCCTTAGGGTTCCCCTCCCCCCTAACTTCATCAATAAATTTGTCCCTTCCTTCCTTGTTGATTCCCCTCCAAGCCATCCCCTTTGATTTTGAAATCCTTTCTGCTATCAACTCCCACAAACACAATCGCGCCCTTGGGCTTGATGGCTTTAGTATGGGTTTTTTTTCTTGCCTTGGAGTTTTTTTAAGGGAAAAACACATTACTACAATAAGTAGAGTCTTTTTTAACCCCTCCCAATTCTCCTCCAATAAACAAACCTTCCTCTACCTCATTCCCAAGAAGCCTAGTGCCTCCCTCACGAACTTTTGCCTTATCTCCTTGTGTAACCTTCTCTACAGATTCATTTTCAAAATCCTTGCCAACTGAATTTGGCAGGTCATCCCCTCCCTTGCAAGTAAGAATCAATCTACCTTCGTCACAGGTAGGAACATTACTAACAACATCCTGCTTTGTGTTGAGATCCTTTAGGGGTTTGACTGCTCCTCCCATTCCCTTGTTGCCCTCTTAAGAATCAACCTCCATAGAGCTTTTAACTCTCTCCGTTGGGATTTTATCCTAGATGTCCTTTCCATGATGGGTTTCCTCCCTCCCTTTGTCTTCGGGGCTGAGGCATATATTGCTTCTTCGTCATCGCTAATGGCTCTCCCGTTAGCCTTTTACCCTTCAGTGTTGGCATCTGCCAAGGCTGAGCCCTATCCCCCTTCCAATTCTCCCTTGCCCTTAAACTTCTCTCTATGATTATCTAATCCTAAACTGCCTCGCACCTCATCTCCCACATCCTCAAGTGCAAAGCCCTCAACCTCACCCACCTTGCCTTTGTGGATGATCTTATGATCTTCTCCAAAGCCACCTATGGCAACATCTCCTTCATCCTATCCTCCCTCTCCCTTTGAATCCCTCTCTATTCTCCAAGTCAACTTGCAAAACTCCCTCCTCTTATTGTCTAGAGTCTCTGGCGCTACGAAAGCCTCCCTTCTCCACCTCACAGGCTTTACCCTTGGTACCCTCCTTTTGAATTCCTCTCTTTCATTGGCTGAATTATCTTGATCAAATCTATCCTAGAGTCCTCCTACCTTTACTAGTGTGGCATCTTCTCCATCTGCAAAGCCACTATCCATGCCATGGAAGCTCTCTTTTGTGCTTTCCTGTGGAAAGGACAAGAGTCCTCTCGCTTCCTCCACCCCCTTTCGTGGTCTTCCATCTGCCTCCCTAAATCCAAGGGAGGCCTTAGCTTCGGGAGAATTCATGACTACAATTATGCTAGCCTGCTAAAGCTCATTTGGAGGATCTCCTCCAAGCATGACTCCATTTGGATCAATTGGGTTTACTCTCACTTGTTTTAAGATCTAATTCCATTTAGACTACCTCCACCCCCTTAAACCCATTTTGTTGTCTAGGAAGCTTATGCTTCTGAGACCTCTCACCATTCCCGCCATCTCCACCAAGATCGTTGATGGCTCCTCCACCTTCTTCTGGCTCCACCCTTGGCACCCAGAGCATTCTCTATAACCTCCTCGGCCCCTGCCAGGTCTATGCTTTTTGCATTCCAAAACTCGCCTTGCTTCTAGATTTCATCTCTGGCAATTCTTAGGTTCCCCTCTCCCCCTCCCTCCCTAAGTCTCACTTTAGTTTGCTCTTACTTCCCCTCCTGCTGTCACGCCTTCATGCTTCCCCCTATGATTGCACCATTTGGCTACCTTCCCCTTCTAGAGCCTTGCTCATGCTCCATCCCCTCCATGGAAGTTCCCCTTGGTTTGGTTTAAAGGCCATATTCCTTGTCATGCCCTCACTGCTCAGAGAGCCTTCAATCTTTACCCACTAACCCAATCCCTCCTCATCGCCGACACTTTAATGTTAACCACAACTGTATCCTCTGTTGGAATGGCCTTGAAGATGTCAACCATTTGTCTTTCTCTTGCCCCTTCTCTGTTCTCTTCAAGAGAAAGCCATTGTCTCCATCTGCCCCTACTTTAGATGCACCTTTGGGTTCTCCAGGGATTGGTCTAGGTTCTAGAGATCCTTTTAAGGTTCGATAGTTTGTGACTTGGAAGGCAAATTGATGTTTTACACCTTGATCTCTCACTTATGGTGGGAGTGGAAACTCATGAGATGGACTTCCAAATCTAGGTCTGTCAACTTGATATGGAAAGCCATCTGTTTTGATGTTTCATCTGGGCTATAGTCTCTTCCCCACCCCCTAGTTTTGGATACCCCAAGGAACAGGTTTATGTTGCTACATGAGGTTTAGGCTCTTCCTTATTGCCGACTAGTTGATTGTAACCTGGCCTCTTTTCCCTCTTGTATGTTCCTCTTTTATATCCCCTTTTGGTGTTTCAGTAGTGAATTTTAAATTTTTCATCCAAAAAAAAAAAAAAACCTCAAAGCAGAACAGTACAAAATCCTTAACAACCAGAATTTGTTGTAAAATTATTTCCTTGATTTCTATATAATATAATGATATTAGTTCTCAAAGTCTCCCATTCAGTCTGTATTCTAATCATTCCTATAAGAAAGTCACAATGTAAAAGATAGATAACCCTGAGTCCAGTTACCATATGTTGTAATTGATCAATCAGTTCTCAAGGTGACGATTACAACAACTTGTGAATAACTTATTTTCTCAACATAGTGCACAAAACCGAAAAGTGGCCATATGGATACCAGCACAAGCTCCTTGGAGCTTTTTGCAGTGGGTTCCATCCACAGGTATCTTTTCCAACCCATTCTGGTCATTCTCTCCTTCTAGTAGTTATAACTGGAAATGGTGTTTTCTTGGTTGTATGGAACTCTAACGTTCTTTCAAAATTCAAGTCACAGTGACATGGAGAGGGATAAGCATTGCCATCCATCATCAGCTTAGACAGCTCTTGCGTATGAAAGTAGAGGTTACAAAGTCTCAAGTTTGTTAAATAATACATCCCAGCATTTACACATTAAAACATCAAGATCACTAATCATCTAAAGTCCAAAACTACAGCATAACAAAATTAATCTTGTTAGCCAATATATAAATAAATACAGTTTTCAGAAGGAAACACAGATGTTGTAAAGTGGTAGTATAATTGAAAATATTTTGGGAATTGACTAATTGACTTGGGTTAAAATGAAGGTAACTTTCAGAAGATCAATAAAAGCATAATGCTTTTGCAACTTGCCAAACACGTTTCATATAAGGTCCCAAATATTTTGTCAAGCAAGGAGTAACACAAGAGAACTTTAGGTTATAATTATCATGAAAAAGTAAATCCTATTCTGTGCTCAGATAGTTGCTCAAACATAGAAAATTGATGAGAGCATAAAATGTCTTCTGGCTACAAAATTTCCAAATCTTGGGAAGGGGAGTAGAACAATAAAGTGATATCATACCTTCGGAGGTGGTTCATTTTCCCTTGTCATTATGTCCACCAAGGGGTAACCTTCTCTCCCATACAATCTATAACACTGTTTTTTGCATGGTATCGAGACCTGGAACAAGAAAACAGTAAACCACTAGAAGACAAACAGAAATGCTGAAAAAGACAACTAGAGATCATGATCAAACCTTTGCAATATCTTCAGAAAGTTTTATGCGAGGTTGATTGTTTATCTCAACCAACTTGAAAACACAACCCAGAGCTGCTTGAGCATGGCATGTAACAAGATGGGTACCTATTCCAAATGCATCAACCTCATGTCCCTGTGAATAGAAGCAGCCATCCAATTTAAATGTGATTCCACATAAAATCAAAGACATTGTGTTTTTAGTACTTATTAAAGCAAGTGAAATAATAATATACTGCAATATTTATCTAGATAGGGGCTAAACCTTTTCGACAGGACTTCTCTTAAGACAACTCAAAGGGAAACCTTCGATAGACCAGAAGACACAGATAATCTTTCTCCATAGTGACACAGATAATCTTTCTCCATGGTAGTTACCTGTCCAGTAATATCTACCATATTTATGACTCCACAGGATCATATTATATTTTAATCAGTACACAATTGCAAAGTCTTTCATGCAGCCACATAGCTTTGAATAAACATCCTCTAACACAAAGAATAGAAGAGGTGCTTTCAAATTTTAATTTGGGAAAATGTTTGGATCACCATTCAGGGAAGCTAGAATTGCAAGAAGTCCCAAATCCTGAATTGCCAACATTGTATAACAACACAGGTGTGATGCCCCGCATCTTTTTATATTGTTATTTTATTATCGTGTGTGAATGTGTCAGTCTTTAAAATTATTAAAGGATCCGATGATTGATTTTATGGTTTAATCAAATGATTTGAGTATAGTTAAAGGATAGTTTAAATGAGGCTGGATCCAATTGATATTGGGTCAAGGTCAGACATCGCTCGTGGATTCCACAGAATGGAATTAGACTGAACTGAAAACGAGGAAATGATCGGCATGGTTTTCTGAACCCAGAGGTACTAATATTAGCACCTCAAAGTGGGCCCTGCATATGATATTACAGCGGGCCCACAAGCCCATAACAAAGCCCATTAGTCATTTAATGAAAGGCATACTATATGTATATGGATATGACATATATATATTATATATATATTATATATATTATATCTACTAACCGACTCAAGAGGATTATATATATATATATATATATATTATATCTACTAACCGACTCAAGAGGACCGACTCAAGGGATGAAAGGAGAGAGAAAAGAGAAGGCCTGCGTGTAGAGGAGAAAGAAGTAGCTGAGAAGGAGTTAGTGAGAAGACAGAATTTCAGAATTTCAGAAGAATAGAAGATGAGTTAAGGAGTTAAGGGGTGAGAGAAGTGAAGAACGTGAGGGGAGAGACAAGAGAAACAGAAGGAGAAGAATTAAAGAGGAAAGAGAAGAGAAGAGGAATTAGCGTGAGGTGAGTTGAGAAACAGAGGAAGATTAAGAGAGAGAAGAAGCCATTAAAGCTAGAGGAGAAAGAATTATACACGTAGAAGAGGAGATTTCAGATTTCAGATTTCAGAAGAGGAAATTAAGGTAAGAAAGAGAACGAGTGGAGGGGAGAAGTGGAAAGAGAAAAGGGAAAAAATCAGAGAGAAGAGGGCAGCCATTAAAGGGCTTAGAGGAGAGAGAAGGAGTGGGGAGAAGAAAGGAGAGAGAAGCAGTGGGGAGAAGAGGAGAGAGAAGAGGAAGACAAGAAAGGAGAGAGGAAAACCGTGAGGAGGAGAGAGAAAGTAGGAGAGAGAAAATAAAATAAAATAAAATAAAATAAAATAAAAATAGGGAAAAATCTCCCGTTGGTTTCCGCGTATTCGGCATAGTCGTTAATTATTCGGGATACCGTAGGGAAAGCAGATTTTATCGGAACCAAGGTCAAAACACACACACATGGAACCAGGACAGGTAAGTAATATTGACCAACCTGTAAATGTTAAGTGGGTGATTCCTTTTAGTAGACATATAACATGCACATGATAACATAAAGTCTATTTTAGTTATTCATTGATGCAATATATGGAAAGTACATGATATATGTGTGTTTGTGTATTGAACAAAATGCCTGGATTGGATGACAGCTTAATGATTTGACTGAACTGCTTGACTTGGAATGCTAATAGTATTCTTGAACTGTTAATTATGAGTTTGAGATGATGATTATGCTTATCAGAGATGGACTTGTCATGCTCTCATATTTAAATGATTGAATTGCATGAATTGTGTTCAGATAAGACTGAATGATGATTGGTTTGAAAAATGTTTATGGAAAAGACAAAGCATAAGGCAATTCTGAAAGTGAATATAAGAAAGAGAAAAAGGAATAAACTGTAATGGCTTCTGTAAGTCCTGGTACTTATGTACCCAAATGGGAAGGCATGAAGCGAGACTGAAAAGTGGAAAGATATACTAGACTGATGATGGCCTCCTGTAGAGAACATCTGGCCTTGAGCCAAGAGACTGATGCCACTTGTGTGGTTGAGACTGATGCCACTAGTGTGGTTGAGACTGATGCCACTTGTGTGGTGTAGACTGATGCCACTTGTGTGGTTGAGACTGATGCCACTTGTGTGGTTTAGACTAATGGTGCTCTCTCTACAGGTAGCGCTTAGGTCTAGTTTAATGAAAAAGAGAAAAAGGAAAAGGAAAATAAAAGGAAAGTAAAAAAAAGGAAAGTGGAATACATGATATTTATGACTGTGATGTGATGATTGATACATGATGAATTGCTTGACTTACTTACATGGTTGCTTATATTGCTTACTGGGCTGCAAAGCTCACAATTGAAATTGTTGACAGGTCCTCAGATATGTGATAAGGGCAAGGGTGCTGCCACTTGACAGTACTTTTAAAGATGAAGATGGAAACCATTTTCTTTTTGTTGCAACTGTTGTTGGTTTAATTGAACTGTGCATGTATATATCTCTTTGAGACTGTATGTACCTTACTAAACACTGTTGTAAGGTCAAATGTAAGCATAACAGGACTTTAGACTGTATACAGATGTTTATGGGTCAAATTATCAGACAGGTTGCTTGTTTGTTCTAAAGAATGTTTAGTCTGAGTTTAGTAGTTATAAATAGGTTTATTTAAGGAAGGAACTGTCACGTGCCCTAGTTAAATGTCCATAATGTGGGCCCCACCAAGCCTGTGAAAACTGGGGTCGTGACAACAGGCCTTATTGCAACTCAATGGCGTTGGCTACATGGATCCTTGCTTTCCAATCAGATCTATTCAAGGCCATATTGGATACAAGGCTTAGACCAGACATATCCTTATTCTTTTCTCATCACTTTTACTAAGGTTATCTTAGGTCCGGCTCTAGCTCTTTTAGTTCCCTCAATCTTGATTAAATCACTCCTCTGTATGTTGATATTTAGAGGCCTCCCCGCTGAACGTGGACCAGGGTTCTTACACATGTCATTGGACCATTGTACATATCCTTAAGTATGTCCACATTTACTTGAAATATTTCTCTTCTCTAATACTTACCAAATTAACTATCTAGGGGCTCAATCATTGGCTTTTTCTAGGTCAATTAAGATCATAAGAAGATCCTTCTTACACTCTCTATACTTTTCCATGAGAGCCATAATATGTTAAATAGCTTCCATTGTAAATCTTCCTAGTAGAAAACCAAATTTGTTCTCCATAATAGTGGTTCTTACCCTCTCCTATAATGTAATGGCATGACTCATTAGTGTTACGCCTCTATAGTAATTGCAGCTTTGCTTATCCCCTTTATTTTTGTAAATTGGTACCACAATGCTTCTCTGCAATTCCTTTGGTTTTTTGCTTGTGCTAATAATTTTATTAAACAAGTTGGTCAGCCAAGCTAGCCCAGCTAGCCCATGGGTTCCTAAGCTCTTCCATACTTCTATTGGGATTTCATTTGGACCTTTGTGCCTTACCTCCTTTCATCCTTCATGGAGCTTTTTTTTCTTTTCTTTTTACTTTGGACATCATAAATCTCCGTATATATGCACAAAAATTGGTGCCATGGCGAATAGTATAGTCTTCCGAGACATCAACACTAGAAGTATGTTTGTTTACTACACTAGAGAAATAAACTTCCTAACTGGTAGCATATCATTATGGTTCTTTACTGTGATTAAGTCACAATTCGAATTAATCACGAAATACTTGGACAGCAAGATCAGTTGACATTTTTAGATGGACTTTGAAAAAGGAAGATGGGAAATATTGCTCCACATAATTTTTCTGTGAATAATTTGTAAAGAACAAGTGTAATAAACAGAATTAGAAGATTCTAGATATAGTAATTTCTTACTTCCCAATGAATTTTTAATACAAGCTTCAGCATTTTCAACATTAAATAGTAAAATATATTTTTGTTCTATATTATATTTGATTTCGGAGTTTCACCTGTTTGTTCAAAGCATCTATAGTTTCGTCAGAAAGATCATTGCTAGCAGTAATGACCATTTTTCCAAATCCAGGTACCCCAAATTTTTTTTCCATTGCACAGAACAGCCTCCTTGTCTCAACCGATAAATATGCAAGATCACCAGAATCCAACCTAATTCCAACTGCTTTGTACCTGAAATGTGTAACTAACTCACAGTTTAGAAATACTGAAAGCAATTAAAGGTAACTGAAGTAGGAGATTTCTAGGAAAGAAAGTCAGAAGCAAATAAAGTAGCCAAGACCAGATAGACTAAACGAATAAAAACAAGAACAAACACTTTAAGAAATAAATCACAAGATGGCAGGAATGTCTTTTACATAGGAAATAACTGTTTCAAGCATTTCTCCCAAAAGATCAAACTATATGTGCAGGCAAGTACAGACATGGCCAGTATTTGCAGAAGGAAACATCATTTTTATTCAAAATAATAAATTCCTTGAGGGTAAAACACTATCCAAACTTACCCCAAATCAGAGAGTGCTAGAGCAACTGCACAGAAGTTTGGAACACCACTCCTCATTACCTGGTAAAAAAAGAAAAATTGAAGGAAGATATCAATGCTAAGTTGTTGAACTGCTTTCATAAAAACAACAAAAAAAGGTGCACCTGATCAAATAACACGTATCATTCAAATGACAAGCATAATACCATTAAAACAGTTCATGACAAGAGAGAACCACATCTAGTGAGTTATCTCTAGCATGATCCATAGCTGATTGCTAAATCATACAAGAACATGGTAAAATCAAGAAAAAGCTTTTGATATTTAAAATAAAGCGACAGAATTTGCTGAATTATAGTGAATATCACATAAAGGAGAACGAAATATAACTTTGGTCTCACTAGAATAACTTCAAGAAAAATATAATTTCAGGACATCATCCAAATTATTGATACCCATGTTAAGATATAATAATGCAAAATATTCAGTTATACAACTGATTTAAGCTTTGAGATCATTAAACAGTGATCTGAAATTTAACCATAAGGTTGAAGCTTCTCCCACCTAACACTCATAAGAAGAGGTACACAAAGGGAGTTAAAAGATGAGTTAAACGGTAGGATCTCTACAAGAAATAGAAAGCTTCAGTGGAAATATAATAAGATTTGTTAGAAAACAAGCATTAAATAATCAAAACAACAGCTGAACTAGAACAAAGAAAAGAGAGAAGAAGAAGAGAAGAGAGATGAGGAACCAGTAGAAGAGGCCTGTGATTCTTGCTTAAGAGTCTAGAATCACAGAGCCCTTTTATTTATAGCTTCTAATGAATCTAATACAACTTGAGAGACAAGTAATTGTCCTCTAGAAAAAGAAACACAAAATTACAACTTTAGTAACTTCCTAGCTCCTAAAATAGAAATTTCTGAAAATAGAAACTACCACCAAAATAGAAACTATGCTTTCTAAAAACTCCCAAAACTTACGTAGCAAGACTCCAACATTAGAAATAAAAAGTAGAGTAGCATCACTAACATCATACAAACAGATTTTACTATTCACGTGAACAGTAAAAATCATACTTTACTGTTCACGTGAACAGTAAATATCATACTTTACTGTTCACGTGAACAGTACCGTGAACGGTAAATATTTCAAAGTGCATATACTTCAACAAGATTGATTCAAAACATCAGCTGAGAAACTAACAATACAATGTCAAAAAGGAGTGAGTATACATAATTCATTTTCATATGAAAGGCAAAATCTTGAAAAAGTAATTAGTCATTCCAACGTGATTTGGATCATTTAACTTACATCATATGTGTCCACAAGAGCTAGAAAACTAGTAGGAAATGCCAATGCATATGAGGTAAAAGCTGCCAACTCACTTTGGTTGGTCTCACCAGAAATGCCATGGATGCACTGAAAAAGCAGAGAGAACTGTCAATTATAAGGAAAAATTACAGAGAAAGAAAAGTAGGAGATGCAAAAAACATTATGTGCAATTTGACAATATGACCAAATAACTTGATTTAATGGAAGCTTGGGATGACCAAACAAATTGACATTAGTGATAGATTAGTAGATGGAAGGTTCTTTGAGAAGCCTATATGACGAAACAAATTGATTTAAAAAAATAAAAGAATCAAATGGTCCTAAAAGGAAACCAACCTGAATTTTGCTTAGCCAGGACTGCACCAGACTAATAAAATCTTCACAAATAGTTGATCCATCCCTACTGTGGATAGATTTTTCAACAATCTCATCAGGACTCTGCACATTACATGATAAACTAGGCCAATTCATTGCGCTTCAAAAAGTAATAATCTTGTATAGTGAAGGAAAGCAGCCAAGCAGATCTTGACAAATTCAATACTGAATCAAGGAGACAGCTATCAGGGATGGGGGAAAAAGTGGGCAGGGTTACTTGCCAACAGTAAGAGTTATCAAGCTAACAAACATGAAAAGAAACAGAGTTGTGGATGAATTTAGATAAATGCAAATGCATTTATACAAAAGCAACAAATAGCAGAAGAAAAACCTTTATCAACCCAATTTAATTATCAGTTGATCAAAAGTTAAAAACAAAATTTTGCATGATGGTGTTGATGAAAGATTTCAAGAGATAATGCTTTAAAAGGAGATACAGCCCTGAATAGGAAAAAAAATTGAACCAGTTCCCTGTAGCCATCTACTGATTTTTGGCATGCCTTGTTCTGTCACAAAAACTCGTCTCATGGGCAGAGGAGAGAATTCAAAAGCACAAGAATGCCAAATAATTAACTTAATATTTCTCTGTGATGCAAAACAATGAAGTACTCTGAATCATATCAAATGAGGAATAACATGACTCAGTCATAAATAATCAGCCACACTTCTGATTCTTGTCTAGCCAATCACAGGTAATTGTTGCTGTTTCAGTTCTCTTCATTCTATTATCTGTAAGAGCTGGAATTGGATTTATAATTTCCAGTTCAGCTCGAAGCCCATTTTGTTTAATTAATAAATGTTTTAGTCCAAGTAGGATCTTTATTAGCTTGCGGATCTGGAGTCTGGTGTTAGTTTTGTAGAACAATGAAGTCCACTAGGAGGTTTCAGGATTTCCTTTTCGTGGGGGGGAGGGGGGCAATCAAGGGGTTGAAGAATTCTTTCCCCTCAACAGTTTCACATCCAAGTTCACATGTTGATGCCTACAGTACTCACAACAACTATTCTTCCAGTCTTCCCAAAAGGAACTCATTCACACCTTAATCTGTATGGCAGTCCTAACTTGGGCTCACATAACCACAATCACAACAACTGAAACTGCTACTGAGAGATGTTAACCATAAGGCTGGAAACTACAAATATTTCTGGAGAGGATGCTATCACATTATTCTGGAACTCAACCACATAATGAAAAACACCATGGGAGACCCTCACTGTGGGCAATAAAATCACACGCAGCCATGCACACAACCTGGTCAACTATCAAAGGCTCTACCAGGTTGTACATCCATCATGCAAAAGGGCATTCCAATATTCCAGGCAATTCTTCACAACACATAAAAGTATGTGGATGGAGTAACGGTCACTCAGATCTCAGCATGCGCCTATCACAAATTTTCCCAGAATGAAGAGGCCACACCCACTGCGGTTCGCCATGCCTATGACTCAAGACATCTAACCAGCTTCAACTCCTAAATATAAATGTGTAAGTGTTAACCACCGCTGGCTTCCCAACACCCACTGGCCACCTACAGTCCAGATGCAACTGGACAGCTCAATAGAGTTAACTGGGACTATAGTTGGAATTTAAGTAAGAATTAAGGAAAGAAGGAATAAGGTGAGAGAAGAAGAGAAGAAGAACACAAGTAAATGGAGAGGAAGAGGATTCAGTGGTAGGTTGTGTTGATAGTGCCTTGACCCAGGACATATTCAGCAACCAATATAGTAAAAAAAATAGTCATCTCATTCCGCATCGCATTTATAGTTATCTCATTCATGAATTTTTATTTTTATTTTTATTTTTATTTTATTTTTAATTTAAATCTCTGTGAAATGAAATGCAAGATGGATCACAATTTGAAAAAGTTTACACAAAAAACTGTGACACTTGAGCAAGTGCAATCATAAAATGGGAAGTCCTCAAAACCATTTAAGAAAAGGAAAAACAAAGATATTGAAGTGACCATGAGGACTTGGCTAGAAGACATAGAGGTACTCTGAGATGTTTTCCATAATAATTACCAACCGTATATGAGCTAACAAAGGCATGTGAATGTGTGCCACGAAGTGGTATACCGAACATTCTTCCAGCAGCAACATTGCTGTCAACAATAATGCAGCAGACATCAGATATCCAAATTGACTCAAACAAGAATGTAGTAGAAAATAGAGAAGTTGAAAAAACAAGAATATCTTATGAAGCATACAATAGTGCTTTTCTCAGTTCTATGCACAAGGTCATATTGACAATGGTTATGATTAAGTTGCACAGTGAAAAGAGACATTTTTCTACAATTCACTTAGACACTTTTTAGTTCAATCCTTGTGTTGCACAAATTTTATCAATACACAAAGGAAAAAGAATAAAAGAAACATAACAACAAGAATAAGGCACGTAATTAGAGTGCCCTAGCAAACACCACCAACAACAAATAAGAGAGCAATATAAACACTGATGTAGGAGAAACCCTAGAAACTAGGGGACCTACAAAGTGGGCTACTAGACTCTTAGAATTAAACGCCTATTCTTGACAGATAGTAAAGAAAGGAATTTTGCAGCACTTGCAATCTGATTTATCATGCATGTAAGACAGCTAAAGTAGAGAAATAAACACGATAAGTCTTACTGGTAAGCACAACTAAACAAGAATCAATAGGGAAACAAGGGGATGGGGATCTTGGCACCATAACACTAAATTGAATGCAAGAGTATTAAGAAGCTTAAAGAAAAATAGAGCTTTCCTAATCAATATCAGATTTATAACAAGGAATTCAACAATTAACAATGTAAAGGGAGTCTTGGAAAATTATTGTTTTAAACAAATAACTGAGAAATATTTTAGGAGAGATAATGTTACCTGCTGATCCTGGCTGCAAAACAGGGGTTAGAAAGCATCTAGGAACATAAATAAGAGAAAGAAAAAATATTTTGAAGTAGTGGGAATCCTAGGAAAGGAGAAAATAATATTTTGAACTAATGGCGTATCCTAGGAAAGAGAGTAGGTGATAAGAGAGAGGGGAGAAAGAAAAGAAACAAAGAGAAGGGAAAGGATACTAACAAAAGACAACTAGACTAACAAAGAAGGAAGAAAAGAAAAGAAGGTTTTTTTTTATTCTGCCAGAAAAACAAAACCGTGGGTTTGGGGAAGAAGAAGAAGATTTCCAGGAAATAAACCAGGTCTTTTTTGAGAAAAAAGAGAGTAGATCTTTGTAGAGGAGAGCAAGGAGAAGTTTTCTAGTGGGAAACAAAGGTGAAAGGAGGAGAGAAAGCTTACCTGGAGAGAGCGGGAGAAAACCAACACCGCCAGGAGAGAGAGAGAGAGAGAGAGAGAGAGAGAGAGAGAGAGAGAGAGCGTGAGCTTTTTCTAATTCTTTTCTTTCATAAATTAATCTCCAAAAATGAATTCAATAAAAGCTTTAAATAAAAAAATTGATTCCTCACAACCCTACATGTTTAATTCCCAAAATAACCCCAACTTAAGTTGTATATATAACCCAAACTCAAAATAATTCAAAATTGGGCCCAAACAGACTCTAGGCCTAGCCCATAAAGACTCAAACATGAAATCAAAATATTTCAATAGTAAACTACTACCCAACCCACTAAGACTAAGAAAAATAACATGACAAACTGCCTATGAGCAGTGTTTCTCATCGAACCATAGGATCCTAACAATCTAATAACCTCCGAACTCATCATCCATCCACATAGATGCTGTCGTGGGATGATCTCTACGTAGGCGTCGCCGGTAAACTTGAAACTGCTCACTGATGTCTTCATCAACTCTCCTCGACTTTGAAGAATTCACCTCCGGTGAATAAAGGCTCTGGTAGTACTCTAGCATGTCTGGGTCAAGTCGTTGTAGCTCTACCATCGTGATCCAAGTGCTGTCGATCTCAGGATGCCCCCGCCATTTAACTAGGAATTCTCTGTATCCTCCCTCTTTTGTAGTTGTAACTCTCTCATCAAGAATCTCTTCAACTGTCTCAACTCTATTGTGAAATTTAGGCATAGGCAATACTGAAGTAGTAGGGAGTGAAGGGGTCTTACCAGCAGGGTCATCAAAAACAAAAGGAAGGGTGTCAAGGTCATCTGGATAGAAAGATGCAGTAGTAGGAGTGCCATGGAAGGGGACAAGGTCCTCCACATTGAAATATTGTTGATTCCCATGTTAGTTGGTAGATTAAGAACATAGGCATTAGCTCCTATTTTCTTCAGAATCTCAAATGGTCCTGCACTACGAGCATGTAGCTTGCTCGCTTTACCTTTAGTGAAATGCTGCGGTTTAATCCTAACCATTACCATATCTCCTTCTTGAAACTCTTGCAGTCGTCGATGCACATCAGCTTTGGACTTATATTGATCATTACTCAGTGTTATTCGCTGTCTTATACTTGCATGTAAATCAGATATGTGCTGTGCAAAAGACTCGGCTGATGGGGAAGTCCTAGAGCTAGACACAACTGGAATAAGGTCTATAGGAGCCTTGGGCTGGTATCCTAGACAAACCTCAAAATGTGATAGACCAGTGGTTCGGTTCTTAAAGCTATTATAGGCAAACTTGGCTTGGGTAAGGACCCGATCCCAACTGGTAAGGTACTCTCCTATTAGGCAACGCAACAAGTTCCCTAGACTTCTATGAACAACCTCGGTCTGACCATCGGTTTGGGGGTGAAATGCAGAAGAGAAACGGAGTTTTGTTCCCATCATCCCACATAGAGTCCGCCAAAAGTGACTAGTGAACTTAACATCCCTATCGGATACTATGGTATTAGGCAACCCATGGTATTTGACAACCTCATGGAAGAAGAGTTTAGCCACAATTGATGCATCGCTTGTCTTAGAACAGGGAATGAAATGAGCCATCTTTAAGAAACGGTCTACTACTACAAATACGGAATCATGACCTCTCAAAGTCCTAGGAAGGCCAAGCACAAAGTCCATACTAAGGTCTTACCACGGAGCATGTGGTACAGGCAAGGGAGTATACAGCCCTGTGTTCTGTTTCTGTTGCTTAGCAGTTTAACATGTCTTACATTGACTCACTACCCTAGCAACATCTCTTTTGAGTCCTGGCCAGTAAAATTGGTCCTCTACTAGGCTAATCGTCTTATCTCAACCAAAGTGACCAACAACTCCCCCAGCATGCAATTCCCAGATCAGGAAATCTCGAAGTGAGGTCCTGGGAATGCATAGTTTGGTTCCTTTAAAAAGGAAACCATCTCTTAGAAGATAATCTAAGTGGCTAATAGGAGGATCTCCACTGAGGGAAGTGAATACCTCACTAAAATCAGGGCATGTGGGGTATTGGCCCTTGATTCACTCAAATCCTATAACCTCAACACTCATTGTTTGAAGTAGCACATTGGCCCGACTTGTAGCATTTGTGTGGCGGAGGTGTATATTAACCCGGCTTAATGCATCAGCAGCAGTATTTTCAACACCAGGTCGATGGTTGAGTACAAAGGTGTACTCTTGTAGAAATTCAACCCACTTGGCATGCCTCTGATTTAGCTTCTTTTGGGCACTCAAGTATTTTAGGGCCTGGTGATCAGAATATAACACAAATTCTTGCAGTAAAAGATAATGGTGCCAATAGCGCAAGGCTTGGACAACCGCATAGAACTCTTTGTCATAAGTGGAATAGCGTTGCTTGGCTTCGTTAAGCTTCTCACTAAAGTATGCAACATGATGTCCTTCTTGACTAAGAACACCACCTATCCCAATGCCATATGCATCACAATTAACTTCGAAGACTTTAGAGAAGTCTGGAAGGCGCAGGACTGGAGCCTTCGTCATTAACTTCTTAATCTCTTTAAAAGCCTTCTCAGCACTTTTAGTCCATTGAAACTCCTTCTTTTTCATGCAATCTGTGATAGGAGACATAATGGTACTAAACCGGTAGATAAACCTCCTATAAAAGGTGGCTAAGCCATGGAAGCTTCGCACCTCATGGATGTTAGTCGGTTCTGGCCACTCAACAATGGCTCTCACTTTCTCAGGATCAGCAGACACTCCCTGGGCTGACACAATAAATCCTAAGAAAATGACTTGATCACTCATGAATGTGCACTTCTTGAGATTGGCATACAACTTTTCTCGTTGAAGCACTTGGAAAACTTGACACAAGTGATCTAAGTGGGAAGACGGGGTTTTACTATAGATGAGGATGTCATCAAAGTAAACCACTAAAAATTTGCCATTGAATGGTTGTAGCACCTGATTCATGATTCTCATAAACGTGCTAGGTGCGTTAGTTAAGCCAAAAGGCATAACTAACCATTCAAAGAGGCCATCCTTTGTTTTAAAGGCCGTCTTCCATTCATCCCCAGATCTAACCCTAATTTGGTGGTACCCGCTCTTCAGATCAATCTTGGAAAAGATTAATGAACCAGCCATCATATCTAGCATGTCATCAAGCCTAGGTATGGGAAACTTATACTTAATGGTGATCTTATTAATGGCTCGACTATCTACACACATACGCCAAGTACCATCCTTCTTTGGCGTGAGTAGGGCGGGTACTGCACAAGGGCTAAAACTCTCCCTAATGAATCCCTTTTGAAGCAATTCATCTACTTGCCGCTTCACTCAGCGTGTTCTTTGGGATTCATGCGATAATGGGGCAAGTTTGGCAATGAGGACCCCGGGACTAAATCAATTACATGTTGGACATCACGCATAGGTGGTAATTCGTTTGGTAGGTCCTCGGGAAACGAGTGCCGAAACTCCTCTAATAAAGGTTGCACTTTTCTTGGAACATTAACAAATTTGTCTGATGTGTGATGTGTATCTGGATTACTTTGCGAGGCAACTAGAGCATAAACAACTCCCGACTCTTTACACTCAACTTCAAATTCTTGCTGATTTAGTATGCCAAGTGTTTTAGAACAAGTTTGTTTGATAGTACTGCCTTTATGCTCCACAACCTTAAGCTCTTTTGGGGCGTTAGGGGTCAGTCGGATCTTTTTCCCTTTATATTCAAATATACAAATGTTAGATTTCCCATAGGTAGTGACATCCCTATCATATAACCATGGTCTCCCTAAAATGATGTGAGCAACATCCATCTCTAGGACATCACACCACACTCTATCCTCATAACCAGCAAAATGTAGGGGAACTAAACACCTAAGGGTTACAGGGATAGTAGACTGATCGACCCAAGCAACCTTGTATGGTTTGGGGTGAGCCTCTGGTTTGAGCCCCATTCTGAATACAACACTTTGAGCAACTACATTCATGCAGCTACCACTATCCATGGCGACTCGGCAATTCTTACCTTGATGGCAAGTGTAGGTAATAAAAATATTAGTCCGTCGCCAATCATCAGTATCTTTGGGTTGTGATACCATACAACACACAACTCCAAGCTTAGACCCATATACCATATCAAGATCCTCATCAGATATGTCCTCGTCTGATCTATGGTCTTCATACTCAGGCTCTTGATCATCATCCTGATCTAAATCCACATGGTCTTGCCCTCCAACAAAAAGGTTTCTGTTGGGGCATTCCCTAGCAACATGTCCAAATCCTTGGCATTTGAAACACTGGAGCTGGCCAGCTTTCATGGGGGGAATTCCCAAAATGCCTTTACCTTTGTTATCAATTGGGTGTTGTGGATTAACAGGGGGTCCTTGGAAATTGGTAGTGTTAGGGGTAGACCTTCGAAAACTAGATTCTCCAGGCTGAAAACTCTTCTTTTGAGGAAAAGTCTTCATGGACGTCTCAAGTTCTAGAGCAATTCTAAAGGCTTGAGGGACATCTCGCACTAAGTGGGGTGCAAGTCGTGACCGGATATCGGAGTTAAGTCCAGCAATAAATCTAGAAAGTGTCTGCTCAACATCCTCACGAGTACGGCTTCTAATCTTAAGTTCATTGAATTTGGCAATGTACTCAGTCACAGTTAATTTCCCTTGCTTTAGGGTGTTCATTTCATTCAACAGGTTCAGCCTATAGGTGATAGGTAAGAACTCCCTTTTAAGCCTTTCTTGCATCTCAACCCCAAGTGGTCAGTGGCTCAAGTCCTAGATTGTTCTCTTGGTACTCTAATTCTGTCAAAAAATCTTGGGCAGCCCCGGTAAGCTTAATCTTAGCAAACCAAAAGCGAACCTCATCCGACATACTATAAAAATCAAAGTACCTATCCATTTGTCTAATCCAATCTAGTAAGACTTTTGCATCTATTTGGCCATCATAAGATGGGGCCTCTACCTTGACTATCCTCCTAATATCGAACCCTCTATCATGGGTGTCAAGAGCATTTTCATCCTCATAGGTTGTATGATGCATAGGACCAAGAAGTCCACGTGCTCCACGACCTCTACCTCTACCTCTTCCAAACAGACTCTAGGCCCAGCCCATAAAGACTCAAACATGAAATCAAAATATTTCAATAGTAAACTACTACCCAACCCACTAAGACTAAGAAAAATAACATGACAAAAATCCTATGAGCAATGTTTCTCATCGAACCATAGGATCCTAGCAATTTAATAACCTCCGAACTCATCATCCATCCATATAGATGCTGTCGTGGGATGATCTCTACGTCGGCGTCGCCGGTAAACTCGAAACTGCTCACTGATGTCTTCATCAAACACCCACAACAAAATAACAAGAACGGTGAAGCCCCGAAGGTCAAAACTATGATAAAGAAGTTTGAACACCAAAAAAAATCCTCGACACAAACTCATGACTTGCAATAAACAAACCAAAATGATACATAGGCTAAACAGAAATGCACTAATCAATCTCCTACAGGTATGCAGGGGGTATTAGAAACAACAGTACCTGGTGTTAAGCTAAAAACTAAACCAAAAGAAAGAGAATTTTGGTCAACCTGCCCCTCACCCTTAAAGTGACTGTTTAGATATGGAAGAACAATAAGTACACTAATACCCGGAGGGCTACAAATACCAGAGAGATGCAGCAGCAAATATACTATATACAAGAACATTAGAAACTGTTGTAATGTGAGGAATTGCTGCTCAAAAGTATAATATTCACAAGACCCCAATAGGCCATTTATAGTTACAACCTAGTTAAGCCCTATACTAAGTAGGAAAAGGAAATATAAAACAAATAGAAATAAAACTCTAGACTTATTAGGAAACATAATCCTATTCTAATTAGAAAACCTCAGTCCATGTTTTCAACACTCCCCCTTAAGTTTGAGCATAGATATTTATCATGCCTAACTTGCTCATAATGTAATTGAATATCTTCGTGCTCAAGCTCTTTGTGAGCACATCAGCTCGTTGCTCGTTTGAAGTAACAAAGGTGATATGGATCAGCTCAGCCTCAACCTTCTTTTTGATGAAATGTCTGTCAATCTCCACATGCTTAGTCCTATCATTTTGTACTAGGTTATGAGCTATGCTGATTGCTGACTTACTGTTTGAGTAATAACTGTATAAGAACCTCCAAATCTGTCTCAACCTTTTGAAGCAACCCTTTAAGCCATAGTACCTCACAAATGCCTTGAGCAATCGCCCTAAACTCGGCCTCGGCACTGGACCGCGCAACCACAACCTGTTTCTTGCTTCTACAAGTCACAAGGTTACCTCCCACATATACACAATACCCAGAGGTAAACCTCCTATCATCTGGACATTCTGCCTAGTCTGCATCTGTATATGCCTCAATCTTCAAATGTCCATGAGCTGAAATTAAAATTCCTTTTCCTGGAGTAGTCTTCAAGTATCTCAAGATCCGATATATTGCATCCAAATGTGAGAAATAGGGATCATGCACATACTGGCTAACAAGACTAGCTGCAAATGTGATGTCAGGTCTAGTGTGAGATAAATAGATCAACTTTCCCACTAATTTTTGATACCTTATCTTGTCAACTAGTTCTCCTTCATTTGCCTTCAAGTGTAGGTTAGGCTCAATAGGAGTCTCAGCAGGTTTACATCCTAGCATTCCAATTTCCTCAAAAAGATCCAATGTATACTTCCTCTGGGATAGAGATACACCGCTAGTAGAATATGCCAACTCTAAACCAAGGAAATATCTTAGTTTTTCCATATCTTTGATCTCAAATTCAGTTCCCAAAAAAGTCTTTAATGCTGAATCGCATCCTCACTACTGCCTGTGATCACAATATCATCCACAAATACTAATATAGTAGTGTGGCAACCATCTCTTTTAATAAACAAAGTGTGGTCTGTATTGCTCTGCTTATAGCCATTAGATATCATTGTCTTATGGAACCTTCCAAACCACGCTCTTGGAGATTGCTTCAACCCATATAAAGCCATCTTTAACTTGCACACTTTCCTATAAGTCTCTGTAGTAGAATACCCAGGTGGTATATCCATATATAACTCTTCTTGGAGTTCTCCATGCAAAAATGCATTCTTCACATCTAATTGTTGTAAACTCCACCCTTTATTAATTGCATATGAAATAATAGTACGAACTGTGTTCATTTTGGCAACAGGGGCAAATGTCTCCTGGTAGTCAACGCCATAAGTTTGAGTGAAACCTTTGGCCACCAATCTTGCCTTGTACCTTTCAACAGTCTCATCTACCTTGTACT
This sequence comes from Hakea prostrata, assembly GCF_041222555.1. NCBI lineage: Eukaryota > Viridiplantae > Streptophyta > Magnoliopsida > Proteales > Proteaceae > Hakea > Hakea prostrata. Next base: position 13,696,339 of record NC_142603.1, read on the forward strand.
TGATCATAAACACCCATTTGCACCCAACAGTCTGCTTTCCTATGGGCAAAGTCACCAAGTCCCACGTTTTGTTTTTTTCCAGAGCTTGCATTTCCTCATCCATAGCTTTTTTTCCAGTTTGAGTGAGATAATGCCTCCTGCCAAGTGTTAGGAATAGAAGTAGAGGACAAAGAGGAAATAAAACTTTGAAATTCTGAAGATAGAGACTGATATGAAATATAATTGGAAATAGGATGTTTGGTGCAAGTTTGAGGCTGCTTTCATAATGCAATTGGTAAGTCTAAAGTAGGATTAGAAGAATGGTCAAAGACAGACTCACCTGGAGGAACGGATTGTTTTGGGCCAATAACCAAAGCTTTTAACTGGCTTGGTTCAGAAGGGGTCACTTGTTGTTTCTAGGATACCCGAAAAGAAAACAAACACGTGAATAACAACTTTAAAAAAAATTTCTACAGCACCTCTGTAGGATGAAAACAAAACCTTGCTTTGATACCATGTTGTAATGTGAGGAATTGCTCCTCAAAAGTATATTATTCACAAGACCCCAATAGGGTGTTTATAGTTACAACCTAGTTAAGCCCTATACTAAGTAGGAAAAAGAAATATAAAACAAATAGAAATAAAACTCTAGACTTATTAGGAAACATAATCCTATTCTAATTAGAATACCTCAGTCCATGTTTTCAACAGAAACCATCATCCTCTTAACACTCCCCCTCAAACTCCATATGGCATCAGTTCGCCAACAACATACTCATGTCAAGCTACCTTACTTTTGTAACAATGTCAATAACCTCATGACAGAAGGCTACATAGGAAAGAGAACTGATACCTAACATGTAGTTTTCTTACATGAAGTGACAATCAAACTCAATAACTTTCAAAAGCTCATAAAACAAAAGATTTGAAGTGATACGAATGGCGTTAGTAGTTAGTACTTTCAGAATAGAAAATTGTAAGCTCTAAAAAAAGAGACAGATTAGCCATAAAGCAAACAATTTCACAACTAGTTAATGACATTGAACAAAATTCAGGCTCAGCAGAGGACGTCGAAGGTGCATATTGTTTCTTACACTTCCAAGAGAGGAGGGACTCACGAAAAAAAATAAACACCAGCCTATAGTATAGTGCTGTGTCTAGAAAACCAGTTCAATAGGCAGAGCATTGACATGAAAGTATGATACTAACATGAAGAAGAGGAAGGGAATAACAACCCATGCAAGGGACACTTAAAAACTAATGGAAGCTGGAAATAATATACAAGAGACGAGAAGAGAGGAAGATAAAAAGAAGGCGTGAAACCTTAGTGAAGGGAGATGATTTCTCTCTCCCTTATCTGATTTACTAAAACCACATTACGAATTACATAAACCTTCTTTTAAAACTTTCTTTTTGGGGTTTCCCTCATCATACATCCAATAATTAAATCCTCTCACCAAGGTTGGGTTATTTACCCGCTTTAAAACCTTTTTATCTCCTAATGTGTTAATCTATTATCCTGAAACCTACCAGACAGAAGCTGATGTCCTTCAGCAGTATATGTATTATGCCGACCAGATAGACAGAAGCTGATGTCATTTAGAAGAGACTAAATTGTCATCTGGATGATAGTAGGGCCATCAAGATAAGCCTCTATGTCACCTAACACTTCAATGAGTTTCAAAAATTAATGACTTCATATCTTGGAACAGTTTCACTTTGTTTTTATTGTAAATTATAATCAAACTCAATAAACTCATATGGATATCTTGTTTCATTTGTTTAATCCAAGTTTAATTGTAGATAGAAGCTGATGTCCTTTAGCAGAGACTAGATTGTCATGTAGATGATAGTAGGGCCATCAACATAAGCATCTGTGATCAATGTGTTTCAAAAATTAATAAGACTTCATATCTTGGAACAGTTTCACTTTGTTTTTCTTGTAAATTATGATCAACCTCAATAAATTCATATGGCTATCTTGTTTATTTGTTTAATCCATATCCATTAAACTTAACAAATGACTAAGCATCCACAGTAAAGTACTAAGCCAGTGGAGCTCAATTGAACCTGTAATATATTCATAACAATTTCAAGTGCCCAGGTAATAAAAACCAATGTCTTGATTGAAATAACCTTGTTGCATCAAAGCCACCCATATAGCAATACTTTGACGCACTTATTCCACCATCAGGCCCCTACAAGTGAATGAAATATAAAATTTTATGATAACCTCATGATGCTTTCATATCAAAGAAAATGAAAGCTAGCAACCTGTGCCCGACGAAGCCCAAACTCAAGTAGCATTTTGGACTTCCCAGCAACAAATCGGTGTCTAGCAGCATTTGTAGTGACTAATGAAGCATAATTGATTAGGTTCACAAAAGGTGTCTCCAGAAGCTGAACCACCTGAAACATTTGATAGAAAACATCAGCATAATTTTATCATTTGAACAGTGTGATTAAATAAATTCCCCATGCATTGATTTATACAGCACGAAACGCTTCTTTGTCAATTAGTATAACTAACAACAAATAGTGTAGTCTCTCTGATAGCACTTACACCAATGGGTCCTTCAACTCTTAGTAAGGGTATTTTTGGGAAAACAACTGATCCCTCGTGAATAGCATACACTTCAACATCAGAACAGTCAATTCCCCTAAGATAATCGAAAAAACCATCCTATAGTGAAACAAAAAAAGAGATGGTTAACCACAGGTTGACAATAGCAATCACAAATTAAATGGCTAAGAGAATGCATCTCACAACATGATTTTCTACTATCAATAACTTCAGAATAAAGAGTTAGTCATGCATGTTCACGTAATACAACGGAAATGAGTCTGGTTTTAAAAAATGTGAATTGGTTTATAAATGTGCTTCAGTAGAAAAAGAACTAATCTATTTGGCAAATTTAGCCAGCAAGAAATCACTGGTTCATGAATATATTCCTGGGTGTACCAGTATGTTCACTCGTGAGGAAGAGTCACTTTCTAAAGTCTCATCACTGTTAGAAGTGGACTCATGCAGAATTAACTTCGAGAATTGGAGGAAATTTCTCTATTTTCATTAACTTCTGGAAAGAACAATCAGTTTACAAGTAACATCTTGATACATCTTTAAGTCCAATGCTTCTCAGCACCACTTCTAAAAAAATTGGGAGTAATGATTCCACATAGCTGTGATGACACTTGATGCAAACTGTATAGAGAATTTAAGGCTAACCAGAAATTCTTCAATATCAGCTTCTTAGATCGGCTGAAAAAAAAAAAAAAAAAAAAAAAACTCTGCTTGTGCAGAAGCCTTTGGCACTGGATTTTCCGTATTCACACTGTCAACTAAGTTGGAACAGCTGGAGGTTCCCTTGAAATTAATCTACCAAAATTTTGAAGATCAGAAACTTCGAATAGGAGAATACTCATGGTCCAGTGTTCTGGTGGGATCTGCAAGTGGTGTAATCATCTTGTTTCTGATTGGATAAAATTCTTCAAATCCAATTCCCCAGGAAATTTTATTTCCTATGATTGTAAGGTATTCAGAAAGATCCATATGCCAGATCATTGAAGATCAGTTCAGCAGTACCAATAGGAAATACACATTATTTTTTATTAGTCCTGATCCAGTAATTTGGTAGGGATTGCAAGTAATTATGTCATCATATTTTTGATTGGATAAAATTGTTTAGATCCAATTCCATGAAAATTTTATCTTGTTTGCACCTTGTATGTTATAATAATTCATACTTGTAAAAGTAAAATCTTGATTATCAACAAAAAGTGTCCTTTGTTTTCTTAAGTTGATTCCTATATACTGATGAAATTTTAACGAATAAAGCTAAATGGTTCAAAAGATCCAGCTAGGCTTAATTGATCAACCTATATGTTCAATTAATGGATGTCCCAATTCTGACTTCAAGATATATATAAATCCAAACTTTATAAACCTAATGTTTCACCTCACAATTAGAAGGCAATGACGAACGGACAAAGGAAAGTTCTTCCTCTGTAAGTTTGAAATTGGCAATGAGCCGAATGCATTCTTCTAGGCCAGCAAAGATGGTATATTCGCCTTCAAAGGGGTTCTTCCGGAAAAATAAATCAAACCTGAAATACATTCAAGATTAAGAGAACAATAAGAACTATCCGAACGGTCAAGATAAACAAATACCTAGATATTAGCTTTGACAGGAAACTGAGAAGCCAAGAAAGAAAAAAAAATCCAGCTATCAAAGCTCCAGCCTTGGTGCAATGGTAAGATTGCTCCAGCACGAGTCTGGAAACAGCATCTTCATGAAGCAAAGGTAAAGCTGCATGCATTATGACCCTGCCCAGACCCCCGCAGTAGAGAGAGCCATGTGCACTGGGTATTGAAAACAAAGTAGATAATATGCAATACAATAGGAACTTTTGTTCCTCCTCTCCCTAAAAGAAGGGTAAGAAATTATATTAGATAATTGCAAAAGGCAATCTCTAAATCTTTTGAAGAGAATGATTACCAAATAATTCAATCAAACACTTTTGATTATTTGTAGGTCAATAGTTCGAAATTATGTCTACATAAGAAAATGAAGGAAATAACTTCAGACGACAAACACAGAAGAATAGGTGCAAGTTAGAAATGCAGATGGCCACAATGTGCTTGAATATTGGAAAAACAGACATGACTTTTGTTTGCATTTGACTCATGAAGTTTTCATGAGGCTAACCCTGATCTGCTATCCAACCACAAATACCATCATTTACGAGAATATTTTTGGTATAGAAAGTCTCAAATTCAGGATCTTCTGCTGCCCTAAGTTTAATTGAACTACGGAAAGCTAGAAACTGACAGATGCAAAGTTCCACCAGGAACAGAAAAAAGAAGAACATGCTATTTTGGGATTAGTTCAGTTTTCCGGGTCAAACTGAACCTGTGGTGCAATATTGGTTCAAGTTGGACTTCTTTAATTTCCCAACGGGTTATACAGGATTGGTTTTTTTTGGTAGTCGTCAATTCTGTAAATCTGAAAATGAGTGACGAGTATGTCGAGGCACATACAAGATTAGGTGTTTGTTCTATTATCTTAAGTGTTTCTAGTTACTTTCCATTCTAAGAGTTGCAGTTGTAAATCCGTGGCCCACAAATGGGAGAGTTTCCTTCTCCTATGTTACCTTAAAGCTATATATACATAAAGTAGCGGTCAAAGCCAGCAACACCTTTTGGGTTATTAAGATTTGACGATTCAGTTCTTCCCTTCCATGGACATTGGTTCCTCTGAAACTCTATATACTGAAAAAACTTTCTGAGTTCTGTTTTGTAGTTTACATCAATACCCTGTTGGGCAAAGGTGGGCCTTGATGCTATGGTAAAGGTGATTCCCTTGTCACCAAGTGGTCATGGGTTCAAGCTGGAAACGGTCTCTTTGTGAAAGCAAAGGTGAGGCTGCGTACATTATGACCCTTCCTAGACCCGGTAGTGGAAGGAGCCTTGAGCACTGGACACACCCTCTTTGGTTTAGCCTTGCTGGAACTTCCCTACCGATTAAACTAATAACCTGTTTTCCTCATTGGTGCCTGATAATTGGCATTGTTTTAGACCTGTTACGAGTCAGAACTTCACCATCAAGACAAAACTCTAATTATCATGGCGTTTCCAAAGTTCCAGGTTGAGTCAAGTTCCTGATATCAAGCCAACTAACAATTTCAGAGACTACAGCTGATTGCAATTCGATGTTCTAAAGCTAAAGTGCTGCTTTGATCTCTGTTTCTACTGTTTAACTAGTAGGTAACCCTGGTTTTGGTTCTCCCTGCTATTTCTACAACCTATTTCTAATCCAAGTCTATGTCGAAAGGTTTCTTGTATCTGACATTCTATTCTCTGAAGTTTCCAAACATAAGAGGCTAATTCTGACTTCTATTGCTGCTATAGTATCAGGTTGATTTGAAGGGGGATCTCAGCAAAATGGTAAGGTTGCAGCCACAACCTGGTTGTTGTGGGTTAAAACATGGAAAAAGCCTCTCCACAGAAAATTGGGGTAAGACACAAGCACATATCCTCATCCACTGTGTACACCCTATTTTCTAGTATCATGTACCCCTCCATTAATTGAACCTTGAATCAAGGTTCTAAACATGCCTGACTTCTTGATCTTTCATTATTGGATTTTTCCCATATCTATGCTCCTATGTTCTCTATGGTTCTGAAATTTTGTTTCTAAATACTAATACCTCAGTTGATTATCAAATTCCTTAATACACTTGCAAGAAAGGAGCCTAAATTTTTTTTCCCACAAATAGATTTCACAGGGGAACAAGTTAAAATTTTCAAACACTTTGTACAAGTTCCTTCATAAGCTACCTATGTTGTATTATTGTGTTCCTCTAATAATCTGTATAGCCTTAACAGTTTTGAGATGAAATGAAGTGGGCTAGTATCTTCGTCAGTATGCACTATCTAGTAGATTATTTCTCTACAATTTGGGTTCCAAGATAGTCTCCAGAAACTTGTGCCTTTGCATTAAGTGTTTAGTCAGAATAGGTGTGCAGAATCCACAAACAAGCACCAGTGTACAAGACTACCCGATTGCGCCTGGAGAAATTTTATTTTGGGCATAGATGGATTCTACGGTTGTTGATCGCTTGTTTATGGGGTTAAACTTTTAATAGACTTAAATTATAAACCCATAACATGAATGAAATTGGCAAACAAGATTAGTAGTGAAGTTAGAGAGTTAGTGTTAAGATTATGATACTTATTAGCTAGATAGAGTTCTATTTGGAGTCTACAAAGTCAAGTTAGTGAACGAGTATTATAGGCATTCTTTCTTGATTTTAATTAAGAATTTTGAAAGATTCTGTACAAGTTTACACTTCCATCAATTTTTAATGATTTAAATAAATAACTTTCAGTTTTCTTAAAGTTTTGGTATTGTTGAACTGTATATAAGATTCTGTACAAGTTTACACTTCCATCAATTTTTAATGATTTAAATAAATAACTTTCAGTTTTCTTGAAGTTTTGGTATCGTTGAACTGTATATATGAGACTGGTTTTATTTCAGCTCTGGAAGTGTGTTTCTACTTTCTCCTTTTCTAGTATTGTTTGTTTCTGAGGTCAGGTGTGATCTTTTTTCTCTTTTCTTCTCTGTTCTTCTCATTCTCTAATTCTGATAAGTTGTTTGATTGAGGCATGCATGGTAGTGCCCTAGCTCCTCTATTTCTTTACTGATTCTCTTATATTTCTACATTTTGGATTTTAGTGTGGCTATATATCTGCTGAAACTGAATTTCTGCTTCCAAATCCGAGTTTCTATGGTCCAACTGAGTAATTCTAGATCAAAATATGAGAGCTGATCATCAATATCTAGCAAAGTAAGCAGACTGGATACCTAATAAATTTTTTTATCTGAATTTCAAGTTTTCTAGAGATTGAGAGATCTAGTTCAGCTCAGCATTCAACCATAATTCTAGTCAGATCTGCTGGTTGGATCTGTAGAGACTGAATTTGTCAAATTTTTTTTCTCTGTCAATCAATTATGCCCATAATCCTATTCTTATAAACTACAATAGAAATTTTGGTTGTTGTACTTTCTTTTGGATTCCTTTCTAGAACCTTGAACTATACTGTCAAGATGTTTTTGATAATCAGACAAATCACACACAAATCCCAAAAGGTCAGTTGATAGGATGTTATCATCATGTTAATTCCTTTGAAAGCTGGAGGGTTAAAGAATCATACAGTGATCATCCAACCAACCAACTACCAGAAAATATAATGAAAAGTATCATTTGTCATAGCTTGCTTCTCCTAATGATGTATATCCTGCCAGACTTCCACAAAATAAAGCTCCAAAAACAGAGAGTATGCATTGGCACTTGGCAGATGCCAAATTTGATTTCTCCTTTGTTTTTCGCTTTCCATTTCTGACAGAAACATGAAGTTTTATCACGACTCATTGAAAAGCATATACATAAGTTTGGTGAAAAGTGAAGCCAAAAAAACCAAATCGATAAATTCAAGCAGATGTGATGCTTTCCTCTGCCTCTTTATATTTAAATAGAAATGGAATTTAGATGAAGTTCTTTCAGAACTATTTTAGAAGGCTGAAGTAAGTGGACAGATAAGACAGGGTGATGTAATGAAGGATGCGAAAAGTGCGAAGAGACATCAAAGTGAAATCACGGATAAAGATGCTTCTCCTATTGAAGGAATGCGTGCGGATTTCCTTCTTCTGTTGACTTGACTGAATGCCAGTTAATTAACGGATCCTACATGATCTCTGACTAATCTAATTTGAAAATTCGACCAAGCAAAAGAGATGTTCCAATCGGGAAAACTCGAAGTGATACTTCGAAGTTCGAACTATCAATTTCAAGAAATTTAAATGGAAAAGGAAAAAGAAGAAGAAGAAAACGTTACGAATGAACTACTTGAGCAATGTATTATAGCATGATCAGGCATCATCAACAAAGAGAAATGATTAGAAACAGCTCAGAACAAAGAGAAAATGATCACGAAAAAAGGAGAATAAAAAAAAAAAACAGAATGCAATAATACGACAACATACACAGCTCGTTCTTGATTCTTGCCGGCTTTCCAGTAAGCATAAACCATTGTGAACTGATAGAGATCGGTAAGAAGAGGCGTAACCATTGGATTCGTCGGTCCACGGATAGTCGACTGCAATTTCTGTTCCTTGAATCCATTAGCTTCCGCTTCCATCTTCCTCCTGAGAAATCCCCCTCTCTCTCTTACGTCTTCTTCTTCTCCTTCTGTTAAAACGAAGGCGAAGTAGAGGAGAAGAGACGAAGAAGAGAAGTGGCGAAACAAGCGGAGGAGAGCCAAGCAGGTTTGTTGAAGGACTATATACAGTTGGAGTCTGCCCTGGAGGTGGAGCTGGAGCTGGAGGCTGGAGCTAGAAGAGATTGGTACAAGCCGTTAACCTCGAAAATGTCGGACAGTTTTTAGGAAATATTAGATTTGTCGTTAAAGAGGAGCCAAGAAGCCATAAAGGCGCACACACTACTGGACCAGATCTTAAAAGTTTTCCAGTTTCAATTGAGGTCAAAGACTCAAAGGGTGTGTAGCTAACGGCCCCGTCCATTTCAGTGGGTCCCATCCACCAAATGCAATTATAAACGCCTCTCTTCGATGCATCTGAAGTACATACATAGAATCTATAGATGGTAGGTCCCACATGATTAAATTCATATTCTTTCTGCGGATTGTCCACATGATTAGATTATTCATCTTCAGCGCCGCCCCTACCCTTCACGCTTCACTACGCGTGTCCGGGAAATTGCTTAAATGGCCAATAGAGGGATAGTAGGATGGTTAAGAACGTGACTTCTCAGTGGAGAAGACGTCGGTTCAACCCCTACCGGCGGCATATTTAATATCCTTATCACTTATATATAAAAGCTCATTTGTACCAAAAAAAAACAAAGAAATTGCTTAAATACACGATATCAGTGTACGATCAAGATTGAAACGACGGTCAAGATTTTGATCTAGACCATTCGTTTCACAAAAATTGTATTCTATATTTGTGCAAAACAGATGGTCGATATCAAAATCTTGACCTTAATTTTCATCTCAACTATATGCAATGCGGTGTTGTAGCACTAATTATACAGCACCCAAACAAGACCCCCGCACATCTGAAGGCTTGCTTTTCCCTCCGGTGCCGTGATGGGTAACTCCATGCTTCATAATTTCTTTTTGTTTTTTCCCATTTTGGTAATAATTTCTTATTTGTATTTTTAATTCAGAAACAATTACCTACTTCCCCACATCAACCAGATGCAGCTTTTTGCGCCGACAAATACAAAATGAAAATCAATGGCGGCTCTCAGCGATGCTTAATTTTTAAGTGTAGAAATAGGACCTTGCTTGGGTTGACCATCAAGCCATTCACTTTAGACGGTGGGATCCGAATTTTGGATCTTACGGCCGAAATTTCGGCTTGATGTAAATGCGCAAGTTCCAAGCTTTTTCGATAGAAATAGGCATAGACTCTTTTTCACGAGTCCGGATCAGCTACCTGGGGGAGCACAGACGACGACTTTACCACCATAAATACAAAGTACATAGGGGTTGGATGATGGGATTTTTTTTTTTTTTTTTTTTTACTTGTGGATCCCGTAGGATTTGTGGTGGTAAAGCCGTTCGGGAGCACGGAGTGCTCTTCCGACGGGGTGATGATCCGGATTCCTTTTTCATTTCTTATATGTGATGTTCGTGAAAAGTGCTTCTTTTTCTTTTGAATTTCAATGGTTTTAGAATACAATGAAGTATTGAACCCTCATTAACCACACACACGTACAAAGTTGCATCTCCTTTGCCTGTAACACGACATCAAATAGCATGCAACATTATGTTATACGAGTTTGGATTTCATCATGCTCTTCTCATACTCTTTGTCATATATATTAAGACAGAGGATCCATCTATAGTCAATTTTATCAGTGTTTAGAAGTGAAATCCTCTCCTAAATGTATAATAAAAAAAATAATACAACCCTTTATTTCTGCGAGTAAAAGATTGAAACTTGTGTTACACATTGTATATCAAGTCAAAAGGAATTCGTCTATGTTTTTCTTGATAATGACTTAATAGTGCTTTTTGATGAGAAAGACTTAACATTGTTAGACTTGTTGGCTTTGTTTTGAATTCCATCTTATAAGTTGTTGTATGGTCACATTAACACTTTACAGCACATATTGATCGATATGTTGTCATTATCCGGTAACTAATTTAATTGCTAAACCCTTACAATCTTCAATTATGATTGGTTAACTATTAATTAATCCAAAATTTCAAACACCATTAAACACTTAACCAGCATGGATTTTGCCCCAATAATTCTCTAACAATTTTTTTCATCAACAATAAAAGATAAAAGAGTATATTAATTACAAAATATTTGACACCTTGAGAGGTGTCAAAAAGAATCTTTTTCGGTTATTTAAGAAAAAAAGAAAAGAAGAAGAATCTTCTTTTATAAAATAATGGAGAGTTTTTCCACGTAGTGGGCAGGTTAGGGTATGCATCTTTTTGTTGTATTTCAAAAGGCTAAAGGTATAGATAGCTAATTCAAATATCACAGTTGGCTTTTTTTGATGGAGTGATTGCGATTTGTTTGGCCTATTACCAATCCGATGGAGTCTTACCGTTACAGCTTGTAATAGCTCTTTTTGTAAATGAATTTGTTTTTGAAAAAAAAACTGTTTATTTTGTAATATTTAGATTCTTGGATATTGTCACATCAATAAAGAAACTAGATCATTTTCTTTTGGAAGCATCATTAGTGATGTTTGCCCCCTCACAATTTGGTTTATCTCGCTTATTTTCACTCATTGGTTATTCGACACTTGTCACTTCTTAGGACCCTCCCCTTACGCCACCGCTAAAAAAAAGGGTTTTTAATGGTGGACCTTTCATTTTTTCCCCCTTTTTGGGATGCTTTATTATTATTTGTTTTGGTAGAAAGAAATTTTATTGACTCAAAGAGTGGTTACAAAACATTAGGTCAACTTTAAAGGAAAGATGACACCAATAAGAGGACATCAATCAAAACGACTCTGCACCATCACCCCTGATGGGGAGCATCCCTTACACTTCTCAATCACAAAATCAAGTGGGGCCCATAGATAAAAAATAAAATAAAAAATTCAAAGAAGGCAAGATCCACACCAATACCCTATGGCCCCCTTGCATTTTGTGGTCCAAAAGCATTCGGAACCACAAAATGCTCCCCATCGGAGTTGCAGATCTTAACTCGACCAAAACATTCTAGACTGCAACACTAGGCTATGACAAGCAAGGGCGTCGACAATGCATTTTGTTGTGTCTCAAATCTAACCCACGTCCTGACTAAACACTTGATACTCGAATAGTGTCCCCATTCTGGAGAATAAATCCTGCAAAAGAAGTCAGACACAGGCTGGCTAGGATGCCGGGCAATCGCCTCCAATTACTAAGTCAATCGGGGATCAAATTAAGGTTCCGAGTGAGTTATGATCAGAGATTATCTAGAAAATGTTCGTATCCTTACCTAAGGATTGGGACCTTGTTAAATAATGTACAGGTTACCTTTCGTAGAATCGATTGAGTCCCGCATGACTGCTCATCCAACTATTTTTGGGGTGAATGCCCGATTAGTGTCCTTTTTTGTCTTAGAGTGAATGAGGCATTCCTTATTTGTTTTATTCAGCGGGATATTTCCCAACCAAACAGTCAGGTGACAAGCTGAGTGATATGTCACCCTCATACACGTGTGCATCTTATCTATAACACAGTAGACAACCCTTGGAATAAGACTAAAGCTAATCTGCATTTTTCTTTTTTTCTTTTTTGCGTTTGGAGTGCAACTGTGCAAGAGATAAAGCAAATGTCTTCCACCATTTAGCGATCTCCAAGATATTAGAGGAGCCTTTATGCAGGGTTGAGACCGCCTTGAGACGGTCATATTCCACCTGTATCTAAAAGTAGCCCACCTAAATGCCTAGCTGAATACCTTCCTCGATTGCCTCCAACTCTCCTACCAGACTCGACGCCATCATAGAGCAGTCCGATCGGGATGATAAAGAGACCAAACCAAGGGGGTGAACGCCGCCGTCATTGGATGGAGGTTGATGATAATCCCATAATTCATGGAAGTGCTCTTGGGCCCTTTCATAACTTCACCTGGGTCAAGTGGTTCACGGTTGAACACCAGGTTATTGCAAGCTAACTAGAAGGCCCAGATGAGGAAAGACATTTTAAAGATGGCTTCTCTCACAAAAGCTTTGTCTTCTATGATTAGATGCTTTCACATAGGGGGGAAAGAGTTTGGATTATCTCCCCTGACGGCTATTGACCACAAATTATAGGGGGCCCACAGGGTTTGGGTGATGGAGTTTTTTTTTTTAATGTTTTCTAATTTATAACTTATGGGCCCCACATAATTTGTGGTTGTAACACCGTTAGGGGAGATGATCCACACTCGAGGGGTGAAATGGGACTGCGTTGACTTGGGTCTTGGGTTTTTCTTAAAACCTTAACCCGACCATCTATATTCTCTTATAACAGAACATCTAATGTAGTTGTTTTAAGAAGAATATAGTGAAAAACCTAATGCTTGGACGTAGCCTCACATTGAAGTGAACCAGGGTAAAATCCGTGGCTCTTTTTTTCCTTGTTTATATTCAATTGTGTGTGATTGATCGCTCTAATCCTAATAGAAATTGTTACTTCAAGAGTTATATTTGCCTTTTGTGTCACCAATGAAAATGTTTTGCAATAAGCAACCATTCATCTATATTGTTAGTAATCCAATGTTCTACAAAAGAACCAATCACATTGAATTTAGATGCACAAGCTGACTATCACTCCATTTGTTTCCTACTACAGATCAACTGAGTGATGTCCTTACCATATCTCTACATGGTTATGTGACTTGTATGCTCCAACTTGAAGGAGAGAGTTAGCACTGGTTAGTTAATATCCCCCTCATGACTAATAATTTAAGTTCCTCGTTATCATAGAATGGTTAGGGGTACTCTTTTCACATAAAGAAGTAATGGGTTGGATTGTCTTTGGGATTCCTACTTATAATCTGAGTTTTGAAGCCCTTTTTGTGCTCATTGTAATACAATCGATGGTGAGAGCAGCTGATATTCTTGGCAGCCTCCCAGCCCATCTCCCTGCTTCAATCCTCCTCAGTTCTCCTACATGGTTGCTAATGTTTAAAGTTTGTAACTGTTATTGTTCATTTTAGTATCTCACACCAGATCAGGATATCTAAAAGATCAACATGCCACTATCATTCATGTCCCAAGAAATGTAAAGGGATAAACATAACTGCATGAAGTGATTCATAGCCACATTCAATTCTTATTTGAAAAGAAATGAAGAATCAGTATAAATGCAAATAATAACTGAAGTTATTGCCATCAAATACATCTCAAAGACACTTTTTAGTAAAATTTCATACAAGCATAAATGAGATTGAAGAGATTTTACTCAACTAAAGCTACAAACAAAGCAGACACAGTGTAAGGATTACAGTCCCTTCTTAATGAGATTTACTCATCAAAAGACAAAGGTCAAACAACTAAGCGTGGCAACAACGGAGAAGTGCATGCCTTTGTAGGTAGCAAAAAGGATTTCATTAAGTTTATTGCAGCCTTATCCTTGACACCATATCCTCAACTTTCAGCAAATGTGCAACAGTGGCAACAACAAAAACAACTATCAAAAGCGAATATCCATGAACAAACAACATGCATCAAATTTAAATACAGTAAGAGATTGTTCTTCTACAATAACTAGTCGAACAACTAATTAGGTTAAATGTATTATCTTGTTTTCTGAATTGATGACAATTCAATTTGTTTTGAATACATGTAGGTGGAAAGTTGTCAAAAGTCCAAATAAGGGAAACAAAATCAAAATGCAACTTGGTTTCAAACTTAAGTTCATTCACTATTGATGTCAAGCAAGTCAATGTATTGTTCAGCAAATGCTAACATTGGTTCCAAAAGCAACAAATTACATTTCACATAAAAATCAAGTGGTCTGGGATTGGTAAAGCATGAGGGAGTTATCTTATATCTAAAAATTTCTGGCACAAGGCCACAGAGAAAAATCCCCGCCCCCCAGGCGGGACTCTGCGGCCTCTTGCACTGTGTTCAGTCTTTTGAGCATCAACCATGCAGATTAGGAAGGGATCCTCCCATAGATTCAAAGGCAACAAAGCCTTGTTTCATCAAATATAAAGATTTCCCTGGCAAAAATAATAAAAGCAAGGAAAGGGAAACTGCTGACCATCTCAGAATGAGGAAGATACTTCCCATCAAATATCACAACAACACAATCCTTTCCATCGACACCTTTAACTTTATCCACCGAGCAGTAGAAGTCTATTGCTGACATACTAAGAACAAAGCATGGGCAAATAAAAAACCAATCAAATTAACAGCAATGTATTCAAGAAAATTTAGGCAGTCATCAAAAGACAACTTATCTAATAAAACAAAAAGATGATCAATTAAACATTAGGATTCAATTATATCATGAACTGGTGTTCTTAGTACCAAATGAATAATTTATACTGGAATTCCTGCCATCTGATTGCATTTCCCATAACAGAATGAACAAGGAGAGAAGATGATTAAAAAATATCATGCATTAGCAATCTACGAAACACTTAACCTGAACTTTCAATAAAAAACGCAAATTCAATAAAGGAGAACCTTATTAATAAAAGCAAACCCCAAACTACAACACCCCCTCCCTCTCAACCAAAAAGAAAAGCAACCCATTTAAAGTGGCAAAGTAGCAGAGACTTACATGCCATCACCAAACTCCTCATTGATGATCTCCTTGATGCTCTCACCAAAATGCATAACAGCTTCATTCAATCTATAGAATCAGGAAAAAACGAGTTAACAGATAAACACCCAAAAAAACCTCTAATATAAGCAAAAGGAAATTGTTCATATTTCAGAAAATCTTCTTAGCTTATCAAAAACAACAAATCCCATTGATCAGTGAGGGTTTGATAGTCAATGAGAAAATCAACATCAATATTAGTAAAAAAGTGAACCTGAGAGGGGTTGCAAGGTAAAAATAATTTTACTACTATGTAGACTTTTGTAACACATCCGAATCCATGACAAATCCATTTGCAAAAAGTTTACCCTGTGCAAGAAAGAACAGAAACCAAGACCACAAATAGGAGCTATATGGTGTACCCCAGTGCCCCAAAAAGTAAAAACAGCACATCACCCCCATCATTTTCAACTGGAGATGTAGGCTTTTTTCCTTACTTTTTTTCTTTCCACAATCTCTTATACTCCTGATGATTCTTCAATATGTTTCTTGGACTAGATTGAGTGTCCAAGCACCAAAAACCTTCGCACTCACCAAGTATTCCTTCCCACTCATCAAGAACCACAAACAGCTTAAATGTGATTAAGGCACTCATTTCTCACTCTCTTTCTCCGAACTCGACTGTTTGTCATCGTTTGTCATCTATTTTAATAACAGAATATAAATAGGAAAGGCCAATCAAATAATCGGTTTGTCATCAATTCTGAATCAGTTATTCACTAACGAGGTTTAACGAAATCCCCCATAAGAATTCGCAGAAAATAAACTAAATTGGTATGAATTTGAATGAAAAAGTTTCAGAAAGCATCAATTGTATCAGTAAGACCAAAATTAGTAAAACATTAAACCCAATTCATACAAAGAGAACCAGATTTCAGTGAAGAAAACCCACCAGTAAATAGCAGGTTCGCTAACAATGGAAGGTCGTAAGACCGCATAGGAGGATTCATCATCTCCTGGATGAGGTCTTCGGTGAGGTCCGGTAGTGCAACCTTAAGTTTAGGGGTAGTAGCAGGTTTGAGTTGAGCTTGCCTCCTCAATAGCTGATCAACGTAAACATTGGTTAGCCCTGTCTCTTCCTCTTCCGCAATCTGATTATTGCTCTTACCAGACTTCTTTTTCGCAGCAAGAAGACAACCCACCACGCTTGATTTGCTTTCCATTGCAGGCTACAATTCGATAGCACTCTCCTCGACCCTTTTGGTTTTCAGCAACTCAAAATGCAGAATTGCATCAAATTCATCAATGGCTTTCGTTCCAACATTTCCACTTCAATTTAAATGGTTATTTCTACAGATTTTTTTTTTAATTCCCTGAAATAAAATTTTAAGGGCACTGGTTCTCAGCCACGGTCGTGGAAAACCCAACTCAACCCAACCCCAAGGGACAGAACAGAACAGTCTCTGTATCTCTAACCAAAGATGCAGAGGGTAGTTCCATGCTTCTTCGCTTTGGGGGCCTTTGTTCTGCCCTTTGAGGCTAAACTAGAGTCCAGAAGAGCCGAGGGGTTGGTTCTAGTCTTACCCTTTGATGTTTTGGGAAGAACAAAAAAAAAAAAAAAAGGCTGCATACCCTGAAGCTTTGATTATGTAATGAAGATTTTTCGTTTTTGGAGCACTAAAGTTTAATTATTACATGATCCATTTTTAATTCTCCAACAATGGTTTGTTAACAAGGGATCAGGCAGTGGGAGGATTTGGTTTCATTGGTCGTGATCACAAGGGTCTAATCTATTTGCTGTTTTTGATTTTGGACAGATGTTCTCTGCTCTTGAGGGTGAGCTAATTGCTCTTAAGGAAAGTCTTCTATATGCTTTCCAAGCTGGTT
Organism: Hakea prostrata; assembly: GCF_041222555.1. Lineage (NCBI taxonomy): Eukaryota > Viridiplantae > Streptophyta > Magnoliopsida > Proteales > Proteaceae > Hakea > Hakea prostrata. The sequence goes on from NC_142603.1 coordinate 13,713,500, forward strand.
ACAAGCTCGTCATGTTGGAGTGTAAGCTGGGCCCTATACCCTCCTCAAGGGCTAGTTTTTGAGCACTGTAAGCTGGCCCCGACAGATCAGTATGAGAAATATTTTTTTCCGACAAATGGGCTGTCTAGGACCCAGCCCAGCCCTTATTCCCTTTAACATAGTTTAGGCCCAACCCATATCAGCACTGCCCAACATGCTCCATCAATGCTGAACATACTATGTTAAATAAAATAATAATAAATCTCACGGAGTCGGTTTAGTTGGCAAAAATCAACGCCTCATAAATCCTTGGAGTGAGGGTTGAAGTCATGTGGTTTACATAGGCCTCGCCTTTTACATGTAAAGTTACCTCTGAGAGTGTAATCGAAGTAAGTATAAAATCACATGGACAAACTTCAATTCCAAAAAAAAAAAAATACCATACCTATTCTACGTTCAAAATTTGAGTAGGTAAAGTGGATCTGTCATGTCTACACAATCCTCAAAAGGGAAACCAATAGTAAGTTCTAACTGGATTTACTATTTACAACAAAATATGAGACTAGACCCCACTCAATTATGTATCCTTTTATCAAAGAATCTGTGGTTTCAATGTGACAGGCCACCATGTAAAAGTCTCAAACACATCTATCAAACTGTATACATCAAATGTGTTTGCATTGTTTGCCACTGATCCCAGCACATAGGGAAGAAATGGGCACCAGCAGAAACGTTCTTTCACTTTCACTTTTAAATGAATGAAGGTAAAGGACAAGAACTCCATTACATATAAAGCCTGATCACATGTAATGGAGACTGGGTGTTTGTATTTATGTGTGACAGTATTTGGCTAAATAGAGAACCATACTGTTCTGTTGGGTTGGTTTGGATTTGGTTGATGGCTACGTATGTGGTCATTGGTGAGAAAAGTAGAGAGGGCTTCAAGTTTTAATTCAATTATGAGGAATGCCAAGGAGACACCCTAGTGTTGTGGGTCTCCCTTGCTTATTCTTCCATTTGGAATCATGGACAGGTCACCTCACTTTAAGGCTGTTAATGTAGATTTAATTCAAAAAAATATCAAAAAATGTTTGAATTTTTTTTTTGTTTTTCTTTACCATAATTTTTTTAGGAACGGATTGAAGTTTTTTTCATGATGGTCCTGCATATTAAATGCGCAGGTTGAGATTTCGATTTGAAGGACCAAAATGTTTTCCACGATGACAAATGCACAGGACTGAAGCAGGTCGGCAGGTAACAACCAAAAATATTATTGAGAAAAACGAAAATGCAAAGAGGGAAAAGAGGGGGGAGGGGGGAAGTCAAAGGTAAAGCAGCCGCCAAGAAAACGGTCAAAGATATATTAGCTGGGAAATACGAAATACGTGTGTGAAAGAGACGGAGCACGTGAAAGATGATGAGAAAAGCAAAAGGTGAAAACGATGCCGCCAATGGGTGCGTAGTTGACTGGAGACCGAGTGGACCGCAAAAGCATGGCTCGTGGGGGCGCACTGTCCACCCCCACAAGCCCTGAGGGCCCCACCATCGGCACGCGTGTGCCTAAGCCGCTAAAAAAAGCATTACTTACTGTACTTACTGTGAGAAGCTACTGCTTTCTTTCCTTATTCTCCTCACCATGTGGTGATGTGATTCGTAGATTCTCCATTCCATCTCTCTCTCTCTCTCTCTCTCCCTCTTAATCTCTTATCCATCCTCCACCACCCAGATTTTGGGTTTGAGATTAAGATCTGCTGATCTGGAGTTCCACTTTCTCTGGTCAGTTTTCCACTTACTTTCACAAAGAGTGAGGAGTATTCCAATCTTTCAAGAAAGTTTGACTAGAAAGAAAAAATATATTTGATTGAATTTTTGTTTCTATGATTTGACTGGATTATTTTGCTCTTTCAAATTATTTTGAGAAATATATTTTATTACAAAATGACAAAAAAAAAAAAAGCACTCATTTTATAACTAATTAAGATATATACACAATGATATCTTACTTTACAGTATATAATATAAACAATGATATCTTAATTATTGGTCTTTGAATTTTTTTGCATTCCCCAACCATGAGAAAGAACAAATATTAATTTAAAAATAATAATTAAAAACAACAAATATGTGAAAAAAAAAATATAACTCTATAGGGTGAGAACAAGCTCTTGAAAAAAACACAAGACTTTAAACTCGGCAGAGGCCAACCTTCACCTTGATTTGGGGTTAAAAAAGTCCTCGACCTATGCCCTACCTGGCTACCTTACTAAGTTCATCCCAATCCAAGTCCATCTTGATTGACCTTGGTTGAACTTGGCTGGGCTGAATTAGTCCTGACTTATCTTGATTAATGTTGCATTAAAAAAAAATGCATATTTTTAGAATTTCAATTTTTCATAAATCTTTAAAAATACATAACAACAACCAAATATTCACCAACCCAAGGCAACTCAAACAATTGAATTCAACACACCAATACATGTCTAAAACACCTAAGCTAAGAGGAGTTACATGTCCTTATCATGGTTAGAATTAATCTAAACGTTTATTAGTTCATACACAATGTCAAAACCTAATCAACTATATCAAAGATAGAAGTTTCATATCCTCAAGAAGATGCATTAAGTACCTAATTAACTATACATGATTAATTATGTTAGGTAAAAGTTTGAGCTAGGCCAATAACTCAACCCTAACCCAACTTAGTCTTGATGCATGATTTATATCACCTTTAAGATAGTAAAAACGAACCCAAATCCTATTGAGACACAAAGTGAAAAAGTGTGGGTTTCAATCACCAGGGCCAAGTTTACATCCCTAGTAAACGTGCATATATATGAAGTAAGTGAAATTCCACATTTTTAATGAATCAGTGCAACCATTTTCTTTTTGGTAAAAATGAGGTCTTTAAAAAAATAAGAAAGGGGATCATTTCCAATGTTTACTAAAAATGAATCATTTCAAATTTTCCTCAAGAGTATACCGCCTATTGGGAATTTGAACATGGACTACAGCAAAATAGATCAATATAAATGACTCTTCTTATGCTAATTGATGCCTCTCTAGCATAGATGGGTTAGTTCAAAATCAGCATCATGTTATTTTTTCTTTAGGACAAGGTCAAGGTGCACAAGATTCTCTGGAAGCTAAAGAACTTGCAGTTCACACGACTTTGCAATGTGCACAACAACTTCAACTCTCATACATCATTTTGGAAACAGATAATCAAGCTCTGACAACATTTTTAACTTCACGAAATCACCCTTCTTAGAAAATCATTGCCCTTGTACAATATATTTTTCATCTAGTCGCCATCTTCTCTAACTTTAATTTCATCATATCCTTCACAAAATCAATTTTGCTGCTGATGTCCTTGCCAAAATGAACACTAAATTGCATGATAGGTATTTTTTATGTTAACTCCACTCTCTTTTGTTTTTTCTTCTGGGCCTTGCTTTATGATAATACCATATCTAAATTACGAAGATTAGATATTATTAAATAAATATTATTCCTCACAAAAAAAGAAAAAGTTTCCCAATCTTCACTCCACTCCAGTCGACGTGGACACAAATCTCCATTAATTTGATGTAAACAGAAGTAAAGGCTTTATTTCATTGAACAAAAAGTGGTGGCCCCCAGATAAGGAAAAAAAATGTTTGACCAGTGTTAAATTCGTGCAAGAGTTAGGTTCTTCTTGAAATTAGTGGGCACACGTGTGAAGTCAGATAAGAGCAGTGCTTCGAGAACTGTTCATGTTAGTAATTCCAACTTTCCCATTTATATATATATATATATATATATATCTGGGCAAGGGAAAGCTGATCTGGGTGGTTCTCTGTCAGAGAGAAAGAAAGAATTTGCAGAGGTAATTCAGAGGAAACAGCAAGGCAGGCTTCTGTTAAACCTGTACTTTGGAATGTCGTCTCGGTTTTAGAGACTCGCGAGATCTGCAGGAGAAGTAGAATTTTAGTGAAAAGAACCAGACGAAGAGAAAGAAAGAAAGAAAGAAAGCAGAAATGCCAGGAAGCTTAGAACCATTAGATGTGGGAGTTCAAATTCCATATCACTTCAGGTGTCCAATTTCTCTGGAGCTCATGCGCGATCCGGTCACGGTTGGCACGGGCCAGACCTACGACCGGTCCAGCATCGAGACGTGGGTCGCTACTGGCAACACCACCTGCCCCGTCACCCGATCCCAACTCTCCGATTTCACGCTCATCCCCAACCACACCCTCCGCCGTCTCATCCAAGACTGGTGCGTTTCGAATCGCTCACTCGGCGTTCAACGGATACCAACTCCAAAACAACCCGTCGATCCGGCTCTCATCCGCACTCTCCTCTCCCATGTCTCATCCGATTCCCTTCCGCTTCAAATCCGCCGCTCCGCTCTCCGCCGTCTCAAGGGCTTCGCTCGCGATTCCGACAAGAACCATTCCGTCATCGCCGCTCTCAACGCCACCTCCCTCCTCCTCTCCCTTGTGTTCTCAAATGCATCTGATGATCTCATCCACGACTCGCTTGCTCTCCTTGTCATGTTCCCCCTCGCCGAATCGGAATGCGAATCGGTCGCGTTTCAACCGGATCGGATCGCCCTTCTTACATCCATGCTCTCCCACTCGTCCATCGAAGTCCGAGTCAACTCGGCTGCGCTTCTCGAGATGGCGGTCACGGGGAGTCAATCCATGGAGCATCGTGTCACGATCGGAAATGTTGAGGGCGTTCTGGAAGGAATAACGGCAATCTTGAATCATCCTTTGGCGTACCCAAGAGCGTTGAAGGTTGGGATAAAGGCGTTGTTCACGTTATGCCTAGCGAAGCAGAACCGAGTCAAGGCGGTGGATGCCGGAGCGGTGGAGGCACTCGTCAACCGGCTCCCCGATTTCGAGAAGTCCGATGCGGAGCGAGCTCTGGCGACGGTGGAGCTGCTGTGCCGAGTTCCGGCGGGTTGTGCGGCCTTCGCTTCCAACTCGCTGACCGTTCCGATTCTGGTGAAAATCATACTGAAAATATCGGATAGAGCGACGGAGTACGCGGCGGGTGCTCTGCTGTCGCTCTGCTCGGCGTCGGAGCAGTTGCAGAGAGATGCAGTGGCTTGTGGGGTGGTGACACAACTCTTGCTGTTGGTGCAGAGTGATTGCACGGTGCGAGCCAAGCGCAAGGCACAATTGTTGCTAAAGCTTCTCAGGGAATTATGGGCTGATCATTCGATTGCTAATTCTGACGATTTTTGTGGCACTGATGTTGTTCTGTTTTGATAATTCTTCTTCCTTGAAATTCTCTCTCAGATCTCATTCTGTCTGGTTGAATGATAATTGAAGGTCTACCCAGATGAGTTTGAGATTATTGGTATATAGACAGTGACAAACAGAACATCTCTTTGTATTTTCAGATTTTGTAAGTAAGAATTTTTTTTTTTTTTTTTATTTTCATTTAGAAACAAGAATAGATTTTCAGTAGGAGGAAATCCGAATTGTATTCAATCCATTAGAGATGATCATGGTTTTCAGTTGTTTCATATGATTACATCTATTAAAGTTTCCTGGCTCGAGCCAAGTCGGAATCAATTCTCTGCTCTGCTTTGACTACAAGTTTAAAAAGAGGAAAGAATACAGTAGAAGCAAAAGTGGTTCTACCGCTTTCTTCTTCTCTTCCTTCCATGATGGAAATAGCTAAAGTAAGATCCTTTTTTTAGTTTTTAATTTATTTATTCAATCACTTCATCTTTTTCTTCGTTTTCCTCTGACAAATCTTCTTTTTTAATGTTTTTTGGTAAGGACAAATCCTTTTCATATCATTGCTGGATTTCTTTCTCCTTTTCTCACGGAAATCTTCTGAAACGCCCTTGCCTTGTGGGGTTCAGCTCCTCAATGAGTTACCAGAATTTGGTACCTATAATTTGCTAATCCATGCAACGACTAGATACAATACCCATATTTACCTTATCTAAAGAGTCTAAGACCAACCCATGTGAAAACGATTTCAAACCCGATTTGGAATCCCAGCTTCCGCGTTCTTCAAATCCCTAATTCTCGTTCATGAATCCCTTTGTCTCTCCAGGGCTTGGCCCCTCCTTTTGTAAAGCTGAAGAGTGTTCTCCAGGATCTTCTTCATGGCGGGGAAGATTATTTTATCTCCTAACAAGTCGAGAATGGCAGTTTTGAAGCAATGGGACCAGACAGGACCAGACAAGATGTCGGGCAATGCATCTTATCTTGGGATGAAACCTCTACGCGTCTGCAATCAATGGAATAAAATTGTTGAAATTTTCCAAATTGGGCCTTTTAAATGGATTTGGTTTTTTTTTTTTTTTTTTTTTTTTTTTTTTTTTTACTTTTTTGTAAGAAGCTGAAAATTTGCATTCATGAACTTGAAAGAAAATTTATCAAATAAAAGAAAGAAATACAAAAGATAACTGCATAAAAACACAACGACTAAAATAAAAGACGAGAGTCTCTCCACCTCAAAACACGGTGACCTTCAGCAGCGTTTTCAGCTTCTTCGCTTTAGCGGTAAACCCTAATAGTTCACATTTTTGAGGAACTACATGGGTTGGGTTTTAGTTAGGGTAAATGTGGGTATTGCATTCAAGTCATTTGATTTGCGTATTACAGGTGTCAAATTCTAGTAACTCACTAGGTACTACCTGGGAGATATGCTCCATCGAGAGGCGCCGAACCTGCTTCATGTCTAACAGAGATTAGAAAGATAGAAGTGCAGATTCTCTTCACCAGGTGGGGTGTTCACCCTTCCTCCCACCTTCACATTGAGTTTGATACAACCTTGCCCATGGTATATGGATAAACCCATCATCTGTGAAGGCGAGGTAATATAAGAATGGGCAGTTTTTGTTTTTGATAAGAATGGGCAGTTGGATGGAGAGAATTTGCACTTGAAGGATATTGCGCTCTGAGTCCAAAGCTTAGAATTCAAGGGAGGTGTTTGATGGGTGTTTGAACCAGCCATGGGTGTTTAAACTACCCATATAGAATAGAGGAGTTTTGGGGCCTTAGCCTAATAAACCATAGTTGATAATTCTAATCTCTACAATCAACCCCACAAGTCTCTCTTGAACCCCAATCAGCCACAAGGAAATTGCCTTCGCCAGGTCAGGCTCAACTAGTAATGGCACCTTTTCTCCATCTCTAATGCCTGCAGGCTTAAAACCTTCATTGATTGCTAAAACTTTGCCTTAAGCACTACATTTGTTTGAGCTACGGGCACTACATATGCTTGGCATGAGGATCGGGTGAACTGCATCAAATCTTGTCCCTTTTTTTCTCCATTTTTATAACAATTTCTACGATATTCATGTCTAGTGATAATTATTATTGTCCCTGTACTATAGTTTAGTTACTATTTTATCCCATACACTTTTTGAAATTACTAATCCAACCTTAAACTTTGCTAATTATTACTGATACCCCTTGTCGTTAAGTTCCCGTTAGTTAAATAATGACATGATATATTTGATTTATTCCAAAACTCTGAAATAAATAATAATTGAAAAAGATGATTTTTTTTTTCCTCATAAAAGAGCATTTTATGTCTTCTTTTACTTTTTTGGTAAACCTAGTTTCATCTGATAGATCCATATTGTCTTTTAGCTTCTTAATTCTAGAGGGGTAGAATAGACATTAAACATCCTACTAAAATGGTTTCTTGACACCATAAAAAGCAAGGGAACAATAGTAATTTCATAAAGAGCAAAGTCTTTTTAGTAATTAAGCTATAGTGCAAGGGGCAATAGTAATTTCATAAAGAGTAACGTCTTTTTAATAATTAATCCATATTGCAAGGAACAATAATAATTATCTCTAATGTTTAACATTTCCGGTGACTAAAAATATAGGGTTTGCCTCTCACTTCTTGGCTGGGTCATAAACATCGGAGAGTCAAATATGAACGCAGAATCGTCAGAACCACATTTTAGTTATTTATTTAGAGTCCTAATGGGTACTAATACATTATTTTAAAATTTTCATAATAACACGTAGAGAGATCTATAATATCTTATAATTTTAGATTTCTAACCCCTCCCTCCTTCCATTGGACAAGGAGAAGTACAAGAGAACAGGCCTAAAAACTCTCCCTAATGAATGTGGGTAAACCAAAGAACTAAATTACATAATTTAATTAAGAGATCCAAATTTGCACTAGTGCTTTGGATATAATCACACACACAAATCTGAACAAAGCTAAAGGCGGCTCTTGCCCGAATCTATCACAATCCTCCCCTTCAACATGTTAACGTAATTAGATAATTAAACAGTTGGAGCAGATACTACCATATTCATATTCAATTAGTTCTCGGATGGATTATGCTATAAAAATAAACAATACAAGTGTATGATGCCATACAAGTAATATAATGATGAAAGTATTGTTCCCTCAATGACTATAGAGTAAGTATCAAACTAATTATATCAATTTTATTCGGACAAATAATAAGAAAGTGAATTATCCTAGACTAAATTGCAAATTGAAATTTAAATTGAGATTTATTAATTGCTAAAAACCTAAAAGTCATATTTCACCATAACTAATCCTTCCCACTTTTTTATGATCCATCTTTATAATCTGATTTTTTTTCTTCTTCTTTTCTGATTGATAGTTGAGATTCTCTTCCCAATCTACTAGTTTCTCTTGAGTACTAATAGAAATTCGCCCAATTGCTAATCCACTATCTTTTTATGTGAATTAAAACAACTAAGAGATCATTAAATTCTATGGATTCCTATGTAACAACTATACAAATCACGTAAGTATATTTCTATTATACATCTAATTCATGGCATTTACTCCAATGAACTATGCACATAAATCCCCTATCAGTTCATTATGATTAACAAATCAGTTGATTAGTGGCCAATTAATCAAAAACATTAAGAATAGAAATAAAAACTCAATCAATGAAAACAATATTTAGAATTATATTGATGAATTCAAGAGTGGAAATTCAAAATTAAGCTATATCTGATTCCTAGAAAAATTAAATTAGTTCATTCTAGAAATTTAAAACATATAGAAGAGTTCGAGAACATTGAAAGAAGATGAAGAAAAACTTATTCCTTATTCCCAAGCTCCAAGTCTCCAAAGCCAGCTAATCTCTCCAAAAATTCATCTTCTATCCTTCTCCAAGCGTTCTCAAGCTAGTGTTCTTTTTTTTTTCATTGACTCATTTTGGTACAATTCTAATTTCCTAATTTGACTCAACCAATGAAGGATTTGGCGTATAAATTAGATTAACTTCAAGAACTCAAATGCACAATCCCATCGTTGGATATTGAATCTACTCATAAGATTAGAATTCTCTTAATTAAATAGATGTGAATGCAAAATCGGAAGCACATTTGGCTATTTAATTACAGTCCTAATGGGTGCTAATACATTATTCTTAAATTTTCATAATTCTAAAGGAGTACTACTTGAATCTTATATCTCATCATCTCCATTGCTATTATAAAGAAAATTTTTAAGCTCTTTTAGTTCTCAATCCATAAATCTTGTACTTTTGGGGAGAGAAATTTAGATATATAATCATATGCCTTTAACATTTTATAATTTTAAATTTCGAACCCCTCCCTCCTTCCATTGGTCAAGGAAGAAGTTTATACATAGAGAGAACATTGTGTGCATCTACAACAAAATTATAATAGTTTACTCCATTAAAATGAATGTATTATTATGAAATAAAGAAGATATATTAAATATAAAAAAGAAAATTAGGACAAGATGAGTTCAACCCTTCTATTGAGTTATTCATTACATATTTATAATAGAGCTAGCTTCTTATTGTAAAAAAATAATAATAAATAAATAGAACTAGCATCTTCTCTATATGGATATATTAGAGTTTACAAAGAAAGACAATATATGATTCTCGTACACAATGAGATGATCATGATATGGAATGATAGATTGCTAAGATCTTCGGTTAAAGAAATGCAGATCGCTAAGATTATATAGATGGTTGAGATCTTCATTTGAAAGTTACATATTTTGGTATGATCTCTTTAACGTAATGAACATCCATAAATAAATATTATTTATAACATAAAATCGAAACTTCAATTCAAAAAAGGAAAACTTATCTTTTCTTGATTGGCATTTATTAAATTAAAGATCTAGAAAATATTTACATCTTTTATTGTGGAAACCGTCTTCTGCATGAGTTCAGCGGAGACTTTAATGGCGCGTGCATGATGCATGCAAATGCGTAATGCAAGGAAATCTACAACGGTTCGCCGTAAATCCTAAAGAAAGCTAAAAACTAATATCTGATAAATGAGGCTCTTCCTTACTGAATTAACCTATCAGCTAGGCAGAACTAAACTACTTAAAATGGGATCCAGAGCACTAGTGCTGGTATGATCACACCCAGGTGAGCAATGTCTAATATTCCCATCTTCATTTGCACAAATGTATGAAGAAAAATCTCTATAATCGTTATTTTGTCACAAATTTTCTCAAAAATAAGAATTTATTTTCTCCCTATGGTAATGAAGGAATTTCATATTGGATTCTGTAAATACACACAAATGCAGATGATTCCATTAATAACTAACATTTTTTTTCAACAACCTTGAAATATATACAAACCCACACCATATACTAACGACCACTGAGATCCTCGACACCCTATGCAATGATCGATGAACATCAATCTCCCACCCCCACAACCCAAAAAAAAAAAAAAAAAACATCTCTCTCCCTCTCCCACCTTCTCCCTCCTTACTGAGCAGTTAAGATGAACTTGAGAGCCACACAATTATCTCTTCGACCACTGTCCTGTAGATTTCCTCCAGAGGTCTTGTCTCGAATAATGGATCAGCAGCCACATTCGCCTATACAAAAAACCCATGTAAAAGAACTGAAAAAACATAATCAATCTAAAAATTTATGTTTCAAATTGATAATTTAATACAGTGAGAGAATGTACTTACTCGAGCATGGATCATGTACATGCCTTGATTGCTATCCGAAGCGATGTTGAACGTTACTATCTCCAATTTATAGTTCTCCAGGATCTGAAGAATGCCGGTCAAGAGTCCAGGCTTCTTTGGAGTGCACAGGCAGATCTGCGCATCGGTACCACAGACGTTCAACACCGCGTTTGAAGAAGACCATGATTGAAAGAAAACTGGGACAGGAGGAACCCATGAGCTGAATGGGAATGGGTTTGTACTAGTGCTGGCAACGTTGTTTGATGACTGCAAGTTGGTCATCACTGCACTTTGGAGTCTTTCCCGTTTTAATTTTTCAAGCTCCTGAACTGTGTTTTCTAGACTTTGGATGGACTTCACGGCTTCATCCACGATTGTGTACTTGTCAGCCTGAAATAAATATTCAAATGGAGAAGACACAAAACGAAAGTAGTCAGAGAAGCCATTAATTCATGCCAAAGTATAAACTCAGATGCCTTAGGTTAATTCCACTGTTTTAAAACAAATCATTAGAAAGAAAATCTTTGGCACCCTATGAATGCATGAACAATAATCTGTAGAAACAATGAAGGATTACTATTACCTTAGCAGGAAGCGTAGGAAGCAATGAATGAAGAGTACTGAACTTATCTTTTATCCTCTTTCTCCTCCGTTTTTCAATCAATATATGTAGGTCATATTTGTCAGGCTTAACGTGATCAGGATCACTACCTTCGCGGTTGCATTCTTTCCTGTCTTTGCCGCTACTACTTTCATTTATGTGAATCCCATTTCGCTGTCTTCTCTTGTCCAGAGTTAGAGCCGGTGCAGTTGCAGTTGGGATATTCAAGCTCATATCTGCAGGTTGTTTCATGCGAGATTTTTCTTCAGAATTAAACAAAACCCTTGAAGGGTTTGCCCGCTGTGGGTTTTCATTGCGATCTCTCTGTTCAGACATTTTTGTGGATACAAAATTGGCCAGAGAGAGAGAGACAAATTGAAAAACTGAAGAACAAGGAAGAATGAGTTTGATTGGGAGAGGAAGGGTGTTTTATAAGTGATGATAAGCATTTGCCAATGCCCGTTACTACTGAAAAGCCGGGGCTTGCTTCTAGGATTTTTCTGGGGGCTCTAATTCCCTCCTTACTTTTTTTGCATGCTTCTGCATGGTACCGGATCCGATATCGGTCACCATCGAAATTGATATGTCATTGATACAAATATCGTAACAATCAACGAAACAATCCCATTTCACTATCTGTGGGCGATAAAAATTTGAATACCTCAAACCATCGAGTAGATACTAAGATTACCAAATACCAACCATGGTATGGCTTCCTCTTTCTCTTTTTCTTGAAACCATGGTTTCAGCCCTAAGTTCTTTTTTTTTGGGTTAAGATTTCAGCCCTAAATTCAAGCTGTGAATAAGGGTATGGTTGCAGAGCTTTCTTCCCATGCAAACCTTTCCTTCTTATACTCTCTCTCTAATGAGACGAAATAAGATCGCAAAAATATTTTAAAATTTTAAGGAAAAAAGAAAAGAAAGAGAGAGTTGGATCCACGTCCTCTACTTCAACAAGGGCGTCAGCCATCCATTAGCGCCCTTAAGAAGATTCATCATCAAGTAAATATTGATGAATTCAATGGTAGAGCATATTTCTTCAAAATATACTCCATGAATTATTGTACATTTTCTTTATAACTAAAATTTATATAATATTGATTTTAGTTGAATTTTTATTTTTTTACATTTATTGAAAATTTCATTTACCTATATTTGTAAGTTTGTCTTTACATTTATTATTAATAAAACCAGTTAAATATCGGGTTAATAGATACCATGATCCTAGCGTGAGCATCACGCAAAGAGGTAGGTAAGAGACAATAGAAGGTCATCTAGCGTGGGAAGAGTCTGTGTGCTAGCATAGGGCGGATTGATCATTCAATGGGTGCACATAAAAAGGAATCCCCAAATTGATGCAAGAATCTTTTTCTTTGGTTGATATTCCGTAATTCATTAGTGTATGTGGAGGATAAGCTTTTTGGCGAGAGGAATAGGGAAGGTCAATCAATTTGATTTAGATTATTATTGTTTTTTATTTATTCACCGTAAATCTTACTTCAAAAAGAGAGATGAGCATTTAATTACTTTTAAGAGTGGACATTATAGAAGCCAAATAGATTTTTCCTAACTAGAAGCTCAGGTAAATTGTTGTGTAAGGATTAGTGATCTTGGATGTGTAGCTCACTCCAAAAATTCATAAAAGGTGAAGGTTAACTAGGATAAAGTGGCGACGTTTAAAAGGACATTACTTGAAATATTTCACCAGCGAAGTAATCAAACAAAGAGAGTGGAATTTGAGGGGAGTCACTAGTATGATGTGAAATGAGATAACTACTTGCTCTGGGAAGGTGACTAAAAATGCAATGAGTGAAATAAAAAGCAAACACCGTTCTTATGTAGTAGACATGGCAGCAAGATGGTGTTCTTCAAGTAGCCATTAAAAATAAGAAAATTAGCTTTAAGACACGGCAAAAGAATAAGGATGTATAGAGGACCTATTAAGGTACAAGTTGGCTAAAAATGAACCTAAGACAATTGCGGGAGATGTTAGCCAAAAAAAATTGAAGATTTATATAATAAGCTAGGTACAAAGGAAGGGGAGAAAACAAGTCATAAAATAACTAACATAAGGGATAGGAAGAGTAGAGACCTTGAACTTATTAGATGTATTAAAAGTGAAAATGATGAGGACATCAATAATAGTTGAGAAGTTTATTTCTCTAGCCTCCGAAATGAGCATACTTGAGGACCGGTACCTATGACTCAAATGATTAAAACCATTCACCATGGCACCAATATTTGAACATACATATAAATAATTATGTCTAAAGTAAATTGCTCTAGCGAGGACGAAAGTAGATAAAAGCACCAAAGTCCTAATGAAATCCCAATAGAAGCAGAAGAGTTTACAAAACCTACAGACTAACTTGGCTAGCCAAGTTGTTTAATAAGATAATAAGCATAAGAAAAATGTTAGATAAATAGATGCAAAGCATTGTAGTCCCAATTTTAAAAAAAAATAAAGGAGATACTCAAAGTTGTAATAATTGTTGGCATAAAATTGGTGATTATATTATGAAATTTTGTAAAATAGTAACTGAAACATGTTTGAGACAAGAAATGATCGATTATTATAGAGAACTAACATGATTTTATAACATGAAGATCTATGATAGATACTATTTATCTTATTAGAAGACTTATGAAAATGTTAGAAAGTGTAAGAAAGATCTTTATATGATTTTTATTAATCTTGGAAAAGCTTATATAGAATGTTAATTTAGCAAGTACTAGAGAAAAGAATGTTGCAAATAAATATGAATATGTGAACAAACTTATAGATAGGGATAATTACTATTGTCCCATGTACTATAGCTTAATTATTACTTTATTTATTATACTTTTTAAAATTACTAATTCAACATCTAACTTTGCCTGCAATTCTTGGTTGCCCCTTTCTGTTAAACTCAATTAGGTAAATGATGACATGGCATATTTTATTTATTTAAATCTTTTAAATTAACCCTATAATTTTATATTACTTATTTATACTTTATATTAAATTACATTACTATCCTAAGTAATCAGGAAAAACTTAAACCTAACTAATCTTCTTTCTTTTATATAGTAATAAGAAAAATAGCAATTCCTAATTTTTGGTATTATTTTAATTTTTTGTTATTTACTTTCCAGTTTAATGTTATCAATTTTAAGAAGTTTTTACTTCCAATAGATTTTTATTTGTTTATCGTCTAATTTGGTGTTAATAATTTTAGGAAGTTCTTACTATCAATAGGGTGCTCTTTTTTTCTTTTTTTTTTTGAATCCAAAATGATAAAAATATATGTGTAAAATTATTTTATATGATTTTTATTTTCTAAATGAGGGTAATATTATCTTTGACCTTCTTAATTATAAAAGGGTAAAATAGATATTAAAAATTCAATCGTAACAATCGCTTAACACTTTTAGAACTAAGGGAGGCAACAATAATTTCATAAAAAAAAACAAGGTTCTTTTAGGAATTAAGCGGTAATACAAGGGGGCAACAGTAATCAGATATACATGATAATTTCAATAGGAAATGTAAAAACAATTGGGAGACAAGGTGGTGACTTCGTGATTATTTATGAGTAGATTCTGTATCTACTAATTGATTAGTTTTGAGTTTGCATTTTGATTGATTTTGAGTGTCTCAAATTTTACTTTAAAGAGGATTTATAAGTTTTTTTTTTTTTTTGGAATTCGAAGACTTTATATATAGGGTGGGGAGAATATTACTAATATAAGTGCCGCCAGATGGGTACAAACCCAGGACCTTCCCGTGGGAGGTTGGGTTTTAACCGCTCTACTAATCCACCATTGGCAAAGAATTTTGAGCAAAGAACGCAGTGTTGAGCCACAATACCGAATCCACAATAGGAATTTTGAATGTCGATGAATCCATGTCAGTTTATTAATTTCATTCAAGGAAAGAGATTTCCAGGAGTTTTAGGATTTCTTTTCATTAATTCAAACCTATATGGAAAGAAAATTCTTGGGATTTTCCTTTAGGAAAGTAAGTGATTTTGTTAGGTTGATATTAATGGGGATCTATATAGGAAATAAAAGAGGGCCATAAAAGAAAAATGGAAGTGAAGAAAGGCTGATTTTCTTTTCTTTTCTTTTCTTTTTTTTTTTTTTTTGGGGGGGGGGGGGTTGGGGGTGTGGACGACAAAGATGGGCAGCTTTTAACTTAGTTTTTCTCTCTCTTTCTCTCAATGTTTTGTGATTTTATTTTATTTTTTCAGATTTTAGGATGAACTAATTTTATTTTTCTAGGGCTATAAAATAGCCCAGCCAGACCATGTTCCAACTGAGAAGAAGATAAAAGATTAAACTTCAAACTATAGACAAATTGGCCTATCCTCGAACACTTTCTTTCTAAAGGAAGAATATAATCAAACTATGTAGCCATCAAGTAGGACATAAACTTTCTTTCTAAAGTATGAATATATTCTTCATATACTTATGTAATAAACTCAACCAGCAGTACAAGCACTATGAATTCTCACTGTTTAATTGATTGATATAATTCTTAGTATTTTTTCCATTGATTGAATATTTTTTTTTTTTTAATGCCTTTGATTAATTGCCCACTAGTCAATTGATTTTTTAATCATAATGAAATGAGAGGGATTTATGTGTTTAGTTCATTGAAATAATGCCATAAATTACATGTAGGTACATGATTTGTGTAGTTACTATATGGAAATCCATGGAACTTAAAGATTTCTTAGTTGTTGTAATTCACATAGAGAGAATGGATTAGTGATTGATTGTCTATTAGTACTCGAGAGAGACTAGTAGACAAGGAAGCAAATCTCGACTATCAATCAGGAAAATGTTTCAGGATTATGAAGTGGGAAGGAATAATTATGGTGAAATCTAATCCTTAGGCTTTTAGGTATTAACATATCTCAATTTTTATTTCAATCAATTTGCAATTTAGTTAGTGATAATCAACTCTTTTTTATTAATTGTTCAAATAAAATTAATATGATTAGCTTCGTACTCAGCCTATAGTCCTCGAGGGAATGATCTCATTGTCATAATTAAATTACTTATTAACAACAACATACACTTGTGTATATCACAATAATTACTGTTCGATTATATAAATGATCAGCTTTAAGTCCATACTCATTTGCACTTGTAATAAATGTTCTAAACAAAGACATACGAATACAACACATACTAGAAACAGATTTTGGCTATTCATTTAAAACCCTAATGGTACTTACTAGTACATTATTCATAGATTTTCATAATTCACATGACTACTACTTGAGACTTATATCTTGTTAAGTTCACCAGTTTTTTCATCAAAGTCCATTGCTATTCCAAGAAACTTTATGCTCATTCTTTTCCTTGGCTCTCTCACTTGGTGACTTCAACGCCTACAAGAACCTTATGGAGAAGGAATGTGGTCTTGCTTATAATGATAGACATTGAGACCAATGCGAGAATCCATTGAAGATTGTGAACTTATGGAAGTGCCTCGGTCTGGGAACTTTTTTACTTGGTGTAACCTACACTCTGGGAATGATCAAATCACTTCTAAAATTGATCATGTCTTATGTAACGAGTGTTGGATAACCACTTTCCCCTCTCCTTCAGCCGTTTTCCAAAATAAAGAGGTATCAGATCACTCTCTTATGATTGTCAACATTGGTCATCGCCTCAATTTTTTTTTTTCTTTTCTTGCCCAACAACCACCAATCAACCAAGATTTTACCATCGCATTTTAGAGCGTGTCTCTATTAATAAACTTGAAACGAAAACCGTCTTCATTGGATGGTTGGTGTTTTGATGACCCTACCTTATTGACCGCCCCCGTTTTATTATCGCCTTCATTCGCTCCTCCGGGATTTGATGGTTCGGACCCGGGTCTCTCTTTTGGCATTCCGGTGCCATTATTCCTAGCGGCTGGTTGCCTTTCCCGATTGGGGCGGCTTCCTTGTGTGGTTTACATGTATTTGGCGTTATAACTTGAAAAAGTCATTATTTACACACATAAAACAAAGTGGGACAAACCACCAAAACATAGAAAGAGCAGATTTGCTCCATGAGCAATAGTATCTTCAGGAGAGTTTGAAGACCTGCTAATAAACCTGATTTCAACAAAGGGAAATTTGCAACAAACTACTGAATTTCTCCAATAATACTCATACTCATCCCGTTAATAAGTTGATTGCTACCATTTAAAATAGAAATAATAAATTGACAATCTAATAATAAAATAATTCTATCAACATAAGAGCTTAAAGCTAATTGAAATCATTGTTTCACTTTTCAAGGTAAACAATTATACTTTTATAACTGGTGGATGGAATTTTCTTAATTTTTTGCTCGAACAACGAGTGACGGGGTCATCTTTACTTGCTCTTATGACAAAGCTTCATATTCTTAAAGATGAACTCAAAACTTCTCCAACTTAGAGCAATTTCCTGTTCACTTTGTTAATGCATACACAAATGCAAATGATTCCATTAATAAGTAAAAATTACAAAACCCTGAAATATATACAAACCAAACATAAAATATTAATAATCACTCAATCCTCGCCACTATGCTTTGAAACCCAAAAAAAAACTCTCCCTCTCCCACCTTCCCCCTCTTAACTGAACTTCCATGTTTATTCTCTTTTCTTTTCACCCCTAAAACAATTATCATGAACATGAGAGCCAAACGCTAATCTCTTCGACTGCCATTCTGTAAATTTGTTCCAGTGGTAGTGTCTCAAAGAGTGGATTAGCAGCCACATTTGCCTAAATAAAAAACCATGTAGAAGAACTGAAATACATATACAATCGATTGAAAAAATTTGTGGTTCAAATTGATGACTTAAAACAGTGAGAGGATATTCTTACACGAGCATGGATCATGTACATGCCTTGATTACTATCCGAAGCGATGTGAACAGTTACTACCTCCAATCTATACTTCTCTAGGATCACAATAATGCCAGTCAAGAGGCCAGACTTCTTTGGAGTGCACAGGCAGATCTGTGCATCAGTACCACAAACGTTCAAGACCGCATTCGAACAAGACCATGATTGAAAGCAAACGGGGAAAGAAGAGACCCATGAGCTGAATTGGTTTGTACTGGTGCTGGCTATGCTGTTTGATCCTAGAGATAGAGCCGACGGTGATGGATTGACTTTGGTCATCAGTGCACTTTGGACTCTTTCCTGTTTTAATTTCTCGAGCTCATGTAGTGTGTTTTCTAGATTTTTGATGGACCTCACAGCTTCGTCGACTATTGTATACTTGTCAACCTGAAATAAATATTTAAACGGAGAAGACACAAAACGGAAGTCGTCAGAGAACCATTAATTCATGCCGAAATTAGAACTCAGATGCCTAGCTTAGACAAACACTGTTCTAAACACATATCATTAGAGAGAGAATTGCACCATATGAATGCAAGAATTCTAATAATCTGGAGGAGAAAAAAAAAGAAGAAGAAGGAATATTACCTTTGCAGGAAGCTCAGGAAGCAATGAACGAAGAGTACTGAACAAGTCTCTCATCCTCTTTCTCCTGTCTCTCTCCATCATTATATGTAATTCTTTTTGGTTGGGCTGATCATGATCAGAATCAGAATCACCGGCACCTTCACGGTTGTATTCTTTCTCGTCTCTGCCAATACTTCTTTCGTTTATGTGAACCCCATTTCTATCTCTTCTCTTGTTCAGAGTCAGAGCCGGTGAAACTGCAGTTGGAATATTCAAGCTCGGATCTACAGGTTGTTTCATGCGAGATTTTTCTTCAGAATCAGACAAAACCCGAGGAGGGTTTTCTCGCTGCGGATTTCCATCACCATCTTTCTGATCAGACATTTTCCTGGTAAACCAAAATTGGCTGCAGAGAGAGAGAGAGAGCACAAATTGAAGAATTGGAGAACAACGAAGAATGAGTTGGGTTGGGAGAAGAATGGGGAGGCGTTTTATAAGGTGGCAATCCGAGATGCGCATAAGCTGATAAGCACTGCCCATGCCCGTTATTTTGCTCTTAAGACTACTGACTCTCTGTGGGCGATACAATTTGAATACCTGAAACCACAGAATAGATTTAAGATTACCAACCATGCATGGTATCCATTCATCTTTTTCGTTTTCCTGAAACCATGGTTCCAGCCCAGAATTCAAGCTGAGAATAGGGTATGGATTCTGCACGGAGCAGTTTCCTTTCATGGACGGATGGAAATCTGATTTTTCTCTCCGAGTACTTTTTAACATGCAAAAGTAATTAAGTATGTAAAGTAGGGCTGAAGTAGCGAGTGGAGGAGGAAGTTGGATCCAGATTGGGATGGATTTTGCAAGAATGCCGCATCCTACCTGGGGGTTTAATCGAAATTTGCTCTCAAATTCGCATCTGCATCCGTCTGGCAGTATCTGAATCCGTTCCATTACTAATAAGATGCAGTATGACATACCCTTTTCTAATCCATTATTTTTTATCCAATTAAATTATCTAATTAAGTTACTTATTTAAATTTATTTTTCTTATTTTTATAATTTTTTACTTGAGACAATTGACTATTTTTTTAAGTTTTCCACTAAAATAACTACCAAAGTTATTAAATTCTTAAATTTCAAACTTGGCCTTGAAACAAAACGGTAGAGGTGTCAACAGATAGTTGAAAACTTCTATTCATGCCTATTTAGAAGAATCTACTTAAGAAAATAATTATCCTATGATCATCTTAGTTCAATTCAATCCGTCCAAAAACTAATAGAATATTATCCGAATCCATCCAAGTCTAATAAGATGCGAATATTATATTGCCACCATCCAAATATTAACCTTCAATGGAGATGGGTGTTTGCTCTTTTGTTGAGTTGAGCAAATGGAAAATGAAGAAGATGGGTAAAGGGATAATCTCTTTATCTATCTCAACTAAGATTCTACCTTGCAAATATAATTTAAAATAAAAGATACTTGAGTCATTTTAACATATAAAGATATTTTGATTATATTATAAAATTTATTTGAATTTTAAAACTTTTCTATAATTTTTTTTTTTGACTAAAAGAAGAATCACGGGCTTCATGACAAGCACGGGTGTCCATGTAAAAGTTTAATTTAAAAAATAAAAAATAAAAATAAATTGGTTATAAAGTGATGATTTGCCCTTACATTAACTTTTTCTATAAGATACAAATGCAAAATCTGACGGAACTTGGTTACACTTACGCATGCAAATAATTTCATCCTTCCCAAAAAGGTAACTGGATTTTTCGTGCTTTGAGACTTCCCGTCTTAATACTAACAAGGTGCTCGATTTTATCGAAAAATGGATTTACGATTCGACTTCCAACTAGGAGAGGTAACCTAACAGCCTAACAGGTGGCCGTGTTCTTGGTTTTTTGCAGTATTGTTATTGACATTAAACTTGAGGAGAAAAGGTTGCCCCAGCAGAAAGAATCGTCAGTATACACGACCAATCTATTTCTTATCATCTATTCTACAACGAAATGCCCGAAACCCTAGGGAATGGGCACTGAATCTCATTCCAGCAGTGAAGCTGACTTCCTGATTCAGAATAAATACATCAAAATCAGATCTATCATCGATGAGTCTGACATGGCCAAACTTCCATAATCTGTGGTTGTTTAGTTTTCCTCGGACAGGCCTCTTCTCGTCTGTAGGCTGGCAGAAAACCAATCATTCAACAGTAAGAATGTTCATATCATGTACACAAAACAGCATAAGATTGACAATATCTTATTCTTACCCACGCATATGTTGAATGAGAATCTGAGTTTATTATTTAGCCATCTTCTGGTCGTTCTCTACGCAAAATGCAAGTTTCCAGGGAGTTGGGTTCCAGCAGAACTGAAGCTTGTGCATCGAAAGGCAGAGTTGTTGTCACGGGTTCCTTGTTTTCTTCAAAACCAAACGGTCAGTCAGTATTTAAATAGCATGGTAAATAATCACATGGGGGGCAAATCTAAAGAAGGATCCTGGTTTACAGACTCTTTTAGGATCTCATAAATAATCAGCTCAACTTGAGCACGACAGTGTCTTTTTATATCAGCATGTCGGCAATTTAGCAGGAGAAGCAGTGATTAATAGCTAAGAGAACCCACCTGATGAGTTTCTCACGGGGTGCCTCATACCGAGCACTTGTTGAGGCAATAAACCCTCCCTGTAGAATTCCTTCACATGCAAAATAAGATTACAAGCATTACTCCCATGATTTGAGAGGCTAATCAGGATGACAACTTAACCTACCTCAGAAGCTGTAGAGAGCTGAAATGGTCCATGGTGTGTCTGAACGTGTAAGTCCATCCCAAATGAAGTTTCTGGATTAGTTATATTTGTCACATTGGGTAAGACTACTTGTTCTTGTAAGGCTGGATGTGGATTGGAGAGACCAAATGTAGTCTGTGTTGAGGCTTCCTCGTTTAAAGGCAGTGTGCCAGTTCCCATGTTCACATGCAGCGGTCTCTCTCCATCCCCAAATCCCATTTGCATTTGTGATGACTGCATGGACTGCAATACTCCAGGTACGTACATTGGATGTAAACTCAATCCATTTCTCATTGACAACATCTGTGAAACCAACCAATGAAACATTATCATATAATGAACTAAGCCATTACCCAAAGAAATATAATATCAATGAATTAAGATACTGTTGTTACTGGATTCTATTTTTTATTCTATGTTATGGTCAGTATGTATCCCTCGGATTCTCTTCCCAAGATAAGAAAAAGAAGTACAAATCCAAGGGTAAACTAAGTCAAAACTACTTGATTTGTTATTAAATTTCTTTACTCATTGGAGTAGATAATCTTGTCCTTCTTAACAATGGTAGCCTATTGGGATTGTATGTGACTAGGTTAACAGTTGACACTCAACCCAAGACAGCTGAAGTTAAAAGAGGATTAACAAAGCTCTCAAAAAAGCAAGCTGGAAAGGCTTTTGACCAAACCAGTAGCTTCAATCAGGATATTTCTATCAGTCGGAGACTGCAGTCAGCCAACAGTGTTGGTAATGAGTTGGCCTGAGTCGGGAGTCCAGAGGGATGTTTCATATGCAACTATTTGGCTATCTTGTGGTCCTGGTAGTCTTCCAATTCTTTTAAAGTTGATTTGCTGCTGCTGTTTCTCTTTCTACCATCTAAATCTCTGCTACTACAACTAATAAAATAAACGTACAAGTTCAATGGAATAACCAGTGAACCTCAAGGATAATTTAACAAGTCGACCTGCTGAACTTCATTGGAGGGCTGGTCTACAAAAATTCTAGGGCAGTCTCGAATAGAAACCATGATGAGATGACCAGTTGATTTACTTTCCCTCAAACATTCTGAATAAGGAATGAGCAGAAGTGGAAACCACAAGCTTGCTCTACCATCAGTAGTGTGCAACTTCAAACCAAACGAAAATAATTAGGACACGGCCAGGGAAATTAATGTCCAAAGGACTACAAACTACCCAAACAGACACCATACTCTGCAAATAATTATTGAAAGACAGCTGATTCCACCATTTGGACTGGCAAAAGAAATGTATCCTCAACAGATAAAAGAGACAGGAAAGGAACAACTGAGAACACATCATTGTATACAGAAAAGAGAAGGAAAGATGTACAATCACTAATTACATGATGAAATACTAATTAAATTCTGTAGCAAGGAATTTGACTCAAGAATGAGTAAATTAAAATATAGACTGATGCAATATTGCAATGTATGAAAAATGTCAAGTAGTATACTGTATGAGTTATTTTTATGCATACCAAATCAGTAGTGTTGTGATGGAGAAAAGGGGCCAAAATATGCACTTTTTGGTGTACAAGCAACAAGCCCAACTAAAGAGAATTAGGCAAGGGGTCTGAATGAGAGACTTAGAACAGAAGGTGTGGCAAGGAAAGAACTACTATATGTTCAGAACCCAATCAATTAAAGGAAACCTTTCACTCCTTGTTATCAGGGATGGAGTTACTCATGTCCTTGTATGTTTTTCATTGAAGAGTGTAACAGCACCAGATACATCACAGCTTGTACCTTCATTACGCACATGTTAAGCGTGGATGTGGCACAGTGGTAACAACCTCCTATATAGAGGTAGTAAGACCAAGGAGGTCTTGGGTATGAACCTCCACCCTCCACGCCTCCCCCCAAAAAAAAATTCCCCTGGGCCTCCAGTCCTTGTGACTGGTTCGGTGATCACCAAAAATATGTGCTAGAAAGAGATTGAGTAATGATTCCCTTTCTGTAATTTCCTCAAATTATAAATAAGCCCTGGCCACTAAGCCACCATTAACATTGCCCATGCCAGGCTCCACCTTGGCACCACCCTCTTCTAGCAGTCCTTCACCCACTGTTGCCTTTCTCTCATCACCTTTGGTGGTTAGTTCTCCTGCCTAGGGTTTCTTCCCTTGCAATGATCCAGATCCCTTTTCAATTCAGTATAGTTAGTAATTTTTTCCAGGGATCCATTGTGCAAAGTGTTGATGTTTTGATGAACATGTTTTGACCAGCAACAACGGAGTCTGAATTGACCACCGCATTTGGGCAGAAAGGAATCCATCAGTGTGACTTTTCTTCCCTTCTTAGCTCCATGAAACTCGATAGTAAATAATTTGTGTGGCCACACTCTTGTTATCTCATGACTGGTTCCTTTGGCTGTTCAGGCTGTCACAGGAGAAAATGTGATACCTTCTACTGCTGGCGCTCACATCTAATGGTACAGTAATTATATAGTAACGTCCTCTAAAAGCTGCCGCTAAAATCTGCAAGACAGCCAAAAATACGGATTTTGCTTCAGTGCTGTGCACTGAGCTGCCATTGGTGAGGATCAATTTTGGTGGTCGAGATTTTGAATCTCGACCACCCATTTTGGTTTTCTTTTCTTTTTTTTTTTTAACTTTTTGAACTACACCACTGAAACCCAAAAACAAAAAAACAAAACGGGTGGTCGAGATTGAATATCTACCACCGAAGTTGATCCTCACCAATGGCAGCTCAGTGCTGCGCAACTGAAGCAAAATCCCAAAAAAATACCTATTCTCAGGTTAGTAATGCCTGCCTAATGTTACAACTTATGAACTTTGAAAGAAAATCCATAAACCAAACAGAAGTAATCTATATCCCAGTATTTTACTCAAACAGTGCACCATGTGGCAAGATTTGGACTTCTACAGGTCTTCAATAACTCCCTGTGGTACTGACATGATTAAATTTTAAAATGGGAAGACAATCTTCTTGTCTTTGATTTCCTTGCTCATCCCAACATTGAACACAATATACAATCCCTTTCCATCATTGGAGCAAAGCTTATTCCATGGTGCAGTCAAGGATAGTTATTGCAGTGCCATGGATAATTCGGTTGAACAGAAGCAATAAACCCTATATTCTGCCACAAATATTCATCACATGGGGCTCCTTTTTATCGTATTGGTGAACTGGCTAGATACGACAGAGTACAAGCAAGTGTGATTATTACAGAGAAGAATGAACACCAGTGACAAGTGCTAGAAATTGCACTGCCATCCTGGTGATACCTGGAGTTGTGGCCAGGGTCATCCATCAGCCCAGGCTCATCTAACTGTCTGAGGATACCATACTGATCTATCTCTATCTCAAGAGGAACTACAGAACCAGCATTATTTGATGACGAGGCCAGACACCTCTTCAGCACCAGCTCCATCTGCAGCTCCTGCCACATCCAAACCAATGACCTTTAATCCATCTTACCCATTCCCTGTACAATCAGCTCAGGTGCCACTGACCAATTGACAGGACCTCCACTGTTTGTTTCTTTTCTTTTCTTTTTCTTTTTTCTGTATATTCCTCTGTTCAGTAACAGTAAAGTGTGTCCTGCTAGGGGTTATTCCTCTATTGCTCTTGGAAGAAAACCATTA
Organism: Hakea prostrata; assembly: GCF_041222555.1. Taxonomy (NCBI): domain Eukaryota; kingdom Viridiplantae; phylum Streptophyta; class Magnoliopsida; order Proteales; family Proteaceae; genus Hakea; species Hakea prostrata. The sequence goes on from NC_142603.1 coordinate 13,738,886, forward strand.
AGTGCGCCATCTCTTTCCATCTGCATTGCATGCTCCCAAATTTTCTAGCAATTTACTCTCTATTAGTAGCCTTACATGAAACTCAAATTGCAACAAAACATTCTTTATTGATTATTTTCTCCAAAATTTGGAGACAGACCCTACAATTGGCAGTTGTAACTTGGTGGTATCTACTTGGAGAATAGCTCTCCATCAGCTTTGATCTCCCATGGTCATCTTCCTAACTCATCTGCATCTGCTTTGGTGGAATTATAAATGCAGCATCATTGTCTGGGTCACCTTCCTCTGGGCATTTGATCTACTTTGTTTCTAGATTTGGTTAAAAAGTACAATCCACACAGAATTTTTTGGGATGTTTACAATTTCGCAGAGCAAACTAGAGCTGTTTATCCCATTTCAAATAATGGAAGGTTTACTCTTATTCCATTGGTTTGTCACTTTCAGTGAATTTTTAGTATGAAGATCCAGCTTATTCAAAGGAAAAGCCATATGTACTCCCTCTTTTCAGCAGTTCAGGAACAATATGTACTCCTTTCAGCAGCTCGACAAGATGGTTCAACCACAACTAAATCCCAAGGTTTAGATACTTCAACTCAAAATTCCACGGTAGAACACAAAACCCGACATTTTCTGGAAGTGGCTACATCTCATGTTCCCCATGTCTATCCCTATTCCCTATTCAGTTCTGTGGTGATTGTGCATTTTGGCAGCCTATCTCATGAATAGGATGCCCTCTTCTTCTTTTTCGGCATCTTGCTGCCCTCTTGAGGTTTTATTGGGATCCTCTATTTCTGTGGTTCCACCCAAGGTTTTTGGTTGAGATATTTGCTCAAAGACATCATGTGCATGGCAAGTTTTACTCAAAAGTGGTTCCGCTGCAATTTCTTTTTGCTACTCAGCCACTCAAAATGATTATGAATGCTACCACCCTCCTTTGTGGAAGATGTTTGTCACTGTGGATGTAATCTTTCAGGAAACTAGGGCTCATTTTCCCTCCCATGCACCTCTTAGAGGAGTCTGCAAGTGAAGAGGTGCCCCTAATTGCTTTATTAGTTGTGCTTACAGTGAAAGATCTTTATGAACTTGAGTGGCGGTAAGGCTGGACACGAACAGGAGCAGCCTTTACTTGAGGAACATGGCAATAACAACACAAGCAGGGTGATACTACCACTGCTACTGGTCAACAGTTCTCACTACTGAATTCAAGTCCTCTTAATGATCTTATTTCTCTTGGCTAGTCTCTCCATCCAGGTGATATTTGTCTTGACATGCCTATTGCCATGCATAAATCTAGTAGAAATTGTACTCAGCATCCCATTGCTGATGTTCCATATTACTTTCTTTCTCCATCTTTCCATGCTGTTGTTTAATATTTGTCCCCTATATCAATTCCTAATACCTACAGGAAGCACTATCTGATTGAAGGTGGAAGGCAGCAATGAATGAATAAATGAGTGCATCAGAAAATAATGACACAAGAGCTTTGGTGCATCTTTCTCTGGTAGAGAAACATGGAATTTAAAGTGGGTCATTGCAATCCAACTAACGGCTGAAGAAACAATGGTAACAAACAAGTCAAGGTTAGTTGCTAGAGGAGCCACTTAGACACACAGGGTCTCCTATCAAGAACCATTTGCTTCTGGCAGCAATAATGAACACTGTCAGGGTCATCATCTCATGTGCAGTTAACTACGGATGTGATCTTCAACAATGCTTTGTTTATCAACAAGATGAGTCAACATATTTCAGTTTTGCCTGTCATGTAGACAACATTATTATCACTAGTTGTAGTACTGATGAGACATCTGAAATTCTATTATTGGGCAAAGAGGAAAATGATTCAAAGAGAACTAAGGTGGGATGGATAAAGTGGAGAGGTACTTGTGGATTGCCAACCAACATATTATGTTATGTTGTGACCCAAATTCTTGTACCAGACTTCAAAAATGAACCTGCACTGACACATTTTGATGAGCAACCCGAATGGCCCATTTTTGGAGATCTATAATGGAAGTAGAGGGTTTGGGCCTACCAAAGGCCATCACTGATCTCGGTCTATGGAGGGGGTGCGGGGATGTAACTTCCACGTTAAGGTACAACCCGACCCGACGGATCGACTTGTTTACCCAATGGAAGTCTATTTATGCACCAAACACCTACGAGATTATTGAGAGACTTGGGGATTTCTAGATTTAGGGTATTGAGTGAGTTCTTGTAATGCCCTTCTTGGCGATTGGTTGTGAGATGTCCATTATTTCTTTCTTCTACATAGTGAAAAGCTCTTCCTCTTTGCCCGTGCACATTGCATTGGTGTGTGAACCATGTTAAATCTCTATGTGTTTTCGCTTCCTCTTTGTTTCAAATCGTGATTTCGTGGTTTTAGTTTTAACATATTTCTTTAAAGCTTAAAAGTTATAAGACCTGTGCGACTCAGGATATGTTGTTCGGGTAGAATGTTGAGGCAGTTAAAAAGTCTCATATTGAGAAGATATGTTTAGGAATAATGGATGTGGAAAAATAGGAAAGATATAGTACAGATAGCATGTGTTAAGTTGAACTAGGAGTTGCCCCGATTGAAGACAAGCTACAAGAGTCTCATTTGAGTAGGTATAACTATAACCATGGTAAATGGAGGTTTAAGGACACCCTAGCAAGAAGTGAAATGATTCCCATTAATAGAGCTAAAATAAGTAGATAATGAGGACATAATTCCTATGGAGTGGATTTCAAGCTTATCAGCAGCGCCAGTGTAGAGACCAGCCCATTGCAGCACCTATATTGATGGATGACGAGTTTCAAGTCTGATACAGGGCTGGTATTGGCTCTTGTTACAAGGGTAGTCACGCCTCCACCTGAGGCGACATTCCCTCCACCCATCAAAGAGTTACTTTCTGATTTTTCTGATGTGGTTCCTGATGAGTTGCCTAATGAGCTACCTCCTATGCGCGATATTCAACATGCCATTGATTTGGTACCAGGTTCGGTGTTACCAAACCTACCGGCTTATCGCCTTAGCCCAACAGAGCACAATGAACTCAAAAGACAGGTGAATGAGTTGCTACATAAAGGATTCATTCAGGAGAGCTTAAGTCCATGTGTTGTACCAGCATTACTGACTCCAAAGAAGGATGGCTCATGGCGCATGTGTGTGGACAGTAAAGCAATCAACAAGATTACAGTCAAGTATAGGTTTCCTATACCGCGGCTTGATGACATGTTGGACATGCTATCCTGGGCTAAGATCTTTTCTAAATTGAATCTTAGAAGTGGCTATCATCAAATTTGTATTCGGCCTGAAGATGAGTGGAAGACTGCCTTCAAGACCAAGGATGGACTATTCGAATGGAAAGTCATGCCTTTTGGTCTGACAAATGCACCTAGTACATTCATGAGGGTGATGACACAGGTACTCCGTCCTTTTATTGGTCGATTTTTGGTCGTATACTTTGATGATATATTGATCTACAGCAAGCATCCAGATGATCACATCGATCATCTACAGCAAGTCTTGAGAGTGCTTCGCCATGAGAAGCTATACATCAATCTCAAGAAATGCTCCTTTATGCTGCCAAAGGTTGTGTTCCTTGGTTTTATTGTCTCATCACAGGGGGTTGAAGCTGATCCAGAGAAGATAACAAGTATAACAGATTGGGCTACACCAAAGACAATCACTGAGGTTCGTAGTTTTCATGGACTTGCATCGTTTTATAGGAGATTCATTCGGAACTTTAGTGCAGTCATGGCACCTATTACCGAGTGTTTGAAGCAAGGCAAAGGTGAGTTCAAGTGGACAGCAGCGGCAACCAAAGCCTTTCATCTTATCAAGCAAAAGATGACAGAGGCTCCAATACTTTGTTTGCCAGATTTTGACTGTATATTTGAGGTAGCAACTGATGCCTCACATATTGGTCTAGGAGGTGTACTGATGCAAGGAGGGCACCTTATCGCTTTCTACAGCGAGAAACTCAATGATGCCAAGCGACGCTATTCGACATATGATCTAGAGCTCTATGCTGTTGTCCAGGTGTTACGCCATTGGAGACATTATCTCATCGACAAAGAGTTCATTCTCTATACCGATCATGAGGCGCTGAAGTATCTACATTCACAAAAGTCGATAAGCAACAGGCATGCTAAATGGGTTGCTTATCTCCAAGAGTTTGTGTTCCCAATGAAGTACAAGGCAGGAAAGGAGAATACGGTGGCTGATGAATTGAGTCGAAAAGTACTTATTCTTAGCACATTCTCAGCACATGCAGTTAGCATTGATCAGATACGTGATGAGTATGCATCTGACGAAGATTTCAACATGCCACACAAGGAGTTACAGCAAGGCAAGCAACATCATCAATACTCACTTCACGATGGGTATTTGTTTTTGGGAACTCGGTTATGCATTCCAAATTCTCCCCTACGACATCACATCATACGGGAGTTGCATGGCGGAGGTTTGGGAGGTCACTTTGGCAAGGATAAGACTATCATACAAGTTACCGATCGGTATTATTGGCCCCATATTGCAAAGGATGTTGATCATATAATCAAGAGATGCAGAGTCTGTCAGCTAGCCAAGGGAACCAAGCAAAATACAGGTTTGTACTCACCATTACCAGTTCCTTATTCACCTTGGATTGATATTAGTATGGATTTTGTACTTGGGCTACCCTCCACAAAAGAGCGATCCGACTCCATCATGGTTGTGGTTGACCGATTATCAAAGATGGCTCATTTTATACCATGTCGAAAGACCTTTGATGCATCTCACATTGCAAAGATATTCTTTAAGGAGGTTGTACGACTACATGGGCTACCAAGTAGCATTGTCTCAGATCGTGACAACAAGTTCACGAGCTACTTTTGGAAGACATTGTGGCTGAAAAGTAACACAAAGTTACAGTTTTCAACCGCATTCCATCCACAAACTGACGGGCAGACAGAAGTGGTGAATCGAAGCTTGGGAAACTTACTGAGGTGTTTGGTTCGTGACTATGAGAAGACATGGCCGTCCATACTCGACATAGCTGAGTTTGCTTACAACAGCTCAGTTAATCGTACGACAGGTCGTACTCCTTTTGAGATTCTACTTGGAGTTCAACCCCGACGGCCTATAGACCTCATTCCATTACCACCACAAGCACGCGTGAGTATTAAGGCTGACGAGTTTCTGCACCATATCACAGAGGTACATGCTGATGTTCGCCGAAGAATAGCTCTCAACAATGATGTCTACAAGGCTACAGCAGATCATCATCGACGATATGTGGAGTTTCAACCAGGAGAAATGGTGATGGTTCGTGTCAACCCAATAAGGTTCCAACATGGGGTCAACAACAAACTCCATCCAAAGAAGATGGGTCCATACAAGGTGCTGAAACGCATTGGACCAAATGCTTATGTACTCGAGCTACCAGAAGAAATGAACATAAGCAATGTCTTCAACGTGGCTGACTTACATCTTTATGTAGGACACCACTCTGATGATGGAGACACTGAACAAATGTTGAGGCTGCCCCAACTCAAGCCACCAATCACTGACATCATTGAAGAGGTTTTGGATGACTCTTACAAAACCACTCGTCGTGGCACTGGATACCATGCTTTCCTCGTCAAATGGAAGAATCGTCCACGACATGATAGTACTTGGATTCATGCTGATGATTTCAAGAAACTCAATCCCGATTTGTATGAACGTTACATGTCCTTCATTCATTCGTCGGAGACGAATGTTTTCAAGCCGGGAAGAGTTGATGCAGAATTGAAGACATATTTACGAAAGAAGAAGCCCATTGGGTTAGGCCCATCAAAGGCCTAAAGTTGTCACTTGAATCAGCCCATGGCTTTCATGGGCTAGGGCTGTTTTAGTGGGTTAAAGTTAGCCCACATATGTTGAACTTCATAGTCTAGACCTAAGCCTACATCTAGTTTTTGGAAAGTCAATAAAAGGGGCTTTAGTTTGAAAATAAGAGAACTCATTGTCAAAGGAGTTCTCCTTTGTCAAGAGTTAGGTAGTAGTTGAGTTATTAATAGATAGGTGGTGTTAGCTAGTGGTTAGATGTTGCCATTAATGTTTATGTCTCTTTAGAATGCTATATAAAGAGACTTATGTAAGTGGTGAAAAAACAACTTATGAATTGAAATCAAATTGCTTGCTAGCATTCCTCCTCTTTGGAGAACCCTTGTGTTTGATCAAGGTAGGTTGGTGTTCGATCCAATCGATCCACCTTGCAGTGTGAAGCCCGGGTGTTACTTTGTTGTCCTTATTGTTCTCTTAATTCTCTTATATTGTTCCATCCATTCTTCTTTATAGCATACTGCTGTTTTGAAGACCTAGTTAGTCCTTGTTCTTAAACCAATATCCTTGTTCTACACTTCAGTTTTCAGCCTTTCATTATATCTGAATTTTATCTATCTTAAGTCTATCAAATCTGAAGTTGATTCCCTGTGAAAGGTCCTATTTGGCTACTGTTTTGATCATTCAAATACAGTACTACATTACTATTTCAACTATGCCACTTCCTCCTACTTTCACCCCCCCCCTCTTTTTCTTTTTTTCCATGATTCTGTTTATTCTATCTTTCATCTGTTATTTCTTATTTCCCACCATTCTTTTACCATCTATTCATACCCTTCATTTGTCTTGTTTAGACAATTTTCCCAACTGTATTTTGTATGGATCCATTTAACCGACCCCATAAGGTGGGATAAGACTGAGTTTGTAAGAGAATTCACTTGTATCCGCAGACAGATCTTGATATATACCAATACATACCATGACAGTTAATACCAATTGATACATGTAGATAAGACCATTAAAGGCCCATGTGATTATTAGACTATGTTTTTGCTAATAACTCAACAATAGAAGGAGATTTCATAGCTAAAGAAGATTTAAGTAAACAAGGGAAGGTTCAGAAAAAGTTGGTCACAGGGTTAGGTAACAGTTTCCTACTTTATGCTAAAAATCAACAGATTTAGGTCAAACTGATTTTGTTGATGCATCAAACTTGATCATTTGGAAGGATTCATTCTCAAATGAATGAGTAGTATCTTCTGATTATTCTCTACTTCAATATTTATGCATTATACTATTCAGATGGGAAAGAGTTCAGAATCGATAAACATATTGACAAAAAGGAAGATTAAGTGATTAACATGCAAGGACTGGATAGGACAATAAAAAAGCTATGAGGAATTAGATTATTCTAAAATTAGGTAAGTTGGGAATAAAAATAATGGAAGCAAGTTACAATAGTAAAAGACAGATTTAAAATTTATTTTTTTTTGTACAACAAAAACTAAGTTACAAGTGTCATGACTAGTGATAAAATAAGATCTATCATAATTGATATCAGTATGATTAGTGCTTAGGCAACCCAAATAGGATTTTGATAAAAACATTAAGAAATGATTTTAGGAGCATTCAATAAATTAGTTCAAGGAATTAGTCAAGATAAATCACTATCCTAGGGGTAGATCTAGATGGAATATTGGAAGAGATAGTATAGATTATGAAAGAATTCATGGAATGGTTTTAAAGGGAGAACGAGAGAAAATTGTCAAGGCTTATGATTTATTAAAAATAAAAACTTGATTTGAAAAGAGACAACATTTAGCAACTTTCAGAAGTGGACAAAATTGTAGCCATAAAGATTTTTCTCTGAGAGGACCAATAGTTTATTATGTGAATAACTCAAGAATATATTAAGAAAGAGATTGACAAATCAACATAGATTAATGGTCATAGATTGTGTTCAAAAATCTGTACGAAATGTGAGAAAGTATTTGCCCAAGGATAAGATGGTGGAGCACTGGAGCATAAAGAAGAAAGCTTGAAGACACATACATTATGTATAATAGGGAAAGCATATACTTATATTAGTAAAATTAGTAAAATAGGGAAGGTGGGACATCATCAGAGACCCATATACGATAGGGAATGGGATGGCTACTTAAAATAAGAATGTAGCTAAGTTGTAGGAGAATCTAAGGAAAATCACACTAATCTAGGAAAATTTGTCAGTAGGATGATGAAGTTTAAGCAGCCATTAGAGCTAAGCAAATTAGTTTTAAAACTTGGAAAAAGACTGAATGATAATGATTAAAATGTTACAAATTTCTAGAAGCAAGGCTTAAGAAAAGAAGGAAAAGCAAGGACTGAGATATGAGGATTTTTATAACAATATGAGGATTTTTATAACAATATGAGAATAAAGTAAGCAAAAAAAGTACCTATAAACAAACTAAAACAAAGGGAACAAAGACTAGATATTTCAACCATATAACATGGTTTGAAAGAGAAAATGACAATAAGGGGGGGATATTAAGGGGAGATCATACAGCTATTTCTACAACTTACTGAATGAAAAAAAAAATTAGAAGGTTGTAACAAACTAATGGTATGCAAAAAGAACAAGTTGGATGAGGTTTTAATGACCCAAAATATTCTAAGGGCTGCATAAGCCTCCCTTCGCAGACAAAGACTACTATAGCCTCAAAATGGTGTGGTCATGCGTCTTCACAGTGGCGGAGCCACGTTGGGACCGGAGGGGGCCATGGCCCCCCCCGGATTTTTTTGAAATTGGAAATATCCTTGTTTTTTTCCTTATTTCTCTATCTTTAAATGTGAAATACCACTATTTGGCCCCCTCCAAAAATTAAAAATAAAAATTTAAGATAAAGATAATGGGTACAAATGTCATTCATAATCTCTATCTAATGGTTATCATTCAATCCCTAGTTTTAAGGATTAAAAGGTTAAATTCTAATTAAAAATTAACTTGAAAACTAACTCACGATCCATGAATTTCTCCTTATATATTCTATCCTATTTTCATTTCTATTTATTCTCTCATGGATTTCCTCATTTATTCCTCTTTTTTCTCTTTTTTTTCCTCACACGTCTCACAAAATATTGAAGTAGTTAGCGAACTTTGGAATTTTCCTAAATTTTCCTAAATTTTCTCCACATTAGGTATTCACTTTCTCTTTCTCAAATTATTCATTTCTCTCTCTCTCACACTCACGAATTTTCTATTAATTTACCTAATAAAAGACATTAAAATATAATAATATATTCTGAGATGGGACCTATAGTGGGTCCCACATTGGCCCACATATATTCGGCCCCCCTCCATGTTCAATCCTGGCTCCGCCCCTGCGTCTTCATACACAAAATAAGTTCGAGCTGCTTCAAGGAACATCCTTGTGTTCACAGACTAAGCTCTTCCATCAGCTAATAAGATGGAAAATTATGGTGTCTAAAGTAAAGGCAGCCTTGAAGGAGATGAAAATAGGTAAAGCAATAGCTCCGGAATAGAAGTTGGGAAGAGACTAGGAATTTATGGCTTATGTTGACTAAATACATTGTTAAAGAAGATAAAGAGGACAAGAAATTCCAGATGAATGGAGAATAAGAATTATGAATTCAATTTATAAGGAAAAAAAGTAATCTTCAAAACTAAGATAATTATGAAGGAATAAGACTTAAGAACCATGCCATGAAATTATGGGAAATTGTAACTGAAACACTCCTAGGATGAGAAACAATTATTTCTGATTACCAATTTGGTTTTATGCCACAAATGTCACCGGAAAAAGTTATTTAATTGCTTAGAAAATTTTAGAGAAGTTTCAAAGAACATAAGAAAGATCTTTAATGAAATATCGAGTTGGGGGAAATAATGACTTGATACTGTAAAGAGCAAAAGCAAGCCTAATTTATAGTAAGAGAAAAGAGAACAATTATAGGTGCACCCATGGTACACTTTGTATGATAAATCGCCGACACGGGGTCATATTTCGTGATGTCATTGGGGGCGGCGCACGCGTTTTGGGCCGCGGGGGGGGGGGGCGTGCGGTCCGGACTAATGGCCGGTGGCTTCTACCACCACTCGTCGTGCGATCGCCACACGGGGCCTTTGCCTTTGGGCCGGCGCGCCCCTGGGGGACCGGGGGGCCGACGCTCCACGCACTTCCCCCTTGGAGGGCGGGGGTGGGCGGGCGCGCGTGCATGGCCCGGGCGGGCGTGCCTCGGCCGTGGCCTGGGCGCAACTTGCGTTCAAGCTCGATGGTTCACGGGATTCTCAATTCACCCAGTATCGCATTTCGCTCGTTCTTCATCGTTGCGAGAGCCGAGATATCGTTGCGAGGTCGTTCGTGAGCTCGGATGTTGGACGAGGCACGCCCGCCGGGGGCGGGCATCGTTGGGTAGTAAATCGGGCCCTTTCCCAATGGGAAAGTCAGCCGTCGGGCTTTGTTGTTGTTCTTGGCTTAAACTCGATCTCGATACTCATTGGCTTGACCGCCCATCCACCATTCTCCCGGCTACATCGGTCTATGCGGATTTTTGCAAGAGTTGTCGGGCGTTTGGTGTGCCTGAAGTGGGCCTTACTTTCATGAGGCTACCACGGGCCGGTGCTTGTTTGTCAACATCTGGGTACCTTATTTTTGCATCAGCGAGCACATGGCTGACATAGTAGACTAGATTCTGTGTGGTTTCTCCCTTGACCAGTACTGCGCTTACCGCAATCGGTGATACAACTAGATAGATGGTTAAATTCTCTCCGGTTATAGGTCGTGCTAACACGGGAGTTGTCTCGAGTGACTTTTTGAGTTCCTCGAACACTTGTTGGCATTCTTTTGTCCAAGCAATCTCTCCCGAATTTGGTGTGGCCTTAAAGTACTTTGAAAAAAGAGCTGCATTTTTCCCCCGCTCGGGAATAAACCGATATATCGCCGACAGACTAGATTTTTCGATCTCACCGGTTGTTTAAAACTAACCCACGCGTTGCGAGCTCTGCAGCACCCGGCTTCGATTCATCTTCTTCAGTTCTACACTTGTGCTTCGTTCTCTTCTCAAGAAAATCAAGTCGTGATAAATCGTCGGAGTCGTCGGACCCACCGAAGTGGAAGAGCCAAACCATCACCGGTTTGGGGTTTCTACCTCCCTCTGCTCGTCTACAACTCTGCATCCTTCCTCCTCAAATCGCATATGGCTTGGAACTTTCCCAACTGCTGAAATGGCCGCTGCTGCCTATGATGTCGCAGTTCTAGCTCTCAAGGGTGCCGATGCAATTCTTAACTTCCTTGACTGCGTGCCTTACTACGCGATTCCTGCTTCGGCTTCACCTTCTGATATACGTTCTGCAGCAACAGCTGCTTCTGCTGCTGCTATGATGCCAAAGCCAGTTACATTTGATCAAAGCCCAGTGATGGGTATGAATGCCTCCTCGGTGAACGCTCCTCCCACTGCAACAGCTCCTGCAACTATAACCACCGATGGCTGGATCTCGAATAAAATTAAAATCGACATACATGTCGACTGATGTCGACATGTCGGTGGTGTCGCCGGCCACCGACACGGCAACACCAGTTGACACGTCGGACCTTGGGTGCACCCCAGCAACTATACAAAACTAGAAATACACCCAAAGAGATCTAAAGTTCAAATTACAACACTCACCCTAGTTGGCGCACAGCTGTCACACCTGCCTAACATAAGTAGGAGGAAAAAAACACTTACTAAGCCTTACGGTGAAAACATCAGCCAACTGATCCAAACTGAACAAATGGATTACAGATAAATCATGGTCAAGCTTCTCCTTGGTGAAACTATGATCTATTTCCACATGCTTTGTCATGTCATCTTGAATTAGGTTCTGGGTAAATATTAATAGAAGATTGGCTGCCAAAATACAGCATCATCACAGACTTGAGCTAACATATAGATCTCGTTGAAGACCCTTGAGCATAATCACATATATGCTGGCACAAAACTCTACCTTGATACTGAAATAAGCAACCAAAGATTGTTTCTTACTATGGTAGATTATAACATTTCCTCCAACAAAGGAGCAACAGCCAGATATAGACTTACGATTTCTCCAGAGAGGCTGCCCAATCAACATCTGTAAATGTCTATATACACAAGTAATCCTAAGAGAAAAGAACCACTTCCCCTAGGGCAAACTTAAAGTATCTAAAAATATGGTGTACAATGTCTAAATGAATGGAGTGTGAATCATGCATATGCTAATTTAGAAGACTTGCAGCATGGACAACATTTGGTCTGAGTATGGGAAACATATCAATCTCCCCTACAAGGCCTTGATAGGATACTCCATCTATTGGTTCCCTATCTTTACTTTTTCAAATGTGTGTTTGCCTCAACTGGAGTATCAAAAGAAAGAAACTCAAGCATCCTAGTTCTGATAGAAGATCAAAGGTATACTTCCTCCAAGAAAGGAAAATCCCTTTGGAAGACCGAGCAACTTCGAATCCAAAAAAGTATTCCACCTTTGATCTATGCTTCCTGGCCCATGTTGAATTAAATTTTCTACCTCAATCATGTCAGAGACCCAATTAGGCCTCTGTCACCAACATACACTATGAGGACAATCCGACAATGTAAACAGTAGATCCTAGCATGAACAAGATGGGATAATCATTACTTTGAGTATGTCCTGTTGTAGCAATAGCTTTGTGGAAGTGCCCAAATCATGCTACAGGCGAGTGTTTCAGTCCATATAATGTAAGGTTGGCTTGCACAGCAACCTTGTCTCCTTCCTAGAGAATCTTTAGGGAAATCCATTTTTCATGCAAACTTCCTTTTCCCATAAACCAAGCAAGAAAGAGTACTTACCATCAAGTTGCTGTAGCTTCCAGCCGTTGTTGACAGCACATGGAAGAGTAACTTAAACAGTATTGAGATTTGCCACATGTGTAAAGGTTTCTTCATTGTCTATTCCATACTTTTATGTAAAGCTGCAATCAATCTTTCCATATACCCATCTACTGTTTGATGAGAACAAGGGTCCACCCCCTAGCTGAAGATCTGCAGTAGGCCTCGAGGCCACTCCAAGGTGGTGCACCTAGGGCTGGCCGAACCACTAAAAGGTGCATTTTGATCAATTTAGCCCTTATTAGCTGCTGAATATAAATTTCAGAATTTAGCTTTAACTTCCAGGGTCCAGTTTTGTTTAAAAGTCTTATAGTTTGAATTGGTAGTTGAGCTCTTGAGTCCTAAGGAGTCTTTCTTCAAAGCACTACTCTTATAGATAATTAGGCCTTTTATTTCAAGAAAAGTTCTTTTTAATATATGTGGTTGCTATGAATTGTAAGTGGTATTCTAAGTAAAAAAGGGGGGAAAAAAAAAGGAAACCCTAGTTAAGTTGGTTTCTAAGTCTTAGTTGTGTCCAATTAGAGGTTCCCAATTAGAGTTAGATTCCTTCTTTTTTGATATAAGTATAAATAAGCAGTCTATAATTGTAAAATTAGTCAGCATTGAATAAAGATTGAACATTGTTTGGGAAACAGGTCGTGGTTCTCCTCAAGAGGGCCACAGCGGACTTAAGAGTCTTGATTCAAGTTGCAGCAGCCTTCTTCAACTCCAGCATCTTTTCGAAGCAACTCACACCTTCAGCCCCCTTCTCCTTCCTTACTAGGCAATTGCAGCGATCCCTCCCCTTCCTCTCATGCGCAAACCCTATAACCTCTCCCCCTTGTCTCCTTTTCTTGCACTGTGTTGGCGCAGTGGAGTGGTGGTAGAGCCACAACACTTACAAGACAAAGAAATGAATCACAATAACTCTTCACTAAAAGACGAAAAAGACAATTTATATACATAAGGTGTTACAACACCTTCTCTCTAAACTTTTCACCACTCTCTCTCTCTCTCTCTCTTCTTCTTCTTTAATCACATTTCTGTTCTTTTACATGCACTAATGCATAAAACATATGCTTATTTATAAGTGATTTTCTACAACCTAATACAATAATTAGTAGTCATTTCCCCCCCCCCCCCAAAATTCTACTGCCTTCTTATACAATCCCCCAGAGGGGGAGGTCAAGATTGCTGATCTAGCCAACCTCTTTCTTTTTTCGTTTTTAAAATAACTGACCTTACCAAGTCAATTTGATTTTAACACTCCCCCTCAAACCCAACTTGGCATGTCAAGTTGTGCCCTTAACTTCTTGAATACTTCAGTCTTGGGTAGTTTCAATCTTGATCTTCAGTTTGGCAGTAAACTAGCTTCACATTGTTGTCCTTCACATGTTATTGTATAAATTGGTACTTCATGTCAATGTGTGTTGTTCTGTTGTGCGCTCTCAAACTCTTCACAAGAGAGAGAGAGAGAGAGAGAGAGAGAGAGCTGACTTATTGTCAATGTATACGATTGTTGGACCTTCTTGAGAATGATGCATTTCTTGCATAATATTCCTCAACAATATTGCTTGACACCTACATGACAAATCAGGTTTGAAGGGGACTATTAAAATCAAACTGACTTGGTAAGGTCAGTTACTAAAAAAAAAAAAAGTCGGCTAGATTAACCAATTGTGAATCGGCAATCTTAACCGTCCTCTTCGACGGCTTGTATAAGAGGAAGGCAGTAGAATTTTTTGGGGGAAAAAAAAAAAAGACAATTAATTATTGTATTAAGCGGCAGAAAACCACCTATAAATAAGCATGGGTTCTACTCATCAATGTGATTAAAGAAGAAGAAGAAGAAGAGAGAGATAGTGGTGGAGACTGGAGAGGAATTTTAAGAGAGAGCTGTTTAGAGAGGTGTTGTAACAACTTATGTAAATTGTCTTTTTTGTCTTTTAGTGAAGAGTTATTGCGATCCATTTCTTTGTCTTGTGAATGTTGTGATCTACCACCAGTCCACCTGCGCCAAGAAAACCAACCCCGTTTCTCTTTTCTTGTTTGCAATACCCCCTGCCTCCCTTTTATGTTTTCTCTTCATTTTCTGGTTCTTGCAGCAATAGTGAAACAGCAAAAAGAAAAAAAAAGAAACAAAAATAAAAGAAAATAAAAGAAGAAAGAAAGAACAAAGAGAAAGAAAATTGCAAGATACCTACCCCTTTTCTTTCCAAACCGCAGGCCTTCCCTACCTTTTCCATTCCCATTCCATTATTATGTGCCCATTCCCCATGTTCTTCCTTTAAATTAAGGTTTTGCACAACCCAGATCTTTTCCCATCCCGCCCCAATTAGACTTTGTTAAAAGGCTAACTTTTCCCTACCAACCCATAAGATCCCAATTTTATCTCCTTATCCTTCCCTAAATTCTTACGTAGATCAGAACAACCTACAACAATCCTAAGAGCTTCCCACCATGGACAGTTTTCTGAGATCTCAAGACAAGAATTTTGGCAAGTCCCTCGAAATGCAATAACCCGACTGAGATATCGGTCGAATAGAGATCTTGGTCCAACCAGTTTGTTTAAGTTCCCTATCTCGAGTCAATTCGAGATCACGACTTGTCTCGCCTCCCAACTCACCGACAGCTTCCCAAGTTCTTTTTTTTTTTTTTCCTCGGGTTTTTGGTCTCCTCTCACCGATAGCTTCCCTAAGCCAAAACAGCTATTCATGGCCCAAGGCCAAACTGCAAAGGAAATCTCGAGGCCCAAAGTGATATAAGGCCTCTACATGCCTAGGGGCGTTATCCCTTGCAACCCCCATCGGGCCCCGCGAATGCATTGGGGGAAGGTCATCGGCTACAGAATGTGAAGCATGAGCCATACCCAACACTTCAGTTATGGACTCATGATTTATAAATAACTTATGATGGTTGCATAATTGTATTCTCAAGAGTTGAGAATGTGATGTTCTATTGTACTTATATGGATGGGATTTTGTTTCTATCCCACTTATTAAATGCATCTTAGTTGCAGCACTTCAATTTCAAATTAGTGTCGAGTTAGAACTCATACTAAGAGTTGTTTTCTCACAAATTTATGGCCACCAATGTATTTAGAAGGCCCAAAATAAGCTAAACACCAACTTTGGGCCCATGCCCAACTTGACCCTTAAAACCCGCAAG
Organism: Hakea prostrata; assembly: GCF_041222555.1. Lineage (NCBI taxonomy): Eukaryota > Viridiplantae > Streptophyta > Magnoliopsida > Proteales > Proteaceae > Hakea > Hakea prostrata. Next base: position 13,754,712 of record NC_142603.1, read on the forward strand.
ATGGGCCCTTGAGTTCACTTGAGTTGGCCAGGAAAAAAACCTAATCTCAAACGAGATATTGCTTCTTGTCAGAGGTGAGATTGCCCTCAAGAGCGAGACAGAGTACCATGCTTCCCACAATTTTTTTAGAAACCCATAACCATCCCATAATACTTCTAACATATTTGCTGGAAGATTCTAGGCAAACCCTCAATTTTAGGGGAGTCTTCCTTGGAACTCTAACCCTAAGATTCGTTTTCCATCACTATTCCATCAGCCCTTTGCATAATTGTGTACACCCATGTCAAGCCCACATGTCTTTCGCCAAAAGGAAGACAAAAAAACCTGAACCAATATTTTCCACTACACTATGGGATGGTTTCCTTTCTTTTTTTAATGTGATCATAGGAAGAGATGATCTACTTTCTCCCTAACATAATTGATGAGGAATAAATTTTTGAAGAACTATTTTGGGGAGATGGGTCATGGTGGGATCAACATAACAAATACTTACAGAGGAATATTTGGTGGTGCCTTGTTGTTTGTAGAGGGATTGTATCCAAATGAACTATCTCATGTTTAACTTCAGTTAAATTCAATTGAAAGGATAATCTTGGCGAATCCTTGTTTAAATAGAATGCTAGGAATTTCCATGATGTTATTATGAGAAGAGTAGTTTATGGGAAGGGGACTAATACAACAATTATCAAAGAAAATAAGTATGTTTGTTTGGAAAAGATTAAGGAGGAATTAGCTGGGGTTGAGAAGTGATAGGAGATGATGTTCTTGAACAGCATTTTGGGACTGAGGAGTGATCATCTTACTAAGGAAGTTAGGAAGATAACAATTTTTGGTAGATGGGGTACATAGAGTAAAATACAAATTCGTAGAGATGATTCTTACCTAGATGGGAAGCAACTTAGTTATTTTCAAAATTTACCGCAAACTGATATCTTGGAATCTGAGGAAGTTGATGTATGGGTATAGAATTGGAGAATCAATCTTTTAAATCAACTTTAGAAGATCTTTGTCAGTTGAAGCTTGGAGTCAGCAGGAATCTGGCATTAAGCCTTTATCCTCTGGAGGTTCCATGTGATGCATCCCTTGAGGCCAACAGCTCTGCTGTCTTCTTTTCAGAATAGTTGATACAATTTTGGCTCACAAAGTTGATGTGGATCCAAGGTCCATACAACTGATCTTGAAGAATACTTGTCAGGTTGACACATACAGGAGAAGCAAGCAAAGTCAAAACTGAGCCCCACCCAACTAAAGAGCCGTGACGAACCAAGCAGAGAAACTAGAAGTCCACTCTACCTAAGGGTGTCAATTGCGTACCAAAACCGTTTAACCGTACCGAACCACGCCATCTAAAACCGCACCATACCGTACCGTTCAAAATTCGGTACGGTACGTACCGAAACCGAATTTCTTCGGTATAGTTCCTGTTTTAGGTACTCATACCGTCGATACGTACCAAACTGGAACCGAATTGGTACCGTACCAAATTAAGAGATATAAATTGTAATTTTACAATTAAAACACTTTACCTTTTCCCTATCCCTAATTCCTTATTTCAATTTTTTGTTTCATCATTCACTCCTCTTATTAGATTTACTTGTTTTGTCTCTATTAATTAGATTTATTTGCTTTATCTTGTTAATTTCAAATTATATTGATTGGTTGATCACAATTTCATTAGGATCTTAATGAACTAATGAAACCAAGGTGGCATAAGCTCATTCGTATCAAAATTGTACCGCACTAGATACCGTGTTTAAACTGTTTTCCCGTGCAAATTTAATACCGAAATCGTACCAAACCGTTTTTGTAAATACCGAAACCGTACCGTACCGTTTAAATTTGGTACGGTACGTTTCTGGTTTTCGGTATTCAAAGTTGGTACCGTACCGAATTACCGAAACCGTACCGATTGACACCCTTCTACCTTCATACACTCACAAAACAGTGAAACACAGAACAAGAGTCACCCTTCATCTCCCAACTTTGTTTTAGTAGAGTGTGGAGCATAATAATTTGATGGTAAGCATAGTTAACCAAATCAATAACTAGGCACAACATGGTCATCTATGCAACAAGTTAACAAGAATGCTAGAAAGCACATCACAAGGACCAAAAAAGGGGGGAGAGGGGGGGAATCAACATTAGCAAGAATCATGTCTCTGGTAAACCTTTCCCAAAGACATTCATTAACTCACACATTTTTATTATTTAAAAAAGACACCTTTCAGATATGAAAACATTAACATCCTTTCCTGGTCATCCAACTCTAGATCCTTCCAGCAGATTTGAGACTCATTTTCTTTGGGCATAAGAAGCAAGCTTTCTTCACTTTCCTCTTGTTGCATTGGTTCCTCCCCCAAGGAATAGCAATATTATTGTATCAAGGGATCTTTCTCCCTCCACTAGCAGTCATCCTCCTCTTTTATTTGAGGAATGGATATTTTACCAGGTCCCAAAAGTCCAACAAATATTCCACAATTTTAAAATGCATTAGCATTGTATTATCAAATTTACAAACTTATGATTACTTAGGTATCACGTTGCAAGAATAATTATACAGACATAGGAGTTCCCCAAATGTAGTAGATCCATCAAAGTGGACAGTGCAGTAGTTAAATACCCCTCAAATACACCACTTTTTCCTTCATCAACTAAAACAACTTTTAAGGCAATGTATGCAAAGAAAGCAAAGGGCACAGCATAACAAGGAGAAAGTCATAAACTGAACTCACACAAGCACCAACCAGACAATATAATAAAGGAATAGAACAGCTCAAAAACAATATAATAAAGAAATGGGGAACAGACATCATATTCATGGTTCTCTTGCAGAAATGTAACAAGGCTAAGAAATTAAAACTTGTCACAGCTCATAGTCAGGAAGAATCCATGGAGCAAGAGGAGGCCAGAACATGGAGTATGACTATTTTGATATTCAAGCTACAACAGGGAAGTTTTGCGGTTTAAACTTGATGGCAAAACTGCAACACCCCACCACAAACAAGTAAATGCGACAGGATCTTAGATTTAGTCACCTTTGATGTACGGAAAAAGTGGGATATTCAACAATGTACAGCCCAGACAGCGGTCGGACAAAAAGGGCAAACCCAGTGCCAAAGGCTTCCCCACAAGCAGGGTCTAGAAGGGCAATACTCCTATGCAGCCTTACCCCCAGCAATTTTAGCTGAGAGGCTGTTCCAATTTCCTTGACTTCAGGCTACAACAATTGTCCAACAACCTTTGCACCAAAGCCCAAACCTTCCGACTGGACTGGACAAACCTTATCCTAAATAAAGAGGACAGTTTTTTCCAGCTTCTTTAAATAGGGTTAAAGGGCAGAAGCCAGCACAATGACATGGTTGCTCCATTGTGACCTAACGGCACTGGATTGGAGTAGGGAAACAGCCTCAAGGCGAAGCAAGGGTTAAAGCTGTGTATCTTATGCCCTCCCCAGACCCCAATGGGGCTGGAGCCTTATGCACTGAATATGCGCTTCTTAACATAACTGGTTCATTATTAATCAAGTACAGTTCCTATGTTTATAGTTTAAAAGAGTCATTATACATAACGAAGATGCAATTACATAACAAATGTTGCAACCAGTCAAGTTCAAAATTCACAAAATCCGATATTAATAGTTGGAGACAACAGCAGATAACAGATTACTGTATCGTACCAGGCATGATTACGGGACAAGAAAGGAACCAACTTGTAATTGCATTTTCTACTGAGAGAGATGCAAAGTGAAGCGCTCACCTGTACTTGAAGCTGAAGTTGCTTGAGATATTCTATGGCTTCATCCAACATCGAGGCTTTGTCCGTCTGGAGCAAAGAGAACTTCGAATTGATCACAGGCGAACCGAAGACCAACATACACTCGCGCAAGAAAGTTAAGTAAAAAAGTTGCTACCTTGTTAGAATTGGGAATTAAGTTCTGCAAGGCTTTCATCTTCTCATTAATCCTACTACGTCGCCTCTGTCCATCCCACATTACCAAGATTTAGAGAGAGCAAGAGAGAAGAAATAACGAATTTTGTCACGAATTTCAGAATCAGAAAAGTAGGTAAAACCTTTTCGGACAAATTATGAACTTCAGCAGCCCTGCTTCTCTTCGAAGAAGAACGAGTTGGAGCTGACTTTGAAGGTGCCTCAGGCGCATCAAGACCCTCCTACCACCAACCAGAGTCGACAGGTAGATTACGATATTACTTATATAAGCAGTGAGGTGGTGGGGAAGCAAAATTGCAAGTAAATAAAGGAGATACAAAAGTACCTCACTTTCGCAATCATAATCGTCAAGATCATTATCCGTGGGGACCTTCCTCCTTTTCAGCGATGCTGTCGCCTCGGCGTCACAGTCAAGCCCAGCTCCAGCGGAAGTAGTTGTGCTAGTGGTTTCCTTCAAATTAAGACCAGAAGAAGATAGGATCAAGGAAGAAGAGCCGACAGCGACGGAGGACTCGGCCGTGGAGCTCCCATCCCTGAGCCGACACTCGGAATCGGAGACAAGAGCTGATCCGCACGGCCGCAGCTGACTCTCCGGCAGAGACTCGTAGAATCTTGCGGTGGATGTAGCTATCAAGGACGACGAGAACAAGGGCGGAAGAGGAGGAGTAGGAGAAGAGAAGTGCATTTGTTTGGTTCTGTCGGTGGAGCCACCAGGAGAAGAAGAAGACGAGTGAAGGAGATGATGAAGAAAAAGCGAGATTTCGTCTGATTCAACGAGAGGAGGACGAGGAGGAGGAGAAGGAGGAGCAGGAGCAGAAGGAGCCGGCGGATGTGGTGGGGGAGAAGAACAGGTATGGTGGTCGTACATTTCCGCCATACCAGAAGTTCGATGATTCAGAAACAAATCAGAAAGACACAGTAAGACAGATTAACAAGAAAAGCAAAATAAAGCGGCAGCAGCAGTAGAAGAAGCTCATTACTCAGGTGATGAATTTATCAGTTTCGACTTTTCTAGTTTCCAGTTTCCTCTGCAAAAGCAAACCCATCTCTCTTCTCTCTCTTCCTCAGCTCTGCTCTGCACATTTCCCCCCCTTCTCTCTCTCTCTCCTCCCTCTTTTTCTGTGTTGTTTTTTAGCGTTTCTGCAGTTTTTTTCTTTTTTTCCGTCTGTCGTTCTGCTGTGTCTGTCTAATAATAAACAGGCTATTGCTGCTCCACTTCGCAGGAGAGAGAGAGAAGTAAATGGTACGGCTTTGCTTAAGCGTTCTTTTTCCTAGAACGTTTTGATTGATTTGTTTCTCAAGGAAAGTACGAAGCGCAATAGAATCCAAAATTAAAATCAAATTTGGCTCCTCCCCCATTACTCTCCCGCCTAATTCCTAACTTAATAGTTTGTATTAGTGCGTATCACTAACTCATAATTCCTGCTCGGCTCGTCCAGAACTAGAGAAGCCAGCCCTAGCATCTTACCTGGCTAAACCCGACATTTTAGGACGCCTAATCACGGTTTTAGCATTAAATATCGGCACGGACACCGTTACGATTTTCGGTGCATCTACATGTATCACAGTGTTGGGTCAACAATAAGATCAGAAGTCCACTTTTTCCACCTAAACGATGGTTTTTTTATTACGTAAATTACATATACACCCTGTATTTATAATCAATTACATATATTACTTCTGAAAATAAAAATAAAAATTAATTACAAATGTCTTGGTTTTAAGAATTGAAAACTATAAATAGACAGCTTAGTATAATGGCATTTGTAGTTGACTTTTTTTATGAATAATAGATGTAATTGATGCAAAACCAAGGTTCAGCATATCGCTTAGTGTTGCCGTGTCGGTGGTTAGCGACATCATTGACACGGCGACATATTGCGATATGTCAAGCAACATTTAGAGGGGTGTCGATGAAAATTCAATCCTTAGTTTCAATGGGTATTTGGGATCATTTTTAGTCTGAATTTTGTTATATAGCCTAACTTGAGGTCAATAAACACATTGAAAGTGTTATTTTGACTTAAAACATCATCTAAACTAATATTCTTGATTGACACATGTTTGGCTATATGCGGGTGAAATAGAAAGTTTGGAAAACCCCACAAATTTGTATGAAATTCTGCTTCATTAATACAAACAATATAATAGTCGGTCATAATGAAACAAAATGTATTCGTAAAGGTCGAAGATTAGAGCAAAATAGGGTTAAAAACTTTAAATACCATAAACAGGAGAGAGAAGGGGCGTTGGCGACATATCGACGACATTGGGAACATATCAGCAATATTAGCAATATATTGGCGACATGTCGTCGACATATGGTAAATATCATGTCGCTAAAGGGAGTTGTGTCACCCCATACATCACCGACACTTTATACCATGTACAAAATACAGGGGGTCCATATGTAATTTGCTCTTTTTATTTTTAAGTCTTTATTATTTATATGTAAAAATAACATTTTATAATAAATAATATAAATAGGATTTTTTTCTTAGTCAAAATTCTACAATTATGGTTATATCCCTTTTAAACAATTAAAAAAAAAAACAATCTGTTCTAATCCTATAGCAAGAATATTAATATTCTTATTAGATTAATCGCGGTCAAGTAGATCTTTTCTTTTTCCAATTAAGACCTATAGCTTCAAGTAGTCTAATTCCACAATCAATCTCGAAATACCTTCGTTTTTTATCATTTGAATAGCTTTTCTAAAATTGTCAAAAGTTCTCCTTACAAAACCAACGGGGTTGGTCCAAGTGGTAAGCAGCTTGGTCCGCTTAAGCAAGGTTCTAGTATCGAATCTTGTGAATGCAAAAAATCTCCGCTGGGAGACTCACCCACCATAACCAGGTGTGCGACACGGACCGAACACCGGTTTATAAACCGGAGTTGGCAAACCAATAAAAAAAAAAAAGTTCCCTTTACAATGGTGAACCAAACCTTAGTGAGATTAAAGGGACGGTCATTTGTTCCCAACACTGTCTCCATATATCATCACTTAATCTCCTATATTTGAATTTTTCTTCCCAACAGCATCACATTTTACTTTCCCAACTTGCCACTAGCATAGGATCCCAACATTGTCACTTTTCTATAGTTTTAGTGTATGGCATTAAATTAGATGTTGGATCTGTTTTAAATTTTGATCTTATAAATTGTTTTAGTATCCCATATACTTTTAGAAAACACACAAAATAGGAATAAATGCCAATTCTCCACTTCCACTTATACATAAAAACAATATGGTTTGATATCCAAAAAGTAGAATGATTTATCCTTACCCTAAATGGTTCATACCAACACTTTCCAACTAAATATTCTAAATTCGAAGGAAAAAAAAATTATAGGGAGGATATTAACATTCGAAATCATAGGCCTAAATGGATATATTAGTGTACGAGGCTCGCCAGTGCAGAGGCTATTCTAGTGGTTGAAACCAACACCTCTTTATGAAGTGGTCATAGATTCGATTCTCGCTAATGCATATTAATATCTCATCCTCCGGCTTAGTAAAAAAATAAAGATCATGAGCATAAAGTGAAGAAGAAAAAAAAACCCATAAAATGTCTACCCTGTTTCTTTCTTCTTAATGTCATCAGCATAAAGATCTGGTCAAATTTTACAACTGTTCTGGTGGTTGTAAAACACACATCCATAAAAGCTTAATGGTCAATAGAACAATTAAAATGGTGGTTGTAGCTATCAATGGTAAATACCCTCCTTGATGAGATGAGGAAGATAGCAAGCTCCAACTATATGTCAAGTAAAATCAAAACCAGCCTATGGACCACCGGCATGTCTCAACCCAACATCCCCAATTCAAAATGCACATTTAATTCTTCTTCCATTGTCAAGAGCACTTCATAAATGGTGACTAGAAAGAGATCTCAGTGTAGGTTGGATTTCAAGCTAATTAATAAGTAACAAATGAAACATGTGGCTATTTAGTTTGTTTTTGGAGATAATTATTATTGTTCTCTTTTTTTTTTTTTTTGCCAACCCCGGTTTATAAACCATTGTTCGACCCGCGTCGCACACATGGCTGCGGTGGGTGAGTCTCCCAACGGAGATTTTTTACATCCACAAAGATTCGCTATCGGAACCTTGATTAAGCGAACTAAACTGTTTACCATTTGGACCAATCCCCGTTGGTCACTCTTAACTTGGACCGGACAAGCTAGTTATTGCACCAACTAACCTGACCCACAAGAGGTGAAACAACATCCAATCACCTTGATGCCCCACTTGGTTACAAGCTAATGCTACAAAGCTCAGCATTATTGTTCTTTGTATTATAGCTTAATTGTTATTTTATTTGTTATATTTTTTTTAAAATTATTAATATAACCTTAGACTTTACCTGTAATTACTATTGGTTTCCTAAAATTAAACTCCGTCAATTAAGTGATGATGTGATTTATTTACACTTCATATTAAATTACATTATTATCTTAAGAATTAAGAAATATATTTATTTTTCTATTTGATGTTACATTTTTAATTTGATGTAATCAATTTTAAGAAATTCCTACTTCCATTAGGTTTTCATATATTTACTATCTAATTTGGCGTTGCTAATTTTAAAAAATATAAAAATTTAGCCCTTTTTTTTTAATTCAAAATAATAAGGATACAATTCTAAAATTAATATTTTTTTAATATATATAATTATGATAGCATTGTGTTTTGACTTTTTTATTTTAGAACGACAAAATAGACATTGAACATGCAACTATAACAATCTCTTAACACTGTTAAACTGAGGGGAGTGTTGGTGCAATAAATATTATCTTGTTCCTGAGACCAAAGCAATGTAAAAGTGGGCCGCCTCGAGGACGAGAAGCCGCATCTGAGGACGAGAAGCCACCTCCGATGATCTAGTTAGCTCAGGCCGGTAAATAAGAGGCTCCATAAAGGAGTGAAGACCACAAGAGACGATGAAGATCATCCTCCTGAAGGGCTCGAGAGCAAAAAGAAATGGTGGCTGGAGTGTATAGAGCTTACCCCGTCTTTGGTGTGAGGAGGGATTATACCCTGGATCCTTACTCTTCTTGTAACTTTTGGGCAGCTGTGCGAGACAAGGGTCCCTTCAGCCGCCACCGTCCTTTGGTGTGCAAGATTCGACAGAGATCTTGTTGTCCCTGGGCTCGAGGAGATCTTGGATCATGCGAGAAGCTGGGTTTATTTGGATAATTGGCTCAAGCACGTGGGTCTCCTACCATGTAGGTCCTTTGTAGGGGATGAGCTGGCTTGAGGCTTCTTTAGCTGTCTAGAACCGGCTCCAAGACTTATTTCTCTAATTTAGAGATATTCGTGACCACAACAGGGAGGGACAATAGTAATTTCATAAAGAGCATAATCATTTTAGTAATTAAACTATAATATAGAAAGGCAGCAATAATTATCCCTTGTTTTTATTATTATTTTTTTCTTCTATATTTCGTCTTATATCTTCCTTCAATTTATCATTTATGTGTAATTTAATGTATCTTGTGAGCTACTAATTCGATCGTGGTTTCCTTGGCTAGGATGGCTTTGTGAGTTGAGCTCTTGACTGTTTAACAACATACGAACCTTTGGTGCATGCAACTTTAAACATGTGAAGGTTAGCTAGTGTTTCTATAAACTCCTTAACACAATAATCATCTTTTCTTCCTTTTAAAAGAATAAATAAAGTTGGCATGAAACTTATACTTAAGGTAATAGAGAATAGCAAAACCATTAATATTCAAAAAACAATGGAGAAAGAAACCACAAAAATGCAAGAGGAAACTACCTTAACTCTATTTGTTGCATTTTACTTCAGTCATGTGCATCAAATGTGCATGATTGTTCAGCCCGGAGATCTCGGTCGTCGGATCGAGATTTCGATCTCAACCGCTTGTTTTTCAAAGGTTGAAATTGAAAATTTCGAACCAGATATCGGCTGAACATGTCCTGCACATGAAATGCGCACGATTGAAGATCGATTCTTTTTGTTCTATTATTGTTAGGCATAAATATAGCCGAACGGTTGAATAAATAAATCCTACCATTAAATTTAAACTATTCATGATGGACGATTCAGATTTAATTCTATTAAATTTAACGGTAAGATTTTCAGGATCGTTCAGCCAAGCAATTTACACCACGTTAGTTACACCACCTTACTGTTTGTTATTATTATTTTATAAATTCTAAATGCGCCAGATGTGGTGGTTGACCCCATTTTGGCTATCTCATCCAGTTTGTTTATGCCTTTATGAGGGTGATGAGCCATGGGTGTCTTACCTGATCCAAAATCACCTGGAAATCCAAGGGGTGAGAATGAAATCTAAGCCCAAATAGCGGAATTTTGATCTTTTGGTGGGAAGGAGAAGGGAATCCTGAAGGGAATCCTGAAGGGAAGCCAAGCAAGAGACAATAATGTTCCAGCAGCACTGCTGCAAACGATTTTAATAATAAGAAAGGTAAAATCTGTGCCAGCCTGGTGGTCAGTAGCAACACTCGTCACCGTTCCATTTCCCCCCATTCTGAGAAAAAGACAGAAAGAAACACAGATTGAAGAGACAACGAATCATGGTCGCCATCTTTTAATAATCTATTTCTATTGTATCAAAATTCAATCCAAATGAGAATAGTGAAGAAAGAGTGGAAGACTGGGCACAGAGCCACAGAGTTTATTTACATCAGCGACAGAGAGAGATTAATGTCAGATATCTGAGACACACACGGCAAGCAACCAGAAAAGTGAAAACTTCAAAGACATGAAAGAGTTTTTTTTTTGTTTTTGTTTAAAGAAGTCTCACTAATGATGGATGATTGGGTTGAGACAACCAAGAGATGTGGGTTTAGTTAGGTTTGGTTATATTCCTTACCCAGTATCCTCGGGAAGAGAATTAGTCTTTCCTCTGCATTTCAGAGAAGGAAAACAGAGTACAGAAATGATGCCCAACTGAAGAAAAAAGTTCATAAACCCAGTGAATCGATCGTTCTTACTTGTTGCAGAAGTGATCACTAGCTTTTTGACTATTTGCTAACCTATCTGACAGAGCTATCAATTCATTAATCCATTTCATGATCTACCCCACATTTGATAATTTGTAAGCGCATCCCATGATTCATTTCCAACAGATGCATCTGCCGAACATTGGATTTGAATCATATTCTTCTAATGGAAATTTCATCTGCCCCACATTAGATTTGAATCATATTCCTCCATGAGAACATAAACACAAGAAGAGTGATATGATCAGCAGCCTCGTCCCTCTTAGAGACAGAACTACTTTCACATGTCCTCATGCATTTCCATTGATCCTGATAAAAAGGGTTCAAATCAATGCTCTCCGACAAACAACTATTACCCTCTAACCAAATACTCATAGGTGTGCTTCCAGCATATATGAGAGTACAATCTCTTGTTAGAGTTCTAAAGTCCTAAGAGATCTATGATTTGATTCTCATCCCCTCCACACTTCCCCACTCTCCTCAAATTCCATCTTCAAAGGACTTGTGGGCTCCCAATCACGATGACCGGCATCAACTTGGTTAAAAAACAAAAAAACAAATCATCCAACAATTCTAATGGTGAGGCAGAATGAATTGATACCTTTCCTTTTGGGGTAAAGGTATTAATGCATGAGAGATGACTTACACATAGATGATTTTTGAACCAAGGGGGAACGTACATGTCATTTCAATAGAATTCCGTCCCCAAACAATTGCCTTGTGAATAAACCAGAGACCCATACGGTATCTTGTGAGCCAACCATACCCAATGGAGTTTATGATGACGAAATAATCCTACATGTCAAAGATAATGTCTTCCTAACAATAGAATTGACTGTAGCGTTTGCCACCTTAAATTCAAATAAGACTTGCCAATTTGCCATGGCTGATACCTTAAATTCAAAGAACGATCAGGTCATTATGCGCATTCAAAGTTATCCGATCAACTGTTGGTCATCTACTTCAACAACGAGATGATCGAAGATAACTAAAATCACTTAAAAACCTTTCCCCCCTTGAAGAATGCCAGTGAAGGGGTTGCAGGATTGATGAGTTTTTTGACAAAATTAGAATTAGAGAGCCATGATGGTTTCTAGAAGAGGAATCCCAAGCCTCCAGAGCTGTTACCAATTGACAATATGAACCAGGTCTTTAGCAGAGATCCAGTCCTCAACCTACTCACTACTTTCTCCTCCCTGGGCCAGAGTAACTACTCAGTTGATTCAGAAAGACAGTCAAGTAAAATGAAAATTGGGTTTCATCTCCAATGGGTTGAATGGTATTGAGCATGAAAGAATGGGTATCACCTTTTGCAATCAAAGTTTTTTATATTAGTAGTTTTACCCAACGTCTGGAGTGAAGTCCTAAACCATCATCAGCTTCTTTCCAAGAAAATTCCATAAACCTGTTGATAATTACTAATGACACTATCTCCACATATCATGAATTCATCTCAAAATCTTACGAGACATGGGTAATCCAAAGACACCTAAGTCATCTGAACCAGCAAATTATACTGATACATTGCTCCTCACCATTTCATAGTCTTACTCTCTCTCTCCCAGTGGTCATTCACTACATGGCCTCCTAGAACAGGATATATAAACCCTACAGACCTGACTGAACAAATCCTCCCGATGTTGCAAGCCACAGAAAACGCAGCAAGAGTTGTAAAGAAAGAGGTTACTGAATAAGTGAAGAAAGAAACTATTGAGATAATCCACTACGGTATTGATTCAATAAACCAAGGGCAAGAAACACACTTTCAGGGCTCACCCTCTTTATCTAATCTTTCAATAAGCGGTTGGAGAATCAATGGTCTTCTCTTATGTAACCAAGGCTGTCGTTTTACAAATAGGGCACAAATTCTTGTGCATTAGCCATTGTTTAATGCAGCCAGCATGGAAGTCATGGCCACAATCCAACGTCCCCATGTCTTCTCCATCAGCATAATCCTCCTGCATCATATCAAGTCGCTTAATGAATGTACAGCGATCAAAAGGGCTGATAAGAAGAATGAATCGACTCTTACCTGACAGACGCAACAGGGTTCCTCAACCTCTGTAGGAGGTCCTATAGTTATTGAAAAATACTTTTTTTGTTTCAGGCACTTCAAAATTGTTTCTTCATTCAAGCCAGTGCTTACATTTCCTATCCGTTCTTCCAATGCCAATAATTCCTGAGATTCCAGTTTTCATGTCAAGTAAACAATTTCCAGTTCAAAAGACATGTAATCAATTGATTCTCCCTTCCACCACTCACCTCATAAGACATGTTATCAACATCAAGCCGCATGTCTCTGTGCCTGTCGTGCAGGTCCGCAACCCCATAAAATACGGATTGGTCAAGGATCAGAACATCCTGGTTCATCATCACAAGAGGAAATCAAATTTCAATCCTGGATATGGAGAAGCATTTTTACATAAAAGAAAATTGGTCCTATACCGAACTTGAGCAAAAGCTGTACAACAAAAATAAAATGAAGGGGTGTAAATTAAATTTTTTCTTTTCTTTTTCAAAGCACCGTGAAGCACTGGTAAGCTAGTCAAGAGATTTGACTTGCTGGGCTTTTTATGCAAAATTCAATGAAGTACTTCAATAGCTTGGTTTCACCATGCTCACGTGCTTTCAAAACAATCTCATAAAATAAGGGAAATTGAAAATTAATTAATCAATTAGTTTTTAAGAGATTAGCATTTGAATTTGTGTAGAGAAGTAAAAGAAAAAAATTCACAAACAAAACATGAGAAAAAAGAGTTGATTTCATTTGTCAACCTAAACCAGTTGATACCTACTTTTTCTTAATATCCAAATGGTAGTCTTCTAATGTTAAGAGATAAAAAGATAATCAGTTAAATAATGAGTCACATAAAATAAAATAAAATGTAACTAACCTCAAATCTCAAGCTCTCACCCCTACGCATGAGGTCCAGGACATTTCGAATCTGTAAACAACATCAGGCTCCAATTGAATGCTATTTCACCACAAATCTAGCTAACAATAAAAATTTACAATGTAGTAGCAGGAAATGTAGTAGCAGGAAAGAATACATCTTTAGTGGTAGTAACTCAAGGCTATCATTGATATAAGGACCCAACTTGATGAAGAAGAGTTAACTCTCAATTGATGTAGAATTTGAGCAAGCTGGAAGATAGGCCTACTATTTTGGGGTTCTTTCACTATATTTGATTAAGTTGGGCTTAATTATGAATGCTCAATGGACTACATGGGCCACATGTTTAGTCACATAAGTCTAATCCCATTAATTTAGCATCAAATTCATCAATGAGGAAAAGTCCAGCACCTCAGACCACGCCCATGACTCTAATGTTCAAGTGATTAGTTTGCAGTCCTGAATGCATGACAAGAATGCTGTATCTGCATAATATACACATCCAAGGACTGATATTACCACAAAGAGAGCTTAGAAGTCTCTTAATTATTTTGCAGGATAAACCCGCCCATGCATATCCCTGGTTGGTTAGATTATCTAGAAGAACAAGTTTGCCATGCCATCAAATTTTTTTGAAGAGAAAGCTCTACACCTTGAAGACTACATTTCAAATGTATGTCAATTACTAGAATACTGTAATGTGCTGCACACAAATATTCACCACGTGCAACAGATCTTGACTCCACAGAACTTGGTAATGAGTTTCTTTAAGCCAAGGAGACTTGATGCAGAAATTCAGCAAGCAAAAATGACTGGCCTGTTGTTTTGGGTTTCATTCACTTTCTTGGGTCAAGTTAGGCTGACTCTGAATTCCCAATAGGTTATATGAGCCAAGCAGTTAATTCACCTTTTCAATGAGTCTACCAGTTATCAGTCAGAAATCATGTCTACTGCTCTGTTCAGGAGTAGGAATATTGGATATTCTTGCTAAATAGACACAATACACATGGACTACCTTGGATAGATTCATACTAGTTTGTTTCAACCTTGGGCCTGGGATCAATTTCAACAAGAACACCCCCCTGGGTGGCTCCCCCGAGAGAGAAAAGTCTCCCCCCATCCCCAAAAAAAACTTATGTAAGTTCCTCTCCCCCTGCCAGTGTGAATTCTATGTCAAATTTCTGTTCATTCCCCACTGGCCCTCCACAAAGAAATTCACATAAGCAACTAAATCAATATATTGCTTCTTTTCATAATTTATTGATGCAAGTAAAAGACTAAGAAATTCTCAAAGCAACAAGTTTGGAGCTCCCACCACCCTCCAAGCCTTTGCTTTTCCTCATGTGAAAGGTGGCATCCACCTAGGAGACTAGTGAGGACTTTATATTCATACTCCACTCTAAAATGTTTTAAATGCCTAGCATAAAAAAAAAAGGGTTCTTTCACATGACTGCCAAAATATCAACAGAACTTAATATGAGTGACACCCTTCTGAGTAGGCCGTACATTGGGCCATATAATAATGTTAGAAATGATGGGTTAGAGAATATGGTTGTCAACTCAGAAGGAAAAACTCTCAACCTCGCTGCCCCCTTTTCACTGTGTGTGTGTGTTGGGATTGGGGTTGGTTTCCCCTTGGGAAGGAACTTACTGCAGGGGCTAACTTCCAACAGTTTAAAATCTTCTATTCTATCAAAAAACAGTAGTTAGACTATCAGATTTCTTGAGGGCATAGACTTCAATGCAAGAAAAACTTGGACTTCATAGTTGCTGCTACATCACAAATCCAAGTCCCCACTTTTGGCCCATTCCAGCAAAAGATTGATTGCTTTACAGAAGGCAGAGTACACTGGAATCTGCTGCTTTCTGCACTTAGGCTGGAATGTATGGAAAGGTTTACCTTCCCCTAGGGAAAGGGCATTGGAAGGAATGAGACATGGATTTTTTGATAACAAGCTCTCCCTAGCACCTTATCCAGTGGACAAGTGTTTTGACTTCCTACATCACTCAACATATAATCAGGTGGCCTCCATAACAATCAAGTTCTCCTTTTTTCTCCTTAAAAGATTTTCTTTGGGTGAAAATTTTCTCCTTAAAGATGGAGTGTTACTATATGTTGATGGATATTACAGCCATCCCATTGTCTCTATAATTGTAATCCTTTTCTTATTCTCTTTTGACACATTAGTCCCCCCAACACAGTTGAAAAGGGTACGAGTGTTGAGGCTTCTGCCATTGCAGCAGCTAGGGAAGGTCATAATGTACACAATCCAACCCCAACTCTGCAGAGATGTTTCCTGAGACTCAAACCCATAACCTCTCTTAATCACGTTGGAGCAACCTTACTACTGCACCAACGTCCACACTCTCCTTAGTGCAGTACCCAACTACAAACAAATAAACAGTAACCTTAAGAAAGGGGAGGGCGTGGTGGGGGATGCTATATAAAAGAAGAAACCTCCCATACCAGCCTGCTTCTCCCTTCGCCTGCAGCTGCTAAAGTCCTCAATGAAAAAGGACCTCCAGGAACACCATCACCATGTCTCTCAGTCCAGAATGCTGACCTTGGATGCGGTTGATGATGCCCCTGGTGATTGACTCCAGAAGGCAGCACCATCTCTTGGGAGGAACCAGAAGGGCCCGGTCGGATTGCAGGGAACGTATTAGCCTGAACTCCAGAATCTGGGCTAACGGATGGAAATAATGACCGACGAGCAAAGTCTGATAATCGCTGCGGATATAATGAGGAAAGATTCTGGGGAGGAAGCCAGGTAGGACCAGGAGGTGGATGGACACCTGAACTGGAGCTAATTCGTGATGTAGATGCAGTGTGTCCAAGAATGCTTATATTTCCACCGGGTAAACTCCAATTTGTAGGATCTTGAGCAGGAGTTCTCGACTCGTTTGCTGGTGCAAACATTGGATGTTCAGCAATGGTCCTAGTCACGGTTCTTGGATTAGCTTCTTCTCTTAATAATGCAGCACTTCTTTCCCCAGCACTGACAACACCAGAACTAGATGAACCACCAGCCCTGGAATTGGAGGATCCATTCCAAGGAAATTGGTGCACATTCCTTGCCAAACCAGGAATATGCATTGCATGAGGTTGACCCTGAAGAGCATTCGCATTGGCTTGTGCTGATGACAACGGCCTTGATTCAGACGGCTGATTAAATGGGAGAAGTCTAGAAGCCTGATTGGATGACCAAACGTGAGAACGCCGTATAGCACTCCCTGTTGATAATGGATTTGGTGGTCCAGAATCTTGTGGTTGAGGACGATTAACTCTCACACGAAAATTTCTCTGGGAACTCTCACCACTACCACTGAGACTTAGAGCAGGATGGCCTTCAGGCGCAACCCTCATACCAACTGTAAATCTTGGGTTCAATTGCTCAGCAGGATTAGTACTTGGAGAATTCTCTGGTGTAGGTACAATTGAGCTGCTAGCACCATTATTCTGAGCAGGAACAGCATGCCAAGCACTGCTTTCAGCTCGCTGGAACCAGCTTGGACCTCCACCTAAGGAAGTCTGCCCAGAAGCTCCTTCAAGGGCCTTCCTTTTGCAGGATAAACGTCGCCCATCCAATGAACAACCTGGTCTACCATCAATCTCTTCTAAAATATACCCAGAACTTGCAACAGCAGTTCCAAGCGGATCAGAAGAACCACTACTCGATGCAAGCTGCTCAATATCTGATCCGCCAGACTTAAGAGAACGAGAACTAACATCAGTTTCCATCGCCTGCTCACCATTGCTACTGCTTCCCATGTAACTTGCATTTAGGTTTATGTTCTGAGCAATTCCATCTGTGCTGGAATTATGCACAAAAAAAGGCCCATTTGCAACTTGATTTCCATTGAGGTTAACATTGACAGTATCCACAGAAAGAACGCTAGATGGTTCATATTGCCTTTCTTCTAGCCTTGGACTAATTCCGGCAGAAGCACTCAAGGAAGACGACCACCCATTTTCTGTTTTTGTTTCATCACGCACATGATTTCGTGCATTACCACTAGAACTAGGCTCGCCTACACCCCAGCCACTGAAGCTGCGACTTTCATGATTAACAGCATTGCCTCCCATAATACTAGTTTCACCATGCGATAACATATATTCAGGCATATGGCTTTCAACTGGATTAAGCATATTATTCCAGAAGAGTTGCTGATTTACTCCAGTATTACTTGTAGATCCATGTTCAAATTCAAAAGTTTCAGGGAGGGAATCAACAGTACTTCTTTGCCCTTGCATTAGGGCCGATCTGTTTTCTCCTTGAATACAGACAGAAGCAGTGAATTAAGACCTCTCTGACAGACCTGAGATCATGTGACCTGCATTTAAAGATACAAAGGCATTAGGTTTGTAAATCCAAACTCTGGACAACTATATCTGAAAGCTGAAGCATAGACAACATTGGGGAAAAACGGAAGAAAAAAAAAAAAGGCACTAGAGATTAGCGTGTTAACCTGACACAAACACAGACACATACACAAATGAAACAACAGACTCCTATACATACGAGGAAAAAAATGCAAAAACAAGCATGCAACATAAGCCCTAAAGGTGCATGGAAAACGTGCACAGTACACGTAAATACAGGTGCAACCCTTGACAGAAGAGAAATTGCAAAACATGTAAGCACAATTGCACAAGCACATACTCACACACTCAAACAAAACTCGTGGTTCCACACAGCTATGCCAATGAACTTGCACATGTACAACTAGAAATAAAAAATAAACAAATTAAGGTAGCAAAATATTGTCCTTATCAACACGTAAAAAGCAGAAACCAGCAGGACCCACTGAAAGAACCTGAATAAAAAAGCTGAAAGCACTGCCATACTAAACAATAGTAAGTTTTTCCCTGACATGCCAACAAGAACAATAAAAGCAATTCCAAACAGTAAATCTTAAAAAGGAAGTTGAGTTAATGATAGATATTAAATGCAGTAGAAGTGCTCTAATTTCTTTAACAGCATGATCTAACCATGTCATGGGTGAGACATATTATAATAAATTTATTGAAGCAGTTACTATTAACTGATGCAGTTAGCATCACCAAAATAGAAAATAAATAAATAAATTTTAAGTCTTTGGCCTTCTCTTAAGCAAAAGTAGCTAGTGCGGTTAAGCAGTTAAAAGGAATAGAGCAAAGTGTGACAGACTCCAGTTTGATTAATTGAAGAGCTAAAGGTCATCTATTTCTGTAGCTAACACGAATCAGAAGCAAATTAAAGGAATAGAGCAAAGTGTGATAGCCTCCAGTTTGGTTAATTGAAGAGCTAAAGGTCATCTATTTCTGTAGTTAACACAAATCAGAAGCAAATTGGTTATCCCACAAACTCTCAGGCACCTTAGCACCTCAGTTTCATGTGCTAAATCAGCTCTACTCTGACAAACAAGTACATTGCCTTGAAAACTTAACTAGATATTGCATATTACCCGACAGAATTGTCGCTGTTCTTGCAAATAAAGAAGGTGGCAAAAAACATGCAGGGAAGATGTCTGACAGAATCCCAAACATCTGCAGTGCAAATATATCCACTCTCAGCATCTTAATAATTTCCAATTGGAAGCACACAAGAAAAAAATAAATTTGAGCAGTACTAAGCTTGTGTCTCCTAGACATGAAAGTTTTTCCTTTCCAATTTAGGAAATCAAATAGAGCAGCAGATTCTAGTCTAAAATGGTAGCATCAATGAGATTAGCTTTCAGAAAACATGAATTTACAACCGTTGTCAAGGCTACACCTATACATTGAGATGCTACACCCTCCCTTTGTTCGCTTGTGTCACCTCGTTCTCCTGGGCGACACGAGGTTGGCATCTGTTCTTTTTTAAACCCCCTCAAATTCCGTGGTTTGGCCAAACATAATGAAAACTATGAATTTTACTAGTGTCACTCTTGCTTCATTTAAAGGCAAGTCTTGTATTTAAGATTCAAAAACTTTTCCCACTTCTTCAAGTGGAATGTGCTCTCTCCATCACCACAGCCTGCCAAGGGGCATTAGCATCTTGTTCATAAAGAATGGTATAACAAAATTTACCCCCCCCCCATAATAGATTGACTCGGTTTTTGGAACCTTTTCCAAGTCTTGAGAATTGTTACTAAGATTCAAGAAGGTCCAATAACTCTCCAAATAGCATATAGATAAATAACTTTCAGTTTTTTAAATTCTTATTAATCAGGCTAGAATAGCATTATTTAACATTATACAAGCCCAATTTGAAGTTGCTAACATCAAAAGAATGCCCCCTTCTTTTTTGGGGGTCGGGGAGAGGAAATTTAGATTCAAATGGATGCCTGTTAAAGCTGATACAAAAGCCCAATAGACTAAACAAACTCCTCACCTAACAGCTGAACACTCTAAAGAATCATATATTTTGTTAGAAATGAGTGTTAGAATGCTTCATTAAATAGGTTATGGCATAGAATAGCATACACAATGCTACCAAATGGCTTACAAGAGTTACTAATCATGAACATTCCATGATAAAATGATCAAGATATCATAATACAGACATTCTGATTATTAGGCCACTTTCCTAGTCAAAATAGTTAGAAAAATGAAAAAAAAAATGAAAAGAAAAAAAGGGGGGGTGAAACAACCAGCAGAAGTGCATACATGTTTAGAGAAGAGGAACATGGCAGAACGAGAAAGGAGATCCAGACGAATGGATAATCATGAGTAGACTGACAATAGATACATAAAGGTTAATGTTTACTCAACGAGACTGGCAGAAGAACCATCCAATCTGAAGTTCTTAAATAGAAACAGAATAGCTCCGAACAGGAGCTTAGTTAAAATGAATATTGTTTCACAAACTCCTTCCAACCCAAAAATGTAGAAACAGACCGTCGAGCTGCTTGATAATCTGGAAACCATGACATTTTAATCTGACATTGCTGTAAATTAATTGATATAGAGATTCAAGACTTATTTTCTTTCCTACTATAGGTTCGAGCTTCGAGCACAGTTGCTTCAGGTTTTTCAAGATTGTAAGCACACTACCTACTTCAACATTAGAAAACCCAGGTGAAAAAGGGGGGGGGGAATCATAACAATTATCTAAAAGTACAGACATGTATAATAATCAAAACCAACAAAACACTGAAAGAGAAAATGCAGGGTACTAAAACAGAAAACTTCGAGCCTTGGACAAATGCACGAACGAGATCTGTAGTGTTCATCTCAGCGATTAGAGTACAGGAATATAATCCCAAAGAAATTGAATAACATGAAGAGTCAATGATCAACAAGACCGTTCCTTGATGATCATCCAGATTATGCAAATTGATGACGACAAAACAAGCAAACATCGAATGAAAAGAAATGGAAAAAAAGAAGAAGAACGGCTATTACCACTGAGAAAACCCTAAGCAAGGGCTGCCGGCTCTATCTTTTCCTCAAAATTTGTTCGCACAAAAATCGCAAATTTCCTCGAAACTCCTAAAATCACAGAATTATAATCCATTAAAAATCTAGGAAAAACTAGGTAAACAATAAAACCAAAACAAAATCATCAAGAGAAAGCTACCTGACTAAAGCAGGAAGATGACGATCGGCTACAAAGATCGATTGATTTATCAATCCTCGGTAGAGTAACTTAAATTTTTCGTACAGAGAAGGAAATTTCTTCCTTATTTTCCCTCAGAGAAGGGAAAAAGAAACAGACGAAGAAGAAGAAACCCAAAAGAAGCAGTAGAAGAGGTCTCCCTCGCCCTCTCCGTAAATCTACACTCCCTCTGTTTCTGGAGCTTCTTCTCAATGAGAACGCGATAAAAGTCGTTCGGCGGAAAAGAACGAAGAGAAAGAGTGGGTGAGATGCGAAGCGATTGGGATGAGAGAGAGGAAACGAGGAAGAAAGAATAGAAGACTTGGAGGAGATGGGTTGGAGAGGAAGGTGGGCTGGAAGAGGACAGTAAATAATGATAATAATAATCAAGAATAATCTAAACCCAGAAATTCTCTCCCATCTCTCAATGTGTGAAAATAGAAAGTAAAAGAGATTCTACGTTTCCCTAATCTCTATACCACTTCAATGTATTCTCCCATTGAAAGGAAATCAAGGAAAGCAATGGGTAGAAATTGCCCTGTTTCCTACCCTAACCAATAAGATTTTATGGTCATTAAAACCTCTGACTTGCAAGTGTTTGTATATATGCCTCAAAGAAAATGCCTCTGTATTCTACCATTATTTCCCTTCATAGTAAATAAAAACCCCAAACAAACAAACAAACAACTCACTCCGATCTCACAACTCACCAGTCCTGATTCTCTTGAACCCAGAAAAAATTTCTACCCCATCTGCCTCTCTCTCTCTCTCTCTCTCAATTTCGACCTCCTTCCTCACGCCAAGCTCTTGTCGCTCCCCCTGCTTTACACCTGTTCATCATACCTTTCTGTTTCCGCATTTTCCTTTCTTTACTCCCTTCCCAAAGAAAATTAAATTCTCCGTATTTTCCTCTTTCTCAGAAGTGGGACAAGTAGTAGTGCTAAGTTAACATCTTTTGCTAAGATAACATTAACTTAAAAATAAAATTTCTTCGCTGATGACTTCTGGCATCCGTGGGCCTCTGTTTTGTTCCTATCTCCACCCCATTTCAAGGAATGAAAAGGGTCAGTTCGCTTTCTCTGAGCCACACGCGAAACCAATTCGCTCTAATTTTTTTCTTTTTTCTTTCTTCTCTCCACTGTGTGGGTGTGGATCATGATGTATTGGATTTGTTAACTAAGTCATTGCGTGTGAGGCAATTTCATGGTGGTGGTGGCTGGCCTGGCTGGCCTTCTGGGTTCCATGAAAGCTGCGGTTGGGCACAGCACCTAAATTTTTTTTTTGTTGGCTAATTGGCTAATTATTGATGGAAGGTTTTGGATTAATTTATTTTTGGAATAAATTTTTTTTGACTCCCTCTTTATGTACAGGAAACTTAAATGTCTCCACATAAGGATTGTGATGGAATCTCTTTGCATGTGTTTGCTTGTAAAGAATATTCATTATGCACGTGTTAATAATGCTCCTTTTTCAATTGAAACTATTGGAAAGCAAAAGAGGGATAGGAAAAGAAACTTCTCCAAAGGTAAAATTGTATTATAATTGAATGAAGAGACTTTGGTCCATGTTCCAGGAGAGATATTATGAAAAACATATTTAAATGAAAAAAAAGTAAAAATTTTATTGGGTAATAATGTATACATGTTTTGAAAAACAAATAAAAAGCTCCTTAAGAGAAATGCTTTTTCTATTTGTGGTAAATTACATAAGTTATCTTATTTCTACATCCTTTCGCACTTTAATCATGTATTCATGTATGCAAAATGGTAGAATATATCATGTGCATTCATGGTGGAGGCGATGATCACTAATCATGGAGTAACTCTTCCTTTCTTTTACCAAGAAGTAAAAAAACCTTATGACTTGTACTAATAAAAACCATCCATTTATAAAAAAGGTAAATTTTACGAGGACTTTAAAATCACCTACCTAATCAACCCTTTGATGGCTCAAAATTATTATTATTATTATTATTATTATTATTATTATTATTATTATTTTGGAACAAGGTTAGATGTATATTAAATTAACTAAAAAAAATTTCTAGTGCGAGCCTCTTCCTAGACATACATGAGAATAAGGGTGTCAATTGTGTACCGAAATCGTTTAACCGTACCAAACCGCGCCATCTAAAACCGCACTATACCGTACCGTTCAAAATTTGGTATGGTACATACCGAAACCGAATTTATTCGGTACGGTACATACCGAAACCGAATTTCTTCGGTACGGTACATACCGAAACCGAATTTCTTCGGTACGGTTAGGGTTTTAGGTACTCATACCGTCAGTACGTACCGAAACCGTACCGAATTGGTACCGTACCAAATTAAGAGATATAAATTGTAATTTTGCAATTAAAACACTTTACCTTTACCATATCCCTAATTCCCTATTTCAATTTTTCGTTTCATCATTCACTCCTCTTCTTAGATTTACTTGTTTTGTCTCTATTAATTAAATTTACTTGCTTTATCTCTGTTAATTTCAAATTCTATCGATTGGTTGATCACAATTTCATTAGGATCTTAATGAAATAATAACAAAAGTGGCATAAGTTCATTCGTACAAAAATTGTACCACACTAGATACTGTGTTTAAACCGTTTTCCCGTACCGATTTAATACCGAAATTGTACCGAACCGTTTTTGTAAATACCAAAACCATACCGTACCGTTTAAATTTGGTACGGTACGGTTCTGGTTTTCGGTATTCAAAGTTGGTACCGTATCAAAGCCGTACCAAATTACCAAAACCGTACCGATTGACACCCTTACCTGAGAAGGGTCTTTGGTAAGTCCCCAGAATCCATGGAAACCTTTTTTGGAACCGAAACCAAACCTGCTAAGAAGTCAGCACATTGATTAGTCTCACATACATGGTATTGAATCGAACATCCTGTGAAAGCAAATCCAAAAACCGATAATGTCCTTGACAATGCATAATGCATGCCATGGTGCTTCACAAGTTTCTATCCATAAAATAAAAATGTAAGGGCAAAATTTATAGTGAGTGGAAACCCACTTCTTTCAGGTTATTATTATTGTTGGTTGTCTTTCTCTTTCTTAACCCTCTATCGACCCATTTCCATTTGCATCATAATAACTAAGAATTACAAAAGAGTGATGCTGTGACCAACATTGAGAACCATTTATGAAAAAAGAAAAATGAGAGTAAAGAATATATTTTCCCTGATTTTTTTTGGGTGGATGGAAATTCTATTGGGAAGGGGACTTAGATCTTCACAATGAGAACTAGGGAAATTCTTATCTTCCCTTTCTTCATTTGAAAATAGGCCTATGCCCTCTTGAGAAGAACTAGGGAAATTCTTATCTCTAATAATATGTATCTTGCACATAAGTGCTTGCACTTTATGAATAAATATATATAGGTCTAAAAAAGGTTATATGGCCATGAAACTTGACCATTGTAAAGCTCATGAAAGCTTGAATGGTCATTCATTGAACACTCTTTGAGGAGATTTGGCTTTGCTGAAAGGTGGATTCAATGGGTAATGTAGTGCATTACAACAATTGAATATCAACTCAAGATAAATGGGGACCTCACTAAGAAAATTGTATCCTAAAGGAGCATCAAACAGGGCTGTCAATTTAACTCTTACACATTTATCTTGTGCTAGGAAACCTTAAGCCAAAGACTATCATCCAATATAGGTTTGCAAATGCTCCATGGGATTAGGATTGTGAGATAGACACTAGTATTGAATCATTTATTTTTTGCTGATGATTGTATAATATTTTTCTCTGATACAATTTAAAATGCCTCACTTGTTAGTGTCTTGTTGTAGGATTATAAGTCACTATCAGGGCTCCAAATAAATCTAGAGAAGTCAAAGGTGCTCTTTAGACCTAAAAACACCCTCAGGTATGAGATCTGAGGTAACTTCAACACTGGATATTCAAGAGGTGCAATGTCATGGTATCTACTTGGGTCTTCCAACAACTTTTGGTAAGTCTAAATCTCGTGCCTTTTCTTTTATATTGGATAAACTAAAATAAAAATTGACTAGTTCGAGAGCGTATCTTACCCAATTTGGTTAAAAAAAGGCTATTGCATGCCCTCCCCGATGTATGCAATGTCATGTTTCTTAGTGCCCCATGATTTATGCAATGAGATCCCCCAACAAATCATATACTTTTGGTGAAAAACAATCAACGGAAGGGAATTACATTGTTTGAATGGGGACACTAAAAGAAAAGTGAGGAGGGTTGGGGGTTTGGGATTTAGATATCTAGGTTGTTTTAACAAGGGTCTCAACCGATACTTTGTGGGCTAGAGTCATTTTTGCCAAATATCTTAGAAACCATGATATATTTAATGCAACTACTTCGAGAGATAGCTCTTGGGGTTGGAAGGGCATAGTGGTTGGAAGGGATTTTCTTGTCCTAGGTTTGGTTAAAAAAATTGGAAATGGGTTGTCCACTTCCATTTATCTTGATACTTGGGTACCTTCACTCCCTACAAAAAATGGTAAAGCCATCCGAGTCCAAATGAACCTACTACTGTGGTATATGATCTGATTGATTGGAATAGAGGAAGTTTGCACATTTACAATTTTATCCGCATATTATCACATGAACTTTGAATTCGCAAAAAGAAATACTGACCAAACCCAAATTATAAAACAGCTCCTTACCTATTTTTAATTTTCAATTTTCTTCACGCCTTTTTAAACAGAAATAGCTCCTATAAATGGTACCAAACATGTTGAAAACAATTTTTTGGATAAAAGTCAAAAAAGAAAAACCATGGCAAAGGCAACCTTACTACTATTTCAGATGCTGAAGCCGGCCACATCTTTCTTAGTGTGCCCAGCCCCGGAGTAACAACATAATGGTATCTAAAGCTTAAGTTAGACGTGGTGCCCAGCACCACCATGCTTTCTGCTGTGCTCAAACATGGTTGTACTTGTACTTGAGCGCGCTTATGCTTACACTGCACCCATTTGTTGCCATTTGGACCACCAACGTTGAATTGTAGCCCAAGCTTGACATGATGTATTGAAAACCAACACGCCTCTGTTATATGGAAATCCAATTCCCCTATGTGTTGCTGTCCTCTGATGCACCATGAATTGCCCCCCAAAACAAGTCAACCACACCATATTCAAGACAACAATTTTCAACAAAATCACACACCATTACCTGCTATCGCACCCCAGGTTTCTTGTCTTTTACTGTACCTCACTCAAGAGGTCATCAGATTACCCCAAAAAAAAAAAAAACTCAAGAGATCATCTGCTGACCACTTCCATTGATCTGTCTTTCCATGCCGACATGGGTTGCCTTGCTCCTTAGTAGCTTTGATTCACATACTCTTAAACAAGGCTCATATGGAGTAGAAAACTTTGACCTTACGTAGCAGACTAGTTCACAATCATTCCACTTGGACTCAACCCTAGCCGAGGCTATGATCTTAGGAGCCGCTACATGGCTCCTATACAGAAGGAGCATGCGTTGCACGTCTGCGCAAGAGAAAGATGAAGGATGGAGGTTGATTAAATGCTAATAACAGCACAGAGGCTTTTGATACATCCATGAAAGCAGATAAATCATTCACAAGGTGGGAGGTGCACCATAGCACTGTGCAGCGTATGGTTGAAAATCTCGACCGTTCGTTTTGTACCAATGTTGAAATTTTTGTGAAACAAACGGTCGAGATCAAAATCTGGACTCTCATTTCGTTCTTGACCGCGTGTTGCGTAGTAGAGCACATTTAATATGCAGCACCCAAGCAATTTCCATTCTGGTGGGGTTCATGTGAAAACTTGTATTGGTTAGGATAAGGAACACGGTTCCAATTCACCCTGTACAACTTGAATTGTTGGGTAAACATACAAGTATAGAAAGAAGCAACAAATTAAAAAAAAATGATAGAAAAATTATGGAAAGAAGGATTAAGGATTTTTTTTTTCCTTCTTCCAAATGATGATTATTATATTAGAGGCTCAAGGGCAACCGCTCTAGAGGAAGAGATAATAGAATCCAACATAAAGAGAGAAAAGAGGGGATGGGGGTTCCACCAATCCCTAACAAGATCAAAAGACCTAGCACATCTAACAATATAATCCTCAAAAACATTATAAGTCCTAGTTACATACTTAAAAATGATTGAATCAAAATTATCGCTCAGTTAGGTAATCTCATCAAGAATGCCAATTGCAGCACAGTCAAGGGAGAAGCCAAACCCATTAATAGCCCCAATTGCACACTTTCAGTCAGGTAAAAACCACCAACTTTTGCGCAAATCTTGAATGTAGAAACCTAATCCAATTATGCATCGAATTTCTATAAAATTCCCCACAATATTCTATCCTCAAAGGAGAGTCCCTCTAACAATCTTGCACATGAGGCGAGACAACAAAAGCATGTAATACAAACTCACTGGAGGAAGCACAAAGTAAACAAGAGGTGACAAGCTGCAATTCCTATTAAATAGATTTTCACAAGTTGCAATTGCATCACTAGTAGCTCGCCATAAAAAAATGTTTAATCTTTAGGATGTTAGGGATTTCCCAAATCTCTTTCCAATAGTTCATGGGATTAGATGAAGATGCACTATTGCTGGTCCTTAGCATCATTGATAGACATAGACAGTATTGTCTTAACTGAAAAAACTTATTGTTTATGCTTTATCCATAGCCATGAATGCGAAGTGGTTTTAGACAAGATGGGTATGGTCAGTATTTCATTCAATTCAAATGGTGAGAATAGTGAATTCAAAGACTAGAGTTCAACCTTCCTCTATTCCATTCAATTAAATCATATACCAAAGTAGTAGGTTCATTTGGAATAGGAGGGCTAACAAAAAATACAGGGGGACCCAGGGGTTGGGTGATGGAATCTTTTTTTTATTTTAATTTTTACCTGTGGATCCCATTGAATTTGTGGTGGCAAAACCATGCTTCCCTGACGAGGTGATTATTTGGATTCGGGCACTGCACCCAAGGGCCCCAAACTTGGTGTTGGTGCTAAGCGCTAATCTGCTAGTGCTCGTTATTACTTTTTGAGCAGAGATTAGATAGGAGTACTTTTCTATCTTTTGCATTATAAAGTCTTGAGTAATTTTCATATGGACCCCCTGAGGTTTGGTCTATGTCATTTTTAGTCCAAAAAAATTGAGACTTTGCATATGCCTTTTGTGCTATAGAAAAAGTCAATTTAAAGACAAATTATCGTTTCTATGACCAATTTGTCTTTATTCTTCTTTTTTTTGGACAACTTTCATTTGAACCCTGAAGTTTGGTTTATGTAATTTTTAGTCCAAAAAAGCTGAGATTTTGCATTTGCTTCCCCCTGTACTAATGAAAATGTCAATTTAAAGACAAATTATCACTTTTATGACCAATTTGCCTTTATTCTTTTTTTATATACAAACTCATGACTCCTTCTTAGTCCAAAAATTATAGAAAAATTTTAAAATTTAAATAAATTTTAAAATATGACAAAAATATATTTATATGTTAAAATCACTCAAGTACCCCTTAGTTTAAACCCTATTTTTGTACTAAAAGGGGAGTCACAAGTTTCACGGCAAGTAGGATGTATATGTAAAAGATTTAAATTAAAAAAAAAAAAGAAGGGCAAATTAGTCATAAAAATGATAATTTGTTCTTAAAAAACATTTTCTATAGTACAGGAAGGCAAATGCAAAGTCTCATATTTTTTGGACCAAAAATGACATAAACCAAACCTCAGGGAGTCCAAATGAAATTTACAAAAAAAAAAAAAGATTAAAAAAGGGCAAATTGGTCATAGAAACGATAATTTGTCCTTAAATTGACTTTTTCTATAGTACAGGGGAGGCATATGCAAAGTTTCAATTTTTTGGACTAAAAATGACATAGACCAGACCTCAGACCTCAGGGAGTCCATATGAAAATTACCCTAAAGTTTGTATGGATTAGCCAAAAGTGTACTCTACTGATATTTGCCCCCATAATAAATTTGCAATTGAAAAGCTTTATTCTTTGATTGATGGTTTATTTGAGTACCAGTAAGGCAGTTTCTAGTTTAATCGATGACTGAAACAAGGATCATTTTCAAGAAAAGAAAGATGGGTGAAGAAAGAGTTAGTATGTTCACCATTCTTTAAAAAAATTTAAAAAAATTGATTGCAATTAGGTAACCATTGGAGGGTTTCCAAACGGTTTTTTTTTATTATGCAAAAATGGTTTTCACTATTGATATTCAAAAAAAAAAAAAAGGGGAAAAAAAGAAAGAAAAACCATGCCAAACACAACCTAAGGAACCCTAATTAGCAACATAGCGACTTTATGGGGAAGAACAATAATAATCAAAACAAGGCAAATGGTAAGAAAATAAGAGATCTTGGAGACCATGCCAAACACAATCTAACGAACCCGAATTAGCAACATAGCAACTTCAGGACATTGGGAGAGAACAATAACAATCAAAACAAGGTGTACGGTAAGAAAATAATAAAGACCTTGGAGACAAGTAGGTTAATAAAGGGACCCTCCCCCTCTAACTGCATATGAAAGCCTTTCGTGGCATCTTTCCATGGGATTACTCTCTTTCATCATAGCTATAGATTTAATAATTAGGATTTAAAATCAATCAGTAGTGGAGGTGCACAGTTAGGAAGAAGATGATTTACAGGGTTGGGTTGGAGAGGTATCTTTCAAAGAAGGCGACTTGTGCATAATGTAGCACAAATGACTAATGGGTGGCTTATCTTTTCTGAACCTACATCTACCAACCCGGTGTGTTACTTGAATCCAAAGTGTCGACGAGGGCATCAATTGATTATTTGAAATGAAATCCGAGAAAGTGGGAGACTGTCATAGACTCAAAGCCAACCAATTATCAGTTCGGCATCGACATGTGATGCAAGAGCATACAGCCACAGGCCCACAGGTACATTAAGAAGTCGTTACATAATCAACAAGACGAAGGATCACACGTTTCTCTCTTTCTCCCTCTCCTTGGCACCCATTACATCTGGCAAGGCATTGTGCCATGCCACAAGCAAGACCTGGTTGGGCAGCGGTGGTCATAAGAAACGTTGTGTACTTGTGTATGCTGTTTGCCTTGCTTTACATGCCCTGTAACGGATTGGATTCAAACTTAGCAAAATCATTATCCGAGTACGAAACTTTATTTGATATCCGATATAATTTAATACTTTATTCTATTTGCATAAATTTTTATCCGGTTATTATTTGATCCGATAAATAATTATCCGAACCCGGTTACTTAGTGGATGGATGTGAATATTTTCCGATAAAAGAAATTCAGAATACAGACATCCTTAAACAAATACAAATGAGAATTCGGAGGCAAATTTTCGACTATCCATTTACAGGTCTACACCAAAGCACAACTAGTCAAAATGAGAGATAAATTGCTTCCTTTCAAGGTTTGGTTACAGAAAGAGATCATGTTAAGCAAAGCTGTTAGCGTAACACACAATGGACGCCAGATCTACCTGCACGGCTGCACCAACAGTCAATCCCATGCTCTGTGCGGTTATGCCTATCTCAGGCAACGCTTTGGGATCTACTTGCCTACGATATGTCCATGTTCATGTTAATTACTGGCACATCCTAGGTGACACGGACAATTAACATTTATTTAGTTGGTTGAGATGTAGCCCTCATTTAGTTAATAGCAACTTAAAGCATCAGTAATCACACAAGCATCATTCAAAAATTACAGACAGACATTATACATACATGGAAATTGGAAAGTAGTTTTCTATCCAAGAGTGTGGCCTGCACTTTCATTTCAATGTCTCTCCCTCCTCAAGACGAGGAATGCCTTTTCATCTAGGAAGAAGGGTGATAGCCTGTTTTGTTCATGACCATCTCTGGATCAGGATCTGTACCTGCTGTCGCAGAAGCTAGGCCCCACCCCCTTGTATATATTGGTAATCGAATTTGAAAAAAGCTATACATGGGCACATCCACCACGATCAAGGCGTTTCCCCCCAAACATAATTTTTTATCCCGGTCCAAGGTGAATGAGCCCTAAAAGAATGAGAGTCCAAAATTGTACGAGCAGCGTCCCCGTATATAATTCTTTACACAAAGACCAAGCCAAAGATTTAACAAAAAAAATTTCCAAACTAGAAACCAGGACTGAACCTGCCTGATCCAGATCGCTATGGGGAGATCTGGATGGGCAGTATTTATCATCAATTCCAAACACTCACCCCTGCTTCCACCCACAAACCAACTCCCCCCCCCCGCCCCACGGAAAAAAAAAAAACCAAAAACTTCTCCCTCATACACACAGATTATAGTCTAAAACAGTCACAGACAAATAGCAAACTAACAGAGGAGCAACAAAAGGCCGAGATAGGCATTGTAGTCTAAAAAGCTTGAAGACAGGATAAACAAACCACTAAAGAGCAGAGAAAACATGGAGAAAAACAACCTCTTCCCCATCATGGAGATGGTTGAAAAGATTTAGTCAAGTCCAACTGGTACTTCATTTACCTTGGTTTTCACTTAGATTCTTTGCCTTATCAAATGGATCACTTTCCAATTCACTAACAAGTAGTGCCTGTGAAATTGCAAAAACAAGTACAGTAATGTTAACTCACACAAAGAGGACTTCAGAAGCTAAAGGCAAAAGAGGCAGAAGTGTAGTAACAGACTTCAAACTTTTTTTTCAACATACCAAAAATAAATAACCGGTAATCTTACCTTAGTCAAGGGGTTTTCACCAACCAAAACATCTGAGTCCACATAAACTTGCATGTAAATCTTCATAATTTCACTTTCTCTTGCTTAATTAAATGATACACGTTCTAGTAATCCTTCAAGAATGGGATCCTGAACGGTAACTTGATCAGAGTACAAAAGTAGAATAGCATAGCCACATTAATTTGCAGTATGTTTCCTTATATATTAATGGGATCCTCAACAGTGACTTATCCAACTACAAAAGTAGAAATGTATAGCCACAATAATTTGCAGTTTTTACTTCTGAATCTTCATTTTCCCTTGCTTCATTAAATAAGATTCCCTTCTTGCAACCCATTTAAGAATTGGACTTGCATGAACTTGCAGTTTTCTTCGTAATTTTCATTTTCTCTTGCTTCACAAAACATATTCCCTTCTTGTAACCCATTATAGGGACTCTGATTGGTAACTTGCTCCAAATACAAAGTAGAATTGCATGACTTCTTTCATGTCTATCCTACAGGATCCATGTCTGGAAGAGGGAGGATCAGATCATTTAATTCCAAAAAATCTCCCTCCAATAAAAAACTGGTGCTCCCACTGACAGTTCCATTGGAAGAATCCACCTGCATAACATTGTTATGGTAAGATACTATCAGAGGCGAAGTTGAAAGAGTTTGGGGTTGGTTTGCTAGTTACGTAGGAAAAATATATTATTCCTGCTGCCAATAATTCTACCACTAGAAAAGAGATCAAATCTTAATTTTGTCTTGCACGAAATTAATGCCACCAGCTATTGTATCCCATTGGCTCCCAAGAAAACTCAGTGTGAATCTAGGTAGAGGATGTCACATCTTGACTAAATAAAATGATTAAAATCAAAGCCCCACGGGTTGGAGTTTCACAACTGGGATACAGGAACAAATAGCTGTATTTGCATACAATTCTAATCCCTACTTGAAAAAAAAAAAA
This sequence comes from Hakea prostrata, assembly GCF_041222555.1. Classification (NCBI taxonomy): domain Eukaryota; kingdom Viridiplantae; phylum Streptophyta; class Magnoliopsida; order Proteales; family Proteaceae; genus Hakea; species Hakea prostrata. The sequence continues at coordinate 13,787,753 of NC_142603.1, forward strand.
AGGAAGAAGAAGAAGAAGACAGAGAGAAAGAAAAAAGAAGAAGAAGAGTGCAGAAAATGATTTCAGAGGGAAAAGAACCAATCAGAGTAAACAATTAGTATGAGCAACAGATGGAGAACTATTAGTTGCGGCAATGCGAATAACAAGACAAAAACAACATACTGTAAAGTTTCAACAGTTCAAATCATGTTCTAGACTTCTAGTAGATCCACCCCCTCTCCTTCTCTCTTTTATCAAAAGAAGTTCTAGTTTGCACAACAGCTAAAAAATGGCCTTACCAGCTGATTCTGCCATGAGATGGTCATGGGGAACTGAGAAACATCATGAAAAGTTTGTTCTGCAATAACTGAATCATATTGCTCACTGATTGAGTTCATTGGTAACCTCTGAATCTCATTTTCTGTTCCAACAGACGTATCTGCATTCATTAGTAGTTCACCAATGCCAGATGTTGAGGTTCCATAATGTTGTTTACAAGGAACATCCACATTTTTCTCAGTACAAGAATTTGGGACATGATCTGCAATTTTAGCGCCCGGACAAGATTTAAGAAATACTCGACATAGAGAGAAAGAGTCCTGCACATGAAATCCAAGGTTTAAGCCATATAAAACATCATTTTTTGAATAGAAATTGTATATTTTATTACTCAATTGGATATCCATATAGAAAATAATCACACTCTATGCTCCAACTATATTTTTCTAATTTGTTGAGGGAATGCATTATCAAATAAGGGAGACTATTTTCTCGTTTGGCTCCACATAGCAAATCCTTGATCAGGGCCCTACTTCTTCCATAGAACTGATATTTTCTGGATAGGTAGGTACTAAGGTCCCTGTTCACATGTCAAGTTTCAATCCCTGGAGTTCAAACATGTTGCAAAACAAAAGATTGGAAAATCGGAAGAAACCCAATAGTAGATCAGAATATCAGTAGGAGCCCATGGACATATATGGGAACACATGCCAGTACATAGGGGGTAAATTAATAAATAGAGAGGACGTGTTGTCCAGATAGACCATCTATGCATTCAAAATGAAGATTACAAGGTTTTCTTGATTTAGCATACAGATAACATAACAAATATTGTTTAATAACAGAAATACAAAGAACAAATAAAAGAACAGGGGCAGAATAATACTTAATAATGCCAAGCACCTACATTCACCTAAATGTAATAACCACAAGCACATTCTATTGCGGACAAATTGATGCATTCAATGTCACACAAAACCAATCATTCTCTTAAATCCCGTTATCATATTGATTCAGTTTGATTATAAGATAAAAATCATGAATATGGACACAACAAATATTCTTGTCACTGAAAAGGTGGAATTAGGAATAGGACTTGATGCAGGGCTGAAGACATATGCTAGAAAAAAGAAGCTCAATGGCATTCGTGGGCTATGTATGAACCAAATCAGCCCATGGCTTTCATGGGCTAGGACAATTTTGGTGTGGTAAAATCAGCCCACATGTTATGATCTTCATGGGCTAGACCTAAGCCCAAATCTAGTCTATTATGAATGACAACTTGAGAAATTCATCAAAGTCAATAAAAAGGGTTGTAGTTTGAAAATAAAGAACTCACTGACAACATGAGCTTTCCTTTGTCAAAAGCTAGGTAGTGGTCGAGTAAAATATTAGGTGGGTGTTAACTAGTGGTTGGTTGGTGTATTAAATGTTTATGTCTTTAGATTGGCTATATAAATGGACTTATGTAAGAGGGTAAAGCACTTCACTCATCAATTGAAATAAAAGTTTCTTTGCAAGCCCTTCTTCTTCTATGGATAAACCTTGAGCTTGATCACGGTAGGTTGGTGTTCAATCCAATCAATCCACCTTACGGTGTGAAGCCTGAGTGTTATTTTGTTGTCCTTATTGATTTCTCAATTGTCTTATTGTTCCCTCTCTTTCTTTGTCTATTAACAAGTCTACTCTAGCGACCATTTCTGTTTCGGTTACTATTCAGATCTGCCATCTACTTGATATCAGATCTCAGGGTGTCTCTGTCATTTCATAATGGTAATCTACGTCAGCCTAACTCAAATCTGGTTCATAGTTCTACTCCTACTTTGAAGAGCTATTTTGTCCCTGTTGTTATGTTACTTTCATTTTGATAACACTTTAGGTGTCAGTTTTGATCCACATCTGATTTTTGTATTATACTTAATCTGTCAAATCTGGACCCATTCCCTATGAACAGATCTTGATTGGCTACTCTTTTGATCATTCAAGTACAATACTACATTAGGACTTGGTACGAAATGGATCTCAAAATGGAAAGGAACAAGGGAGATGTGGACATACCATAACATGACAAAAACTAACACATTTTAACACAAGAGGAAGGAAGAAATTAAAAAAATTCTTTCCTAAATCTATATTACTTACTAGGTAATCCCTTTAGGTTTGTGTTTTCCACATTCTGAATTGTCAGTACTGAAATGTCAAGATTGAAATTAATAAAAGCAATGAGGTGATGAAATAATACTACTCAAAAAACCTAAATGCAAATGGGGAAAGAAAAGATAAGGATACCAATATGAGAGAAATATCTTGTGCATTATTGTTTACTATTATTAACTACTTATCTCTGCTTCTTGTCTTGTATTGCCTATATTCCAGACGTCCCTCTTTCAGATCTATAGGAAAAATGACGTAGGACCAACAGGGAGACCTAAGGAAGGCCCAGCATGGTGGCCCAGCACCATGTGGCCCTGCCAGCAGCCTAGGAAACTTCAGCCAGCATATGGGTATCTTGGTCATTTTGGATACCCCTAGCCCAACAAAGTTGACCTAAGTAGAATCAGAATTTTATTAGGACCCAGTCCTAATTTTATTTTGTTACTTGAGTTAGTCCCTAATAAGTAAGAGTCCTAGTCCAGTTAAGAGTAGTTAAGCAGGAATTTTATCTTAAATAGGATCCCTCTTGGAGTGGAAATTCTTTTAATTTGCAGTTGTAAACTTGTAAATTAGTTTGGAGTTCTCTTAAAACAGAAATTCTAGTTTGTTTCCCTTTCTAAGTTGAGTGCTTATTGAAGTAGGAGTCATAACTAAAGTAGGAGTCCTTTGTTTTGGTTTCAAATTTGAATGCTAGTCTAAGTCATTCAATGTAGGCTATAAATACAGCCTTACACATGTAATCAAGATAGTTTTGATGATTAATAGAATTTGCTTGAAGGAGAAATCGAGTGGAGTGTGAAGGCTCTCAAGGGAGGAAACCCTGTGGCAGCCTGTTTGTGATCTTTGTTTATTTGATTTGTCTTCTTCAGGTTCTCAACTAGTAAGAAAAGCATCCCACCCTTCCCCCTCTCTTTCCCCCCATCGAACCTAGTCTAAAACCTCTCCCCCATCCCTGCAGCATCCTTTCTTTCTGCCCTAACCCTAATTCCAACATCTCTTTTCCCCTCCCCAAGCTTGCAGCATCAACACTTTCTTCCCCACACCCTAACTCCCATATCTTTTAGCCTCCTTCCCCATATCCCACCCTCTCTTGGAATAATCACCTCCATTTCCCTCCCTAGAATTCGATCCCCATCCCTCACCCTAATTGTCCATAAACACTAAAACCTGCACTTCATCTTCTTTCCCCAAAACCCTAATAACTTTAACCTCCCATACCCAGACCTCTTGAATCCCACTCCCTTGTGGATTCTTCATCCCCTTCCCCCCCCCCCAATCCTGAACCTTCAACCCTAACCCTAGCCACCCCTAGAAGCCGTAGAACTAGAAACCCTAAATTTTCCCTAAACCCTAGACTTCAAAATTCAAACCTGAAATTTGGAAAATAAAAATAAAAAGAGCTTTTTTACACAACACCCACTATTACTGGGGTGAAACCGTGACTACCCACTATTAAGCTCTAAATTAGATAACACCCACTCTCAAAATTACAAGTTACCCAAACTTAAGTTTTGTTGTTTAAGTGAAGGGTAAGATGACCTAAATGCCCTTACCCCCATTTAACTTTACAATTTGAAATGCAAATTACCCAAATACCCTTTAGGAATTGAAAAGACATTATTACCCCCAATTTGACTCTCCAAATGACCTAAATAACCTTACCCCATTTTACTCATTTAGTGGGTGAAGGGATTCTTCAGTTCAATCATCTTCTTCTTCTTCGGTTCAATCCACTGCTTTGGTGCACTTCCTAGGGGAGCTCTTTTGTTCTTTCTAATATAAAATCGACTTTCAGTTCTGATGTTGATGATGTTATCTGTTTCTAGATTCATATGATTGGATTGAAGGATTATCTGTTCGATTAAAATATATTCTCTATTTTCTTTTTTATTGAATTTTGAGGAAATTAATGAATTGAAGAATTACCAGTTTAATTCAAAATGGGAGAAGAAACCCTAATCTGTGAACAATCTCAAATTAAATCTAGGGTTTCCACCAATTCTCATCAAGAAGAAACCCCAACCAGTGAACAATCTCAAATCAAATCTAGGGTTAAGTTACAGCTTCAAATACCACTAAGTTTGGATTCACTTTGATAGATCTTAATCATATTGCCACGATTGATGATGAAGATAAGAGGCAAGTTGAGCTATCTGTTGTTTTTTATGCAGAAATCGTTGATCCCATTGAATGACGGATTACAGTGGTGATAAACATAAGTTCTGTTTTTTCTTTTTTTTTTGGTCGAAACCTGAATTTATGTATTAAAGGCATCAGGTCAAACCCTGAACCGAGAAGTTTTGGTTAATCTACCAAAATGAATTTTTAATGCACAAGGGGCTAGAAAATTTGTGGCCCTGTTTTTTTTTTTTTCCCTATGAATATAAGAGAACACCAATTCAGTGAGTGAGGTAGAAAGCAAGAGGCCTCATTCTGACTACGGTTTGCATTCTCTAATAAATGAAGCCAGAAAGCCCGGGAAAAAGCAGGGCAACAAATCGTAAATAACCTCTTACAATTGCTGCATCAACTGACCTTTGATCATTATTTACTTACAGATTCCTGTTATGCACAGTCTAGTGGCTCAAATAACTAACGACAGGCATACAATCCATATTGCAAGTCTATAACTATATATTATCTGCAAGTCTTCTTATCTGACTACCCTCTCTACCATTAGAGAGAGGGAAGTCAGAGGGTGGAAAGAGAGAATGTGAGGAGAGTGAGACAATGGGGGTAATTTGGCAAGGGCATTAAGGTCATTTAGTGAGTCAAATGGAGGGCAATAATATCATTTTATTGCCCAAAGGGCATTCGAGTAATTTGCATTTCAAATTTTAAATGAGTTAAATGGGTTAAGGGCATTTAGGTCATTTTATCCATCACTTTAACAGAAAATCTGGGTAACTTGTAATGTTGACAATGGGTGCCATGTAATTTAGAGCATAATAGTGGGTGGTCACTAGTTTCACCCCAATAATAGTGGGTACCGTATAAAATCTCACAATAAAAAAAATTTCAGATTTAGATTTCAACAACCCTAGACCTCCAAAACCTAGCCGAGCCTAATAGATCGTCCCTACAAGTCCTAAGAACCCTAAACAGCCCCAACATCCCCAACCACAAGGTTTTGAGAAACCCTAACTTGCCTGCTGAATTCAACTATTGGATCCTATAACTGGCCCTCAATTTTGAGGTTGTATCAACTGGTATAAGAGCTATGGATGAATCAACAGGAGCCTAGCACAGTTATAAGGGTTGTAATCGGGTGGCCTTACTGCAGCAGACCCTACCCACCCCTCCCACACGAGTAGTGAACACCACAGACACAGAGAAGTTGTTCCAGCTGGTGGATACAATGAAGACAAAGAGAGGAATGGCCATACCCTTGAATCCAGGTATGACAGGTATGACACCGATGAAAGATCACCACAAGGGAGAGGTCACCAAACACCAATTACCCTAGAAGAACACATCTGATCCTACTTCAATGGAGGACAGGACCTGAGAAAAGGTGGAGACTTTCACAAAATCAAGCGTGAACTAAGGAGAGTTCAGTGGATCCCTAGACCCCTAGGTATTCTATGACCGGAGAGCTGCCTTAGATGATCGCTTCAACGGGTATGATCTAAAGGGGTGACTGAATTTAGGGATTTGAAGATCTTAGTTGGGGCTATAGCTATAAAGGGATGATGAAGGGGCAGTGAAGGTGATTTCATTCAAGTCAGAATCACTTTGGATAAATAACTCACTGGTATATTTAGCTGAACATTATCCCAGAGAAGCAATACAGTGTAGATTGAACCTTAGAAAATAGCAAAAAGGCTACATAGAAACCAGTCGCATGTCTGAAAGTAGCAGCTTTATCACCTTGATCCCTGGGTGGATAATTGCATCGATTGGCATATTTTCTGGTCCTTCTTAAGTGGTTGAAGAAGGATCAATATAAGATACTTAGAGCAGCAAAAGGGTGGCTGAACACCAGAGGCGAAAATCTCCAGATGTCATGATCAGCAGAGCTTTTTTTTTTTTTTTTTTTTTGGGGGGGGGGGGGGGGGGGACAAACTTAAGCCAGTTAAAGGGGTTCTAATGCTATGTTACAATTGCAGATCTCTGTAACCAGTCAAGGACATAAGAACAAAGAAGAAGAACTTGAGAGTGAAGAGTGAAGAGAGAAGAAGGGGGTACTGCAAGCTAAAGAAAGGGCCTGTGATAGGAGTTGTTTCTCCCCTAATCACAGGATATTTTATAATGTCATAAAACTACACAAAATACCATCTGCCTAAAAATAACTAACGGCAGAATTACAAGACTAAAAGAATGAATAGACCTTGTGAATCAATAACAATAGAAAGACAACACTAACCCCATCCAGTCGCCAATAGCTAGAAGTCCAGCTATCGCCGCAGGACTTCAACAACAAACAGTTTCAGGTTTTAGTCCTAAAACTAGGACTTAGGGGGATAAGGTTTTCAGTTGGCAAAATGGACTGAGATTTGGGTTGAAGTAATGAGAGACAATGAGGATTCTATCCTCATAGTAAGGAATATTTCCATGGTGGGGAAAAGAAGTTGCAGATTTGATGTCAATGACAATTCAATGGACTTAAATAGAGGCTGCAAACAGCAAATAAAAAGATGAAAGAGCAGCGGGGAAGAAGAGAAGATGGCCTAGATCAGGCCACCCTACTAAGTACAGGCTTACCAAACTCTACTTTTATGGCAGATATTGTTAGAAGACTGTCCCACAGTCAAAGTACGATCTAGTATTCCTAACTTCTCAACACCAAGAGAAGAAAGTACCATCCCAATGGTTAAGCTCATAAGCTATTTTTGAATTCAATAATCAGTGTCCAATTCACTCTCCTACAATGAGGCTACAGGGCAAGATAAATGAAATTCTGGTATAAATGCACCTGAGAATCAGCAAAGATTACAGATATAATAAGGGTTTGAGGTGTGAAGCATTTGATACAGAACTGAAAGTGTTGTCCTACATGGGTGAGACTTTTCATACCCTACAGCTGAAAGGGACCATTTTTTGAGCTTGTTCTTGGCTTTGTTTTTCTTTAACATTTAACCTTTTTACTGTTATACTTATATTTAGTATTTTGAGTTATCCAAGCTGGATTAGGATTTGGAGTTTTATTTGATTTAGGAATGTCATCCAAGTTTCTCAATTACACCTAACTAATCTTAAGTTTAGTTCATATATGAGTTAATTTAGTCAACATAGGAGTTCTGTTTCACTTAATTAAGTAAGAGGTTCCTTCTACTAACAGGGTTTTAATTTAGAACAAAATTTACCCGTAGAGGCAACGGGTGCAAGCAAGGAGTTAGTTACATATATCTTGCAATATTTAGATTCTTCCTCTTATTATTAACTGGTTTATTGTATTGCAACGGTCAGAACTCTTCCTCAGGTTTGAGGGCAAATCTTTTTTCTCCTTTTCCTCTGCTAATTTAAGGTGATCAAAGAAGGGGAAGTCAAAACAGCTCTCTAACATCAACAAAAGACACTGGTTCTCTCAAATACAACAATAGGAGATTTTTATGTCTTCTAGAGAGCCATAGCAGGGATGATACTCCTTGACGTGAATCATAGTTTTAGTTTACTTTCCCCCAGTCTGGTATCCATCATATTCCCCTTCCCAGAGCTTTTCCTTTCCAACTAATTCCTTCCTCTGGTCATATAGTGGTAACAGTCAGCAATTAGTGGATATGATAGTGTTCTCAAAGAAATCCTAACCCACAATTATGATACTGTTGTCCTCCACTTACACTACAGAAGACAAGCTGAACTATAAAACTGAATCAAGTTCACTAGCCAGCAAAAGCATCAGGCATCCTTAAATACTTGAATCCTCCTTAGCAAAATTAGAGAACATCCCCCTCCCCAGAAACAAAAGAATCTTCTTAGTTACTTGAATCGTCCTCAGAACGAGTCCGCCTCTTCCCCGGGGACTCTTCCCGTTCTTCCAAAAATGAAATAGCATTTTTAACGTAACGCCTAACAAGCATAATCATTCGAAGAAACTGAAATTGAGCATCTGACCACAATGAAGTAGATTTTGATCAACTACCACAATCGCAATACAACAGGATTATATCTTTAAGCGAAAGAATGACAAAAAAAAGAAAGAAAAAAAAGAAACAAGAATCTTCCCCTTACCCTATGATTGTCGACGAGGGCGTACTCATACATAACCCAATCAGTCTTCATGGTACCAGACGAATTCCCACGGTAGAACACAAATGTCTTCCTCTTCCCCAAAACAGCACCTTCATTTCCATCCACAACATCCCGTACAGGTCCCCTTCTCTTCCAAAACCCACCTCTCGCCTTCTGCTTCACACGCTCACTCGAGGACTTCACAGTAAAACAATACCAATGCTTCTTACTTCCTCCACGACCATAAGGAAAGCAAGCTATGTCGGGGAGGTCGCAAGGATCATAGTTATACAAATCGATTTCCTGAATCATATTCATTCCAACAGATTTGAAATCAGCACTGGAAGAAGGAATGGAAAGATCAGAATCATGGAGTTCATCACGACTGTTCTTCTTAGTAAGGTAGTAACATAGAAGTTGCTGTCCAGTAGGGTAGAATCGAACACCAGGTGGTAAGCGGATCGGAATCGCTCTCGCGTTCCTAGGGTTAGGGTCTCCCATGAATGAGAGATAGAGAGATCGCTACTTCGGTTCCAGCACTCCAACATCCAAATGTCATCTAAGGCGTAAATATAAGAAATGGAAAACTTTGAGGAGGGAGGGAGAACGACAACAGCAACCAAGAGCTGGGAAAGTAGTCGTAGTAGTAGTAGAAGCGCGAAGCGTGCCTGTGAAGCTTCAGCATGTATTGGTGGGGCCAACTGGCCAAGGCCCAAGGGTTGTTAATGGAATTTTCCTTCTTCTATAGACATCACATAAGACGAGAGTGACAACACGATGTCGAAATGGCAGCTCGTGATTGGTCGAGAGCAGAGAAGGCGAATAATTCCTTTTTCGGTTAAACGCACAAGGCGGAAATGGAAATTATGGAATAACGAAAACGGGGTCCGGCGGCTGTTTGGGGTTGAATTAGTTTCGTTGGTCAATTCTTGGGGTTCTTTGTGTTCTTTTGTAAGAAATTCGGGGGATAATATATCATGTCAGAATCAAGCCCAACATTTACCCAATCAACTTTTCGTGGAAATAAAACACCTTTCTGTGAAAGAAACACTTCCGGTTACCAAAAAAAAGAAGAAAGAAACACTTCCTGGGATTATTTCGCTCCCACTACCGTGTGGATCAACTCCCCTGGGGACGGCTTGATGACCACTAATATACAAGGGCTTACAAGTTACAAGAAAATAATAAATAAAAAAATATAAGAAAGTAGAATCTATCACCAGTACCTTATGGCCCCTATAGTCTGTGGTCGACAAGCCACATAAAACTCTCTGTGCTTGAGGCCCTAAACATGACAATTTGCAGATTTTAATATGGGTATTATCAAATTTTTATAGGTTATAAGAAGTGTATGGCCCGGATGGGTAAGGCGGGCTTTGAATGTATATAAGGTATTTGTACTTTTTCAGATCTACAGTTCTACTATATGCAGGTCCCAAGCTCCCAACTCCACTCTTAGTTTACCAAAGATATAAGTAGATTCCAAACCTCTCTTTTATTCTATTTCATTTGAAAGATAATTGGATAAGGGTACAAAATTGCAAGATAATTGGATAAGGGTACAAAATTATCTAATAGAGATTGTTCAGTTGATAATGAACGACACCTTTTAATAAAGAGGTTAGAAATTCAACACTCTCTATGATATATTCATAAAAAAAAACTACCAATTCATCCCCCACCCAAAAAAAGAAAAAAGTTATCGGTTGAAAGGTAACAATTCCCCTCCCAAAAAAAACCATTTTAAGGAAAATACTACCGAATGCTCTTATATCTGCACTAGCTAATTTTTTTCTCTATGAAGCTTGGACGTGATGAATTTTGCTTTGGTTCTGCGTCATTAATGGCACTGAACCATTATGCGTTGATTTCGGCCATCAGATCGAAATTTCAGTCTCGACAGAATATCAACCATCAAGAATCAATAGTCAAAATTTCATTGAGATTATAATCTCAACCGAGATCTTAATACGACGACCCAAGTTACATCACTTAATGGTTCAGTGTATTAATGGCACTGAACTGTAGCAAGGTCCAGGCGTGATTCACTGTTCTTCCACATAAAACGGGAGATCGTTCTTGGATCTCTCCACCAGGTAGGACTTAGGAGTGTAGGACAAAGGGGCAGGAAGCATTATTATTCTTTATATGTAGACGAATTTGCCTCGGGTTCTCAGTTCTCACTCAAACTCGTTCATGGTTCACGCCTTAAGGGCATAGATGATACCTTGCTTGTGAAAATTCACAGTATCCATCTAATTTCCTTTAATGAAATTGATCTCTTCTGATTTCAGCATCATTAAGCTTTCGTTCTAGTTGTGGAATGGTGTTTGCATATAATAAGAAATAGTTTGATACAGAACTCACAGCAGTCGGAGCTCCTCTGTAAGAAAACTATCATATTTTCTCTGATACAACATGAATAGTAATAGCCCACTGTAAGATACAAACTACCATATTTTCTCTGATACAACATGAACAGTAATAGTACTAAGTACGAGAGTTTTTCATTGACAATAATACTTGGTCACACGAATGAGAAGGACAACCATGATAAAGGCACAAGTCATGAAAAAAATTAAAAGCCAAGTTAAACATGAAGTCTGGGAACTTTCTGACTTTATTTGCATGGCCAGAGCATGCCAAGCTACTCTCCACTGCCATCTCTGTTGAATCAACTATCTGCACTCAAGCCATGACAAATATGAAAGGGTGGGCTCTGTAGTTGACCACATTCAGCTGCAGTGGAAGGGCTCACAACAGTTTGAGATTCCCACGAGAGAATGCCCCCATATCAATTAACAGAAACAAAGATTGAAAAGCCAATGGGCTGTGACATATCCACAAATAAATCAAGACACTAAAACTCTTCAGTTGTTCAAAACAACCACAACCACCACAAAGGAAATCGATAATAGGCTATAACAATACTGTAGACCACATTACAGCTCTTTACAGGTCAGATGGCACCCCCATTTTTTGAACACAAGGTCCACGGCTAATATGTGAAATTTCAGCTCTAGTGAACTAGTCAAAGTGATGAAGTAGACCTTTAAAAACTCCGGGAACATGTGAGAGTGCACGGTAATTTTTGGCTTACAATAGGCATGTCTCAAACTCTCAACATAAGAATTTTTTTTATTAAACCTGGGTCTAAAATTTAGACATGTCGCATCATATCCTGTCCACTGTAACCAACAGTTGGAATAGCCACATGGCCCACATCATTAGTCTGTGGGACAATAAGGATGTAACAAGCATGAAGCCCTTCATATGTGAAGGTCAAAACTCTTTTGCCATCTTATTGCTCTACTTTCGGTCAATGAGATAAGACACATTGATGCAGAACAAAGTAGAGACCTTAAAGATGATATGCCTACAGAAGACAAATATACAGGTGATTATTCAAGTAGATACCCAAAGTGCAAGCTGTCCATGATTGACACAAATTGACTTGATGAGTCCACACACTCTTCTAAACAGATTAGTTTTTCTTCAAGTTTACAGGATAGCAATCTTGAATTTGAACAGGATTTGAGTCAGTCCTAGAAGACGGGGGGAAAGAGAAAAGACAGCAAGAGCACCAAAGCACTATAAGATAATGAAATTATTAAAATAAAGAATATAGTTTCAATTTTCTGTTTATGAGTTATACCTTCTCCGTGTCTTGCAACGATCGGTTTATCAAAATGCTGCTCTCCTTGAGCTGTCTATCTAACCCCACCATTTCATCTGTCAAATCTTCTTGGAGCTTTCTGTTGGAGGAGGCAATGAGGAATTCAAGTAGCTTTCACAAATAACAACAGCACCAGTGTCATATGTTATTGAAGTCTTCACTTATAGTTTGTTTACTCAGACCAAAAATGGATCATGAAGACGGACCAAATAGTTAAAAATACCTGTGCTTTTCAATACGTGCCTGTGCAGCAGCACCTAGCTTGATCAGTCTCGGTGATCTTATGAGTTCCTTCTTGAGATCTCACAGGATGCCTGTGCATTTAAACCAAGTCAGTCAACTAAAATTTGCATTACTTAGGACAAGGGAAAGAAGCTCAAATAACAGAAAAATTCCGGTCAACAAAATCACCACAGCTTATCTTACAGAATTCTCCTACGCAGTCCTGCAGAAGGAGAAACACAAGATTCCTCTTCTGCTGTAAGACTTTCTTTATCACAGGTCCCACTAATAGTCTCTGTTGATCAAGGTTGTCAAGGCGAAAAGGCGACCAAAGTGGTTGGGGCTCTACCTAGGCAATTAGGGGACAAAGCAGCACCTAGGCGAGCAATAAGGTGACAAAAGTGGTTGGGTCAATTTTTTTCAATACGACTACTTTTAAGCTGAAAACTTTCTATTATAAGCTAAACAAACATTCAAGAATCAGAATTATGAAAGATTATTCAAAAAAGAACACAAGCATAAGTTCATCTCATCAAGCATCATAACATATGACTATAAACTATATCAAATTATAAATACAAAAATGAAAGTAATAATTTTACATGTTCACTTACCCCTATGATAGTGTGATGCCAAATAAGTGCCTTATCCATTTAATGATTCATTGATTCCCGATTCCGAAATGACTAACTATTAAGTTCGTATACGGCTTTGTAGAATGAAATTTGATTTTAAAAAAATCAAGAAAACAATATTATTATGTACAAAATGTAAAAAAGGCGACCGTTTTGGCGTCTAGGCTGAAATAAGGTGCACAAAGCGACAAAGTGGTAGCAATTAGATGAAAAAGCGGCAAAAAACTGCATGTTAACAAAACGTTCAAAACAAGGCGGTTGAAAAACCGCCTTGCCGCCTAGGCAGACGCTTTGACAACCATGCCATTGAGCCTGGCATATCAAACTAGCAATTTTGCTAAAGAGCTGGTTAAAAATAGATAGCATCTACAAGACAACTCATAGCTTTAAGCATTAAAAAACAAGTACATATATATATATAAAAATTCATGGCTTTTAGAAATAGCCCCAAAGCTAGAAGTCATCACTCACTGCATATAAGAGACTAAAAGATCACCAAAACTGATGGATTTAAAGGTAAAAATTCTTGTAGTGGATGTCTTTCCCCATGGTGGGAGATCTCGCGAGATATCTTGCTTTTTCAAAGAAGTGAGACCAGATGGAGATCGAGAGCAAACAATTGGGATATCTTCCTCGAGATTTTGCCATATTCGCCCTGTATCTTGTCATATCTTGCTGGAACTCTCAATTTTTGCCATTTTTTTGCAGATTTTGGATAGATTTTCACTTGCAACTACTCTTAGCACATCTCCAATATCAAAGGAAGATCAATCATTCTATGTTTGTCTCATGAACTTGTAATTTAATGACTTATATAGAACTTCTAATGGTTGTATAATTTTATTATTCTATTCTTGAAAATTGAGATTGTGATATTCATATAAATAGAATTTTGATGACATTTAGATTATTTGATACATTTGATACACTTGCTTTTCATTTATATGCCTTAAATGTTATATATTACATGTTGTATAACCTTACATTCCCTAATCCTACAACATTTTGGTTTCACACTATGAGTAGACTTAGAAATCATACTTAGGGTTGTTTTCAGACAAATCCAAGGCCACCAATGTGTTCAAAAGGCCTTAAATAGGCTAAATACCAAGTTTCAGCCCAGTTGGAACCTTATAACCCACCGACATGGGCCACCGAGTTGAAGCAAAAAAATCGCATATCTCGAGATCTTGGTTTTTTCAAAGTGGCAAGATCTCTGCCAATGATGGGTTAGTAAAGCGGTTAAAGGCTCAACCTCCTTAGGGGAGGTCTTGGGTTTGCACCCATTCGGTGGCATTAATTATATAAAAGCTCCCTTGAGGATGTAATCGTGGTGCGCGCAAGCTAGCCCGGATGAACCTCATATCCAAAAAAAAAAAGTGGCAAGATCTCTCGAAGAGAGCGAGATCTTCTACCATGCTTCCCATGGTATTTTTCACTGAAGATATACTCCAATTAATGCTCAAAGTTATTGCTACATAAGTAACAATTTGATGTAACACAGGGTTTGGGCCAGCTTTCAAGATCCTCTAACATTGAACCAGGAGCAATATAGGCCTTAAGCCCTTGCTGTTTTGGGTTGAAACCCAGAAAACAGCAGCTTAATCACTCTCAGAACTCTCAAGGAACCCTACAGCTAGGTCTGATTGGGTTCCCAATGCTTGAATGTAGGAGTAGGTAGGTCCAGGGTTATGTCTAGGCTAAGATTAGGACTGAAAATTTAAGAGAATTCTTCTGTTCTAAACAATCTATAGTTGCAGAATTTCCAAGTAGGATTAGGTCTACTAATGTGTTTAGGACTCTTAGATAGGCCTAGGGTTTGGAGCGGAGGTAGAGATGGTGTAGGGGAAGATAGACCTAAAAGGGTTTAGGGTTTGGTTTAGGGGTTTGGGAGTTACGAGAGTTTCAGTGGAACTCATAGTTGTCATGGCGACGAGGCGATGCGAGGTGGTTTAGGCTAGTTGAGGTGATGAGTAGACGAGGCGCTTTTGTGGCAGTCGAGGCGTTTTAAGTGAAATTTTTAATGTACATCTTATACACTCTAATTCATTATAAATCTATCATATCTTATAGCCAAATATCCCCATAAGTAGAAGAAAAAAAAATGAAAAGAAAAAGACATATTCTAGTCATACTTTATGGCATATATTGAGGCATTCATTTGTCTTGATGATAATAAAGCTCCTATTCTGAAAAAGAAGACAGTAATGAAGAAAATTGGTTTTTCAGCAAACAAGGTCATAGGTAGAGACCATTAGGCTTTCATGCAATTTTTTAAATTAGAAAAGATTTATCAACATGTGAAAGATATTCCTGAAGTATGTATGAAAACCCTCAAGGCATTGGTATCTACAATGTACCCTACATGAAAATTTCGAGGGAAAAAGAAATTGGCAACCAATATGGTGTTAGGGTCATATGAGAAGTCTTACACAATGTTGCCAGGGTATGGTATAATTTAACATTGTATGATCCAATTTGAAGTTGTTAACCTCAAAGAATACCCCCTTCTTTTCTGGGGGGGATGGGTGAAGGAAGTTTAAATTCAAATGCACGCATGTTAAAGCTGACACAAAAGGCCAATAGACTAAACAAACTCTTCATATAACAGCTGAACACTCTAAAGAATCATATGTTTTGTTAGAAATGAGGGTCATAAGCTTCTTTGCATGGAGTACCATACACACAATGCTACTAAATGGCTTACAAGAGTTACTAGTCATGAAGATTCCAAGATAAAATGACCAAACTATCATTATATAGATATTAGACCACTTTTCTAGTTGATATTATTAACAAAATGATGAAAGAAAAACGATATACAAGTCAAGACTTGAAACAACCCAAAGGAGACACAGGTTTTGACAAGAGGTACATGACAGAAATGAGGGAAGGAGTGCCAGGTGAATGGCTAATTATGAGTGACTGCTAGTAAATATACAAAGGTTAATGCTCACCCAATGAGACTGGCTGATAAACCACTGCATCCAAATTTATAGATAGATGAGAATAGTTCCCAACAGAACTTCAATTAGTTAAGTGAATATTGTCTCACAAACTCCTCCCACGCCACAAATGTAGAACAGACCATCTACCCGCTTGACAATCTAGAAACCATGACATCCTAATCCAACATTGTTGTAAAATAACTAGATATACGGACCCAGGATTTCTTTCCCTTTCCATTATAGGTTGGAGACAAGTAGCTTCAGGTTTTTCAGGATTGTGAACACAGTTCCTATTTCAGCAGTTAATCACCCGGATTGAGGAAAAAACCCATTAAATCATAATAATCAAAGGATAGACATGTATAACAAACAAAAATCAAGAAAACTCTGAAAAAGCAAATGTAGGGTACTTCAATAGAAAACTTGATAAATGCATGAAGGATATCTGCATTTTTTTCATCTCAGCAATTAGAGTACAGGAAGACATTCCCTAAGAAATTGAATAATATGAAGAGTCAATGATCAACAAGACCGTTTCTTGATGATCATCCAGATTATCCCAATTGATAACGACAAAAACACCAAGAAGCAAACATCGAACGAAAAGAAAAGGAAAAAAGAGAATGGGCATTACCGCTGAGAAAACCCTTAGCAAGGGCTGCCGTCTCTATTTTCCCCTCAAAATTTCTTGGCATAAAATTAGCTCGAAAACTCCTAAAAACACAGAGATATAATCCATTAAATCTAAGAAGAACTAGGTAAACAATAAACGAAACGGAATCATCAAAAGGAGAAGGGAGAAAACATACGTGACTGAAGCAGGAAGTGACGATCGGCAAAATATCAATTGATTTTTCAGTTGGTCGGTGCCTCGGTAGTTAAGTTCAAATTTTCGTACGAAGAATTTCCCCATTTTAACATGCAAGTTTGGCCCTGGCGGCCCTCACCCGCCCTAAGCCCGCCCTGAGCCCGAATAGGGCTGGCTAAAGATTTGGCCTGGTTGGGCAAATTCGCCGACTACGGGCGGGCCGGATTCTCTCCTTCCCGCCCGTCCCGATTTTGCCCGACCCGCCCCGTTTTGGCCCGATCTTGACCCGACCTGGCCCGATTTTGGCCGCCGGCCCCGATCCTGGATTTTGGCCCGATCCTGCCCCGATTTTGGCCCGATCTTGGCCCCGTTCGATCTGGCCCCGATCTTGGCCCGATATTAGCCCGACCCCGATCCTGGCCGATTTGAGTCTAGACTCGGACCCTCCACCCCATTGAGAGGAATTAATTGTAATACATAAAGGTGGATATTTGACACGTGTCAAATTTTAAAAACATGATCATGTTTTGTAGAAAATTAATAAAAATAAACTATAACTTCATTACCAATGTAATAAGCATCTATTTGATTTTGGCCCTGATCCTGACCCTAATTTTGGCTATAATCTTAATATAATTTGACGATGATCATGTACTACAGTACTAGATTTTTACCCTGATCTTCATACTAACATTGATATGAGTCTTGATTTTGATATTTAGTCACTTTGATCATATTATACTATAAATTCACTTTTTATATTATTTTTAAGGTAATTTTTATTTTTCCAACAAAGTCATTTTTAGTTCAATAAAATATGGATTTTGTTTTTTGACTAAGGCGAGATAATATATTATAAATAATAATAACTATTACATAAAGAACTAATATCTAACAAATCTATACCCTAACTTCTCATCATGAATATCTAACAAATTTACTATGATATTTCAAAAAAAATTATTAAAAACATATAGCAATATTTGTAACTAAAACATCATTTTCTTTAACTATGAAAAAAATACCTTTTTTTTTTGTTGAATACTAAATTATTGTCGATTTAACAAGGTTTTGAATATGATTTTTTTGTATTGAATAAAGATATCAATTTATTGAGCAGTTGTGAATGAAAACATACCTACCTACGGCTTAAATTCTTGACTTTGAAGATAAAATTTTCATTTATCGATTCCTTTTGAATTATGAATCTCTAATGTTTCTAAGTTTACAAAAGAGTTTGTGTGACATTCTCTATAATTGACTTGACTTTCAAATATGCCTAAATTTAATTACAATTCTTCTCTCTACTTATTCTATTTCATGAATAATTTTAACTCTTTGCTGCTGGAGAAAAACCAAAGGAAAAAACAGAATAAAAGAGAGAGAGAGAGAGAGAGAGAGAGAGAGAGTAAATTAAAAAACCCTAGAAATTTGGATTTCTCTATTTCTCTAAAATCTAAATGGGTATAAATAGTTAAATACATATTGAATCTAAGTTTTGGATTATTTGTTGACATCTTTAATATTTTATTTTCCAGAATTGAGTTTAGAATTTAAGTATTTAATTACTTTAATATGTATTTCAATTACTACCTGTCTTACATTTGATATTTACGACCAAAGATATGGCCAATTAAAGCTAGGGACAAGGCCAATTAGGGCCTGGGCCAATCGGCAATTAGGGCCGGCGGGCCAATCGGGGCGGGGCGGGCCTTAGGGGCGGGGGGTCGGGCCAATCCATCCCCACCCGGCCCAATTAGGGCCAATTAGGGCGGGAATGGGCTCAAATTATACCATATAGGGCTGGGCTTGGGATTGCAAAAGCCCGGCCCAGTTGCAGCCCTAGACCTATGTCATTTGTACCCACTCTCGTCAAATTTTTTTTTACTTGAACGGTTGACCTAGATAATTTACATTTTTTTTTTTCAATTAAAATAAGAGGAGATGTAGTTGTAGCGATCTTGCACCCGTCGCTATGCAATGTTTGGACGTTTGGGTTCGACCTATGTAAGCATTAGTTCTATGAACTACCCCATTAACATAGTCCCACCGAAGTTTAGTCTATTTAACAAAAACCGGTAACGATCTCATGCCCAACTCAAAGAGCACACAACTGCATAATGTGAGAAACAAATGATCGAAAAGAATTTGTTCATGGAACATAGAAACTATCAAACCATATGAAAGTAATTTGAGACCACTAAACCACCACCAGACCACTAGACAAACTCACATTTAAGACTAAAAGAAGAGGCATTGTAGCAAATCAATAAACGAAGGCGAAATAGAGCCAAGTGGTTGACAGTGGTTGTCACATGAAAGGAATATGTATGTTGTTAGCCTTGCTGTACATGCACCGGACCATAAGTAGTCTTGATGAAGGAAACGAGTTTGCAAAATCCTACAAAAGTCCCAGAAGTTTGGGCGAGTAAATCCTAATTTCACCAACAATGTGTCAATGGCTCACAAGCTTAAGCCAGTGATCTCTCCCACGCTCCATGTGGGGTTACACCTATCTTAGGCAATGCTATAGGATCTACATGCCTAAGAGGCGCCCATGGTGGTCTTAAATTACTAAATCCTACGTGACACGGACAACCAACATTGAATATGCACTGTGTTGAATAGCCATTCGAGTGCGATTATTACTACACTTGGAAACGTGGTTGGTTTAATTGTGGATTGGAATTGACCTAATAATTGACTGGTGTGATAAGGTAATGGCCGGCAAGCAGCAAGCAATAAAAATAACAGTCTCACTTTCCGGAATTATGAAAGTTCACTTTCACTTGCCTTGCTGATATGCTTGATACATGTGCAAGTTGATTTCAGATTGCTAAATGAGGCCCCAATTTATTGGTTTCAATGGTAAATAAAGAAAAAATTCCTCATTTTTAACCCACATCAGAATAAAGTTTGACCGATTCAGTTCAATAGCAATTGTAATTATCAGCACTCACACAAGAGGAACAATAGATAGATCACTCTAAATACACGGGAAGTAATTTTCTGGCCAGAAATGTGGCCTGCACCTATATTCCGAAAAGGCGGCAGACTTAAATGCTGCGCATTAAATGCACAGTACCTGCTGCCGACGGTTGAGATCAAAATCTCAACCATCCATTTCGCAAGTGAAAAAGCGAGACGGACAGTCAAGATTTTGATTTCAACTCTTGGCAGTACAGTGCTGCGCTGCGCTGCACATTAAAACAAGGAGCATCTTTTCATACAGGAAGGAGGGTGACATCCTCATGGGAGTGTTAAGAGTAGGCCACGCCCCTTGTATACATAGCATAGTTTGATATCAAGGGCTCTGCAGAGTTAATGACTAAACAAATCAGTCCAAAGTTACATAGTAGCATCCTTAAATAATTCTTTTTTTTTTTTTTGATACAAGCCCTTAAATAATTCTTCAGACACAAAGACTAAGACAAGGTTTTAAAAACCACTAAAGGAACTGCAGTCTAAAAGGCTTAAAGACAGGATAACTGAACTAGTAAAGAGCACAGAAAACATGAAATACTAATGGTCCATGATAAAAGAAGAAAAACAACCTCCACCCCATCATGGATAGGTCGAAGAGATTCAGTTGAACTTCATTTATCTCGCTTCTCAATTCACTAGACAACTAGTGCCTGTTAAAATTGCAAAAACAAGTACACAAATGTTAATGGACGCAAAGAGGACTTCAGATACTGAAGGCAAAGGGGAGGGATAGGAATATAAAGACTTCAACATACTGAAAATAAATATAAATAACCAGTCTTACCTTAGTCAAGGGGTTTTCACCAGCCAAAACATCTAAGCCCACATTAACTTGCATGTAGGATCTTCATTTTTTTCATTTTCTCTTGCTTAATTAACTGATGCCCGTTCTGGTAATCTTTTCAAGATGGGATCCTGAACGGTAACTAGATCACAGTACAAAACTGGAATAGCATAGCCATATCAATATGCAATATGTTCCCTTATAATCTAATGGGATCCTCAACAATGACTTTATCCAACTACAAACAGCCTCATTCTTTGGAAGCTTCATCTTCTCTTGTTTCATTAAATATGATTCCCTTACTGGCAACCCATTGAAGAAAAGGGATTCTGACCAGTAATCTTTTCCAAGTACAATGGTAGGATTGGACTCACATGAAGTTGCAGTTTTCTTCATAATTTTCATTTTCACTTGCTTCATTAAAGCAACTTTCCATTTTGTAACCCACTTTAGGAACTCCTGATGGTAACTTGCTCTAAGTACAAAGTAGAATTGCATGACTTCTTGAAAAGCAGCTGATTTTATGCCTATCCTACAGGATCCATATCTGGAAGAGGGAAGTTCAGATCATTTAACTCCATAAAATCTCCCTCCAATAAAAATTTGGTGGTCCCACTAACAGTTCCCTTTGAAGATTCCACCTGCATAACAATTATCATGATAAGGTACTAGCTCAGACATATTCAGGCAAATCTGAAAGAGTTCGGTTTTTTTTTTTTTTTTTTTTGGGGGGGGGGGGGTTGAGGGTGGGTGGGGAAGTCATTTCCACGTTACATAGGAAAAGCAAGTTCATGATATATTATTGATGCTGCCAATAAATATACCACCAAAAAGAGATCAAATTTTAATAATTGTTTTGTGAGAAGTTAATGCCACCATTTGCTTCCATGAAAACTCAATGTGAATCTAGGTAGAGGATCACATCTAGACTAAATAAAATCAAAGCCCCAGTGGTTGGAGTTTCACAAATGGTATGCAAGGAAAATAGCTGTATTAGCATCACCATGCAAGTCTAATTCCTCCGCATATGACGAAAGAGTTTACGTGGGTTAGATTTCAAAGACTCGAATTTATTTTAAAAAAATAAATAAATAAGAGTGGGGCAAAATGATTGCAGAGAGCAGAAGAACCAATCAGAGTAAACAATTAGTCTGAGAAATAGATGGAGAAATATTAGTTGTGGCATTGAAGAATATGCGAACAACGGACAAAAACAACATAGTATAAAACTTGAATAGTTTATGTCATGTTCTAGACTTCTAGTAGAACCCCCCCCTCTCTACAAAAAGAAGTTCTAGTTTACAGAAGACATTTAAAGTGTTAGACCCAAAAATAAAAAATGACAGTTAAAGTGGCCTTACCAGCTGATCCTGCCATGGGATGGTCATGGGGAACTGAAAAACATCATGAGAACTTTGTTGTGCAATAACTGAATCATATTTCTCACTGACTGAGTTTACTGGTAATCTCTGAATCTCATTTTCTGTTCCAACAGATGTATCTGCATGCATTAATATTTCACCAATGCCAGATGTCGAGGCTCCATAGTGTTCTTTACAAGGAACATCCGCACTTTTCTCAGTAAAATAACTTGGGTCATGATTTGAGATTTTAGTGCCTGGATAAGATTTAAGAAATACTCGACATAGGGAGAAAGAGTCCTGCACACAGAATCCAAGATTTAAGCTTGTATATTTGATTACTCAATTGGATATCTGAAAAGTAAATAAGCACACTCTATACTCCAACCACATTTTTCCAGTTTGTTGAGGGAATGTATTATTAAAAAAAGGAGACCACTTTCTTATTGGACTCTACAAAGCCAATCCTTGATCAGGGCCCTACTTCCACATGTGGCAGATCAGATTCGACTGAAATTTTGTGGACAGGTAGACCCTAAGGCCCCTGTTCACATGTCAAGCTTCAAACCTAAATGGAGTTTAAAATGTGGCAAAAAAAAAAGATTGGAAAATTGGAATTGGAAAATTGGAAGAAATTCAATAGTTGATCAGACTATCAGTAAGAGCGCATGGACATACATAGGAACGGATGGCAGTACATGGGGTAAATGAATAAATATAGAGTTTAACATTTGACACGTTGTCCAGCTAGACCATCTCTATGCATTCAAAATGAATATTACAATGTATTTTTAATTTAGCAACGGATCAGCATAACAAATATTGTTTGTTTACAGAAAAAACAAAGAACAAATAAAAGAACAGGGGCAAATAATACTTAATAATGCCAAGCACGTACATTCATCTAAATGGCATAACCACATCTACATTCTATTGCTGGACAAAGTGATGCATTCAGTTCATACAAAACTAGTCATTCTCTGAAATCCTGTTACTATCATATTCATCCAGTTTGAGTATTAAAATAAAAATCATGAACATGGATACAACAAATATTCTTGTCATAAGAAAGTTTGAGTATTCATTGTCATGTTTTGCTAAGAAATGGATCTCAAAATGGACGGGCACAATGGAGACATGGACATACCAAAACATGACAATGAATAAAACATTTTAGCTAAAAGTGGAAGGAAGAAATTGAATTTTTCTTTCCTAAATCCAAATTATTTACTAGTTAATCCCTTTACACATTTGTGTTATCCAAATTCTGAATTGTCAGACAGAAATGACAAGATTAAAATTAACAGAAGCAATGATGTGATGAAGTAATCACTACTCAAGGAACTTAAATGAAAATGGAGAAAGAAATAGAGACAAAGATACTGTTATGTGAGAATTATCTTTTACATTTCAATTATTCACTATTATTAACTACTTATCTCAGCCTTCTTGCCTTGTACTGGGAGTTGCCTACATTCCAGATATGCCTGTTTCTGATCTATATAGAAATTCCTCTCAGCCAAAACCATATGTAGCAGCTAGTGCTATCGTGACTGAACTGATAATATTGGATGTAAACCCAATCCAAATCAGAACCCAACCCAACCTGTATATTTTGAGCAACAAGGGTTGGTAGGTGTTGGTTAGTCACAAGGGTATGCTTTTGCAATAGCAATTTTATCTTGGTTAGAGATCTTATTTCAGTTCCCTTGCTTGATGTTATTTCTAGTTTGTAAGTTTCCTTATTGAAGGCTAGGTAGTAGTTACTATTATATTGTAAGTTATGTTCACATCTTTTGTTGGTAGAAGAGGTTCTGATGTTTTTTAATGTCACCATCTAATTTCTTTCCCATTTATCCCTCCTTTCTTCCTTTATCCTATTTTCTTGTTCTATAATTTATAGTTTACCCTAATAAATGTATACAATTTCTTATGTATCCCTTCCAAATGAGATACCAAAATCCCCTTCCAATTGCTGGTTAATCATATAATTTTCACTCTCATAAAGATACATAATGGACACAAATTTGGTTGTTAAGTCATTTGAGCTTGGGAGGTCACAGAAGCTATCCAAACAGGGTATTTTGGAAACTTGGATTTCATCAATTGATATTGAAGCCGAACATCCTCATTACCCAACCACGGTGACCAATACTCAGGTTATTCAGTGATTTAGTACTTAAAAGAAACATAAGCAGACATTGCTCATCTTACAGAATGGTAACTTCCATAAAGAATCCATTTCTCACTGAGGTTTAATGCTGATAAACTCAACTCTATTGTTACTTCTCACCAGAACATAAACGCATCCCCACAGGCTGCCATTGACAGGTTGGAACTAGCAGCTTTATAAGGGGAAGAGTCACATGCAATCTAAGTATTCTTCAAATTTCATCCCACCAGCTGACTTCACACTATAACCACCACCACAGCTACCATATTTAACATCAACATCTGGAGCTACTCAACATGATGATATTCTTTATGGAGCTGAATAGGAGCACAGCTAGACGTGCATGAATATTACAAGGATAACAACAATAAATAGTATCTCGACAGGACTTATGTCTTGGAAGTGTTTTTCTGATGGTGCAAGTTGACTGAGGCCTGAAAACTTTAGTTTTCCAGAGGCAAACAGTAGGATACAACATAGATCTGGTGGATTATATGTCAACAATAGGATCAGACTCGAGGCAACAGGCTGATTTAACACTTTCGCAGAGATGTGAGAGGCTAAAACCCAGTAATTTCAACCTATCAACTACAAGCAGAACATGCATCTCCAGTTTGCATAGCTAAGACTGATGTAACCTCAATAGGATTGATAGCCATTGTCAAGATCTCAAACCAAGACCTACACTCTTATGGTTTCTGTTGCCAAAAGGGGTGACTGAATTTAGGGTTTTGGAGGTCTCAGTTGGGGCTATAGCTTTAAGTTGATTATGAAGGGGTGGGGAAGGTGATTTCATCCAAGTCAGGATCACTTTGGATGGCCGGATTGGGATACCTAAAACTAAGTGCAGGTGGAGAAGAATTAGGATTCAAGTGGGCTTTAATGGACAGGGTAATGAAATTAGGATTGACATATCGGGCATATTATGGAGGTGACACATTCCAGAATTATTCTGATGGACAAAATGTTAGTGGTTAACGGTTTCAGTGTTGGTCATAAGACTGGGAGTAGGGGGAATAAGGTTTCCAGTTGGCAGAATGGACTGAGATTTGGGTTGAAGTAATAGGGGCCAATGAGGATTTTATCCTCACAGTACGGAATATTTCTGATGGTGGAGAAGTTGTGGGTATGATGTCAATGACAATTCAATGGACTCCAATGGAGCCTGGGAAGAGCAAATAAAAAGGCGAAAGAGAAGTGGGGAAGCAGAGACAATGGCCTAGAACAGGCCACCTTACCAAGTACAGGCTTCCAAAGCTTTAATTGTATGGCAGATCTGCTTAGAAGACTGTCCCACTGTCAAAATAGGATCTAGTGTTCCTAACACTAAAACCAGTTCAACTCCAAGAAAACCCTCATCAAGAGAAGAAAGCGCCATTAAAATGGAAAAGCTCATAAGCCAATTTTGGATTCAATATATAAATGTCCTTATGTACAATTTACTCTTCTACAACGAGGGTAAAAGGGCTACAATCTACAACCCGTTTTCTTATTTACTCTCCTGCAGTGAGGGTACAGTGCAAGATAAACAAAATGCTGGTATAAATGCACCTGAGAATCAGCAAGAGGAAGAACTAAGAATATAGTAAGAGTTTGGGACCAGCATTTGTTAGAGAACTGAAAGCTTTGTTCTATAAGTAAGAGATTTTCCATACCCTATCAGCTGATGGGGGCCACTCTCTGAGCTTGTTTTTGGCTTCTTTTTTTCCTTTAATTTGTCCTTTTTACTGTTACATTTAGTATTTTGAGTTATCCAAGTTGGATTAGGATTTGGGGTTTTATTTGATTTAGGAATATGTAGTCCAGATTTCTCAATTACACATAATTTTTTTAGTTAGTTCATATATAAGTTAATTGAGTCAACAAAGAATTTCTGTTTTACTCTATTAAACAAGTAGTTCCTTCTACTACCAGGGTTTTAATTTAGAACAACAGTCAGCCAACGAGTGCAGGCTAAGAGCTAGCTACATATATCTTGTAGATTCTTCCTCTTATTATTGACTCATTTATTGTATTGCAGCATTCAGGGAACTCTTCCTCAGGTTGGAGGGTATGTCCTTTTGGTCCTGTTCTCTGGTAAATTCAGGTGATCAAACAAAGAGGAAATCAATTCAGTTCTCTAATATTAAATAAAAGACTCTAGTTCTCTCAAATACAACCATAGGAGTTTTTTTTTATCTCCTCTAGAGAGCCATAGATTTAGTTTTCTTTTCCTCAATTAATCAGGTATCCATCATATTCCCTTTCCCACCGCTTTTCTTTTACAATTAATTCCTTCCTCAGGTCATATAATGGTAACAATCAGCAATTAGTGGATATGATAGTGTTCTCACAGAAATCTTAACCCACAACTCTGATACTGTTGTACTCCACCTACATTATAGAAGACACAAACTGAACCATAAGACTAAATGAAGCTCAGTAGCCATCAAAGGCATCAGACATCCTTAAATACTTGAATCTTCCTCTGTACAGTTAGAGAACATCTCCTGCCCCAGGAAAACAGAAGAGACTCCTTAGCTACTTGAACCCTCCTGAGAACAAACCCACCGTCCCCCCCCCCCCCCCCCCCAAACCAAAAAAAGGGATGATTATCTAAATATCGGATGATTATCTAAATTCGTGAAGGAAAATAGCATTTTTAACATCTAACAAGCATAATCAATCCAAGAAACTGAAAGTGAGCGTCTGACCAAAATGAAGTTGATTTTGATCAAATACAACAGGACTATGTTTTTCATAGAAAGGAGAAAAGAAGAACGAATCTTTCTCTTACCATATGATTGTCGACGAGGGCGTACTCATACATAACCAAATCTGTCTTCATGGTACCAGACGAATTCCGACGGTAGAACACAAATCTCTTCCTCTTCCCCAAAACAACTCCTTCTTTTCCACCCACAACATCCCGTACCGATCCCATTCTCTTCCAAACCCCACCTCCGGCCTTCCGCTTCACACGGTCACTCGACGACTTCACAGTAAAACAATACCAGTGCTTCTTACTTCCACCACGACCATAAACAAAACACGCAATGTCAGGGAGGTCGCTAGGATCATACTTATACAAATCGATTTCCTGAATCATATTCATCCCAACAGAAGTGAAATCAGCATTGGGAGAACGAAGGGAACGATCAAGACCATGGAGCTTATCGTTCTTCCGAGTAAGATAGTAACATAGCAGCTGTTCTTCATTAGGGTAGAATCGAACACCAGGTAGTGAGCTGATCGGAATCGCTCTGGCGTTGCTAGGGTTTGGGTCTCCCATGAGTGAGAGATAGAGATCGAATTACACCACTTCGATCGGCAAATGTCATCTACTGGGTAATAAGAAGAACGGAGAATTTGACGGAAGAGAGGGAGAAAGACAGCTTATAGCTTAGAGTTGGGGGTAACTTGGGGGTAATACTCCTATTAGAAGGGGAGGGGAAGTTTCGAAGCGTGATTGTGAAGCTTCAGCCTATTGGTGGGGCTATTGGTGGGGCCGAGGGTTGTTAATGGAATTTTCGGCTGCTTCTATGGACGGAAACAACACGATGTTGAAGTGGCAGCTCGTGATTGGCCAAGTGATGCAGCAAGATGGAAATTTTGAAGAAAGAGGCCTTTGAGTGGCGGCTTTTGGCGATCGATTGATTGTTAGGGACCGTTTGTATTTTTCAGCAAAATCGGGTAAATGACTGCCTTGTCGCATTTCCATCCATATGCGGCATTAGGGGAGAATATCATGTGTCGGAATCAAACCTGACATTTCCTGATTCAACATTTTATCGAAAATAAAAATACCCCCGGCTTACGCGTTTTCTGCGGGTCCACCGTCCACCATGTCAGAAGACTCAGAACGCGGCAAATTGCAACCTGTTCTGCGAAATTGAATGGTAACTTTTATTTTTGAGTTTTTTTCACACGGTCGCGTCTTTCATTCGTTCTTTCTTCTTTTATTAATCTTTTTATTTTTAAGACGTTTTTTATATATAGAATGTGATATTACATATGTCATCAACAAAAATCAAGTCGAAGACATTTTCAATAAAAAGTGTTGGTTTTACTAACCGATTGTGAATAGAAATTACAAAGGGGAGAGAGGATTCTAAGATAGATAGCTCATAGAGATGATATTATAAATGTATTTCAACTCTTTGTGAAAGGCTCCTGAGAGGGTGTGACTCATTTTAGTGAGAGAGATTGTACTATTTAACACTCGCAAGGCAACTTGTAGTAGCTCAATATAGGGGCAATGAAGGTACATCGACAACTATCTTGGAACTTCAAACCAATAAAGATGGTTTGCTTCTAGCTCTTCAGATTGGGGCTCTTGATATTCAAGAGTCAAGACAAGCTTTATTAAGTGTTTCTACGTCCTTAGATTGGATGTATAAAAGTTTTTTATTTTGTCTCTAACTTTAAGTATGTTTATTTCCATTATATTCCTAGGTCTAACAATTTTCTTGTTCAATTATCTAGATAAGGGAACTAGGAAGTTCAAATTTGTTCGTCATTGGTGGGGTATACCACTTTCTTTCATTGTCTCCCCCTCCATTATCTCTTCAACTTCTATGTCTTTTAACCATTTTATATAATCAAAGGACTCTTTCACAAACAGTCTAGGAAAAGAAAAATAAAACAGAAAATATGCAAGCGTGAGGCTTTGAGGGATGGGCTGGTTTGAGAACGGTAAAAGACATCCACAAAAACGAAAGAAAGAGATTTGGCTAGTCCTAGGGTGATGTGTGTAGCTAAGCTCAATCAATTGTGGGATGACTTCTTGGGAGCTTGAATCATTGGCCATAGAAGGCAAGTGATGAACCTGTATGAAAGATCAATAATCAAGATAGCCATAAAAAATTCATGGGTTATAGAATAGTTAGAAGAAAAAAGGACGAGGGCATATTCCGTGGTTCATGGGATAGGAGCAAGGTCTGTTGAACTTGAAGCCATTAGAGATGGGATCATTCTGGGTTCTTCTTTAGGAGCGGTTGATTTACATATTCATTCGACTGTTTACCTGTTGTTAATACTCTCCAAGGTCTCAAATCATCTTTAGATTGAATGTGTCTCAATTTAGTGGTAGATATTTGGAAACAATGTTCTTTCTTTTCTAGGGTTTCTTTCTAGAGTTGGCAATGGTTTTGCTGATTTTCTTGCTAAGGGTGCTTGTAAGTTATCCCTAGATAGATCATGGTAGGCTATTCCACCTCTGTTTATTGTGGATTCCTCTCGTTTGTTTAGGTCCTATGACCTAAACTCTTTCATTTAATATATTCGCTACTATTTTATTTTGGCAAAAAAAAAAGAAGGGATAGGAGCAATAAACGGGCCTTCGAAGGTGGTCTTTACATGATTTTTCTATGAAAGAGATAAAAACTTGGTATTAATGCTTAGCCATACAGTTTCATTTCTTATAGTTAGCTCAACACTCTTCATGCTAGAGTCATTGGAGGATTCTAACGCAAAGTTAATAAACCATTCCATGAGCGTGGAGGATTATTGCAATTTCTACCAAGAGTGGGGTTAGTTTTAGAGGCCATGCATCTTTTCCTAGCTGAGGTAGTAGATCAAGAATTTGTGCATTGTTGCGCCAAATTCCTTTTAACTCCCTTGTAACTTGTGCTTTGCCTTCTCCTACATGCATTCCATTAAAGATTAGAATTAATATTACTTAAGTGATAAATAAGTTATAGTGGTGCAAGGATATGGGTTTATTTTGGTCTATGCAATCCCAGTTTGTGTTAATCTGCTTTTCCTTGTTTTCACCCTCTTGTGATCAGTTCAAATTCCTTACCATTAAGATATAATATTTAGGACCTTCATTGGGTTGGGTCTTGATTCTGTTACTTTCGATTCATACAAAATGGCATGTAATTTTGAAAACAGAAATAACCTTTGTTTGTGTTTTTATCCAATAAAAAATCAGACGAAAAGTATTTGAATAGGTGGAGAATTGATACATGATTGAGACATTAAGTTTTAGTCCTAAAGGTCCCACCGCTTAGATACTCTATCCATTCACAGGAGATGAAACATGCTAAGTCTACATAATTGCCACAAAGTCCACAAGGAGGTACATTCATCCATGGGATTCATGAAATCGATAGATTTCATATTCCTGAATTCATGAATCAAATATTTATACTTGTTTGGTTGTAAAACAACTCTGGATTTCATGAATCAGATATTTATTTGGAAAAATTACTTGATTAGCTAGTTTTAAGTTTTCAGTTACAAAAGTAACCACTCAAATTTTCACTTAACAAAACTAACTAAAACTGAGTTTGGATTTACAAAACTAGTCAAAATAGTGATTTTTCATCCATTTGGACATTTTTATCCCTAAAATTAATCATACCAATATAGGGGTAAAAATGTCCAAAGGGAATGAAAAATTAGTGATTTTTTCTTTTTGAACAAAATAGTGATTTTTCCTTTTTAATGTGGTTAATTTTAGGGGCTAAAAATGTCAAATGAATGAAAAATTACTATTTTGGCTAGTTTTGTAAACCAAAACTTAGTTTTAGTCAGTTTTGTTAAGTAAAACATTGGGTGGTTATTTTTGTAAAAGAAAATCTAAAAGTGGCTAATCATGTAATTTTTCCTATTTATTTCAATTTGATTGTAAAATATCATTGAATTCATAAAATGTAGATATTTCACATTTTTGCCTAAAAACGTGAATTAAGTCATTTTTAGGTATTTGGTGAAATCCATAGATTCCACCATAAGTATAAACTTGATGAAATTTACGAATTCACGTGGAGTAACCCAACAAAACTTTATAAACTTCGATAGAATTAAGGCTAACCAAACATTTAATTTTTTGAAACATGAATCAGTAGATTTGAAATCTTATTTCATTTCAATTCCTTGGATTCATGTAACCAGAAAGTATTTGAATTAAGACCAAAAGAACGGAAAATGATGCTTAAAGGTTACATGAGGCTCATTAATGGATTACGTGAAGATTATAAGAAGTTCAAAATTCAAGAACAGATCTCATATTCAAAGATTGTGGATCGTTACGTATTCAATAGTTGGTATCAAAGCTATTTTTTATAACAATTAAGGTTATGAATTTTTATTTTTAATTTTTGATTAACCAGTTATTCTATTGATCTTCTTTTGGATTGGATTCAATGAGAAGATCCAAAATTTAATTGAAACCCTAAATCATCTGTTAATTTGATTTATTATTAAGATAAAATGGGAGGATTATAATAATATTCATGAATTGTTAATTTATGAAAGTTTTTAATTTTTAATTTTTTATTATATTTCTTGGACTTTCGTGAAATTTTATGATATGAGATGATGAGATCTTGAATCCTATTCCTGTGGGCATTTTTAGATTCAGTTTTTGCAGAAAATGGATTTTTTTTTTTGTCCAGACAGAGTACCATCTCGTAAGAGACGGACGTCGGGAGCAGACGGACATCGTTATTGTTTGTTCACTGTCGAAATTGAGGAACTGGTAATTTTGATTGAAGGGAAATACTCAAGTTAACAAAGATCTGCTATCGAATGGATTACGTGAGGCTCATTAATGGATTACGTGAAGATTATAGGAAGTTTAAGACTCAAGAACAGATCCCACATTCAAGGATTGTGGATCGGTACGTATTCAACAATTAGTATCAAAGCCAATTTCTATAACAATTAAGGTTATGAATTTTTATTTTTATTGTTTAATTAATTAGGTATTCTATTGATTTTTTTTTTTTTTTTTTTTTTTGGATTCAATGGGAGGATCCAAAGTTTAATTGAAACCATAAATCATCTGTTGATTTGATTTATTATTAGGATCCAAATGAGAAGTTTATAATAACATGAATAAATGCATTTCCAGAGTTTAAGGCAGCAAGTTTTCTGTCTTCACCGGATTTGATATGCGCCAAATAACACCACACATCAGCCTCTAGCAACCTGTAACGACCGATCACTTCTTCTGTGGAAGCATCGTCTTGCAGGAGTACACTCAAAACACAAGAACTTGTTTCGATAGAGATTTTATTTGACTGCAGATTTTTGACAAATAAGTATCCACGATTTTTGAATGCGGAATCGCCTCTTGAGCTCTCAGCCTTCGGTAGTCCTCACGGCATCCATGAATTAGCTTACCGTAGACCTTAATCACCAAATCACGTTCTTCTTGTCCTAATGCTCTCAGTCCGTCTGGTCCTAATGCTCCTAGCTATAACACTACCTTCAAACATTCTTTGTATTTTTTGCATTGTATAGCAGATTTTTGCGAGTTTAAAAACCTCTCTACTATCAAACCCTCCCAGCCCCCAGCTCGTAAGAGACGGACGTCCGGAGCAAACGAACATCGTTATTGTTTGTTCACTTTTGAAATGGAAAAATTGAATGATTTTGATCGAAGAGAAATTCTCAAGTTAGTAAAGATCTGCTATCGAATGCAAAAATACTAAAATTATCTGAAATTGATGTTACAAATGGGAGTGGGCTCGAGACAACATCTGAATTAAGATCAGAAGAACGAAAAATGATGCTTAAAGGTTACATGGGGCTCATTAATGGATTACATGAAAAATAAAGGAAGTTTAAAACTCAAGAACACATTTCACATTCAAGGATTGTGGATCAGTACGTATTCAACAGTTGATATCAGAGCTATTTTCTATAACAATTAAGGTTATGAATTTTTATTTTTTTTTGTTTGATTAACTAGGTATTCTGTTGGTCTTTTTTTGAATTGGATTCAATAGGAAGATCCAAAGTTTGATTGAAACCCTAAATCATCTGTTGATTTGATTTATTATTATGATCCAAATTAGAAGTTTATAATAATATGAATAAATGAATTTCCAGTGTTTAAGGCAACAAGTTTTATGTTTTCACCGTATCTGATATGCGTCAAATAACGCCACACATCAACTTCCAGCAACCTGTAACGACCGATCACTTCTTCTGTGGAAGCATCGTCTTGCAGGAGTACACTCAGAAACACAAGAAATTGTTCTGATAGAAATTCAATTTGACTGTAAATTTTCGACAAATAAGTATCCACGATTTTTGAATGCGAAATTGCCTCTTGAGCTCTCAGTCTTCGGTAGTCCTCACGGTATCAATGAATCAGCTTACCGTAGACCTTAATCACCAAATCACGTTATTCTTGTCATAATGCTCTTAGTCCGTCTGGTCTTAATGCTCCCAGCTGTAACACTACCTCCAGACATTCTTCATATTTTTGCATTGTATAGCAGATTTTTGCGAGTTTAAAAACCTCTCTACCATCAAACCTCCCAACTCCCAGCTCGTAAGAGACGGACGTCCGGAAGGCCTGTTTAGATACTGTCCTTGAGCGTCGAGGATTATTATCGAAGGAAAGACAGAATTAGGGGTCCAAACTAATAACAACAAAGAACCCTTTTTCTATTTCATTAAAACAAAAGAACAGAAGAACATTTCCAAAGAAACTATAAAGACATGAAATTCTTCCATGTTTTATCGTTGAATGTGTAAAATTCATGTCTACATTCACATTTGTACCTTAGACATCTTATTTTTTAGAGCAATTTATGTATACATCTCTAAGTTTTGTATACTATTAATTATATACATCTCTACGTTTTGTATACTATTAATTACATGGATTCAATTTACTTCTGCTGCAGATATTACATAATTTAGAAAAGTGAATCCAAGTAAAGATTTTTCCATCAATTAATTAAATTGAGATAAATGGATTTATTACCAACATTGGTATCAGAACCATGATTCCCACGATTCTTGATTCCTCCCCATTATGATCGTAATTTGGACTTTGGTGAAATTTTATTATATGAGATGATGAGATATTGAATCCTATCCTTGTGAGCAATTTCAGATTCAGTTTTTGCAGAAAAATAATTTTTTTTGTCCAGAAAAAGTACCATCTAGTAAGAGACCGACGTCCAGAGCAAACGGACATCATTATTGTTTGTTCACTGTCGAAATGGAAGAATTGGATGATTTTGATCGAAGGGAGATTCTCAAGTTAGTAAAGATTTGCTATCGAATGCAAAAATATGAAGACTACCTGATATTGATGTTACAACTCGGATATTGCCTCGAGACAGCATCTGAATTAAGACAAGAAAAACGGAAAATGATGCTTAAAGATTACATGAGGCTCATTAATGGATTACGTGAAGATTATAAAAAGTTTATAACTTATAAAACATAACCTACATTCAAGGATTATGAATCGGTACGTATTCAATAGTTGGTATCAGAGCCATTTTCTATAATTATTAAGGTTATGAATTTTTATTTTTATTGTTTGATTAACTAGGTATTCTGTTGATCTTCTTTTGGATTGGATTCAATGGGAGGATTCAAAGTTTAATTGAAACCTTAAACTATCTGTTGATTTGATTTATTATTGTAATCTAAATTGGATGATTATAATAATACTAAATTGTTAATCTATGAAAGTTTTTTATTTTTTATTATGTTTCTTGGACTTTCGTGAACTTTTATGATATGAGATGATGAGATCTTGAATTCTGTTGTTAAATGCAATGTTTGGGTATGAGGTTGTTCCACACACACTCAAGCGAATGATTCTAAAAAGTAAAATACTAAGAAGATTCAAGGAGTGATGAAAATGCAAACCTACCACAAGAATGCTAAAGATATTTATCTATCTACAATTCCGTTGATTATACATGATTTAATTATTTTAGAAATAATATAAATCATATCCAACAATAGGTATCAAAGTCATTTTCTATGATAATTAATGTTATGACATCGTGATTTTTATCGTTTGATTAGTTAGTTGTTCTGTTGATTTTATTTTGGATTAGATTCAATGAGAGGATCAAAAGTTTAATTGAAACCCTAAATCATATATTGATTTGATTTATTATTGGTATTTAAATGAAATGATTATAATAATATACATAAATTATTAATCCATGATTTTATTATTATTATTATTATTATTATTATTATTATTATTATTATTATTTATATTTTTTTGATTTTTGGTGAAATTTTATGATATGAGATGATGAGATCTTGAATAATGTCTATATGGGTGTTTTTGTTTTTCATTTTTGCAGAAAATTGATGGATTTCTTTTTCGTCTAAAAGGAGCATTATCTCGTATGACTCTGTCTTGTTACAGAGAATCCCGTCTCCTCTAGTCAAATTAGACCAAATAGATGTCCGAAATTCTGTCTAGACCAGACGAAAATCCATATAGATCATGTGTTCTTTCATTTTCTTGTGGATTTGGGAACATCATCATTATGGGAGGTGAAAATTGTACAATCACTTGAAGAAAAACATTTTCCCATTTCCTCAAGACTTTCGTGTTGGTTTACTTGTCAAGAAAAACATCAAGGAAGTGGCTCCTAACTTCCCATTTCAGAAATTTATATGTGGGGTGGGTATATTATTGTTTATTGGAATTAAAGAATAAATATCGGGTGAAATGTAAATTGATAAAAATCAAAACGTATCTCCAAAAATAAATAAGAGTGGCCTGACCTATGTAATATTTTTTTATTGAAAGAACTGAAGAAAAGATTAGTCAAAGTTCTTATTTCTCTTTTTTTTGGGTAATAAAGAATTAGTCAAAGTTACATGTACAGAAACCTGTCATTGATAGCCTCTAAATTTTTGAAAACTAAATTAAACCCTGATATCAAGAATCGCTTCTGCTAGGGTATTATCAATACGCAAGACCCTGATAACCCAAAAATCCAAGTCCTGTATCCATATACATTTCTGAATACATTCATTTTTGACCGAGTTTCTCTCATCTATGGTGAAGAGGATCTGATTTACTGGGCACAGCAAGATTGGATGACATTTAGGAACATACCAAAACCCTAAGAATTACCAACAGAGGAAGGCAGAGTATGCATCATCAAAAGCTCACCAACTCCAAGCACAGTTGGGCGTCCACGAGTTGGTCATCGAGACCTTGGGAAAGAAAGAGTGATGGTACATGGCAACCAGAGGAGAAGAGCACCAAACCAAGCAGGGAGACATCAAAAGGTCGACCAGAAGAGTCTTCTTAAAGCAGCGACGCCCTCTACCAGGTTTAAAGGTCTCAGGTTTTGCCACTAATTCATATCGAAATCCACTTCTCTAAGTTTTCATCTATATTTATCATGGCTGCCCTCTATTTCTTGCAGAGTAGCCATTGGAGTTGGCGCTTCATACATGACTTCTCCGCATAAAGTTTCACCTTCTATCCAAGTTTAAGTCCAATCTGGTCATGCATCCAACAGCTGCAGCGCTCTTGAATTTGAGATTTTTGGGAACTCTGATCCAGGATTCCAGATCAACAGTCATCAATGCATCTGATCCATTTGAAACTATAGGGGTCACCCTTTCAATAGTTTTACACCATGCTCGGAACTACAAAGGACGTATTTACTTCAAAGATTGCTTATGATCAAGATCATGGCTATTTGGCACTTGCGCAATTGAGGCTACTTCAGTTTTACTTAGGGTTCTGGATGAATGTACCCATTGACAATATGAGTTATATATTTTAGTTGCAATTTTTTGGTGATTGTCGAATCTTCATTTGATATCCCACATACATTCCATAAAACCATTTTGGCTCCTCCCTCGGTTCAATGTTACCCTTTAGAAACTTTTTATAAAAAATGAAATTGCTTTACTGTAGATGTGAAGTGTTTTTCTCTCCCTGCTGACTTTTCGTAGGGCACCGGTCTCCAATGGAACCATTCAACCTCCGAACTTGCCTATTGAAGAAACTTCACCAGTTCTCTGAGTCAAATACCTAGTGGGGTTAAGGTACTGCTGTGTTGATTAGGGGACCCAGTTTGAAAGCCAGGCAGTTTATTTCATGCTCTGGCTGGCTTCTCTTGGGCTAGTTGTTGTGAATTAATACATGCTTGCCGGAATTATGCGTTTTGTTGCGTTGATGTGACCACATTTGGGGCCTAACCATTCCTAGAACTTGAAAGGGTTTGACCCTGCTGAAGACCTGTTCTTGATTTGTTCTTCTGGTCTTCAATTTACCTTTCCGTCACCGAGGAGAGCAAGGAGAGAATATCCAGTATAAACACGGATCCCGTGGTGTTCTTGGCATTGATGAGTGAGAATTTCAAGAACTGAGATTCATCTGCAGAGGTGGTCATGATGTTCCTGCACATATTGCATTTAAGTAGAACCCGCTTCAGACCAGCAGAATCGATATGAGCCTTTAGTTTTGCAATTGAACTCACGATGGATGTTTAGCTGTAACCTAACAAAGCTCTTTCATCGCCTCGGGATCCCTTGGATCTAGGCTGGTTTCAAATATATAATACAAAATAAAGATAAGAAGAAAGAGAGGATATTAGAGAATGGATCTTTCTTTTCTTCTTTTTTTTTTTGGGTTGGGGTGTGT
This sequence comes from Hakea prostrata, assembly GCF_041222555.1. Taxonomy (NCBI): domain Eukaryota; kingdom Viridiplantae; phylum Streptophyta; class Magnoliopsida; order Proteales; family Proteaceae; genus Hakea; species Hakea prostrata. The sequence continues at coordinate 13,825,303 of NC_142603.1, forward strand.
GGACAAGGGGAGGGGGAATAAAAAAAAGAAGAAGAATACAATAGGGGGCTGAAACAAAAAATCTTAGGATGTTATATGTCTTTAACTTTCCCACCCCCTTGTTAGTCATCATTTTCAATTTGTTATTCTGAATATCTTTAAATGAATTGGAGGAAACTGTTAATATAGTGTTTTTGTTCATTTCACCCTGCTCTGTAAGATAGTGACACTTTGAAAAGTTGGCCACACTTTACTCATTCATGAGTTTTGAGTACTACTTAAATTTTCATCTTCTAACAATCAGATGTTTGAGCATGAGAAAGAATGACCATTTTGTTTAAATTATAATAGCATATATTCTTCACAAATATTCTTCCAGCATAAATTAAATTATAATAGCAAACAAAAAGCACCTAGAGTTTCTTCTCTTTTTCCTTTAACTTTCTTTTTCCTTTTGCTTTTCCTTTGGCTGACCAGACAAAGAAGCAACTGCATTGTAAAGAAAGAGTTAAATAGGAAAATGACCAGCCAGATCAAGGAGGAGCCTACTGAGAATTGGAACTCTAAGTAACCTCACACTATAACCTGGAAACCATAAGAAAATGGTTGACCTTGTGATGTTGTACACAAAATAAATCATCAAAATTTCCAACTGTTTCCATAAAGTCAGCTTGTTATGCATTATTTGCCTTGAGCATTATGTTGTCCAGTTTCATGCAGGGGTGTTGATTACTAGACAATAGAGCAGAATGGATAATCACTAAAATCAGGAAGGGGGGAGAAGAAAAGAGGGGGAGGGAGGAAAAAACCAACTGCCAATGGAGTCCAGTGATTCAGACAGCAGGAAACAAACACAATGGTCTTATCAATTGAAAAGTAGGAAAAGAAAAAAAAATGACTTCTCTTGCAATGGTACCAACTTTAATGCAAAATACTCTACCTGTCTGTCAAAAGCTTCTTTCTGGTTGCAACAGCTCCAAAAAGTAACACAGATACTAGATACAGAGAAGCAGTTGTAAGGGTTGCAGTCAATGTTCCAATAGGCTTATTGAGTTCATTTTGTTTTCAAGGTTAAGGCTTTGACCTTAATCTATCTATGTAAAATAAGACTATAAGGCATCATTCTATTGAAGAGTCTAGTTAAAGATAAATTGTATTCCTTTTCGGCAACACTGTTCCTCCTTTATCTTATTACGAAAATAAATAATTGATCCTATGCAGTTCACTGCAAAGTCCTTCAAGAAGTGGATTATTGTTGAAAGAGTTGTACAAGAGCATTCCATACATCCCTCGATGTTTGGAGCCCAAGAATGTGAGGGTAGCATTGATGCATGCTCAAACAAAGTGGTCATTCTTTCTCCAGGTCTAGAATGCTGGATTAGACGTATGTCTTTCTCCAATAGTAATAGTTTGATTTGGCATTGCTGCCATCAAGGTGATCCATGAGATATAAGTAATAAAAAATGGACTCTAATGGTTACTTCCACGTAAGGTAGTTTGTTCCATCAATAGAAAAAGGTTCCTCAATTTGGTTATTGGGAAGGGGGTGCTAGTAGAGGAAAGACCAGCCATTGAAAATTTGGTGTTTCTAAGAAAAAAATCCAAAACCTTGGCTACGATACCATGAAACAATGAGACTTAACTTGGAATGATTGCTTACCCTTTTGGGGTAAGTCTTCTGTACATATAAAGAAATTCAAAATAGAATGGACTATTATACAAGTTAACGTTTACAACAGAATTGGTTAAGGAAATTCAGAAATTTTACAAACATTACATTTAAATTTGAATTCAAATTTAAACATTGAATTTGAATCTCTTGGAGACTGTTTATACTTTTTGACTTGGTCTTTCACACAATTTATTCTGCTGGGAGTCCTAAGGTTTTCTAAAACCCACTGTTTAATTGCTGCTGAGTTTAACACTCATTTACTAGTATAAGCAAGAAGTCACTGTCACATGTATTAGGAATCACATTCTTGAGTGATTAGCTGACCCATTTCTTCCCTACCACAAACTGAGCTTGAATGCCATCAAATGAATAAGATTAATAGCCTTAATGTTTTGAGTTAGTTACCAAATATTCTTGGTAATGATAGCAGAACTAATGTTTTTTATTCTTAAATAACCATAATTTTGTTTGAAGCCTTGATCTAACATTTGAAGGGGTTCCCCAAAGGAGATACCTATAGTAGTCTTCTGCATTTTGTTCATGCTACACCCTCTAGACCATTCAATATCCCCCCGACAAGTAAAGCTAACCAACCTCTGCAGACTCAGATCAGTAAGCGCTAATAATAAATGTGTAACAGCTGCAACTTCTTGAAATAATTTCCAGCATAGATAACTTATTAAGAAGTAGAATCTTCTTACTTTAAATCCTTCTACCCCAAAAATATTCAATTTTCATATACTTAGCACATGAAGAAGATTCTTTCAGTTATATCAAGAGGAGGAAAACCTGCTATCAATTAGAAATCCCCACATAATTGGAAGGGGAGAAAAGGAAGGGTGCTAGGATATTGGACTGAACATAGTTCTTAACAGAAAAAGAGATGACTATGCCCCTAAGGTCATACTCAAGATTACTTGTTTAACACTACTTAAATCCTGAATCTCATACTCCTCCAGCAACTTGTGCAATATAAATAATAACCTGAACACTTTCTTCACCTCTATATAAAATGCACCAATGCCTTAATAAAATTCACAAATGCTCAACTTGACTAATACTCTTCTCAATCAAATGCAACTAAACGAGGTCAGCAAAATGAAACAGGTTTTGACATCCTAACCATAAAGCCTTCACAGAAAGATTTATCTTCAAACATTAGAACAACATAAGAGTATACATGACCCTATGAGATAATTAAAAGACCATTTAATTTTCAAAATAATCGAATTGCATCACCTAAGTGACATATAGCCAATGCAGGGTTGGTCGAGTGCTAAAATCCATTCTTCTCAATGGAGAGGTCATGGGTTCAACCCTTGCGAATGGTATGTTTAGTATTAAAAAAGCACCAGTACAATAAGCGACATATGACATAAAATATTAACAATCAGCAAATTTCCTAATTCCCACGGTTCAATCTGTACGAGTGAACAAGAATTGGGTAAGTTGTAATGACGTTGTTATGCCATAAAACAAGAACAGAACTACACAAACAAACGCCTTTTCTATTTAGATTTAAAAGCAATAGTTAATAATTCGACCAAAAGAAGAATGCAGAATGATATGCCACCACACAAACAAATTACTTACCATCCAAACTGCAAAGGTTTTGCATTTGTCTCAACAAGACAAAATCAACGGCAAATATTATAAAAACTGTTCAGTATGTTGCTACTATATATAAAAAAAAGTAGAAAATTGATGAAAACCTTTCGGCAGCCATTCTTCTCTCAACGGTACGACTTCTGGAAACGAGCACGAGCTCCACGACCACCAAACTTCTTGGGCTCGCAGCGCCTTGGGTCTGCAACAAGGAGGGTCCTATCGTACCTAACGAGGATATCCTTGATTTCCTTCTTCGCCTGCTCGTCGACATATTTCTGATAGTAAGCAACAAGGGCTTTGGCAATACTCTGGCGGATAGCGTAGATCTGCGAGGTGTAACCACCTCCGCGTACTCGGATCCTCATGTCGACTCCTGCGAAGCGCTGACGACCGAGCAACAGGATTGGCTCGTAGGCTTTGTAGCGGAGAATATCAGGTTCCACGAGCTCAATGGGGCAGCCATTGATCTTAATCAGACCTCTGCCTCGCTTGCAGTGGGTTACTGCAACTGCGGTTTTTTTGCGTCCAAAGCATTGGACGGAATCCGTTGCCGCCATGAGACCAAATTGGGTAATGGAATCTTTCTCTCGCTCTCGCAAAACCCTATTGCCTTAGCAAACGAAGATCGAAGAAACTTGAAGGAGCCAGCTTGAATAGATTTTATACTTTCCTCGTCTAGGGTTTTAGCGAGAAGGAATCAAGTAAAATGTGGTCACCGGAATTACTGATTTGCCCTTGTTTCCTTAGTTACATTTGGGACGCGTGCATTGTGATTTCCGACCTATTTGATACTCCGATTTATTTACGAAAAATTCGGCAGGATATAATTTCACAATACGGACAAGTGTCCTGACTACTGACCCATGTACACCTTTCTGAAAGAAAAAAAAAAAAATCGCCCATGTTTTGGCCCTAAAACCCATAGATCTGGATTTGGTTGGTTAAAAACCTACTTTACTGAGAATCGGAAGAAGAACTCGCCAAAAATCATATGGATTGAACAAGTGGATTTTTAGCGCGAGAAAGGTCGAGCCGGAAGATTTCCGCTCCACATGTTAGTTAAGATTACAACAGTGTTAGGGATCAATCAGATAAGTAAAGCATCTAAGTACTAAAAAGTATTCGGGACGGTTGCTTAAGGCGGTTGATTGACCTAACCAACTGATTCAAGCAACCGACTGGTTAGACTTCTGGAATAAAACCCTGATTTGCCCCTGACACAGTATTTAAAGTCATCCATGAACTACGCATTATTTATTCGTGGAGACTGTTGTGGACTAATTAAAGGCAAAGCACATGTGGTTAAATGCAAGATTATGATGTATGCTCCTAACTCTATTATAAAGTTTTTATGGTAGACATGCATTAAGTGGAACACCAATCTCCTCTGGGTAGTCTCAGTCACTTCTCCCTCAACAAGAGAAGTCTATTAGGTTCTCCACAGTTATTGGGTAAAGTCCATGTTGGGGGTATAAGTCACCACTTTCTCACATCACCGTTTGATATGAGATTTGGCGAGTGTCAATAATAACTCTAGGCCTAATGCAATGTCATACGGTCTCGTACTACATATGGTCTGGATATCTCCCCTTATGCCTAGTGCCCTTTTTGGTTCGATACCTTCCCACCTATGAATGGTACGGGCAACATTTGTTGGATCGCATTCCTTAACACAATGGTCATCCACATATAATGGACATGATGCTCTTCATGTACTCTCACGATTGGTTACCAGTCTTGAGAGCCTAGAAGCTCTTATCTATTATATATAACCCTACAAAACTATGATGACAATGGGCTTGCTTGACACACAAGACCCAACCACTGACATCACCGGTTAACCGACTTCAATACCCCTATCGAAAGGGTAGTAGTACTCATAAGGTTACCTAGCCCAACACTTCTAAAGACCTAGCATTCATGTACGTAGGTCTAGATGCAATCACATAAGGTCACTAGGGTAATGAACGAACCCACAACATAACTGGTAAAATAGAATAAGATGAATAGTCTCATTCATTGTCATACATTCTCATATTGATAATAAAAGATTCAAAAGAAAGAATAATACACAATCATATACTCTTAACCTTTTGTTCGGCAAAAGTCACACACAAGCATATCATGATAGATATCAACTAAAGCAATTTATATCACTAATAAAATAAAAATAGCAATACTTAAACATACAAGACATGGTTAGTTTATTTCTCACCTTTCAACTTGATTTCGTTTCTCAAAGTCACAAATTCACTCTCAAAAGTCGGTGGTATAAGAGAAACAATCTCAAATTCTTAATCTATAAGAGAAATAATAAGAGAAATAATTAGAAACTAATTGGGTTTCAAAAAAGATCCAAAATCATCCTACAAAAATCCAACTTGTCATTTGGTTTCAAACCTGCCATTCTCAACCTAATTTTGGAGAAAAATCATCATTTCACCACCAATACGCAGTCGAATCTAAACAAAACTTTGGGAACATATAATTAATAGTAATAGGGTCCTAAAGGTATCATCAATTTGACTCAATTTGGTCTCAATAAAAAGCCCCAAATTAGGCTCTTGCGAGTGTCCACGGGCTTCTTTTGAGAGTCAAAACGCAAAATCGTTTACAACGATTCACACAAACCACTCACAAACTAGAAGGAAACATAAATAAATCTATTTGCAAGCATTCATTATATCTAACAAACCCCAACTACCAAAATCTAACATATATGGTGAAGGATAACCACAAACTTAGGTTTAAAGAAGAGAGTTTGAAGAACTCTCACCTTTCCCAATGATTCCGCTATGATTCGGGTCTCGGCGTGCTTTTGTGTGGATGAAATCTAAGTTTCTTCTTGATTTCCCCTCCTTCCCAAGCTTCAGACTTGCACTAGCATTATAAAATGTGTATAGGAGTGAATAGAAGCTTAAAATAGGGTTTTAAAACACAAATCCATGAATCTGGCCCAACATTAGGGACGGGTGGTCGGTCTAGATAGGTCAACTCGGCCCTTGGTTGACCCCTCAACCAAGGTCCGATTTTGGTGATTTATGGCTTGAAAGAAATGTCTTTTGATTATCTTTGTTTGGGTATATTTACCCCATCGATTGGATTCTCCATTGTCGGTTTTCGGACGTGCCAAAATAGTCTTTTAATACCGTCATGATTGACATTCTCTCTCCTCTTAAACCCTAGAAGAGAGGTCGAGTCATCACAAGGTCCATCCACTAGCATTGGGTCCACTTTCGAATCTTTGGGGTCGACTTGAATGGCCCACAGTTGTCACCAACTTGGGTTTCGGGTACGCGGTCCTGAAATCATGGGTTAAGGGTTAGAAATTCGGGGGATTTCACAATAGGCATCCATGAAGCTTAGCATCTTATGGGCAGCAGTTGCATCTATAAGGAGGTCGATTCTCAAAAGTGGGTAGCCATCTTTGAGTTATTATTAAGGTCGATATATTCTGTGCACATCCGCCACTTGCCTTTTGCTTTTTTGACCATGACCACATTAGCCAACTAAGTTGGATGCTCAATTGGTTTTATGAATCTTGATTGCTTCATTTTTTGCACCTCTATTCAGATTACTTCATGCTTCTTGACAAAGAAGTTTCTTATCTTTTGGATAACCGAAATCTCCTAAGGATTAATACACAATATGTGTTCGGCTACTTGTCTGTCAATGCCGGGCATATCATCTACTGACCAAGCAAAGACGATCAAGTTTTCTTCAAGAAATTGGGTTAATATGGACTTTAAATATATATATCTTGTTTGGCCCCAATCATCGTTCCTCGCTATGGTCGCTTTGAACTTAGTCGAATCAATTTCTAGTTTTTTGATTGGTTCAACTCTCTGCATTGTTTCTTCATTCCGATCATCTCTTACTTCTACAACCATGGTTGAGCTGCTTGTTTTCGCTCTTTTCTTCATGTAGTTTACATAACATTGCCTGCTTGATTTTTGGTCCACACTGCATTTGATTCAATTCGTTGTTGGGAACTTCATCTTCATGTGTAATGTTGACACTACAGCTTCTAGAGCACAGAGGGTTGGTCGACCTAAGATAACGTTATAAGCCAATAAGTCTTGGACAACCATAAAGGTTGATTTAACAACCTTGTCTCACGGGTGTTCGCCAACCCATAAGTCTAACCTGATTGTTCCCTCCACTCGTGTAGACGATCCTATGAATCCATATAATTGGGTACCGCATGGAACGAGCATCTTCTCATCTAACTTAAGCTTTCAGTATTCGACTTCTCCAATTCACTGTTGCCCGCATACCGTGCCTTCCTCTTTGCCAGCCTGATTGATTCTTCAGTTGGACCACTGAGCACTGTATAGATTGGGGACCATCTTCTCTTTTGATTATCATATCCATCCCTTGGTCGACCTCTGCTGGGGCTTTTGCGCCTTTTTCTGCTGGTTGACCTTGCTCTTTTTCTATCTTTGATAGATGATTCATGAGCTTTTTGTTTTGTTCGAAGATAATTCTTCAAATGCCCTTGAGAGATTAATTTTCAATCTCTACCTCTAATTGCTTGCAATTGTTAATCCAATGACCATGATCTTTATGAAATTCATGGTACTTATTGTTGTCACACTCTTGTGGCCATGACTGAAGCTTGTTTGACCACTTGAGTAAGCCTTGGCTTTTTATTGCATTAAGATCTCTAATCGACTAGAATTCAGAGGAGTGTATGTTCCCTCTAATTGTTTCTTGGACTCTGGCTGATCACCCTTGGTCGGAACGAGGTTCAAATTCCTATCTTTTGAAGTTTATTTTTATTCGCTTTCACCTCTATGACCAGTTCTTTTTTCTAGACTCAATTGTTTATGATATCTCAGCTTGTTTGTGACATTGGTCAAGTAAGTTTGTATAATTCTCGAGCATGTCTAACATGAGTCTCTTGAGTAGACCTTCATGGCTAAGTCCTTGATAAAGGACATGGAAGGCGATCTTTTCGTTTAGATTTTTGATATAAATGGTCAAGCTATTGAATCTTCGTAGGTAGTCTCTAATTGATTCCGAACGACCTTGTTTGATCGAAAACAGGATGTACTCTCTTTTGTTTGTACTTACACCGCTTTGGAAGCATGATAAAAAAGATTTGACCAAGTTGGTTGAAATCCTAGATTGACCCATTCTTGAGTCCTAGAAACCATTCGGATGCCGCTCCAATTAGTGACGTTGGAGATATTCTACACATGACACTTGGCTATGCCTATAAGAGGACATTATTGACTTATAGTGCAAAATATTGTGCCTTGGGCATTTAGTCCCGTCGAACATATTGAAGGTCGGGCACTTGAAGTTCTTGGGCGTATTTGCTTTTGAATAGCCCAAACAAAAGGATCTTCTTTCAAAACATAGTATAGGACATCTTTACCTAAATCCTTTAACTATTTTAATTTTTCATCAAGTTCCTCGAATCATCGATCATAGTTTGTTCCTTTGGCCGCAATTTCATTGTTGTCCTTTACTTTGCGGTGGTCGACCGGTGGAGAGCTACTTTCTTGATCTTCATAATCATCTCCTAGGAGGGTCCTTAAACGCTGACCTACATGATGGCTGGGATTCTTCACTGACTTTACCTTTTCCCTTTTCACGATTTCTTTGAGAAGGTCGTTGAAATTGATCGAGCGGAGGCACTCGTCCATCTCACTATTTTGTTGCTCTATCGCCCTCTGCTCCATCTAGATTTATAGGGTTATCTTATTGGGTGGCTTCTGGTAGAATTACTTGTTGGCGGATGCTAGCCCTAATTAACTGGTTCATCTCCAACAATTGTCTCTAAAATTCGTTAAATTGATCAACAACAGCAAATTGGTTGGATGAACCTGCTAGGGCATCATTATGAGGAGTTTTTTTGGTTCCTCGGGGTGCATCCTCTTTATTGACCTCCTGTCCGTCCTCATTCGAGTCATCCTCAACTAGCATTTATGCTCTAGTGGGCATGATGGCTTTTTAATTAGATTCCCACAAACGGCTCCAATTGTTGCTCCAAAATCCTGATCGACAACTAAGAAGACATAACCAACAAGAACATGCTCGACATGGATGGTCGAGTAAAGCCTCTAACGATCAAATCAATGGAGCACACAGATTTAGATAAAGGAAGGAAGTTATAGATCTTGATGCTAATGGGAATAACTCCAAAAGCGTACCTACCTTTGGTGACATAATCGATTTATATAGTTTTCATAAGAGATTCCCTTAGTTCTGTAATGGAGTTCAACGTAAACTGTATGATCATACCTTCCGTCTCTCAAACCCTTATCTGTAAAGAGAATATTACTTGTATTCGAATTGTGGAACCCGAACTGGATTCAAGGGACAATTCGAGTTTCCTGACCTAGTAAAACATCTTGTCCCTAACTTTCAAGGAAGCTGGTTACAATTAGAATATGTTCGCCACTATCCAACAAGGATTTGATCAGACCTTATCAATCTTGGTTGGTCCAGATCAGGACAGATTTTCAAATGATGACCGTATCACTTTGAATGCTCAAATGCAGAGATGTGATTGATTTAGATTGGATGTGAGGAAATATAGGTACTGCTTAGTTATTGTTACAAATATAGAGTTGGATTGAGTTCATAATAGTGAAAGTATCTAAGTAGCAGAAGCCATTATGGGATCTTATTTAAAAAAAAAACAAATATAATATCATAAATCAGTAACCTGAACTCAAAAGTATAGATGAAGCTTGATTTAAGTATGAAGTTCCAGAAACAAATTTGGACTGAGATGAAGGTAAGGCTAAAAGCCGATTAAGCTGTTGACATGAAAAACCGGATAACCAGCAAAACACTTATTAGCCAGCCTAAACTGCCTAGTTTCTAGATCATACAATACACAAAGTCCATTGCAGCAAACCAAGAAGGTGTGATCACAGGTGTAGGATTCTCTGTCATAAAATACAGCCGTTCCTCAAAGCAAAAAGCATCCTGCCTACGTCTATCTCCGAGTAATCGAACACCCGCACTAACGAATTGCTTACTCCATTTTTGCTCCACAGCATCAATCATTGATTGACAATTGATACTGAATTCCTTACTCCATGTTTGCTTCGCAGCATCTTTCAAAACCCACAAATCCACCTGATCGTAAGAAACACAAATCGCTAGACATAGAGAACCTTTCATGTTGTGTAGACTGTAACCATGCACTTAGGATTTTGTGTGGGGATTGTAGTAATGTGATATCGATTAAACTGAATTCTTCAGTTGCAAGGTTCATCTGTAAGATGAAAGGTCTCGTCAGCGGTCCTCTTTCTATCATCCAATATATTACTCCCTAGATGTGAGAGGAATATCCAATTCTCTCCATGATCCACCACTATTGCCATCAACACCATCGCTCTCTTTGTTGCCCAATAGTGTAAATACCATACACTTTCGTGACCTTTGATCCCAGTTTAGTTCATATCTTGAAGGTGCTTTTAAGATGATCAAAACCTTAAATTTTTTATTCAAACTGTCGTAGCTCAATGATGGTCGACAAATATGGTAACCCTTGCCGCAGAGGAATAGAGGAAGCTTCAAAGACCATTGGGTGATGGGGTTGCAGACGTAGTATCGTCTCTTTCTCTCTTGAAGTGAAAATTCTCTTTCTAAGAGGAGGAGATCATTGCAGGAGTCTCTAGGGATCACGGAAGAATCCCCAACAATTTTTCCTACGTTGAATTTGACTTTGCTCTCAAATCCGCTTTCTATATCTACATTGTGATAGGAAAACACGCCTGGGTTTTCTAGGTCATAGACGATTCCGACTCCACCTTTAGGCAGGGAAAGTTGGAGCTGAGTTTGCAGATCGCCGATCAGGGTGAACCATTCCTTGCATACATACCTGAAACTCACCAGAGTCAAACTCAATACAAAAATCAAATAAAAATTTTCAAATCATTTTAAATTAGCATAACAATTAAGGATACGTTCAGCGGAGTCGGTTGCATAGACTCGACAGCAACGCCAGTTCCAAACCCGTCCTCAATACTTCACATAAATATAGCAATAAGGGGTTCCCCCCAGTAATGAGTCTCGTTTAGAAGGAAAAAAAAAAAGGGTTAACCAATCTCATTACAAAAGTAGAATTAGCCTTCATATTAGAATCCGAACAATGTACATATAGCAGTTTAGAAATCCAACAAGTGTAGTTGTGAGGATGGAGAATGATTAAAACGGTTTGATCTACAAAATATCACATGTCACAAGCTGAATTGAGGTGTGAAGGGATTAAAATCTGGATCAGGTAGTGGCAATACCATATCTGCTCCGTATTATATTCTATCCTGCTAGTTTTCAAATTGATTCAATCGGATGTGGATGATATTCGTATAGTTTTTTTAATATATGTTATTCTAAATGGGTATGAATACATAATGAATACAAGTTCTAGACATATCAAAATCCTCTCTATCCAGGGGTATTGATGTTGAAACGATAAAGAAACAAGGCCAAACAGGTGAATGGATAGAAACAATGGAGAACTCTATATCTCAAATGTTTATTCAGAAACAACAATATTCAACTACTCTCTACAAGATTCACAGAACATGATTTTATAGTGCCAAAAAACCTAAAATAAAAAACACAAAATTATGAAAATGCCACTAAAAACAGTAAAATGCCCAAAACGCCCTCAAAATGATCCTGAAACGTAAAAAATGACCTTCATCACCACAAAGTAGTGTGTCTTTCTCACGAGCTCATTTCGAATCAACGTGACAAATTTAAGCCCATATGCCACCCCATATGCATCAGGTTTCCTCCATCCTATCCTCTCAATTGCCAAATGGATGCCAACCAAACCAAACTTGGGAGGAGAAGTGTGGTGCTGCCGGAATAGGTACCTCTAGTAGCCATCGAGAGTACGAAGACCTTGAATTGGGGTCTAGGAAACCGTAATCATACAAAGTAATTTCAATTTGATTTGATTTCCACAAGCTTTGGTTCACCTATGGTTTATTTTACTCAAGGTTGTATTTGGTTCCGCAATTCCTTTGAATTAATATTAGAATTATGTTTCTAAAGAATCATGATTCAGTAGAATCAGGTTATATAAGATCATATTCATAATAAAGAAAAGGGTAATTTTCATTTGGACCCCTGAGGTTTGGTCCAAGTCACTTTTAGTCCAATTTAAGTTTCCTTTTGAATATGGATCCCCTATGGTTTCAAGAAATGATTAAATAAAGACAATCTTAACAGCGAGGATATTGACAATGCCAAATAAAAATCCCCATGCTGGCACTGTAGAAGGCAAGGTCACTTGTGAAGGGCAAAAATCCCTTGAATTGTTTAACAGATGGTACGAGGACTCCATTGAAAATATATCATTTCTTGCTGCACTCCAACGAAGCGTGGAAACTCAGTTTAAGTCCAAGATGGCTTTACAATCTTCAAAAAGAAAGATACAACAATTCTACTTTCATTCCATTGTGCAATCTCCAGGACATGCGGTGTGGATCAGAAAAATCTTTCAAACCTATCTCCTTGAAACTCGAGTGGAATTTCGTTTAAACACTCTCCTTCTCTCTTTTGTGTTCCCAAATTTGATTTCTCTGAAATTCTTTACTTTCTTCTTCCCAGTTTCAGCTTGATCTTTTGGTTTTTCATATGGGAGTAAGAAAAGAATATGAGATTTCTCCATCTCAAATCTACAAACTTGGGTCTGAAATCCGAGGTACCAGAGAATCACTCACTGCTAATACATTTTGTGTACTGATCAATACAAATTTGTATCGCTAAAAAGTGGAAGGTAAAAAAAAATGAACCTACGCAACCCCAAAATCCTGAAACGCATTTTGGCCTGGTTCTGTAAGAAAACTTGGCTTATCACATTTGATAAGTTCTTCCAAAACAAGAAGTGAGAGAGAGGAGAAAAACTTTAGAACCTTGCTCGGATTGCAGTTATTTCTGTGACAATGATGGATATAGAATAGGGGGCTTTCGATTTTATCCCTCTTCGTGCTCTGTGTTTTTCTTTGGTTTTCACTTTCAGAGAGTGGGTTTGAGAGGATAAAAATCAGAACACATGGCTGAATTTAATCGTTCATTGAGCACTTTCTGAAAAATTTATATTTTAAGGAAGTAAAATACATCATTTATTCAATTTTTCTTTCAGGTCTATAATGCAATTGCAAATATCTTACATAAAAAGAAAGGAGTATACTCAAAGCGAGCAAGTGTGTTCTTGTCAATTCTACCCCCAAAAAAAACTGTGTTCATCAATCACCAACTTCGACCAAAAAAATTTTAATAACTTCGCTCTTTTACCAAACTTGATGTCGACAAATCTCTGACCTAAAATTTATTCAGGATTTTTCATCATATACACCAATAATTTGGATTTTTCATCATATACACCAATAACACAAACACAACCTGCAAAGCCGAATCCAAAAATTCCTTAACAGATGTATCTGTTTCCCTATAACTCACACCAAAACCAAACTGACTGAACTTGGCCACTGACAACTTAGCTCAAGATATTTAGTCTCTGTTAATATTATTAGTAATACGGTTTCTCAAAACAAACCAACCCAACCCCCAGCCTCCTTTTCTCTGTCTTCCAAAAAGAAAAGGCACAAACTTCTGTAACTCTTCCATGGGACAATAGATGCATCTCAAAAATATTAATCACAAAATGATCCTCTCAAAGGACTTGTTAAAACCAGAAACGCTCTTCCAGCCTTGGAATCACAAGTCATGGCACATGAAACGGGATTGACATTCTTCCTAGTACTCTGCTGACCCATTTCTTTTTTCCAAAAAAGCAGATTCAGCACCCTAAAATGAATTAGGTTAATTTGATCTAACTTTGCATCTTACCAAATAACACCAGATGATAATTTCACAAGAAGTCTTGACCTACCATTCCGAGACGGATTTTACTTATTTTCCCCCTAAGGGAAGACCTAGAGTAACCTTCCCCATTCTTGTACATACTACAACATAAACTATTTACTTTGAAGACAAAAGGAAAGATTTAGACATTGCAACATGGATCATATGAATGGATTACATCGACCTAGGAAAAAATAGTGTCCCTAGAGAATTAATTTAGAAGTATAAAAGAAGATTAGTGTCTCAAATAAATATATGGGGCCAAACAGAAATATGAATGATAGCAACAAGGAGTGTGGGGGAAGGAAGAAAGGTGGAGGGGAAGATGGTGAATTTTAATTACAACTGGATTGTATAAAGGAACAGTTTTAAGCTCTTAGTTGTCTGTGCTTCGCATGGAAGATTTAACCAGAGACTCTTGAGATGAGGTTCCTTCATGTATGATTTTTGCGTTGATAGATGAAACAAAAGTAGGATGAATGCAAAATGAGACAAATGGAGACCAAACTTGGAACTAAGATAATGGATCAAAGATAAAATACATGGACGAGCAATGAAATGAAAATTAATCAGACAAAGATTCCGCAAAGTGATTATTTAAGCCATCTAGGCTCAATCATATGTATAAAGGTGACATTCAATACAATGTTTCATGAGGAATTAAAACAGAAATATGAAGTTGAAAGGTGCATCTAGAGTGGGGTGTGTTTTGCTTATTCCTATAACATTAAAAGGAAAAGGTACTACAAAACAGTCTAAGACCAACCATGATGAATAGAGTGAAATGTTGGACAGTTAAGAAGCATCAATTGATAAAAAACTTAAAGAGGTAAAATGAATGGAAAAACTAGGCAGGATAAAGTATGAGCAATAAGAGTTGATTTGGAAGTGAATAGCATAGCCTCTCAACAACTAACAAATACATTCCAGTAATGTGTGCCCTGCAATTAGCTAAATATAGGCAACTGATGTCGTTTGTTCAGCTGGGAGTCCTATGATTTACCAAAACCGTCTACTTGCTCCTGACTTAATATACAAATGGTACACGTCTGACATCAGTATCTACAATGGGTGTTATATATAATGCACATATTGTAAGCTCTACATTACTTAACGCGACAGACCCCAAAGGCCACAGAACCGTGTCAGCAAGGAAGTGGGTGTGAAATTCCTTTGGATTATCTGCAAACCCAATCATCATTGAAAAGGTTAAACAATGCATAGTTATAACCTTAATGCTGATATTTCTCAGCTAAATCTTCTTAGTCGTGTTGTTCTTTTGGTGTTCCCTAGTGTATAGTTGATGCACCCTCCTATCAAAGGCCGTTTTGCACCACCACCTCCAAGATAAACAACCTCTACCAAAAGATATAGCAATTATTCTAGTCCCTCCAAGGAGCCAAAAGTAATACCCACACAGCTAAAATAAACTCAAGACAAATGTAAATATTGCAAGAAAGAAGTAAACAAGAACACAAATACATTGTGTATTGTTTTCATTGTATGCAAGGAATGGGATTGGGTTTATACAGGCCCAAGACTAAACCTTACACCCTTTAAGTTCCTTATGGTCATAAATTGGGCCAACCAATTGTCTTGACCTACTTCCCCCACTAAACGGAGAATCAATTGTCTTCATCCACATCCTCGACTGAATGAAGAATCAATAACCTTGACCTACCTTCCCCACTAAGTGGAGAATCAATTATTTTATTTGTCTCATGGTTATGAATTAGAGTTAATCGATTCAATTGATTTAATTCTACTCATGATAATGGTCATGAATGGTTATGAAGGTGCCCATAGGTATTTGAGGTCCATGGTAACCTACACTTGAATCGAAATAAATTCCATCCAATAAACAACCCCACCTCATCACCCATGATCAAGGTCTATAAGGCTCTCATATCAATTCCAATTGATATTCATAGCCCACCTCACTACCCATGACAAAGGTCTTAAAGAGCCTAATTATGAATCCCTAACTCATGAGTCCCACACACATAAAAATCAATTAAAATAAAGGAAAATAAGAAACTAATTTTGAAACTTAATATAAAATTAGATTTAATTAAACAAATCTAACACCACACCTCAACACCATTGACCACTCACCTAGCAACCAAAGTCAATAAAATCTCTGAAGTCTCACCTAAGTAGTCACTAAAAATAAATGTGTAACATTTGAAACTTCCTAAAGAATTTCTAGCATAAACAACTTATCAAGAAGTAGAGTTTTCTCCCTTCGAATTATTCTAGACCAAAACTATTCAGTTTTCATATACCTGAGGAATGAAAAGTAAGTTCTTCTAACAGTATTTAGAAGCAGATCATGGTCTAAATTGTAATGTCCCCAGATGAAAAAAATAAGGAACGGGGAGGAAATTTAACAAATCCAATAAAGCGACTAATGGAATACATAAATCCTAACAATCGGTAAGCACCCAATCCCAGAATTCTATCCATAAAATCAGGTGTGCTGACATTGTTAAGCCTTAAAACGAAAACGTAACTATACAAACAAAAGTAATTTCCGTTTAAAGTGAAATCTCTAGTTCATAATTCATCCCAAAAAAAAATGGGGAATAATTTCCCACCACAAACAAAAAGACTACTATCTGAATTGCAAGGGTCTTCGCAAATATCCCAACAACACAAAAACGATCACCAACATTATAAAGACGTTCAGCAATGCTGCAACTAAAATATAACTCAAGCAAAAATGTAAAAGAGATGAAAACCTCCCGCCTTCATTCTCCTCTCAACGGTATGATTTCTGGAAACGAGCACGAGCTCCACGACCACCAAACTTCTTGGGCTCGCAGCGCCTCGGGTCAGCAACAAGGAGAGTCCTATCGTACCTGACGAGGATATCCTTGATTTCCTTCTTCGCCTGCTCATCGACATACTTCTGATAGTAAGCAACAAGGGCTTTGGCAATGCTCTGGCGGATAGCGTAGATCTGTGAGGTGTGACCACCTCCGCGTACTCGGATCCTCATGTCGACTCCTGCGAAGCGCTGACGACCGAGCAATAGAATTGGTTCGAATGCTTTGTATCGGAGAATCTCCGGTTCCACGAGCTCAATAGGGCAGCCATTGATCTTAATGAGACCCCTGCCTCGCTTGCAGTGGGTTACTGCAACAGCAGTCTTTTTGCGTCCAAAGCATTGAACGGAATCCGTTGTCGCCATGAGAGCGAATTGTATGATCTTGCCTTCTCTCGTTCCGAAAACCCTACTTGCAGCAGGCAAAACTCAAAAGAAATTTGCAGCGGCTGGTCTCAAAACGTTTTATACATACTTGCTTTTAGGGTTATAGCAAGAAGGAACTCAACGACGGAAACGAAGGAATGTGGTCAATTAAATTACTTATCTGTCCTCAGTTACGCTAATGACTTAGCTCATCGCATGGTGAGTCTCTCACTGGACAAGCCCTCTTTCGGAAATTCCATTGTTAGTAATGGCCTTTTTATATCAAATCTCATTCTCGTTAAATACTACCAAGAGAAAAGACTCATTCTCATGAAATCAATTTTCAAAAATTATTCGCGAAAGTTCCTTTCCAAAAAAAAAAAAGATTTTCAAAAACTATTCTTCTTTTTCTTTGGTATAATAGCAAATTATACATTTATACCCTTAACCAGTTAACCGTCTTTGTACCCCAAATAATAATAAAATATTAAGAAAACCGAGTTACACACCCAGATCAGCATGGTGATGAACTCCACACCAGAGAATGGAAATTTCCAAGAACTATTCGTGAAAGTTTTTTTCCTTATGCAAACTATTTCTGAAAGTAAATATTCCATAGGCTTATCTAGAATTTCAGATAAGTGGAGAAGCTCCGCATGTAAATGAATCCAGTTTCAGCTTTGATTTCTTTCAGCTTGATTTTCTGAAACCATTTTTTTCTTGTTCTGCTGATAGAGAGACTTTGTCATTCTAATTAAAATCAAATAAAACTATTTAATGCAAAAATCCATCATGGTAGGATTGGTATGATGTTTCTTGTTTCCTTTGAAGGGAAATTTGTTCAATTTTCCTCATGATGAAAAATTAAATCAATAAAAACAAATTCCAAATCCTATTTAAATCAAGAGTTAGGATTCAGAAAGCATGACAGGTTAACCCCCAAACCAAAGCAGTAAATAGTTATGGCCCTAATATGTACATTAAACGGAGCACTAGAAGAAACATTTTACATGAGTTCAATTCATAAGAAACATAGACTTGCAATTCATCTAACAACAAATCATTTACATGAGTTCTTTACACAAGAATTTTGTCAATGAGTTTACACGATAATAGACAAGGAACAAATTATGAACAAAGTGCAACAGGAGCAACTCCGAAAGGAATCTTAGTGAATGGGCAAAAGAGCAACTATTTCAGCATTAGGATGTACTCCTCCAGGCTTTATCTGAAGAGCAGGACTTATTGTCAGCAAAGCGATGAGGCAATCTACAGGAACTCTCATCCCCCAAACATTGATCGACTCCAGCTTCCGGCATTTTTTCACAAGGAAGAAGAGTCCACTCTCAGTAACGTGGCGACAACTCCAGAGTACTATAGTCTGTAAAAGAGTAGCATTTCATACATTCAAATGATTTTGACCTTTAAAAGAAAGAATTGCAGGGAGATGATTTACATAGCAAATCTGCAATGGACCCTCAGATAACAATTATACCACCAAGATAAATAAAAAGATACATATCTTCCCCAATTAGAACACTAATACACAGTTATTGCTGGTGTGCAGATAAAAGCTAAATTACAGAGCATGCATTCTACTGTGTACCAGATAACTCACCTTCAAATTGGGGCAGCTATTCGCAATTGCAAATAGAGATTCATCAGTGATAAAAGTACCACCAACATTCAGGTGTTGCAAGGAACTAGCTCTTGAAGCCTGCAATAGAAAAATCGATCAGCAAATATAAATGGAAAGACACTTCAAATACGAAAGGAATAAACATTGTAAGCAGTTGTCAACTTTGGAGTATTACAGCTAATTGGAGAGAGGAACAACATGCCAACAGAAGGGAATAACAGGACAAGACTGTAGCATAATTATTGATATGCATGCTATAGATCTATGTACAAGTATTAAGAAGGTTCCAAACACCCAGAAGTTGTACCCACTAATCAGACCCTCTCGGAGGCATTAAGCTACCCTGTTTGGATGGCCATTGCCGCCATATAGCTCCACCAGTATGGCTAGAGAAGAGAATTAGTGAGACTTTATGGAATGGAAATTACCCACAGTTCCACTATTTTCGTCACAGGCTTATTAAAGAAACAAAAGCCTCGAAAATACCATGTAACGGAAGGAGTAAGAAGAGGAATAGGAGAAAGCATCAATACTGGAGTAGGAAAAGAGAATGACAAGATAAGGCCAGTGAATACAATGTGTATATTGAATACATCAATGTATTATGTCAATAACTCCTGACATGCTTCTTCCAGCCCCTGTATTGGAAATCCTCACTGTACACTCCCAATACTACCCAGGCCTCCGTAGTGGAAAAAAAGAGAGGCCATTTAGGTGGAAGTGTCCAATATCGACAATTCTATGCTCCATAATTTCTACAAGATTCAAGTATATAAAATAAGTTCTAGTTCTTCTGACTTCTGAGTATCAGTCTGCTTGAGATTGCAGAGTGCTTTGGTCTCACTATGTTAAGGGGGTTCACTAATACCAAGACCATATACTAGTTGATCACTGCAGATTATTACTCATAGACAAGGTTCCAGATCCTCAAATAAAATTTTGAAGATCACCCTGCAATCCCAACCAGCCTACCCCTGGCACTTGTACATGAGACTTCTTTGACTATTCTCAAAATAAAATTTTCATGGTCCTCAATATTGGCTTTTAATAAATGCGGTATGTAAACCAAAACTTTATGTGCCAACTAGATGTATGTTCTCAGATAAAGAGAGGCACAGGAACTTTCAAAGCCGTACAATTTATAACTAAAATCACTTAACCCACTCCGTGTTTGATATATTTGTGGCTTTTGGAGATCCAAAAAGAGCTTCAAACAACATATTCAAAATCAATGCTCCATTCTATCTGAATGCCTGAGTGTGGTGAGGTTATTCAACAGCAAATTCAAGCCATGAGTCAGGAAGACACTCAAATTCAAAGATAAGTAACTCAGTGCAATATAAACAGAAAGAGTTCTGTCATACGTTCAAAATATAACTGAGATATAGGCTTGATTAATAATTCTTGAAAAAACAATGCTAATGTGTTTATGTGGAACAAAAGAAGAAGGTTTGTTAGTCCACATAGTAATACAAAATTACAGATAATCAAGAAACTACACAGAACAAGAGACTCTCATCAGAGTTAGGTGACTTAAAATGCAATGATCACATACCAACTGAATGACACCCTTGTCTGTAATTCCAGTCATACCCCACAAGGATACTGATGTCAAGTTGCTAATACATTTTGCCAAAGAAATTCTATACAAACCATCGTCTGTTATCTGACACCCCCAACGGCTCCTCGAACTGACAAAAAAAAATAAAGCAAATGACAACCATTATAATTGAGTGATTATTTCATACACCATTTATAAATTACTAGATGACTTTGTTCCTCAGCACCACAGTCAGTTTATGAAAATATGAGAGGATGAAATATTCAGTTATAATTTCACAAATTCACTACATTGCTTATGTTATTTTACAAATAAGTACTTAAATTTGTTTTCCGCTTTACAAATGATCCTTGGGACAGAGTGCTGCCTGGGCCTGTAAATTATAGTAAGTGAGCATATCCTTTGATTTGGAAACCCACACTGAGACTGAAATGCTTAAGAGACAATATGAACTTTTGGGACCTAATTTATCAAAACATTCACCGAAAGCTAGTAACCCAATAAAACTACTTTTTCTCAGTTTTAAATTTGATGCACCTTGTAGAGGCCTGTGCAGCCTCAGAAGTTAAAATATACCTCCACCACACCATCCCTCAAAATAAAACCATACAAAGACGCAGAGCATTGAGTTATATAATAAGAATCCCATCATCATCATTATTAAAGAAAAAGAAAAAAGTAGCCCTAATTTCTTGATTTAATAAGAAAAAAGGTATTCTAGAAGGAGTCAATGGCAAATCATCGAAGGTATAAGCCCAATGATCAGGAAATGAACAAGAAAAGAAATTCTATACATCTTGTGCAAAACAGAGAGAGAGAGAGAGTTACATGTCGAGTTCCTTGAGGTTGTAAGCAAGAGCGACGAGGCGGGCAGTGGACTCGTCATCCATCTTCCAGCCAGCAAAGCTGAGGCACTCTTTTCGAGCTAAAGATTGCTTCACCGCTCGTCTCCATTTCCAACAAACGCTACTCGCCCTGGTTCAAGAAGCGCAGCAGAAATATATGAGAGATGATAGCATCTTAATTCAACAACTGAAGTTCAATTCTACTACTACAATCAAACAATTAGAGAACCCAAATCAAAGAACTACTCACTGGGCCAAATCAGTGAAGGAAGGTAAATAAAGGAATATATGAGCAATAAGGTCCACGGGTAGGCGATCAATCTCCGCTTCTGCAAATTCGGCCATCGCCTTCTTCCCAATCTTTCTCTCGAATAAAACCGAAGAAAGAAGAGATGAGGAAGAATTCAACCAGAGGGAATTAAAATTGGGAATAGTCTAACAAAGTTCGACAACTGGAAATTGTCGCAGTTATCATCTCTTCTCCTGACGTTTCAGTATTTTGGAGGGACAAGCAAGCAAGAACACAATTAGAAACTAAAATAGCCATTTAGTTGCTTGCGAAAGGATAATGTCTTACGTCTGGAAATTCAATCTTCGCGGCTCTAATCCTTTATCAACTACACTTAATTAAGTTAATAATCTTAGATTATGTCAATTTATAGCAAGGCTTTGAAATAGCTTTCAACGGCTTTACGTACGCTGGAGGAAAAGTTTCTCTTCGGATCTCCAGAAGGGTCTGAACCGATGGATGGAGCATCCGACGGTGTAGGCTCAAGTTTCCCCTGAAAAGCATAAAAATGAAACACGAAAACAACATCATCACGTTACTTCTCGTTTTGCTGAATACGTTTTCGAATTACAGCCGTTAGCAACTGCGTTAACCATCCAGTTCCAGCTGTAGGGGGCGGTTCATTCTTTAGCCGGGTTTGACGGAAAAATGGAGTCGGAGTTGAATCGGTTCAACCGGATTTCGATCAGATTTGGGATGAATCATACCGGTCAAAAGCAGGATTGAATTCCAAACCGAAAACCTATTCGATAAATCCATAATTTTCATATATTTTTTTTTCTAGAGTAATTTTCATCTGGACCCCTGATGTTTGGTCCATGTCATTTTTAGTTCAAATAAATAGACACTTTGCATCTGCCTTCCCTTAGGCCGTAGGTATCCAATAAGATCAATTAAGGACAAATTCTAATTTTTATGACCAAAATACCCTCACATCTATTCTACTATAAGATTTGCATCATGTCTTACACAATTAAATCCAACAGTGAAAATCAAAAGAGTGGGTTTTTGAATCTTGTAAAATTTTGAATTAATAAACTTTTGAATATAAAATCAAATAATGTGGATTCACTCCACATAACTTTCTAGCATTCCATCTTTCCACTCTCGATAAGAATTTTTTTTTTGGGTAAGAGTAGAGCAGTGTAAAAGGATAGATATTCAAATCCGAGACTTTGTTAAACTTACTGCCTCTACATATATTATCTTAAGCTTAGGTTTTTCTTCAGACAATATGGTGTTGGAAAAGCTTACACACCTCAAGCAATCCTCCAGAAGGAATTTATATTGAAGGTTCAAGATTCTAGAAGATTCAGACTATTAGCCTTAACTGATTGAGCCAAACTTTTAGAGTTAGCTCCACAATTTTCAGGGTAGTGAAATTGTTTAACACTGTATTTAGTTAACATGAATTTTTTAGAATATAAATTTTGAGAGTCACAGTTCTTCAGACACCAATTAGCTTCCAAAAATCTGATTCTTTTACAAATCAGTTGATTCTTTATTTTATATTAAGTAAAACAATTATCTGGCTATTAATTTTCAAATGATCTGTAAAGAATTACATTCTTAAACAATATTCAAATTAAGTCAATGAGATTGGCTAATTTGGCAAAAGATCAACAGATTCAACCCCTAACAAGAGGTAAAAAGTTTGAATATCCTTGGGGCAGGGGCGTCAACCATGTATATAGAAAAGATTAGAATAGTTTACTCTACTACCCTAAAATAGAGGCCTCCCATTGAAAAAATGCATTAAAAACCAAAAATGAAAACATACATTTAAAAAACCAAAATTGGAATAAAAAACCAAAATGAGGAGATGATAAAAACCTATTAGAAAAATAAACTAGAAACTGGAAAAATAAATTCATAGACCTGCTTTTCCGTGAAGTCTTTTTTAAATCCTATCATAGTCTTATTTGGAAGAATTATTTGACAAGATTAGGATAACCGAGCCGTTTTCAAAAAGAATCATACAAACATAATTTGAATAACTAAACAGTTTCGCTACAATTCTTGTAAATATCAGTCTCATAATCATAATCATAATCATTTACAAAAAAAAAGCCATTCTCTTCAAAAATTATTTTACACTATTAGAGTATAAACAATGACTTTCAACTTAAGGTAGAGTTATACCCAGCCTTTTTTCTTTTCTTTTCTTTATTTTTATTTATTTAATTTTTTTTTTTTTGGGGGGGGGGGGGGGTTTAGACTATAATGATTGACTGGATATAATTTGGAGGGGGAAAATAACAAAGATTTATGTACAATACTTAATAGCACAAACGGGGTCAACCAAAACAAGTGAGAATAGACAGTTTTTTCTCAATGCCTGAAAACCAAAAGAGGGAGCAGAGAAATAGAAAGCTAGCAATGTACACTTAAGGCCTGATACCACCTTGCATGGCAGTCATCTCAACCTCATTGGCTGGTTGGCTCCATTCCATGTTGGCAGTGCTCATACGACATGAAACAACAATTTACAAATCAGCTAGTAAAGTCCATGGTTCTTGATTCCTACAAACTGCCTTGAAAAATTTGTTAACTAAACACCAACTAACCATTCCCTCTGTAGCACCAAAATGTTAAATCATCTTAGATATCCAAGCATATACTGCCTTTCCATTAGTTATGTCAAGAAGGATAATCTACACATGCTCCAATAAACAGAACATATGCAGTCGAGACCTGCATAGCAGAAAAAGAAATGCTTAACTGGTACTGTGAGAATATCAAAGTAAGTGCACAAGGTAACTCAAAATTGTATATAATTGTGCCAACATGTCTAACCTGAATGGGTTGGTTGTGGATTGGTCAATCTGTAAATGTTTCTCCTCAAATGGTAGTCATAAAAAGCATTCTGTCATTGGCAGACAAAGGTAAATCAATTTATTTACAGAAAATCTAATTGTAGACGGCTCAGAGTAGCTGGTAATTGTGATACCTTGTCAGATGCAAAGTGCTCCCACATCAGGAGGACCTTTGGATCCACTGGAAGGGGCAATTTTGGTTGATGCACCTTTCCTACCCTGCTTTCTTTCTTTTCCTCCCTTACCAGAAGCCACTTTATGATTACTGAAACGAATTCCAACGGCAAAGAGAAGATCAATTAGGGACCTCTACAGAAAGGATAAATGGAAGACAGAAGAATCAGGTGAAAAGGAAGAAATGACCAAGGTATACTTGAGCGACAAAATAAAAAGGATCAAGAAGATCCGTTGTTCATTTAGGCAATGGCAGGTGACAAATTTAAAGTAACAGTGAGCTAATCAGAGTGCTACACCTGAAAAGTTCCTTCTTGTCAATACATTACAACTGTACTGATGTCTGGTGGCAGACACTTAAAATATAGGTTACCAATAGGTAAGGCCCAACTCTCTCAAGAGGTCACAATTTTACAGAGGTTGTCAATGGATCTGATAAAAGAAATAAAGAAAACAGAATCGTACCAGATCTGGCTCTAGATTCAATATTAATTGGATGCACCATTATCAGATAATTTTGAACTGATGGATCTAGACAGCACTGGGACAAAGGCTTATTGGTTGTTGTATGGATCTACACAGCAATGCTCAGATCATTGTCATTTAAAAAGGTAAAAGAAAATACACTAGTCATGTTTATAATGGCTCAAAATTTGAATGGAACACTTTAAAAGTATGGTCAAACATTCTGAAAACGACAAAAAGATGAAAATGCATACATGGGTTTAAAATTTAGAACAAAAATTTTGGACCCTTAAAAAGGTAATATGGGCATAAAGACCAATTACAATATACAGACAGCACTCATCATAGCCACCTTCAATAATATGTATCAAGTAAACAAAGCAAAGCCAGCTTGGTGAATGTTCCTAGTAATACCAATTGGACCTCAACTCCCAATTAGCATAGCATGATCACTTTGAACCCTTTTTTTGGCACTGCAGATTTCTGTCATTAGATCTCTCTCTCGCAGCCCCACCCCCAAGAGAAGAATTTGAAATTTATGACCAAAAACTTTTCAAATGAGTGCCCAAATGTTGCACACGTCTTTTCTGCACTACAACTGGAATGGAGAAGGGTCCCAACTACCTATCTCCTTGAAACTTACTGCAGAAAGTGCTAATATTAGCATTCAATCATGCTTTAAACCCATCAATTCAATCAGATTGGGATCTTTATTCTTTAACAATATTAGAACTAGTGTAATTATGAATACAATGTGACAGGTCTTTTAATTTCTAGAAAGTTATAACAAGGAAGCCATTTCATCATTTAAGTCTTCTGTAAGGGAACATCCATTTCCCAATTGCTCCTAAAATAAAATAAGAAGCAACATTAGGTCATGTAGACTATAACAATTGAGTGTGAATTTCTAACACAATCATCGCATGCCTCAAGAAGAGAACTTCTTATGCAAGTTTCTTGTCTAGACTAACATGGACAGTGCCCCAGGAGGAGTTAATAAATAGATAAGGCAGGCCAGGCCCCAGGGAGAGTAACAAAGGCCGCCACCTCCTAGGATTTGAGCATTGTTGAAAATGCACCTACCAGACAAACTAGGCCATTCCAACCATAGAGAATTTTCGATGATCCCCAGCATATCCATCCAGGTGACATCTTCTTGGTGATATTCATATGGAACTCTTCATGGTCTGATATTATGCTATTAACCCTAATGCAAAAATTTTAAGTTCAGCTACAAAAAGCCTATCTACAATCTAGGGCACAATTCTGCTGAAGAGTAATTGTTAGAAGGGTACTCTGACAAAATTTGACCGGCTCAAACAATGACTGGTATTTAAATGTTGAATTTGTCTTCAGTTTGGTCATTATGAATTAAAAAGTTTTGAGTGATTTTGATCAAGGCAAACAAACTGTGATTTTTTTTAGGGGTTTCAGCAATCTAAATATGATCAGTGAATCATTTCAGCTCCAGTCCCTATTAAACCAAATTATATCATGATTTCAACATAAATTTGTTGCCATTTGATTCCATGAATAATCCATATGTGATACTGGGAAATTCAAATAGCACTAAAAGGAGGGGACCCAAAAGAAAAAGTCAAGAGCACGTACTTTACAAAGTCAGTAGATCTCCCAGTAGCTGTTCCACAACAAGCCTTGTACTTCTTTTTTGAACCACAAGGGCATACCTTGTTTCTTGGAATTTTCTACAAGAATTAAAAGGAAAGGTTAAAAGAATTGCTATGCATCAGAAGAACTGTCTAAAAATACAGCTACCAGTAGAAAAACCTTGTCATCATGTTGAGAGCATTTATCATCACGAGACTGTTTGATATTTTTACTCGGTCCTTCATGTTCAGAGGCAATGTCTGGAGCAGACTCTTTTAGCTGCTCAGCATTTGCATTTTCATCATGACCTGACATGCTCAAGACATATTATTAAAGTAGAAAACACTCAGAGAGCAATTCTTTCAAGCTTGTTTAAAAGTTCAGAAAAAAGAAAATGAAAATTGTACTCCACAATTGCTGTATGCCTTGTTGTTTTGGTATCCCAAAATATTAATTTGGAAACAGCCTCTCTGTGAAAGCAGGGGTAAGATTGCATACATTGTGAGCCCCCCTCCCCCAACACACCAAATACCCTACACTGGCCAGAGCCTCGTGCACTGGATACACCATTTTCTTAGAAAGGAGGTCAATTTAGCTGTTAGCCCTTATTAATCATGTAGAGTGCCAAGTTATGTTCAATCCTGTAGAAAAAATTTTCTGCCAGAGTTGATCACAACATAATTCTGAGGAAAACAAATTATTTTCATGATCAAGCATTTTTCTTAATGATTGCCCACAATGTTGCCTCATTCGCCAATTCATTTTGAATTCTCTGAGGGATAACTATCACTAGAATTCTTTCCTTTTGATTAAGCTGTTTCGAAATTCTATTGCTTTTTTACTTCAGCTATTAGGACTATTGAAAGAATACAACAGCATGGCCTTAAGAGTAGGTAAACATGAATGTGGCACCTTTGCAAATAAATGTTGACAGGTCATTACCAGAAGTAAGATCACTTTGGGAAGGAAATTTATGGTCTCCAACTGAATCATCGTCCATTGCTTGCTCTGCAATTGTAAGATCACTTTGGGAAGGAAATTTATGGTCTCCAACTGAATCATCGTCCATTGCTTGCTCTGCAATTGTAAGATCACTTTGGGAAGGAAATTTATGGTCTCCAACTGAATCATCGTCCATTGCTTGCTCTGCAATCAAAAACTCAATAGCGGCATCAACATCACCATCTAGTTCTTGTAAAGCCTGCAATAAGATATTATACAAAGAATTAACAGAAGAAAAACAAATAAATCATCAAACACTGCATTGAAAATTAAAAGAAAGAAGGTTAAATTTTGAAGGAGGGCAGCAGTGTCTTGACAGGACACCCTCTAGAGAGAATACATTTAAAGGAATATACCTCTTTAACTTTATCAGCATTCTCACAACCACTTCCAGCCATGACCAGTTTAATTGATCCAGCATCAATTCTTTCATTTCCATACAGAGCTCCTCTAGACTTGGCAACTGCAGCTTTTGCTTGCTGGGATGTTGTTGAAAGATTAGCATCCGCCTTCCAAAATTTATTTTAGACATCGTCAGGTTTTCACTTCAATTTGCAGCTTAAACTTAGAAGCACAATAGAGACTACAGTTGCTAAGTGTGCAAGTTCTACTTATAATAGAAACCTTAATTGCAATTGGCTTGGCTGGCCCATTACAAGGATCGTCCTTTAACCGCACACTATTGTAATGCTCTTCATTATGATATGATCTGTAATAAGGTCGAAATTTGCAAGTTATGACTGCATAATAAGACAATAAAAAAAAATCCACTGTGTAAAACAAGAAACAATTTAAGGGGAACAGCACAACTGAGGGCACAGAGG
Organism: Hakea prostrata; assembly: GCF_041222555.1. NCBI lineage: Eukaryota > Viridiplantae > Streptophyta > Magnoliopsida > Proteales > Proteaceae > Hakea > Hakea prostrata. The sequence goes on from NC_142603.1 coordinate 13,853,823, forward strand.
AAGCCAATCAAGCCATTAAGGAATGTGATCCGAACAGGCAGTAAGTCTTTCCGCTTAAAGCTAAGATTCAAGCTTGAAATTTATAATGTATGACTGATATTTACAATTTTTAACTCTTTCAAGCACCCTCGATTTTTGAGATTAAGCGATTGCATGAATGCAGTAAAACTATAGAGAGGGTGAGTCCACCTTCGAGACATAAATGCAAAGCAGCTATAATTTTACTCATTAGCATCTTCATAACCTTCACATGCATCAAGCATACATATTCCAATGTCTAAATCCAGGCACCAAACCAGAACACCAAGTCTCTAAGGAAAATCATGGTACCCTACTGTATTATGAAGAAAAGCACTACAACAAACAGTATAGTCATAGACTTTAGAACCAGGTCCATAAATAGGCCTAGGTCTTCAATTGGGCCTTTTGGTTCAGACCAGGCCACACCCATTGCCTGGATGTGACTAATATATAAAAACCTGAATCTTGGGGCTTTTGTGTAGCACTACTACAAAACTAGTCTGATTTCTATTATTTAGTGGCATCTTTAGTCTCTATTGATTGTTACTTGATGTAAAAGGATCCACTACTACATGGGTGGACCACTGGACCTGATAATTTTATGATTGAAATGCTTGGATTTTTTTTGCCTAGTTGCTCTAGGAAACGGCTGAGCTGTGAGATGACACTATGGTTAGCGAAGCAGAATAAGACCATAGGTGAGAGGCCATGGTCATATCTCCTACTCTTCCCTCCTTTCCTCCTACTCCCGTTTTGCTATCGTTTATTTCCCTGCAACCTGATTTCTATGATTACAAGAGCACTATCTCAAAGTAAATGGTCTGCTACTAACACGACTCCACCAAGCTTTCCTCATTTCTTACACACACACACCCAAAAAAAAGAAGGGAAAGAAAATAATCTCATCTTCAGAAATTAGATAATGACCAAAGAAAGCTATCTACATGGAAGAGGGTGCATTCACTAGTGAGAGTCAGTTTTCAACACACTGACAGGATAAGTTTTATAGTAGTCACCATATCTATGAGGATGCTTTTCAATCCGTTCACAAAGCAACCCCCAGAAATGAGGAAGGACCCAGGTTTTCTTTTCAAGCACCATGTAAGCATGTCTCCTGTCAAATAACTATTTACCCAAATGAATGATGTTCCATACTTATAACATACATACGCTTGTCCTATTATCATTAGTCGTACAGCAGGACTTAAGTGTAAAATAATAAATTCATTCTGTCGAAGGTCAATGGGTAGAACGTAGAAACAGAAGCCATTTGGAAGTAGAAATTGCAACGCCTATTCCCCTCTTCCTGGTGCTGGATACTGTGATGGGGAACACCTCAATGGTTTAGAAAACCTTAAGCAAGAAACTGATAACAGGTAAGCGCCTTCCTCTGTCTTCCTCCTCATCCTCCTGGTCTAGCATCAACAGTTGCAGCAGTGTCAGTCCTATAATGGCAGCGAGATCTGCTGCTGCAGCCTTCTCTTTCTCCTTCTCCTTATCCAACCCCTTTGCTGCCACTGAAGCATTTTGGCAATGGGTGGCGACCTGAGGGATGATAATGCCCTGGCTTTCTCCCCTTCTTATTCCCTATTTTTTCTTCTTCACTCCTCTCCCTGTTTTCTATCTTTATCCTCACTTTTCTTTATAATTTTCCTTTCGTTTTCCCGATTTTCTATCTGGAAGTTTTGGATAGTCTGCTAACCAGTCACCTAGAGTTCAAAAACTATCCTTTTGCCTGGGTCCATGCCTTGCTACTACACGAGGATCCACAATAGAAATTACAGGTTAGCCATTTTTTAAAAGCACCTGACATGAAAGTGAAAACAAGCAGTATGTCAACGTAGATACTAGCTTAACAAGCAGTATGACATAATTCTTTTTACTTATTTGGAATGTGTTGCAGGGAATGCCCTCTGTTCTTCAAGCCTTCACTGAGAAGAAGAAACTTCATGCCTTGACAGAGCACAGCACCTTCACTGAGAATGCAGATAGTCACTTGATAGAGAAAGGCTACATATACCCTGAAACTTTTAGGCTACACAAAATAATAAAATAAACCATGTCTCATCTGTGAATATAAACTATAAAAAGTAATGGATTAGATTTCTCCACTGAAGCCAAACTAAATGTTTTGTTCAAGATCTTCTATGCCAAATTTGCATCTATTTCTTAGCCTCCAACTCTAGGCTGAAACGATTTACGTTACTTGGTATTCCAGGATAAGAGATGACTTCGAGAAGGAAAAAACTTACAACTGCAAGGATAACATCATCTTTTCTAGGGGAGGAGGAACTAAAGTAGATTATAAAACACAACATCAATAACTAATCTGCAAAACATATCTAGATAACACCAACATATATCCTAGTTCATTAGAGGACCAGGGAAAACAACATTTGAAAGCAAATATAGAATTCAAAAGCACTTACAAATGGATCATATGAACTCCATGTTCATCGAAGTTCCTTATATACCACCTTGGTGACATCAGCTGCATCAAAGGGCAGAGCTAAGCAGAATGAATATGCACATTATACTTAAATAAAAACTTCGCTATAACTTGCTAGATATGACTATATGTATGCAAAATTTAGTAGCCAAAATAACATTTATGCCATGATCATTCATCAAACAGTGCTTTTGTCAATTTCATGAATCCAATAAAGCCAACACAAATTAATTTTGGGAAAAAATGATGCATGATTATTTCAGAGGAGTACATGGAGTTACCCCTTTAGAAAGTGGACAATACAAAGTAGGTTTCACATGGCTGTAGGAGATGGAAGCAGAGGTACAGCAGCATTGGCTTTGATAGCGACCATGCATGGCCATGGGCTATGGGAATTTTTTTTTTTTTTTTTTGGGGGGGGGGGGGGGGAAGGTGTTTGAGGGAGGGGTAGTAGATCAAGATGGTTTGGGTTTGAGCTGCAGAGGAAACTAGGGAAAAGTTTTGAGGATGGGAGGAGGAAGCAGGAAGACCCATGTCAGGATTTGAGCAAAACGGCCATGTTCAAAATGGCCTGAGGGTCCGAAAGGCCAACAACCGTGGGATGGTGACATGGTTTGGGGGTTCAAAGAGCAACTTCTTGGTGGGTGGACAAGAACTTCGCATGATGGCACTGAAGGGAATCCAGTTGAACTGGACCGGTTGGCTGAAAGATACCTTCTTCATCAATAACCAGAATAGAAGATTGTAATGGTGGTTCTGTCAAACTCCAAGACAATTCAACCAGAGAAGAAGAGAGAAAAACTAATAATAATAATAATAATAAATAATTAATTAAAACCACTTCCAAACAAGCAAAGGCCAGTCCTGCAGTTTTGTGTTCTTCCCTCTGAACAAACAGGCTTTCCAAGCACAGGTCCAACAAAACTTAATGGTGACCATGGGTTGGTTGGGTACTTGGGTTCAGACTCAGGTTCACAAAGGGGGGCAGTGGAAGATGGGGCAGGTTGTGGGATTCTCAAGGTGGATAAGGTTGGTAACAGAGGGGTTTGGGAGGGTGTGGGTCAGGCTGTGAGTGAGTGAAGGTGAAGGTGAGCATGGGCAGCGGCCCCCCAGGGTGGGGGGTGCAAGATTTGTAGGATGGGGTGGGTGGTCACTGTTTGCTGCAGAATGGAGGATGGGGGCTCAGTCAAAAAGGAGGGGAATGGAAAATAAGGGGACTAACAGATACAGGTGGAAATCCTGGTTCTCTGTATCTGTTAGTGTCTTATCTTTAAGAACCAGGATTTCCACCTGGTTCTCCATGAGTGGGTTTGCTGGTCTTCTTAGGACTCTGTTAAAACCCTAATAATATTTCCCAAAAATTCATACAAGAATGCAAGAAATAACAAGATAACACTGGTTTCTATGGTGCCAGTCACCCCCACACCTCACAGTGGTGTCCCAACAACTCTCATAAAACATTCCATATCCTCTCTACTCACTTGTCCCCCTATTTATAGCAATTACGTTCCTACAATATTAATTAACAGAATCATCCCAATTCGAATAGGACTCTTCAAAAGTAACCTGAATTCGAATAGGACTCTTTAAAAGTAACCTGAATATAATATGACTCTAACCTGAATGTAATATGACTCTTCAATCTAATCCTAAAAAGTAACCTGAATACAATAGGACTCTTCAAATTTGCCAATCGTTTCCTTCCCTAGAATTTAGGGATTTGCTTTCCTTGTCGAGTGTAGACTCGTGATACTAGGGACCTATCAATACTCCCCTCCAACAGTTTCACCTTGTCCTCAAGGTGAAAATCTGAAAATCTCTTTTGCTGGGGTTTAATGGAGTGGGCTTGACCCAAGGGGGTTTCTTTGGGGGTCTAGCGGCCCAGTCTTTGTGTTGGGTTTGTTTGGGCCTTAAGTTTGAGACGAAACATAACTGATTGAGGCCCAAATAACACAATCTTTGGCTCATAGGGATTAGACCAAACCCACGAACCGGTTTGAGGTGAACCGAACCAACCCTAAAAACCTTAAATCTCCATCTTCGCCTTCCTCTCCTACGAACAACGGCTCTCGCCACCGCTTGCTGGTTTCCAGCGATGGCCTCTGGCGTCTTTCGATCCCCCGCTTTCTTGCAAACTGGTGATCGAGCGACATCTTCCCTCGTTGCGGAATTAATCCGGTAGGTTTCAACAACGATTTCTCTCATTCTCTTCTTCTCTCTTCTCCAAATATGGCCTGCAACCACCGCAGTACTCGTTTGATCTCTTTCAGCGATTTCATTCGGCAGCCTTTCCGTCGGATGCTTGGTCTCCCATCTCGACCACTGTAATAGCTCTCATAACTTCTTCCTGGTTGTTTTCCAAAGTCACACACACATTTGTCACCTGGTCATCACCAAACTCAATCTGCAGGGCTTCTCTGAAACTTACCCAATCCAACTTCTGCCAAGACCTTACGTATACCCAATCAAGTGCATCACCATCCAAATGTTCGAGAGCTATTCTGAGCCAATACTCACACTCAATTTGGTGTTGCCGGCAAAATTGCTCGACTTCTATTAACCACTCATGCGCTTTTCCATCACCAGAAAACAAAGATAAAGCCATATCACCTCCCTGGATCGTTACAGCCTCGATACCAATTGTTAAAACCCTAATAATATTTCCCAAAAATTCATACAAGAATGCAAGAAATAACAAGATAACACTGGTTTCTATGGTGCCAGTCACCCCCACACCTCACAGTGGTGTCCCAACAACTCTCATAAAACATTCCATATCCTCTCTACTCACTTGTCCCCCTATTTATAGCAATTACGTTCCTACAATATTAATTAACAGAATCATCCCAATTCAAATAGGACTCTTCAAAAGTAACCTGAATTCGAATAGGACTCTTTAAAAGTAACCTGAATGTAATATGACTCTTCAATCTAATCCTAAAAAGTAACCTGAATACAATAGGACTCTTCAAATTTGCCAATCGTTTCCTTCCCTAGAATTTAGGGATTTGCTTTCGTTGTCGAGTGTAGACTCGTGATACTAGGGACCTATCAGACTCCTCTGGAGTTACCTAAGAAATCAAGGGCAGCATCACTGTATTGGTAGATAACTCATCATACTCCTGTGGGCTGTCCAAGGGTTCTTCACTATTAGAGAAGTTTTCTGGCTTCACTTCTAAAGGAGGACAGTGTACTTCTTCTAAGGATATCGATTGGTGGCTTTGGGACACTGTCTCTTCCCTTATTTGAGAATACTCACTGATTGGGTAGCTCTATGTGTAGTGACTAGGCCTGCTGATCCCCCACTTTTCTGTCAAGTTTGCAAGCATGGAATTCACCTCAATTGCTAGAGTGAGAATTTGCCCTAGCCATTGACTTATTTCTCGCTCATCCATAGTGCTGTCTACGGCTGGTGCTTATAGCTCTGATACCATTGATGCAACCCAGAATTTTAGGGTTGGATATCCAAGATCCTCTTAAATAAGAACCAGCACTGATTAGGGCTTCTAGGTGTTTTGGCTAGGGTTTTAGGGAAATTTAGGGTTTCAGTTAGTGTGGGAAGAAGGGCTAGGGCTGCTGGTTCTGCCTTTCAAAACCGAATTCTAATGTGATCCTTTAACTAGAATGGATTCTAATTGTTAAAACTTAATAAAATTCAATTCTGAAATTTCAAAAATTCTGTAGGAATACCAAGGTTGAAGAAGACTTGCAGAAATTTCAGACTAGGTTAAAATAGGTTGAATGGGGAAGAAGCTGCTGGACCAGAAGGGGAAGGGGTGATTTGCGATGGGGGCTGTTTCTAAGGTCTGAGATTGAGGGGAGGGGCTGTGAGGGCTGCGGACAGAGAGGGAGAGAAATAGGTGAGGATGATGATCTTGAGTGCTTGAATGTTGGACTCAATGCTTGGAAGCTTGAAGATGAAGAAGAAATCTAAGAATTGTAGACAGCAAAGCTCTCTAACCCAGACGAAGACTCCCAAGGGGAATACCCACGACTTCCCAGGTCAAAATTTCACTCAATTAATTTATTAATCATCAAAAACTGAGAAATAACATGAAAGGCTAGGCTATTTATAGCGTTTACAATTGAATTGGACTCAAAAAAGGATTCCCTGACCTATTTGGGATCCAACACTACTTAGTTAGAATAAGACCACCAATCAAGATAAGGTATTTCATTTTAGAGAACCATATCCTAAACAAATCACACTCACAAATAAGTACCAACTTAACTCAACTACTCAGACTCCAAATTAGGAAAATAATTAAAAATAAAACTACTTTAAGAAAAGGTTCTTAAAATTATGGAACCCTATCCTAACAACTCAATACTAACTTTAATGGACTGAAACTTTTAAACTACTAACTCAAACAAAAAATAAAAATAGATCACTGACCCTTGGACCGAGGGGATTCTATCAAGACCCATATTCAGCCCCAAAAGAAGCTTGGAAAATGACCGAAATACCCCTGGGGTATTCAGTCAGCTTTGAATGCCTTGTTGGGTCTGGTTTTTGGGGCCAATTTTAGGGGAGCCAACCCAGGATACATCATCCCTTAGCCACTTTATATGCCAACTCTTGAGTGACACAGGTTGAGGCTCTCTCTCGCCTCCCACCTCGCCAAGACATTCCAAGCCTCCATTTTTGCCTTTTTTTGTTGGATTACCCCTAATATTGACCTGCAACAAGGTTTAGCACATCTAGCTCAAGAAAGGAAGATCCAATAAGGCCATTTGAAATTCTTCAACCAAGGCCACAACAAGTTTTCATAGGCCCAAGCCCAAACCGCAAAGAAAATCCCAAGGCCCAAAATCATATAAGGCCCCCGTATGCCTCTGGGGGAAGGTCATCGGCAACAGAATGTGAAGCGTGAGCCATACCTAACACTTCTATTATGAACTTATGATTTATATTAAACTCACGATGGTTATATTATTGCACTCTTAAGAGTCGAGAATGTGATGTTGTATCATACTCATATCGATGGAACTCTATTGCTAATTAAGTTATTTGCTATATATTATCACTTGCTTTTCATTTATATGTCCTAATGGTTATATATTTCATGTTCTATAACATTGCATGTTCATTCTTGCAGCATTTGGGTTTCAAACTTAGGGTCGAGTTAGAACCCATACTTAGGGTTGTCTTCTCACAAATCTAAGGCCACCAGTTTGTTTAGAAGGCAAAAAATAGTCTAAATACAAACTTTAAGCCCAACCTGACCCTTAAAATCCCCCGAGATGGGCCCTCGAGTTGGCCGGGAAAAAATCCCAGATCTCGAACGAGATCTCGCCAATTCAAGTGAGATCTCTCTTTCTGAGGGTGCAAGATGGGTGTCAAGAACAAGATGTTGAAACATGGCAATAAGGTTCCTGAAATTCAGTAAACTACAACATATAATACGATACGAACCTCCTATATAGTAACAAAGCAAGAAAGAAAACACTGAAAATATGAAAGCTACACTGGTTTTGATGGTGCCAATCACCCCCTACAGCATATGCTGCCCTCAGCCAAAGGCTGCCCCAAAACACTCACAAATTAACCAATACCTCTCCTCACATCTTCCCCCCGCCCCTCCTTTTATAACCCACCAACCAGAAGTTGGTCATGGTAACCCTCTCTCTCTCCTCCACGTGGCATCCTCCAAGGGCCCTAACATAATACCTCTTCAAATGGGTCCTACAAATCCTAGCTCCAAGGAAACCAAAACATTCCACACCAAGGTTGAACACAATTCTGTTGACATGAAACTAAACTAGTTCTGTAGTAAACCAAATCAAACCGAAAAGGTTCAGATCTGGACCAAACCAGCCTGACTGCAAGAGTAGAACTTTTTTTTCCTTTAATTGTTATTTTTTAATATGAAGAGGATACTGCATCATAACTGTGTCATATGTTGGAAGAATTAATTACGTATGAAAGTTAACATAATATTTCACTAGTGTATTCACCCAAAAAGAATTTTAATGGTATTGGTTGAAAAGACCGCACTCTAGTTACTGGCTTATTGCTTAACAAATACTCAACAATGAAGCAACTATTCCATTTCTTACAGTATGTCTTTCAGTATATTCTTTTAGTTTTCAGATCTACAAAAGCAAAATGAACAAACTATTTTGCATATGTATTAAGAGGCAAAAAGAATTAAAATAATATAAATCAGGAACCTCCTAGGCATACAATTAAAAAGCTTGCAATCCTCAAAAATGTAAATCTTTAAGTTTCATAAACCATGAAAATGTTTTTCAAGAAAGTGAAGGAAGAAAGGTATTACTCGATGAATGCAAATATTACAATGTGTCACAAGAGAAGAAGCTTGCAATTCCATATGCCCAGCCCATGTGCCATCTTTTTCCATGGATAGGCAATATTCATCGAATGGGACATCATCCTCAATAAAGGGCTCAAAATCCTCCCGATGCTTCTGTTAAAGTTAAACATAGTTTTGGCATCAGATTTACTTATTAGTAAGCTAGATCAAAAGTCATGTAGCAGACAACTAACGAACACACTATGCAGAAGCAATAAATTATGGGTAATTTTCACTTGGACCCCCATGAGGTTTGATCTAAGACATTTTTAGTCCAAATAAAATGATATTTTTCATTTGCCTCTCCTGTGGTATCCAAAAAAATCAATTAAGCAAACATTACCATTTTTATGACCAAAACACCTTATAAACATGTGGAAAGAACCAAAATGAACCGGAATTGGACCACAAACAGCTGGTATTGATTTAACCCAAACCAAACCACTAGATCTCCTTGTTTTGTGTGGGGAGGGGGGGAAGACAGAAAGCATGAAGCAGAAGAACCCTAGTAGCAGAGATTTGCTGCTAAACCATGGATACTTAATTGAAAAGAAACAACAGCAAAATGAAACCACAAGCTTCTGTAGCAAAACCCATCAACTACTAGAACGTTAATACGCCCAAAATCACAAGCTAACCAGGAATAGAATGGAAAAGAACAAAATAATTGTTAAAAATGCCTTCATTGCATTGTTTATTCATTGGGAAGCCTCAACCCCTGGGTTAGATTTTCTTAAGACAGTATGTACTAATCAAAGAGAGAAACTCGTTTAAAAAACATTGTTGAAAGTTACCAGAGAAGCAAGTTCTTTGGTCTCCAATGAGATTTACAACCCAGGCGCAAACATCTCCTAAACAGAGGGGCATGTTCCAAATGAAAAATGAGGGGGAAAAGCAGCACCGGCTGCCAATGAAGAAAAACCACCGGAGACTGCAAATCTGCGGTAACTCCAGTGGCTGCGCCTCCTCCAGCTTTGACTTCTCTTCTTCATTTTTCTTTTTTGTATTCTTATCTTTTAGTTTTTACGGTTTTGGGTTGATGGAGGTCTGGTTCGATCCGAGTCTGGTTCGAGTCTGGTTCTTTTGACTTAAATGGATGAATTATCTACCCCAGTTGAAGAAAAGAAATCGAAAATTTATAAGGGTATTCTAATGATAAACATGATGATATGTCCTTTATTGATCTTTTCGGATACCAAAGGGGAGGCAAATGCAAAATGTCATTTTGTTTCGATTAAAAATGACTTGAACAAAATCTCAAGGGGACCCAAAAAAATTATTTATAAGACAAAATATCAAAATTGCAAAAACTGTAATGCGATCAAGCATTACAGGTTCCAGATATATGGGATTCCAAATTTTAACAGAAACAATCAATGTTCACTGATAAAGTAATTCCCAAGTGCTGATCGTTGTTACTACTGAAATTTGTACATGATAACAGCATTGCAATAATCAGTGCAGTAGGGAAGCCCCTCAAACAGAGGTTCAGACTACAACCACTGTGTACGACAACCACCATAATAGGGCTCTTAGACCTGCTATCCAGCACCTACAGGCTTCTGTATTAGTACTAGCAGGGAAATATTCTTATTGGAAATATTCTCATACACTTCTTTCTTCTTCTTTTTTTTTTTTTTTTTTTTGGGGGGGGGTCTTTAAATGTACTCTACCCACCCTACGCCACAAGGGCATATCATTCTTTAAAATATGTTTTAATTCCAGTTTTTTTAATCTTTTGAAGGCCTCCATGAGTTGGAGAATTAGATTCCTTCTCTAATTAGGACTTCAAGTCCTTGATGTACTCCAACTTGCTTTAGAAGCCTACACATCACCCCCTTCCCCCCCCCCCAAGGGAAGAATACAAGGACAGACAAGTATTTCTATGCAATTCCTAGCTCTGGCTTTGTTGTTTGTTCCGTTGGTGAAAAACTGGTATGGTGTTTAGAGTCTTGGACTGTGTTGGAGTCATTGCTTAAAATCCAACACCTGACATCCTTGGTGGTTAAAGTCCAAGGTACTTAAGAATGTCGGTGGTTCAGTCCAAGATTCTTGTATCAGGTTGTTGATTCACTGTGCCCTCTCCGTAATCACTTCATCCACTGAAGCACATCAAGGTTAGTACACTACAGCCCCATCCCACCTTCTGCCCCCTGTTTTTCTGTTTGGTCCAACCCCTAAAGTCCCTGACCAAACCCTTTTCCTCCAAATCAAAACCTTCATAACTTCTGATTAATTTTGTCCATAGCCTGCCCCATAAGCCATTAAGTTCAATTCTAGCATGAAGTATTTCCAGCTAAACTTAAGATGCACCAACTTTCTTGAATTTTTGTACCCCCTAAAACCCTAAAAATGAAGAACCTAGACTCAGCACAATTTACCCATTAGAAGAATATCACCAAACTAGAGGATCATCCCCTACATCATTACTTACATTCCCTCCAAGTTTTAGCCCATTTTGATTCTTACAAACCCCAGTTTCCTACCACAAGAGAATTACCCTATGCAAGGAGACCACCCATTGGCAATTTTTCCCTAGCAGCTTGATTGACCTAAATCATTTAGAAATTACATTAACTGCCACATAACCTTATCCTTCGTGTTTCACAACTACCAGACAACCTAAGGTCCTCATTTGTGAGATCCCTTTGTTTCACCCCGGGGAGACCATAATCTAACTGTAAGGAAACCTATTTTTTTATTAAGTTGGTTCTGACAAGACCCTGGATATCTGGACCTCATTCGAGGCCACATCAACCACAGTCTAGCTTATAAAGTTAACAAAAGCTTGCACAAAAATGACCAAAGATCAGTTTCTGCATTCAATAATTGCAACTTATCAGCATTATCAACCATAATTGTGTGTTAATATTGCGCTATGTCTCAAGCCTAGTCCAAAATCCATAATCAGGTACCTCAACAGAGGATTCCTGTACATTAGAATTTATTTCCATCTTTCAATGAAATGAATAAAGGCCATCAAAGTTCCAGAACAGCATAGTTTTTCTCTTTATTCCATGTTTCAATCTGACAAAATACAATCTAGTTTCTCAAGTGCTCCAAGGGTGCCACAAGATTTCTGGGCCTGCTGTTCCATAAGTCACTTTCTATCTCTGGATGACATGAATTAAGTACCTGAGGCCCTTTTACAACCATCTATTTCACTAAAATATTCCCAATGCGTAATAAAAGAGGAAAGACAAGGAATGAGGGCATTCAAATTCATAGCAAGTCACCTTTTCTGCTCTGGGGACCAGACGTCATAGAGTTTTGGAATTCATTGAATTCAATTAAGAGTTTTGGAATTCATTGAATTCAATTAAGAAATTACTTAAAACATTACCACACTTCTGCATCAATCTAGTTAGCACTGCTGGCAGAAATATTATAATTCAAGGGTGGTTTTTGTCTATAGTCGTAATCTCTAAAGGGGCTTTATTATCTTGGCCTAAATTGAAGAGAAATTGAGCCATCATTACTCTCTATGTCCAAGTTGTTCTCAAGTTCTATAGAAAAACCTTTCGGCCACTATTTCCTGTTGATGGAAAAGACCACCAAATCATGCCTTTGAATACTAGAGGTCCAGAATATCAATTTGGCAAGCTTCTTAAAGAACATTAATCCACAGATAATTTTGAATTTGTTCTTTCTTTTGGTTCCCCCCCCCCCCCCACAGAGGTTCATTTTTTCAGATGGCAACTTACACCCAAAATCGCAGTTCACTTAGAGTATGGTCCATCCCCATATTTTGTATCCTTCAAGAATCAAAAGAGATGTTCTTAGCCTCATCTAGAACTGCCTTCAAATGAAGACTCATTTTAATAATGCTATGGTCATACCATGAATCTCAGCACTAAAGATTTTAGAAGCTTAAATATGTTCAATTTGTGTTTAAGTAGCCAAATATCCACAGCAAAAAGATCTGATACACATCCAATATTCTTTCAATTAAGTACAACAGTTGATAGGAGATATGATAACCGGACAAGAAGCATGTATTGATATAGTGGAAAATGTGATGGAGAAGCACCTCTACCGTATCTTGAGATCTTTTTTTTTTTAATTTATTTTTTTCCTTTTTTCAGGGAGAGGGGGGACACTATAGATTTTCTTAAATGAGTACTCAAGTTAATGGAGAAACTTTTATTTAAAAGGGACTTGACTGATATCTGAAATACAAACATAAGTCCCCCCCTTTTGGGGGGGGGGGGGGTTTCAGGGAGAGGGGGGACACTATAGATTTTCTTAAATTAGTACTCAAGTTAATGGAGAAACTTTTATTTAAAAGGGAATTGACAGATATCTGAAATACAAACATAAGTCCCCCCTTTGTGGGGCTGGGGGGGGAGAGAAGCTTACAATGTTTATCAATCTTTTACAGCTTAGATAAACAGTTACATACCAGAATATACTGCACTGCCATTCGCCGATACTTCCCATGTTCCTCTTCATTGCCTTCCAATTGATCTGCTAGAGCCCTACAAACTATCAAATGATCAACTTAAATTATGAGAATCAAAACCTGATAAATAAAAATAAGCTTCAACAGAAAGACAAATGAAGAAACCGAGGTAGACCCAGATAAAGAAGCCAATGACCTGAACATAACAAATGAAATTGTCCACAGTGCACTAACCTAAAGAAACAGTTACCATCTGCAGTCACTTCAACAATTTTTAAGCCCAAAGCATCAAGGTGAGACCGGAACTCTGAAATGTCAGTTTGCTTCCCATATTTTTTTACCTGCTCAAAATAAGGTCATGCTTTAACATTCTAGGAAAAGATTTCAGATTAACAGATCAAGCATTGCCAGAGCTGTACAACTGAAAGATATTGCCAGAAGTCCATGAACAAATAAGAAACCAGACATCTAATCCAGTGATGCAGATAAAAAACACGGAAATGTACCAAACTACCAATTTTAGCATAAATAAGTCTTGGGTTGGGTTTTATACATGTGGGGCTCTATAAATGCTGGGCCTTTGGTCCAATGGGTTTTATTGGAATAGTTAGTCCGACAACCCCTTTTTTCTTTTCTTTTTTTTTTTTTTTTTTTGGGGGGGGGGGGTGTTAAATGTCTGATTACCTTAACCTTTAATTGTTTGGTAAGATTAGGTTTCTATGAGTCCCACGTTGTTTTAAGTTTCTTTCATTTAACTATGCTGAGTTTTACTCATTCTGGACAACGTCGTAAGCTATTGGCCAAATGAGCTTTAGGCTTAGTTTAGGTCCTCTTTTGAGTCTTTATGTAAGTTTGTAAATTAAATTCAGGTAATATTGCCTTGCACTTTGGTTCTTTGGCAATTCAGAATGCTCCCTATTTGGGGATTCAACTCCCTGGTGGTGATTTCGAGCATAGGGTGCTGTGGTAATTCCAGCCATTTAGATCTGATGGTGATTATCAATCATATATTTTCTTTCTTCGTTCATCCCTTTGGAGACTTATTTTAGACACCGTTTTAAGTATATCTTTATTTTCAACTATGTTCATTCCTTTATATCCTTATTTCAGAAACTGTTTTAAGTATATCTTTCTCACTGGTTTCTATTTCCTAGTTTAACTTGCATTTCTCCAAAATTTCTTGTTCCCCTGAACTTTCTATTAATACTAAAGATCTGATTGCAAGTACTGTTAAATCTTCAGATTTCTGGACGTGTTTGACTGTTCTATCCCTACTTCCAATTGCTGGTATGACCTCCTCTTCCCCTTCCCCCCCCCCCCCAAAAAAAAAAAAAACATAAAAATAAAGAATAAAGAATAATTTTTCTGTCCTGTAATTCTGTAAAATTTGAACTATCTTACTCTCAGTAGGATTGTGTTCTATATGTGGATCTGTCAATCAGATTCTGACCAAACTCGACAGGGTTACCCAGCCAGTTAAGAACAGCCTTTTACCAGATTTCAAGCATAATGAGATAAGTTCTCTTTGAGTTATTTTAAATTTTTTTAATTCAGTTTGTTCCTTTTTTTCTATGATTCTGTTGCAAGTTGATCACCCACTGGATCTAACTGGTTCAGGATTCGCATTGTACTATCTAATGTTCTGCAACTCATAGGAAAATTCTTTAACTTTATCTTGACTGTTTTCCAATGTTCAATTGAATATGCTTAGAATCTTCACTATAATTTCTCTCAGAGTGCATAATCCCTACCCATCATGCAAATCTGTTGGAGGTCAAAGGGGCTGAGCTGATTTTTGGCCCATTTTGTTCCACGGATATTCTGCATCTTTTCCTCCTTCAAATAAAATATTTCATCATTTGTTTCTCATAGAGAAAATGAACTTGGAATTTATTCAATAATAATGCATGATTGTTCAGTTGAGTTTGTTGGATCACGAGTAAGCCTAAGAGTAGACATGGTGCAAAAAAATGATATCATATTTTCCATTGTCAAAATGTGATAGATATTATCTTGATGTTAATGATTCAAAGTTTCTTTATTAGCAATCTCAGAAACATAACAATATCTGCAAAGTGTTATGTCCAAACCACAAGAAGCATGCGAAGGCCATGGCATAATTTTGTTTCAAGGAGTTCAATATCAACTTCTTACTTATTATCTCTAGGAGTCATAACATCATTAGGCAAAAATTCCTATACCAAGTGAATGTATAGTTTAACAATACTGCTTTTGTAAGGGTGACCTAATGCTGAGGCTTCCGCACAAGTAGAGTCCCGCGGGGGAGGGGAGGTTAGTCAGCCCTACCCCAACAATTTTTGATGAGAGGCTGCTTAAAAGCCTTCACCTTAGGCTACAAATATAGGCCACTGACCACTCCGCCAAGACCCGCCACTTTGGTATGAGCCATTAAATCCTCTAGCATATTCACTATAACCAAGAATAAAGCATTCATGTGTAATCTAGTAAATCCTAGTTGTTTTTTGAGCCACTAAGGCCTTTAGCATATTCATAATGTTTTGGCTTGTTTCTTTGCTCCCCCATGCAGATTGCCAACACCCAATATTCACTTGAAGGAAATTACTTTATGGATACTCTTTCATTTTATAATCAACAAAAGTCCCACCAAAAACTTAAAAAGCATTTCATGGGTATCATAATTGCCCTCAGACTTCAAAAACCTTCAATTTCTCCAAATTTTCAGAATCTGAAAACAGAAAATGTCTTTCCAACAAGTATTATTTTTTCATCAATATCTACTCAAATCAATAAAACCATAAAATGGACGAGTCATATTATGGCCGAGTTCATTCACCCAAACTATGAAGGGCCCCATAAAACAGTTACAACCACAACCATGAAATTACTCATTTTTCTGATCTCATTGGAAAACATAAATACCAATTAGTATGTCAGTGCAACCAGAAACCTATTTGTTGTTCCATTGGCTTAAAATGAAGGTGTTGTCATTGTTGGCAACTTCAGTGAGATTATTGAGATGTTTGAGTGGCTTATTAGTTGGGGTCAAATCAAGTTGGTTCAGCCAAGAATTGAAACTAGTTCAACAATGGTTCTTTTGATATGGAACAGCAACACACAAAAGGTTAGTTGTCTTTTTCAATAGTTTTACAAAAAGGTAAGTTCCTTTTTTAAAATCGTTTTTGGAGATTGGAAAGAAGAGGGCTTTTGTGCGTGAAAAGATTAGTGGTCTTCTATATAGCAATAAATCAGATTTGAGAGGGAAAAAAATAGAAGAAAGTGTTGCAAAGATTTGGGAGAATTGAGATTTGAAAAAAAAAAAAAAAAAAATGGTGCTGCAACGTTTTGAGAGAAAGAAGAGAACATTGCTGCAATGATTTTGAAAAAGAAGATTTGAGAGAAAGAAGAGAAGACATTGCTGAAAACGATTTGAATTTTTCTTCCTCCATATCTTCCATTTTTTTTGAAATTTTAAAAAGAGAAGAAGAAGCTGTTGCTGCTGATTGAAGACCTTTTTTAACATGAAGATGCTCTGCTGCTACTGCTGGAAGATGTTGATGCTGCTGCAATTTTGAACAAGAAGAAGCTGCTGTTGAAGGTTTGCATTTTGAACAAAAAAAGGTTACTGCTGCTGCTGTTGAAGATCTGTTTTTTGAACAAGAAGAAGATGCTGCAGGAAAGTCTTTTGTTTTGCTGAATAAGAAAGAAAGTGAAAAGAGAAACAAGAAGAAGCAGCAGAAGAAGAAAAGAAGGGAAAATGGTTGTTGTTACCTGCTTTGAAGAGAGATAAAGGGCTGCTGTTAGCCTGTCTGAAAAAGTGCAGCAAGTGTGTGCTTGAAATAGAGAACAGAGGTGCAGAAAGTTTTTTTTAAAAGAGAAAGATTGAAAAGAGAAAGAAAAATTGAAGAAAAAGAAAAAACAAGTGTTGTTACCATGCATCTTACACAAGTGAGGTAACCCGTATTCACAAGTTTTTGTCTATTATTTTCTAGGCTATGTTAACTGATGAAAGACCTAGATCATGAATGTAATTGGAAGAACTTGAATTATTGTTTTACATTGTAACCTAGCAAGTTGGAGCTTGTCTAGGGGGTTGGGGTTGGTGCCCTTGTCTGAATTGCATTTTAGACTAAAGCAGGGATTGGTGTTCCAGGACTGTTGTAGCAGTCAAAATATCTAGGAGTGTATTGAGTAATATACGAAACCCTAGGTAGGGTATTACTCCATGGACATAGGCAATTTGGCTGAACCACGTAAAGTGCATTGTGTCTTTGGTTTATTTTTCTTTGTTGCACATATTGGAGAGCCTTGATTGCAAAGTGGTGGTACACTATCGGGTAGACCTAGCCACATTGTGGTGTGTGGAGCACGTGTCCTTGTGCAGTTGATAGCTACAAGAATGTTTTGAGATTAAATAAGCCTCACATCGGAGCGAATTTTTGAAGACACTGATTCACCCCCTCTCAATGTCAATCTGGGAATAACACTATTCAATTTGCAGAAAAATACCTGCACAAACCACCAGTAAACCAAGCAAGTTTCTCTACCACGGATAAATCACTAATGTCTCGAAGCAGTTCATTAAAAAGATAGCCTAAGGTTCTAATCACATCAAAATAGAGATACCGGCACAAAGGCTGCTTTCAACTTAAACCCAACTTCAGAATCACTACAAGCCGATAAAAACACTGAGAAAGACATAAATTAGAGAACATCCACAGATATTTTATTAATTCCTTGCGAGTCGATCATGGAGATCAGTAGCGGAAAAGGTTATCAATAATATAAAAGATCACTGCAATCAAATAAGTAGCGTATAATGAGCTGTAGAAGGCAATGGCAAGACTTACATGGACATGCTTCTTGGGTTTAAACTTTTGCTTTTTTGCCTGAACCATGACGATTACTTTAGTCCAAAGCTCACGCTCGAAATTTGCAGGTAGTCGACGAAGATTAGGAATTTAGGAATTTAGAACTGTAGGAGGTGGTGACCAAATAGACCATATAAATTTGGTCGCCCAGATAAACGCGGCGACTTGAGCTTCAACTATTGTGATTTTTTCGGGGGAAGCGCAAACATTCCCTTCCCGTTAAAACCGCTGCTTCTATTGGCGACTTCTACTCCGAAGTCCAAAAGCCCTAAATCGACCAATCCCTATAAGATCCGAGATACTTTTTAATTTTTTTTTATGTCTGCAAGAGCTAAGAACCCAATTTTAAAAATAAAATTAAAAAAAAAAATAAATTTAAACGGTCCTCCTACAATCCTACCCCAAAGAAAAGAAAAGAGGATAAAAAATAAAAAAGTTTTCGTATGTGGGTCCTACAAACTAATATTGGGTTTTTTATTGTTTCGTATGTGGGGTCCTACAAACTAATATTGGGTCTTTTTAGTACAATAAATTACGCGTGAATTTAATTAGAGTAATACTGTTAGTCACCATTAAGTATATTCAAATTTTAAACATAGAGTGGAAGGACCAAAATTTCTTTCAAATTATTTAATATATTATGTTATTATATTATTTTTTTATTTTTTTAGATATAAATATATTTTTTACCATATAACTGGCTATTAATGACCAATTATCTATTTTAAAAATTATATATTAAAACAATGTATTAAATAACTTGAGGGACACTTTAGTTCCTTCACGTTTGAAATTTGAATATACTTAATGGTGACTATCCGTGTTAGTCTGCTTAAAACCCACATGTAATATATTGTATTAAGAAGACCCAATATTAGTTTTTTTTTTTTTTTTTTTTGGTAAACAACCCAATATTAGTTTACGGTATACTAAAGAGATTCACACAAAAATCTCTAAAAGAAAAAAAAAATGCCACGACATCCCATTGGACTGGGCCAGACAGATGGGTGGGCCAAAATTTCAACCTGCACGGTTGGGCCGTAGTTTATTGCTAGTGAACTTGTTACCCGCCACACACCATCTAAGAAGCCCGTCTAAACATAATCACACTAGCGTGAGCCTGGGCCTGCGACTCTCAGTTGGGCCTCAGAATTTTGTACCCAAAAGTCAAGTGTTTCCAGCCCAAACAAGTGACTAGGGAATTAATGAATTTGGGCCTTGGCCCATGACAATGATACTTACATAAGGTAAACTGAGAAGACTTTCATTGCCGTGCTTCTACAAGTTTCCAGCCCTCATGATATAGGGGGCAAACTTGACAGCTGCATATTAAATGCGCAGCACCTACTGCCAACGGTCGAGATTTCAATCTCGATCGTCCATCTCGCAGGTGATTGGTTGAAAGCAAGACGGACCGTTGAGATTTCAATATTGACCATTGCTAGCACAGTATTGCGCATTAACTGAAGTTGAACTCCATGGTATGAGGTCAAGGCGAAGTTCCATCATATACATAAAACATGTGTAAAGTATTTCTGAAAAATTGAAAATGTAGCTGAGAGGTGCATAAGCTGACTACGATGAACGTTAAAAGGTTTTCAAACTACCATGCTTGGTGGCTCATATCATGTGGAATGGAGAATCCAAAGCGACAGCTAAACTGGTAAATGTTGGTGGTTGCAAAGCAAAGAGGGAATCCGAAGCAAGCGTTTTAAATTTGGTCTCTCAAGTCTCAACTGCTTTTCTTATACTAAGGAATGCAAAGTGAAAGAGTGAGAACCCCACACTTCCCTTATCAGAAGGTGTATGCACCCCATCTGCTAGACAAACACTCATGGCAACTCCAAGAACCTGACCCTTTTTATCTTTGATTCAATTTGTAAATTTTTCTGCTTTTACTTCTCTCGGGAAGAGAAGAGGGTTTATGCTTAGCCAGGACAAACAATCCATTCATGATCTCATCAAGGTTTGACATGTCGGCCCGTGTCGCCGTGTCGGACCCTGGTGACAAGGCGACTTGGGCGACATGTCACCAAAAGTCGGGTGACTTTTGGTTGGGGTTCGATTTTACATCGAACCCCTATTTCGAAAGGTATTTCAAGTCATTTTGACCTGAAATTTGACGTGTAGTCTAATTTGAGACCAATAAACACATTGGGAACATTATTTTTTGCTTGAAATATCACTTAATCTAAAGTTTTTTATTAGCACATGTCTGGCTATATGCGGGCAAAACTGAAAGTTTGGAAAATTAATATAAACTAATGTAAACAATGCAAAGAGAACACAATGCGCAACTTGTGAATAAATGTATTAAAGTTTACAATTCATTATACAATTATGTTGAGTATGGTTCATGCTTCACATTTTGTTGTCGACAGACACAGGGGAGCTCGTAGAGGTCCTACATCACTTTGGCAAAAATTGAACAAAAAATCGATGAAAACCCGAATAAATCTTTATTAAATATGTGAATTGGGCGATATATCGCCGAAATGTCGACTTTTCGGAGATATTTTGCCAACTTTTTGCGAATTCCTGTTGCTTGGAGAGAGTCGTGTCGCCCCCTAGCGACTCGGGGTTATATCGCCCTGTGTAGGTGATATATCGCCAACACAGTGTACCATGGATCTCATATTCTATTGTTATTTTTCTCTCCTTTTTTGTAGAAGACAAAAAAAAATGTTATTTTTCTTTTATGGTTGTTGAGAAAAGGCACGGTATTACCCACAAAAAAAGAAAAGGAATGGTTCACTATGGATATATAAATCTTTAATGGGTATAGGACCCACATATGAGATGTAACCTTTAATGGGAATACAACCCAACTTTTAGAATCTTGACTTCTGAATTCTTCTATTTATTTCCCTTACCCCTACTTAGGGTTGCAATAGCATTGGATTGGGTCAGTGTACTTAAAAACCCCTGATCTTAAATACCCTAAATCAATTCTAACTCTGACATTACATAGCCTTAGCTCTTGTTTTGATCTTGGCATTGATCATGAGGTTGACTTTAACTATAAAATAATAAAACAACACATAATTCTATATTGTTGTCTTATTCATACTAAAAATATTTTACAAAACAATGAAGAAGGTTGAAGCAAAATTGCACCAGTCTTATTTAAATGCTCAAATTTGAATTGGCCATAATATTGATCCACACTGAGTCGACCCAAACCAGCCCCTAGAGCCAAAATTTTGAGCTTGGCGCTATAATATAGAATTTAATCAACGTTGTGATTAGAAAAGCTAATGAGTGAAGTTTGTAGAACAGATTTGTGCATGTAGAAATGTAATGTCCTTCTAAATTTAACAACAAATTGGGTTGTAATAGATCATGGTGGGTGATTCTTAAACTGGTATTGTAACTTCTATGTACTTGAAAATCTTGTTATGGCTCAACATTTGCATCATGAGTATTAAAGATGTATTTTGAAAATCAACCAACATTCTAGCCGCCACTTCATTTCAAGCATATGTGGTTAGGATCGTTTTGAAGAGTTCCACTACCATTAGAAGTTCTACAGTTGATTAAACTTCTAAGAGTTCTATTGGTGTTAGAAATTCCACAGCTAACAAAACTTCCAAGAGTTCTACTGCTGTTACTTCAAAAAATTATACTGATGTTAGAAGTCTCACAGCTGATCAAACATCAGTTATTACATACAAGAAGAACTCTACAATTGGTGCTCACAAAGACACTAGGTAACCCAAAGGAGATATTAATTGGTACAAATTCCTAATCAATATTTTATGTAATCTAAAACATTAGAGTCTTAGCACCACAACCACAATACTGTTAGAACTATACAGAGAAGGACTCCAAGAACACTATGAAGAATGATTTTGTTTCTATATAAAGCTATGTACTAATTCATTATAAATTAATGTGATTATTATTTTCCGTACTCTTTCATATGCACACTCAGACTCTCTCTCTCCTTAACGTCTCTCTCTTCTTCTCTTCAACTATTATTAGCTTCAATAATGAGCAATTGCAACATGAGTTTTCATGCTTTAAATTGAAGCTATAAGTGAAGCTGTCATTAAAAAGGGAAAAGGGAAAGGTGATGGGGATGTATATCTCATCACTTTGGCATATGGTAACCTGTTAGGCATTCATGAAAGCTTTGGCCATCAATTGTGGTTGGAGAATATGAAGAGTGAAATGATAAAATAGTCAAATGAAAAAGGAACGGAACAGTGAAAAAAAAAGAAAAGTGAAGCGTTTATAGATAAAATCAAATAGTATTGATTCAAATTGCTTTAGGTAGTTTTTCAGCCTTTTTTTTT
Organism: Hakea prostrata; assembly: GCF_041222555.1. NCBI lineage: Eukaryota > Viridiplantae > Streptophyta > Magnoliopsida > Proteales > Proteaceae > Hakea > Hakea prostrata. The sequence continues at coordinate 13,876,160 of NC_142603.1, forward strand.
TTTCTTAAGTAGAGTGGGAAAGAGATTCATTTCTTAAAATTCTTACAAGCATAGACGTGCTTCTAGCATAGTGATGATAATGTCCGAAGGCAAGAAAACTTTCATCCCTCTATACTTTTCATCCCTTGGGTTTATGGGCATTCAATCCTTATGATTAGTTTGATTTGAATAAAAAAAAAAAAAAAAAAAAAAAAAACAAAACAAAACAAAATTTATCACAAGCAAATTAATCTACTCAAACTTAATTCAATAATTTATGTTAAGAAGTCGTTTTGATGCCTTGACCTCATACTACAACTATAGTCCACTGACCATTGCACTAAGGACTGAGGAGTAAGAGCTGCCTTCAAATGCAACCTATAGTTAGTGGATACAAAATTATTGTTGTCCCATTGTAGTACAGCTAAATTATAACCTTATCTCTTGTTTTTATTAAAAAAAATTACTTCTCAAACCTTATATGTTAGTTTGCTTTTACTTTTGCCCTGTTGATGCTAAGAACTGTTTGATAAATGATGATATGATATTTTTTTAATTTTTAAAAATACCCTAAGTAGTGGTTACTATTGATTTAGTTATTAGTTAAATTACTTTTTAATTGTTGGTAAATAATAACGAGAAAACTTATTTCTCGTGATTTTTTCCAAATTAAAGTCAGAACTAGACCTGATGGTTCCATGCTAAAGACCTGATGGTTCCATGATTTAGCAACAAGGACAAAGTGATAATTTTACATATATCTCATTGTAGGATAAAATATATTTTTTGTATCAAATCTTGAATTTAAAAAAGGATAAAATGATCTTTGTACTCTTAACACTTAAAAACGAGTTAACAACACTGAAGTGAGGGACAATAATAAATTTGTAAATCATAGGGTTTGGTATATAATTTCACTATAATACAAAGGGGCATCAGTAAATAAAAATAAAAAAATAAAAAAATAAAAAAGAAAGAAAGATGAAACCTGAAACCACATTAAGAATGTTCTTGGGTGGAATTAGGTATAAGAATTAAGAATTGATCTTTCAGTTGTCACTAATTCCCAATCCCCATGGTCCATACAAGTGGTGTATTATTCTGTAAATTAAAGAATAAAAATGTAATTAGTTGGCAGCCACAGATAAACAAAAAGAAAACAACAGCAGAGGAACCATCAGCCATCCTATATAAAAATCTCCTATCATTCCACATCAATCCACTTAGATATTTTTAATAGAAAGAATGATCAGAGAAAGAAGAACAACTTCACTACAACCAAAATTAATTTTTTTTTACTTTTTAGAAAAAGGTCTATATATAAATGCGAGAGCAAGGCATCACATTACAAAGATCCAGAAACCCAAAATCCAACCATTTATATAGAGCACGGAAGGTGGGGCATGAAGAAGTTAATGAAAACTGAACACAATCTTAATTATGTTTCCTCTCATTGTGATGAAAATGAGCAGAAGGCATGCTTCAATGCCTTTAAAGAAAACCAAACAATATAGCTGGAGAAGATATGATTTTGGATCATATGGATTTTAAAGAAGGAATCAATGAAGAAAAGGTAACCTGAATGTCTGGAACCCACTAGGCCTGTGCACCTGTCGTAGTCTCTCCTGGGTAATAGTGAGTAGTACTTTCTTGTTTTCTTCTATTTTTTTCCTCCATTGATTGATGGCAGCACGGAAGAAATCTACTATTAAGAAGGGGCTTTGGTGTCATTAAGCTAATCCCATATTGCTAATGCCCATTTTATTAAAGAATCTTTGCTTAGATAATGATAGAAAAAGCCAACAACTTCTGATTTAACACTGGGGATGGTGGGGTGGTAAAGTGTTGATTCCTTCTAACAAACGAAAAGCAAATAGAAAATCTCAAATAATAATTGAAATTGAAAGACTATCGACCAGATGTTTATGCCTAATTAATATTTATATGTATAATCATAATCTGGAATTTCAGGATGATGACAGCTTCTTCCTCTTCAAGCTTTGATTTCCTTTCCTTTCCTTTCATTAGTCTCTTCCCATTTAGTCAAAATTCTTTAAAGCAACAGCTAAACCACTGAGAATAATTGAAAATTTTGAACTGGGTCTTTCTCTAGTGAACCTTGATAATGGTAGATGGTCCAGTGCCTAGAAAAGTTGAACTGTGTTTATCTAAACTTTGTCAAAACGAGCTTTCCCACATTCTTGCTTTTCTCTCTCTTTCACTGTGTAGGTGGTTGTCGGTGGTGTTAATCTTTTGCTTCCAAATCATTTTTCCCCCTTGTCTTTTAACAGTTCTTCTTCTGTAGTTTATGAGTTTGTTCTACATTTCTAGAGGGTTTAATCCGATATCTGGAATTTGGAATGCAGAGTTTGCATTTCTTCCACTGTGGTAACGGATGATTCAGGAGTAGTGATTAAAATTCTCTATCAGGTAAGAGCTGTAACAGCTTCAAACTCTTTTTTCACTTCTGCATGTGTGTTTCAAGTGTATGTTCTGTTTCTATCTTGCCTATCTTCTCCAATTTGTATTTCTCTTGTCATGATGGTCTGTCTTGTTTGTTCTTATGCGCTCTTTGTATCTCCATTCCAGTTCTTCTTTTTCTCTGATAATTAATCACTAAATCTTAAGAGCTCTCATATAAAACAGAACATGAAACAGATTTTCTGTTCTATTAAGATGTCAGCTGAGGCTCTTTGTATGACAGTAGCAAAATCTCCTTTTAAAGTTACCTGCAAAATATAAATTATTGAGGAAATGGTATTTGCTTCTGAAAATTAGTTGGCAGTCTGTTTTTCTTTTCTTTTTTGGCACATCTCAAATCAGTTGTGAAACAGAACAGGAAATGTAGTAACTGAGTCATCTTCCTCTATGCTTCAGTTTTCTGTCAAATTAATGCAATTATTTCTTGAAAGCCCATAATCTAGTCTTAAAATTTTGATTCAATGTGAGATGGAACGTACTATTCCTTTGATGAACAGCCATACGTTAACCATCTTCGACCAAAATGGTTAATTGGAATAAAAGAAAAATGAAGCTTTTCATTATGATCTTTCCTCAGAAAATTTTTGCTACTTCGTTTGATAGCTGAATTCAGTGACGTAATGGACCAAAAGACATGGCTTTGGAGGAAAAAATCCACAGAGAAGACAATTGTAGTTAGTGATAAAGCTAACCTACTGCAGAAAGCAAATGGAGAAGAGGTAACTGAAACTTTCTTGCCTACTGAATTCATCTATTAATGAATGAGCTTCTTTTTGTTATTCCATATTTCTTCAATGCAAGACTATGCTGTCTTTGTTAATGGTAAATGATTAGCTCTGCATATAGTTGGCCTTGTACCTCTTTGCATAACTATGAATAAAGTCACATTATTTGCCCAAAAGTTGTCTGAGTTAGGCTCTCATTGTCCTTCCATCTTTTTGATTGGCAATGGTAGTTCTGTTAAAGAAAAAAATGAGAGATAAGGGAATATGAACACACATACTGTGCACCACAAAGGAAGATACAAATTAAGCATAGAGGGCTGTTGATATGGAATTCACGAAAAAGAACAACTGAAGATGAAATTCCTCTGACATCCCTTGCTGCGGTGCTGAATTGTCCAACCCAAAGCTTAAGATATTGCTTGGGGAGGCCTGGTTGTCATACGAAAGCATTCAAGGTCTTTGAATTTTCCAGTTCAGAATTGTTCCAAGCATTTGCCACCAATAATATAGACCCAACAAGACGAAGTCAGAAGCAGCAAGCCAGATGGAGTGATCATCAGCTGGGGGCTTGATCTCTGCACAAAATACTCTGTTCATCTATTTACACAAACATTAAATAATGAAAAAGAGAAGAATAGGAGTTGTGCCTATCATGAAGAAGATTATTTTTGATAAATCCGCTAAAGAAGGGGAGAACCAAACCAAATGTCAACCACTTACTGGATTTAGGTCAAGAAAGAGGAGAGCCAAACGTTAAACCACGAGTACTGACCTTCCCCTGTATTCAGTTGAGCATTGTTGACCTTGTGATTTAAATGTTTTTACATTTCAATTCAAAGACAACTTTGACACTGAGTTTAGTTCAAAATAAGAATTGCTGAAAATGGGGATGGTATTTTATTTATTTTAACTTTTTTTTTTGAGAGATTGGGATTTTTTTTTTTTGGGGGGAGGGGGTGGGGTTTGAATCAATTGTATTTCCCTCGAGGACATTCCAATGAGGACACGTTTCAAATATTTATTTGGCATAAAAATCTTGGAGGAATAAGGGGAACTAGATTTATAGTTCCAAGACGAATCTTGTTCGTGCATGCAAGACTATTAAACTATTACCTCTGGAATAGTGGTGGTAGTTTTTACTGATGGAATTTGAATACCTGAAATTCACAATTCTCTGCAGATGCAACAACACAACCTTATCCTTAATAAATTGGGCTGGCTACAAGGATCTTTTCCCTTCAACCAGCTCTATTTGAGGTCATACTTGATACAAGACATATGAATGTCTTTCCTCACAACTTCTCCTTAGGTGATTTTAGGTCTGCTCATGGCTCTTTTAATTCCTTCAGTTGAATCAAATTACTTCTCTATACTGAAGCATCCAAAGGCTTCCAGTGGACATGGCCATGCCATCCCATTCCTCTGTTTGTGCATGGGAATGATTTAGATGCAAACAATATCCATTCTTAAGATTAAAGATTAAAATGTCAGTCACATGATCAACTTATGCTTAATTAATCCCTCGTGTAGCTTTGTTGACTTTGAGCTTGACCCAATCACCATAGAAGTTCTTTTGGCAACCTTAGGGTTCTTAGCCAGGCAGAAATGTCTTAAAGAGGGGTAGGAAGAAGGATAAAAGTCAAGAAGTTAGTATAAGTTCACTGATCAGGGAACTGTCTGATTTCTTTATTGTTGGTGAATAGCAGATCTCTTTCTTTCTTTCTCCTATATTTTTATTTTTGCAGTCCAGAAATCTTCAATCTAGTTTTCCCAAGACTCTCATATGGTAAATATGGACAAAATTTCGTTACCATCCATAAACCTTGCTTTTTGGAAGTACAGAATTTGTTCTTCATGTAAATTATGTGAATTATCATACCATATATTTTGAATTTAAACTTAATATTTTGGACATCAAGTTCTGCCCTGAGTATATTCCTGATTTATTTTTACCTTCTTAATCATCTAGAAGAAAATTGAGATTGAGAAAGCAGTAGAATTGGAGATATCAGTGAAAAATCTCAACGAGAAGCTGTCTGTGGCCATATCTGAGTGCAATGCAAAAGATGATCTAGTGACAAAACATGCTAAAGTAGCTGAAGAAGCAATTGCAGGTTCTTATGATACAATTGTTTTTCCTTCCTATTTGCATTGCATGGAATTTCTACTCAATGCAGCAGATTAGATTGACTTATGAACATATATTCTGAAAGTTTATTATTCAGCATCTAGCAGATCATGTTTATGAACAATCTTATGTAGGTTGGGAGAAGGCAGAAGCAGAGTCTCTGTCTCTCAAGCAAGAACTAGATGAAGCTTTACAACAGAAAGTGGCTACAGAAGAAAGATTAACTCACGTGGATGCAGCTTTAAAGGAATGCATGCAGCAGTTACGTTTCGTGAGGGAAGAGCAGGAGCAGAGAATTCATGATGCAGTTTTGAAGGTTTCTACGCAATTTGAGAAAGAAAGAATTGTTCTAGAAGAGAAGCTAGCAGAAGCAAGCATGAAGCTTAGCAAGTTGGGCATAGAAAATACTGATCTGAGGAAGGACATACAGGTGAAGGAAAAATTGAATGAGGACTTAAGGCGATGCAAATCCCAGGCAGAAACTAATTTTAAAACACTGATGGTAAGATTAGACTCCTTGGAAAAGGAAAAGGCTTCTCTGAAATATGAGGTCCGCATGCTTGAGAAAGAGCTTCAGATTCGAAATGAGGAAAGCAACTTTAACCGTCGATCATCTGATGCATCACACAAGCAACACCTGGAGAATGTGAAAAAGATTGCAAGGTTAGAAGCAGAATGTCAGAGATTACGTCTGCTGGTTCGAAAGAGGTTGCCAGGTCCAGCTGCGCTGGCAAAAATGAAGAATGAAGTTGAAATGCTGGGAAAAGATCCTGGAGATATGAGGAGGTTGAATCCTTCTATGACAGGTTTGATGGTGAAAGGCACAGATAAGTCTTTGGACACTTCTAGTAGGAGGATCAATTTTTTAACTGAGCAATTGTGTGCTATACAGGAAGAAAATAGGGATCTCAAAGAACGGCTATCCCAAAAAAACAATGAACTCCAATCTTCAAAGATCACGTGTTCAGACACAGCTTCTAAATTATCACTAGTTGAGGCTCATGTTGGAATACCATCACTAGAACAAACACCTATGGAACTAGCAAGGGCTTTTCCCTCATCCCATGAACTATCCGTTGATTCAGTATCTAACATTGGCAATGAAGATGAGCGAAGTTCTGCTGGATCTTGGGCTTCTGCTTTGATCTCAGAACTAGAGCATTTCCGAAATGGCAAACTGAGGCGATCATCGTGCAGTACTGTTGGGATTCCAGAATTAAGTCTAATGGATGACTTTGTTGAGATGGAAAAATTGGCAATTGTATCTGTTGATAAACCTTTTGGAAGTTCCCATTCTTCAGGTGAAAGCCCTTCATTTATGAGCCCATTGAAATCCGAGACAGGTGTTAATTTCTCAGATATTACTGGTAAGGAAATAGTTCCAATCAGTGATAGTTACTCAGGCTCTGGTGACACGAATAAAGAGATCCAATTGATAGATCAATCAGTCACAAAATCTCCTAGTTGGATTCAGGAAATTTTGAGGACAATTTTGGAGCAAAGTCATGTCACACAAAAAAATCCTGAAGAAATTCTTGAGGAGATTAGAACTGCAGTGATGCACATGAACCGTGGTGAATTCATTAATGCCAAGGCAGCCCCAAGGCATTATGAAGCATCAGAGCCCAAGCATATTAGTGGCTATATTTCATGGAGATCTTCAAATACATCTCCAAGGGCAGCTTCATTTGATGGAGCATCGGAAAATAACATCTTATCCAAGGAGTTGAACAAGCAGCAGCTCCAGTCAAATCTCAGCAATTCCATCTGTAAAATAATTGAGCTTATTGAAGGTATTAACCAAGCATCTTTAACAGATTACAACACACCACAAATAATGCCAGTAGATAATGGGATTCCTTTACTTCACAAAAATCCGGCAACCCCCACAGGATACACAGTTCGTGTTTTTCAATGGAAATGTTCAGAACTCTGTGCAGTTTTACAGCAATTTGTCCAAACCTGTAACGATCTTTTGACTGGAAAAGTTGACCTAGAGAAATTTGCCAGAGAATTATCTTCAGCTTTGGAATGGATTGTCAACCATTGTTTTTCTCTCCAAGATGTTTCAAGCATGAGGGATATGATAAAGAAGCATTTTGATTGGGATGAATCACGAAGTGAAAGCGAAGGTGAAATGGGGATGACCAGTCTATTTCCAGAAAGGGAGGGAAAACATTCATCCGGTGAACGGTTTTCATGTTTAGCCTTAAGCACTACTCAAAATGTGCCAAGTAACTTGTCCTATGCAGAGGAATTTCAATCTAGTCTTGGAGAATTGACAAACGTGCAATCTGCAAAGAAAGATTTGGAAGGTAGGCTCCAGTCAGAAACTCAGAAGGAAGAAGACTTGACCATGCAACTTCAGGAATCAAAACAACACATAGCAAAGTTACAGATGGAATTAGAAAGGTTAATAGAATCAAAAGGGATTGTTGAAGATCAGATTGAAAATCACAAGTTGCTTAATGAAGATCTTGACACCCAGCTTACAGTTGCCAGGGTTGAATTAAATGGGGCTCGCAAAAAGTTTTCATCCCTAGAAGCAGAACTGGAGAACAAAAGCAACTGCTGTGAAGAACTAGAAGCAACGTGTCTTGAACTACACCTCCAGCTAGAAAGGTAGGAAATACTTTCCTGTATAAGATAAATAACTAATTTTATTTGTTGCCGAGATATCTAACTTTGCTGTGATATTTGACTGTCAGTGTGACCAAGGAGGAAATTCCCAAGTACAATCCAAATCAAGAAGAAAAGCAGCTCCGTACTGTAAGATAGCTCATTTCTAAAATTTACAGTGCTAGCGTATTTCTAAATTTACAGTATTTATGAGTAGGAAAGGTTTCTTTTAACCTTCTCATATGTCTATCTGCACATGGAGGGGTTGATTCAGTCATTCTGAGCATTGGAAGGGTAGGGAGTTACTTTGATTGGCCAAAGAGTCAAATGCATTGGCCTATCTCAACTTTATGGTCCACCATATTAGCATCTTTCTCTTGTTGGTGATAAAATTCGAAAAAAGAGACTTTTTTCGCCATTTTCTATACCTTGCTTTTGCATTTACATGTTCTGGTGACTCTGGTTGGCTGAAGCTTGCCATTGAAGTAGAGGGTGACATGGAGAGCATGTCCATCATGTTGAATGCCAACCAACATACCACGTGGTGGACATCATAGCTATAATAGGATTATTTTGTTTAGTTGCAGTAAGAAAACCCTCTATACATATAAGTATGTAATCATGTTTTAAAAGAGTGTCTATGTTCTCTGATTCCAAAAAATGCAACAGTTTTGAGTCTTTCATTTTGTTGTGTAATACTTCTAAGATTGGAAACATGGTAACACCGTATCTGTAGACTTTCAATCTGTTATTTAATGCAATAGGCATTAATATCTGATTACAATTAACAGAATTACATTTTGGATTTTTATCGAACCTTTCCTTGAATAAAGTAAGTAAATCTCCAACCAATGAAAGAGATGCACCAATTTTTTTTACGATGGCTAAACTACCTAGTACCCATGGTCACTAGACCACAACCTCCAATTCACTTAAAAGTAGGTCATCTGGAGTACCAGTTTGTAGGATCTTGTAAAATAGCCCTACAACAACAACAAGCCTCATCCCAACTAATTGAGGTTGGCTGCACATATTCCTTTCTCACCACTTCTCTTAAGGTGTTTTTAAGTTTGCCCCTACCTCTTCTAATACCTTCCATCTGGATTAAATCACTTCTCCATATAGCCGTATAGGGGCATTTATAGGCCTCTGTTGAATATGGTTGTGCCACCTCAAACGACTTTCTCGTAGCTTATCACTTATTGGAACTACTTCTATACCAGCTATAATATGATCATCGTTATCTTATCTTTTTAGTTTTTCCACTCATCCATCTTAGCATCCTTATTTCTGCTACATTGAGTTTATCTATATGATGCTTTTTAATAGTCCAACACTCTATACCATACACCATAATTGGCCAAACAACGGTCCTATAGGATTTTCCCTTGAACTTTAAAGGCAATGTGGGGAGAAGAGAATGTCAAGGATATCCAGCTCAAGTCTCTCTCTCTCTCATTAAACCCTTTGTGATTTTTTAACTTCTGGGTCATGAGAATGGGCCTTGGCTCAATGGTACAGTTTCTATACTGCAACTTCATGGCAAGGCTGCATATATTATTGTTCTCCCCAGACCCCACGGGAGCAAGAGTCTTATTTAATGGGTATTCCCCACCTTTTGATTCCCCCACCCCCTTTGCAAAAGTAACTTAACAAAATAATTTGGTTTCTTTGACCTCATTCTTCAAAGTATTTTTGAATAAATAAACATTACAGAAGGTGTTTTAGGGGAGGAGGAAAGAAAGCCACTATAATTTATGAAGTTACATTTTAGATGAGAAGTCCTGCTTTGCCATGCAACTCAGGGTTTATAATTCTCAGATGGGTCCTCTTTTAGGCCCTTTTAAGTATAACTTATTTAGACTTGAATTGACCCAAATGTGTTTTAACCAAACTTTGCAGGACCGGGAGATAACAGCAGCATCAGAAAAACTGGCAGAGTGCCAGGAAACCATCTTAAACCTGGGGAAACAATTGAAGGCATTGACTTCTCCTAGGGAAGCTGTTCTCTTTGACAAAGTCATCTCCACAACCCCTGACACCACTCCAAAGAATAAAACAGAGAACACAACACATCGCTCTTCCCTACTTGATCAGATGCTAGCAGAGGATGGTGCAGAGGGTGAGGATCTCAAGTCTCCGAAAACAAAAGAAATAATTTGCAGTGTAGAACCTCTAAGGGCTCTCTCCCTTCCTTCTAATGATTATCCTATTGTACCAGTAGAGACAGAAGAGACTCCTACTTCAAATGAGATAAAGCACAAACGGACAGCCACAAGTGATGCTCTTGCAATTGTTCCTGTTAAGAAACGTGGTGGGGGTGTAGGCTTTCTGAAGAAGCTCCTGTCAAGAAGGATGAGAGGGAACAGAAAGAAGAATTCTCTACCTGTTGCCACATGATTCTCGGAATGAAGTGTTATCAATAAGGGCAGTGCCCGTGGTTTGGTTGTGACAAATGTTTGATATTGCAACTTTATAATAGGAAATAACAGAGGTTAGGCTTTGTTGTTCTAAAATACAGTAGCTGGAGAGAGACTTGGAAAGAGATTTTGGTTTGGTCTTGTTACACTTGTATGTAGTTTTCCCCTGAGTGTGTATATAATTTTTGGGTTGAAACACTACAAAGCCTCTAGAAATTTATGTTGGCTATATAGTTAATTGAGATCAAGTATAGTTCTGATTATTCAATTTGATGGAGAACCCACAAACCCTCAGCTTGAAACTATCCTGCTATATTGTTTTAAGGCTTTATGAATTCAGGTAACTACCGCCTTTGTACCGCAGAGCTGTTGGTTCAGTAGTTATAGGGGATTCAAAATGGTGCCACTGAGTAGTGCTGTTTGGCATTAATTAAGAAAATAATTATTCAGATGAACCACCAATTTATAAGAACTTCTACCTTGGTCCTCTTCTGAAAATATTAAGAGAACTCATGGGTTATATATAACAGATAGCTTGCTGATTAAAAAAAATTACTTAGGTATTAATCAGCAGACGTTGGCTTTGGTGTCGTTGATTATAAATTTCAGGAATATTTCTCACCGCATTTGTTCTCCCACCCTGAAATCCATGCAGAAACGTTTTAGTATGTGTGAGCATTCATAATACTCCAGAATTCGAAGCTTTCAGTCCAAACTCTAAACAAAGTAAACAAATGATGAATAAAAATCACTCTACGGCATAATGCTCAGATAGAATCCATGTTTCTGCTGTCGAGCCAAGTTGGGCTGATCACCCGTGGAAAGAACTTGAGACAAAGCTTATGAAGTTATTGAGGAGGAAAGAGTTTATGCAGCTTCACCACAAGATCACCACCAAGAGAGTTGAAACAATTTATGGTTAGAAATTGCAATGGTTGACGATATAAAAGAACATTAACCGCACCATCTCCAGTCTTATCACCTCTTGTTAGTCTTAATTCAAGCTTTCAGAGTCACAAAATGCTCTCAACTTTAGAATGTGTCATCCATCTAATTGCTTTGATTTTGCAGGTCTAAACCCAAGCAATTCTCGAAGGTTTGACCCATCTCTTTTGGCAAGTATTCAAGTGAGCTACAATGGATTACATCCAAGGCATTTTAAGATTATGGCAGCTATTTGCATCCGGAATTTCAACGATTACTGAATTTATCCAGAGGAGGGAGTTGAGCCAAAGGGTGGATGTTGCTAAAACTGATCCAAGTTGAATGTTGGTCGAATCCCATTTGATCCAGAAGACTCTCTGAATGCGTATCAAAGATTGATTTAGAAAGATCCTTTTATGGTATCAGGGTACTTCTTTGCCAGTCTCCCTTGTGAATAACAATATTGGGAGATCTTTATTGTAATGAAAACACCTGCGATCAAGGAAATCATCCACCACTTCTAAGACCCAGCTGACGACCCGTTATAAGTCTTTAAGTCTTATCCACCACTTCTATCAGACATCTGTTCATCAAACCTGGAAAAAGTCCACTGGTGCCTCTGTTATTATTCAGTCATTCCTCATGGAAACAAACCCTCTCCAATCCACCAATCTTCTAGTTCCTTTTGGATGAATACCAACCTACTAGTTGTTCTGGATAAATAGAGAAGCAGAAGAAGCATGACTCTGGATTGATTAGAAGCCATCACAGAGTCAGCAGACTCAGCCTTGTGTTCCAACTCTTCTCTGAAATTAATTGCAGTTCTCCTCCATTAATAATAGTAAGGCAACATACAGAGCTTGATCCTCACTGCCTTGATGGCTAGAGGTAGGCCTTGGCATTATTCACAATCTCCTTTCCAGTGCTCTCAAACTTAGGGCTTACCACACTCATCCCCACCACTGTGAAGGCTATCTTACAGAACCAACTATTGTCTTTGCTGGAAAATTTGGGCAGACGCACCCTCAGCTGCTCAACTCTACTAGCTGAGCCACCATCAATCTTCACAGAGAAATTCGGGCCAATGCATCCTCGCCCTTGCTCACTCCCATCATTTGGGCAGCTCTTTCTATTACAGTAGGGAATATAACACTTCCCCAGTTTCCCATTGGCAAGCCTTCAAAATTTCGAAGCCACCATTCAATGTCCAGGCTCCAAACACTATCCATCACAATCAAATATCTAAGGCCTTGGAGACACTGGTTTATTTTCTTCAACAGTTTGCCTCAATCATCTTCAACACTAGCATCTCCCAAGTGCTTCAGGATATTTCTCATGATTAGTTCTTTGGCAAATGTCTGAGAGACAGACACCAACATGGCAACATCCTACTCTCAAATTTTGCCTCCAATTCTGTGTCTTTGAAGATCTTCTGAGCCGTAGTGGTCTCCCCCAATCCCCACCCAACAATCACAATGGCAATAAGGCTATTATTTGCTCCAATAGCCAATCTTTCAAGTTTCTTGTGTCAGCCCACCCTAGAGCCTCTCAAACTGGTTTTTAAATTCAAAGTGATGGAGCTCTGTCCTTGCAAAGCATTCATCAGCTCCCCAAAGAACACAAACGACCACTTCCATCATGTCTTTCCTCTAAAAACTAGTGAAATGAAGAAGAAAGACCTAAAAAAATGAGCTGTGGTTTGCAAGTCCACAACATGAAAAATTTGGGCACTACTGCAGTCGATGGAGCTTCAATGCTACGCAATTAATAATGCAAAATAATTCCGATGGAATGGATAGTCAAATTGAAATCTCGACCACCAGATTTGCTCTTTTTTTTTTTTTTACTTTTTCAATCATACCTACCTGTAACAAGAAGAAAAAAATGCAAAATAAGTAGTCGAAATTGGACCTCAACCACTCAAGGAGATCTTGGCCATGCAACATTGAAATTGAACTAGGAATGAAACCACCAAGAGAGAACAAATAAGGAAGAAAAAGCTTTGACTTTCATTCAGCAGCCTTAGGCAGAGCAGATTTTCTGTTAAGTCAAACCTGTAGCATGGTGGAGCCGAATCCAAAGTTATGCAACTTACATGAACAGAGTTTGGATAGCTTTCCCATGCTTGGGGTGTAACAAGCTTCCCACTGTGAATGATCATTTATGGAAACAAAGTGACACATTGTCAGAAAGTACCGTAACTGCACATAAAGCCTCGGACGAAGGACTTTTCTTTCATCCCAGCAGGTATAGAGACCCACCTAAGTCCCTTTCAGGTCACTATGTACACTTTGACTTTTTTGCTGGAACCTCTAGCAAATTCTTTTTGCTTTCCTCCATGCCAACTCACCACTGAACTCTGTTGGAACTAATTTCGCAACTACAACAAAAATTTAAAACTTTATTATATTCTAATGGTAACAAAACAATTTGCCACTTTGTATCATATGACCAGCTAAAAGCCTCGATAATTATTAACAAAGAAGCAAAAACCTAAAAAGCCCATCCCTCCATTTGTGAGGTAAAGTTGAACAAACAAAGATCCAAAACTGGGGGGAAGATTTTAAATTCTCCAGGTCAGTTTCTTGATCTGCTAGGATAGCTCTCAAGTCAATCTCTATAAAGAATCAATCTTGCAATATCATGGAGTCCAGCCTCCTTATAACAATCTGCAATTCGCTCCATATAGTCAGTCCACGTGCCCTCAACCGATGCCAAATCCAACAAAAATGCAGCTTCATCCAATGCAACCTGTAATGGGAATCACACAAGTATCCATAAATAAGCCAGCTGGATTTCTTAATGCATTAGATTCCAATAAAACCAATCAACCAAGAAACTATCAGTCATACAACCTGAGCAGGTGGCTTCCCCTTTTTCAAATCTTCCAGTTTACCCTCTTCTGACACTTTCTCCTTTATGTACTCAATTTGCTCATCCTCCCATCCTGCAATTTCAGCAACTTCCTGGACAGGATTAAAACATTATCACTGAAAATTAGAGTACAGGAATAAAAGATAAAAGAGTTCAGGAAAACAGTAGATGAAGAAGCTGAAACCTTGTAATTGCAACCCAACGTCCACCATGGTGACTTCAAAGCACCCCTCGCAGCATCTTTTGCTTCTAGCTTACGCCCAACCCTGCAGGAGTGCATCCAAAAGGTTTTTGTTAGAAGCCAGTTAAAATCCATATCAGCTAGCAGAATGTGAAAACTTAAAATCCAGTGACGAACATCCTCTGAATTACTGAGACAAGACTACGAACTTCAGCAAAACCTCTGCATTGAATACAAAAGGCCGTCCAAACCCTGGAAAATGCTCCTTCTTTGTATAGAACTCCCCAGTCACCAATGCAGAAACCTTCCACCAAGTAAAAACACTTAACAGGATTAACCACGAGATACCGACATTGTTTTTATGGAATCAGCCAAACTACGGAACTCGTACCTGGTCCCTCTTCTCAAAGTGCTGCATTACTTTACGTTCTATGACATCTGGAAATAGACCAACCTGAAAAGAACAATTAGACATGAAATTTCACCCGGTGAGGTCATTATGCAACAAAGTTTAGATACCTCTGCCATACCTTCTTCAAAAGATAGATGTCAAGGTTTGCACTCTTAGATTCAGTGAAGTCACCTTTTCTGTAAAGTCTCTTACCAGCCTCTGAGGAAGCAGAGAACAGTTTACCACTACTTCCCACTAAGCAGTTGGCCTCTTCTTCCACCAGCATTCTATGAATATATTGGTCCACCTACATTAGGAAGTCCAAGAGGATAGAAGTTGATGTCTTACCTAAACTTAAATCTTAGGAATCACAACATTTCAAATACAAATCAATCCATTAATCTATGAAACAATAATCAGTAAATACATGCAAACAAAAGCCTCCTTCCAGTTTAATGTATTACATTCTTGGCTAAAAGCCATACTCCATGCTTACGAACTTCCACAACTGGCATGTCCATCCTGTGTAACCAAATGAAGACATACTTGTTAAAAATAGAGCAAATAAAAACAAAGAAAAGAAGAAAGAGACATCAAAAACTAGATCTTGTACCCAGATGGAGCTGTTGGCCACCTCAACAATGCAGTTAAAGCACCTAAAACAAAGGAGAGAATGGTTCAGTGCAACTATTAGAACTTCAAATTTTTTGGTAGTAGATGATTATCCAGAAAGACGGTGTTTTGCTTGAACCTGAATGATTTTCTGATAGGGGAATAGCAAGGGGAATCAACCCTTGCCTAGCTCCTGGAGACACAATTCTGTCACCTGAACCATGAATAAAGACCATGGCAGAATTCAGCTACTTTTATGAAAATCCTGGTCAAAGTGTCTAATAAAACAGATATTAGGAAAGAGTTTCATCTCTTCAAGAATATTCAGATTCTTTGCATTAATTTGCTATAAGACTTCTACAATAGAAAAGCTATATAACTAAGGTCTTAAGAGTATGCATCAACTCGGAGGTGGAAATGAAGGCGCTTTTAGATGGCCTTCATACGTATTCTGGATTGGGTTATAGATGTCGTCATGTCAACTCTGATTACCAATTTATCACAACCATTGTGTGTTGTGTCACTCAAATATGTTGTCCTTTATGGACTTATTGATATTGGTTCCAGCAGGTTCTCTATGACTCCATGGAGAAAACCTTTTCTTTTCATTTCAAGAAAGCAACCAGCCAGCTGATATTTGGCTACTTCAGCTTGTATTTCTTTGATTTTCTTGACCATCTTTGCAGATAAGGACATTCCTCAAGATCTTGTTGCATCTTCGGGAGAACAAAGCTGGATTTCCAATTTTACTTGCTTTTAGTTTCATGATGGGAAGGGATGAGGTGACTTGGTTCCAAGTTGAAGTATCATTTCTCCAAGGGACAGTATAAGGCAGCTTATGTCCACCTCTTTGTGTCCAATGACTTTATATCATAGTAATATTTTGGGCTTCCCTAGCTCCCAGATAATATTGAAGCACAAATAAAAAATAAAGATGCTGATATAAGAAAATAACATCATGACTTTCTAGATGCCCTACACAACACATAAGAGAACCAGAAAAGAACAAACATTAATTATAAAAGAGGTTGTGTAGCATATACCTCTTACGTGAAGCATTTTCAATAAATACTGTAAATACTCGGGAGGTTGAATTGCACCTATATCTTTGATGAACGATACATGGTCTGCATTTCATCCGGAAATGGTTAAAAGCATACAATACATTAAATCAGAATTCATCAAAACTTCTAATCAAAAAGGGGGGGGGGGAAATCATCTCTCAATATTAAGCACATAGAAACAATACTTGATAAATAAAAAATATCAATTCAAAGCCAAACATAAACAAAAACTCAGCCTTATCCCAACTAAATGGGTAACAGGCATGAAAATCAAATAGTGTCATCATCAATTGGAAATAGATATAGATATTGAAAACAAGTTCCACCCAGGATCGTGGTGAAGACAAGTAGATATACACTATAACCAAACTAGAATCTTTTTTTAAAGATACAATTGCAATCTCTTTTCTTCAAGAAACAAAGCATCCATTCCCTATACATAGAAATAGACAACTATCCTAAGTTAGGCTCAAAAAGAAAATACCGAAATCTTAACCAATATCAGAAACCAAGGCAAGAAGATCAACATATACATGAAAATCATAACTGATCAATTCAGAACCCCTAATAGGCTTCTTTTCCAAAATAAATCATTTTAAATACAGAATCCAAATGTTTAATTCAGATTCATCATCCATAAACTAAACAAAACCCATTCTACTACACCCATAATGGAATCAAAACATCAAAAGCATACTTAATTCAAAACAAGCACTTCAGAATTGAAACACAGCATTGGAGCACAAGATTGTGTTCCACTACTATGCCTCAATTGCAGGCGCTGTTTGTGAGATTGATTACCTGGTCATAAGATGGAGCTATACAGCTGATTCTAAAGCCTTTATACACAAATATCATCACCAATCCCAATACTTCATTCTTACTATAGGGGTGAAAATAAAGTACAAGGCTGCTAAATGCTTTCAACAAGGTTTACATTAGGTATTTCTAAGTGGAGCACATGGTGATTTCTGCAACTGAGAGAAGCATGCACATGGCTGAGCACAATAAAAGAGATATAGGTTCATTTGCAATTTTTTCAGGGATAGAAATTTACAGATTGATTTTCCCCCTTACTCCAAGCCTTATCATGAGTATCCATTCTTCCCATATAAATTGAAAAGAAAAATACAAATTATTTCTGTCAGTTTGGATCAAATGTCTAATTCTTTATATCAGAAACTATGACACCTTAGGGAAGAACTGAAATTGGTACCCTTTCAGATATGTTAATCTAATGCCCCATAATTTTATTGTTTAAATAAAATTTTCATTGTCGTATTATTAGGCACCAGTGAAAGAAGACTAGTTAAGCTAAGACATTAAAGATTATGTAACAAATAAATAGAATGAGTACTTTAGTAATTAAGGTTTGCAAGTAGGACAAACAGGCTATGAAACAATCCTAGAACAATTTGAACCAGGTCTAAATTAATCAACAAATGGTTTACATGGATCAAAGGTGGAATTGGACTAAAGGTCCATTTGGTTCAAAAGGTGGCTCAAAGTGGACCTTGATTAAATGGGTTTAGTTAGGTCAATGAGGGTTCCGGTATTGATTTTTTTTCAAGGTGAATCCACTTGAAAGGGAAATGGTTTGATAAGGTTTGGTTCAACTTTGTTCGTCTGACTCAAGAATCAAGATAGAACCAGACTACATAATCTGTTTTTGTTTCAACTGTTGACCCAAAAAGAGCTCACTTATTTGCAAAACGGGAGGAGAGATTGATTGAGAGGTTAGATGAAGAAGAGAAGAGGAGATGAAAGTGATGGAATTGAACAGTTACATAGGTGATTTTAAGCTTAGCAAAGTGGGAGTGACCTTTCCCTAGAAGCCTAACCTGGGAACTTAAGGATTGAAGCGTTAGATTGGATATTTTACAAGTATTTGAGCTCAACTTTGAGGTAAGAACTGAACCCAGTATACGGTTAGAGGAATTAACTTGTGGGTGCTTTGTAGATTTAGTGATAGGATTAATTTTGTGAATTGAAAAAGGGTTAACCCCATGGACGTTAAATCTGATCTTTCTAAAAGAAACGTAGAGAACCCTTGGCTGAATAATAACTGTACATGCAAATGTTATTTCAACCTCATTTTAAGATACTCTAGGGATCAATTTTGGGCCCATTGTAGACATGCATGCTGAATCTGTTTATAAAACACCCTCTAGTGAAGTTCTATGCTGAAAGGAAGGTCTACCAAGAAGATGATAGGTAAGAAGAACCTTATAGAGAATTTGCGTAGGAATTATATTCTTTCCATAAGTTGAACTCCATTCTTTTAGTTTGAACTCTTTAAGATGTTTCTTGCAACTATGCTTGGATTAAGGACTATTTCACTTGCTGAGCTAAAAGGTTCATTAAATTTCTTTAATTGTTTCAGACAAAGGTACTAGAGAGAAGGGTAGACGGGTCATCATTGCTGAGAAGACAGTAATAACTAATGATTCACAAGAAAAGAAGTTCTATTAACTTATGTAACAGATGTTACTTTTTTGATAGATGCAAACAGTATTACCAGGTTGTCAAGTCTTGGGGAGAATTGAGGTCTCTCTTGTTTCTTTTAGTATAGCAACTCTCAAAGATGTGAATGCCATTATTACAGTTGAGAAAATGAAAAGTTTTGTTAGCCCCAGTTTTTTCAATTTCCCAAATGCTTATAGTTTTGGAGTAGGTTTTCGGTTGACTCTTGAGTTTCCCTGTGCGTGCCAATTAGACATTAGAGTTGGGAGTCTAGGAAACTGGGGTTTTACAGTTAAATATCAAGCACTAAGGATAGTAACTAAAGAGACAAGAGCTGCAGAATAGTTACTATTATTCAAATATGTGATGATGATGCAGACTGTAATCGAAAAGTTAATACTTTACCAGAAGATAAGGTTGTAGGAGAGCTCGCCAGAACAGCTCTGCTGCGGCGAACAAATAGTGTTGGGAGTGCAGTGGCACATGGACCACCAATCGCTACTCCTCCGCCCACCTTCATTTTCTTCCTCCGCGGCCAATTCAAAGCACCAAACACCAAACAGTTAACGCGTCTTCGCTGCGCCGATTCATATCTGCAGGCTGGAGAACGAGGGTTCGGCGGTTTGCGTCCACTGGCTCCCTGTGGTAGGCATTGCAGATTGCCAAGCGTCGGTTGGAGGTGCGAATCGCCATTAGTCCATTACGGGGAACGTAACTGGGCCCAGTAAGCCCAATATCACCCATTATGACGTTAAAAACTCTGATTATAAGCCCAAATCCGGCCTTCCTGATCTCATGTGCCTCCCCAATCCGCACGTTCTTTAACAAAACGCAGCCCAGCCCAACCCATTCATGGAAGCTTGGAAGAAGGGTTTTTTTTTTTAAAAGAAGGTTTGCCATATAGTTCAAAAAGATTCATTATGGCATTATGTCGACATAATTACATGGAAATCTACTAATTGGTTGGGAATATGTCACACAATACTTAGAGATTTAATCACATATGCGCTCTAGTAAAATAATTAAGTAAATATGCGGATGTAAATATGCATACAAAAGTATATATGAGGATGTGGCGACTAGTGTGAGACTTATGTGAAATTGGAACAAAATGATTTCGAAATACAATTAGCTTGTGTTAGAATTTTGCTTTAAGTTTTTATCTATTTCTTCTTATCATAGGTAACCTAATCAAGAGCATTCAAGAGGTGCATGTTGTTCACAAATGACACTTGTCTCGGATTAAGCAAACTCAAGGATAAAAACTATGATAAAATAAATTTAACCTTGGAAGAAGAAAAAAAGCATTTAAGAATTAAATGAATAATTTATTTGATGAATGAAACCATGCATATAGCCTAAGGCTTCATCAAACCAAAGTTGGTAGTCAAAGGGAATGGAATGTGGTCAAACTGTATTGTACATGCTTTCAAGTACAATTATTAGATTCTTACAAAAAAAAAAAAGGGTACAATTATTGGATTACCAAAAAAATTTTTTTAATTCAATTATTATTGAGAAGACACAATCACAAGAAAAACTAATATATTTATCATTTTATTATTTTAGATATATGATGTCAATTATAAATAAACAAAATATTATAAATAATGATTTTTATTAGATGACTTGAGGTGCCTAACGGCTAACGCCTCCTTGGAGTAGATCATTGAAAATAAGATTACCTTTTTCTTTCTTTATTAGGTGTTTTAGATGTTAATCAAGAAGAGATAGCAGAATAACATTTATAGGCTTGGTTTAATTTCTAAATAAAATTTCCCCTCAAAAGTAAAATTGTACGATCTTCCTTGTTTAAAAACGTTCCAATGTTTTTTTTTATTTTTCTTTATTTTTCTGACATTATATATATTAAGAAGATTTCAACATATAACGGTTCGCATTTACATTTCAAATCTCAAGTCCAAGAAATCAATTTAAGGTTGTAGTCACTCTAAAAGATGCCCCTCTTTGTTTTTAATTCCGTATGTCATTATTATCTTTGCATGCTATAAACACATTTATGTATGCACTCACTTTTTCTTTTGAAGACAAAACTTTTGGCTTGGATTAATTCCTCTTACAATATATTATCCTGATGATACTATGATCATTCATCGAGTTGGGGATATATCCATCCGTATAAGTCCATTGTAAATGGTACTATTTAGATCCCTGATTTGAAATGTTTTGAACTCTTTTGCAACTAAATTCAAGCTTATGATCCATTTCCGTATTACCATGTGTTGTGGGGAAGGTCAGCTTTCTGGACCAACCCCAGTTCTTCAATGGTTCCGGGTCTCCTTAACTTCCTGACAGACAAAACAATAGTGAAAGTGAGCCGACTCTGAGGACAGGAAGCAACCTCAAATGATTAAGTCAATCTTTAATGGAGAATATGAGAGCCAAGACTAGCAAAGTAAATGCAAAGGATGGAAGAAGTAATGTTTTTCAAGGAGTTATGGAGGAGAATAATGGTTGGAAAAAGCTTTGGTTATACTTGGGAACATCGTTCCTATTTATAGCCAACCTGGGACCTTCTGCGATGGCCGATTGACTCTTCATCATGTTGCTCAACGGTGGAGATGGCTTATGAGGCTTGGAGACATCACCCTATGTTGGTTGTAGACCTTGTACTGTTATGAACACCTTTTGTAATCAAGGAGTCCACTCAAGTATCGGTCTGATGCGACCTTAGTCCATGGTTGAGGAGACAAAAAATGGTGTCGCTGTCATTGCCGCAGTCTTAGAACAAATGTTGGGCTTCAAAGCTGTCTCTCATCACTGCCAAGCCTACGAGACATTAATTGTTGAAATTAATGCAATGAGACACCACAAATGAAGAGATATCGAAGATCCCCAAAGGCCGCTTGGCCTGTGCCTAAGTCACAGGGCATCTGGACTTGTCTGCGGGTCTCCCCAGTGTCGTCTTTTGCTAACCAATAAGCCTCCTGACCTAGCTGGCATGCAACATCTTCTTGAACCGTTGAGCTGCCGGGTTGATTATATTCAAACCATTATTATTCGGTGGTTCCTTCGGGTCACCCATGACCCTATGTTAGTTTCTTTTTGTCATTAATAGAGCCATTATGGAAACTTGATTAATAAGCTTGACAATCTATATTGACATATTTATGTTAACAAGTTTTTGCGAATAGCATATCCATAAACATTTATGATAAAACTGTACTAAAATTCATCACTCTCTTGAAGTCATCTTCATCTTCGTCTTAACATCCGTCATTGTCATCAACTTTTGAGTAGAAGGAAACATTAATAATGTGTATAATTTTATTTAGGAAAAAGAATAGTATTTATAATTTAAAATAATGGCTGTCCGCGTCGCGAAGCGTCAGGGTCTTTATTTGATTATAGTTATTATTTTTTTGGGGGTAGGAGAGCATTGTAAGAGTTAAAATGTCATATAAGATTTCAAAACGAAGGTAGCTTATATTCTTTCCCCCCAAATTTAATCAGATTAGTTGACCGCTTTCAACATATTGACTAACGACTAATTCCCATCTAGAATTTGTTGATCCTGGGACGGCGGAGCTCCTTTTGGCTGCCCATGTCCGTCCCGCCTCCCTCCACTACCAAATCTTTTCAACATTACTCAAATTTTCAATGGCGGGCTAGGGTTTCGAATTTCGTGAAGGCCGACCTGCCTGATTCTTTCGTTTCTTCCTTCCGCATTGTCTCTTGCTGCGGATTCAATGGCGTCTAGGTCTACCACCACCAAATCTGATCTGTCAAAGGATCCTCAGGTAGTGCGCATTTGGCTTTCTTCTTTCTATCCGTTCGCGTCTCTTCTTGGTAACCTACTTTTACGTCCGTCTCTTTGAGTTGCATTGCAGATTACAAGCTGGAAAGAACTGCAGGGGAAGTCATATGACTTTTTGTTACTACTTTATGGTGAATCAGTGGGTTCTGGGTAGAAGCAAAGTTCCCATTTATTGTTGTATAGTTTCTAAGTATAATGTAGTTTACCTAATGGATTGTCTACTGTCGTAATCTAAGCTGAATTCATATGAAACGTTCAGTAAATAGCAGCAACAACCAACCCCCCCCCCCCCCCCCCCAAAAAAAAAAAAAAAAAAAAAAAAAAAAAAAGAAAGAAGAAGAAGAAAGAGAAAAATCTGTAGATTTTATAGCAATCACTTCTAGGTATATCATAAGTCAGCTGAGGTCGAACTAACTCATTCTTTGCAAAATTGTAATGTAATTTTCCCTTTAGAAATGTATTATCAGTCACTAATCACCTGGATGGCATATGAATTTTCTTTTGTTATCTCTTTTCGTTTTTCTTTTTTTTTGGGGGTTGGGGTGTTTCACTTCGGCCTTCTATACTCCAGGCAACACATCAGTTTGTGATTATGCATGGATACCTTCCTGACAATCTTTGATAAGTGGGGGTTTTGTTCTGAGATGAAGGGACTAAGTTGATACCCTGTTGGCAAGAAGTTGGTTAAAAAATTGAAGAGAGGTGAAAGTAAACAGAATCTTCTTGGATTTCATGTGGAATATTGAACTTACAGTGAAGTCATTTTCTGGGACTTTTTGAACCTAGTCTACCTATTACAATTTAACTTATGTTGGCTAGGTAAGGCAGCCTGTCTTATTACTTCAAGGTGATTTTGTGGCTTGCACTACAAGCAACTACATCATTCTGAGTTAAAAGTTGGCATGCTGAAAACAGGTGTGAACTTCTTTTATATGGATTCTTCAGCTGTTGTCAAAGGGCTTCTTTTGTCTGATGTTGTTATGATACTTAGTGCCAATCCAGATAAAGATTCTCACTTTTTGGTTAACATTAACTATTCACTGTGGGGTATATTATGTAATTCGATAAAGGGGATATTCCTTCTAGTTGAGACAATTTGGGATTTATGTGATAATTTAATTAGTCGTAGATAGGTTTCCTATTGCTTATTTTTAGTTTATAGCAATATTAAGAAATTTATTTTTCTGTTATGTGTGGTCTAAATTCTTGTACTTGGCTTTAAAGATTGACTTGGGATGCCCGTGGCATGGTATGACCCAACCTGATGGGTCAGTCTGCTTACCTGATTAAAACTCTATAATTATGCACCTTACATTCTCTTATAGGCTCATTGTAAGATTTGGGGATTTTTGCCTTAGGGCTTTGGGTGAGAGTTTTGTAATGCCATTCTGGTGGTTGGTGAGATATCTCCATTGTATTCTTCTTCCATACATAGTTGAAGTTCTTCTTCACCGTAGACATAGCACATCACCTTTGTGATTTCTTGGTGTTTGTCTTGACACTTTCTAATTACCTTTTCCCATAACAAAGCTTGGGGAGAGGGGGGAGGGGCAACTTAGGTGTATGGTTCTAAGCTGTTCACCTTTCTCTCCCAACTTTCTCATATTTTTTCTTCAGATTTTGGTTGGTACTTGGTAATTTGAGTTTCCGTCACATAGTCTTGGAGAGATGAAGAAGAGGAAGAAGAAAAAATCTGCAAGTTCAATGGAAAGTCTCATCTAACCTGGAAGAAAAATTGTTTACTTGCTGAATCATATCTTGTTTTGAATGCTACTTGCAGATGAACTAGGGTCATCCGGTTATCTAGTTAAATGAAGATTTTATTTTCTGATATCTTGCTTCTGCATCTAGAACAGGCAATTAATCGGCTGTAAACTTGTGCTAAGATTTCTACAATCGATTGTTACTGTTGGTTGTTGAGTTGGTCCTGGTTCTCTTTTCTGCTGTCGAAGATTGGAGGTTGTCTCTTTATCCATTTCCGTGGTTCTACAACTGCCTGCTTACCTTGCTTGCTGGTTTGGGTTTCTTTATGGCCTGTGACTAGTGACTTCAGCTGTTGAAGACAGTTCCTAGTTGCATGAGATATCTCTTAATTTACTTCATTTCCTTTAGTTTTTCATTTTAGAGAGCTTAGCTCCTCACTATTGTCTTATTGTTGCTGCTGCTAGTTTTGTTGTTTTTTCTTTTGTTCTTTGGTCCTTTATCTTTAATGTTGTATATATTTATTTACTTTTCGCAAGTTTGTACTGGTACTTTGGTATTTGTTTTTCCTTTTTATTTGTTTACGTTAATTCTTAATCTTTGTTATACTATTTCTTGTCAAATTCCCAGAAGAGATATCCAACTTCTGATTTATTGTAAGATTGCCACCACTTTGCTACATTTCATATAGTTGTGGTTGTGTACTTGTGTCATTCCTCTTTATAAGCTCGTGATAAATGAAAGATTCACCACTGTTCTTTCAACTTTGCTTCCCATTTGTGCCCTTCGAGGTCCTGTTAGTGTGGCTAATGCTTGAGTTTTTATCTGGGTTTGTGTGGATTATTTATGTAATTGCCTTTGGGGTTGAATATTTGCAAATTTTATTTCTTTGATGGGCTCAGATTTGTAATTGCCTTTGGTACTTCTGTGACCATTATTTGCTACCATGAGGAGAGATCAACAATTGTTTAATGGGATCTTACTTGCACGGAGATTATTTATACCATGAAGGGGTGAAGTGGAGATTATTCGGATCTTGTTGCAACACAGTACTCTTGATTAGAGGATTTATTTTTTGTGATGTTCCCCAGAAATGTGGGAGCCTTGTGAATTGGAATGACCTTTATTTAAAGAAGGTTGTGCTTTGCACACTGGTCAAGTGTTCACTTGCTGAACACTTGGCCACAGGTTCAAAATCCCTAAAACAGCCTCTATAGGAACAGGGGTAAAGGCTACCTAGATATGACCCTCCCTAAACCATGCAATTTTGGTCCTCATTCTTTGGCCATAGGTAATGTGACATCTGAGGGGGATCTGCTTAGGAGTTAGGCCTAGTAATATATGAAGATTACTACTATATGTTTGTTTGTGTCCTCAACAAACAATATTTTACTTGTGAGAATGGTATTCAGCTAACTATTCATATTTGTTTCGTCTGCAAATACTTGATGTTGTCTGGTTCACAATAACCTATACTGCCTGTATGGATTAATCTATACTTAACACCCAGTCCACAATAATCTATACTGTTTATCTTATTCAATCTGATGTTGTGTGGTCTGCAGTCACCTATACCGTAATGTATGACTGTAAACCAATGGTTTCAGTCCCAAATATCTTGAATCATTGATTGGGCTCCAAATAATTCCAGTAGGAAAACCCAGGTTTAGGTCTAGTAGAGTCCAGAAATAGAAGATAATGGTTGTAGAGCTATCTGGCCAATTTTATTGGCCAGGACTGGGACTGAATGTGGTGGCCAATGGGTGGATCTGTGCTTCAAAACCCAACAGCTTCTGGATAAGGGTTGTGATTCAATGGTTCCAGCAGAAAACAACTTGCACCCACATCAGCAGGGTGCCAGGGTCACTCGAATGGTGCAGCAGTTCTGATGAGGGATGAAAGCAACAGCAGCTTCTGATGGTCCTTTTCAGTTGTTGGGTTGTTGGAGCAGCTTAAGTTACACAGCACAACAGGGTTTGAATGTGAAGGGAAGGCGATAATTGAAAATAGAAGAAGAAAGTGGATATGGTGATGAGACATTCTCACGCACTGCTATCTCAGCAGTTAACATGGATTTTACTCCATTAGCAATGGCAACATGGCCTGCAAATTTGATTTCTCAAGTCTAATCTTCAAGTGCTAGTAAGAGACCTATTTATTAGCTTTGCTAAAGTTTTAAAGAAGTAGAACTACTTCGTTGAGAGTTGGATCTTCTCAATAATTACATAGGAACTATAATAGAAGCTAAACTGAAACAAGAAGTTAGGTTTCATAAATCAGCCAAAAATGCAAATTATAAACTAATAGGAATTAGAAACTGCTAAATAGAGAAAAACTCAACTAAGTTTTCTAACTCTCTTAAAAATAAAGTCTTCATGGAACTGGATCTTGGGCCTTGCAGATCTTCTAGGAATATTCCCACTAAGCCAAATATGGGCCCATTGCACTGTTCATGTAAACAGTAATGCACAAAGTTGTTTGGCCCTATTACTTCATGTTTTGTCCTCTTACAGATGTGCAAGTGATCAGAATTGTGGGGCAAGGGGACCTCCTAGTTGGACCAGCTTGCTGGATTGAGCTGGCCTCAAATTCTGGTTCATTCCTTGGCTGGTTCCAATCTGTCCAGGTTCTACATTATACTGCCTATTTATCAACGGAGTTTTTTTTAATTATTTTTTAAAAATAATCTGAGACCAATACTTGGGAGTTGGGGCTTTATGCTGCCTTTGTTTGAATGAAATGCTACTTATTACTTTCCTTTCTTGAGAAGGGTTTTTGATGTAGCCGCTGGATGCTTCACTCATGCACTTTTATCTTTTCCTGACAAGACAATGCCTACCATTGATCTTCTTTTGAAGTACTACCTACCATGGTAGAAGATCTCGCTCTCGGGTGAGATCTCGGTTGAGATATACAACTTTTTGACGTCCACTTGGTGGGTTTTAGGGTCCCAATTAGGTTGAAACTTGGTATTTAGCCTATGTAAGGCCTTTTGAACACATTGGTGGCCTTGGATTTGTTAGAAAACAACCCTAAGTATGATTTCTAAGTCCACCCATAGTGTGAAACCGAAATGTTGTAGGATTAGGGAATGTAAAGTTATACAATATGTAATAGAGAACCTTTAAGACATATAAATGAAAAGCAAGTGTATCAAATGCATTAAGTAACCTAAATGTTATCAAAATTCCATCCATAAGAGTATTACAATCTCAATTTTCGAGAATAGAATAATAAAATTATACAACCATTAGAAGTTTTATATAAGTCATTAAATCATAAGTTCATAAGACAAGCAGAGAATGACTGATCTTCCTTAGATGTTGTAGATATACTAAGAGTAGTTGCAAGTGAAAATCCAACCAAAAATCCACAAAAAGAGGCAAAAACTGAGAGTTCCAGTGAGATTCAGGGCGAGATATGGTGAGATCTTGAGCGAGATATCCCAATTCTCTGCTCTCGACCTCCATCTCGTCTCATCTATTTAAAAAAACGAGATATTTCTCGAGATCTCCCACCATGCGACCTACTACTAACTTCTTCACGAAGTGCTTTTGATGTTCCAGTTGTTAATTTGATAATTGGGGTCATTGTTCACTGCAGCCTGGTTGTTTCTTGCTGATTATACTTATTTGATGGATGTTTATTATCTAGTGATGTTATTGATGATTTGTGTGGTTAAGCTGATACTGCTACCTAAATGATGCTGGTCTCTTTGTCCGTGCTCACTGACATCTAGAAATGCTATTCAAGATTGGTGCTGCTTTTAATAACTATTCTTCTATTCTTATTGGCCCAAGCTGTAGCCCTCTTCTGATATATGTATATACTTTTGGATTTACTAGTTTTTTTAAGATTATACCCAAGTAGGGGTTTCAGGTTGTTGTGTTATTACTAATTTCTAATTTCTAGTTTTGATTCTTAGTAGCATTAGGAAACTATCTTTGTAATTTATTGATTATAGATAGACCTTTGGGGGGAACAGCTCAGGTATTACCTTCCTTTTCTAAGATAGTCCCTTTCTCCCAAATCTTCTTCTTCAGATTCTGGTTTTTAATTTGAGTTTTCTGGAAGGGTTAAAACATATTTTTTCCTTACTATACTTTATATGCTTTTTTTTATTAGGTTGTTGACTTCATCTTATTTTGACTTGCTACAGATGGTTGAAGTACCAGAAGGGAGTCAAAGTTCAAGGGACACTGTCTCTGTTATTGATTCCTTAAAGAGACAACTTGCGGCAGATCGATGTGTCTCAATAAAGGTGTGTTCTTTTGGTAACTAGTTTTCCTATTGTTTTGTTTGTGCTTATATCTTGTGGTTCTGGCCTCTAAATATATTTCTAATTGTCTATTCACTTTATTTTCCTCAGAAAAGAACGGAAGAAAACAGGCAAAAGCTGATAGGTATCACAAATCATGCACATAATTTATCAAAATCCAGGAGAAACAATGAGATGACTGATAAAAAAGTAAATTTACTGGCAAAGAGGCAAACAGATAAACTTGGTATGTTAAATGGTCTTGATGTAATTAATGGTGAAAAGGATAATGGTAGCTTCCAAGAAGATGTCCATGCCTCATCTTCAGTTCATGTGGAGCACTGTTTTGGATCAAAGAGTGCTGTTTGCCCAATCAAGTTACCGGAAGTTAGGAAACTGCCTCCATACACTTCATGGATTTTTTTGGATAGGTATGTCAAGACAATTTCTCCTTGCTTGGTGTTTATCCATCGTTTGCTCTTTCTTTCTTATAATAAGTGGTTTATACTATAACTTCAGACTTTCAGTTTGAAGAATAAAAAAGAAAAAAAAAAGACTTCAAGACTCTCATGAAAGTTAATCTGCTTTATGATTCCTCATGTTCATGTGTGTATATATATGTTAATTCTTCAATTTATGGAGTGTGTGGTAGGTTCAGGCTTCTTGATGGTTCACTCTTAAAATTTTCTGCCATTTCATCCCAAAGAACTTGACATGGACTCATGTTGTAAGTTGTAATCCACGGTCTGGGTTAGCTCTTCCAAGACCCTCTTTAATAAGAACCAGCACAGATTAGGGCTAGGGCAGGTTCGGTTAGGGTTAGGGAGGGAAAGGGCTTTGCTGTTCTGCAGTTCAGATCTGGGTCAGTGTTTTAGGAGGTCCGAATTGTCTAAAACTTAGGGTTTCAAAGGTTCCAGGATTCTGCAGATTTTTTTCAAGGAAGAAGATGAAGTGCGAAATTTTAGAGGTGTTAGGATTTTAGGGTTTAGGTGGTCCAATAGGGCTGAAACTGGGAGGGAAGGGTACTCCTAAAGATTGGGCTGTTAGATTCGTAGATCTGGCATGAAATTTTGGGCCCAGAAAAAGGTCCAAAAATTCCGGAAAATTTCTGGAAAAATAAAAGAAACCTGCAGGTGGCCTGGAAGAAGAGTGAGGGGGTAGGAAAGGCTGTGATCGGAGGTGGGGGTTGTCTGCTTACAGGTTGAAGGTTGGAACTAGTACTTGAAGGCTGAGATGATTGCTGGAATTACTGAACTGAACTTGAGAGCTAGTGGAAGATAAAATTGCTGCTGGATTTCCTGAAATTTTGAGAATGACTCTCCAGCCCAGGCCGCAAGGGTTTCCTTCCCCATGGCCCGAGCTTCTGTTTAACTCAAATAATCCAATCTACTTTATTCAGAAATAAGGAGGCTATTTTAGCCAATTGCAAGACAATTTGACTCAAATTGGGATTCCCTATCTAATAAGGACCCAATCCTTTAATACTAAACAAATTAGTAAAATAGGACTCAATTTTCAGAAAGAACTAACTCTAAAAGAGACTCAAATTACTGACTTCTAAATAGAAACAACCTCTAAAAGATAAGACCCCCTTGTAGATAGGGAATCTTGTCTTATCCACGTAGATCCCTGACCCTTGGATTGAGGGGATTCTATTAAGACCCATATTCAGCCCCAGAAAGGGGCTTGAAAAATGACCAAAATACTACTGGGGTATTCATCTAAGCTTTAAGTGCCTTTTTTGGGTCTGGTTTTTGGGCCCAGCTTTAGGGGGCCTAACCCTGGTTACATCAGCTCATCTGCTTGTCCCATTAATGTAGAATTTGTCACCAATTAGGAACTGAATTCAGGAGTATCACTGAAATATCAGTAATAGCACTTCTCAGCAATCAAACAAGGATAGTAACCACCCAATTAGATCCTCGAATGGATCTCAGTTTTTAGTAGATTCAGGAACAAATTTCTCATGAGCAAATTGATTAATAAAGAAAGGTAGAAGATAGAAGGTTTGAGCTTCTCACTCACTTGTGGGCTCTCGCCCATGAGTATCTCATCCTCTCAAGGTATCTCACCTCTTAACTGAATTGCTCATCTTCTTGAAAGAAGCTTCAAATATTCATCATCTTAATTGTCCCCAGTTAATGGCTACAAATGTATTTATAGAAAACTAAGTAAAGGTCCTAATCTATCTAGGAAATCGAGTTAGCCTTCAAATTTCAGATTACGTATGTGTATTATTAAATCCAAATGGAAATAAGTCCCAATAGAAACCTATCTAATAAAACTAGTAATTACAGCTTTACAAGTCCTCCATGCATTGGGAATTGAGTCTTTCATTTCATATTCATTGGCTAGGTTACTGCAGGATTTGATTATGACATATCCTCCCAGTGGAGCTGAATAATATCTGTTAAATTTAAAAATTAAGCCATTTATGACAGGCTGGTGATAGCTAATCCCAGTCTCCAAATAAAACTAATCAATTGCTTCATAATGTGCTAGACATAAACTGCTCGGCATAATAGGAAATAGGATAGACAATACTTCCTTGAATAACTCATTGATCTCTTTTTCAATTCTGCAAGTAAATATAATTTTACACTGCTGGATGGTACTCTCTTTGGGGGCAGAAATGGGTTTGATTGCTGGTTGTTCTGCATCTGCTAACACCCACTTGAGTTCCTTAGGGTTTGCATCTTGTTTTAATGATCCCTGTCATTTAAATATTTCCCTGAAAAAATTGACCTTATGGAATGTAGACAATCCAATTGTTACAAAATGTGGCACATGAATGGCTGATGATATGAAAATATGTACGCCAAATTTGGGCACATTCAGAGCTACCAGATGGCAATTGTCGGGTGTGTGGTAAAGAGAATTAATTCCTACACTAGTCTGTAGGAGATCTAATTTTGTTGACAGTATGTTTTTTCTCAAATTCTTTTTGTGAAATTTTGAAAATCTGATAGATATTAGTGGCTGTGTGTTGATTTCAATACAGAAACCAGAGAATGACAGAAGACCAATCAGTGGTTGGTCGAAGAAGAATCTATTATGACCAAAATGGTGGTGAAGCTTTAATATGCAGTGACAGTGAGGAGGAGTTAGCTGAGGAGGAAGAAGAAAAGAGAGAATATGGGGATTCTGAAGATTATATCCTTCGGTTGGTATCACCAGAAAACCTGTTTGGTTTGACAACTTTTGCTTTTGTTTCTTTTTGTTGTTGGCCTCATAACCTTTAAAATGGTCTCTACTTTATGATCTTTGTTGAAGCCCATGATGTCTCTTTGGTATCTACTTATTTAAGTTTGGTACCTGTTTCCTGTGGTGGTTATATCAACTGTAACCACAGTACGAGAAAAGAAAAGAACTCTAAACCATGCTCCATTCCGATCAATCAATCAATGAATGACTCCAACAATCAACCAATAAATCAAACAAAGATATTTGCCATAGAATTCTTCAGGTGTGAACCTTGGACTTCCTTTCTCTGTCGTTTCCTCGTCCTATCTCAAACAAAATTCTTCTGCCTGTGATCCCTGTTGGTATAAATGATGGAGTTGGTTTTCTTCTTGTTGTAATGTGAGGAATTGCTCATCTAAAAGTAAAATATTCACAAGACCCCAATAGGGTATTTATTGTTACAACCTAGTTAAGTCCTATACTAAGTAGGAATATGAAATATAGAAATAAAACTATAGACTTATGAGGAAACATAATCATATTCTAATTAGGAAACCTCAGTCCATGTTTTCAACACTCCCCCTCAAGTTTGAGCATAGATATTTATCATGCCTAATTTACTCATAATGTAATTGAATATCTTTGTGCTCAAGCTCTTTGTGAGCATATCAGCCCGTTGCTCGTTTGAAGTAACAAAGGTGATATGGATCAGCCCAGCCTCAAGCTTCTCTTTAATGAAATGTCTGTCAATCTCCACATGCTTAGTCCTATCATGCTGTACTGGGTTATGAGCTATGCTGATTGCTGACTTACTATCTGAGTATAACTGTATAGGAACCTCCAAATCTGTCCCAACCTCTTGAAGCAGCCCTTTAAACCATAGTACCTCACAAATGCCTCGAGCAATCGCCCTAAACTCGGCCTCGGCACTGGACCGCGCAAATACAACCTGTTTCTTGCTTCTCCAAGTCACAAGGTTACCTCCCACATATACACAATACCCAGAGGTAGACCTCCTATCATCTGGACATCCTGCCCAATTTGCATCTATATACGCCTTAATCTTCAAATGTCCATGAGCTGAAATTAAAATTCCTTTTCCTGGAGTAGTCTTCAAGTATCTCAAGATCCGATATACTGCATCCAAATGTGAGGAATATGGATCATGCATATACTGGCTAACAAGACTAACTGCAAATGTGATGTCAGGTCTAGTGTGAGATAGATAGATGAACTTTCCCACTAATTTTTGATACCTTATCTTGTCAACTGGTTCTCCTTCCTTTGCCTTCAAGTGTAGGTTAGGCTCAATAGGAGTCTCAGTAGGCTTACATCCTAGCATTCCAGTTTCCTTAAGAAGATCCAATGTATACTTCCTCTGGGATAGAGATACACTACTAGTAGAATATGCCAACTCTAAACCTAGGAAATATCTTAGTTTTCCCATATCTTTGATCTAAAATTCAGTTCCCAAAAAAGTCTATAATGTTGAAATCTCATCCTCACTACTGCTTGTGATCACAATATCATCCACATATACTAAAAGTATAGTAGTGTGGCAACCATCTCTTTTAATAAACAAAGTGTGGTATGCATTGCTCTGCTTATAGCCATTAGATATCATTGCCTTATGGAACCTTCCAAACCACACTCTTAGAGATTGTTTCAGCCCATATAAAGCCCTCTTTAACTTGCACACTTTCCTATAAGTCTCTGTAGTAGAATACCCGGGTGGTATATCCATATATATCTCTTCTTGGAGTTCCCCATGCAAAAAGGCATTCTTCATATCTAATTGTTGTAAACTCCACCCTTTATTAATTGCACATGAAATAATAGTACGAACTGTGTTCATCTTGGCAACAGGGGCAAATGTCTCCTGGTAGTCAACGCCATAAGTTTGAGTGAAACCTTTGGCCACCATTCTTGCCTTGTATCTTTCAACAGTCCCATCTACCTTGTACTTGATCACAAACACCCATTTGCACCCAACAGTCTGCTTTCCTATGGGCAAAGTCACCAAGTCCCATGTTTTGTTTTTTTCCAGAGCTTGCATTTCCTCATCCATAGCTTCTTTCCAGTTTGAGTGAGATAATGCCTCCTGCCAAGTGTTAGGAATAGGAGTAGAGGACAAAGAGGAAATAAAACTTTGAAATTTTGGAGATAGAGACTGATATGAAACATAATTGGAAATATGATGTTTGGTGCAAGTTCGAGGCTGTTTTCTTAATGCAATTGGTAAATCTAAAGTAGGATTAGAAGAAGGGTCAAAGACAGAGTCACCTGGAGGAACGGATTGTTTAGGGCCAAGAACCAAAGCTTTTGACTGGCTTGGTTCAGAAGGGGTCACTTGTTGCTTTTTTTGATAGGTCTTCAGAGGTCTAGTCTCCCCCTATATATCATTCACCAGCTGTTCCTGTTCGGTCATTCCATCTTCCAAAGGAGGATCATCTGTAGGAATCTCAGGAGAAAATATCGAAAGGAGGAATCAACATTGGAACCTCTTCACTAAAACTCTCCCCCTGAAGAGGTGTAGGGAAAAAAAAAGGAATTTGTTCCTAGAACACAACATCCATAGAGATGAAAAAACGACGAGAACTAGGATGATAACACTTATACCCCTTCTGTGTAGGAGGATAACCCAAGAAAATGCACTTTAACCCACGAGGATCTAACTTTCCATGAACATGGTGGTTCCGGACAAAGGCAACACATCCAAAAACCTTAGGATTAGACTGTAAAGACTGTTGTACCTAAAAGAACCTTAAGGGGACAGCGTTAGTCTAAGACTCGGGAAGGCATTCGGTTAATTAGATATGCCGCGGTAAGAACGGCTTCACCCCAAAACCGAAGAGGCACATGCATAGAAAACATGAGGGAACGTGCTACCTCAAGTAGATGTCTATTCTTGCGTTTGGCAACCCCATTTTGCGGTGGAGTGTCGACGTAACTAGTTTGGTGTATGATGCCATGGTTTGCTAAGTAGGAAGGGAATGCGCCACCCAAGTACCAGTTTCGTTATCCGTACGAAGGATTTTGACTGTCGCCCCAAACTGAGTCCTAATCATATTATGAAAATTTTGAAAGCAAGAGAAAACGTCACTTTTTTGGTGAAGTAAGTAAACCCATGTGGTCCTAGTACAACAATCAATAAAGGTAACAAACCATCTATGACCAGATACAGTCACGGTCTGTGAAGGACCCCACACATCAGAGTGAATGACTGAAAAAGGAATTTTACTACGATTATCTGAAATAGGGTAAACATGCCTGGTCTGTTTGGCCAAAATACATGCTTTACATTAAACATCATTTAAAGTGCACCTTTTAATCAGATCAAGAAATAATTTGGACAAAATAGGTAAAGGAACGTGGCCAAGACGACTATGCCACTGTAATAAGGTAAAGAGTGCAGCGGAGGTGGAACTAGAGATCGTAGAAAGAGCTGATGGGGACCCATCCATTAAGTAGAGCCCCCCTTTCTGTCTACCACTGCCAATCGTAAGCCCGGTTTCCAGGTCCTGAAACACACAATGAGAAGGAAAGAAAGTTATTTTGCAGTTCATATCACGAGTAAGGCTACTAATAGATAAAAGATTAGCCGAAAACTTAGGAACATGCATGACATTAGATAAGGTAAGAGAAGGCGAACAGATAATAGATCCTTTCCCAGAGATAGGGGAGAGAGACCCATCAGCTGTTCGAACATCCTGAGCAATAGGGACAGATGAATAAATATGAAACAAAGTAGATGAGCCTGTCATATAGTCGGTTGCCCCAGAGTCGATTACCCACGAGGGATAAGTCAAATTGACATTATGACAACCAAAAATACCTGTGGGGATTTGTGGATCAATAGAGGGATCAATGACAAAGGCTATACTCGTACTGGAAGTCGGTACTGGAGAAGATGAGTCAAGTTTAGACATCAATTGGCGAAGGTGTTGGAGCTCATCTGAGGAAAGAGGTGTTGGAGTATTCAGGGTGTCAGAATTAGCTTGATTGCTGCCCTTGATTCCATTTCTACCTCCTCCACGGGAATTTGTTGGACGTCCATGCAACTTCCAACACTTGTCCTTTGTATGACGCTCTTTTCCACAATACTCACACTTTACTGGAGGGCGGAATTTACCAGAACTAGATTTATTATTGCCATAACCAGCCACCAATGCGGACCTATTAAATGTTTGAGTGTGTACCATAGCTGTCCTTCGACTGTCATCGGTATCTACCATGGCATAGGTTTGAGCTAGAGAAGGGAAAGTCTCTTTCGAAAGGATCTGTGCGTGAATTTGATCAAATTCTATATTCAATCCTACCAAAAAATCATAAACTCTCTGTTTGTCTTCCCATTGTTGATAGGCAATAGCATATTCAGCATTCTTCGGTGTAAACTTCCCATAGAAATCTAAAGTCTGGTAATATCCCCGAAGAGTGTTATAGTGTTGAGAAAGATGAAGGTCCTTCTGCTGTAATTGATTGATTTTCTGTCTAATTTCAAAGCACTGTGCATCATTGCCAACTCTGGAGTATGTATCTTTAGTAACTTTCCAAATAGTTGCTGCATCAGGAAGGAGGAGATAACTCTTTGCTATGCTAGATTCAATGGAATTGATGAGAAAACCCATGACCAAGCATTCATCTGTATACCACTTGGAAAGTTGCAGACTAGGTGTGAAAGGTTTTGTAGAAGTCCCATCAAGATGGCCAGTAAGACCACAAGCACCAACAGCTAGGGAAACTGAACGAGACCATCTAAGATAATTTGTCCCATTAAGTTTCACAGTGGTTATCTGAAGCGGAGAAAATTCACGATCCTTATGAATGGAAGACATGGGAGACTCTTCAGATGTACCAGATAAAGGAGATATGGGATCGGCCATAATTGTAAGGAGAAATTATTCAAAAAGTACCTGAACTTTTTCAAAATTTACGAAAAAGTCCCTGAAATATTTTCAAAATTACTCTCACGAATTCACGTGAAAAGTATCTCCTCAGGTTACCTCAAATTGATATATTGTTGAATCAAAGTACAGCAGGAAAGTTTCTAGGAAAGACTGGAGGGATACAACCGGTCTGCTTAAATACCAGACTCCTTAGACAAAATTTTCTTAGACATGCACTTAATCACCCAATATATATTTCCAAGATACTTGAAAAGAAAACAAACACGTGAATAGCGACTTCAAAATTTTTTTTTACAGCACCTCTGTAGGATGAAAACAAAACCTTGCTCTAATACCATGTTGTAATGTGAGAAATTGCTCCTCTAAAAGTAAAATATTCACAAGACCCCAATAGGGTATTTATAGTTATAACCTAGTTAAGTCCTATACTAAGTAGGAATAGGAAATATAGAAATAAAATTATAGACTTATGATGAAACATAATCCTATTCTAATTAGGAAACCTCAGTTCATGTTTTCAACACTTCTCCATTGTAGACAGACCTCCAACACCTCCAGATTCCTATCCTAGCAAATCACAGCCATCGCAAAAACACCTCCAGATCTCTATCACAGAAAGTGTCAGCTCCATATCACAAGCACACCTCCAGATCCTTTCAAAAGGAGCTCCCGACAAAGGCTTGTATTGTGGTGAAAGCTTTCATACAGACATATAACCTATGGCACTGATTATCAGTCTTGGAAAATAGAAACTTTAGGACTCTAATGTTGAGGGTGTAGGGAAAAGGGAGTTATAGGGTATCAAAAATAACCATGGGGGACAAGGACAAGTGGCAGAAGTTCATTCAGGAGCAGCAGCATTTCATCTTGGCACCTATTAGAGATAGAGGGTATGGCTTAGGTGGAAAGTAGTTGGTTGGGAATTTGGTTATATTAGAAGGAAGGGCTGGGGTAGGATTTGTGCAAGGAGTGAGTAATTGAGGGGTGAGCAGCTGCATTTCATGTTGGCACCTATTAGAGATAGAGGGTATGGCTTAGGTGGAAAGTAGTTGGTTGGGAATTTGGTTATATTAGAGGGACAGGCTGGGCTAGGATTTATGCAAGAAGTGAGTAATTGAGGGGTGAGCTATGCTCGCTGGGGAGAGGAAGATTCTCAGGTTTGGGGCCAGTAGAATAGGATTTGCAGGTTCTGGGGGAGATATTGTATTTGGCATAATGGCCTTAATTGAGAGTTAATTGAAGTATTTCCATGGTTCACAATCCCTGTTCATCCCATTTATTTGCAGCGTGTGAGGTGAGTGTGGATTGTGAGGTAGTTGCAGGTATATCGCACCACGAAAGGAGCTTGGTTACAGGGCTTGGTTGACAGAGAATAGAAGGGTCCTACTAGAAATTTGCTCATAGAACTGAAATAAAACATAAGAAAATATGATTCTGCCCTTATAACTTAAGTTAGGCAGAATTTACATACTTAGACTAATCAAACTATAAAACTAACCTAACTTCATACTTGCCCTAGATGCTAAACTTTTTGG
The DNA here is from genome assembly GCF_041222555.1 of Hakea prostrata. NCBI lineage: Eukaryota > Viridiplantae > Streptophyta > Magnoliopsida > Proteales > Proteaceae > Hakea > Hakea prostrata. The sequence continues at coordinate 13,914,383 of NC_142603.1, forward strand.
CCCATAGAATAGGCCCATGACCACACAAATATATTAAAAAAAGGCCCAACCTCCATATCTTTTGAGCCTTGGACTGATTTTAATGGAAAATAGGGCAATTCAGTGCTGGACCTGCATCATTATTGGCATCTAGCTGTTGTTCTAATGACAACTCTGATAGCATGTCACAACTATGAAACATAGAAGAGAAAAGAAGAGGAGAGAGCTCAATTTGTCAAGGAGCTTCACACGGAACTTGCGAAGAAAAATACAAAGCATTAGATTAAAATGAGGACTTAAAAGTCCTAATTGAACCAGTAAATGGCTTCCAGACACAACAAGAATTAGCATTTGCGCCTGGGTCTAATTCTTGATGGTCTGGATTCTGGATTGCACTTTCTGCCCCACTTTGCTGACAGATCTGACTGATCCAGAATTGATCTTTTAAACTATGGTGTTTGGTTTCCACCTAATTCCTGCTGGTAGTGACATAATTTGGAGCAGTTGTAAATATGCTGTTCTTTGTCTCTATGACTGTATCTGACGTCTTATATAGAAATTGTTATGGTGTTATCTGAAGCATTACATTCTTCGATCTAAATATACTTAGTTGGTCCTTTACCTAGTTATCTGAAGCATTACATTCTTCAATCTAAATATACTTAGTTGGTCCTTTTCATACTTTATTCCAGAATGACAATCCAAGAAGCTGGTTTATCCGATGCTGTGCTGGATTCAATTGCTGAGTGCCTTTCTAGAAAGCCTTGTGATATCAAGGTATGTTCCTTAAGATGGAGGATTTTATAGTATTTTCTGAAGGTTGTTTGACAAGTCTACTGGTCGAAGGAAGTTCTCATGTTTTGTAAATGCATTCTGATTGATATTTTTTTTACTTTCTCCCCTATCCTTCTAATAATAACTAGGCGTAGGGTGAACTTTGGTCCAACTTAATGTAAGGCTAGACTGAAAGTTTACTAATCACAAACCACAAGGCAATGTAGCCAGGCAGCAGTCTAACCATAGCCGCAGGTTACTTCTAGGATCAATAACAGAATTTTGATGTCCAGCCCTATAATGAACTGAAACTTAGGCAAGTGAACACCCGGGCAGGGTATGCTATCCCTCCAAGTTAGGGCTAATTATGATGGCCAGGAAGAGGTGTGAATGCTGGTTACAGAATTAGAAAGTACAACTCAGGTTAGTGATTAATGCTGTATCTAGCAAATCAGCAGCTGTGATAGCTTCAAACTGGGATCAAAGTACGTGATGATGACAGAAATAGCCCTTCAAAAGGTTCTGATATGAAGTTGGCGAGCTATTGAGGCCTAAGTTACAGCAGGATCTGGACTGGAAGTTTGATAGGGTTGGCTTTCTCAGTCTCTTATGTTCTCACCAGGACATTAAGTTGCTAAATAGCAACATTGCTTTTATCATAAAAATCGTGGAGATGTGATTGGTTAGCGACCTCTTCTCTGTGGTTGGCTTCTCTTTTATGTCTCCTGCACACAATGAATCCCCTCTCTTTACCCATAGATTCGACCTTTATTCGTTCGGATTTTGGAAAAACTCAAAACTAGAAAGTTGTAGATATTTTCGATATCGTTCCATAGCATCTTGAATCACCAAAATCCAAGCTCATACAAGAGAGATACGCCCAAAATACTGAAGGTAGGTCTGTTTACCCGATTTTCAGATTTATTACCAATTTTGTTCCTTAGACCTTCACCTATTTCCAATTTGGCTAAGATCTCACTTTTCATGATTTCTTGAGCAGCAAGATTGAATGCCATGATTTCAAATCCACCAATATCTAATATATTTGCCAACTTTACTCCATATTATCTCTAATATCCAAAATCACCTTATTCCTGAAAAATACACAAAAATACTCAATTAGCTCTCTTCAATTAAATAAGTATGGGGAATTAAATCAAATAAATAATGGTAAATGCATGCTTATCAAGATGCCGCAATCTTTAGAGTCATGAACTGCTGCAGCGGGTCCTTAAAGCTTGTGGTTCCCACTGTTTTAGTCTCTGCCTTGTTGCTGCAGTGATTAGAAGATTGGACGAAATTGCTCATGCAGTTTCTGGGTTTGGGAAACCCTAGGAACTCTCAGCCCTTGTGGGCTGGCCCAGCTGATAGCTGGTTGACCATGTGGCGCTGTGTGCCGGTCCACTGATTGATTTGATGGACTAGACCTGTGGTTTTTGCGGCTGGAATGTATCTTGCTATAGAACCTATCCTTGTCACAGCTGTTTCCCAATCATTTTGTGCTGGCTTTAAAGAGGTATGAACCAACTTTGAATTTCTTATACAGGCAAGATATGAATTTCTATTGAAGGGAGAAAAAGATCTGCAGTGCCCTAAAGAGAAGGAAGCTGAGAATCATCCAAAAATGGATGATTCTTTTCTTGATAAGGATCTGGATGCAGCTCTGGATTCTTTTGACAACCTATTTTGTCGGCGATGTCTGGTAAGAACTTTTCTCATTATTGTTATTTTTACATTAATATACTTATCAGCATGATGTGTACATGTGATGTTTACTAGTAACTTTCTGATGCACACTGTAAATTAACTCTGACAGGTGTTTGATTGTAGACTACATGGATGTTCTCAGGATCTTGTTTTCCCTGTAAGTTAATTTTCTATTATCATTTGTGTGATTTTGTCTTTATTTCCAAACCTAATATTGTTTCTTTTTCCCATTCACATTTAACAGGCTGAAAAGCAAAGTCCATGGAGTGGTTCAGATGAGGAAAAAGTTCCATGTGGCAACAATTGCTATCGACTAGTATGTATTTAAAAAAGATGCTGGCTTTTGCACCAAGACCGAGAAAAACGAAGATCCTTTTTTGGGGTTTCTGATTGCTCTAGTTTACCAAAAATTCTCTGCTCTTAAAATGTTTTTCTTTGTACTAAAATTTTTATTATTTAAAATTGAATCATGTCTCAGGCCTCGCAACATCCAACTACTGCCACAGTTAGCTCTCCTGTCCATGATGTCTCTGAAGAAAAACCTATTGATTCTCCTGTTAGTGCTGGGGCTCATACATCACCAAGAAAGAAAAACACTGGTTCATTAGTTGGCAAAGGGCAGAAGTCTAATCAGAGTGAAAGTGCTTCATCCAATGGGAGAAATATGTCAGAAAGCAGTGATTCGGAGGTAAAACCTAGAGAGGACAGCCCTTCTGTTCGCCACTCTTCAACACCTCCTAAAACAAAGATTGTTGGCAAATGTGGACTCCGTAAGAGAAACAGTAAGCGCGTTGCTGAACGTGTTCTTCAGTGCAAGAGCAAGAGGCAGAAGAAATCAGTTGCTTCCGATTTTGATTCTGTTGCAGATGGATGTGTTCATCCTAGAGATATGAAACTTAGATCGAATTCACGCAAGGAAAATGAAGATGCTAGTTCTTCATCCCAACAAAAAGTGAACACTCCAATTACAAGAAAGTCCAGAAGGAAAGACTCACCAGTTCAAGACAGCAAAAAAATGTTGTCAACTGCAGCCCATGATGGACCGTCTGAAGATATCAAGGATGTACCTAGGACTGTGAGTGAGGATATGTCAAGGAAAGAGGAGTTTGTTGAGGAAAACATCTATAAACATGAAGTAGCAGGTGATAAATCTTGGAAAGCTATTGAGAAAAGCCTATTTGCTAAAGGAGTTGAGATATTTGGAAGGAATAGGTGAGTGTATTTTGTCTATATTTCATTCGTTTTGGAAATATGTGATAACATGCATGTTAGTTTTGATCCTTTTTAAATACACTCCCTCTTCAGTCCCCCCCCCTTCCCAACATGGTTCTTTGCTATACAATAGTCCCGTGGTCCGATCGTAAATCCAACTCCAAGCGGCTCTCCTTCAGATTAATATTCACGAAGCCTTTGACTTCTTTCACTAGGACTTCCTTTGGGATATTTCTATCCCAAAATGAGATCTTCCCCCTCTCCCCTCTTTTTCATCCATTGGATCCATGCCTGTATCTCTACACCCCCTTTCTCTGTCTCTGTTAATGGGACTTTGGTAGGCTACCCCCTTTCTCTGGCCCTTGAACTCTTCCCAATAGTATCCATAATCCAAGTCAAAGACCACCATCTGATCCCCTCCCTCCCTTAATGCAGATTCCTTAACTTCAGTACCTTACCTATCTTGCCTTTGCCGATGACCTCTCTTATCTGCTCCCCTCTTTTCCTACCTGCCTCCGCACACCAAAAAGAGAATGGTTTTTTGGCTCCCTTCCCACATTGGCTCCTTCTCCTTGTCCTTTGTTTGGCAATATGTTACAACCCCTCTCCCCCCACTCCCTGCTTCGTCTCTTGGGCTAGTCTTGTTTTGTCCAAAGGTCATACCACTAGGCAGTCCACCACATCCTGGAGATCTTTTATATCATTGCCCTTCTTCCTTACCCTTTCTCCTTCATCCTTACATCAAGGTCTTCCTCTTTAGCACATCCTCTGTAGCTATTGGGATCATGACAACCATAAGCTCTTCTTCTCCAACCTCTTTGTCTATTGGCCTTATGCTTTAGTGATGTAACCAGGGTTGGACCCCCCCTAAAATTGGGCCGAAAAACCAGATAAAAAAAGGGCACTAAAAGCTAGCCAAATACCCCAGGGGTATTTTGGTAATTTTTAAGCCCCTTTTGGGGCAGGGTCAGGGATCTACTTTTGGTTTTCTGTTTGAGTCAGTAGTTTGATAATTATAGTCCTTTTAAAATTATATTGAGTTAGTTAAATGTGGATAAGATTCCTTATCTAGAAAGGGAATCTTATCTTTAGAGTTTGTTTCTATGTACAAGTCAGTTATTTAAGTCTCTTAGAGTTTGTTTATTTCTGAAATTAATTATTTGAGTCCTATTTTATTAAGTGTTTGTTAAGTAGTAAGGTTGTTGGATCCCTATTAGATAGGGAGTCCTAAGTTGAGTCAAAGTGTCTTGTAATTGGCTATAATTAGCCTCTTTTATTCATAATAAAGCAAATTGGATATTTTGAGTTAAACAAAGGCTTGGGCTGTGGGGAAGGAAACCCTTATGGCCTAGGGTAGAGAGTAATTCTCAAACTTCAGAATTTCCAGCAAATAACTTCATCTCCTTCAAGAAATCAAGCACCTAGTCACAGCATTCAAGTATAGCCATCTTCAAGCATTCGAGTAAGTAAGGGAAGCTCCCCCACCTCATCCCAACCCTCCCTCTCTTGGCCGCAACCTTCCCTAAGCCCTCCCCTCCCCACGACATCCCCAGCCCCTTCCCCCTCTTGCCCTAGCACCCGCAAGCCTCCCTTCCCCTTCTTCACTCCCATGGCTCCCAAATCCAAATCCCTTTAGGAAATTCCTATTCCCTACTCTGTTTTAACCCATTCTCCCTCCATTAAGAATGTATAACCTTCTAGACCTCATCCCTGCTCTTACTTTCCTCAAAAGAGTCCTATTCCCCTAAGTTCTAAAATACCTGCTCTTCATCTCCTTCCTTGAGTTTTGCAGAATTTTCAGAATTCCAGAAATCTAAATTTTATTAAGCTCTATCAATTAAATCCTAGTCTAGTTGAAGGAACTATAAGAGAATACATTTCTGATCTGCAAAACCAGCAAGCCTAACCCATCTCCCAACCCTAACTGAAACCCTAACTTGCAGAATTTAGATTTCAAATCTGAGTTTTGAAAATCAATGGAATTCAGTGATTTCCATATCCAGCAGGCTTGTTGACCCTAAAACCCCTTGCCGAAACCTCTGGATACTCTAGTTTTGTGCTGGTTCCTTTCAAAGAAGATCCTGAAGGTCTAACCCAGACCCTGGGTTACATCATCCAACCTCTCGACTATGAACGTTGTTGGCTGACCTTTTCCTTTAGTGGTTCTTTAATTGCTGACTTTGTTGGTAAACCAGTTTTTAGGGCAACTATTTCACATCTTGGCTTCAGCGTAACCTTCATAGATGGACTACCAAATCTCACTCCATGTATCAGGTTTGGCCACCCGATCTTTAAGGATGTCAGCTGAAAGCTCTCTTTGTTATCCCCAACCCTTACCTCAAGGAACAGGTACATTGTTATTAGCTAAGGCTTAGATCTCTTTTTTTTCTTCTCCCCGGCTGTTTTAGCTAAGGAGTGCCCTCCCTCTCTTTGTATCTCTCCCCTCTTCCCCTTCCCCTGGGGGGTTTATTATATATTTATTATTCATCCCCTTAAAAAAAAGAAATTAATTCACACAATGTGATTAGCCACATAATATTCTGTTTAATCATCTTTAATATTGTTGGCGTTAGTAGGTTCTCCTTTCTATCAATGAGGATATTTTGAGTTTATTAATTAATGTTCTACATAAGAGTATTGTGATCTTATCCTGTAGCAATGCTGTGTATGTTAAAGACAAACTTTCTCTTGCTGTGAAATTTTTGGTCCTTATGTGTACTTCATTGTCCTTTGACTAATCATTTTGCTATGAAAAACATCCATGTAGTTTTAGCCTTGGAATAAATTTCAGTCGAAACATGCGAAATTTTGAAATATTTCGTATTGTCACCAAGTTTCGACTGAAATTTCACATATTTCGCAGGTTTCGACTGAAATTTCGTAGATTTCAAAACTCCAACTTGTTTTCCCTTGGTTTTTGTTTGTTTCTATCCCATTTTCACATAAATTCCACAACTCCTTCGCCTTCAAACACCTCCTTTGCTCCGCTTTTTCCTTCAAACACCTCTTAAGCCACAATAGCTATACCCAATAGTTCCAAACTTTTCATTTTCTTTTTTGAAAATTTTATTTTGTTCATGCCTTAAATGATCTTAAATTGCTTTGAAATTAAAATATGTCTATTCTAGGGCTGTAATCTATATTGTGTGTTGTTGAACTTATTTTTTATTATTGCTATTATTATTTTAATTTTCTGAATTTAAAAGCTATTTTCTAAATACTTATTTTTATATGATATATGGGCTTGAACTTGACAGACACCATCACTTGATCTAGTTGGTCATTGTATTTTGTTGATTTGTTGTATATGTAACCATTCTACCAAACAATTCATGTATGATGATGATTCTATGCTTGTATGCAATACAATTTGTACTTGTTGGAATCAATCATTTGTTAGTACACTTGAATGATAACTTTTCAATGGTTTTCTTGGCAAAATACTAGTTCCATTGTGTTTGCTATGCTTTAAATAAGTAGGAGGCAAGAAATTAGATGAAATGGAGGTCAAATAAGGCCCGGAACCTAGGGTCGAAATTTCAGAAAAGGTACCAGGTTCCTACCGAAATTTTGGTTGAAACCTGGAGATTTTGGTTTTTGTCTGGTTTTGACCGAAAATTGCACCATGGTTTTAACATCTAAATATGCTGTTAAGAACGTGAAGCTCTTGAGTTGTCAAGTTAGTGAGTTATTGGATAGCATTTCTGTTTTTTCAGGCCTTCCAGAGTTACAGGTATTCTGTCAATAACTCTTAAGAATTATGATGTTGAACTGGAGCCTTGCAACTTGTGTCATCATATCTGCAGCTTGTTAAATGCAAGAGTGTTGCAAGTGCTGTTTTTGTCTTTTTGTTTGCTGCTCAGTGTTCAAACCTATTCTAGTTCAAAATAAATGCATTTTTGTTGACTAGTGCTCTTTTCTTCTTTTGTTTTGTGGATATTTTTTGTACCTTTAAATTTCTTTAGCTTAGTGAATTGGTAATGTAGTAAGGTTATTTTTGGCACGTACAATTTACATCTTTGCATCTCTCATAGCTTAAAATAGTTGTTTTTATCAGCTGCAGTATACTTTTGTTCCAGGAGATAGTGCATGCGTTCATTATCGTTCGTTATTTTATTGGTGCATTTAATGATTGATCTACTATTTTCCTGGACAGCTGCTTAATTGCTAGGAACCTTTTCCATGGAATGAAGACATGTGCTGAGGTTTTTCAGTACATGAGTTTTACTGAAAATAAACTATCCTATGGATCAGCTGATGGAGCAAATTCTCTGGTTGAAGGCCATTCCAAGGTTGAATTTGATAGTTCTATTGTTTTATTTGTTTGCCTATGTGTATGTGACATTGAATATCTCTTCCTCTAACAAGAGAATGCTTTTCTAAAATGTTCTTCAGGATGCAGAACCACGAAAAAGATCAAGGTTCTTGCGCAGGAGGGGGAGGGTTCGCCGTTTAAAGTATACTTGGAAATCTGCTGGTTATCATTCAATTAGGAAGAGGATTAGCGAGAGGAAGGATCAACCATGCCGGCAGTTTAACCCCTGTGGCTGCCAAACAGCTTGTGGAAAACAGTGCACTTGCCTTCTAAATGGAACCTGCTGCGAAAAGTATTGTGGGTATGACTTCACTGTCCATTTTGAGTTATGTGCAAGTCTATGTTATTGTAATATTCTCCTACAATTGATGTGGATGCGTATGATTCATATCTCAGGATGCTAGCTTAGTTCTTAAGAATGTGTCATTAGATTCAAATGCAATTGTACTTCTTAAATTAATAATTGCAATACTAACTTTTGCGATGTTCGACAACTGAAAAATTATGTAACTTATCTCACTGAAGTGCCTTGTGGTGCATGTTGACACTCGAAAAAAGGTTTTCAGTTACATTTTTTTAATGGATTTGAGCAACTTTATCTTTTAGAGTTCTGTTTTAATCTTGTATATTAGCTTAGTGGACTGAACAAATCAAGCATTACTGATTTTACATTCTCTTTCTAGGTGTCCTAAGAGTTGCAAGAATCGTTTTAGAGGGTGTCATTGTGCCAAAAGTCAATGTCGGAGTCGTCAGTGCCCATGCTTTGCTGCAGATAGGGAATGCGATCCAGATGTTTGCAGAAATTGCTGGGTTGGGTAAGTTCTAACTTGCTGGATGAACCAATGTGAATGAGTGTAAGCTTCGTTGCCCGAACACGATTGGTGCTGACCACACTAGGTGCTACCGTGGTAGCAAGAGAGGCCAGGCGGTGACAATTGAGAGGTTGTCACTGAGCATTCCTAGTCACACGGGAAGAGAGGTGTCAACAACACCCCCCCCCCCCACCAAGAAAAAGAAAAGAAAAAAGAAAAAAAGAACCTTAGGTAATAGTTATTCTCATAACTATTGAAGCTTTCTAGCTTATAACACCATTTGTATGATTTCCAGACTGCCCATGATAAAAGTTTTGAATTTGTTGTTGATCATGCTGTCTTTATATTGATTAATACATGATAGTTGACTAAAATTTGGTAGTTTCATGCATGCCAAATGTAGTAATTTGTCAGAAACTTGAAAATTCCACTGAGAGACTTATTACATGGAAGCATGAGTCTTCGTACGGGTTGAAAACATGTGAATGGATGAGGAAAAAGTAGAACTTACCACATGGTTAATGGCAAGTGCACGATATCGGAGGTTTCTTTTTTGGACTCGTGTAGATGTAAGAAATGACAAACTATTACATTTAGCATTTAGTTTTTGTATTTTTGATCCATCTAATATCCTTGAGAAAATTTGATAGAGGTTCTTTCTTGGTGAGTCACCTCTTCATGCCACATGGAAGTATATTCAATGATTGAAAGTTGAATGGTCAAGGAATGGTTTGGATTAGCTACATTTCAAATTTCTGAACCAAGTCCAATTGTTTTTCCTCTCATTTAATGATGTATATCCATGTATGTCTATGCATCCCCTCATTGATTTCCACCCTCTTGGTAGTCAAGGATTTGGCAGTACTTCATTTTTCATGTATCAGACCTTATTTGGGCTAAAAGTTGACATTTGAGTGCGGATTGTTGGCTCTACCCGTCCACTTAATTGCTTCTTTTTGGGAGGGTGTGTTTGTATGCATTTGATATCCTCATGTTGGACTCTGAATCTGCATTTGCTTTCGTGTATTATAGTTTTACATGGATTGATCTGTTGCAACATAAATTTGTACTTTGTTCCGTACATCAAGGGAGGGAGTTCCCTCCTATGCCCAATCAAGAAGTAAAAATTGAAAAAAGCAACACCATAGGATACCTATGTACACCTGTAAATTGCCTGTCTCCAGTTTATGTAAAAAAATGTACATAAAGTCCACTACATGCTATTGCGGCAGAACTGCAGGATATTTATTTTCTGTGCCACACACTAGAACTTCATGTGAGTGGGTGCGTAGCTACTTTTGCCAGTTGCAAGAACTTTTTTTGAGTCTGTTGGGGGTGGGGGTGTTGAAAGTTATTGGGGGTATAGGCCATCAGGTCCCTTGCTTTGTCAAGTTTCAACACTACTGAAATTGGTGATGTGGCAAAAAAAGTGTGAAAAGATGGAGGATTAAAAAAGTGCACAAGACTATGGGAGGGTGCATGGACACATGTGGGAAGGTATGCCATTAGATGGAAGGCTAAATAAATGACTAGTGCTAGAAGTTTACACCTGGCCAATGTTGACAATTTCATAAATATCCAACAGTCAGGGTCGCAACATTCAACATCACTCTTCCACATGGCAGAACACATGTGCCCACCTGCTGTTGCCATTTGATCAGTGACCACTCAACTTGTCATATTGAGAAAATGTTTTTGAGTTGCTTGCTATGTGTGTCCTTACTCCTTAGCAATTTTCCACATTTAAAAGGTTCTACAGCTACTGCATTTTTGTTTGGAAAAACTTAAAGTTTTCTTCTTGTTAATTTCTCCATGAGGCCTAATTTTCTTTTGCTTTGTGCTGTACCTGTCTGTGTAGTTGTGGTGATGGTACTCTTGGAGTCCCTTCCCAAAGAGGTGACAATTATGAATGCAGAAACATGAAGCTTCTTCTGAAACAACAGCAAAGGGTAATAATGCTTCACCTGATCATACACTAGCAAGAATTCCAATAATATATGTTATACTGGAAAATTTTAAAATAATATTTATCATGGTTGCAATAGTTCATATTGGCAGAAGTCATTTGCTTTGCTTGGAAATATACATTTTTGTTGAGAATTGCAGCAGCCTTGGTGCACAAGTTTTAAAAAATTAGGGTTTCTATTTTGTGTATACTTCAACTTGAGGGGGGGAGTGTTGAGAATTGCAACAGCCTTGGTACACAAGTTGCACAAGTTTCTATTTTGGAGAAGTAGTCTAGGTGCACAAGTTTTGAAATCAGGGCTTCTATTTTAGTTACTTTCTATTTTAGTTGCTATCTATTTTGGTTACTTTCTAATTTTCTTATTGCTTGGTTTTTAAGTAATCTCCTAGGATGGTTTCCTTCTCAGTAGATTTGGGAGATTCTATGCAATGTATAATTATTTTTTTTGCTGTAACTCTATATAGGAAACTTTCCTAAACTAAGACTTGGTTTTACATTATAAATAAAGTACCAGGGGAGAACCAAAGGACACACATGCAAGCTCTCTCCCTTCTTCTTCAGTCTTCTTCTATTCTTCTTTCTAAGTTTCCTTTCAGTCCCTAGGCTGATTGTGGGTGCTGAAATTCTAACAATTTTGAAGAACAAATGCATACATTATCTCAAAGGAAGTTTTCTTTTTTGTGCATGCCAATATATGACATTGCCAAATGGGGTGACTATTCTATTATCTTGATCAAATGAACGGGAATACCTTTTTCATGAAGATATCCATCTTTTCCTTCGTACTTAATGTTCTACACTCATGAGATGACAAATTGGTTGGGACATGCTTTGGTATTCTACTGCTTAACTCTGAATGGGTTTTGTAAAGATAAAAATGTGGTCTCTGCTGGGGGACCTGGTGACTTAATGTAGTCTGGTATGGCTGGCCAAATTGAACCACTTCAGTATTGAACTAGTGGAGCACTACTGTTAACATTTGATATCTGGTTAACCATTCAATCAGCTGATTTTGGCCCAAACTTCTCTCCAGTCAAGACTTGCTGACTTAAATGAGCGTTAGCTTCTCACAATATCTGCATAAACACCTGTCTTTGAGATATGACATTTGCTTTGCTATATTATGTAACTTATAGAATTTTTAATAGGCGTTTGTGTACCAGTTGGACGAGAAAATCATCCACACTCTATATACAGATCATCAAAATAACATTATTGTGGTTCTCTTAATAACATTTTTCCTCTAGAAATAGAAGCTTGTGTCTTCCCCTAATACAGAAAAAAAGTTTCATCCAGATATGGGCCATGTGGAAGGATGACGTAGGAATTATGACCAGGATGCTAGGAAAATAGTCTGGACCAGCTAACTGTCAAATCTCAAATTCAATTTAAATCATATAACCTCTGATATTTCCGTATGCACCCTCAATGGTTCTGAATTTTTCAAGGCCTTATTTTGGCAATTAACGAATTCTGTTTTGGCTGAAAGTTGGGATGGGGCAGGGACATTGGGTCTTTGTGTCCACCGATGAGGCTTATCCTACTTGCCATGTGGTGCAGCTAGCTTCCACCCACTTAAATTTTATCTGTGTGGAACTAGAGAACCTGCCAAAGCTTGCCACATGGACAGGCTTTAACCAACATGCCATGTGTTAGCAGAACTTGTGGGAGGGGGTTCCTCTATGGCACATGGTGCACCAGGCATCTCCTGTCATGGCACCAAAGCTTTGCCATGTGGAGGAGCTACCATTTGGATAGTGGATCTAGCTAGCACAGCTAAGCTTGGTCACATTCAATGGATAGTAGGTTTTCTTGGATTTTGAGATTTGGATTACCAGCTCAATCTGCACCATCCAAATGAGAGCTTGTCCTTAGGTGCTACCATGCCATAAGATGTTTAGTGCACTATTGCACCATAGAAGAGCCAAATTGACTAAAACCCCTAATACTAGTGTTATTTCATACTATTTCACTTTTGAGACAACTAAAATTTGAAGATTCTCACATTCATTATAAACTGTGATCTTGAAATTTATTGATGCATCAATCTCATATTGTTTATATGTGGAAATAATTGAATCCCTTAGATGATAAATGTGACCCCCAATCCTCTTATTTATAATAATGTGAAATATACAAAATTACATGATTAGCCTCACTAAACAAAATAACCTGAGCTACAACTTATAATTAACCAATCTGCAAATAAACCGAACCAACCAACACTCTCCCTCAAGTTGAGGCATAGATATTAGTCATGCCCAACTTGCTCAAAATAGGGTGGAAGTCTCATTCCTGAAGTTCTTTAGTAAAGATGTTAGCTACTTGATCTCTAGATCTCACAAAAGGCATGCATATCAGCCCTTGCTCCAACTTTCCTTTGACAAAAAATCTATCTATCTCAATATGTTTTGTACGATCATGTTGCACTGGATAATGAGCTATACTAATGATAGCCTTGTTGTCACAATACAACATCATGGGGCTTGTAACAGGAAACCCAATATCTTCTAATAGACCCTTCAACCATAAAAGTTCACATACTCTTCAAACTATGGATTTATACTCAGCCTCTGCACTAGACAATGCCACCACATTTTGCTTCTTACTCCTTTAGGTCACTAGATTGCCCCCAACAAATGTACAATATCCTGATATTGATTTTATGTTAGGTGGACTAGCCCAATCAATGTCTATATAAGCTTCCACTTTCAAATTATCTGAGAGTGACAAAAGTATTCCCTTTCATGGTGTGGACTTCAAATATTGAAATATTCTAGTAACAACACTTATATGAATCGAGTATGGGCATTCATAAATTGGCTCACTAGGCTTACTGAAAAAGCAATGTCGGGTCTAGTGTGGGATAAATAAATAATTTTCCAACCAGTCTCTGATATCTCCCTTTATCGACTAATACTCCCTCTTTCTCTTTAAGCTTAATGCCTTGCAATTGGGGTATCCATGGCTTTACATCCCAACATTCGCACTTCTGAAAGTAAGTTTAGAATATACTTATGCTGGGACAAATAGATGCCTTTTTCTGACTTGGGGACCTCAATTCTTAAAAATACTTAAGTTTCCCTAGATCTATAACCTCAAACTCCTTGCTAAGGAAGCTCTTTAGCTTTTGTATTTCTGCCTCATCATTCCCAGTGATGACAATGTCATCCATATAGACAATAAAAAGAGTAATGTGAGTTCCTGACCTTTTCACAAAAAGAGTATGGTCAACATTACTTTGCTTGTAACCAATCTATGTCACGGCCTATTGGAGGCATCCAAACCAACACGTGGGAGATTGCTTCTACCCATAAATTGACCTCTTCAACCGACAAACCTTCGCTTTTGTTTTGCTATTAGAGAAGTCATGTGGGATTTCCATGTAGACTTCTTCTTTCAATTCTCTATGCAGAAATGCTTTTTTACATCTAATTGATGTAAATCCCAAGCTTGATTCACTACTATTGATAACAGGACCCTGAATGTGTTCAATTTTGCAACAGGAGAGAAGGTCTTTTGATAATCAATTTCATAAGTCTGGGTGAAACCTTTTGCAACCAATCTAGCCTTCACCCTGTTGATTAAACCATCTATGTTCAGTTTCACCACAAACACCCACTTACAACCTACCAGTTTTTTTCTTGGAGGAAGAGTAACCAACTCCCAAGTACCATTCTTCTTTATAGCCTGCATTTCCTTTACCATTGTTGCCTTCCAATTTTTATCAACATAGGCTTCCTACCAAGTCTTTGGAACAAATGCAATAGATAAGGAAGATATGAAGGCTCGATAGGATTTAGACAAAGAATCATAGGAAAAGATATTTAGCTATAGGATACTGAGTACACGACCTAACTCCTTTTCGAACAACAATAGGAAGGTCAATAGAAGATACCTTAGGGGAACTTACAAAACCTGAATCTGGATCAGGAGACTGGAGTGGTAACTTGTCAACCTTCTCTACCTGTTGTTGCCGATTGGTTTTCTTCCTCTGATAGGTCTACACATCCTTGGTTTGGTCAATTTGCTTTTGGAAGACCTCAATGGTGTGCCTCACAGGAGTGGTCTCCCCCTGGATAAGATCCTTATATGGTTCAGACAAGGAAAGGGGAGAATGAGTGTCTGTATGTATGCTGGTCAAATGCTCCCCCTGGTTTGGAATCTCTTCCTGAACCTCTAAGGCCTAAATTGGGTTTGTAAGGTCTCTACATGTGACAGGAACGTCAAAGTGGGAAAGAACAGCTCTATTCTTGGAGCCTCCCCATGGAGAGGTGTATAATAAGGACTTGACTCATTAAAGATGACATCCATGGACACAATTTTCCTCCTGAAAGCAGGATGGTAACACTTGTTTACCGTTTTGAGTAGCAGAATACCCCAAAAAAGTGCAGCAGAGGCCATGAGGTTCCAACTTACTCTTGTGGGTCGAATTCTTGGCATAACACACAACCAAATATCTTTGGGGGAACTATATAGGAAGATGTCCCTTGAAGAACCTCATTGGGGCATTTGAAGTCAAGGATTCTACTAGGCATCATATTCATAAGGTAGGAAGCAGTGAAAACAACATCACTCCAATATTGATTAGGGACATTCATGACAATGAGAAGAGAATGAACAATCTCTAAGAGATGCCGGTTCTTTCTTTCGACCACTCCATTTTGGGCCGCAGTATCAACATGACTGGTCTGGTGTATTATGCCAGGATTAAAGAGGTATCTCTGAAATTCTTTTTCACTAAGTTCTGTTGTCACTGTGAAGGACCTTCACAATGGCATTGAATTGAGTTTTAACCATGTTATGAAAATCTTGAAAACATCGAAAAACTTTATTTATTTTAAAAGATAAATCCATGTGGATTTAGAATGATAGTCAATAAAAATAACTAAATATTGATGGCTAGTAACAGACATGGGTTGACAAGGTCCCCACACATCAGTATGAATTAACATAAAAGGAATGAAACTTCTATTATTGTTAGAAGGCAAATAACTTGAACGAGCCTATTTAGCAAAAACACAAGCTTCACAAAAAAATTCCCTATGACAAGATGAGACTAAATACGGAATTTTCTCTCTCTTAAAGTTCCTATAGAGGGATGTCCTAGCCTACGATGCCATTGGTGGGGGTTGACAAATCCAAATTGACTTGATGAGGAGTAGCAAGCATAGCAAAAGAAGAGGGTCCATTCAATTCCAGCAAGTCCTTTGTCTAGTTTACCACGTCCAATCTGCTTCCTCGTTACCAGATCCTAGAAAACACGGTAGGAAGGGGGAAAAAATTGCCTTACAATTCAAGTCATTGGTAAGACTCCTAATGGAAAGAAGGTTAGTAGAAAAAGATGGAACATGTAAGACTGAGGACAAAGAAAGGGATAGTGAATGTTGTGTCGTTCCCTTTCCAGCAATGGAAGCATAGGAGTCATCAGCTATACGAACCTTATCCTTCCCTGAGGTAGGTAAATAATTTAATAAAAAAGAAGCAGAACATGTCATATGGTTTGTTGCTCCAATATCAATAATCCATGGAGCAGAAACTTAGAAGCATGAAAACTTGTAAATACGGTACCTGAAGTAGCAAGATAGGAGTTCGAGTGTGCAGTTGGAGGAGCATTGAAGAGGCAACGGCAGCGGTTGAAGACTGTAGAGTGCGCCTTAGTGCAAGTAACTCTTCCTGGGAAAAACCGATATCTGGAGTAGGTACTGCAAAAACAATCTCTAAATGATTAGCCTTTGGTTTACCCTTTGGATCCTTTTTTGTTCAAAATCAGCAGGCTTTCCATGTAATTTCCAGCATATGGCTTTGGTATGATAGGGTTTGTGACAGTGCTCACACGTAGCCACATCTTTGGCTGAGTCAGTTTTGGACACCAAACTCACACTCTGAAGAGCATATTTTTCAACTACTGGGTTGTGTAACATAGCCACACGACGACTTTCCTCACATTGAACAAGTGGATAGGATTGTTCTAGTGTAGGAAAGGGAGAATGACTCAAAACCTGTAACCGGATTTGATCATACTCCACATTCAATCCAGCCAAAAACTCATACACCCGGATTTTGTCAACATGCTTTGTATAGGCAGCCACATCGTCAGGATTAGTAGAATGGTAGCCGCCATAATGGTCAAACTCTTGCTAGAGAGACCGTAATTCAACGTAGTATTGGGCAACTGTCAACTTTTTCTGTGTGATCTCATGAAATTTCTTCCACAACTCATAGATCTGCACATCATTTTCCAATTGTTCATAAGTCTCTTTAGTGGCCTTCCAAATCTAGGCTACTGTATCCAACAATAAATATCTCCTGGCGAGATTCAGATGCATGGAATTCAAAAGGAACGACATGATAAGAGAGTCGTTTGAAATCCACTTATCTTGAAGAACACTAATAGTCAACGGTTTGGTTGTAGTGCCCATAATATGGGCAATTAGACCTCTTCCAACAATTGTCAAATAGGCAAAACGAGACCAAATCAAGTAATTTATTTCATCGAACTTAACAGAGAGTGTTTGAAGGGTGGAATAATTTTCATGACTTGTTGGAATGGCAAAAACATCCTGTGTTGTCATATCTTCAGCCCACCCACCAAAAAAAAGAAACACCATGAAAAATTCTTGAGGAAGTAAAAATCGAGGTCAAATTGATCCAAAAAATTTCTGGTCTATCCTGCTGTAATTTTCTGATCAAACCTGACGTAAAATTTTCAGTAATCTTGCAGTAATTTTCTGATCAATCCTGCTGTACTTTTTGGATCAAACCTGCTGTTCCTCTGTTTTCAAACTTTTTAGAAGAATCTGAAACATCGCAGGAAGTGTAAATCTTCAAAAAATATATCTTTTCATTGCGGTAGAAGAGAGGACAACATCAATTTCTGCAAGACCTACTGCAGGGTGCTGCCCTTTGATGGTTTAAACAAACAAGGAGGGGCCAATAGCAAGAAAGAAGCCCAGTGGAAGAATAACAAAGGAGAAAGAAAGAGAGTTGGTGATGGTGTTTCCTTGGAGGCCTTCTGTTGTTTGCGGAAAAAGAGGGGAAAAAAGTCGAACTTGTTTTTTTTTCTTCTTTCCTTTGATTCTAATTTTCACTTGGTTCTGATGCCATGTGGAAATAATTGAGTCCCTTGGATGATCAATGTGATCCCCAAGCCTTTTTTTTATAATAATGTGAAATATACAAAATTACATGATTACCCTCACTAAACAACTGAATAGTTATAACTTGAACTACATCTTATAATTAAACCAACCCACTAATAAACCGAACCAACCGACACTATAAAATGAGTACGAGAAGATAGCAGATGGATTATTTTTAGTCCGACACACATGTGGTTCACAGCTTCCACTGGATTCCTTATTACATTCTTGGTTCTTGTTTCACATCCATGAACAGGTTTTGCTTGGACGATCTGATGTATCAGGATGGGGTGCATTCTTGAAGGTATTTCTATCTTGTGCTACTTGCCCTCAGTTTTTGTTTCCTCTGTTGCTGAATAAATCTACAATCACTCTTCAGAATAGTGTTGCCAAACATGAATACCTAGGGGAGTACACTGGAGAATTGATATCACACCGAGAAGCTGATAAGCGTGGAAAGATTTATGACCGTGAAAATTCATCATTTCTTTTCAATCTGAATGATCAGGCATGACTCTTATACATATTTTGCTTCTTTTTTTAAATGTATGTGTTTTTATTTTTCATTGTCCTTACCCTGTTCTTGCCAGAATCTCCTTTTATGTGGCTCTCAGTTTTCCCATACATTATCTGAAAGGATCCATGCAGTGGACCCTGTTTATTTGGATCAAGTCTGGATTTATAAAAAGTTTCGGGACTCTAATAGAAGTCTGTCTGCTTTTACAGTTTGTTCTTGATGCTTATCGGAAGGGAGACAAACTGAAATTTGCAAATCATTCACCGGATCCAAATTGCTATGCCAAGGTCTGTGTAGGTTTTTCTTCGCTTGTTCTTTACTAGTTCAGTTCCAAATGATGAATGTGCCTTGTCCGTAAACAATTGACTAATACTAGTGCAATGGTCCTTTGTCCATCATTCTCACTCACATTTAATGATACTGTTGCAGGTCATTATGGTAGCTGGGGATCACAGGGTTGGTATATTTGCCAAGGAACGGATAAATGCAGGAGAGGAACTCTTTTATGATTATCGCTATGAGCCAGACCGAGCTCCTGCTTGGGCTAGGAAGCCTGAAGCTACGGGGTCAAGAAGGGAGGAATCAGTTCATTCGGGTGGTCGTGCAAAAAAGCTTGCATGATTCACAATTTTACCTCAAAAACCACCATAATTTTTGAATTCATTTGTTTCATTTTCATCTTATTTTTTATTTTAGCATTCTTATATGAAGCATCAACCCCATTGATGTTGATGAAACATTCTGCAAGTTCATATTCTTAAGGAATTCATCTTTTAAAGGTGACATTGATTCTTATTGAAGTAATTTATCCTGTGTTCTTTCATACCAGGTATTTCAGGTTCTTACCTAATATGACAACATTGCCCATTGATGGAAATGCGTTTGCGAGTATAAACCTACCTAATATTTCAGGTTCTTTTGAGTATGATTGTATGATTGAGCAACGTGGTAGAACCTGATGAACCGGGTGTACATAATCACATTTCTTCGCTTATGATTTTAGCTACTTTGTTTAGTTTAGTGATTAATGATGGCCGGTCATAGTTCAATAAAGATTTTAAGCGGATCCGCTTGGACTATGCTATGTATGAATGTTATTTTATATTTCATATGAGATCCTGGCCTTTATTTATAGTTCTTGCATTAACCAGTCATAAATTAGTTGTAGCTATATCACAAGCTTATGTTTCTATGATCTCAATCAGTATTTACTTGTTGATGTTACAAATCTCCAGTTAAACAGAAGGGAGGGTGGTCCCTAACAAAGTCAAGGCAGGTGATCTAACTTCGAAGCATCGAAAAAGCAAATGGCAGAACTCCAGCAGATGCTACAGCGCATGTTTTCCATGCCTTAGCCGTCCTTCTGCTAGTGCCAAGAACCAAGCAACAACTTAAGTATTCATATTCTCTTTCGAGGGGTTGATCCACCTCTATCGATTCGATTGGATCCTCCCGATTTTCCTCAATCATTTTCGTCACGGACCTTGCTCCTTCATAGCGATTCGATCTTCGCTATGACACGAGGCAAAAAAAAAGGAAAAAGAAAAAGTATTTTTCGTGTTCCAATCTCATTATGTCCCATGCCCTTTTCCAGCATTGCACTGACCTAACAATTAGGAATAACCAAACTGGGGCAGCAAAAGGACTGACGAGGTGGCTCTCGTCGAGCTTGTTGATCCGGAATTTCACTTAGCCTAATAAAAAAAAGGCTTTCCAAACCACATCAAGGTAGCCCAAAGTCAGAACAGAACGATGCACATCCGAGCTGCGACTCCGATCACCAGCAGAGTGATGACTTTCAGGAAGGCTACGAAGTCGATTCCTGCCTTGCACAATTGTTCAGGGTCAACCTTGCTTGGAAATGCAAGGGAAGGCGTCATTTCCATCCATGGGTCAGTATCGAGTATCGAGTATTGTATCGATCAGGTGATTTTAAGAGACGTATCGTCCTGTATCGAGTATAGTATCGCTCTAATTAATGTATTTTAAAATTCAATGGAGAAACGTATCGAGATGTATCGTATCGTTTGGGTCAAATATAGATACGTATCGTATGATATCGTGGGATACTTTAAACTTTGTTTCCAAAAATCTTTAACAGTGACGATTTACAAATCAAGACGTTATTAACATTAATATATGGACTACAGTTAGGGTTGAGAATTGAGATATCCTAATCTTCTCCGCCAATTTAAGGAGGAGAGCTTTTGATTTAGTGTTTTGAGTCCAATTTGAACTCTTACAAAGCAAGGATTCCCAATCTGGGAACAAATAAAAATCCTAGTCCTAAAATCCCAATATTCCTCAGACTCTCCGAAATCGGAATTCCTATAAATAGATGACTTGCAAGGTCATTATTTACTCATTCTCACTTTAATCTATTTGGTTTCCAAAGTTACTTGTTCATTATTTATTCTCTGTCAAAAACCCTTGTTGGGTGAGTTGTTTTAGGAGAAGTTTGACACCAATTTCAAGCGTTCTTCACAATCTTTCGTCACTAACAATGTCTTATTCTGGTAAATTTATTTTGAAGAGCGCCGAGAATGATACTTTTGTGATCGATCGTTCAGCGGCTCTTCTATCCAACACCATCAAGAATTACATAGAAGATGGATGCACCGGTGACGATGATATGGTGATACCAGTACCGAACGTCAGCTCTCAGATTCTCCCAAAGGTACTCGAGTATTGCAACAAACACGCTAGTGATGATAAGAAAGGGAAAGAAGTAGCTGAAGATGATGATCATTCGGATCAAATAGTTGAAGATCTGAAGAATTGGGAAGCAAAGTACATGGATATTGATCAAGAGGTTCTTTATCATCTCATGATGGCGGCAAATTATCTAGACATTAAAGGTTTGTTAGATCTGACAGCAGAAAAAGCGGCTAGTATGGTTAGAGGGAAAACAGTAGAAGAGATTCGAGAAGTTTTCAACATCAAGAATGATTTTGATCCAGAAGACGAAGAGAAAATCCGGAAAGAGAATCAATGGGCTTTTGAGTGAATTATACAAATTAGACAGTAAATTTTAGTATCATTAATAGGTTAAGGATATTATTGTAGTCACAGATTTAATTTTGGATCAGTCAGTGACTGATGTTAGTTCGTTTTTGGGTTTTGAACATATAACTTTAAACTCGTTAAGTTGCTCTTGTTTATTTCTTTATGGAAGTTTTGATTCATAGTGAAGCTGCAATTGTGTTTTTCTTTACAACCATCTCCAGTTAAGATTCGTGTGGAATAACATTCTTGCCCATACATTTTAGCTACAATTACATAGCAGGAATAGGAATCTAATTAGGTTTAGGGTTTAATATCCAAAATCTTCCGTCCTTTGTGTTTCAGAATTAGGGTTTAGGTTTCTTGTTACCACCTCCACATATCTTCGTCTGTTCTTCTACACGACTCGCCCCATTATTTTGTAATTTGATGCAAACACAACTCTGCAACAATTTCTGAACGTTATTTTCTTCTCCCTTCTTCATCTTTCTTGTTCTCTGCATCACTGGACATTGAACTGAACATTCTCTGCTTGTAGGCCTGCATGCACCTTATAGTTAAGAGCTTGAATAGCCTGAATTTTCTTATACATAAAATCTTCCAATTCAACAAGTTCTTGCTGATCATGGGGTAATTGGACATAAGAACCATCCTTCGAGGTAGTGTTTTATATGGAATGATTTGAATGGGCATCTGGGGAAAGACTGAAGAAACTAGAAGATTCAGTGCTAAGATTCCGACTGTTGGATCATCCCAAGGTGTTGGCACAAGAATTTTATTATGCCCTTTAAATGAGGCCTTCAATGCTCTTTATCCCTATTTCCTGAATATGAACACTTCAGATTTCTTCTCATTCTGGTTCCTAAAGCATCACTGGGAATCTGGCTTTCTTGCAGGAGTCCTAGACTTAAGTCAGTTGATGGACTACATTATATTAGCTCTTAAAATCTTGATTTCTGTCTTGCAACCAAGGAATTTATTGTGTTACAGTTATGTCTTGCCTCCAATTGGCTTTTCTTTGCTTGAGATATATATTTACGAATTAAGAGAGAAGAAATTATAAGTTCATTCCTGGAATACATTTCAACCAAGCAGACAACACTCACTCCAGCATCGAGGAGGTAACTGCCTACGTTTCATTTGTCTTTTCATCTCCCATCCAACTGAACTGCAGATGGAAGCAAAGTAGCCTCTAAAAAACAACGCAAGAAAAGACTAACAAGCTTATCGGGGTGGTTGGGATTAGGTTCTCCATTCTCTCGCTCTCCCTTTTTACTGATAAATTGGATTTTGGATCCAAACATCATCAAAAGTGATACATGGGCTTAATCAAGTTCTTCTCCATGGAGAAATTTCAGTATTACCCTTCAAGAAGGGAATTTTGTGGCTGATGCTATCGCCTTAGCCACAAGTGCAGCAACAGACCAACTTTGCTTTGTAAATGATCTCCCTCAGCCCCCTTTCCTTTTCTGGCCTTGTTAATTGATGAATTAGGTTGTCATGTACCTAGAGGTTTTAAATTCAAATAAATTAACCCTTTTAACCTAAAACAAGATTCAAACATCATCATTGGCTTATTAACATTGATATCATATACGAAGCAAAAGATTTACAAAGAAGGGTTTTTTGGATCCCCTTTCGTCCATTCAATGTTGCTATGGTTCAAGATGCCATGACAGCTAGTGCTCTGTAGGGCAATGTGGACGATGCCATTGTTGATGACGGTAGTGCTGGTGTTTTTTCTCCCCTGAGATGGCCTTCATGTCAGCAATATCTCCAGCCTATGGTTCTCTTGCGCAGGACCGTGGTCTAGTATATCCCCACCTTTTTTGTTAAGACCGTCGAATCGAATTTTGTATTTTGTGGTGTAAACCGGACGGTCACGCAGCTAACAAACCAGCAAAGTTGGAGCTTACGTTTCTTATGGATATCTCATTCAAGCTGCATTGGCCACATGAATCCCTAAAATTTTACTGCTCCAACAACCTTTCTTCATCCCCTCTTTCTTTGCATACTCCACAACTCCAGAAGCCCAACCTTGCCAGACACATGCTATCAATCCCTGAGCGCAAAATCAAAATGTTGTTCACTTGGAGCTCAAAAAGGACTTGCTTTTTTTAGCCAAAGAAGTGGTTGCAAACTTGCAATACTGTATTTTCCAGGAAAAATCGGAAGTTCATTGTATCCCAAAAAGATTCTTCAACTTTGGCACCAGCCTCCACTCATCAATGGACAGCTTCTCCTGTACATATATGGTAGGGCATTTGAAAAGAGAAAATAAGTCAATACCTAGACAGCCATGATAATAGAGGAAACACTACAAGCAGATGCAAGGAAATTACCCGATAATTAGCTTTTAGCACATCTATGGATCTCCTAGTGAGGTGACTAACAAGCTCATCCTCCTCATCAAAATGACTCCCAAACATCTTTTGTTGCTCCTCGGCATTGGTGCTAGCAATCTGCAACACAGATAATGAACTACAACCAATTAAGCTGACTCTTTAGAGTAAAATAAAAAATTTGAAACACCTATGCTTCCTCACAAAACTACCACTTACCTTTATAGCTATCTTTGACCCTTTCTTAGCTACGTCAACCTGCTTATGGTTAATTTCAATGGATGAAATTCGTCCAATATCAATAAAATCCCTTGAAGGAATACATATTGGCGTCCCAACCTGAGAGAAATGCAATTAGAACTCAATTGTTACATGAAAATGTTACCTTGTCAAATTCCAATGAGAGAAGAGAAAGAAGGTTAATAAACACAAAACAGGTGGTCTGGCGGCCAACCTTTTCCCACATTCATCTCCAACTCTAAACCACCTAACAGCTTACATAGTTTCGGTTGATCAACTATAATTAGCATTTAATACACAATCAAATATTGAATTTCTTTCCTCAACATGCTGATTAATTAAGACTTCAGGAGAGAAAAAAAATTTTAACTGTGGAAATCAGATAGTTGTCAGAAACTAAAACTCCGAAGCTACATGCTTAAGCAAAGATTTAAGAACCTTTCCTTCATGATGCCATAGTAAGATTCCTAACTTCTAATTCAAAGGCACAAATCTTGTTGCCTTTACAAAAGCCAAAAATGTATATTACGCACACAGGATGGAAATAATGACAAAAGGAATGCAAGTAACTTCAGAACTCCTCAGTTTTAGCCCCAGGACTTCTACAGTAAATTCAAGGCCTATCATAGGGAAAGACAAAATTGGGTCTCATGATTCTCATCTCAGTAAACATCATTCATTGTCAAGGGTCAGCAGTCAGCTCTAAAGTTGAACTTAATGATGTTAAGATGCCTAAAACCCTAAGAGTCTTAAGTGGAAATTGAGAAAGTTAAACGAGAGGAGACTTAACTCAGGAAACAATTGGGTCCACAAACTAATGGTTCAAATACCTTGAAGAGGCCAAAATGAAACCTGGGCCAGGTCTTGCATCAAAGAGATAAATAAGAAACTGCCTACCTTAGCGATGCCTTCGACAACATCAACCCCCAAAACGATAGGGTCTTTCTTATTGAAAATGCAGTTTGGAAAAATCTGCAGAACACATGGAAATACTGCTTCTGCAGCTTCTTTCTTCTTTTCTTCCTTCAGATTATCAATGTAATGCTTGAACTGGTCAAACAAATGATAGATGATGTCAGCATTAAATATCTTAACTCCAGTCTCTTGTGCCAGCTCACGAGCCTCCGATGTCACTTTGACATCAAAGGCCAAAATTGTTGCATATTCTTTCTTCTTCTCAAGCATGACACTGGCCCTCATGACATCCTTCTTGTGCACAGGACCTATACTAATGCCACTGACAGGTATGTTCACCGCCGGACTCTTCAAGAACTCCAACAATGCCTCCAAGGAACCAAGAGTAGAGGCTTGCACACTAACCCCCTCCCCACTCTTGTCGATTTTGCTCATGACTGCCATCATGTCTTGCATTGCTGCTTCTTTAAAGTCTTCCACACTATCATCAGGTCCCACCAAATACAGCCCAGTGCCTGCAATGGCATGTTCAAGACCCTGCAAGCAACAAAATATACAAAAATCCCTCAGAACCCTACTCGGCAAGCATGTGTGTGAGCTATCTGTATAAAGGACAGCAGATTACAAATGCATGGACATGTGGAGGGCTCAAATAAGCACCTAATTGCATTTCAGAAAATTCACTCATTATCAAGGTACATGCGAGAAAAAATATGGCTGCTTGGCATGGAATTTTGTCCCAAAATTGACAGGTTAAATATAGAACAAGCACAATAATACTTTGAAGTATAGAGTATCACATAAGAAAGCAAGAATGAAGAAGAAGAAACTCTATTGCCATCATATAAAATGTGGGTTTGTATATATCCTTCAAATATAATTCCACAAGAAATGTGTTTTTCAAAAATGCACTTCACATGCATATTACTTAAATGGATAGTATCCAAATCAACAAGCTAAGATAATTTTGGAATCCGATGTTACCTGTGCTGCGATCTTTACTCCCTGTGCAGCCTTCAACACTTTGTGTTGTAGGTATTGTCCCTGAAGCAAAGCAAAATGTCACTTTACCATATTTCATGCCATTGAAACTTTAGTTATTTGCATTATTAATAGTTGAAGGCTTCGGCTGACTAAATGAGCAAAGGGAAGTTTGAAGTACACCAACCCAACTAGGGAAGTAGAAGAACAATTCATATAGTCATCTTGTGTCAAAGGCCATTAGCAAAAGAATTCATAATTGATCACATAATTCAAGATAACAAGAGAAAGTAAAGTGGCCTTAGGAGAAGTTTCAGATTGAATTTGTGAAGCATCTGACCTACTGATTTAAACTAATTCTGCATTGACAAATTTCTAGAAATTCATCCCCAAAACTGAATTGATCAATTTACTTTCAGACACTCAATTGTTTTTCTTCATCTTTTGAAGGGTGTTGGTGGACTGGTACCAATAATTTGACCCCCAATTGAGAATACTAACTTTTAGTTCAGCGGATTGACTTTAGTTGACTTTTTGAGGAAGAAGAATACTAGACTAGCATTTGGACTAGGTAATTAATAATGGAAAGTATTACTGCAGATTGTGAGTAGACGTCGGCCTGAAACTAGAAATGGAAGGAGTATTTTGTTGATTGAAATTAGTGGGATAAAGTAGCTATACATCACAGTTGTATTGTATGCTTGAGCTAAATTCAATTTGGTATGCTTATTGTGGTTGAAATATGCTAACATATGGTGATTTGAAGTTGTGATTATGAGTGATATCTGAGTAATGTTTACTGATGTTAAATCTTGCTTTGGTGTTTAGATAATTCTGGAAGTGATGCCTATAGCGTAGTGATTATTGTTGGATTCTTTGACATGAACGTTGACTTGATATATTTATGTCTAGTTAGCCAAAGAGTGAAATTTGAGGGAAAATAGACTATGCCGGATTCATAGCCACTAGAGGGCCGGATTTTTTTTTGGGTGTTGTTTTTCTCATGTGCTCCTATTATATTCTGTATCATTTTGGGTTGTTCACAAATTTCTCACATCATAAAGGATTGAGACAGGTACACTTTTGATGGAGAATTTAAGGGGACTTTGCTTCGTTTCATGCAGTTTGAGATGTAAACTTTGCTCAATTGAAAGAAAAGGGTGAAGCGGGCACCAAAGACTTCCGCATAAGCAGAGTCTGGAGGGAAGTTTTTCTATGCAGCCTTACCTCAAAAATTTTTGCTGGGGGCTGTTCGATGCCTTGACCTCAGGCTACAACTGTGGTCCATTGACCATTGCGCCAAGGCCGGCTCAAACTTTGCTCAATTGTTTAGCCTTAAGAATCTACAATAGTGGGTGAGATAACCTGGCCTGCAATAGGCTTCTTTGCACATGAGATAGGTCTCCTCTTCTTTCCTTATTCCTTTTACACTTTTCTTTTCAGCAATTAAATATTGTTTTGATTACACTCAATCACCAAGGCAGCGGGGTTGTATTTAATAGCTGATTTCAAAAGGATTTATTATTCTTCAAATTATCAGATTCCTAACATCAGGTAAGGTCATATCAAAGCTTAACTTCACTTTTAACAATCCAGCAGATGCAATGTACCTCTGTCAATTTCAGCCTCGTTTGATTTGTTAATTAGATCTGAATCTGATATGGAAAGTTGTTCTGCCCCAACTTTTGGGGCTGCCATCAAAGAGCATCTCGGAGGTGAATTTGACTGTAGTTTGTTGGGCATCAGATCAATATCTTGACTTTTATCTGAAATCACCCAAAACCTGCAAATTGGATTCCAGAATTTTGGTTTTCAAATTTAGTTTTATCCTTGTTACTCGTTCAATGAAATTGTTTGAGGGTTTGGATTATATTTTTGAAATAGAGAATCAACTCAATTCAATTCCATTGGTTAAAACGGATTTAGTATCATTTTTGATTATTTTGAGAGCTACATCATGGCCAAGATATGTTAAAACCAGTGAAATTTGAGATAAAACTCGACAGGAGATGGGCTGATAGAAACTAATTGAAGCTACTGAAACTTGTCAAAATTTGCCGATGCTGAAATCGGTTTGTTGATATTGGTCACAAGACTCACAAGTCACAACTTGGCATTTATCAATCAAAACTGTCAAATTTTTTGAATAGTGGTTGAAACTACTGAAATTTCCAAAATATTATTGAAACTTGTTGAAACCTAGGACTTTTAAGACTAAACCCTGGTTTTGTCTCGATTAATTGGGAAACAAGATTTAACCAAAATTTTGGCCTATCTCATGAAGTTTGAACCCATGGTTAGATAACAGTACCCTCAATTACACATGACATCCTATTAAATCATTCCCATCTTTCCAAGGTGTCTATCATTTTTAGTTATTTTTTCCTAGAGTTCAGTGTTATTCCAAGAGATTTGAGTCCACAATAAATTTTCAGGTTTCTGAGTAAGCTTTTTGACTTGGATTTTGTCTGGGAGGGTTTCAGTGTTCTTCCTATCTACCCCTCCGTTCATCCCTCCCCACCCCCCACCCCCCCCCCCCAAAAAAAAATTAATAATAAAAAAAAAAATAAAAACAGTTGCATCCAGTCACACATTTCATAGAAGTTGCATGCATTTAAAGTTCAAGCCCCTTGCACATTAATCTATGCCATTATCAATTTCCTACTTTTAATTTTGTCAAGTCTTTACTTGGTGCTCATAATAAGAAACCAACTAAGCAACATGCAGATGGAAACATCAGAATAGGGACAAGAACTCAAGATCTTCTCACCTTAACTCGAATCTCCTTCATTGGTTGAGGGGTCAGTAAAGCACGGATTGTGGTCAGAATAGGCCCCTAAGATTGGGGGGGGGGGGGGGGGGACAAATCAG
The DNA here is from genome assembly GCF_041222555.1 of Hakea prostrata. Lineage (NCBI taxonomy): Eukaryota > Viridiplantae > Streptophyta > Magnoliopsida > Proteales > Proteaceae > Hakea > Hakea prostrata. The sequence goes on from NC_142603.1 coordinate 13,943,159, forward strand.
AAACTTGAAACATTTTGTGAATAGTATATATAAATGGGAAATCTCCCAAAAGGCTTACTTGCATGCCACAAACAACTATTTGATCCCCTTCATGTAGAACACCATTAACTAGTACAACATCAATGGCGGTTCCCAAGCCTTCAACAACTTTAACTTCTAAAACTGTGCACTGGTGTATAGTCAACACTGTAATTAGAACCATAAGTGTTCACAATATGATAAGAATGCAAGTTGAGAAAGATCACCTGCACTTCATTGCTAAACATTAACTTTTCCACCATAGTTTTTGAAGTCCATTGCACCAATAACAGAAGAAGATCTGGGATGCCTTCCCCACTAATATATTTACACAAAAATCAAAGCTGTCAAAAGTGAATCAGCACAGAAAGTGGATTCACTCAAAACCTTAAACAAATATACATAGTACCTGATTGCACTTGTAGGTACAATACTGAAAGTTTCCCCCATTTCTCGGTTTTTGTAGTACAACTCAGTATTCATGCCCTGCTCCTTGAACTGTGTGACTATCTAGATAAATGAAATACATAGAATTAGAACAATAATCAGAATTAGTCCAATTAGCATGACTGAAAGCCTTCACAGTAGTGTAAAAACCTAAATATTTGTTTACCTGTGTTAGCCTCATTTTGAACTCATTTTGAACATCATTTGACTGTTGCTTCAAAGCTTTCTGAATAGGTGCATTGGGGCATGTCTTCCACCCATATAACCTATCCACCTTGCAATTGAGGGCAGACAACAAACAGAAAAAGCAAAAGATTAGAGAGACACCCTCACCGCAGATTCACAATTTCCCCAAAGCAATAATAAAGTGCAAATTAACTAGTTGAACATACCTTATTCAATGCAACAATGAACTCTGTGTTCCGCATTTTCAGAAGGTTGAGGGATTCAATTGTCTGAGGTTCTAGGCCATGCATAATGTCAACAACTAAAACTGCAATATCACATAAACCTGAACCCCGTGATCGTAAATTTGTGAATGACTCATGCCCAGGTGTATCAATGACTAGAAGACCTGGAACCCGAAGCTTTGCATCAGCTTTCAGTTCCTTGGTTCTCTTCCTAATGTTTTCAGCAGGGAAATAGGTTGCACCAATCTGCTGTGTAATTCCTCCAGCCTCACCCAGCTGAACATTAGTGCCTCGGATGCAATCTAAAAGCTTAGTCTTACCAGTATCAACATGGCCCATAATACAGCATATTGGGGAACGTAGGTTGTTAGGGCTCCTGTTAGAGATAGCCTCTACATGCTGTGCTTCTTTTTTCACTGCAGAGTTTTTTTCCCCATTATTATCCATAACTTGAAATTCAGGATGTTCCACTTTAGTTTCAAGATTCTGATTTTTCATATGTGAAGGAGGGATGACTTTCTTATTAGAAACTGTAGTTTTGGATTCTGGAGCAAAGGCTCCTACATCCACAGAAACTGGTGATGCTATATACATAGTCTCTCGTTTCACCACAGGCTCAGATTCCTCCTCATCAAAAGCACTCTTAACAGACAATTTCTGTGTGACATCATCCCAGCTCTTTGCGTCCCATTCATCTTCCTCTTCGTCCTCCTCCTCTCCTACCCCATTCTCTTCAACTACTTGTGGGTCTTCTACTTTCTCTTCAAATTTTTCTTGCTCCACTTCTTGGACTTTGTCAGCCTCTGTATCCTCAGCAGCAGTCTCTTGGTTCTGTTTTGTTGGTCCACAAGCATTGTCAGCACCACCTTGAGAAATAAATTGTTTCCTCTTTGCCTCCAATCTATGAGCTCCTTCCTTTTGCTTACGGGTCAAGGGCTTGCCCTCCTGTTTTTTCTTCAGAAGCTTCTTTTTCTCTCTCTCTTTTTTCCTGCGCCTAGCCTCCACAGCCAACCTCTCGAGTTCCTCTTGCCGATGGCATTCCTCTTCTTCCTTCCTAGACCTCTCTTCGTCTTCTCTCTTCTTCCTCTCTTCAGCTTCTTTACGCCTTGCCAGCGCCTCCTGAATTTCTCTTACATGCTTTGAAAATCTTTTGTCAGAAAATTTGGTTTTTGTTTCTTCCTGTTTTTCTTTTTCCTCCACCATAACTGCTGCAGCAGCTGCTGCAGCAGCTGCTGCCTTCCTTTCTTTTTCCTTTTCCTTCTTTCTCTTCTTCTTTGCAGCAGCAGAATCACTGATTTCTTCTGCTTCCTTCTCCTCATCCTTGGAAACAATTGAGACAACTTCTGGCAGAGTGTGATGAACCTCAGCCTCTTCCAGATAGGGAGCAAGCTGCTTCTCAGAAGGAGAAGCAGAAGGTTTGGAAAGGGAAGGGCCCTCTCCAAGTTCAGCGAGAAGTTTATACAAGTCATCCTTCTCCTGGGCTGTCCTTCCACTTTTCTTCATCTTCTTTTTGTTCTTAGATGACTCCATTATATCACTGCCCTGCTTATTTGTTTTGGCACTGGCAACATTCTTAGTATCACCCACGTTACTACTGCTACTCACAGAAGCTTCTTCATCACCAATGCCCATGTCATAACTGGAATTTGAAGACTTCTTGGATTTTGAAGACTTTTTCTTACAAGAGAAAGCAATAACAATAGCATTATTATTCTCAATTTCATCTCTATCTGTTGGTCGCTGGTCAGGTTCATTAAACACAGTACCGTCCCCTTCACCGAGAGCATCAAAAGCAGATGCAGAAAACACTGGTCGATCCTTTCCATCACTATTATCATTCTCTTTCTGTTCATCTTTGTGCCTTATCATCCTCTTCCTCTTTAAGTACATTAAAATAAGCAGAACTAAACATATCACCCTTGTTCAATTTGGATTTCTCCTCTTCTCCCATGTCAATACTGGATTTGGAGAACTTCATCGATTTTGAAGACTTCTTCTTACCAGAGAAAGCAATTACAAGAGTATCATTATTCTCAATCTCATCTTCATCAGTTGGTTGCTGGTTAGTTTCATTAATCACAATACCATCCCCTTCGGGAAGAGCATCAAAAGCAGATGCAGGGAAAACTGGTCGATCCTCCCCATCACAATCCGCATTCTCTTTATGTTCATCTACGTCCTTATCATTCTCCTCCTCTTTAAGTACGTTAAAATGAGAAGAACTAAACACATTATTACCACCTTTCTTCGATTTGGATTTCTTCTTACCCATGAAAGCAACTTCCTCATCATCCTCAAGCAGCAGCTTGTCTTGCTCTTCATCTCCAACTTGCACCGACTTGGAACTGCTCTGTTTGCCCTTTTTCTTCCCAGCAGTCGCCATAGTTACATCTTCATGATTCTGTTCCTTAAAACCCGCATTTTGTTGATCCTCAGACAAGTCGACCCCAATGGCGTATTCATCATCTTCGATGACACCCACCTTCCTGTTAGATTTAGTCTCACCTTGAGATGCACCAGGGTTCTCCTCTTCCCTTACAGTTGACTTCTTTCTACCCATTAAAACTATTACACTACTAACCTTAACTACAAAAATCGAACTACCTGCAGAAGAAACAAACATTCAATGACAACTAAAAACTGAAAAAACCTAAAAAAACATAACCAAAACATAATGATTTTTCCTTTGAAGACAAGAAGAGGTAATCAGAGAACTATCCGAATTATCTTCCACGCACAATAAAAGATCTGATTCCTACTAGAAAAGAGAAAACCTAAGTTTACAGAGAGCACCAAAATGCAGTAGCGTAAACCCACAGATAGTCGACGCCAATTGAAACACATGCGATGGATGTACAAGTGAAATGGTTGGTGAAGCAAACAAATAGCTGATCACTTCTTGTGATGTCTTGAGAGAATACCTACACAAACCTTAAGAAAAAAAGTACTAAGCTGTTGTCAGTGATTTCGAACTATGAAATTTCGACAAATATTGTTAAGCATCTGTTACTGCAGTTCTTACTTGAACTATCAGCAAATCCATTACCAACAAAAAAAAACTATCAGCAAATCCTGTGGAGAAACCGGACAAGGAGAAGAACGGCAACTCAATCAATAAAGTAAAGACAAAAAGAGAAAGCGGCAACTCAAAGTAAAGACAAAAGCGTTAAAACCGGGAGAATCAAATTCGTGGTTCGGCATACCATTAATGGGATTAAATCCTCGGCGGCCGAAAATGGGGGCGGCCATCCAGCTTCTGCACTGGATGGCCGCCACGTGTGCATTCAAAAATCATGATCGTTGATTAATATTTTTTATAAATGGATAAACTGAACCCAGTTCTGAAACTAAACCAACGGTTTCATTTTCACCCGCTCTCTCCATCGCTACTTGGCCGATCGTCCTTCTCTCAATACCTTTTTCACTTTTCTCAACACGGTGAGTAATCAAGAGAGTTGCAGAATTGAATGGATGGATACCTTTCGTTTTCTGATCTGTTTCTAATATTGATTAACCACGCGACACAGGTGTTTGTGGGAATGCAAATGATTTATATTCTATGGACATTTTTAGTGAAAGGAAGGCCAAGGGCGACCATATCGACTCTCTTCATGTTCACATACAGAGGAATACTTGGCTGCTCGACTTTAGAGGAGTGATGCGAAATCCTCCGCCAGAGAGTGCCGAACGATTTGCATAGTACGCGAGGGATGATTTCGATCTCACTGCTATGTAGCCGGATGCGTGTTGAAGTCGGACAATATTTTCACCTACGGCGCCCATAGTTTCACCACCAGCGCCCTTTGTCTCTCGTCCGACCAACGATCATGATTTTTAGATGGACACGTGGCGGCCATCCAGTGCAGCAGCTGGATGGCCGCCCCCATTTTCGGCCGCCGAGGATTTAATCCCCAATCTATGAGTTATCCTTTAATATTAATGCTATTTTCTGTTATTTAATTAATCACTCAAACCTTTATTATTGATACATTTAATCTTAGCTAGTTTTTTTTTTTAATTATTTTTATTTTAGTGTTGCATCTTAAGTTTAATGACACTATTCATGAATAATATCTTCACAAAATTTCGAGGACTTACAATTGGCGGTGGAAGAAGTCAACTATTCATGAATAATATCTTCAAAAATTTGTAAGAACTTACACTTGGTAGTGGAAGAAGTCACAATCTCATAGATTGCAGAGGAAGATGAAGAAACAAGTCGTGCATAGATGTTTAAGATCCTATCCTTAGTGACACTGAAAATTTTCTGAAGTTCTAATGTTTAAATAATGATTATCATTGTGGAAGTGTTTCAAGCTTCACTATGATGCCAACCTCATAAATAAAGTAGTAAGGAAGTCTTGGGTTTGAACCTCAGTCATTCTACGCCTTCACCGGCCCGGTCCTTTTGGGTTTTTGATTATTAAAAAAAATAATGATTATCGCGAATTAGTTGCAAATCTTTTTTATTTTTTCCTCATACCGTAATTATAAATATCCGTTTGTTTGAGTCTTTTGTCCTGCCCCTGTTTCCGTAACAACCACCAAGCTCCCATACCCGCCAAAAGTTAGGACCCGAATTCGTCGATGCTCACACTGTTGTTGGTGCCTTGGTGGTAGCATGGAAATTGCAGCGGCAACGGCGACCTCTCACGATGACCAGAGAAAGAATTGCGAGAGCATGTCGGTCCAGAGCTCTTCTTCTTCTCCTGTAAGTCAGGCTGACAACAGCTTAGCTACAAGGTATGACGAAGATGAAGATGAAGAGGATGTTTGCAGGATTTGCCGGAACCCCGGTGATGACGAAAACCCTCTTCGTTATCCTTGCGCTTGTAGCGGGAGTATCAAATTCGTACACCAAGATTGTCTTCTCCAGTGGCTCAATCACAGCAGCAACGCTCGTCAGTGCGAGGTTTGTTCTCTCTCTAATATTCCGTTTCCCACCTTTTCAGTGTGTGTGCCTCGCTGTTCGGTCATGCGAACCGTTTCGCATGCTCTATCGTCTTGGAGGCTATTTTACCTGTTGGGGCAGGGATTTGTGTTTGTTTTCGGTTTCATTTCAAAATTCTCGTTGAATTGGTTATAAAGGATAGCTCTAGTCCATCGCAGAAGATTGGTAGGTGAACATTTGATTAGGGTTTTAGGAAATCTTTTTCTTGTATGGGTTCATTGTTCCTCGGCCAATTTGAACACCCTTGTGGAAATGATCTCATTCTCTCTTCCCATCTTTCTACTATTATCCATACCGAGGCCCCCAATTCTTTCTACTGTAATAAGTACCAAAGTCTTCTTAGAGGCGGGTGGACATATACAAATGAAAAAAAATAATGGGCTTCCATGCGGCGAATCATATGGTATGAACTTCCATGAAACTGGAATTATCGAAAAATACAATCCTTCAGTGCCAATTGAAGCATTTAGATTTCAAATCACGCATGGATCAAGGAAACTTACATTAATTTTTTTTTTCACGTAATTTTTTCAGCCCAGTCGAAGGGAACATTAAACCCAGTGAGAGTATGAACGGTGTATGGAACAGCAGCTTTTGGTTTTCCAGTTGCAAGTGGTAAGACTAGTTGAGAGGAAAACGTTCTTTTTGTTGTTGTTGTTGGGTTTGGGGGAGGAACGGGGGCGGGGATTTGTGTGCGTGGGATGGGTTGGGTTTAAGTCATCCTGAATAAAGTTTGTAAATTGCGTTCTCAGACCTTCTTTTAACTGTTAACTGCCTGGATCTGATCCCAACGTTGTGGGAGCTTTTATGACACAAACTCATGATTTGTGAATGTTGTTCATTTCTGCTGCTAAATGGTTTCACACTGTGTGGTGTCACGTCAGCCGTATCAAAATAGTATCCCTTGGCATTTTTGTTCACTGCTGCCTGCACTGGTTTACTACTGCAGGGTGTTACCTCCAGAATCAAGATAGTATCCCTAGCCATCAATATTCACACGTTGAAACACAAAAACAGATATCTGAGGCTGAGCAATATTATATGTTATACCATTCAGCTATATTAAATATTTCTTTTGATGTCTGCATAGCTCACCATTCACTCATCAACGTGTCAAATTGTTTTTGGATCAAATGCACTTTATTATTTGCCCTTTCTTTATACTACCGATCATGCATTTTGTACTGTTATATCCTGTTGCTTTGAGGCTTTACATGATTCCTATTTCAGTGTGTAAAGCACAGAGTGCCATCATTAATGCATTTGATGATCTACAGGTCTGCAAGCATGCATTTTCATTCTCCCCTGTTTATGCTGAGAATGCACCAGCAAGGCTTCCTTTCCAAGAATTTGTGTGTGGGATTGCAATGAAAACATGCCATGTTCTACAGTTTTTCTCGCGCCTTGTTTTTGTGCTCTCAGTTTGGCTCCTCATAATACCATTTGTTACATTTTGGATATGGCGTTTGGCATTTATCCGTAATTTTGGTGAAGCTCAGAGACTATTCTTGAGTCATTCATTCAGCACAGTGATCCTCACTGATTGTCTACATGGGTTTCTACTTTCTGCTAGTATTGTTTTTATTTTCCTTGGAGCCACCTCTTTGAGGGATTACTTTAGACATTTACAAGAGCTTGGAGGACATGATGCGCGGAGAGAAGATGAAGGCGAAAGAAATGGTGCTCGTGGTGCAAGAAGGGCTCCAGGTCCAGCTAATAGGGTTCATGCAGGTGATAGGAATGGTGTTGAAGATGTCGTTGGTGCACAAAGAATTGGTGGAGCTGGCCAATTAATTCGAAGAAATGCAGAAAATGTTGCTGCTCGGTTGGAAATGCAGGCAGCACGTCTTGAGGCACATGTTGAACAAATGTTTGATGGTATGGATGATGCTGATGGTGCCGAGGATGTACCTTTTGATGAGCTTGTTGGAATGCAAGGACCTATTTTTCATTTGGTTGAGAATGCATTCACAGTGAGTACTGCTTCCTCTTTGCTTCCATTCAGCACATTCTCTCTTTCTCCCCCTCCCACTCCTTCAAAAATTCTTGATAAATTTGTTTTCATCCTTTTTGTTTGAAGCTTAAAGTTCATTATGCTTAGCAATTGATCTTGATCTTATTTTCTTGTGCGGTTCTGATATTTAGTGTATGTCTTGAATCTTAATTTCCTGATTTTATGTTTGTTTCTTCCTTGGTGTCTTGACTTACTGGCACTCCCTTACTTTTTCCAGTCCTATATCTGTTCTTATGGGGCCGGTGGTAATGTCATCTCTGATACTGTTTCCCAAAGATTCCAAATATGTCATGTTCCCTGGCTGGACCTATTGATTTTGGTCACCAGTGCAGACTGAAACTAACTGTATACTGATAGAAGGTTAGACCATGATAGTATCATAGGGGGTTCTCTTTTTATTTTTCGTTTTTTCCCCCTTGGGGTGGAGGAGGGGGAAGTTGCAGGTTTTGGGTTTTGGAACTGTAATTTTAGTACAGAAATTGTTGAGGAACAAGTTACCGTTTCCAAGGTAAAAATTTCGATCGAAATGAACATTTCGACCGAAACTGGATATTTTTTTCCTGATTCTTGAAAACTGAATTTCGAGCCTCAAATGCACTCAAATTGATTTGGATTTTTGCATCCTAGCTATTTCAAGCATAATAAACACTATAAAACTACTAGTTTACTAAAAAACTACTGAAAATGTAACATCCAACAATCCAAGTATATAGTACATGAATCAGAGAAGATGCTGGAATGTTATTACTTACAAGTCTATTCTATTCAAGCCTCAAGGTCTCCCTCTTCCGTCTGCACCCCATACAAATGACAATATAACTCCCATGATGTTTGCCCCCGCCTCATATAGTTTTGGACATAGTCAAAAACTGCACCTCTGTATGTGGCCTCATCCACATGCATAAGATTCCCTAACGGTGGGAAGTTGTGAATCTCCAAAGGAACTGGTGGTGGTGGGCCTTGTGGCTGTGGAATAGTGTGGAAGATCTGCTCAACAAATGAAAGAGCACCCCGCCCCTGGCTCTCAGGACTAGGAGAAGGATAAGGATACTGATAAGGTCGTAATGGCTGACTCCGATAATCGACAGTGGGAGGGACACCATAAGCTCCATAGGCCGCTCCATAACCATAAGGCTCCAGTCGTGGCTGACTGGCTTGACCCCCGAATCGATAGCCAGGAGGGACGCCATATGGTCCATAAGAACCATAACCATAAGTCGACTCGGTAGGACCAATACTCTCCACAGCAGTATCATATGAGGACTCTGCAGGCCTATGCCATCCGGATCCTCTGGAGGTGGAGGAGTCTCTAGCATCATCAATGCTCATCGATCTCATAGATCCCAACAACCTCTCGGCATCGGATGGACGGTAGGACCCATATGATGGCGCGTCCTCTGTGCTCCAGCCGTGCTGTCTCCCCTTCCCCTTCCTCGAATATGTAGAGGAAACATTTTTGCCTCGAGATGCAGCTCCGTGATGGTCCGAATCCCGTGTCGCGTGGGTGAACCGACTCTCTCCCGTGAATCTCGGTGGTCGTCCTCCCCCCCCCGACTCTCACGTCATCGTTGGTGGTGGTGGTGGTGGTCTGTCCCTAGGATCAGCTGAATCCTGATCACGAGGTCCCACACCCTCCTCATCCCCTCCATCATCATCATCACCGTCATCATCACCACCATCGTCGTCATCGCCGGAGGCCTGAGTCACCTCATCCTCAGTGTCGGACCAGAAAATCAAATCCTCACTCTGGGTGGATGCACTAGGGTGTGGCACGAAGGACGGGCGGGCTCGCATGTGGCCTCCCTCTCCTGGGCCATGAAGTCCCCCACATCAGCCCCCATCTCCTCTGCAATCTGACTATTGGGAAGACCTCCATTCTCATCTAGCAATCCGTCTCCACTATCCCTGATCCAGTCAACTACTGGGTTATCATCATCATCCATCTCAAATATGTCGGCCAACTCGATATTGGTGCTCTCTCTATCCATCCCCTGTCTAATATGATCCTCTCTCAGTCTCATATTATAGTGTAGGTAGACAAGGTCCTCTAGATGCTTCACACCCAATCGGTTGCGCCTCTTCGAGTGAATGAGGCTGAAGGTGCTCCAATTTCGCTCACAACCAGTGGCAGAACATGTTTGGGAGAGCACTTTGCTTACAATCCTACTCAAGTTGTGTGAATCATGTCCAAATTGCAACCACCACTCAGCTGCAACAAACATAGACTCCAAGTCATTTTAATACTTAAATAACTAAATTAAAGAGAGAATATAATAATTAAATGTATAATGAAATAAATGAATGAACTTACTCGCAGGGGCGGTTTCCCGTCCCGATACGGCCACAGCACGACCGAAGCTCCCAATGGCATAAAAGCCTTTATCTAATATATAAAGAGAAAAAACAATAACCAATTAGTAGTTACTAGGTTAATGACTTAGTATAAAACTGCGAATTGTGAATATCAAATGATTCTAATCACGATCTCACCTCCATAAGGATGACTGCTTGTTTAGCTGTATCCGGTTCGAACTTCTCCACTATAGTTTGGAAAGCATCCATCAAATCTTGCCTCATCCCAAGATTGACCTTGTAATGGTACTTGGGATTTAAATAGTATGTTGTGTAAGAAAAAGTATGTCATAAAAGGGAATAGTTAATGCTTTATAGTGTGATAACATAATGAAAATTAAATTAAATACTAGACTTAACAACTCACCAGCCTTATGCAGTGGATGCTGCAACATAGACTCCCATCTACTGTTGATGATTTGAAGGAATTTCTTGTTGCCGCGTGGGTGGACCTGAGCAACTTGCTGCTTCATCCTATCTACTGCAGCAAATATGTGTGCTAGAGTAGGTTTTCTTTGCTGATCTACCATCCTCAACACATTCACCATAGGCTCAAGCATCTTCACCACTATCCTCACATTGTGCCAGAAACTCTCATCAAGGATAGTCAACTGAGCTCTCCTTCCTCCCACCGATGAAGAACCCTCCCGGTTAAACCACTCCTCCGATGCAAACATACTCCTAAGGCCGGTCTTCCTACTCTCAAAGCTCGCATTGCTATCCAATTAGTAGCAAATCTGGTTATGCCTGGCCTCACTAACTCACCCTGACACTTGTCCCTCATCATCCTTAATGCATAGGTGTGGTTATATATGAAGGTGCTAACATGTCGAGCTTGGTCCACCGTATTCTTCATAAGCTTGACCTTTCCAAGCAGTGAGCAACATAAGGAGTCTAAAAGAGCCTATATCTGTCCATCCGTCAAGGCATCAAGCCATCAATACAAAGTTATAAAGTGTACATGTATATGTGTAATGTAAATATATGTATTTACAAATGAAAATTAATATATGTTTAGACTTTAGATACCTGGAGTTCTCCTGCATCTTTAACCCAGCTTTCTTGTAGTTGGAGCCATTATCAGTCACAATTTGAACTACATTTTCCACTCCAACCTCCTTCACCACTTGCTTCAGTAATTTGTAAATGTATTTTGCATCCTTCTTCTCACCGGATGCATCTACTGACTTGAGGAACACTGTCCTCCCATCACAATTCAACATGAAATTGATGATGGACTGTCTAGTGGGACCAATCCAACCATCAGCCATCAGAGTCACTCCATAATGATTCCACATGGGCTTTAATCCCTTAATGTACTCATTTATGTCCTCTTTATGCTTAGGCAAATACACATTATATATCTCATATGGAGTGGGGCCCTGTACACCACTCCCAACCCTGCCTATCTGCTTAATCATATCTTTGTAGTAGATCCTTGGGCTGTATGTGCTAGAACACTATGGTAATGCGCCCATTTGGAGAAAGCCATCCCCACTTTCTCCTTCACACTCCCCCATAAGTGCTTCAACTTTCTCTGTTTATGCTCAGGCCTCGCAAATAGGGCCGGATCATCGCGAAGAATCTTAAGATCCGGATCTGTAGGATGTGCTGAGGAAGCTCGACCCCTTGTAGGGGCCCGTGGGATAGGAGCCTCTTGCCTCACACTCTGAGACCTCCTCATAGGGACTTGGGAGCCACCTATGCCTCCCATACCTATCGGCTCTCTGAGGACCCACAACCCGCACCCCCTCTGTTGCCTCCCCGATGTCATCAATCCTCTGTTGCTCCCTACTCATCATCATCGCCCTCCTCGCCTGATCGGCCTCTGGATCAGGGTCACTGTCTCCTGGCTCATCCCTACCATAACCCTCAGGATCTGGAAGGTCATCTAAGCAGGCATCCTCGAACTCATCCCTCTGTGTTCTCTTCTCTTTCCTCTTTTGCTTTATACCACTAATATATGAGGCCATTGCCTTCTTGACCTCTACAGGCACCTTTGGGCACCCTGTTACATCCCTGTTGCAACCAGCTAGATGCACCTTCAATCTAGTGGCCCCACCTTCTCCTATTTGTTTCTTACAGTAATTACACTCGCTCTTCCTCTTATCAGCTGTCAGTGGCCTCCCATGATCCCAAGCTATGTCTGACATCTTTAAAATAAAATGCCTGATACAAGAAACACACACTTAAGTATCTTGAAAAAAGCTCCACAATATGCTCCAAAAATGACATACATGCTTCTAATAATAACCTCCTATTTTTAAATATAAAAAAATATATGTATAACTATATAAGTATTTTTTTAATATATAAATAATTTTAAAATATATAAAATACACACTAACTATCTTAAAAATATCCACAACATGCTCAAAAAATTGCATACATGCTTCCACTAATACTCTCCTATTTTTAAATTTAAAACAGAAATTAATTATTTTTTTAATATTTAATATATATTAAATACAATAAAATTACATAATTAACAGAAAAAAAATTTAATTCAACACCATCACAGCAATATGGTGTCTCAACTCTCACATACATTCATTTGAAGCTTATACATGTACTATACATAAACATTTTTAACAATATACATAATTTAGTAAATAATTTTTAATAACAGAAAAATAAAAAAATAGTAGGAAGAATCAAAAAATAATTTTGACACTACAAATTCATAGATCATCACTCTAAAGTAAACATATATAAATTTGGAAGCAATCTAACATGATTTAAGGCACAAATGAAACAAAAATCAAAAAATGAGGAAGTTGGTTACTCACCTTGCAAGATTTGAGAAAATGCACAAATGGAGGAGTAAATCAAGTGTTTGAAGGAAATGGAATACTAGAAATTAGGTGTAGAATGGGATGAAAGCAAGAGAAATCAGCAAAAATTGCAAAATGAGGTCAAAATAGCTCTAGCGATATGGCTCGAAATCTCGAAACCAGCGTCGAAATGGGGTCAATTTTGGGTATTTTATAAGCTACGCAAGTGTCGTTTCGGCCCGATATGGTATCGGGTCGAAATATCGACTCGTATCGACCGAAATTTCGGTCAATACGAAATGATATGGATACTTTTCGTGCCTACTACTATATTTCGTTTCGAGTTGGATTTTTGCAGGCATTTCGATCGAAATTTCGACCATTTCGATCGAATTTTCTTCCATGACCGTTTCATGAGTGTGTTAGAACTCATGAGATCTATCTCTTGTATAAGGTCATGGGTTATATTTCCCTACTCATATTCTTTCTTGTTCTCGTTAATGCATGCTCAAATGTGGTGGTTATTTTTTTTCTCTCTCTCTTTTTTTTTTTGGGGAAATATATCAGGGGAGGGGGTGGGGGAGGGGAGAGCAAAGGAAATATATATTATTTTCTATTACATAGTGTCTTAAAACTTTACCATTTGATATGTTATCCTTGTATGCTTATAATGTAGTTCCTACTTCAGATGTTAAAATTTGTTTTTAGGATATATTGATAGTTTGGGTGTTCATGTTGAATCATTATTTTATGGACATAGCTTTCTGACAAAATACAAAGTGGGTGGTCACATCTCTTGTGCTTTTCTATGCACCTGAGATATTCTAAGAGGTAATATTTGTCTGCAGGTTCTGGCAAGCAATATGATATTCCTTGGGGTTGTAACTTTTGTGCCATTTTCTTTGGGTCGAATTATTCTCCACTACGTGTCTTGGTTCTTCTCCTCAGTTGCAAGCCCAGTTTTGTCGACAGTCATGCCCCTTACTGAGTCAGCTTTCTCTTTGGCAAATGTTACATTGAAGAATGCATTAACTGCTGCTGCTAATTTTTCGGTTGAAACTAATAAAGATGGTATGCCTAGTCATGCCATGGAAGTAGTGGTGGAGTCTTTAAAAGCCAACATCACTGGAATACATGAAGTCTCAAGCAGTATTAGCAAACCCCTCTCATTGGATATATTTGAGGGGACCTCCCGTCTTTCTGATGTTACTACACTTGCCATTGGATACATATTTATATTCTCTCTAGTACTGTTCTACCTAGGAGTGGTTGCTTTAATTCGTTACACTAGGGGCGAACCTTTGACTATGGGGAGATACTATGGTATTGCATTCATGGCGGGAGCAATTCCTTCCCTTCTCAGGCAATTCATGGTGGTAATGAGGCATTTAATGACCATGATTAAGGTTGCATTCCGTCTGGTGATTGAACTTGGGGTTTTTCCGCTGATGTGTGGTTGGTGGTTGGATATTTGCACCATAAGGATGCTTGGGAAGACAATTGGTCAAAGGGCTGAGTTCTTCTCAGTTTCTCCTTTAGCAAGCTCATTAGTGCATTGGATTGTGGGAATTGTATACATGCTACAACTTAGCATTTTTGTCAGCCTTCTTCGAGGGGTAAGTGCCTCTTCCATGACAGCTGGAACCTATGCCAATATGCATTGAATTTGTTTGTTCCATATGATGGAGATCCCTTTACATTTGCTTCTGACAGGTGTTGCGCACTGGAGTTCTTTGTTTCCTTCGTGATCCAGCTGACCCTAACTACAATCCCTTTCGTGATCTCATTGATGACCCTGTGCACAAGCATGCTCGTCGGGTTCTCTTGTCTGTTGCTGTTTATGGGAGCTTGATAGTGATGCTAGTATTTTTACCAGTCAAACTTGCTATGCGTTTGGTACCTTCACTATTTCCACTTGATATTTCGTAAGTTACTGCGGATGTTTACATGAGACAGCCGTTTTGTTCTGGAAGTTCTTGTAATGATTAAAAAAAGTATTTTTCATGCGAATTCATTTATGCTAACATTTAGAAGGTTATGTATACTGCAGGGTATCAGATCCATTCACTGAAATTCCTGCAGACATGCTACTGATCCAAATTTGTATACCATTTGCTATTGAGCATTTTAAGTTGAGGGCAACTATTAAGGCACTCTTTCATCAATGGTTCATAGCAGTTGGATGGGCACTTGGATTAACAGATTTCTTGCTGCCCCGACCAGAGGATAATGATGGGCAGGAAAATGGAAATTTGGGGCCAGGTAGGCATCAAAGATTGCGTGATGTACAGAGGGTTGAAGTTCTGCAGCAAGATCGAGCATTGGTGGCACTTGTAGCTGGTCACGACCAGAACAGGGGCATCCATGCACCTGGGAACTCTTATGCTCCTGAAGAGTATGATGCTGATGAAAAAACTGATTCTGAGTAAGTTCTGTGATAATATATTTATATCTTATCTTATAGTTAATATCAAGGAAAGAAATCTTGTTCGTTTCGCCCGGTTCGCCACCCGGGTGAACCGGGCGAAACGACGAAATATCGCCGAAATTTCGCCCTAAATTGATATTAAATTTAAATTGTTAAAAAATGTATGAATGTATGAGATATGACACTATAGTTTATGAGTTTTAAATATTTAATAACTGACGAGTGACATTGACAGGTAAATTGATTGTTTCCCTAAAACGTCAAACATTAGATTTAAAAAATATATAAAATAATATATGGTAAAGTGATTAGTCAAATCATACTCATATATAATGTATAATATACATATATAATCAATTTTATATATAATATATAACATAAATATATATTATAAATATGCAAAAGTTAATGATGACTTGACACAAACGTTTTAAAATATTAAAAGTAATGTTTAATGGTCAGATCATGTCTCTCACTCATCAAATCATGTAAGAAATGTCAGTTTTTTTTTTTTTTTAAATAATTTTGTGGTCTCCACGTGTGTGGTTCAAGGTTCAAAATGTCTTACTGTTCATCTTCTTCCTCCATGGACGGTGGTATTCAACCTGCAACTTGGCTTGAGACGGTGCTTTGATCGCCGGAAATCGCTGGAAATCGCCAGAAATCGCTGGTTCGACGAAAAAAGAAGAGATTTCGCCGAGATTTCGGGCGATATATTGTATATTTCGTTAATTCTCCGAAATAACTTTCCATGGTTAATATGGCCAAAATAAGTTTTCAAAACTTTCTGCTTTGGGTCACACTGCATTATAACTATGCTGTAGTGTTTATTTACATCTGTTTACTGTTGTAGCATGTATGACGTCTTACAGAGCCTATTGGAGGAAAATGACCCACGTACCTAACCCATTTAGCTGGGCATCTCCTGACCTGTTCTGCTGTTCCTCTTCCTCTTGTTCTCATCTTTCTTTTTTCATCACTTTCCATTGTGTGTTTTTTTTTTTTTTGTCATCTACCATCTCAAGATTCCCCTTTTTATTTTTTATTCAGATCCATGTAGTCAACTCCATTAAGTTGGGATAAGACCGTGTTTTTTGTTGCTGTATTTACCTTGAAGGTTGCCTGTTTGAGAGTTCTTTCTGCATTATGGAAAACTTGTTTTGTAAGGTAGTATTGAGGGTGAGCTGATCTGTACATTTTAATTTGGCTTTGACAAAAACAACAGCTTTGCATTATCTCAACTAGATAGGGTTGGCCACATGGATCCTTGCCCTCTAGTCAGCTCTATTCTAGGTCATACTTGATACAAACCCTTATTTGATGCATATCATTCCTCAATTCTTCTAGGGTCATTTTAGGCTTGCCCCTAGCTCCTTTCGTTCATTCAGTCTGAATCAGATAACTGCTCTGTGCTGCAATATCCCAAGGCCTCCATTGAGCATGGGCATGCAATCTCAAATGATTTTCTTGTAGCTTATGATGCATTGAGGCTACACCCCTAAATCAGCTCTGATATGGTTATTCTATATGTTATCCTTCCTATTTTGCCACGCATCTACTTTAGTTTCCTCGTCTCCTGCTATTTAGTTTGTCTATATGATGTGGTGGAGAGCCGGTTAAGAGAAGGGGAAATTTGAGGGGGAAAATTGGAGTTCGCAGAGGAGAGAAACACGCGTAACAAGTGGGGGGGGGGGGGGAGGGAAAGGAAGAAGAGTGCACACAATGAACCAGCCAGCCAACAAGCGGGCAGTCAATACTCACCATTCAATTCATTTTTCAACTCTGATTTTTTGAATTGGTGTAAGCATACACAAAACTAGGAAAAGAAAATCTATACGTAGCCTAAAATTGACATGAAAACATATTTAGCCAGGATATCAAATTACAAACCTATGTATCCTGCCCCAGTTGCCCTTCCCTCTCCCCCCCCCTCCAACAGGAAAAAAAAAAAAGAAAAGGGGGAAAAATACTTTCCTCAATAGACTCCTTAAAATTGAACCTGGTTCATATGTTTCTCAAGAATCTCAACATCGAAAGAATTGATTGCACTACCATGGACATACCCAAAACCCATCCATGACACTCCCCCCCCTCCCTCTCTTTCCAACAGGAAAAAGAAAGAAAAGGGGGAAAAAAAACTTTCCTCAATAGACTCCTTAAAATTGAACCTGGTTCATCTGTTTGGAGTGTGGACACACCCAGGTGGATTTTCAGTCCGTCCATGGTAGTGCAATCAATTCCTCTAATGTTGAGATTCTTGAGAAACAGCCGACCTTGAGTTTCATAAAGCAAGAGAGTCAGCCCCACTTGAGTGAATACATAAACCTCAGCTTTGGTGAGGGCAATAATCCTTCACATCTCATGATCAGCCATCATGATCTTCTAATAGTCATTAGGAAGCATCTCTTCAATGGGAATCTGATCATGGGATTTCATAACCGAAAAGCCCGCTGATTAATTCTTCAACTGCCACTGTGACTAGACCATTCACTTTAGCTCAGTTGTCACTTTCGTTGTCCTTGTCCAATCCACCTTCTGAGGATTCTATCATGCTTAACAACTTATCTGTTATTGTTATTGGCTTTCACACTAACCCTCCCCCCCCCCCCCCCCCCAAAAAAAAAAAACACACACACACACACACACACAAAAGAACAGCTGTTATTGGCAACTTCCCGACAGCCTGTCTTCAAATCAATTAGTGTTGAACCATTTTTAAGTGAAAGGAGCAAATTGTATTGAATGATGTAGCCTCAGGTTTGGCTTCTGCTGTAAAATCTCTAAGGGTTATTAAAGAATCAATATAAGGACTGAATAAGGATAAGAATTAAAGATGAAAGGCATTCTAGGAATTGAGGCCAAAATAAGTATAATGTGGAATAAAGGGGCATGAGAGGGGTATAAAAAGAAAACCCTTTTTCTGACACAATGTGGATGAGAGAGAGGGAGGCAGTAAATGTGGAAAAGGAAAATAGCTTAATAAGGGTAAAGAGTAAGTGGGGCTCAAAAGTGGCTGGGTACTTTGTGAAATATAACAGAAATAATTAAGAAAAAGAAGTGGAAGAGAATTGGGAGGGGGATACTGCGTTTGTGGAATTCACTCTTGGAAGACTTCAGTAAGGTCTGCAAGGAAGAAGGGGAATTTGGTGGTTTCGGAGGATAGCAATGATGATGCCGAAACGACAAAGAACAAGGCCAAATAGAAGATTGGATAGCAAATGGAGAACTTTGTCTCTCAAAAGTTTCTTCAGAAACAACAACATTCAGCTGCTCTCCAAAAGACGCACAAAACAGGGTTTTATAGTGCCAAAAAAACCCTAAAACGAAGAGAAAAAAAAAAAAACACAGATTATGAAAATGCCACTGAAAACAGTAAAATGCCCAAAATGCCCTCAAAACGATCCCGAAATGCAAAAAAAGGACGTTCATCACCGCAACACTGTGTCCTTCTCACGGGCTCATTTCAGGTCAACGTGGTGAATTTCAGCCCATTCCGAGTCCGGGACCTCGAGATACCTCATGGGCCACCCCCATATGCATCAAATGAGGCAATGGAGAGGATCAGTGTGGACGATGGGGTTCTACTCAATTTGGGAAGGCATAAATCCAGATCTGATTCCTTCCCTTTTTGTTTTTGGTTTGCTTGCTGTAGTTCTTTGCTTTTTGCTTTTCTCTTCTCCCGCTTTTTTTTCTCACTCGGCAGAGAGCTAGAGGGAAAGGGATTTCTTTATTTCTTTTCTTTTTTCTTTTTTTTTTTTTTTGGGGGGGGGGGGAGTGGTTGGAAGGGTGGTTCTAAAACCTGAGAGGAAACAAGCAAGCCAGCCATTTGCTGGGATTCAATAAAACCGTGCCAAAGGGTTTGGTCTGCTGGTCTTAAAAAAGAGTTGATGTGAATATAAGATGATATGGAGGTTTCTTGAAAAGAAACAGGTAGTTGAGGGAATTTAGGATCCCTAGGTCAAAAGGTTTTAAAGGGAGGGTAATAGACTGTGATTTGGATCACAGGGAGGTATCCTATTGGGCTGGTTTCCTCAAAAGGAGAAGCAAAACTAAGTGTGATAAAAGTAATTGAGAATCTTAGTTGCAGGTTTTCTGTTTGGAAGTGGTTTTATGGAGTTATCCCCCTCAAAACTGAAATAGAAATTGAAGGAAAAGAAAAGGGGTGGGGAGGAGGATTTGTAACTGTTACACCAACCTTGCTGCACTTTGATGGCGGGGATGATGTGAGCAGCTGATTCCAAAACTTAAATGGACTCTTGGACTTCAAGCACCAACATGTCTTCCACCTAGGATATCAGGGTAGGCTTTAACAACCACTCTGAAATCAGTTCTGGATTTTAAATAGCAGACCGTCCGTCCTCTTTGGAACAATAACTCCGGCATGCAGCTAAATTGATAATTTGAAACTTTTTTCTCCAAAAACTACTATATTCATCCTATATATAATTAACAGCCTTACAACTGTAGAATCCCATAAATAAAGGACTTGAAACAGTATTAAAGACTGCCTGACAATTCCCATATTTGGAGAACTGACGGATCTACTTGAATTACAAAACAGGATCCAAATTCAACCAACCATCTCCTTAACAACTCCTTACTTACTCCAAAAATCTAGGTAGCATTTTAAAACAATTTAAACATAACACAACTGCAGCTCCTGCGTGGGAGTGTGGATCATGGATCCTGATACAATTTAATAAGATACAACCCATTAACTAATGAATGAAGACATTTTCGTATCCAGTGCTTGGACCCCTATTCAGACCTAAGATGAGGCTTCTTATCACTTAGACCCATGGAACTAAATGCACATAACCTAGGTGATCCAACCCTTTGCTTATTTTAAGGAAAATAAGTCCAAATATTCACACACAAAAAATCAGAATAGGGCTGGATCTGCATCATGCAAACCTAACCAAACTTGGAGGATCATATCCCTATATCATGACCTATATACCCTCTCCAAGTTTCAGCCCATTCTGACAACCCAAATCCTAGATCTAGCCGTTCTTGATTTAAAACCCTAATTTTTATGGGCCAAATTCAAGAAAACCTATAACTTCATTTCTGTCCAACTAAATCCTCCCAAGCTTTGAGACATTATCCTGCTATTATCATCTAGGTTTAGTCTATTATCAAAAGGTCAATCCAAGTTGCACAAGAATCTGAGCCGTAGAAGTCTCCCATCTACATCATTTAGAGACATCTCAATTCCACCTGAAATCCTCTTTTTTCTGAAACCTAACCTTGAATCTTTGAAATCAACCTAACCTTCCCATATGAGATTGATGGGCATTGTCACATGAAAGATCATCATCAAGTTCAGCCACAGAAGTCTCCATTGACCCCATATCACAAAACCTCCTCATAAGTAACAAACCCACCTATTTTGTCCCATAAGTTGGTTCTAATCTTGGAAGAACTGGCTTCTAGTTGATCATCTATCAATGTAGGTCTACATCAATGGTTTGGTTTTATAAACCTCAGGCTTCTTATGTTTTGGGTTTATTATGTAAACTAGCCTACTTTACGAGCCCATAAAGTGGAGCTTAATGCTTCTAGACGGGATTAGTCAGCATTTGAAATAGATCAGGATATTTGGTAGCTGGAGAGAATTCTATTTTGATTTTATTTACTTTATTTGTTTAGAGTGATTAGGAGTCCTTTCATGAGTCAAATTAGGAATCTTAGAAGGTCCGTATATATGTACTGCATGCCTCCATCAATTAGAGATGATTTGATTAAATAATGACCTTTTATAAAAGTTTTGGTCCTATTGAGCAATGGATATGGGATATCAATCCCCATGTTTGATTTGTTCTCTTCTCTTCTATTTCCTTTTTCTCTTTTCTTCCTACCAAGGACATCTTCAATCATTCAAGCTTCTGTTCATGAACATCTTCGACAAGAAGTTGATTCAGCCCCAAACCGAATTCTTCTTCTTCTAACCTTCTAATTTCACAACTATTTCCATCTTTTCTGAATTCCCGTTTTCCCGATTAAACCTTAATGTCTAACTTAAATTCTCCCTAATCTGACCATTAGTACCTCCTGCGATTCAAATCCTTAGGCCTTATACCTACCCCTTTACTTTATACAAGCTACAGCCTCGTCCTACTATCTTAAACCCTAACTCAGACCCCTTACTAGTTGGTTCTGTTTAAGATCTTGAAGATCGGCCCCTAATTGATCCTATTCAATCTGGGGCTACATCATGTTGGGGGGGGGGGTTAAGAATTCATTGGATTTGCTAACAATTGTTACACATATTATACAACAACAAGAAGAACAAGCCGTGTCCCAACTAAATGGGGTAGTTAGTCATATTATGAATCTTGGTTTAATTGGGAAATCAGCAATAGTGGGTGAGAGCCATAGTTGATTGCAATTTGAGAGTTTGGATGGGTAGTGTTCTCTATTTGTGAATGAAAATTAACTTAAGGTAATGGAATACCCTAGTTCTTGGATCTCTCTCAGATACTTAATCTGAACGGGGTCTTGTCTTGCATCATAAGTAATGCTTTTGATCAAACAGAAGATGGATTATTCATGTGGTAGAACAGTCATGCAGGTTTTATAGTCGATCTCATATAGCTGGGATAAGGGTCTGTAGGGGTGAATTGAGTTGAGTTGTTGGATACCGTGAGGACATGGTGTACATTCATTTTTCTAGGTCCATAGTTCTTTATGTTGTCTCTCTTCTGATTGGTCATCTGTTGATTTCTTTGTTGCAAGTGACTGTAGTATATGTTTTTTGTGCTCATCGTAATCCTTTCCAATCCATTTTATACTGTATATCTAGAAATCATCATATTGAACTCTTTGCAGATATGGTTTTGTCCTTCGCATTGTTCTGTTGCTGGTTTTAGCATGGATGACCCTGCTTCTTCTTAATTCTGCTCTGATAGTTGTACCCATTTCACTTGGACGTACAGCATTGAATGTTGTTCCCCTTTTCCCGATAACACATGGGCTCAGGTGTAATGGTAAGCTGGTTGCAAATTTCTTATTTTCAGTCTACTCTTTCCCATTCTCAATGTAAATGCTGTTTGAATCATTTCCATGATTTGGGCTGTGGCTGGTGGATTACTAGCTGTTTTGACTTGGGGTTCTTGACTTCTTTTATATTCTTTCTGCTCACCTGTGCATTAGGAAAAATGACTTAAGCCTTTGATATCAAAATGATGCAATGTAGATTCCAGATTAAGAATCAAATATCAGATTGGTTGCTTCATGGACCCAAATCTGAAATATTTTCCTGATAAATCAGAAAGTGAAAAGGTTTGCCAGACTGTTGATTTCAGCAGTCTTTGATGGGGAGAGAAAGAGAGGAGATATGGGGTTTCCTTGGGTACTGTGAACGAACTAGTGAATGGTAATTGAACAGAAATTTATAAAGGAGAAAAGGATAGGAGAGGAGAGTTTCCACAACACCCAATTTTCAGTAAAACACACAATTAGATTTCCTAAAATAAGCAAACAACTAATATGGCAGCTGAGAGGAGGAGTGGTCCTAAGATTGCTAAAACAATGATTCTGCGCAAGTACTAAACTAATCACCCAGGTGTCTTTTTATCTCTTAAATATCTTAAAGTTATATTATCAGAAACCTGCTCAGAGGATAATAAGACCTGGTTGAGCTTCTGATCACAATGTGATGCAGTTGGCTTAGCCTCTCAGGAGACCTAATCAATCCAAGATGCAGCTGCCCCAACCAAGTTCCTGGCCTGAGTAGTGATGGTATTTGACATAAGTTGTAGTCTATCATATTTGTCTAATTTGGGTGGGTAAATTATGTAGCTTCTTTATTTGATACATTATGATGCGGTCTTAGATTGATAGAGATCAACTAGCAGCCATTATCCAGGATCTTGGATGAACTGGTAAGCATGTGTGGTTTAAATCATGGTTTTTAGTCCAAAACTAGCGTTAAAGTTGGTAAGACCTAGGTTTGATGATAGGGTTATGTCAAGTGAGTGTAGGGAAGGCTTTGGGGCTGCAATATGGTTTAGAGGTGGAGTTATGGCAGAAGATTTGGATAGAGTTTTCTTAGCACAGAGAGGATTACTCAATTCAATTATGGGAGCTTTGTAATAGGGGGTTAGATCTAGACAGGGTTTCCCAGGAAGGTTCTGAGATGGGGTTTGGTAAGGTGTTCATGGATGACTATGGTGCAGGACCCAAGTTCCGTACCAAGTGGAAGGCTAAGGCCTAGAGAAGTCCCCAGTGTTGCTGCCAAATAGAACTATAGTAGTATTAGTAGTATTCTGTAGTTTTTTTTTTTCATAGTAATGTAACTTTCAGTTGGGCTGGGGTAGTTTGGTACCCAAGTTTTGTTAGGGACAGGTCATTTTAGGATTTCAGTCTTCTATGTAAATCTAAGTTTCTTTGCAGCTTTCAACAATGTAAAGTGGTCTGCCTAGTTAGAATTGGAATTAAGAGACAGCTGTCCTATTTTAAGCCAATTCTATGTCCGAATTCTACTAGGACTTCTTATGTCAGGCAGTAAATAGCCCCATTGGATGGAATACAGTACAGGAGTTTGAGAAACCTAAAGGTTCTAGGTGAGATCAGGCCAATATCCTTGCCATGGCTGAATTGACAGCCTTCATGACTCCATTGCCATTCAGTCTAAGTTTCACAAGGCTCACACAAAAGCATCGGGCAGCCTACACCTCATCTCCCTTCTTTTCCCCCTTTAATTTCTATTTTACTCCCCAAACCCCTGGATCAATCCCTTATTAACCATTATCATGGAGCTCCATAACTTCCTCGTGTTACATCCTACATCCCCTCTAGTCCTGTACCTACAATACAGTTTGCAACCAATGCTGACCAGCAAAACCCTAGCACCTTAAGGATTCTTAGAGCCACTCCCCATACCAGAGAGACCATGGGAGAGTGGCTCCATGGACTTCTTTGAAACCTTAAAACTAAGAAATTCTCGACTTCCATTCTACCCTTCCAAATTCTCTCAAATTTGGGAGCATTACCATCCTAGAAAACCCTAGGTTTGACTCCAAGTTTCATTGGATGCTGAGCCCATTTGAACATCCTCTCCCCCCCCCCCCCCAAAAAAAAAAAAAACCCCTCGGGGAAAAAGAAATGAAAGGGAAAATGACTGTTACCTCCCCTCTTAGTTGGCCAAAAGACACTTGGACCCCATCTTATTGGAAACTCCTACCTGGCAAAGGTTACAACATGCTCCTTACTATTATTACCTTTCTCCGATAAATGGCATGAAATGTCAATTTTGCCCCTGACATTGTTAAATTATTATATTAGCATTTTATTTTGAACTAATCAGAACACCAAATTAACCCTCATCTTAAACTACCCTGAAGACCAAAAGACCCATGTAAGTATTCTTTTCTAAATGCCCAAGTTACTGTAGAAGATCCAACTCAACTTGAGTCGTCTTTTCCAAATCGAGTCTCTTCTCTGGTGGTAACCTGCTAGAATAACCAACTTGGATTGAAATTGTTTACAGCCAACACAATATCCTAGTTGATTTAAAACCTGAATTTTCAAGTTCCAAAGATTTCTGAGAGTCCTCAAAGAAATCTGAACTTTCAAACCCAAAACCAGAGCAAAAACTCAAAAATCATTATATCGAGAATGACGAAGAATGTACAAATGTGTCTCATGGCATGTCCAAAGAGGTCACTGCAGCAATGCCACTTCCCAAGGTCATGGAATATGTGACCGCCATAGATGGAGGAGTTTCCAGGACTGCCGAAGGAAGATTGGTAATACCGTCGACATCACTGGCTTTTGGTTTCACATTTTACCCTGAAATATACAAACACTTCATTGGTTTCCTCCAATTTGGCAAGGGAATATCCTTCCCCATCCATTATTTGGTTAATTACGCTGAGTTGCTTTTTGGCTTCAGCAGTCAGAGCCCTGTGCCCATGATCACTCTTCTTCCAGATGATGAAGGTTCATTCATATAGGAAGTCCAACTTATTCTCTGAATTTTTTTACAGTTTTTAATTTCTCATCAAACATTTTTTGCTTTACCTTCCCAATGGGAAAGTCAGATCTTCTTTTTCTTTTAAAAGATCTTGATTATTCATTCTTCATTTCGAACTCTCAAACAAGTTTCTGAGATGTTCTAGAATGAAACATAGGTTGAGCAGTTGTAAGCTTGTAGCAGCTGTTTTAAGATCTTG
Source organism: Hakea prostrata (assembly GCF_041222555.1). NCBI lineage: Eukaryota > Viridiplantae > Streptophyta > Magnoliopsida > Proteales > Proteaceae > Hakea > Hakea prostrata. The sequence goes on from NC_142603.1 coordinate 13,968,731, forward strand.
ATGCCCTAAAATGGGAAGTTTCAGGGAAAACAGGGTTGTGGACCACATGCCATCATTAAATTAAAAAATATTAGCTAATAAGGTGATTTTGGTACTATTGCTTAATTTCATTGAAAATGTGAAAGATGAAAAAGAAATTTAGCCTTTTCTTACCAATCCATGAGTTTATAGGAAACCTCACTACTATTTCCAACTTCGAATCCTTGAAGAAGTATGGACAGGATATGTTGTTTCCTCAACCTTGGCCATCAAGAAAATACATATATCTTTTTTTTGCAAGAATTCAATTTGTAATAGAGAACTGATCAGCAAGAATTCAATTTGTAATAGAGAACTGATCAATCTATATCTGAGGGTAGTTTAGGGTTTCAACTATTGGGGTAATTGATGCTAGGTTGCGGTTTACTATAATATCATCCTAGTTAAGAGTATTTTAGGGTTTAAAAAAAAATTAACAGTAAGGATACCACTTAACTGAGGAAGTTAACAGTAGGGTAATTTTGTCACCTTTGCCAGGCAAGAGGGGGTGTAACTGTCATCATCCAAGCAAGAAGGGGTAATGTAGTACTGAATTTGAATGATCAAAACAGTAGCCAAATAGGACCTTTCACAGGGAATCAACTTCAGATTTGATAGACTTAAGAATTCAATTTGTAACGGAAGGCTGAAAACTAAAGTGGTATAACAAGGATATTGGTTTAAGAACAAGGACTAACTAGGTCTTCAAAACAGCAGTATGCTATAAAGAAGAATGGATTGAACAATATAAGAGAATTAAGAGAACAATAAGGACAACAAAGTAACATGTAACACCCGGGCTTCTCACCGCAAGGTGGATCGATTGGATCAAACACCAACCTTTCCTTGATCAAACACAAGGAGTCTTAACACCTAGGCTTCTCACCACAAGGTGGATCGATTGGATCGAACACCAATCTACCTTGATCAAACACAAGGGTTCTCCAAGAGGAGGAATGCTAGCAAGCAATTTGATTTCATTTCACCAGTTGTTTTTTCACCTTTTACATAAGTCTCTTTATATAGCATTCTAAAGAGACATAAACATTAATGGTAATATCCAACCACTAGCTAACACAACCTACTACAAACATTAATGGAAACATCCAACTACTACCCAACACCACTAGTCAAAACAACATTGGAAACATCCAACTACTACCCAACACCACTAGTTAAAACAATAATGGAAATATCCACCAACTATACCCCACCACTAACCAACACCACCTACTAGCTCCTTTTGTGGACTTTTCAAAGCTAGACTTGGGCTTAGTTCAAAATAGTGGGCTGATATTCTTCTTCCACTAAAGTGATCCAAGCCCATGAAACCATGGGCTCATTTTAACCCACTCCAATAGTCCTAGCCCATGCAAGCCATGGGCTGTTTTGGGTCATGTCCTTAGGCTTTAATTGGCTTGAGCTTTGGGCTTTTCTCTCTTTTGTATCTGCTGCCAATTCTGCATCAAGGGGTCTAACTATCATTTGGCCAACCAAGAGGGGAGCTAACTGTCATTTACCCAGAAAATCAATTACTTAGAGATATGCTGTTTTCTCCCTAAAATTTAGAATCCACCTGAAAGCTAACCTAAGCATCCTATTTGAGAACTCCAAGCTACTACATTAACCATCTCCATTAGCAGTCACAGAAACCATCCTATTTAACCAAACTACAAAACGCTAATTACAGGCCATAACCGAAATTACCCCAACCTTTTACTGTTTGAGCATGGATTCAGATCTGATTGAGATCTTCTTTAATTGGTCCTCACTCAATTGTGGCTACATCATGGGGCTGCAAATTGGATTTAGTACTCCAAGGTTGCAGGTGAGTATTTGTGATGTAGAATCAAAGGTTGGACAGAACAACAAGAAATAAGACCATGGAACCAGGACCAAATACAAAGTACTAGACCAGGCCTGTTCAAGCCAGCCGAATCAGTCCAGATGATGTTCTAAAATGGCCTAAAAGAAGTCAAAACACTGTTCATGTAATTGTTCACATGAACTGTGTCACAGCCTCCATAATTGACTTGAGTGGGCATGTTTTTAGAAGATTTGTTGGAAGTGGGAACATTCCTAGAAGATCTGTGGGGCCCAAGATCAGATTATGCTTTATTTATTCTTAGGGGATTAAGCTTAGTTTGGTTTCTATTTTAGTTATTCTTGCACTATAAAGCCTTGTAGTTTCTAATTCTAGTTGGTTTTTACTTCTTCAGAGCTTTGGCCAAGCTCATGAAAGGAGTATATGTCATGTCACATACATATAAATAGAGAACATCGTGTCAGCTTGCCACTTCTTTAAAAAATTATCTGCTGAGTAATGTGCCAATTAATAACTAGTTGATGATCCCCTAGTTGATGCTTTAAGTGCACTTTGCCTTCGTTGGTAATGAATTAATCTGTGTAATTTCTTGAATGAAAAATGAATTGATTATGGGTTCTTCCTGTAGATCTCCCCCGCCCCGCCCCCCCCCTTTTGGGATGAAATTTTTATTTTTGGCCGAATCTCCTGTAGATCTTTATGCATTCATTATTGGAAGCTACATCATTTGGACCATTCTAGTCGCAGCCAAGTACACAATTCAGCATGTTAAGGCACATGGAGCATGGGTTCTGTTGAACAATATCTGCAAGTGGTGTGGAATTGTCGTGAAGAGTGCTGTTCTTTTGTCACTATGGGTAACAATATAGCCATGAGTTCATGTTGTTGATCGTAATTGTTCTTTACCCGTTCTTCTTTTTAATGTTTGTGAGATTGTGATTGTTGTGCAGATCCTTGTCATCCCAGTGTTGATTGGTCTTCTCTTTGAGCTTTTGGTGATTGTCCCAATGCGTGTGCCCATAGATGAGAGCCCTGTTTTCCTTCTCTACCAAGATTGGGCACTAGGACTTATTTTTCTCAAGATCTGGACTAGATTGGTAATTGTTTTGCTGAGTCCCCATATGTGCATTTGATATTGTTTGGCAAGGATATCTATGATTGCCACCTAAAACTGAAATAGTCTGGTACAGATAGCAGCTTAACTAAACATGGAATGCTGCACTTCCTTGGTGTATGCCTATTTAGGGCTTATATCCAGGAGACCTCAATTAGACCATACTAAAACAATGAAATGGTACACTTGGTGTTATTTCTGTTTAGGGCTTATATTCAGGAGATCTCTGTTAGACACTACTAAAACAAAGAAATTGGATTTTGTTTTTGGAAATTGGCCGCAACAACAACAACAATAAGCCTTGTCCCAACTAAATGGGATCGACTACATGGATTCTTGCCTTCCAATCAGTTCTATTTGAGGTCATGCTAGATACAAGGCTTAAGCTATGCATATCCTTTCTCACCACTTCTTTTAAGGTTATTGTAGGTCTACCCCTAGCTCTTCTAGTTCATTCAATATGGATTATATCACTTCTCCGTACAAAGGGCATTTATAGGTCTCTGTTGAACATGGTCGTGCTACCTCAAACGACTTCCCTGAAGCTTATCACTTATGAGAGCAACTCCCAAACCAACTCTAATATGATAATTCCTTATCTTGTCTTTCCTAGTTTTGTCACTCATTCATCTTAGCATCCTCGTTTCTATTACACTGAGTTTATCTATATGATTCTTTTTAATAGCCCAACACTTTACACCGTACATCATAGCTGGTCGAATGATGGTTCTATAAAATTTTCTTTTAAGCTTTAATAGAATACGCCAATCACACAAGACCCTGGACGCACCTCTCCTCTTCATCCACCCTATTTTAAATCTTTGGGAAATCTCATCGTCTATATCACATATTTTATTTACGATTGAACCTAGGTACCTAAAACAATCACTCTGAGGAATCTCCTTGTCGTCAGTTTTCACCACCTCATCCTCTGCCCGATCATGACTGAAGTTATAAACTAGATATTTTGTCTTTGTTCTACTTAATTTAAAGCCTCTTAATTCCAAAGCTGCTTTGCATGATTCTAACTTGGTATTAATTCCCACTTGAGTCTCATCTATCAACACATTATCATCAACAAAAAGCATACACCAAGGGACCTCGTCTTGGATGTCTTTGGTTAATTCATCCATTACAAGTGCAAATAAATATGGGTTTAAAGTTGATCCTTGATGTAGCCCAATTGTAATTTGGAATTCATTATTTTGTCCCCCTACTGTTCTTACACTTGTCATTGATCCATCATACATATTCTTAACTATGTTTACATATTTACTTGCAACATTTCTTTTCTCTAGTACTTGCCAAAGTTAACGCTCTAAGGACTCTATCATAAGCTTTTTCTAGGTCAATAAATACCATATGAAGGTCTTTGCTACACTCTATACCTTTCCATAAGTCTCTTAATTAGGTAAATAGCCTCCGTTGTAGATCTTCGTGGCATAAACCCAAATTGGTTCTCCGTAATTGTGGTTAAGTGTCTCAAACGGTTTCAATTACTCTCTCCCGTAGTTTCATAGTATGGCTCATCAGTTTAATGCCCTTATAGTTATTACAGCTTTGAATATCTCCTTTATTTTTTTAAATTAGAGCCACAATGTTTCTCCTCCATTCATCTGGCATTTTTCCTATGCTCATAATCTTATTAGACAACTCAGTCAACCAAACTAGCCCCAAGGTTCCTAAGCTCTTTCATACTTCTATTGGGATTTCATCAGGGCCTTGTGTATTGCCTAGTTTCATCCTCCTTAGTGCTTCTTTTACTTCGGACATTGAAATTCTCCGCACATATGTTTGAAAATGTGTGCCTTGGTGAATGGTGTAATCGTCCATATCACAGATGCTTGAAGCATGCACGTCTAATAGACTAAAGAAATAGATTTTGTATCTTTTCTTAATGTCCTCATCACATACTAATACTTTACATCTCCATTTTTAATACATCTAACATGGTCAAGATCTCTACTCTTCATATCCCTTATTTTAGCTATCTTATAAATAGATTTGTTTCCTTCGTTCGTGCCCAACTTATTGTATAACTCTTCATACTTCTTCTCCCTTGCTTTTTCCACAATTTTCTTAGCTTCATTTCTAGCCAACCTATACCTTTGAAGATCCTCAACATACTCACTTCTTTGCCATGTCTTAAAACTAGTTTTTTTCTTCCTATTGGCAGCTTGAACCTCACTATCCCATCACCAAGTCTCTTTATAAGAATGGAGTTTTCCTTTTAATTCACCTAGGACATCTTTAGCCACCTTCTTGATGCACATAGCCATCTCATTCCATATTGCGTTAGTGTCCCCCTCAAAATCCCACTTTCCTTGTTTGACTTTTTCATTAGCGAAGAATTTCAAGCATCTCCTTTCAAGTTCCACCATCTTATCTTGGATAGTTAACCTTGCACATTTTATGAGTTTTTGGGGTTAGGCACGTATCCAAAACCACAAGTCTATGTTGTGCAGTTAAGCTTTTCTCTAATATCACCTTGCAATCCTTGCACAACAATCTATTAGTCCTTCTAGTTAGGAAGAAATCTATTTGGCTTCTATGATGTCCACTTTTGAAGGTAATTCAATGCTCATCTCTCTCTTTGAAGCAAGTATTTACGATAGATAGATCAAAAGCAACAGCAAAATCTAAAATTGAAATCCCTTTCTCATTCCTCTCTACAAAACCATATCCTCCATGTACACTCTCATAGCCTCTTTGGTCTTTTACAATATGTCCATTTAGATCACATCCTATCTTTTCTCCTTGACGAGTTCCTTGCATTAATCCATCCATATTTTCCAAAATTCTAACTTTAGACGTTCATCCAATCCTACTTGAGGTGCATATGCACAAATTATATTTACAATCTCTTTCTCCATTACAAGCTTGATAGCAATAATCCTATCACCCACTCTTTTAACATCCTCCACATCATTTTTAAAATCTTTATCCACTATTATACATACTCCATTTTTATTAGTTTCATCCCCAGTATACCAAAGTTTAAAGTCATCAAACTCTTTAGATTTTTTACCCTTCCATCTAGTCTCTTGAATGCAAGCTATATTAATCCTTCTTTTACACATAAAATCTATCAATTCTACGTTCTTACCTATTAAAGATCTTATGTTCCGAGATGCCAATCTAATCCTACATTTTTGGACTAGCTTCTTTACCCACACTCGTCCATAGCGTGGAAACCCTTGCCTACTTATCATTGCATCCGGGCGCCAATGCGACTTGTTGCTTACAGGGGACACCCTAGCTGACCGTTACCCACTTATCAATACACCCTGGCCATGGTGTAGCGCATCGCTTCTTTTTTCAGGGAACACCCTAGCATAGCATTTATATATGAGATCTTTGTTAGACACTACTAAAACAAAGACACTGAATTTTGTTTCTGGAAGTTGGCTGCATTGGACACTATTTGCATTTTAGAAAAGTTCAAAACTTACTATAAGCCCATAGCTGATACCCAAAGGAACAAGCTCATTGTTATCTTTTGGAGTTTAGAGTCCTCTATTTTGATTAACTATGTGCCTATGAGCTTGGCTCCACCTGCCACCCTCTCTGTGTTTCCTCTCTGGGAATGATTTATTTTTTCCTTTGGTACAACCCTTTGGGAATGTTTATATATATCATTTGTTCACCCCCCCCCCCCCCCCCCACCCCCACCCCCACCCCACCCCAAAAAAAAAAAAACCTTAATATTTAAAACTACAGATTGATTTCACTGCGAGACTGTTACATTGCTATAATTTTAATGTACATCAGTTACTTTTAGAAGATCCTATATAAATTGGATCTCCTAAGATATCAATAGATGTCATGTTTTACATTTTCAGACAGCAAACCCGTTGGACTCTTCTTGCAGGTGGCCTTGTTAATTTGCATTTGAAGTTCTTTAACATGTTAAAGTGGGCTGCATATGGGCCCATTTCAACATAAATCTGGTCTGGAATTGGATATCTCACCTTTCATCACTGTGCTTTTCTGGCTGTCAGATCTTCCGCAAAGTCTGCTTAAAATTAGGTCCATCCTCGGTAGGTTATGAGGATGTAGAAGAAGGAAGAAAAAAATTTAAGAAAGGGTTGTGTTTGCTTTTATAGATTATCTTCTCTCGTGTGATCCTCAATTATTTGTGTTTCAAGACTGAAGTTGATTTTTTCTCCCTTTTTTTTTTCTTTTCCGGTGGATCAGGTCGTACTAGATCACATGACACCCTTGGTTGATGAAACCTGGAGAGTAAAGTTTGAGAGAGTAAGAGAGGATGGTTTCTCCCAGCTGCGAGGGATCTGGGTGCTGCGTGAGATTGTTATCCCAATCATGATGAAGTTGCTGACGGCTCTATGCATACCTTACGTGCTAGCAAGAGGGGTTTTCCCTGTTTTTGGGTACCCTTTAATCGTTGATTCTGCTGTCTACAGGTTTGCATGGGTTGGTTGCCTGGGCTTTAGCTTGCTGTGCTTCTGTGCAAAGAGATTCCATGTCTGGTTTACCAATCTCCACAACTCCATCCGTGATGACCGCTATTTAATTGGCCGGAGACTTCATGACTTTGGGGAAAACAGAGCAGTGAATGTCAATGAACCTGATGTTGCCCCTGGGACTCGAGATACAGCTTCATATAATGCTGCAAGAATCCAACATGAGCAAGAAGCTGATGTTGGAATGAGATTAAGGCACAATCTGCATGACCAAAGGTTGGTTGCATAGCTGGTTTTAGTGGTCTGATGCGTAAGGTAGTTCCAAATATAACCGTTGCCTTCTTTAGGCAGTCTGATAGGGTGCAGTGTCCATTGTGCATAGAGATAGGGATAAGTAGCTTTTGATTTCACCTCCAACCCCTGATGTTGGTGGGGAACTGTTGCAGAATGCTTAATAGAAAAGCAGATCCATGGGTACTGAATATATTGTAGTATCTGTTCTAGTGGGATGTAACTGATATGAATGTTGATTAACAGATCCAATTGCTATTTTGTTCTGTTGAGGAAAGCATTGGACAATTTACTGCCAACCGTTGTGGACAGACACTTGAATCATAAACTATTTGTGTTGTATGCCATATGGATATGCAATGTCGATCTCCCATGTAATTAAGTGTCTTGACATGCTCATTCTCAGCGCTTTGGTTTAGTGGCTTAGTTGGACTAATGGTGCAGAAGATCTCCTGGATACAACTACTAGACTTTTGGTTACCATGGCAGTGCAGATTAAGCAAAGAGAAATGTGTAATATAGCAGCTCCTTGAGTATCAATATATTATAAAAGAAGAAAACAAAGAAGTTGCATCTTCAGAATATATAGAAGTATGTTTCCTTCTGTTTTTCGTCTTGGAAAAGCTGGGTGCATTAAGGTTGGACTCATCTTTAATCCGAATTGGTAGCCTTGCCTTTCCTCCCTTCGTACTTCAAAATTGCCAAACTACTTTTTGTTTTCTACATTTTTTAACCAGTAGTGGGTGGTTTCTGTTAAGGTGTACGAAAAGATAGGTGAAGGGAAAATCTTTTCACCCATCTAAGAGTTAAATATGAAATAAGACACAAGGATAGTTTAGTAACTTAATATAATGAGGGTATTCTGATCATTTTATTTTGAGTCTCAATTGAGACTACTAAACAGTCAATTGTGTGCTACATGTAATATTGGATTGGGCTACACATAAGGGAGCTAATAAGAGTTTTGGCCCAACTTAAGTAGGATTCATGTAAATAAACTCTTTTTAATTTTAATATTTTTTTTTTTGTTATTTTTTTCTTTCATTTCCCTCCCTTTCTAGGAGTATATATCTAGATGTATTTTTGTAAAGTCTTATATTTTTTTAATGCCCTCTTCTTTATAAGAACATTTAATTTAAATGGTCTCTGTTCTTTTCTTTTCTGTTATTCTTTTTACTTAATTTTTATATTGTGAATAGAATGCTTGTAGTTTATAAAGTAAACTACTAATTCGTTTGGTTTGCACCTAGCATTTTACTACTGAAATCAAGTGTTTTCTTTTTCTTCCCACTAATGTTGATTTTGTAACATATTTTTTTTGTTGGTAATTCTCATGCTTTAATTTCCTTTTTATTTTTTATAATTTACTTATGTTTTTTGAGGGTAAAAATGTCATTATAAATAATTTACCTCTATTTTTAATGTGTGAGCCCACATTTGAACATGATAAAATAATCCAGAAGTAGAACCCTCCATCAATCTCACATGAGACCGCACAATATGTGTGATGAAAAATGCCAATGGAGAAGTGATCCGGACTCTCATTATTCACCCCTCCCAATGTTGAGTCTTGACTACACCCCTGCACAGCAGATTGTCATGCAACCTCTAGCATTTGTATCACTCTTACAAACTACGATCTAACTATCGTGAATGAAAACGAAGTGTAAATAGTGATTTCTTTTCTTACACTCTAGGGAGTGGGGTTTTTGGTTGTCTTAATTTTCATTTTTATGTTGGGTTTGTGTGCTTAACTAATTTTGGTCATTTATCTGGGCCCATATTCATTCATGGTTATTACTGACATTTACTATTGTGGTGAGAGTAGTTAAATGTTAGGGTTTTATATTATAAATAATTTCTTGAGTCTTAGTAAAAAAGATTCCAAATAGTGAAATGCTTTAGGGCCGGCGGACGGAACAAGACCAAATGGAATCGTGGAGACCGACGACTGGTCCCCAATGACGAGAGGGGGGCCGGCCCCCCTCCGCTTCCTTTTTTATCCATTTCCCCCCCCCGCCGTGCGGGAAACCAGACTCAAAGCTAGATTCAAAGAAAAAAAGCATCTACAACAAGAACACTAGAAGTATTTATTCATCTACGTTTCCATGATTATATTCATAACACATGCTTTAATTATTATATGAATACTATAGATCCGGTTGGATCCAACATTTTAAACACACACGATTCTAGTCGATCAAAAACACTTTCCACTTCAAAAAAAAAAAAACCCTTGGTCTTTGTAGATCAATACCTACTTTTGTAATGATCAATAACGAAATTTGCAAAAGAAAAACGTCCATAAAAAGAGTTAAAACTCCTCTGTCGATCTCTTGGACAACACAAACAGAGACACTCCGTGCATATGTTTAGCAATCCAACTGATTCCTAGCATCCATCACTTGATATAAATCAAAGGAAAACAACTGTAAACTCTCAACAAATTCCATTAAATTACTTTTCTTCCGTAACAAAAATTTCATCCTGCACATTGTTTCCAAATTCCGGACAGGTATTATGAACAAGAAGTTGCAACCAGGTTCAATCTTACAGCTTCACACTACAATAACTCATGTCTTACCCTAAAATTATTTGTGAAAACAAAAAAATTCGGAGCCTGAAGCAAATTGTACCAGTATCCCAGTAAGCATCCAGTTCATTTTACTTGTCAGAAGGCAAGACAAGTGTTGCATCAACTACTCTAAGAAGTGGTTGACCTTCCTATATCCCAAATTACCAGGATGAAACCAAATATAGAGTTCCCCCAACAGAACAGTATAAAGCACCATCTAGCTGAACTACTCCCAGCTCCATGCACTTAGATGGCCAGTAGAAATGGGCACCTTAAAAAGAATGATCCTTCTCAGGGTTCTCTGTCTACTTGATGTCGAAGAATGACTAGGGTCACCACTATGAGCTACTTTTAAAGTCAAATGACCCAACTGTACAAGACAAATCTTTAAGGTGGTTCAAGTCCTCTTGATCTTCGAGAATGTTCCCACTTCTGAGAAGTAGGTACTCTGGGTACCACTACCTAGCTGATTTGCCTGTGGATTTGTGAGCTCGATTCCCTGCAACAGAACATAACACACAACGTCATTGGGATTAAGAAAAAATATACATTTCTAATGGTTCGATAACCCAACTAGCACATAAATGGAGTGAGTTTCTGAATATCAGAATAAACAAAACATCTTGTTCTTATAGTCATAACAACTCATGAATTTTATAGATAATTGTTTCTCTTTTCTAGGGAAAAATAAGATTCACTTCAAATGCACCCAAAAAAAAAATTAATAATCCACACATCCATGGACAGAACCAGATTGTTGTTTGCTTATTGATGTTTGCTTTCCCAGGCAACCAGATTTCCTCAGAGAAAGTGTACTACATATTGAAGCAGAGCATCAATCATCAACGGAATCAGCTCGGTCATCACTGAAGAACCTATCATGGTGCTGCCCAACAGCCCAAGACCACCCATAAAATAACCGATGTCCTCTCTTCACATCTTTCCCCCTATTTATAACCCACCAACCAGCAGTTGGTTATGGCACCTCCTCTCTCCACCATGTGTCGTTATCAGGGCCCTAATAAAGGGCCATTGAAGAATGGATGACAACAGAAAACAAGAAATAGTAAAAGAAGGTACCAATTAGATACTAACCTGCACAGGTGTAAATGCAAAACTAGAAGTCAACCCTGAAATGGCACCACTGCTGCCATATTGCCTTTCTTTGAACCTGAAAACAGTCAAGGCATAAAAGTCATGTAGACAAGGCTGAGTATGAGAATTAAGGATCAAATGAGAACTGGAGGCAAAAACTGTACCCTGGTATGCAATACTCATTGGTAAAGCATAACATTTTATTCTCACAGAGGGCAGACCTCAGTGCAATGGAAAGGTTGCTCAATTGCGACCTAATGGTCACAGTTTGTGTTTAGAAACAGACACTACACAAACCAGGATGAAGGGTGCATACATATGACCCTTCCTGGACCTGCAGTGGCAGAAGTCTCATACAGTGGGTATGCCCTTTTTCTCACATACCATACTGGTAAGAAGACGGGAAGAGACCTAAGCATAACCAGTTAAAAAAAAAGGAGAATATGAAAGAAAACAAGGACTTACTTCTTTGCAACCTTGGTGGCAAGTTTGCTCCGACCAACAGCTACACGTAACTTCCCACTTCCAGCCTGACCAAGCATACCATACCCTTCTCCTAGTCCATCACCTATATTGAGGAACAGAATGCACAAACTCAAGTAAGATAAAAAAATCTCCATGTGCACTTAACTACCTTGAAGCCAAATTAAATAAGAAACTGCAGAATAATCTAGTATTCTAGTTGCCCTGGCAAAATCAGTGAATCTACTTTGATTAGGGATCACAGTGTCATAAGTAAGTTCAATGGGTATCACCAATATCATACCTAAATCTCCTAACATTTCGTAACATCACCCAACTTATGCCCACCAAAAATATATAAGCCTCCGTAATTTTAGAAGGAAATGAATGCAGGTATCCTTGGTATCGGGGTGGGTGGGTGTTAAAGATATTTTTTGAGGTTCAAATATCTGACTGGACCTTAGCCAGTAAGCATCATAAAAGGGCGAACCCGGTGCCGAAGGCTTCCGCACAAGCAGAGTCTAAAGAGGGGAGGGGTGGCAATTTTCCTACACAGCCTTATCCCAACAAATTTTGCTGAGAAGCTGTTCCAATGGAGCTAGCTTTAAGTAAACCAAGTGCCGGTTTTAAAGCCAACAAAAGCTAGTAGCAACTGGCTGTACATAAACCCAAACCCCAGCCACCAGGTAGCTTGTATCCAACTTACCCGATTTTGAACTCTAAGAATTCACCCTCAATTTTAAATTCAACAAACGATTCCTGCTCTAAACAAAATACTCTTGTAAACCAAGTACCATACCTTCCTACCCTACCAGTCCAAACATCAACAAGTCCTAGCAAGGTTGGCTGTTTGTTCCAAATTTAATGGTGGGGCCTTGGACAATTTTCCACTGGTCCAGTGAAAGATTTATGAATCTCTGTAACAGACATTGTGTTTTTAGTAAGGATAACCAAAATCCTGAGCTTAAGGGGAAGAAACAACTGGATCATCAAAATAGGGAGAGAAAAGTTATTTGGCTCATGGATATTATGTCAAGGAGGACAGAAATTTTGGCAGTGTTCATGTGAGTTTCTAGGACTAGTTCTTGATGAGTAGAAAGCTAAGGGAGTCACCAGAAATAATTCAATATCAGAATCAGCATAGATGGGGTCATCTGATTCTGAAATGAACCCATTTCAGATTCAGCACACATGAATTTCTGCTCCATTTATCATGATACGTCTTGATGGTATGCTGCAAGCTCAATTGGTAAGTGGTAATGTGGGACTTTAGACCATCTGAAATTCTTAAGAAAATCATGGTGCAGGTTATGCTGTTCTTCTCTAGACATATTGGTCAATCTAAATCTGTAAGCAGGGCATCATTATAAAGAGATTAGGCTACACTTTGGAAAATGGAAGGTGGACATAATGGTTACTGATGATCTGCAGTTGGTCAAGATGGTTTAAGCTTAGTCTGGTTAAGATGATTTCAGCTGTCAGCAGGTCCCTCACACAATAAGTACCATACACAAGGGAAAGCAGTATGTCACTCTCATATTGAAGCCTTTTGGGGAAAGGCTCAGCCCAGTAGGAACAGCATAACCCTGGCTTGCTGGAATGTGACGTTCACCATCACAGAGCAATTCAGCTGAGAATTGGCTGCTTTTCAGGAGGATGGGACACCAGGACTGGAGCCACTTCTTCCCAAATCTTGCCCAAGCAAAGAGCATCAAGGAGAGGGTCTCGCCATCAGGGCCTCCCAGTATGGAGGAGGTGGTTTTTATTTTATTGAAGGATTCTTTCTGCTAATTCCTTAGCAGATTGGTATACCAAGAAAGCAATCTTTGTTGTAGTTGCTTTTCACATTTCAAAGCCCCTTCTTGAGGGTGTATGGCTCTGGCCTCCCATTGCCTTTGTTGTCTTATTTGTGCTTCATATCCTATTTGTACTCCAGCTATGTTCTTCATGTTAAGATTTTGCTTACCAATCAAAGAAAACAAAACAAAACAAAAGGAACTAGAAAATAGAAAAGGGAAAAATACAATTCCTTCAAGGACAATTATTTCAATTTTATATTTTTATTCCATTTGAATCTACTTCTATTTAATAAAGCCAAAGAAAAAATTTATCGACTAGAGGAGGTGTAAATAGGACATCATTGAAAAAAGAAATCAAATAGTTCTAGTCAACACTACCATGGTACACCCTGTAAGCAAGCGACAGGCAACAGTAGAACATGAACGGGTAATTTATAGTTGGTGGAACTAACAGATAATATTGAGATTTAAAAAGACATAACGGTTTAAAATGTACTCAAAGGTCCTTTAATTATACTCTGTGTTGCTTAATTACACAGATGGAAGGCCTTAATGAAACAGTAAGGATGCCCCATTGTGACCAAAGTGGTCAAAGGTTCAAGTTGTGAAACAGTCTCTTTACTAAAACAGGGCAAGGCTGCATAAATTACGAACATCCAGAAGTGGAAGCCACATGTACTAGGTATGCTTATTCCTTGATTTTAATTTTAAACTGTAAAAATATAGATATCAGCCCAGAAAAATATTAAATCACATAACAGAGAAATGTTAACCCATGGATATTATACCTTGATTTTTTATTAAAAGATTCCAAACAAGGATGCAATCAAAATTTAACTAATTCAGTTTCACAACAAGACATGGCTTGTAATAATTACCCAAAGAACTTTCTTCAGGTATTCCAAATTGCATCCTGTTCGCCAGCTTCCTCATATCTGTGATCGCATACCTGTAAAATGAGAAATTAATAAGAGTATCAAAATAAATATTAAAGGCAAACTAAACTATTTTCCATAGTTGAGAAAATGTACGAAAAAATAGCACAACCTTTCCTTCATCTTTCGCAGTCGACGACCACCCCTCTTCTTTTTGGGATCAGAATCTGGAACAGAAAGAGGTTTTGGTTGCTTTGCAGGAGGTGGCTCTTGCCATTTCTCAATTTTCTTAAGGACCTCATCCTTCAATGTCCTTCCAGTTTTTCCTGTTGGATCTCCACATGTTGAATCTACTCGTGATGCAAGTGTGGATTTTGCAGCCAAAAGTCGGCAGGCACGCATCCTCAATGAAGGAGGAGTGCTTTGAAATATCTCTGTTTGCTCAAGATAGCCAACACGATATTGGGATGTCGCAGTTGAAAACCCTGCTAGGTTCTTCTTCTTGGCACCAAGAAGCTGAACGTTACAAGCTGGCATCTTGGCTAATGCAACCAGACCCCCAGCAGTCCCCATAAATTTTGCTGCAACTGCACTCCCAACAATGGCAGAGAGATTAGGTGCAATGTATCCCATTCTACTCTCAACAAAATCAAGGACCCTTTTCTTTGCAGAATCAAGAGCAAGAGCACGATCACATGCATCAATTGTTTTTTGAAGATTCTCCTCTGGAAGTGGCTTTCCACTAGTGGTTGATGCTGTAATAGAAACCACCATAATGATGGCTGATGGTAAAAGACCTTCAAGATCAACAAGGGTTAAATCCACTTCATTCCCAATTTTTTTGACAACTCGAGCATAATCAATAGGGTGATGTACAAGGGATTCAAGCTCTGGAAACTTCAGGCGATACTTATCACGAATGAAATTGTGAATGATAATGATTTCATCCTCCATGTCAACCAACAAAGCATTACAATCAACTATCAGCTGATATTCAGGATCGTCTTCCAAAACAATACCCTGGGTAGTGTTATCAGAACCCTTCTCAAGCGCATTTTCAACTTTCTGCAAACATGCAAATTTTGGAATAAATAGACACCATGTTAAAAAAATAAGCTCTAATCAATCAAAACAGTAGCTGAACTTGAAAGATAAGGGAGAAGAAGAAATCAGAGAAGAAGAAGAAGCAACAATGGGCTGCAATTCTAACTTGCTCTCCTAGAATCACAACCTCTCTATTTATAAATTTCATGGTGCAAAAATACAACTTGAAAAGCAAGCCATGTTGCCCTCTAAAAAAGGAAAGAATAAGTACATCTCATGGACTCATGAATTTGTCCAAAATAGAAAGTTCTAAAAATAGAAACTAACATAAAATAAAAACTATGCTTTATAGAAACTCCCAAAACTTGTGTAGCAAGATTCCTACATTAAAAATAGAAAATGGAGTAGCATATCTAAAAAAGAAACTGGCATCACTGGCATAATATTGTTCATGTTACTGTTCATGTGAACAGTAAAACAGCCCATCGTTCTTGTGTATACTTCAATATAAACTAAAGAAAATAAACTGCCACACAGTCTGATGAAATGCCATATAGTTATTGGTGTAACATACAATACTTGCTTATAAATTACCAAAATGTAAAGCCTAAACACAGCACACATTATTCATAGGGTTCAAAAATTATGCAAACTCACACAGAGTAGAGGTAAATAGAATAGCTTTCGAAAGATATTCACACTACCTACAAAATAACCATAAAGAAAAAGAGAGAGCAAACAATAGCTCAAGTCAAAATAACATGTGCGGAGTTATTATCAGCCAAATGAGCAGGCTCTTGAGAAAATTGGGCTTCTTTTCTCAGGAAAAAGTCTAGGGTTGGTTTATACGTTTTTTTTGGGGTAAAATACGCTTGCGGTGTACACACATTGGGCCTTTGATCCCCATGGTTTCCTATTTAATAGGTCATATTTATATGCCAAGAATAGTTGTAGTTAGGTTGAATACAAAACTAGCTCCTATACTTGGCTCATTTTATGTTTTACATGGAAAAGGTTTTGGTTCAGTTTAAATCATTAGAACACTCCCTTAGCTTGAGGTTATCTATTTAATTATAGGGTAGTAATCTGAGTCCTATTCAAATTGCTTTACAAATGTAACTATAAATAGGGATTTAGGTGTAATGTCCCTTAATAAAAGCCTTACCCAAATAGGGACTCATGGAGTTGCTTGGTTAGGACAAGCGCATTAGCCCTTTTATTTATCTAGGATGATAATCACCCTTTTTGCTTCGACCAACTACCAAGAAACAATCCAACAACTGCTCCATCACCAGCTCAAAATCCATAAAAGATATTATCATCTGGCTGGTATTACTCCCAGTCAAAGGGATCAACTAAATAGTCAACAAAAAAAGAGAGAACGCAAAAGCAGCCCCAATTGCATAAGAGGGGAACAATACCTGATTAGATTGGAACGAATGTTGGGATGATCCACCTAAGGCATCCTATCATGGGAGCTGAGCACAACTCAGATTTATTAGTTTTATTTGTGCAAGCTACAAGTCCCTTATTCCGCCTTGTAAGAGCTTCTGGTTTAGGGTGTGAAATTAACCACGGAGGTTCTGAATCAAGTGTCCTCAACATTAGTTTGGAAGACATACACAGTGTTCAAGATAAGATTCATTGCTACTGATTAAGATCAGATTTGACTGCAAGCAATCAAATCTCCAGCCCTAAGAACATCAATCTATGAGCAAGTATTGATCCCCATCCCCTAATTGTTCTTCTAAATTCTCTACATACCAACAAACCCTAACTCCAGTTTTTCTATTTTCATTTTTATAACTTCAATTTACAAGAATCTACCCACAGCCCAAATTCAGCATTAAAATCCATTGAAAATCAACCCCAGCCTCTTCACATCACCCCAACTACAAGCTTTACACCATGTCTCATATTCAGAAACCCTAAAACTGATATTTTCTTGAGATCCCAAAACACTAATTCGTTACACCTCATCACAATCCAAAACATTTCATGTTACCTTTATTGGTTGTGAAATTGTGATTGCTGAACCCTGGATATATGACAAGGATATATCCATTTTTTGTAGACAAGGGAAGAAAACTATATTGTTGAAGGTATGTTGACAAGGATATTAAAATCCAGCATATAGTGCCAAGATGAAGATAAAATAACATGATAGTTGAGAACCAACCTGCATGATATCAATATAACGCAGTGTCTTCTGTAATTTTGAAACACTATCTAAATCATCATAATTAAGAGATTCTATGTCAGGCATGTCACCATCAATGTCTTCTTCCATGCCTTCCTCATCACCAACATCTTCATCCTGACAGAAATAGTTTATTATGGATAATCAGCCAAACAGAATTTGAAAAGACATTATTCTACATCAATGCCAAGCAAAAGTTCCAATGAATTTTATTGATAATGAACATTGCTAATTTGCAAATCGGTTTCTGAAAGCATGGATGAAACAACTTACAACAATATCAGCTTCATTGCCAGATAGCTCTTCAAGGTCTGCAAGGAAAGAATCTGCAAGAGTTGCCTGCAAGAACCAGAAAAGGAGAATGGTTAATTGCAAAGACAAAAACAATATAAGGGAAAAGGTCACTATATGTGCATGGAGTAACTAATGATTCCAAATGATGAATTTTTTTTTTTGGGGGGAGGGGGGGGGGGATTTGAAAAAATTATTTCACGTTATTTCCTAAGAAGCAGAAACATTAATAACCTAATAACCAAATATATTAATCCGTCAACAAGACTCTCTCAGTTAAACCATTTGAAGATGCCACAAATACAAACATAAATCAAACCAATGTGGTCCCAGATTCATAGGAGATCAACTAGAAGTTAATTCTTCTAAGATCTCATATCTGAACCAGTAAGGGCTGGCTAAGCGTGGTAAAAGGCTCAGTGGTCTAATGAGGATGGGACATCAGGGGATTGATATGCAGGTTGGGGGTTGCTTCCCTTAAAAGGATGTTAAAACTGGTGAAAAAATCGGAAGAGAAGTTGCAGGTTTAATGGAGGTACAGGTAGTTGAAGGTCTGATGGAGGTTTACGTCCTGCAGATCTGTTGTAGCTAAAATTAGGAGGAAAATCCGTAACAATGGAGGGGACGATGTGGTTAAAAGGAGGGAATGGTCTAACCGTCAGATAAGGCTGCTAGGAAACACTCAAAAAGCAGCATGATCATGTCTGCAAGGAAAACCTGCAGAGAAGTTGCAGGTTTAATGGCAACAGGTTGGGGCTTTCTGTGTGTGGGTGTTTGCATTTTGGGAGAGAGAGATGGAAGGGGATGGTCCTTCTATGGAGGTTAGATCAGGATTTTTAATGGACGGAAAGGGATGGGAATGATGGGGTGAGTAGCAAGGGGGAACTTACTCATTCATGTGTCCCTTAATGGCAGCAGCTTCAAGGGTTTATTCTGATCAGCAGCCTGATGGTCACAGAGGTTCTTCAACAAGTAGAAGAAGAATGAATCCTCAGTCGAAGCAGGTCTTGGATATTACTCACCAAGCATCCATTCAGCAACTCGAACGAGCAAGCACTTGAAGGTGACTCGCCAAGTTATACCTGATTTTCTAGTAGCAAACACTTCCTCCTGATTTTCTGTATTTCTAAAGAGGTATTCATTCTTACCTTCTTCTACGTTGAAGAAAGTTATCCATGGGAATGAATACCTCTTTATAAATATAGAAATCAGGATGAAGTGTTCCTTACTAGGAAATCAGGTATTTGATAAGTTGGTTTTTCATTTTATTCTGCGGTTTCATTCAACTTGGTAGGTTCAGCAGCAACGACCAACGGAAGAAGACGATTCTTTTTAATTTTTAATTTTTAGTGTTTTCGAAATAGGATCTGTTCCCCTCGTTTCGCACGTGCAAATCTCGGCGATTTTATCAAAACTTTCTTTTTTCTTCGTTCGTTGGCTTGAACAGGCACTGCTGCCAAGCAAAATCTGGGGAAGAACCATGATTACCTGCAACTCAAAAGAAATAAAAGACCTAACCAAATAAATTTGCAAAATAAAAAGGACTTCTGTTCTCAGAAGGAACCCTCGAGAACAGAACCCTACGTAGGATAAGATCCCAACTTGACACTCCTAATTGGAACAGGACTCTTTGATGACTTATCAAAGAAAATAAAGTATTAGACTTGGACTCCTAACAAAAGTCTGATTCAGAATAGGTCAAATTGGCTTGGACCTGGGGGACCTGAAATAATTGAAATACCCCTGTTTTGGTTCGGTCCTCCTTCAGGTCATAGGGTGTTGGAGACTTGGAGTTGCATCTTTATGCCCTACTTCAGCCTTTGGGGCCTCTCTTGGGTTGGCCCTTCAACTTCACACCAGGGGAGTTGGACTTCAGATGGGGCTATCACTTCAACGAAAATGATGAGAGGGTTGAGAGAACTGAATCCAGGTTTGCTTCGACTTAATAGCTGTGTATAGATCCCTAAAACTAAGCACAGTTGAGAAAAATCATGTACAAATAGCTATAGGAGTTTTTTTGAATAAATAAAGAATTTGATTACCTAAAAAACCCCAGAGGGGAAAGGGAGAATGTACAAGAAGAGAAGAGAATGAAGACTGAAACTACTAGCCTAGGATAAGGGGGGCCTAAGCCCCAGGAACAACAAACATCCTGAACCTGGGGCACCAAGAGAAGGGGAGGGGTTACATCCGACTATGTTTTGCACCCCGTTAGGGAGCGCTCTGTGCTCCCAACGGGTTTTTCAACACAAAAACATGTGAGACTCATAGGTAAAAATCATAAAACATAAAAATTAAAAAATTAAAAACATCACCAATCCCTGTGGGTCTCACATATTTTTGCGGGTGGAAAACCAGGTAGCACTCTGTTCTTGGGGTGATGTAAACCCAATTTTAGGGTTAGGGGTAGTGGTGAAATTTCTGTAGGGTTAGAGATAGTTGTGAAATTTTTCTAAAACTAAGGGCTGCCTAGAAATTCTAGCAAACAGAACTAGCTTTCTAGGCTGCGTGTTGTAGGACTAAATCCTACAGGCAGGTGCGATTTTTTTTTTTTTTAACAAATAAAAGTCATATCATTAAGTAAAAGTGTGTAAGCCAAATAAAAGTCATATCATTAAATAAAAAAGTGTAAACCAGGAAACCTGGATGGCAACAAAGAAACATCAACCATGAATAAAAGTGAGATATTCCACCAAGATCGAGAGAGGGAAAGAAAACGCGTCCTCTAGTAAGAAAATCAGCAAAAACATTGCTAGTCCTATGAACAAAATTAAACAGAACCACGTTAGAGTCTATGACTATCTTAAAAATTTCAGAAACTAAAATAAGACTAAACCAATCTAAAGAAGAGCTAAAGCCTTGGAGAGCCAAAACGACTGTAGGCAATCAGAATTCAGGTAAGTGCGAAGGATTGGCAGAAGGGTGGGGTCTGCCGCTATCGCAGGGAAGAAAGGGGTGGGTGGGGACATGCAGATGCAAGGGAAGAGGTGGGGGAGGGCTTGCATGAGAAGGAGGAGGGGTAGAGAAGCAGCGATAGGGTTGGGAGGAGATTGAACTAACCTGGAATTGATATGGAGCTGTCATTTGATGGCTGTAGCTTCTGGAAACTTGCTGGAAATTGCAGAACAGAATTCAAAAGCCTGAAGAAACCTGCTGGAAACTTGAATGATGCTGAAAATTGAGAAAGGTCTTCTAAAATCAGCCAAGGTTCCCTCAAAACTGGATTCCGGTCCTTAAATAACCATTCATTCAATCCAACTTAAATTCAATCCAACTCAAAGTGGGATTTCTTTAGTTTTAACTAAGATCCCACCACATTAATCACAACTGCTGAAATAAAAATTAAAAAATTTAATGGACCCTAATTTGATACATGCTGAAATACAACTCTAATTATTGCATGCTAAATCTAATTAATTAGACATCTGCTGAAATTATGACTTAAGAACTCTTATCTTATCCACAACTAGAGTAATTCAAACACAACTCAAGCTAAGGAAATAAACTCAATTAGGACTCTACCACTGCACTGGAATTAGATGCATGATAGAGTGGTTCTTTGTTGCTTAATGTTTTCTCGAGAGTGTTTTTTTTCATGTGTATCTTGACGGACCTGACTACTTTCATGTATTTCTGCACTTTTTGACGTGCCAATATGTTACAAATTTGTCTGTTGAACATCCTACTACATTAAGCCTTGATTAGAAGTACTGTGTTTAAGTCGTTTTCTACACAAATAAACTGTTCTTTTGCGCTAGAACCTTATCACTGCTGGGTTTTATGATTCTTTTTACTCTTTTATCTGTGCATCTCATAGAAGCATGGCAACTGCATCTTTCTTTCCTTCTAACTAAACCCTAATCCCAGGATCTTTATTTCAGAATGACACAGGATGTTGCTCCTAGAATTGGGTATCAGAAGCCTTCATTGATCGAGTCGTAGTCTTATTCTCTTTCTTCCTCTTGTATGATGATATGGATGCTAGATTCTTTTGCCTAACTTCTTATGATAAAGTTACGTTCACTTAACTGTTCTTGTTATACTGTTAGTTATGAATAACATGACTCCAGATTGGTTGCTGTTTGTAGTTGTTTTCACAGCAAATGTGAACAAAAGAAATAAAGATAAAAATGAATAATGTATAGAATGAAGATGTACGGAAACTATGTTTTACTAAATTTTCACTACTAAAAGTTTGGAGGCCAGATAACATGTGTTGGGTTCTTTTCCTTTTTCGCTTTCAATTCTTTTTTCTTTTAGATGGTGAATGTGTTCATGTCCATTAGACCACTTCCCAATATGTTTGAAATGGATCCTCCTGGACTCATAACAGCATGTCTGGTTTGTTAGAATTATCTTGAAAAAGTGAACTAGCAATGGACGGTGAAGACATAGATTTGAAATCAATTGCTGATTCTATACCAGTTGGATAACAGGAGGCTTGGGTTTGGAAGACAAATAGATCTCCGCCCACTTGCAAGAGCAACATAGCACCAATAACTGAATTGAAACCATTGCCATTATTTAATTTTAGAACTGACTGGGTTACTGTCTTACTGAAGAGGATCTGGATTATATTATAATTGCTTAGAATCGAAATAGAAATTGCCCAATAACTCAAATCAAACAGATTGTTATGGTTGTTTCAAATGCGGGGAGGTCTGTTGAATTTTCTTTAATGGTATTCAGGGATTTCTGTTTCTGGTTTTGTTGTTAGGTCGATTATGTTTTTTGGCTATAGATTTTTTTTCTGTGGTATGATGGATTGGTTTGTTCATGTTGTTGAGCTTCACTGCTTATATGATTTCACTTACATTACTTCCATTCTTATACTGCCTTGATTGTAATCAGCTAAGGCACATGAAAGTGATTTCAACTGATATAAACATTTGATGACATGTTAAAGTAATCAACCGTTATGAAACGTTGCCAAAAATGGATTTTGTTGTAGTGATTCTATGTTTGCTTGAACATTTTGTTCTATAATGTAAAATCAAGGGTTGTAAGGGCACCACCGAGTGGGGTTTCTTTTTTTTGTTTTTGTATTTTTTTTTTCAAGCATTAACATTTCGCTGCCCTGATCAGATATATGCAATGAATTGTTGAGGAGTCATTAATAAAGCATTTGTCACAAGTAATGAACACAGAATAGCACCATACATAATTAGCATGATATTTGATACACCCATTGATTGTCCATTTTCATGAAAATAAAAACTCATTGTCCCAAAGTATTCATCATATATCATATCTTTGCTTTTATTTCTCAGATGATATTCGATATATGCACAGTACGTGCTAAAAGAGTTACAACGATGAAAACTCAAATATCAAGAATAAGGGTATTGGAGAAAATCAATTTATTAAAGAACTAGATTTTGCATTTATTGGATTTGAGTTCGAGAAGATTGCCCATGCATGGTATATTTGTGAGGGAGACGGTGGGCTCAAGGGAGATGAAAAGGTAAAAGAGAAAGGGGCACCAGTACAGACAGGGACGGACTTATGAAGGGGCCAAAGGGGGCCATGGCAAATCGAATTTTTAGATTTTTTGTATAAATTCCCTTAATTCCCTTGTTTTTTTCACTTTTTTCTCTTCCTATATGTGAAATGTCGCTATTTGGCCCTCCCCAATATTGAGAACAATTTTTAATGGTAAAATAATGGGCACATATGTCATTCCTAATTAAAAACTAATTCTTAATCCCGGTTTATTATCCCCACTATTCTCTTTTATCTTTTCTTCTTATTTATTATTTATGTTTCTATAAACCTGGTTAAAGGAAATTTTTGAAAAAACATCTTATTAGGTATTCAAAAATCAAAATGTCATTCATAATTAGAAAGTAACTCTTCAATCCCTATTTATTCTCTATTATATCCTCTCTCCTCTCTCCTCTCTCCTCTTTTTTTCTTATTTATTCTCTTCCTTCCTTCGCTTTCTATAAGCGTGGGTTAAGAAAATTTGGAAAAAAATATATACTCCACAATTAAGTACTCTTTCTCAATTTATTTATTGTTTCTTTTTTTTCCTTTTTTTTATTCTTTTTATTTGATTTTATATTCTATGTTTCTTTATTTCTTCTGCAATTATTGTTATTTGATTTTGAATTGTGAATAAAATATCTATAGTTAGTAGGTAACTAATTGCCATTGGTTTGCATCTCTTACCTAAAGAAAATTTGATTTACATCTCCTACCAAAGAAAATATTGACTTGCATCTAACTTAATAGGTTGAAGTCATGTGTATATATATTTTTTATATTGTTGCTTTAATTTTACCTATATTTTGTCCGAAAAAAAATATCATTATCAATAATTTACCTTTTTTTTTTTTTTTAAATATATAGGTCTATTCTTTAATATAATAGAATAATTTAGAGGTGAGACCTCAAATGAATCTTATAAAGGCCCACATAATGTGTGACAAAAAAACATTAGTGCTTCCCTAACGGGAGGGTATCTGGTTTTCGTTCTTCGGTCCCCCCAGTACAGCCTTCCGGGCCCCCCCCGCCGTGCAGAGACTCACCTTAGTCCCTTGTCACAGTCCCTGCCGCCGAACTTATCCAAAAATGGAGCCGTGAAAGAAGGGTACAAAGCTAGTGCTCAAAAAATCCAACACCAAATTATCTGATTCAATGTTTGGTTTCGTATTTCAAACCTTACAAGACAGATAAAACGATTAATGGATTTGGCGGGTTAAGGCAAAGGAATCGATCATATTTATAGTTTCGCAAATTTCCAGTCGATAACACGTTTCGTGGCAATTTAGGGACGTATACACAGACTACAGAACAAATCACACAAAGAAGAAATGCGACAAACAAATTTGTACCTTCAATAAGCGTGTAATTGAAGAAAACGGAGAATGAGTTCCTGAAATTTTGGTGAACAGAGCCAGGAATTAACGAAAGACTCATATCACCATACCAAGAATCAAATGGGTGAATTGGCGCTTCTTTTAATTTGTTATATAATTCTTCTAAAGTTTTCTTTTATTCACTTTTTGTGTCGGAGAGTGAAAATGTGACACTGTTCTATTTTCTATCCATCATCGGCTCTTTCTATAATTAGATCATTTAGATTAAAAAATTCCATTAGTGAATTAGTTAAGACGTTAACAGTCCAAACTCCCATAGGGAGGTATTGAGTTTGCACCCATCAGCACCAATATTATACCTTCGCTAGCTACAAAAAAAAATAAAAAAATTAAAAAAAATAAAAAATAAAAAACTTTTAAATTTACATTTCCATCCCTGTTAACAATTAAATTTACTCATTGAGGCCCAAGTGACCAACACTCGAACACGCAGTCTTGTATCCCTAAACCATAACCCAAAATGCACCCACCATCACACGATCTGCTTTTGGGCTAGAAGTTGGAAAAATAGCAGTTGTAGAGGGATTTTAAGGCTGAACACACAGTGAGACAATAAGAAATTTCAAACGCTAAATTGACCTTTCCGAAATTTTTTAAAGAACATAACTCCAATACCACCGATTTAAAAGCCATGGAACTTGCATACCTAACGTAATTTGGTAATTTGGTTTGTCAGAGATACTCTCACGGGATGGAAAGCCATTCCACTCAGGAGACTAAAATTGTAAATTTAGAAACTAAATATCCTGGAAAATTAAAACAAAAAGGCATTTACACCCATACCCTGTGATTTCAATTCATGATGGTCCAATCTGAGTTTGAATACAAGATGCAATACAGGAGGCTTCAAGTGGGGAAGTCAGATTTCAGAATACCGTAACAAAAATTTCAACCTGCACATTGTTTCAAAATTCCGGACAGGTATTATGAACAAGAAGTTGCAACTAGGTTCAATTTACAGCTTCACACTACAATAACTCATGTCTTACCCTAAAATTATTTGTGAAAACATAGCAAATCCGGAGCCTGAGGCAAATTGTACCAGTATCCCAGTGAGCTTCCAGTTCATTTTACTTGACAGAAGGCAAAGACAAGTGTTGCATCAACTACTCTAAGAAGTGGTTGACCTTCCTATATCCCAAATTACCAGGATGAGACCAAACATAGAGTTTCCCCAACAGAACAGCATAAAGCACCATCTAGCTGAACTACTCCCAGCTCCATGCACTTAGATGGCCAGTAGAAATGGGCACCTTAACAAGAATGATCCTTCTCAGGGTTCTCTGTCTGCTTGATGTCGAAGAATGACAAGGGTCACCACTATGAGCTACTTTTAAAGTCAAATGACCCAACTGTACAAGACAATCTTTAAGGGGGTTTAAGTCCTCTTGATCTTCGAGAATGTTCCCACTTCTGAGAAATAGGTACTCTGGGTACCACTACCTAGCTGATTTGCCTGTGGATTTGTGAGCTCAATTCCCTGCAACAGAACGCAACACACAACGTCATTGGGATTAAAAAAAAATACATTTCTAATGGTTTGATAACCCAACTAGCATAAATGGAGTGAGAGTTTCTGAATACCAAAATCAACAAAACTTCTTGTTCTCATAGTCATAACTCATGAATTTTATAGATAATTGTTTCTCTTTTCGAGGGAAAAATAAGAATCCATTCAAATGCACCCAAAAAAATCCACACATCCATGGACAGAACCAGATTGTTGTTGGCTTATTGATCTTTGCTTTCCCAGGCAACCAGATTTCCTCAGAGGAAGTGTACAACATATTGAAGCAGAGCATCAATCATCAACGGAATCAGTTCAGTCATCACTGAAGATCCTATCATGGTGCTGGCTTTTTTACTGTTCTTTTTAATTTTTTTGGGACTCTGTAGCCAGCCCCGTTACACTGGGATGAAGTTAAGGTTGTCATTGGTGTATATGAGTAAGGTATATATGTTTACTGAATCACCCTGGAACATAGCAAGGCCTCCGTTGAACATGACCATGCCAACTCATTTCCACCAAGTTCATCTACATGATGCTTCCTGGGGCCTACATGACAAAACTCCTATTTAAGGGTCAATGTTTCTATTCCAAAATTGGGTTTTTGTATTTCTATTACTGGCCAATTTTATGGACAGCAAAATGCACACGGTACTACAAAATTTTTCTACTGTAGGCCCTAAAAAGGAACAGATATGCATTTGTTATGCAGAGTCATCTGTCTATTGGTGGCAGTGTGGCAATGATCGTAGGACGTGGTTGTGCCAGCGGCAATGCGGATGGAGGCAAGAGTAGAAGTGGTGGCAGGCTGTGGTGGCAATGGTGTGTCTAAAATGAGGTGATGGTGGTGGCAAGTACTGCAGCAGCAACAACAATGGTAAGACAAAGCTGAAATAGGTAGAGGTGGAGGGAAAGAGTGGCAGACATGGTAACAATTTGTTCTCCATATGATGCACATCTAGTACCAAATTGGCCAACTTTCCTTTGAAATCAACTTAGGGTTGGGATGTGAAATCCTAAGACCACCCCAAGAGGGCCCCCAAGGGCCAAAATAGAGCCTAGGGTTGCTGCCAGCAGCGTGGATTCTATTGCATCAACATGGGCAATTTGGTCATTTTGGAAGTCAAGTCCAATTTGGTTTAGTTAGATTCAGAATTTTATTAGTGAGTCTATTGCACCTCTTAATTTTGGACTTCTATTTCGCTAGGAGTTCTCTTTAAAATTGTTTGTTTTACTTTTAAAATTGAGTCCTATTAGGAGATTGTTCAATAAAGGCTATGAATACATAGCCAATGCTTGTAACAAATCAGTCAATTCTATTGATGAATAAAATTATTGAAAAGGAGTTACAGCCAAGAGAGAGTGCGATTGAGGTTGCCTAGGGTTTCTAAGTCTGGAGAAACCCTGTGGCAGCTTGTGTGGTGTTTCTTCTTCAAGAGTTCTTCAATCCCCAACCTTCTACAAGAAGTAAGTGATCATCCCTACCCCCCTCCATCACACCCTCCATTTCCCCCCCCCCTTCGCACCACCCCTTCTTTTCCCTCAAAACCTAAAATCCCTTTTCTGCCAATTCCATCCACCAAATCCATCACCCTTCTAGGACTTAACCCCTCTCCCCACCTAATATTCGACCTCAACCCTAACCCTAATTTGCCCCCACCTAAGACTCTAAAATCTCAAATCCATCTTCCTCTTCCAAACCCTAATTTCCATCTCCCATTTCCCCTACACCAAATCCCTCCTTACCATTTGCACTTGATCCAAGTCCAAGCCCTAGCCCTAGCCCAAGCCATCCCCTGGAAACCCTACAAACTGAAACCATAATTTCCAAAACCCCAAACCGCTGAGGCTTGAATCTAAAATTGGAAAATAATAAATTCAGATTTGGGTTTCATTAACCCTAGGCCTATTCACCAGGACTGAGCCCTAATTACCCTCTTTTCAAACCATACAATCCCTACACCAAGAGGGTTGTAGAAACCCTAAATGCCTGCTCAATTCCTTTACCATGTCCTGGTTAATGGCTGCATTCTTTTGGCTCACATCAGGTAGATAAATATGGGTGTTGAGCTTTTGATCTGTAAGTTTATGTAGTCAGAATTAGCCCATAAGTCTAGTGTTCAGGCAAAAATCAAAATATGTTTTCCTTTTAAGTTTAATTGGTCTAATTATGTACATTCTGCCCAACTTAAGTTGTAAGGGCAGAATAGTGTCTTATGTTTTAGGTTAGTTTATGTTTCATTCTGTTTAGGATATGATAAGCAGTCCTTTTTAGTTATAAGAGTTCTATTCGAATTTTTACCCAAAAAAGAGTTCTATTTGGATTAGTATGTTGAGTACAACTAGGAAAGTCAGTTCCTAAGTCCTACCATCCTAATTTCACTAGGACTTCTTATGTTATGTAAGCCTGAAAACAAAGCCCTGGGCATGTAACAGATTACAGATTGAGAATACAATTAACAAAGAGTGTGTTGCTGCCTAAGAGCAAGGTGTTAGTAGAGCTTCTCATTAGTGGGAAGGGATCTCCATGTGATCGAGTAAGCAGTCCAGGGTTTTCTATTTGAAGGATTCTCCTTCGGCAGTGTTTGTAGTCTGCCTCCACTTATTTCCATCTCCATTACACCCTATTATAAGGCTTGCTGATATAGGTAAGTAACAAGTCAGCACTTAACTCCATTCCCCTTCTCGTACCATAATTCTTTACATTTTCTTGAATTTTCTCAAATTTTGGACCTTTCTAGAGACCAAAATTCAAGATCAGAACTACGCCAATCTAATTGTTAGATCCGTCCCAAACTCTACGAACCTCATCCCCAGAGATAAACAACTTCCAAGTTCCAATCTTGCTATTATTTGGCTTCTATTATTAATTTCTAGAAACCAGACCAACAGAGATCATTTTCCATTGCCTGAGCACTTCATAACAGTATCCATGTTGAATCAAGTCGCAAAGGTTCAGGTATTGGGTGTCTGACATGCACCCAAAAGTCAGGCACTTGGACACTGCCATTGCTAGTTTTAACACCCCCCCCCCCCCCCCCAAAAAAAAAAAAAAACACACACACACACACACACAGAGAAAGAAAGGTCATCTTGTGACAACCCCATAATGTGAAATAACAAATTTTACCACATTCTGCTGTCTAAAATTTTTCTTTATTGTTTTCAAGTCATTTTTATAATTTTGGGCCATTTTGAATCAACCATACACTTCGTGATTAGTCATATCATGTTAAGGTTAACCACCATGACCCATTCAGTTTTGGACACAAGTCAGGTTACACCCATGCCTCAACATGACATGAAAGCCATCACCACTGCTTAGCTGTGAAAATTTAATCCAACTTTGACAAATTCTTTGCCAGTTCCAACCCACTGCCACCTATTCAACTTAGGATGTGACATCAAGGTATCCAACGATTTTTCCAACCATCTGAATACTACTCTTGAAATCCTTCAAGCAAACAGAGAAAAATTCAACTCCAAGTAAAGCCAAATTAATGCAGCTTTAGAAAACTCATGAGATAAATAGCTTCACCCCACCACTAAATTACAAATTCAAATCCTCATATATTTCCATCTAAATTACCTAGATGGGATATTTTACCAGATGAGATGCAAACATGTGGGATTACTGGCATTTTGGCACAAAGGTTAAACCTCAGTTGATTTAATGCACCAAAACGTATCCAGTTTCTAGTGACAAAAGAATGATTCACAGCTTTCACTTCCACATGGTGATTATGATGTACACAAGAGACAAAAGGTGCAATATAAAGCAAGGGTTATAGGAACCCAATAATCGAATAATAGATATATTAAATTGATTTACTGGAATGATAACCAATAACAATAAGAAGGATAAATCTGGTTATAATGGTGCCAGTCACCCCCACATTATATGCTGACCTCAGTCATAGGCTGCCCAACAGCCCAAGACCACCCATAAAATAACCGATGTCCTCTCTTCACATCTTTCCCCCTATTTATAACCAACCAGCAGTTGGTTATGGCACCTCCTCTCTCTTCAATGAGTCGTTATCAGGGCCCTAATAAAGGGCCATTGAAGAATGGATGACAACAGAAAACATGAAATAGTAAAAGAAGGTACCAATTAGATACTAACCTGCACAGGTGTAAATGCCAAACTAGAAGTCAACCCTGAAGTGGCACCACTGCTGCCATACTGCCTTTCTTTGAACCTGAAAACAGTCAAGGCATAAAAGTCATGTAGACAAGGCTGAGTATGAGAATTAAGGATCAAATGAGAACTGGAGGCAAAAACTGTACCCTGGTATGCAATACTCATTGGTAAAGCATTTAACATTTTATTCTCACAGAGGGCAGACCTCAGTGCAATGGTAAGGTTGCTCAACTGCGACCTAATGGTCACAGTTTGTGTCTAGAAACAGACACTACACAAACCAGGATGAAGGGTGCATGCATTATGACCCTTCCTGGACTGCAGTGGCGGAAGTCTCATGCAGTGGGAACGCCCTTTTTCTCACATACCATACTGGTAAGAAGACGGGAAGAGACCTAAGCATAACCAGTAAAAAAAAAGGAGAATATGAGAGAAAACAACTTACTTCTTTGCAACCTTGGTGGCAAGTTTGCTCTGACCAACAGCTACACGTAACTTCCCACTTCCAGCCTGACCAAGCATACCATACCCTTCTCCTAGTCCATCACCTATATTGAGGAACAGAATGCACAAACTTAAGTAAGAACAAAAATCTCCATGTGCACTTAACTACCTTGAAGCTAAATTAAATAAGAAACTGCTGAATAAATCTAGTTTTCTAGTTGCCCTGACAAAATCAGTGAATCTACTTTGACAGAATAACCAGTAAATCATTACAAACAAAGATTGCCACTTTATATAGATAGACTCATCCATTTTTCAACTAGTGACTACTTTGATAAAGTGAAAAGGAAGGATGATCTCACTTCTTCAATAAATCTGATCATATAGCATATCAAAACAAAATTTTAGGGTGATAAAATAGCAATGCCCTAGTGATGGTAGATTTCTGAAAATTTTATGCCCAGCTTCATAACATCATTTGTGTGATACAGTTTGAAAATAGACCACCAGTCAATAAAAACTTACACAACCTAACCAAGCAATGTTATATTCACCATTACAAGTTCCCTTTATTTGGCACTTTCCCACTTCAATCCACAGATATTACTGCAAGAAAAGTACATAAATTTGACTACACAAAAGTGATTAGGGATCACAGTGTCATAAGTATGTTCAATGGGTATCACCAATATCATACCTAAATCTCCTAACATTTCGTAACATCACCCAACTTATGCCCACCAAAAATATATGAGCCTCCCTAATTTTACAAGGAAATGAAGGCAGGTATCCTTGGTATCGGGGTGGGTTTGTGTGATGCCAAGCATCTTTTTATATTATTATTTTATTATTGTGTGTGAATGTGTCAGTCATTAAGATTATTAAAGGATCATGACGGTTGATTTGATGGTTTAATCAAATGGTTCGAGTGTAGTTAAAAAATAGCCTAAATGAGACTAGATTCCAATTAATATTTTGGTCGAGGTCAGACATCGCTAGTGGATCCCACAACAGCGGAATTAAACCGTGCTTTCCGGAAAGACAGAACTAGAAGGATTTTCTTTTTTGATCGCTAAAGGGTCGTTTTTTTTTTTGGGGGGGGGGGGATAAGAAGGTGAAGAAGCAAGCAACTCCCCGCCCCGATCGGCAGCTGCAAGGTCTCCCCGATCAGCATAATTTTCTGAACCTGGAGGTACTAATATTCGCAACTCAGAGTGGGTCCTACGTAAGATAATAGAGCGGGCCCACAAGCCCATAAAGAAGCCCATTAATCATTTAGTTATATATATATATACATATATATATGTGTGTGTGTGTGTGTAACTGTGTGTGTGTGTGTGTGTGTGTGTGTGTGTGTATAAGTTACTATATATTATATTATAATTAAACAATAAAATAGAAAAATGAAAGTTAAGAAGAGAGGAGGAGGAGATGACACCTCCCCCTCTCTCTCCCACATCCTCACGTGGAAGACCATTGTCTTCTAATGTATGCATATGAGATTTATAAAAGAAAGAGGAAGTGACACATAAGTGGTGTCTTCATTACATCTTACCACCTTATATAAATAACCTTGATAAAGCGAAAAATGGGAATCAAATTGAAGGAGGTGGTTTTGTGTAAACAGAGAAGAGAAAGAGCAGAGAGAAGAGAAGGATTTCAGATTTACAGAAGCGTGTAGAAGATAGTTAAGGAGGAGAGAGAAGATAAAGTAGAAGAGGAGAGAGGAGAGAAACGTGCAGGGGAGAGAGAAGAGAGGTAACGCAGAGAAAGAGAAGAGAGGAGAGAGAAAGTAAAGGGAAACCCTATTAATTCTTGCATATTCGAAAATAGCCAACAATTGTTCGGAATACAGGAGGGAGAGCAGATTTTAACTAAACCAGAATCAAGACACACACACATAGAACAGGAACATGTAAGTGATATCGACCAACCCATGTATGTTATAAGTAGGTGATCCCATTTAGTAAACAGGTAGCATTCACATGTTAATATATAATTGATTTTATTTACTCACACAATTTATGAAAATGCATGATACATTGTTTTGTGAATGGAATAGAAATGCATGGGATCGGATGACAGCTTAATGACTTGATTGAATTGCTTGAATTGAAATGTTGATAGTATTCTTGAGATGTTGAATTATGAATGTGAAATGATGCTTATGCTTGCTAAATGTAGAATTCTCGTGCTCTTATATTTAAATGATTGAATTGTATGAATTGTATCTAATTTTATTCAGACAAGACTAAATGATGATTGAAATGAAAAATGTACATTGATATAGACGGGGCATGGTAATGCAATACTGAAATTGAATATAAAAATAGTAAAAGAAAAAGAAATAAAATGTTAATGGCTTCTGTAAGTCCTGGTACTTAACGTACCCAAATGGGAGGGCATGAAGCGGCTTCTGTAAGTCCTGGTCCATAGTGTACCCAAATGGGAGGGCATGAAGCAAGACTTAAAAGTGGAAATATATACTAGACTGATGATGGCCTCCTGTAGAGAACACCTGACCTTGTGCCAAAAGACTGAAAAGAGAATCTCTTAATGAGAACCTCTAAGACTGAGACTGATGCCACTTGTGTGGTTTATATTGATGGTGCTCTCTCTACAGGTAGTGCTTAGGTCTAGTTTAATAATGAAAAAGGAAAAGGAAAATGAAAAGAAAATTGGAATGCATGATGTTATATGACTTTGATAATGTGATGATTAATGCATGATGAACTGCCTGACTTACTTACATGGTTGTCTATATTGCTTACTGGGCCGCAAAGCTCATTGTTGTAAATGTTGATAGGTCCTCAAATACATGATAAGGGCAAATGTGCTGCCACCTAACAAATGACAATGCCTTTAAAGTGAAAAATGAAAACTCTTTTTCTTTTTGTTGCAACTGATGTTGGTTTAACTAGACTATAAATGTATATATCCCTTTGAGACTGTATGTACTTAATTAGATATTGTTAAAAGGTCAAATGTAAACATAACAGGACTTTAGATTGTATACATATGTTTATAAGTCAAACTGTCAAACAGGTTTTCTCTTTTTGTCCTTGAAAATGTTAAGTTAGCATTTTGTTTTAGTGGTTATAAACAGGTTGATAATGAGAGGAACTATCATGTGCCCTAGTTGAATGTCCATAATGTGGGCCCCACCAAGCCTGTGAAAACTAGGGTCGTGACAGTTTGTGTCATAGATTTTTTTGAAGTTCAAATATCTGACTGGACCTTAGCCAGTAAGCATCATAAAAGGGCAAACCCAGTGCTGAAGGCTTCCGCACAAGCAGGGTCTGAAGAGGGGAGGGGTGGCAATTTTCCTATGCAGCCTTACCCCAACAAATTATGCTCAGAAGTTGTTCCAATGGAGCTAGCTTTAAGTAAACCAAGTGCCAGTTTAAAAGCCAACAAAAGTTAGTAGCAACTGGCTGTACATAAACCCAAACCCCAGTCACCAGGTAGCTTGTATCCAACTTACCAGGTTTTGAACTCTAAGAATTCACCCTCAATTTTAAATTCAACAAACGATTCCTGCTCTAAACAAAATACTCTTGTAAACCAAGTACCATACCTTTCTACACTACCTGTCAAAACATCAAGTCATAGCAAGGTTGGCTGTTTGTTCCAAGGATAATGGTGGGGCCCTTCCAATGGTCCAATGAAAGATTTATGAATCTATGTAAAAGACATTGTGTTTTTAGTAAGGATAACCAAAATCCTGAACTCAAGGGGAAGAAACAACTGGATCATCAAAATAGGGAGAGAGAAGTTATTTGGCTCATGGATATTATGTCAAGGAGGACAGAAATTTTGGCAGTGTTCATGGGTGTTTCTAGGACTAGTTCTTGAAGAGTAGGAAGCTAAGGGAGTCACCCGAAATAATTCCATATCAGAATCAGCATAGATGGGGTCATCTGATTCTGAAATGAGCCATTTAAGATTCAGCACACACGAATTTCTGATCCAGTTATCATGATACATCTTGATGCTATGCTGCAAGCTCATTTGGTAAGTGGTAATGTGAGGCTTTAGAGCATTTGAAATTCTTAAGAAAATCATGGTGCAGGTTATGCTGGTGGTCTCTAGACATATTGGTCAATCTAATTCTGTAAGCAGGGCATCATTATTAAGAGATTAGGCTACACCTTGGAAAATGGAAGGTGGACATAATGGTTACTGATGATCTGCAGTTGGTCAAGATGGTTTAAGCTTAGTCTGGTTAAGATGATTTCAGCTTAGTCAGCAGGTCCCTCACACAATAAGTACCATACACAAGGAGAAGCAGTATGTTACTCTCACATTGATGCCTTTTGGGGAAAGGCTCAGCCCAGTAGGAACAGCATAACCCTGGCTTGCTGGAATGTGACATCCACCATCACAGAGCAATTCAGCTGAGAATTGGCTGCTTTTCAGGAGGATGGGACACCAGGACTGGAGCCACTTCTTCCCATAATCTTGCCCAAGCAAAGAGCATCGAGGAGAGGTCTCACCATCAGGACCTCCCAGGATGGAGGAGGTGGTTTTTATTTTATTGAAGGCTTCTTTCTGCTAATTCCTTAGCAGATTAGTATACCAAGAAAGCAATCTCTGTTGTAGTTGCTAATCACATTTCAAAGCCCCTCCTTGAGGGTGTATGGCTCTGGCCTCCCATTGCCTCTGTTGTCTCACCTTTGCTTCATATCCTATTTGTACTCCAGCTATGTTCTTCATGTTAAGATTTTGCTTACCAATCAAAGAAAACAAAACAAAAGGAACTAGAAAATAGAAAAGGGAAAAATAAAATTCCTTAAAGGACAATTATTTCAATTTTATATTTTTATTCCATTTGAATCTATTTCTATTTAACAAGGTCAAAGAAAAAATTTATCAACTAGAGGAGGTGTAAATAGGATATTGAAAAAAGAAATCAAATAGTTCTAGTCAACACTAACATGGTACACACTGTAAGCGACAGGCAACAGTAGAGCATGAACGGGTAATGTATAGTTGGTGGAAATAACAGATAATATTAAGATTTAAAAAGATATACAACAGTTTAAAATGTACTCAAAGGTCCTTGAAATATATTGTGTTCCTTAATTACACAGATGGCAGGCCTTAATGAAACAGTAAGGATGCCCCATTGTGACCAAAGTGGTCAATGGATCAAGTTGTGAAACAGTCTCTCTAGTAAAACAGGGCAAGGCTGCATAAATTACTTCCATCCAAAGGTGGAAGCCTCGTACTAGGTATGCTTATTCCTTGATTTTAAATATAAACTGTACACATATGGATATCAGTTCCAGAAAAAATATTAAATCACATAACAGAGAAATGTCAACCCACGGATATTATACCTTATTTTTTATTAAAAGATTCTAAACAAGGATGGAATCAAAATTTAACTAATTCAGTTTCACAACAAGACATGGCCAGTAATAATTACCCAAAGAACTTTCTTCAGGTATTCCAAATTGCATCCTGTTCGCCAGCTTCCTCATATCTGTGATCGCATACCTGTAAAATGAGAAATTAATAAGAGTATCAAAATAACTATTAAAGGCAAACTAAACCATTTTCCATAGTTGAGAAAATGTACGAAAAAAATAGCACAACCTTTCCTTCATCTTTCGCAGTCGACGACCACCCCTCTTCTTTTTGGGATCAGAATCTGGCACAGGAAGAGGTTTTGGTTGCTTTGCAGGAGGTGGCTCTTGCCATTTCTCAATTTTCTTAAGGACCTCATCCTTCAACGCCCTTCCAGTTTTTCCCGTTGGATCTCCACGTGTTGAATCTACTCGTGCTGCAAGTGTGGATTTTGCAGCCAAAAGTCGGCAGGCACGCATCCTCAATGAAGGAGGAGTGCTTTGAAATATCTCTGTTTGTTCAATATAGCCAACACGAAATTGGGATGTCGCAGTTGAAAACCCTGCTAGGTTCTTCTTCTTGGCACCAAGAAGCTGAACGTTACAAGCTGGCATCTTGGCTAATGCAACCAGACCCCCAGCAGTCCCCATAAATTTTGCTGCAACTGCACTCCCAACAATGGCAGAGAGATTAGGTGCAATGTATCCCATTCTACTCTCAACAAAATCAAGGACCTTTTTCTTTGCAGAATCAAGAGCAAGAGCACGATCACATGCATCAGTTGTTTTTTGAAGATTCTCCTCTGGAAGTGGCTTTCCACTAGTGGTTGATGCTGTAACAGAAACCACCATAATGATAGCTGACGGTAAAAGACCTTCAAGATCAACAAGGGTTAAATCCACTTCATTCCCAATTTTTTTGACAACTCGAGCATAATCAATAGGGTGATGTACAAGGGATTCAAGCTCTGGAAACTTCAGGCGATACTTATCACGAATGAAATTGTGAATGATAATGATTTCATTCTCCATGTCAACCAACAAAGCATTACAATCAACTATCAGCTGATATTCAGGATCATCTTCCAAAACTATACCCTGGGTAGTGTTATCAGAACCCTTCTCAAGCGCATTTTCAACTTTCTGCAAGCATGCAAATTTTGGAATAAATAGACACCATGTTAGAAAATAAGCTTTAATCAATCAAAACAGTCGCTGAACTTGAAAGATAAGGGAGAAGAAGAAGAAGCAACAATGGGCTGCAATTCTAGCTTGCTCTCCTAGAATCACTACCTCTCTATTTATAGATTTCATAGTGTAAAAATACAACTTTAAAAGCAAGCCATGTTGCCCTCTAAAAAAGGAAAGAATAAGTACTTCTCATGGATTCTTGAATCTGTCCAAATAGAAAGTTCTAAAAATAGAAACTAACATAAAATAAAAACTATGCTTTATAGAAACTCCCAAAACTTGTGTAGCTAATTTCCTACATTATAAATAGAAAATAGAGTAGCATATCTAAAAAGGAAACCAGCATCACTGGCATAATATTGTTCATGTTACTGTCCATGTGAACAGTAAAACAGCCCATTGTTCTTGCGTATATTTCACATGTTAGAAAATAAACTTTAATCAACCAAAACAGTGCAATAAAAAGAAGAACTGAGAAGAAGAAGAAGAAGAAAGAAGAATTGATAGGAATCACATAAGCTTGCAATTCTAGCTTAGAACTCTTAGAATCGCAGCCTCTTATTTATTGATATCAATAGTCTAGATTACAACTTGAGAAGCAAGATATCTTGCCCTCAAAAAAAGAAAATAAAGAATACAACTTATAGACAGAATTTTATAGTCTTCTAACTCCTAAAATCTGTCCAAAATAGAAAGCACTGAAAAAGGGAAGTTTTGAAATTAGAAAATAGAAACTATGCTTTATAGAAACTCCCAAAACTTGTGTAGCAAGATTCCTACATTAGAAATAGAAAGTAGAGTAGCATATCTAAAAAGGAAACAAGCATCACTTGCATAATACTGTTCACATAAACAGTAAAACAGCCCATTGTTCTAGTTTATACTTCAACATAAACTAAAGAAAATAAACTGCCACATAGTCTGATGAAATGCCATATAGTTATTGGTGTAACATACAAGACTTGCTTATAAATTACCAAAATGTAAAGCCTAAACACATGGCATACATTATTCATAGGGTTCACAAAATATGCAAACTCACACAGAGTAGAGGTAAATAGAATAGCTTTCGTAGAGGTAAATAGAATAGCTTTCGAAAGATATTCAAACTACCTAAAAAATAACCATAAAGAAAAAGAGAGAGCAAACAATAGCTCAAGTCAAAATAACATGTGCGGAGTTATTATCAGCCAAATGAGCAGGCTCTTGAGAAAATTGGGCTTCTTTTCTTAGGAAAAAGTCTAGGGTTGGGTTATATGTTTTTTTGGGGTAAAATAAGCTTGTGGTGTACACACATTGGGCCTTTGATCCCCAGGGTTTCCTATTTAAGAGGTCACATTTATATGCCAAGAATAGTTGTAGTTAGGTTGCGTAGAAAACTAGCTTCTATACTTGGCTCATTTTATGTTTTACATGGAAAAGGGTTTCAGTTCAGTTTAAATCATTAGAACACTCCCTTAGCTTGAGGGTATCTATTTAATTATAGGGTAGTAATCTGAGTCCTATTCAAATTGCTTTCCAAATGTAACTATAAATAGGGATTTCGGTGTAATGTCCCTTAATAAAAGCCTTACCCAAATAGGGCCTCATGGAGTTGCTTGGTTAGGACAAGCGCATTAGCCCTTTTAT
Source organism: Hakea prostrata (assembly GCF_041222555.1). Taxonomy (NCBI): domain Eukaryota; kingdom Viridiplantae; phylum Streptophyta; class Magnoliopsida; order Proteales; family Proteaceae; genus Hakea; species Hakea prostrata. The sequence goes on from NC_142603.1 coordinate 14,007,891, forward strand.
TTATATAGGATGATAATCAGCTTTTTTCCTTAGACCAACTACCAAGAAACAATCCAATCACTGCTCCATCACCAGCTCAAACTCCATAAAAGATATTCTCATCTGGCTGGTATTACTCCCGGTCGAAGGGATCAACTAAATAGCCAACAAGAAAAGAGAACATAAAAGCAGCCCCAATTGCATAAGAGGGGAGCAATACCTGACCAGATTGGAACGAATGTTGGGATGATCACCTAAGGCATCCTATCATGGGAGCTGAGCACAACTCAGATTTACTAGTTTTATTTGTGCAAGCTACTAGTCCCTTATTCCGCTTGTAAGAGCTTCTGGTTTAGGGTGTGACATTAAACACGGAAGTTCTGAATCAAGTGTCCTCAACATTAGTTTGGAAGACATACACAGTGTTCAAGATAAGATTCATTGCTACTGATTAAGATCAGATTTGACTGCAAGCAATCAAATCTCCAGCCCTAAGAACATCAATCTATGAGCAAGTATTGATCCCCATCCCCTAATTGTCCTTCTAAATTCTCTACATACCAAACCCTAACTCCAGTTTTTCTATTTTCTTCAATTTACAAGAATCTACCCACAGCCCAAATTCAGCATTAAAATCCATTGAAAATCAACCCCAGCCTCTTCACATCACCCCAACCACAAGCTATACACCATGTCTCATATTCGGAAACCCTAAAACTGATATTTTCTTGAGATCCCAAAACACTACTTCATTACACCTCATCGCAATCCAAAACCTTTCATATTACCTTTATTGGTTGTGATTGCTGAACCCTGGATATATGACAAGGATATATCCATTCTTTGTAGACAAGGGAAGAAAACTATATTGTTGAAGGTATGTTGACAAGGATATCAAAATCCAGCATATAGTGCCAAGATGAAGATAAAATAACATGGTAGTTGAGAACCAACCTGCATAATATCAATATAACGCTGTGTCTTCTGTAATTTTGAAACACTGTCTAAATCATCATAATTAAGAGATTCTATGTCAGGCATGTCACCATCAATGTCTTCTTCCATGCCTTCCTCATCACCAACATCTTCATCCTGACAGAAATAGTTTATTATGGATAATCAGCCAAACAGAATTTGAAAAGACATTATTCTACATCAATGCCAAGCAAAAGTTCCAATGAGTTTTTCATTGATAAAGAACATTGCTAATTTGCACATCGGTTTTCTGACAGCATGGATGAAGCAACTTACAACAATATCAGCTTCATTGCCAGATAGCTCTTCAAGATCTGCTAGGAAAGAATCTGCAAGAGTTGCCTGCAAGAACCAGAATAGGAGAATGGCTAATTGCAAAGATAAATACAATACAAGGGAAAAGATCACTATAAAGCATAACAACAAGCCCGTGTGCATGGAGTAACAAGATGATTCCAAATGACATCTCTTGGGGGGGGGGGTTAAAAAATTATTTCATATTATTTCCTAAGAAACAGAAACATTAATAACCTAATAACCAACTATATTAATCCATCAACAAGACTCTCAGTTAAACCATTTGAAGATGCCACAAATACAAACATAAATCAAACCAATGTGGTCCTAGATTCATAGGAGATCAACTAGGAGTCAATTCTTCTAAGATCTCAAATCTGAACCAGTAAGGGCTGGCTAAGGTTGGTACAAAGGCCTAGTGGTCTGATCAGGATGGGACATCAGGCGATTGATATGCAGGTTGGGGGTTGCTTCCCTTAAAAGGATGTTAATACTGGTGAAAAAATTGGAAGAGAAGTTGCAGGTTTAATGGAGGTACAGGTAGTTGCAGGTTTATGGAGGTACAGGTATTTGAAGGTCTAATGGAGGTTTATGTCCTGTAGATCTGTTGTAGCTAAAATTAGGAGGAAAATCAGTAACAATGGAGGGGACGATGTGGTTAAAAGGAGGGAATGGTCTAACTGTCAGATAAGGCTGGCTAGGAAACACTCAAAAAGCAGCACGATCATGTCTGCAAGGAATATCTGCAGAGAAGTTGCAGGTTTAATGGCAACAGCAGGTTGGGGCTTTCTGTGTGTGGGTGTTTGCATTTTAGGAGAGAGCGGGAAGGGGATGGTCCTTCTGTGGAGGTTAGATCAGGATTTTAATGGACGGAAAGGGATGGGAATGATGGGAACCAAATGGGGTGAGTAGCAGGGGCCAGGGGGTACCTACTCATTCATGTGTCCCTTAATGGCAGCAGCTTCAAGGGTTTATTCTGATCAGCAGCCTGATGGTGACAAATGTTCTTCAACAAGTAGCTTGATGGAGAAGAAGATTGAATCCTCAGTCAAAGCAGGTCTTGGATATTACTCACCAAGTATGCATTCAGCAACTTGAACAAGCAAGCACTTGAAGGTGACTCACCAAGTTATAGGCTAGATATGACAGACCTAATCTCACAATGTAGAAGGAGAAAAAAGCAGTAAAGCAGCAATTTGCAAAAGAGAAAACATAATAATCTCAAGTCTAATACATTCTTCCACTGATGGGGTATTAAATAGAGGCTTTAATCAGCCAAACAAAGTCTTAACTTAAAGAGGAATAGAAATTTTAACTAACCAGAACGCTAGCTCTCCTATGCATTGAGGCTGTGGCAGAACCATGATTACATGCTACTCAAAAGAAGTAACAACCTAACCAAATAAACTTGCAAAATAAAAAGGACTTCTGTTTTAAGAAGGAACCCTATGTAGGATAAGATTCCAACTTGACACTCCTAATTGGACCAGGACTCTTTCATAACTTATCAAAGAATGACTCAAACAATAAAATATAGACTTGGACTCCTAACTAAAGTCTGATTCAGAATAGGTCAAATAGCTTGGACCTGGGAGACCTGAAATGATTGAAATACCCCTGTTTTGGTTCGGTCCTCCTTCAGGTCATAGGGTGTTGAAGTTGTTTTTCTAGGCCATACTTCGGCCTTTGGGGCCTCTCTTGGGTTGGCCCTTCAACTTCCACACCAGGGGGAGTTGGACTTCAGATGGGGCTATCACTTCAAGGAAAATGATGAGAGGGTTGCGAAGAGAACTGAATCCAGGTTTGCTTCAACTTAATAGCTGGGTATAGATTCCTAAAACTAAACACAGTTGAGAAAAATCATGTACAAAAAGCTATAGGTGTTTTTTTTGGATAAATAAAGAATTTGATTACCAAAAAACCCCAGAGGAGAAAGGGAGGATGTACAAGAAGAGAAGAGGAGGGGCTGCAACTGCTAGCCTCAAGGGGGGCCTAAGCCCCAGGAACAAAAAACAACCTGAACCTGGGGCACCAAGAGAAGGGGAGGGGCTACACCCGACTATCCAGCAATAAGGGAGAACTAAGACCCCATGTACAACAACTAATATGTTCCTTGGGGTGATGTAAACCCAGTTTTAGGGTTAGGGGTAATAGTGGAATTTCCCTAAAACTAAGGGCCGCCCAGAAATTCTAGCAAAAGAGAACTAGCTTTCTAGGCTGCGTGTTTTTTTTTTTTTTTTTTTTTTTTTTTTTTTTTTTTTTTGGGGGGGGGGGGTGTCGAGCACTTGCATCCTTGCTTTTAGAACTTTAACAAGAATCTGAAAATCTAGGGTTTTGGGAGGTTTGGCTAGGTGGGAGAAGGATTTTCTCTGCTGTTTTGTATTTTCAGACCTCTTCTCAAGAGTTTATGGTGCAGGAGAGGGACTCAGTTGGATTAGATCTTAGAGAGAGAAAAAAAGAATTGCAGAATTATCTGTTGAAGACGATGAAGTGCAGGAAATTTCAGACTTAGGGAAATAGGATTTAATTAGGTAACAAACAGTAGGATTAAATCCTAGGGGTAGGTGCGATCCTAGTGGGAGGAAAAAGGAGGCTAGAGGGGCTGGGAAGAAGGATTGGCAGAATGGTGGGTTCTGCCGCTATCGCAGGGAAGAAAGGGGTGGGTGTGGACCTGCAGATGCAAGGGGAGAGGTGGGGGAGGGCTTGCGTAAGAGGGAGGAGGAGGTAGGGAAGCAGCGATAGGGTTGGGAGGGGACTGGACTAACCTGGGATTGATCTGGAGCTGTCATTTGATGGCTGTAGCTTCTGGAAACTTGCTGGAAATTGCAGAACAGAATTCAAAAGCTTGAAGAAACCTGCTGGAAACTTGAATGATGCTGAATATTGAAAAAGATCTTCTAAAATCCGCCAAGGTCCCCTCAAAACAGGACCCCGGTCCTTATTAACTTTTCATTCAATCCAACTTAAGATTTACAAAGAAACAGTGGTTTTATTTAGCCCACTAAAAGACCTTAACTTGTTGGGTAGAAAAAAAAAAAGACCTTAACTTTAAGTCGGATCCCTTTATAGACTAGGATCCCACCACATTAATCACAACCACTAAAATAAAATTTTAAAGGTCTAATGGACCCTAATTGGCACATGCTAAAATAAAGCTCTAATTAGTGCATGCTAAATTCTAATTAATTAGAAATTTAGAACTCCAGTTGACATGTGCTGAAATCATGACTTAAGAACTCTTATCCACAACTAGAGTAATTCAAACACAACTCAAGCTAAGGAAATAAACTCAATTAGGACTCTATGACCGCACTGGAATTAATTCCAACAATAAAAGAGGGCTAAAATGCCCTAAATACCCCCAAGAACTGGGTTTGGCCATCATCTTGGGGTTCGGCCAGGGGGTCTCTGTGTTTACATCACAGGGTATCCAAGATTGGGAGATGGGAGAGCATCTGAAGTCTAGTAGAAACGTTAAAGTAGATGGCTTTCCAAATCGAGTCCATAGATTTGGAATTGGAAGTCCATCTCCTAAGATTCCGTTCCCACCATAAATGAGAAACTGTAGCACCAAACACAAGCTTGCCAACCACGTCACAAATAGAATAGAAGAGCCAGAGAAGTATCTCAAAAGCTAGACCAATCCCTATGAAACCCAAAGGAGCACCTAAAGCAGGGGCCAAAAGGAGGCAGTAGCTTTCCCACAGATGTTTTCGTAGATGGGGCAGGAGAAGACAAGGTGGTTAACATCTTTAGGGTCATTCCAACAAAGGATGCAGTAGGGATTAATGGAGAGATGTCTAAAATGAGGAAAAAAAAAAATTTGAGTGGAAAGACAGATTAAATTTCTTCAAACAGTGAAGGAGTGGCGGGAGATGTGAGCTAGGTTTAAGGGGGCTTTCGGAGCTAGGTTTGACACATTAGTAGTTTATAGTTGCAACTTCACGTAGTTATAGCTTTAATGGAGAGGTCTAGGTTCAATAGGGATAGCCACCTTATTACCACCTCAAGTCTTTGTTAAAATAAAAATCCTTAATAATAATTAACCAAGTCCCCCAACTTTAGGAACTAAGAATAGAATTTAAGTCTTCCCATGCATGGAAGCTTCAAAAATTCTGCTATTGACTCCATGGAAGGAGAAGGAAATCTTGAAAGATATCTCAATTTCATGAAAGCAAGACGAGATGACATGCAAAACCCTGGATTTACCCCTACTCAACCAAGGTCTCTAATATCTCAGATTCTCAGTCATATCTAGGATACATCGATAATATTTTGATTACCTTGGTCATATCTTGGATATATCTCAATCAAATCTCAGCAAAATCTTGATAATCTATTGGATATCCCAGCAAGACCTCGGCATATCGCAAAATTTTATTGTCATTTTATGCTTCCCACCCAAATTTGGCTTAATTTTGAGAAAATTACCCCAACTTTGAGATCTCAAACCAACTTGCTTTTTCGAGGGAACTAGGTGGGCTTTAAGATCGAGATCCATGGTTGACTCATCAGTCATGTGGCTTGTTTAGTCACATGAGAACTTAAATCAGACCAAAATAAAACAAAATTTGACCAGCTAATCTTCAGGCCAAAAAATATAAGATGGAAAATTAATTAAGTGTGGGATAGACTATATCCGATTAATAATCAGGAAGCTTCTTGGAATTGCAGATGCAGATCTTTAGCTCTGCATCATGGGGCCCACACGGAGTTTACATGAACATTCTTTTTTCTTGAACTGTGTCACCGCTGCTCACCCTTCATAACAAGTGACATAAGAAGTACCAATGATAGTGGCATGATATCTCAGGAAACTATGACAAGTCAGATGGACGCTAAGACAAGGAGGCATGAGCTGCATGACAACAAATTTAGTCTAGTAAAGACAGTCAAACCAAATTTTTATGCAAAAAAGCAAATGATTAAGCTAAAAATCCTTTATTCTCCCTAGAGCACATGCCATGACACCTACATCTTACAATGAAAGCTACAGTCCCTTTCCCAAGAGGATGACACAAGCACAAAGTAACAATAAACACCACATAACAGAACAGTGGTACAGATCTTTGCAAGTTACACCTTACATCAACTCATTTTTGCTTTCATGATGAAAATGAAAGAATAAGGGGAGGGGGAGACAATGGCAGGAAAGTAGAACGAAGTCATAACAGTACAAACAAAATGAAAAATATTGAGCATATCTGATGGTATCAACATGTATACATTAAATTCAGACAATTTACCATTATTTAGTCTTGTAGAAGTGTCACGAAATACTAAAATCAAGTCGCAACTTGTGAAGATCCAGAAAAGTTCACCAAGCCTGGATAAAAAAATGAACAGCAGTGTCATGTATCTGAGATAAACAGCTAAAGTCCCACAGAACTTCCCAAATATACACAAGTACAGCTACTACAAGAATGCATAGATCTAGGCCTTCACAGTCTCCATACATGGCATAGAAACATTAAAAACAACCAAACTCTAAAAATCATATAGAAGCTGATATTAATTCGAGGTTGTGTGATGTACCACAGAATATAGTTAGGGCTTACGGTAACTAGATTAGCTCTTTGTGATTATTTCCTTTTCCTTTTTCAAATATGTTTCCTTATCATAAAAGCTAGGTAAGATATTTGCTCTATATAAAAGACGCATTAGTTCTCCTCACTAGTACTCCCCTTACACCCCCTCCCTCTATCCTACCCTCCCATTTCCCTCTCCTCCCTCCATCTTCTTCCTCTTTGATTACAGAGACAGCATACTCTGCCAAAACACATTTCTCTCTTGCCACAGGCTTCACCATACTCTTGCAAAGACACAGAAGCGAAGTGGGGAAAAAGAGAAATCAGAGAAAATATCTGGCAGTTCCTCACAGCTTTTTACTTTGATGTTTAAGAAAAAACTCACTGTTAAGGTTCTCATTTTGTCTCTAGCATACATTGCAACCGGTGCATAGTTGGTCCTTCTCATTTTGAGTTTGAAAACACACCTTCATTATATGTGATAGAGAAATAATTGCACTAAGAGAAGTTAGACATTGTGTTCAAGGTAATAGATAAGATGTGGAAACTGAAGTGCTCTATTCACAGAAACTACATAAACAGAGAGCTAAAAAAGAGTTGAGGAGATTTGAAAGCACATACTCTTAAAGTCCCATTTGTTGCAAGTAAAGGACAGTGAAACCATTTACAAAAAAAAGGGGGATTTTGTAATCTTAATAATGCAACCTATCTAAAATTCTAACCATTTCCCATCGATAAGCTTTTCAATGTAGATTTTTGTTTTAATTTCAAAACGGGGGAAAAAAGGATGAGGTCACACTCTAAAAAGAAATTTAACATGTCAGACCAAACTTAATTAAAATATATTTATGATAAAAAAATAAAGCCTAGCGTGTTTTTAGACGGTTGAACATGCGAGCAAATGAAAACAATCCATTTTGTATTCGTTAGATTTTAGTTCCCTTTCTTTTCTTTGCCTTACAACCAAATGGAGCCTTTGGACCTTAGTAAGTTCAGTAATGGCAATGAAGAAGGTACCGATACATAGAGGAATCAATCAGACCAGCAGAAATAATACTATAAAAATTTGGCATACTAAAATGTGTACGGCAATGATATGGCACGTGTTTATTATGGCCTCTCCAAACGAAAAAGATATGGGCATACATTTGATATATAACAGACATTCAGCACCAAATATTAAGGAGAAAAAATAGCATATTTGTAACAGTTATAATTTAAAAAAGAATAATAATAAAAATACATTAAAGTTTCATTATATCAATAACATCTCACAAAAAATCAAAAAAAAAAATTTGACGAAGAAATTTTCCCTGCAACATGGCTGAGAGAAACTAGGGCAAAAAACCATTCATAGAGGAATTCTGATATGGATTGAAGGGTGGTAAACATGGGGTTCTTCCTAACTGTTTACACACTGAGTTTCTGCCAAACTAGGTACTCTTGTCCCTATCTATCGGATAGAGGAATTCTGATATGGACTGAAGGGTGGTAAACATGGGGTTTTTCCTAGCTGTTTATACACTGATTTTCTGCCAAACTAGGTACTCTTGTCCCTATCTATCGGATAATGGAACCAAATATTAACAATTTCGGTTTCAAGTTGTTTTGATTCACTGATCTTGTTCCTATTACTGATTTCTGTGTCCTAGATTCAGCAAAAATATGCTTTGTGGCTCCAGGCATGTCTGTTAATCAGATCCTTCCACTAATTTAAATTATAAGGGTATCCTTAGGATTAGATTTCGACCATAACTTGGGTCTTAACCATCTCTGATTCTTCTCCAATTCCTGATTTTAATTTTTATAACTAGTTATCTACTCCACCATCTTATTCAGCAAGCTCATGATGATTTGGTACGTTCTTTATTGAAGAGAGGCCTTGGTGGGCTCAAAGGGAGCCGAAAAGGTAAAAAAGAAAGGGGCCGGGGGAGAGACTCACAGAAGAGAGGAGCAATAAGTAGCCTTCTCACCGCAGCAATCACACTAGAGTGTTTGGTTTTGTATTGCGAACTTGGAAGACGAGGTAGATAACTCGATTAAGAGTGTTTCTGTAATTGAAACATTTATATTAAAAAACTTTTTAAACTTACAAACTCAATCTCTGTTAAGACCAGCAGAGCCTGAAACGCGGTCTTTTATCTCTAAACCCTAACCCAAAATACACCCACCATCACACTATATGTTTTTGGGCTGGAAGTGGAAAAATAGTAGTTGCAGAGGGATTCTACGGCTGAGCACACAGTGAGACAATAAGGAATTTCAAATGCTAAATTGACCATTCTGAAATCTTTAAAGATCAGAACTCCAACCACACCAATTTAAAAAGCCATGGAACTTGGATACCAAACGTGAAAAAATTTAACAAAACATTAAAAGAATAGGGCTTGGATGTGGATTCTCCCACAACTCCTATCCCCAGGAAGAGGAAGTTTGGCAGATACAGAGGAGTGAGAGAGCGTGAGAGAGAAAATAGGAGAGGTGAGCGAAAGAGAGATATTCAACCCGAAACGATGGAAAAATCAAAAGAAATTGGAAATCAATCAAAATTACAAAAATGGGGATCTCTTACCTGAAAGTCGGAAACCATGAAAAAACCAGAAGATCTGTTTGCGATGCTGTGTATTTCGCCTGTTGAACCCTCGTTTTTATATCGTTGGGCTGTCTGGGCCTCATTGAGTAAATTTAGTTGTTAACAGGGAATTTGTAAATGTAAAAAATATTTTAATCTAAATGATTCAATTGCATAAATACCCTTAATCTTTAGCAGTTGGACAAAATAGGACAGGGACCTGCGCGGGATATATTCTTATATCCCACACGCGCGAACAAAAGTTTTTTTTTTTTTTTTGGGGGGGGGGGGGGTGCTGACACACAGGGTCAGGGGTGTCTTTTTATTTTCCCTGTTTTTCGATTGCTGGGGAATGGCGTAGGGGTGTAAACGGACCGGATTTGGATCGGATAGTGATATATCCATATCCGCATCCTATAATATTCAGATGGATTCGGATAATATCATATCGGTTTTTGGACGGATTCTGTCGGATTCGGATGATCGGATAATTATTTCCTTAAGTGGATTCTTCTAAACAGACATAAATATAATTGAATACAAGTTTTCAACTACCTGTTTACATATTTACCTTTTTATTTGTGAGGACTATGTTTGAAATTTAAGAATTTAACAACTTTGGTAGCTATTTTAGTAGAAAACCTAGAAAAAAGTCACATATCATAGGCAAAAATTATAAAAATAAGAATAATAAATCTAAATAAGTAACTTAATCGGATAATTTAACGAACGAATAATATGCAGTAAGAAAGGGGTATACCATATCCGCATCCTATTAATAATCGAACGGATTCGGATACCCCTAAACGGATGCGGATGCAAATTCGAAACGGATTTCGGTTATCCATTTACACCCCTAGGAATGGGGTGGTGATAAGATAAGGGCACACAAAGGGCTTCCCTGCCTCGGGGGTAGGGGTGTCAAGTGTCAACATACTCTATCTAAACCGAATCCTACCGTAGAGACATAAATTCACAAACTAAATCCAAACCCTATCCTACCATGGAGTCCAAATCATCTCTCCGTCGGGGGAGAGCACTCTGTGCTCCCCTGACTACTTTACAATCACAAAACACAGTGGGGCCCATATGTAAAAATAATAAAAACATTTTGAAAAAATATATATTATAAAAACACAGTGGGGCCCACTGTGTTTTGTGGTTGTAAGGCCGTCGAGGAGCATAGTGTTGGGAGCTTGTTTTACCCTGGCCCTTATTTTTAACTTTGAAGACAAAACAAAATGCATGGGTTAACGGCATGAAAGAATTTTGACCTATTGACCTCTTAGTTAATGAATGCTAGCATTGGCCAAGTGAACTAATCCAGTATGATAGCGTGTTATGTACACTTGGTTAAATAATTATTTAAAAATGAAGTTATATATAATTCTGATTTTAAAAGATAAGTTAATATAGGGACGGGTAGGGCTGGCCTAAGGGCTAAGCCCAAACCATACTTGACCTTGCTAGGCCCAGTTTGTAACCCATATGCACCCTTCTATTTAAAAAAGTCATGACTCAAAGCAGATTTTGGCTGTTCGGACAACAGGGTTTTATTCACTCCCCTATGTAGGGTGGTCAAGAAAACAAATTGCACCAGGGATTAAGCCCAAATAGGCATTATTGCAACTATTTCTTGATTGCATGATTTTTCAAGCTACGCAACCCATGGGGCTTTAGGGATTTTTATTTGCATAGTCGCGGTCTAAACACCACGTTTATAAAACAAAATCCAACGGTTGGGATTAAAATGTGAGGGGTATAAATGTAAATATCTTTTTTGTTTACCTTCAACTGTTTCCTATTTTAAAATTTTACAAAATCAACCCTTTCTCTCCATCTGACCGGAATGCTTCACCGTCGATAATAATTAGCGCGTGTCCCAACTCACCGTGAGTAAAGGAAATTAACGGAACCCAAACAACAATGGAGACTAATAAGGCCTACAACAGTGGTTCCGAAAAAATTTGAAGGCTCGAATCCATTAATGGCCTCTTACCAAAAAAAAATACATTAAACGGCCTTGGATTTGTGAATCTAGTTTTTAAGTCTTTCTCTGGTGTAAAATTTAGGTCATTGCCAGTGGTTTCCGCTGTGCACAAGATAGGAGGAATGCCTAGGAGTCCCTTCAGCATGATAGGCAATATGACGGTGCATCCTCGCCGGTTTCTCGAGGTAGATGGGAAATTCGACCGACGTGTAAGCATGATTGACGCAGTGGTGAGCAACCAAGGGAGAAAGATGCGAATGGGACCTAGTGGTTTAGTAAATTTCCACGTTGCACTAGCATTAGCGACACTGGACATAGCCGACAGCAAAGGAGAAACTTTTTTTCACTAATTTTGGAAACAAAAAAGCCCTGATCTTCAATGGAGAAGAAGCAACGACGAGTGCTGCTTTGTCTTGGCACATGCACGCCTAATTAGCGAGATCCTCATCTTCACAGGTGAAGCGTCTGGCAAATTTTCATCCGAGATCCTCATCCTTGACGGTGAAGTAGTCAGGGAGAGAGAGAATGGTTGATTTTGTAAATTTTTAAAATAAAAACCTTTGAAGGTAAAAATAAAATAAAATTACTTTTACATTTGAACCCTGCATTTTAATCCCAACCTTCGGATTTTGTTTTGTAAACATGGTGATATCTGGACTGTTGGCTGCCCGCAAATAAAATTCCAGGGCTTCAGACAGAATTTTACCGTGTCTGAATACTTGTTTTGTGGAATTATCTTCAATCTAGTGTCCATAGAGTGGTGAAGACTCATACTTCCTTGTGAAGGGGTTATGGTACTTCCTCGTGAAGAGGTTATGGGTTTAACATTTGTAGATAACATATATAATACTCCCATCCCCTATATATAAAATTGTCGTGCTAAAAAAAAAAAAAAAAACAAATCTTTCAATCCTTAGATCCACTCGGGAAAGGGCTATTTTTACACCCAACCTCAAGATACCCGGGATGAGTTTAAATCCTGATTTGGGATTGCCATGACAATGAAACCTAAGTAGATTCCAACTGCTTTTTAATCCTTAGAGCTCGGGGATTGGGTCTAATTTGGGAACCCTATCATTTTTAATTGGGGTTGCAGCGCCCAGTGGAATCAAGGAACCTCCATGACAGGTTGAATTTGATACATTGGAAATAACCTAGTTTACATTCTAATGGCCTCAAACGAATCTTTCTTAGCTATGTATTTTTCTCATTGTAATGAAGAGTTTTGAAGCTGTGTTGTCTCACTTTGAACGATGGTAGACTAAACCATGGTTATGTTGGTGAAGGTTTCCTGCAATTGATGTAAATAATGGAGGTATTACAAGCAGAGAAGATATGCTACAATCCCTAAACATGACAGCCCATAAGTACAGGGATCATGTCTATAAGTATTAGAAGAATAAAATGCAGTGGTGCAGAGAAAAAAAGCCAGACCATCACACTGGGTTTAAGGCAACCACTGGCTATTGTATGGGAGGGAATTGAAATCGACAGTAAAATAATGATTCCACCCAAGAAACAATATTTCTAATTAAAAACTTGAGATTAAAAAAGGAAATCTTCTCATCAAATTTGATGGTCCTTTGCTATTTCTTTGAACTACATCAATGTCCATTTATATATTAACTGGCAAAAGAATTAGCTGACAACATGAATTCAGTTAGATTATTCTCTATAATTTTGAAGCCCCTGACACTAATGTGGATCATATAGTATTCCATTTGCAGTTATAATTTGCCTTAAGATCTGCCACCTGCATCTCGGCAGATGAAATTTTGGTGATGGTGAGTGCTTGTGAATTTTTTTTTTCTGACATTGTCAGCCATGGTTAAATTGCAGGTAATACCTTTTGGTTCTTTAGAACTTTACATTCTTGAATCTTTCCAAGTCTTTCCGTGGTTCCGGGATTCTCAAGTTGAAAAAAACTTGGATTTCAACATTTTATTTTTATTGTATGATTCTCTTTCTGAAGGTGCTTCCTGGCTGATGATACACCAGTAGTGTTCAGAATAGATCTGAGATAACCTTTTATTTCTCACTGGAACCATCCCTCAGAATGCTTCCTTGTCAATGCACAAGCAATTCTCAGTAGAGGGAGATTCTAAACCAGCAATTCATGTATACAGTAAATCTGAATAATTCACATAGAATACAATCATATTCTTATAGTCACCACTAACTGTGGTTCTTGGTCTATCCATAGCAAATGTATTCTATCATGTCACACAATATGCTAATACAAACTAGGTAGAAGAACCAAATTGATATTGCAGAACACTTTGTTCACCCTAGGCAAAAACTGATCTCCTTCAAAATCAAATCCTATCCCTTGTAACTGCTTCAAACTTGCAACCCCTGCACGGGTGGCAAGGAAAATTATGATACAAGGGCCAAGGTGAAATGAGGATGGTAAGATGGATGAGTGGCAAAACTAGGAAGGAACCAAGGTTGAATCAGGATGTTACGATGGATGAGTGGAAAATCAGGGAGGATAAAGTTAGGAAAGATCATGCCAAAGCTAGTCTAGGAGTAGTTACGATAAATGATAAAATACAAGAAAGTCCAAATGAGGTGGCACAGTAATGTTGAGCAATGCCTTTAAATGTTCCTGGATGGAGAAGTGATTTAACATAGACAGATTGATAGAACTAAAAGAGCTAGGGATAGACTTAAGATACTCTTAAGAGAAGTGGTTAGAAAGGTTATGCATGGGTTGGACCTTGTATCTAGTATGACCTCAAATATAATTGGTTAAAAGGCAAGGATCTATGTAGTAGACTCATTGTTCACTTGTTCTTTGTTGTTGACTTATTGTTGTAGACTCCACTAAAGATGATTACCAAACTCCCTTATTTCGTGTTTGTTCTTTTAGATGGTGAATGTGTTCATGTCTGTTTGAAATCAATTGCTAATGCTATACCAGTTGGATAACAGGAGGCTTGGGTTTGGAAGACAAATAGGTCTCTGCCCACTTGCAAGAGCAACATAGCAACAACACACATTTCGTTTGGAAATTGTAGCTTTGTGGGAGTTGTTTGTTTTCTAATTTGGGCGGACTACCTCAGCTGTTTCACAAATTACTTATTTGTATTCCAAGGGTATGACAGAGGCTTTATCCATAAGGCCTCAAATTCTATTTTCTGTGTCCTAATTCTTCTCTTTTCTCTCCCTATTATTTATATTTTTCTTTTTATATAGGGAGAGAAATTTTCTTTAAAATCTTTATGATCGATTTGAAAATGCATTTTACGAATTATTTTCTAATTTAGAACCGAGTAACTAAAGGTTGGACTATATAAATGGTTCGATCTAATATGGCAATTGGCAACACTCAAATCCGGGAGTTTTGGGATTTCGTTATGGCTTGAGGTTCAGTCCAAATGCGGGGAGTTTTGTTGAATTTCCGGTTTCGTATTTTTTTCTTTGAGGTTCATCCGGGCTAGCTTGCGCGTATCTCGATTACATCAGGGAGCTTTGTCGTCTGCAAGGGTCGAACCCATGACATCTCCACCGAAAAGTATGGATCTTACCACTCTACCAACTTACATTGACGGGTTTTTTTGTTTTTATTTTTATTTTTCTTTTGTTTTCAAACATTAACATTTCATTGCCCTGATAAGATGCATGCCATGAATTCTTGAGGAGTCATTAATAAAGCATTTGTCACAAGTAAGGAACACAGAATAGCACCATACATAATTAGCATGATATTTGATACAACTATTGATTGTCCATTTCCATGAAAATAAAAACTCATTGTCCCAAAATATTCATCATATGTCATGTCTTTGATTTCATCTCTCAGATGATATTCGATATATGCACATTAAGTGTAAAAGAGTTACAACAATGAAAATTTAAATATCAAGAATAAGGTATTGGAGAAAATCAATATATTAAAGAATTCAATTTGGCATTTATATGTTCTTCCTAAGAATATTTTTTTAGTTTTCGTTTTTTTAAGTAAAGAATGAATTGGAAATACTAACTATTACATACAGACATGTGCATGCACACCAAAATTGAGTGATTCCTATTAGAAGCAAACTAACTTCCAAAGAAAAAAAACTAGGTCAAAACAAGTAGTCATGGGTCACCCAATACATTGGAGAACTTATTTTGGAAACTAATTTCAAAAGAAGACAAGCAACTTGTGCCATCTTTAATGGGTAACAGCTAACAACCTAAGAAGTAAAAGGGAGAAGAAGTAAAAGAAGAAAGCTGGAGGGAAAACTGTTGATTGTCACTACTTGCCACTGGTTGAACGGTCATATTAGGCTGTTTGGGTTTTGCCAAGCTTGAAGAACAACATAACTAAGTTTTTTTGTAATCCTTTTTTTGCAATTCAATTGAGGGATTCAATGTTGGTTTAGTGCACATTTATTAATAGTGTGTGAGTTACCTTTTAAAATTTAGACATATATAAATCCAATTGGTTACCCGACAATACAAATATTTTTTGATAAGAGAAGTTTTGGATTTGGAGATTCTTAAAAGAATAGAAATATGAATTCGAAGACAGATTTTAGACTTGAATTATCAACTAATGCTTGCAAGTGTTTGTATTTCAATCAACTAAGACATAGGATCACAGGCTTGGATGGAAATTTCAATGATGTCGTTATTTTTTGAATTTGTTTGTTCATTACTATCATTTATTTAGGATTCATACTATATTCTAGCTAGATGGTAGACCTTGGTGTCGTAAGGTTGCTCCATTGTGACCTACTAGCTATGGCTTCCATTGAAGCAACAACAGAAAGCTGCATATACCCTTTTCATGTTGTATTCTCAGAGCGCTTCGCTTTGTATGTGAGGGCTTCCATATCATATGAGTATGATCAACAAATAACCTTAATGGGTTGGTTCAGTTGGCAAAAGACGAATACCTCATAATGAATCTAGAGTACGTGCCTTCTTCAAATTTATATTGAAGCTCATCGTATACTTAAATTATATAAAAACTAGCCTAAAAATATAATTAGGTTATAAAACATACTATTTGTCATATTTGTCCTGATTGCAATTGAATACACCTCAATGCTGATTCCATTGCATGAAACATGAGAAAGCCCAAGCCATTTGTTCCTCTAAGTCGGCAGCAATTTTGGGAGGATATAAGTTTGTGCTCAAGAGCATCATTTTTTAACCTCTAATAAATTAATCTTCATTAAAGATCCCATCATGGAGCATGCTGTTTATGATGCCTCTCATTTTGGAGATTGTAGTTTTAACTTTAATTCTAAAAGAATTCAACGGTGGAAGCAACTAATTAATCTTCATTAAAGATCCATTATGGAGCATGTTTCTTTATTGCTTGATAAGACCTGCAAAGACATGATTTGCAAGCTAGCTAGTACAGTTGGTGTGGTGGGAGAGCAGAAACTGCATCCATGAACTCTGGATCGGATTCAAGAGCACTCATAGATTCTGGTGGAAGGCTTATCTCCAAGTCCACACTTCCTCCTCCTTGGCGTCCTGGATATGAAGCCACTTTCCCATCAAATTTGTTTGAAGATCCACTTCGAACAGCCTCTGGTTTTCCCCACCCAAAATCACACCCATACATATTGAATCTGGGTGAGCTTCCCATAAAGACATTGCATGGGGCACTGAAATTGCGATACCTGTAAATTTCAGGACTCTTGATCCACTCGTCTAGCCAACTCCGCACTTTACAGTCATTGTGGTTATTCACAGCTTCGTGCAATAGCCTTGCTGCCCACCCAATTCCATGGCTCAGCAGTTCTTCAACAGTGACGGTTGCTTCTACAGCCTCAATGCAGTTGCCGAAGTAGTCTGGTGATAATGGTGGGTTGATTCTTGATCTATCATCGATGGCCAACCTGCAAGTCGTTTTGTGGTGACTCTGTAAATAACGGCGTGCCCGTGTTACACATTTCCAGACAAGTGCAGACAAGGCCTGGAAGGAGGATATTGTGATGGTGTTGGTTTTGCATTCATAGTTGGCTTTAGCTTTGAGGCTTGCAATTGATTCGGACGGAAAATGGAAGAACCTCACTCTGAGCAATGTGGGTGGCAAGTACCTGTGAATGAACTTGCATGTTAATCACACTACTAGAGGTGAAAACCACTATACTTTGCACTTAAGGTGGTTTCCAAACGATGAGTTCGTATCGTCTCCACTTCATGCATATAGTCACACTCACATGAATGTGAGACTTACACTCACCGAGTCTGCTTGTGTTAGACAGGAGCAAACTGAGTCCCACTCATATGAGTGTAGCCAAAGTTTAAAGTATCGGTATCAAGTATCGTATAGATCAAATGATTTTAAGAGACGTATCGTCCTTGATCGAGTATTGTATCGCTCTAGCTAGTGTGGTTTAGCGTAACTCAATGGAGAGACATATTGAGATGTATTGTATCGGTTGGGTCAAATATGGATACGTATCGGCTAGTATCGTATGATAACGTGGGATACTTTAAACCTTGAATGTAGCTATATGAATAGAGGGGCTGGCATGATAGAGAGGATTCAAATTACTAACCAACTACCCTCTATTTGGTTGAGCCCAAGTGAGATTTTCATGTTACTTCCCCTCGAAGGAGTTTAAGTGAGACCTTTGTTTTTTGTGTCTGAGGTTCATTTGAGTCAGCTTGCACGCACCTCGATTACATCCTCAGATGAGCTCTGTTGTCCACAAGTGTTGAATCCATGACCTCTCCACTGAGAAGTATGGATCATACCACTCTACCAATCTTGCATTGATATAGTTTAAGTTTAAGTTTATGTGAAACTTTTGCTTCGGTCCTAGCGCACGACGGTCAAATCGGCCATCGGATCGAAATTTGGTGGTCGACAAGACCATCCTGGGCCAATCTGGCCCAGATCTGAAGCAAAGTCAATAGAGTTCAACGAAAAATGGAACCCTACTCCCAGCTACGCGGTGGCAAGTGGCAAGTACCTATCAATGAACTCGTGGGACCCACTACAATTTACTTCCAAAGTAATGGCAAAGTAATCCAAATTATCTACGCCCCAAATCCCCTCTCACGAGGCATTGATCACCCAAATCACCTAGCCGACTAGGTCAGATAGTTGTGAACTTGTGATAGAAAAATCTTAGGGGTACTAGGTTTTTTTTTTTTTGGTAAATATCTTAGGGGTACTAGGTTGAAGATCATATTCTTAAACAACTACCCCTCTATTATTTGATTCGAGTACGTCCAAGTGCCCATGTACTTTCCCTCAATAATGAAACTCCGACTAAGCAATAAGAGTTAAAACACACAAGAAAACCAAAATAAAAAATGATGGAAGCACCTTGCTCAGAGCAATCTAGGTGGCAAGTACCTGTCAATGAACTCATCATGGTGAGTGAAAGGTAAGTTGATAATAGGGCCATGGCCATTGGGAAACCAGCGAGCAAGCTTGAGGACTGGTGGGTGCACGATGTGATCCTGCTTTCCCTGGAGCATCCCGCGGCATATGGTGGCCCATGTGTTTAAGAACTGCCAGAAGGAAACACCATCACCGATTATATGGTTGAAGCTGCATGCGATGAAGATTCCATCCAGTAACTCGGTCACCTGCACAGCAAGTAAAGGCAAGGTGTGGCCATCGTGGTTGATAGCTTTGTGCAGCAGAAAGAAAGAGTGAACGATGGGGTGAACATCGATGGAGTAGAGGATTTCTGCCACACTCAAGTCTGCAACAGCGTGGACAAAATCTATTCCTGGGTTCTTGTTGCAATCCAGAGATATAGAGTAAGAAGGAGGATCTTCTTTGTTATGAGTGACAAGGTGACCGGCAAGGGGAGGGAAGTGGAGGAGGGTTTGAGATAGGGAACTCTTAAGGTGGTCGATGATGGAAATGGAAGAAGAAGCTGGGGAACGTTTTGAGAAGAGAAGACCTTTCTGGATGTAGTTTATACTGAGCAGGGAGAGGTCCCAGGGATTCAAGTGTATGTGCTGTGATTTTTCTGAAACGATCTCCGGCTGGATGGAGCATCTTGAGATGTGCTGAACAGCAGGATGACTTGCCATTACTGGGTCGATATGTATATTTGTATCCAGTCGCTTCACCTGTGTATGAGAGCGAGAGAGAGAGTGTGAATATATAATGGCTTTCTGATCAGACTATCAGATTCATCAGACCGAAGTGGAGATCGCCGGACAAGTTTCTCCTGGGTAAGAAGGAATCAACAAGTGTTGCAATGCATGCAGTTTCTTCTCCAGCGTTGCTAATCCAACTGGAGCGTCAACAGTTGAGAGGTCGATAACAAAATGGTGGTGTCGTATCTGGGGATTGATTTCGGTGCAGCAGTGCCCTTGCAGCCAACGGCTGGTCTTACTGAAACACGAATGGATAATAAAACTTTACAGTGTGATAAATGGATTTTTATTTGTGGCAGCCATTGCTTCCAGCGCTTAGCGGCTGAGATCGAGCCATGTGTGTGAATATGAATCCAACGGTTGTGAATGAAAATGTTGAAATATGAATATAAATATAATTTTTTTATTAAAATAAAAAGTCAATCGATATTTGCCAACATTAAATACAAAAAACCAGAACTTACCCTACCAAATTTATATGGTACGTACGGTTTTGGTATTAAATTGATGCAGAAAAAAGGTTTAAACACGGTATCTAATGAGGTACAATTTTGGTACGAACAAACCAAAACCAATGTTACTTTTGTTATTAGTTCGTTAAATTCCTAATGAAATTGTAATCAAACAATAGATTGATAAAATCTGATATTAACAGAGACAAAACAAGTAAATCTAAGAAGAGAAGTGAATGATGAAACAAAAAAGTAAAACAAGGAATTAGGGAAAGGGTAAATGTAAAGTGTTTTAATTGTAAAATTACATTTATATTTCTTAATTTGGTTCGGTACGGTTTTAGTACATACCAACAGTATGAGTACTTGAAACCGGAACACACTGAAGGGTGCAGTATTAGACGGCGAGGTTTGTTACGGTTAAATAGTTTCGGTACACAGTTGACACCCTTATCTTGGCTTTGACACTATTACATGCACTGGCCCCTTCCTCTAAATTAATTATCCATACAAAAGGCCGCCTGGGCCGGGTGCAAGTAGGCTCGGCCCACCTAACAGCCCTGAGATTCCATCATTGGCCCATTAAAACCATGCTGCTGCCTTCCTTTAGTGTCATTCGAGCCCAGGGCCCATCAGATGCAAAGCGGACCTCATATGTTATGCTGTTCTAGCCCATCATTACCCACGTCGCGGCCCAACTGACCCATCAAGAAAGAACTCAACTCAGGCTAACCGTGGGCCTGAAGGTCAAAACCTCAGCTCGGGACTTGCAGGGATTTTTCCTATTTTGAGGGGGACTAAAGAGTAAGCTCACCCTCAACCATACTATAGATTGGTGAAGGTCACGTCATGATTTGTAATAAAAGTCCATTCTTAAAGCCGTGATGGATCGGTCGATACGAGGATGTGGACTTTTATGCCCAAACAGCTCGGTATGGGGTTATCAATATCATCTCATCAAACTGAAGCTTCCATTCATTGAAAGCTTTTAGTCCATCAACATCAATTCAATGTGAGTTTTCTTCTCCTTCAATTCTCCCTTACACAACACGGATTGAAGATGTTAATGGATATTAAAAAATTGTATTCAAAACCAAAAAAATGACTTATAGAAGTTTCTTAGATTCATTTGAAAGCCAATATTAGATGCAAATGCAGACAGAGGGAGAAATCTTGAAGGTTTACACCAAGAAGGCACCAAACTAGAACTGATAAAAAAATTTGTTCATGAAAGAGATTTTCCACTTGTAAGACTAAGTGATTTAAATTAGGGAGCATATGTAGTTGATGAGAAGAATGACCTAACATATGATATGATACCAATAAAGGAACTAAGGAAGAATGATGAGAAACCAGTTTGGCTTATCAGAAAAGTAAAGCAAACACCAGGAAAGTGGGTGGAGAAATTGCATCAGACACTAGGGTGATTGCATTTGAATAAAGTTGGAATCAACAAGAGCACCGACTTCCAATCCAAGAAACAATTGAAACAAGTCACTGAAAAACTAGGTATAGAGACCTTTTAAGGCCTCAACAACACAAGTCTGGTGTCTGTATTCGGAAAGTTAGGTGGTTGGCACTCTTGTCACGGCTTCTATGATTCATATGGTTGCACCACCCAAAGAGGATGAACAGTAAAGAAATGGATTTAAAGGTCAAAGTCATATGCCCTTAAATGGTATTGCTTCAAAGAAATGGACTCTGGTGTTTGAAGCTGAAGAAAGTTGTTGTTTACTTGTTTGAATACTGTGTTTGAATTCAACTTTGAAATTAACTCCACTCAAAAAGAACTTTACCTTCGAAAGCACACACATCTCAATCCCTTGTATGGATTTGTTGTTGACAATGTTTCCGTTTTGAATGGTTACCATATTGAAATGTCTCTTTCCTTAAAAGCAAAACTTCAAATCAAAAAGACAAATGTGGAAGTTTTGATCTTAAACTAAGACAGAAAGTAAGCTAAATTAAAGAATTAAATCTCTTTTGTCATATTTTAATTCTAGGTTTTGGGCCATATTCGGTAAATTTAGATACAAGCCTAAATCAAAATCCATGACTCTTTGAGTTTAAATAAAAAGGGAAGAAGATGAAATAGAAAAAGAATCAAGTCTCAAGTTGTTCCCAAAATGAATGGCGAGGCCATTATGGCTTTTTCGGGTAAGTATGGATCTTTTAAGTTTTGTCCATCAGGGTAAAGGTTTGTACTCTCCTCACACTTCTTTACTATACATTAGGAGAGGGTCCACGAAACCCATTAGATGTAGGTCCCTCCTTCTAATGTGTAATGGAGAAGTGTAAAGGAAGCACAAACCTCTACCCTGACAGATAAGTTCTTACTTAAACATCTTCTCATTCATTGCTTAGGTTTTAAAGACGAGTTCCACCCAAAATCCGTGACATGGAAGAGGAAGCCTTTAGAAGCTCATGTGATTCTGATAATAAACTATATAAGTAAATGGTGATGGCATCAGATATGCATAAATATGATGTTTGCTCTACTTAATTTAGATGAATTGAAGAAGCTGAAGAGGTGCCATAAATGGGTCATCAAAGCATCATGAGTGAGGGATGAAACAAGTGGGGCAAGTTGAGATGATTAACATCGGTCATGGTCCTGGGGTACCTTCATGAATTTATGACAAGCAGGGCTTGAAGTATCTATCTGGTTTCTATTTGTGGATAGGAAACCAAAATGAAGCAAGAAAGATGGTTGGAAGAAAGTGACAATAAAAGAGAAGAAATAAAGTCATTGGGAAGGTGAAGGCTGTGGATACCTAACGTGTGTGAGTCTTTTTAAGTTAGTGGTTTCTCCTTTCCATATTAATACCAACTAAATGATAACGTATGGCTTGAGCTGATTGCTGTTGTGGCCAATTAGAAACCTCACTAACCATCTCTCTGTGTCGTCCATTTCCAATGTAAACTGGGTGTCACTGTCCACAACCCAACAAACACGCCATGTCCCAACTTTTGGAGTTATATCTGAAGTTTACACAACAAGGAAGGAAAGACCAACCCAATGAAGCATGAGTGTATGTATCTCTGATCCCTTATGAGAAGAGTGAAGCTCCATGGATGAAAAAGGAGGGGGTTAAAAAGCTTTTATGACATACTGAATGAGTTAGAAGAGATAAAACCCAAGTGGGTTCTGTAGAGATTCTGTACTCTGGACCACAATGCATGGGAGAGAAGGAGAGAAGCAGTACTACCATGCAGTGGTTACTGTAAAACATTTCTAATATCAAGGAAGGGTTGAAGCTGTACTGGAGAAGAAGGGTTTAAAGGTTTCCATAAATTTGAAGGGCTGGTCCAAACTGTAGCACTACTTTAAACAAGAAAGCAAATTTGCTTTCCAGGTTTCATTGCCGAGACAGATGGAGAGGCTTGTGCTGTGCTTCTGCATGCACAGAGAGAGAGAGAGAGAGAGAGAGAGAGAGAGAGGAAATGTAAGTTGGTGGCCTAGGGTGGTTGGGAAATGGATGAGAGGAGTTGGGAGTCTTGGGACTCAGCTGAAGAGATAGTGACTGGGCAGAGTAGATCAGAAATGGAAATCTTAGAAGGTGGGATCAACTACCCTGTTGGTACTAGATTTTGAGTTGCATGATAATGTGATACTTTTTCAAATGGGAAACCTTAAAGATATCCAACCTTTACACATTGAGTAGGGTTTTGCTAGCATCAGGATCCTCTCCCTCTAGTCCGTCCAACCACTGGATGAACGACACGCGGATGGATTTAATCATAACCGTTGGATCTTGGTTCATGACTTAAGTTCGGTTTTAAGCATGTCTTCAAATCCGACGATTGCAATGAATCCATCCACATGTCGTCCATCTAATGGTTGGACGAACTAGACACAGAGGATCAATCTTCATGGTTGTTAACTTGCGGAGACATGGAAGGAATGAGACTTTGAAGGACAACGTGGAAATTTTGACACTCGGATGGCAAAGTTGATCCGCCAAAATCATAGATGGAAAGAGGACCAAAAGTGTTA
This sequence comes from Hakea prostrata, assembly GCF_041222555.1. NCBI lineage: Eukaryota > Viridiplantae > Streptophyta > Magnoliopsida > Proteales > Proteaceae > Hakea > Hakea prostrata. Next base: position 14,031,760 of record NC_142603.1, read on the forward strand.
TTATGATGCTACTAGTCCGAGGAGTCTCCAATGCCGGTCCAACCAAAGCATGAAATTTGGACAAAAAAGAAGAAAAGAATAGAAACCCACATATGACTAAAACTTTCATACTTATATAATAATTTAGTAATTAAAATTAAAAAGAAAAAGAAATATGTGTACAAGATTTTGTACATGCACAATTAAAACATATTGTATATTATACCAATAATAACCCAACCATGTATGAAAATCTCATTTATTTTTATACAAAATTTGTGCTAATATTTTTACTAAAGAATAGAAAGATGTGCCAGCATGACTTATATGAGAAGTTAGAAAACATCAACTATTTCAAAATCAAGATAAAGTGATGATTTCTTTATCGTTAAAACTATTGACAGCAACTAAGGATTTCACCTCTATTATATAGTTGGAAATTTTTTCCCACTTAGTGTCAACTTTCATAGTTAATTATGTACAAAAAGATGTTTCTTATACTTTATTATGAAAGTTGACAAATTAACTCATTAATTTGTATTTTAAAAGTATATAATATTCTGTCGTTAATGCAAAGTACACAAAAAAGTTATTAGCAATATAGTACAATAGATTGGGTCTCTTAAACTTAAATTAATAAAAGATTAGATCATAAGTACAAAGAACACAATGAATATAATAACCTTAAAAGGTGATTATGATGATGATGTTATATGATAAATATAGAAAAAAACGTCATCCATGATGTAAATCAAACGATTATTGTATTATTATTAGTTTCCTAAATCATATATTCCAATAATTTAAACATTTCATGGTGGGTTTTGGTCAGATAGATGTGGGTTTTCAAGGTGGACCACTTGGTTGGAATGCAAAGTCTCTATTAGAAGAGGAAGATGACAAGGGGACCTTAATTTAGTCCTTATGTCTTTAAATCTTGTAATAAGTGGTGTTTGTATTTGTGAGGTACAAGGTACCATGTAGGACCACTTTGTTTAGTTACTTTTGATCCTTAAAATTTTAAGGAAAAAGTATACTTAGTTGATCGTACTAGTAAAAATAAATGGGGTTTAAGAATTATATCATTCGAGAAATTCTAGGTGCCTAAAATGCATTTATGGTACACAAGGTAACTCAAATTAAACCTAAATTGAATGATCCTTAAAATGGGTTAGGTTTTGATTTTTGGAAATACAAATTGAAACTAATGGAGCCAAATCTAAATTAGACCAAATGGAACAATTCATGCCCTTATTATATATTGATGCATCCAAAATCTACTCAGCCTTGAGATACTTGTGGAATCACCTGTAAAATGGTGTTAGACGTGGCCTGACCGTGGAATCGGGAGGCCACCTCGGAAGGCTAAGTCGGTTATGGAACTGATAACAAAGCTTTGCCGAGTTGCAGAGCAAAAATTGAATATAATAATCTGGAAAACGATTCAGATACCTTCTTTGTTTGTAGGCTAGCTACTTGTTTATATAAGTTTTACCTCTTATTCTCGGTCATTGGATTCTTTCTTGATCCATCTTAGTGGCCGTCCAATTATAGGGTTTCAGCTCTTTTTTTCAGGGGCGAAAGCAGTTTCCTCTTGAGGCACGATCTCTCCCCCGCATCAGTGGTAGTTTATATGTTTAACACGATTGTCCATTCTTTATAGTAGCAGTAACCATTTATAAATCAATCATGTATCCCAAAATCTTCGAGTCACGTTCATCCTTGGAACCGCAAGATTCCTTCTTATTGATTCAACTAGACGTCCGAACCCTACCATGGATGAGCCGTACTCGACCGGAGTCAAAGATTGAACCGAAGGTAGACCCAGTTCGGTATAAATTTTCCCATATCATATATATTCCGGTATTATATTTTGTATATCAAATTCTAAAATATAAAGCGAAAAAAAATATTGAACCATGACCGAAAACCTAATAAGCTAGGGTTTATTAATTGATTTGGGATTCTCTACCTGCTAAGATAACGGATTATAGTCTTCTTTATATTCCTCCACCATATATTTAGGAGCTATACATCTTTCATCCAGCGTAGAGTTTTGTAAAATTATACATTTCTATTATTTCTATTTATTTTAACATTTTCAGAATCGTATAGAAACATTATTAGCCAAAAGTAAGAGAAGCAAAGAATCACTAATTTAATTTTTTTAATTTTTTTAAAAAAATGTGATGATGTCACTGCTTATCGAAGCAAAACCATTACACCTCTTTCCTTGTCGTCCACTTAGCTCCATCATCTCACTACATAATTATTGTTTTTTTTAATACAAAATCATATGATTAAATAATTAATTAAAGGAGATTGGTGTTTTCATGTTTTGGATGTTAAGAGAATTTGAGGTAGATAGATAGATTGATTAAGGTTTCTTTAATGTATAATTAACATCTTTGATTATTTTAGTCACCTTAATACAATATAGTATCAAATAATTTACCACTAAAGTTTGTGAATAAAACAAGAGACATTGTGAATTTGTAGTTTTAGATTTGAACCCCAAAAAAAGGACTAGTGGAAATGGTGATAGAATAGTAATATCTCAATAGTAGGGGCCTTTCTCATTGAAACCAGACAAACAACACAACACAAATGAGTAGTACTTGGTAATATTGGAAAAAAGCAAAACATACTTTGAGAGCTCCAACAAGCTATTCTGCCCCACCCACCACTATAAAAACTCTTGAAACTACCAATCAAGAACAACCCAACAAAACAGATCTCTTGTGCCTGCAAATCCCTCATGTCACCCAATCTACATAAAAGCAGCCATTTAGGCCTCTTTTAGCTTTACAGTAAAAATTATTTGATTTCAAAACTAATTTGGTAGTTGTCTTCTTTTATGTTAGAATCATAATTAATTATTAGAATTTTTTCCTACATCTTATAAAAAATAATAATGAATCGAAGAACAATAAGGAATCCACAAAAGAAGAAAGAAGATGAAATTTAGGTATGTATTGTACAAAGCATAATACTGTAAAGTAGCAAGAGATTAGAAAAATTTAAGAATTATGAAATTATCTAATCTTGATTTAAGAGACATTTTCGAGGATCATTGCTAATTTGCCATAGTTTTGAGGTGCATGTATTTCCGCCAATTATCTTTGGTTGTCCATGAAATGATTGCTAATTTTTTTGTGACCCTAGGAAGCATAGATCCAGATCCTCTCATCCTGTGTTGTTCTTTGTTTTGTCCACCCGATTGTGTAACAGGCGATGCATGGACTAGTAAAATTGTAGCTACTAGACGAAGAGGAATCATACCTTTTAAGAATAGGTTGATTTTGTCTCAACCATTTTGAAACAAAATGATTATGTTTCAACCTTCCCATCCAGAGGTTGAAATTTCCCCGCCCACATGTTAACCATTTGGTGGTCAATGGACAAAAGGCCACATACGATGGAGAACCATATCATCGCTGATACTCATGGCCACTACGATACATTTGATTGTGAAGTGGGAGATTCTTTGGTACACCATGAATTTTTCTACTCTTGGGATATTACTGTTTTCTTTATTCATCCTCGTGAATGCCAGCTTATTTGGATCAAACCTCCGGAAGGGTGGTGGCTATCATTTATGGGAGATTAAGGCGGCGGCAAACTATTTGGCTAGTTATGTGACTACTAATATTGAAATCTCTTTTCTTCCTAATCCCTACCCCAAAAACTCAAGAGGCATCGTCGTTGATGATGCATGAGGGTTTGTCTATTATCATATGTAGTATTGTGTATTTCCCTTTTTAATTAGTATACTATTAATTGCCTTAAAAAAAAAAAAAAAAAAAAAAGATAAAGAACCATCATAGGTTGATTCTGTTGGCAATGATCGGCTCTTTTTTTTTTTTGGTAAATCAACAATCATTCAAAGGTGAAAGCCGAGACATCATGAGTACAAAGCGCAATGGGCAAAGGAGATGAAAATGGCCTTTCTAGCTAGAGAATGAGTAATACAGTTCACATCTTTTTTCTTTTTTTTTTGTATAAGAGTTCACTTTTCTAAAATAATAAGGAAAATAGCAAAAATTGAGATGTAGAGAGACAAATTTGATATCTTTGACAATTGACTGTACTTCAAGGGGCACAAAGAGTTCCAAATTTCAGCCAGTTCATCAAAGATATATTATCTAATTTGATTTTAAAAATGATTGTCTCTTAGTGAATGGATCATAGGTTCAATTTTTGCTCAGAGTATATATAATGGTAACTCTTAATATATACAAATGCTTCCTTGTAGAAAACCAAGAAAAAGAAAACATACGACAGAGAAGAGCCGAATTCAAATAAACATATGTGGGATTGAATTCATCACCATTTCACATTAGTCTTTTTCTCATTCACATCATCAACAGAGAGAGAGAGAGAAGACTGAAGGGTGGTGGATGAGAGAACCGTAAGCCAATTTTTTCCAGCACGGAAGTGCTGTGCTAAGCTGCTCATGTCCATGTTGGGTCTCTCTCGTCATAATAGCGGCTCTGACTGCAATTTCCGTGAAACTGATTTCAAGGACAACCTCGACAGCGACACAACACCTCATCCGGTCATCAACCCCCAAGAGACAAAACGTCAAAACCATATTCCCAGTAACCCAGATCCTTCACTCTCTTTCTAGCTCTTTGAAATTTAATTAATGATGGCATTTATTCCCTTAAATGCTATACTGATGAGAACTCTCTCAGGGGCAGAGTTCTCATCAGTCATCAGTGAGATGTAAGTAATGGAAGGGACTATCAATTTCAAAAACAAAAATTAAAAAAAGGGCAGCAGATTTTTACAGGCACAAGAAATGGAAATAAGCTTCGCAATTCAGAGAATCTTGCCCTTATATTCCCATGTGTATTCTAGGAAATACAAGAGAGGGTACAAAAGAAGTAGCTTTCTTGGGTTAGATGAAACGCCTTGAAACAAACCCATTCAAAAATTAGAGGGCACAGAACACACTTCACTGCTCTGCAAATGACCAATCAACAACAGTAGAAGATGGCCTAATATATCAGTATCATTATAATAATGCTCAAGTGACCATAAATATAGACAATACGATTAGAAAAGAAAGGGGAAAGCAGCGAGCCTGAAAGCTTCGATTTGGGGAAGCAGAACGCACCAAAACCCAAAATCAGATTAGCTCAGGAGTTGTGTCAGATCCAAATTCGTTTGTAGGTGGTTTTGTTTGACCAGCGACCCAATATCCCCAAAAACGAGATGAGCTCCAAATGTGTTAAAACATTGATTACTGCACAGACCTAAATCTCTTTTGCGGCCTGGGGTTGTGGCCTTTGGGACCTTTGGGACCTTTGGGGCTTGGGCCCTCGGCGCCTCGGCGTAGGTTGTTTGGTCTCTTTTTCATAGACTGTCCAAAAGAAAGTGACGAACAGAAGAAAAGTGGCAAGCGCTACACGTTTCCATGATTGAAAACATGGAGTTGGTAGTATCAATTCCAACCGACAGATGTTTGCATGAAGTCTTCTTCAGTGAAGAAACTCACAAGGAAAAGTGCAACAGGGAGGGAGGGAGGGAGGGAGAAAGAGAGAGAGAGAGAGAGATGGCACAGCAGAAAGACTTGTTAGGGAGAAAGGAGGGGTGGTTGTCAGGTGGGTCTCATGAGAGAATGCAAGTCATTCTTCTGCAGCCAGCTCTGAGGGTTTATTATGGACGATGATGGGAATCCTGATGATGCTGCAGGGGTTGTGAACAGTTGGGGTGATCCAGCAACAGCAGTTGAAGCTGCCCAGCCACCACTAACACGATTAGTGCTACTGCCCCCTCTGTTGTTCCAACCAAACTGATGTTGCTGTGTGTCTCCTCCAGGAGCTAGAGACAGCCCTCCTCCATCACCATTACTCGTAAGCTCAAACTGCAACAAAAGAGACATAAACACAATTATAAACAAAGAAAGATATAAGAAACCAAACCAATTCATCGATCAAAAGTCAATCACACCCACTTGATAATTTAGAGGATGGTAGTGATGTTGCATGACGTGAACTGCTGAAGCTTCCCCATTTCGCTGCAACTCATTGGGCTTGAAAAAGGAGACAGTCGGGGATTGAATGCGAGTGTGGCTAAGTAGCCGATAACCCTCTCCTTCGTTGCTCCTATCTTTTCTATGAAAACTGCTGTGACTCGTCGCCTGCTCATCCAAACCAGCTTGTAATTGTTAGCCTACTCTAATCGAGAGTAAAATTTCAGACTTTTCTTTAATAAATTCATTTCAAGTTGAAAAGTTGGTGATGGTCACCTGGAGGTGCCTGAAACCCTGGTTGCAAGTTCCCCAATTTGTTTCAAACGCCATTGGCGAAGAAGAGGATTGATAATCCATGGTGGTGCTTGGTCGATTGTCATCCCTCGATTCAACAGCGTCTCTTTTGGAGGCTGAGTTGCCCAAGCTCAAATCCAGGTTGTGCTCGGCATCGTTGCCTAGATTCAAATGTCCATATTTTTAAAAGGGAAAACAAAATAATCAAAATCAGGACCAATCTTGCGTTACATAATAGGAGATACCTGACAAATTGAGCTCGTTCTCGTAAATGCTAGAATCAAAGTTAGTCACAGCTTCTTTCCCATTGCACTTGATTGCAGCTTTGTCGTAAGCCCTATTAAAGATTACAGTGTTAGCAGTAAACACTAAAACCCTTGAAAGCCAAAAAGGAACTGAACCCAGGAACTTACCTGGCTGCTTCAACCTCCGTATCAAATAGACCCAGATACACATACCTGCAAGTGATTGAGATTAGACAGAGAATTAGAATTTCCAGTTCTAGGGCACTAAGGTTTTGCTTACTTTTTTCCCAAGAACTGGCCCATTCGAGCTTCCCATCTTCCACATTTGTGCAAGGTAACACCTCTGAATTTCGAACTTCCTCTCGGATAGCCGGTGCTTTGGCGGCGAAGTACATGTACGAACTCTTCCTTCGTTAAATTTTTCATCTGTCACCCCAGATCACAATAAAACTACTTCATCAAGATCCATCGAAAGCAATAAACCCATACGATCAAAGACGAAAGCTTTTCATTAATAAATTTTTTTTTGCTATTTTAGCTGATTAAGTCTGTAGAGCTCGTACTTCGTAGGTTGCAAAAACCCATCTTTAACCTTCTATACCGAGCCACCAAGATAGTGTTTGGTTCATGTTGGGCCAAAAGGAATATTTAATTAATAAAGCAAGCATAAAAAAAAAACTAAAACAGAGAAGATAAGCGCCGGATGTGGCGATAAGCGTGTATCTTTCCCATTCTCTCCCCATTTCATGGAAACAAACACATACCTGTTTCATATCTTCTTCATAATCTTCAATACTGAAATTTATATCTGCTTCAACTCCCCGAAACTTGATCGCTGCTCTGTCATAGGCACTGTAAAAAAGAATTTTGAACTGATTTTAAGAAGGAGAACAAAAAAAACCCAAATAGGTAGACAGAGAGAAAATAACAGAGTTTACCGAGCAGCTGCATGAGCAGTGTCAAATCCACCTGGAACCAAAGAACATGTCCATTTCAGTATCAGTAACTGAAAAAAGAAGGGAATAATCAAGAAACAATTTCTCAAAATGGTGATTCTATTACCAACATACCCAGATAAACTTGTTTTCCACAGTCCCTGCAATTCAAGAAAAAAACGAGCTAAATAAGAAACAAATGAACAATTTTGGTTGAAGGCAGAGAAAGGAAGAAAGAAGCAGAACCATATGTGAGACTCCCAACGGCCAGTTCTCCTGTAAAAAGTCACACCACGATACTGGGAGCTTCGAGACCTGGGCCCCCGGCGACTCTTCTTCATTGGCTGCGAAACCTCGGCGGCTTTAGCAGTTGCAGAGAGAGGTTCAGATTGGCAGAATTTAACACCAACCCAGTGAGACCTTGGAAAAGGAACGGAAGCAGAACTCTGGGTTATCCCCATTTCCGGTTCCTCCCTAGGAAAAAACTGCCGTGTCACCACCTGTTCGTTGCTATTATTGTTATCGTTCTGGGTCGTCACAGGAAAACCGAAGATCTTACTGCTCTTCTTCCCATCGCCGCCTTCTTCCTCTTCTTCCTCCGATCCGTCTTCAATAACCAAAGCAGAAGAGCTCGAATTGTCGTTAGAAACCGATCCAACCCCTTTTCCCTTTTCATCATCTCCATCAAGTGAGGGTTCACCCTCAGACATCTCTTCACTCCTCCGATCAGGCCAGTCGTTGAGATCCCACATACCTTTTCTTAATTAGCCTTCAACTCTTTCCCCTCCTTTGCTGGTGGTCGGAACTTGCCCGATCTTTCCTTAAAGCTAGCTACAAATAACAGTCTAGCTTCACTGTTCATCTCTCCCCATCGAAACCAGAATTTGGGTTCTTTCCCAGAAAAACCACAAAAGAGCTCTGGTTGTCAAAAGGCAAAGAGGGTGTTGAAAAGATGAACCCAAAACTTAAATCCCCCAAACCCAAGTGCCCAATACAGCATAGACGAGGCAAGACTTGAGAAAGCTTAGCAAAAAGCCCTGGCCTTAAGGTCTCTTAGCGCTTCTCTCACTCAATCATTCATGTTCAGATACACGAACACACACACCCTCTCTCTCTCTCTCTCCCTCTCTCTCCCTTTCTCTCCCTCTCCCCATTAACCCTTTTGCTTTACTTATTACTCTCTTGCCTTCTCTTTGAGACTTTACTGTTAGTCTCTGTGTCTCCCTCCTGTCGTTATAAGATTTAAGCGAAAAATGGAAGTGTAAGAGAGGAGGTTTGAACAGAGGTTAAAAATAAACACAATCTCTTTCCTACACAGCAATCCCTCCCACGTTAACCAAATCGAAAAAGTATTCCAATTTCTCTCTCTAAATTACGCGCAAGACCACTAATGGAAATTGAGGAAGAAAGAAACATTGACAGAAATGGAAATGTGATAGAGAAAGAATTAAGAAAGGGCATAAATGCCAATCAACCCATTTAAACTTACAATTTTATATGATTAAATCATGTTCACTCAAAAAAAAAAAAAAATTCACCCAAAAAAGGGAAAAAAAAATGCAGTAATTAGAAAATTTTGAAGAGAAGTCGATGATATATGGATCGTCCGATCCTTTGCCCAAAGTTAAGCATGGTTAGTAATCCGCTAGACTTAATCATACCAATTCGATCAATAGCTTCATTTTTGAGTTTGATTGAGATTGAGAACCTAAATGTATGATATGAATACCAAATGCAGATAAGTATTTGATGAACTGAATTTGTGTAGACCAATCGACTAAGGGCACATAACCCTACACAAGAAATCAAGAATTCTCATAATTTTCTAATTAGGACAATCAAATATGGTCACCACCCCTCTAGGTCAAACCAAAATCAAATGTTCCCCCATGATCAAATGAAATCAACCTTTTTCAATAAGATATGTTGGTAAAAAAATACTATTAATCAAAAAATTAAAAACACTTCCTCATGAGGATAATGCAAAACATTACCTTTTATCTTGTCCTCTCTAAATCGAAGTAGATTTTTGGATTTTATCATTGAAGGGTTGCCTACTTGGTAAGGATCAATCCTTTTAAGTGAAGAAGTCACACATTCGACACTCCCTATATTATGTATAATTATTCCCACCACTAATATAAAACCTATCAATTCTTACTTTAAAAAAAAAAAAAAAAATCCCAGGTTCTCTTCCAATTTATTAGTTTTAATATAATCTTTTAAGATGAGATAAATCAAGGAAGGAATTTAGGGTTATTTAGGGAAGAGAAGTAAGACATATGTTGAGTAGCCTTGAACCCCTAGTGTGGGTGTAGGTGTAGTAGGGCTTCATGATTCATCAGTCATCAGCCATCAGAGCCTCAGGGGGCTGACTGTGATGAATAAAGGGCAACGAAGGGCACTCTGGAGTCTGGGCTATCAGAAAAAAGATATAAGAATAATAGGAGAAAAGGGGGAAAAATAAAGTAAGATTTTCAAAGATTCCAATCCAAGGGTAGGAGAATTGCCGTGTAGCTCCATCGGTTCTTGGGTCCTTACCCAGACCCACTTTAGAAGTCGCTGGAATCAGTGGGCCCCACGTCCCCTCTTTCTTCCTGTTGACCTCAACTTGGGTGATCCTTGCTCAGTTTACAGTTTTGGTTGTATTTAGTCAATTATTCAATTAATATTTGGAAAAGCTTGGATTGAAAAGCCAAGGCTAGCTTTTCAGGTATTTTATTATTTATTGAAATTAGGTTGTTTGACGGATGAATTTAATTCTTATTAAAATAATAATAATAATAATAATAATAATAATATTTTATTTTTGATTATTCGAAGTTACTTTAGGGGTGCAAGTTTGGCCCTGATGGCCACCCTTACTCGCCTTGAGCTAGAATAGGGTTTGGACTCAAGATTTTGGTCATGAGGGCGGGTTAAGGTTAAAATATACTGGTTCTGCTAAAGGTAGGTCTAGGATTACTCTTTGGCCTGTTGAGCTTGTCCTGACCCGACCTTGATTTTTGGCCCTGACACTAACCCTGCTTCTAGCCCTAATCTTGGTCCTAATTTTGTCCATGATTCATGATATCAATAAATTAAGAACAATGAGAATGATAGGGCCAAGTATAGGGTCAATCAGGGCTAGAGACATGATCAGAAACATGGCCTATCAGGACTAGGGATATGACTAAGTATATGACCGATCAAGGCCAGCGACAAGGTCAATCAGGACGGAAATGAGCTTGGCTAGGCCCTGTAGGGCTTAAGTTCAGGGCCAAGCAAAAATTTGGTTTTGTTCATAGAAATGTTTTTATGACTGCTCATGATACATTTTGTTATATTAAGAGGACGAAGAAGTGAAAAATTGGCTGATGGACCCCTGAATTGACATACATACAAGCTAGCATATGATCGGATAGAGTAAAGCTTTTTTGAGAAATTACTTATTTGGCTAAGATTTTGCATTAAGGTCACATGACTGATTATTACGTGTATAAAATTTATGACTGCATATTTTTTTAATCCATGAAGTTAAAAGGGAATCTTACTCTTTCTGCCTATGGTTGCCAACTTTGTTTCTTAGTCAATAATAATTTTTAAAAGAGTGTTCTAGCTTCTACAGAGACAAAGAACCTTATTTACGACCTTAAAGTTTAAATCAAGCCACATCTTTCGTTCTTTATATACAGATGATTGTTTAATATTCCCTAGAACAAGGTTACTCAAAGTATATTATTTCAAGCTTTGCCTTGATATTTATAGTAAAGGAATCAATAAAAAATAAAAAATCTCCGGAAATTATTAGTGTCTTTTAGTTTCAACATGCATGTGAGATCCAAGAGGTTTCCCTAAGAGCTTCTATGCTATATATGAATGGCCCATATACATATTTAGGATTACTCACAAAATTTTAGGTTACCAAAGTTAAACTATTTCCAAATATTGATAACAAGAACATCTAAAAGACTTTTAAGCGTGGATGCAAAAAAATCTTTATGGTATTCTCGTAAATTTGTCATTTTATCCAAACCCTTTAGTGCGAACTTTCGCATCAAATTGTATCTGAGTTGAGTCAAGCATGTTAAAACACAGGAGCCTTGTGCACTAGATACAAGATTTCGAGTTGAGACCACATGTTCGGATTCTGAAAGCAATTAACTTTAGGGTTGCAAGTTTGGCCATGATGGCTCTAACCCATCCTAAACCTAAATAGGGCTTAGGCTCAAGATTTTAGTCCTGAGGGCGCGGGTTAGGGCTAAAATATTTTGATTTTGACTAAGGTTAAGGGCGGGTCTGGGATTACTCCTTGCCCTCTCGGACTTGTGCCGATCAATTGCCTTGATTTTGGATATAATCCTAGCCCTAATTTTGTCTCTGATGTTTGATCTCAATGAATTAGGAACAATTACAATTATAGGACCAAGTATAAGGTTAATCAGGGCCAAGGCCATGATTAAGCCAGAGATAAGGCCAATTAGGATCTAGGATAGGACCAAGTATACGGTCAATCAGGGTTAGGGCCAAGGATAGAGGCAATCAAAGCGGGAATGGGCTTGGCTTGGCCCTATAGGGCTTAAAGTTAGGGACAATAATTCTTGGCATTGAATTAGAGTTTGGACAACAATAGCTTTATATTAGACTATATAAAGCTAGGCTTGGGATACAAAAGCCCGGCCTGTTGGAGCCCTAAATGTCTTTCTGTTTACTTAGCTGGAAGAAGGTAGATGGGGGGGGGGGGGGAGACCCTGGGAAGTAGAGAAGTCAGAGGGCGGGCGAGCGATGAAACTTGATTGATAAGGGAACCCAACATTACCAATAATGGAATGGGGACGAGGCTGCCGTCGCCGAATTTGTCTTCCACAAGTGGAAACTGGAAAACGAAAACAAAAGTCTCAAATGTGGGCCCGGAACCACCCCGGTTTCTTTGTCTCTCCCTGTTGAAGTTGACAGGCCCAGGCCCAGGCCCACTTATCACGTTATAATGTTAAGATGTTACATCCTTCACTCCAAAACTCACCGACCCCACCAACCTCTCTTTATCAAACAGGTATGGTTCTTCCATGGCCGTCCGATTTGTTGAGCCCAAGCCCATTCAAACATAAATGAGCCAATGAAAGATGACAGATGAGAACCTGAAAAAGGACTGGAATCATTTGTGATATGCCCAAGTAGGAGAGTTAGGGAACTACATCTGACCTTGTAGTACCTATCCATAAAGGTGAAATGAGGTTGGAATTAATTACTTGTACAAGGATATTTCATTGGCCCATTTTCTTTCATGTTTTGGTAGTTGTGGGGACTCATGCATAGTTAATTACTCACCTATCAATTAATTATGCAAACATGCACTGATCCACAGATGATCATAGGAATCAATTTTATGCGTTGAGGAGATGTGGGCTCAAATGGGCTTCTCATTCCACCATACATTGTGGAATGATAGTAACCCTAGCTGTCAAGTAATGGTTATTGACTTTTGGATACTCAATTCGGACATGTAGAGGATTATACTCTCCTCACCTGTTTTTCTATTGCTCACTACCCTGCTCCATTTGGCCCCAATCGCGGCGTTCTTTTGGCTTTGTCCGAGATTGAAACTGGATCTTGAGAAACTTTGCCAACTCCACTATCGACCATATGGGTAAGCTTGTCTTTGTTACTACTGTCCACCATCTATGGTAGGAGCGTAACTTGAGAAGATAGACTTCGAAATCCCAAATCTTATGATTTGATTTGGAACGCCATCTATTTTGATGTGTTTTTGAGACTTTGCACTCTTCCCCACTCCCTTGTTACTGACTCTCCAAAAAATAGGTTGATTGTTAGTTCTAAGAGTCTCACCTCTTCTGTCCAGTCCATCCTTAACTGGTCTCCCCCCCCCCCTCTCTCTCTCTTTCCCTGCTCTTTGTTATTGTGCCTTTGTAATTGTGTCTTTGTAACCACCCAGTATGGGGTGAGGCCCACATGAGATTTACTAAGATTTTTTTAATATTTATAATTTATTACATGGCAAAAAAACATCTAGGGAGCACATTGTTCTCCCTTAACAAGAAGGTGATTTAGATTCCCTCTTAAATATGCGATAAAAAGATGTAAAAGAAATTCAATTCTCTACTCATTGTTAGGGACGTTTTAGTCCTCCGATTCATAATGAAATGAATGTTGCCTTATGCACGTGTTTTCTATGTTTTTGCATTTCTTGTGTCGTTACTCGATAATTGGACATTTCGTGAACCGGCCAAAAATAATAAATTTGACATTTGATGACTCTAAACCATTGGTTCAAATGGCCATATCATCATCATTCACGAACACGTGATAGGCATTTGAAAAATAAATTATATATAATTTTTGTGATCGATTATTAATTCAATAGAAACTAAAATGACCTCTTTACCCTTTAATATGATTTTTTTTACAGCCCAAAACTCAAACCTGTTTATAAGACATTTCACCCATGAAACTTATAAGGCATTTAGAACAAATGAGTCTCATAGAGACCCAAGTGAGAGAAATAAATGATAATACAGATCTTCCTATTTATTACACGATGAAAATAAAGAATTTTTACAAGACCCTCATATATCTACTAAGTTGGCAATGACCAATGCTCGCTAATGGAGAGATCAGGAATCGATCTTCCCTGATGACACCGTAATAGTCCCCATCCCCTATTTTCAATAAAGTTAACATTAAACACCCTAAGTAATAATAATCTGCACGAGGCTAACATAGCAATCCTTGTCCCACGATACTAATGATGTGCAAAGTCTCTCTCATCAACTGAACGGTCTAGTTATCTTCTCCGGCATTGCACTAATAATGGCTTGGTGCAATTGGAATTTATTTTTAAAACTAAAAAGGAACCCTCTGAAATATATTTTTTGGAGGATTCTACTGCAAAATATAACCAACAAGTTTTGCGGGTATCTTCAAGAATTCTCCAAGCTTCAAAATTTTCTCCTTGTGCATCTGTCTCTCTCTATTTTAGGTCATGCAAAGTCATTTCACCACATTTCCTAGTTGATGAGTAACACACTTTATTTTGACTAATGTACAAATAATGACCATAGCTAAAACCATGCTTTTTCCACATCACTAAAAATGAGGTTTCTTGTAATAGATACCCACATATTTTCCTAAGGTAAACATCATATGTGATATTACTTTTTTTTCAAGGGAATCTCCTTGAATGCTATATTGCATGGAAGTTTTTGTCTTTTTCCCTAGATATTTTTGAGTGGCATAGATCAATTTCAGTGGCTAAGCCATCGCATGGAATAAAATAGAATGAGCAATTAATGGAATGACCAGGATCATTTGGGTTGTGCCACATATGTCTACCTCAAGGGTCCAAGAGATTGCCAATAAAAGGAATTGCAGCTAGCCTCACCAATCTATCCCAATGGTTTAGGTATGTAGGAGTTTTCGCTTTCCAGCTTTTGTTTTCTCTTATGGAGACTAAAGGGTCCCCTTCCATAGTCACCTACATATTCTTGGGGAAAAAGGATAGAAAGATAAAGAGAGACATGGACAGCAACTAGGAACCCGGAAGAAGTTAAAACACCAAAAAAGGCTTTATGAATCTTGGGTTCTTTTGTTAATCGAAAATTGCTCAAGATCAAGGAATTCTAGGAGACTTACACAGTAACCAACAAAGCTAAAGGCCTCCATCTTTGATGGGACAGTGATAATTATTGAGCGTGGATTATCACCCTTGATGGGAAACATTCTGTGCTCCCCCAACAGCGTTACAACCACAAATTATGTGGGACCCACAAGTAAAAAATAATTAAACATTAAAAAATAAATTTCAACACTCTTAACCCTGTGGGCCTCCTGTAATTAGTAATCAACAGTCGTCGGGGGAGCACAGAGTACTCCCCGTCAAGGAGGCAATCCAAACTCACAATTATTAGCTCAAAATAAACCCTCCACCAAAGAAAAAAAATAATTCAGGGGAATCTTGGTCTTAAAGATAATTATTCTAAACCAACTAAAATTATTGTCCAAATTTAAAAAGAAAATTTGGGATGAGAAGACAGACAGGATAAAGGAAAATGGCAACAAATAGGAAAACCCCTCTTCAATGAAACAAAACAAACAGAAAATAAATAATAAGGAAGATATGCATCCAATCAAAAAGGAGAAACCCTAAGCCAAGGGGAGAGCATCTGATCATCAAAATTTGGCCCAAGGAGGGGAGGGGGAGGGGAGGGGGTGGGGATGGTTGGTTTGGGAGAAACGAGGAAGATTCTTAAATCAATTCCAACTTCATTTCATGACCAACTTAAAAGTGCTCCCCTACTTCTTCCTGACCACAAATATCAGTAGGGCCCACAGTGAAAAACACTTTTTGGAAAAAAAAAAAAAATTCACCAATGGACCCACTGTTTTTGTGGTCAGGAAGCCATGAGGAGCACTATCCCCCGACGGGGAGAAGATCCGGATTCCAACTTTTATATCCCTTGACCATATGTTCCCACTTTCAGAACAGTGAATTTGCCAATCACATAAACCTTAGAATCTCATCTTCAAGTTTACAATGGCGATCTCTTACTTCCTCTTCGGAGGAAATACCCTGAACTAAAAACAGATAAGATACTAGTCTTACTGAGGAGGAGAATGTTTTGAGGTGATTGTTGATGCATGTTAGATAAGATACAAAATTTTACCCTAATGTGAGTAAATGGTTCAGTTAAGTAAATCCATTGATGCAACGGAATCGGTTTTCCTGTGCACTGTAATCAATTGTATACCACATACAATAAGACACAGTCATTATTCACCCAAATCAACATAGATCGTGTTCTTTTTTTCCTAAACTATAGCCCTTTCATCGTCCCGTTTAACATGGATGATGATTCATAATCACATCATTCAGAAAAGGTGAAGATAACACGAATCTGACGATTGCTAGCTCACAAGACAGTTCAAAGAGCAAGAATGGATGGTTCAAATAGCCTAAAGAATTTGAACAGAGAAGAATTGAATAGAAAAAAGCTACGAGGACAGGCAGTAAGATCACATCCCTGTCTTCATGTTAGGGGTGAATAATGGATAGAGCTTGCAGCCCTCTAAACATGTGGCAAGAACATGTTAGATCAAGAATTAAAACTGAACTAGTTCCTGGCATAAGAAAGAGTAGAAAGAAAAATCTCTCAAAAATGAAACAAGAAAACGAAGCAAGCAATAACATAAGTAACACACTTCTAAGTCTTTGTTTAAAAAAAAAACCCAGTTATCTCCAAATCAAAGTGACTAAACTCTGTCATCATAGACACCCTTAAATAGTTAAATTCCTTATTAAGATCCAGTAACTATAATCAATTCGCCAAACACTGGAAACAAACGCACTCACGGGACAAGGCTGTCATTCAATGACAATGAGGCCAGTTGGTCAGTTGGACTGCTTGCCTGCTGCTGAACGTTCCGGAGAACCTCCATGGCCTCAGCAACCTTCGCTTTAAGAGCTTCTGGAGACTCAAGCAAGTGCAAAACCTCTGTCTGGTCCATCTCCAGCAGCATTCCTGTCACTTTGGCTGCCATTTCATGCTCAAGCTGATCAACTAGTGGGTACAAACTCTCACCCAGCATCTGTACAAACGTAGACAATAAGAATATAGGCCCACTAATTGCAAGTCCGACTGCACAAAAAATAAATGCAAAATCATACCGTCCTCTGTTGTTCAGGAGAAGCATTTGCCAGGGCACTAGCCAATGCACTAATAGGAATAGGCTGTGATAGTGCCGCATCTCTCAATGGCACGCCACCCATATCATATGGCATAGAAATCATGCCACCAGGAACCCCAGGCATAGGCATGTCAGGCACGTTACGTCCTGGTGGGTATCGATACATTCGTCCTCCCCTTGGAAGCATCTGCCACCAATACAAGAAATAATAATGCATTTGTGAACTTCAAGAAGGATAAACAAAATGCAGCACCTACCTGCTGTTGCATTAGAGGCACTGGCTGTTGGTTTTGCTGAACTGGTCCTGCCCCTGCACGTCTGCCCCCTGGCCTTTGGCCCTGCTGACCTTGAACCATTGGAACAAAGAAATTCGCCATGGGAGCACCACCAGGCCTCATCCCAGGAACAAGTTGCTGTTGATATCCAAATCCAGGCTGAAGAAAAGCAAGTAAACAGAAAACATTGAAAAGTAAATGACCAACTGTCAAGAATTCAGTCCACATATCTTGTATTCTTGCTCCATAAATTACAAGACACTTGCAGATCCAAGAGACAAAGAAAACAATTTACATGGTAATAGATAGTTTTGCAAAAGCATTAAAAAATAATAAAAAATAAGGAATAAAGAATAAAAAGAAATTAAAAACCCAAGGATCAAGCAACTACAAACTAGTAGCACAACAAAATCAACTGAGTTCGATTATATAACCTGGAATGAGTACATAAGAAGAGAGCTTATGAAAAAGTTCAATTTCAGCTAAGGCAAACAGATACAATCCTACCACTGCATAAGAATTCAATTGTACCATAGATTATTTTTCTACTAACTTAACTCATGCCAGATATGAGGAGAATGTCATTCTAGGCTGCTTCACAAAACAGTCAAAAACCAGCAGAGCAATGAACGAACTGCCGCCTAATTCACTGAAACAGAACTGCTTCTGCATTGAGTAGGGATTCCACGCTCATTCTGAATGGGGATGATTGCAATAGGACAAGCTAAACAGTCCATGCTGTGGAAAGCTTCTTCACCATTAGAAGCATATACCCAACAAGTTACAAGTTGTGCTGAATGTTCTCAATCGCAAGAACATATTACCCCAAAAGGTTGATCTGTTAAGGGCAACAACAACATATTACCTAGACCCTGTCCGGCTGCTGCAAGGCTTCTAAACACCACCCAGCACGTAACATGTACTCACATTGGAAAACCATAACTAGCACCACAGTAGGGTGTCAGAATCTGACTGCACTTCACATGGCTCATAGACAAGACCACACTATTCTGAAGAAATTTTTTTTTTTTTGCTAAAACGACTTCTCCCAAATTTCCCTTGAGGCAGTGGCACTCGGATGGCTGGACCACAATGCCATGCCTTAGAACCCAAGAACAGATGACACTGGCCAAACTAGAGTATCCAGTCTATTAAAGGTTGGTGGTGCTTTAGTTATTTGTTTAGGTTCAACAAAAAGCTTTTTATCTCCTTTAAGTTTATTGTCTCAGTGTAAGAGATTAAGAACGGAGTTTCTTTCATAACTCCACCAAAGATCCAGGTTCAATGTAGCCTTGGTAATACAGGGCTTGCCACAGGACCCATTCTTCCATGATCTCATAAACAGAACCTGATGTGGATGTGTCTCGGCTTTACCCCTTAAAGGCCTACCCAAGTGCTCGAGATCTCAATTCATATACCACAGTGGCAAAACAGAAAATATTCAGAAGTTTGGATGACTAGTGTCACAAATTGAAACAGGGATGGCAAGATTGTGATTAACATGAAATTGTAAACAGGTGGCAAAGTTGTAAATTATTACAACTTGATAAGTATCACAATAGGCAAGTTTCCCTCTGTTCCCTTCGGCATTTACATATATCGGTTCCCTCTCACCTCATGAGGATTCCCCAACGGTGGCCTCATGAAACCCAGTCTCCCCTACCATTGACCTCACCGGTGTCCCTTTCTTAAAGTATGCCCTTAATTTTCCTCAAGATTTGGATCATGGCCTTCCCAACTCGACTTATTTTAAGAGTGAACCAAATTTGGGATCTGGTGCCACGACTTGTCCCTGCAAGTTTTAGGCCCTCGTGTGCAATTCCCAAACAGCCCTATCTAAATCCTCCACACTACCGTCCATCCTCGTACTCACCATTTCCCTGGGATTGAAAGTGCTTTGAAGCCAATTTGATAAGATCAAAAATGCAACACGACGATAGGATTCACAATAGCAGAAAAATAGGCAAAAGATCTGGATTACATAAGAGTCCCGCTCTCCCCTGTACCAGCCCTGCTACCTTGCAAAAACTATGTTCTTCCTTGACGCCTACATGATCCCATTCTCAGACCCAAATCAGCCTCCCCGATTTCCCATTACTGAATTGCATAACAGCCCCTCTCTTTGCTCTCCACCTGTCCCCTTCTACTCTCTTATTCCCTTTATTCTAGTTAACTGCCCAGCAAGCCTACCACAAGCATAGACCTGTGTAACCAGTGGCCCACTCAATTTGAGGGGAAGGAAGGTAATTTGGGAACTGAAATACTTAAAAGTGGGGATGAATAAAAATAGTGTCCTTGCAATGAAAAAAGCAATTTGAACCAAAATTTAAACTGCTGAACCACAAAGCCTCATTGGAAAGGCCTCCTCCAACTGCCAGATGGATCTGAAACTTCAGGAGTAGAGTGTCTAACCCAGCTCTACTGATTCTAGACGAGCAGAACTACAGATGAGGATCAAAGAAAAATCCCTGCAAATCAAGTACGGCTCCAGAAGGAAATCACACCTGGTTCTGGTCTGATTCCCACAATTCAAAGAACAATTTGAGCCAAAGCCCTAGGGGGCTTGAATTGCCTGGATGTGTGCTTCCTTTGATTCAAAACTCAGACTTATC
The DNA here is from genome assembly GCF_041222555.1 of Hakea prostrata. Lineage (NCBI taxonomy): Eukaryota > Viridiplantae > Streptophyta > Magnoliopsida > Proteales > Proteaceae > Hakea > Hakea prostrata. The sequence goes on from NC_142603.1 coordinate 14,051,761, forward strand.
AGCAACGATTAATATACAGCAACCTTTTTTCGGTTTTGTCATCACTGCTTAGTAGACAGATGAGGATCAAAGAAAAATCCCTGCAAATCAAGTACGGCTCCAGAAGGAAATCACACCTGGTTCTGGTCTGATTCCCACAATTCAAAGAACAATTTGAACCAAAGCCTTAGGGGGCTTGAGTTGCCTGGATGTGTGCTTCCTTTGATTCAAAACTCAGACTTATCAGCAACGATTAATATACAGCAACCTTTTTTCAGTTTTGTCATCACTGCTTAGTAGACAGAAGTAACCCGACAAAAGAAGAGATAAACAGAAGAATGAAACAAATGAAAATAGATATATTGAGACTGTTAGGTACTTGACCAGTGCGCCAAAAGCTCTGAAGCAGATGGAACGAGCTAAGTCAAGCTCTTTAACCTATCTCATACTAGGCTGACCCAATCTAGTGCCCAAACACCAAATTGGGCCCCATTAGGCACATAACAGACCACCACGCTTCCACAATTGTCATCCTCGATGGCTCTCACTTTAGGCAGCTCACACTTTGGCATCCAGGTAGCCCTTCTCCTAGGTAGCCGTTTCCCAAATTCGAACCATTGAAGGTTCTTGACCAGTGCGCCAAAAGCTTCGAAGCTAATGGAACGAGCTGAGTCAAGCCCTTTAACCTATCCTATACTAGGCTGGCCCAATCTAGAGCCCATACACCAAATTGAGCCCCATTAGGCACATAACAAACCACCATACTTCCACTAAGTGGAAGAATTAAAGGCCAAACTTGAACTAGCACAAGAACCAGTGGGCCAGTTTGCCAATCAGCATTGGCGGGATGGCTCTTTCAATGTGGGTGATGCAGTCTTCCTCAAGTTACAACCTTGTTGCTTCAAAAAGTCAGCTCACAGGCCTAATGACAAGCTTAGTCCCCGATTATATGGTCCTTACCATTGAACAATGCATAGGCCCAGTCGCTCTACCACCGACTTCACAAAATCACCCAGTGTTTCATGCTTCCCAACTTAAAAAAGCCATTGGGCAGGATATACAGCCACAACCCTTACCAGCTTGCTTGGCTGAAGATTGGGAGTTGACTCTCACACTAGAAGAGTTGCTTGCTTACCGTTACTCCGACCAGGGGAAGTTACATGTTCTGATCAAATGGCAGCACCAGCCACACTGAAAATACCAGGGAAGACTTCTTTGAAATGAACCAGCAGTTTCCTGACTTTCACCTCAAGGACAAGGTGAGACACAAAGGGGGTGGTGATGATGGCTCTCTTGTAACACGAGTCTCTAATCGCGGGAGGCCTACTGGGTAGAATACCAGCAAACCACTGAATAAAAATAAGTGTTATAAACACAGCAGAATAAAGGGAATGAAGGGACACATGGAGGGCCAACACAGGCAGTTATGCAATTCGGTTATGGGTGGTTGGGGAGGGCTGAGTAGGGGCTGGGAGAGGAACAGAAAGGGATCAAGGAAGAAGACTAATGTTGTGAGGTAGCAGGTTACTGCTGGGGAGCCCTGGACTCTAGGTAATCCAGACTTGACTTTCTTTCTTTTTTGCTGCGTTTCTTTCAATTTCCTATCAATTCTGCTGACCAGGAACAGGGGCTTAACAGAGATAAAGAAAAGAACAAGGCACACATAGCTCCTGGCAGCAGTGTTTAAACAAACTTTAAACTGAAACAGAAAGAGTTCAACTCTTTTGGGGACAACGTTGACTGAAATATAAAATAAATAAATGAAAGAAAAATTACACTAATGTCCTTAATTAAGCATATGCCTAGCTGCATCAGAACCAGCAGAGGTACGGTGTTTGAAATTACATATGCCTAGCTGAATCAGAACCAACCGATCTCACATATATGCTTTTAGACCTCAAAACTAGTAGCCGATCTCCCCTAGACCTGCTCACTTTTCCCCTAAAGCCCATTCCTATCAGATAACTGTAGACCCTAGGAGCATCCCTTCGTGATAATTTCAAACACCGTACCTCTGCTGGTTCTGATGCAGCTAGGCATATGCTTAATTAAGGATATTAGTGTAATTTTCCTTCATTTATTTATTTTATGTTTCAGTCAGCATTGTGAATTAGATGGGGTTAATTGAGTCCCAAAAATAATTCCTACATAAATAAATGAAAGGAACATTGCCTTCATCAAAGTGGCATGAAGGAGTTAAGAGCAGGAATTTAAGTCAATGAAGGCAATGTAGGCATTATGGTTTCCAGGGAAGGACAAATGTATTCTAATGGCTGGAAATTAGGGAAACAGAAGCTGCAGTTTTAGGGGTTGTTATGGTTAGTAGGGTCTGATGGAAATTAGTCTGGCTGGTTTGATGGGGCCATAAGAGCAATTGAGTGGAGGATTTATAGCAAAGTCCAGTGTCAAAATTAGTGATGACTGGATCTGCAGACATGAAGATTTGATGTGCAGGTAGTTAGGGGATTCAAATGGGAAGAAGCAGGTTAGGATTGTGATACGGGTCTAGATACAAGAGTGCATTTCCAGGTTCAAGTTCCCTTTTATGGCAACAGCTTCAAGACAATCTTCAGCTTCATGTGGACCAAGGTTGTCAAAGCAACAAAGCGACCAAGGTGATGAAAGGCTTCCAAGGCACCAAGGTGACAATAAAGCGACAACTAAGCAGTCAAAGCATTCTGCTGTTAATGTCTACGAGGTCAAGGCATTCTAGTGTTAATTTTTTTATATTTGATCCAAATATCAAAAGTTACATAAAATTCCTCGCATTCAAGTATGAAACATTTTGCAAACTTAATGAATAGTTCATTCATATAATCACCATATAACACTGAAAAATGAACATGGTCATTAATTTCAAACATAACCACATCAAAGTCACAAATCAAACTTCAAAGTTTAACAACAAAAGGTAACCAATAAAAACCTTTAAATTAGAATCAAATGCAATTCAATTCCATACATTGATTTGGTACCTTTTATATAAAGATATTAAAAAAAAAAAAGAAGAAGAAGAAACCAACAAAGCATCGCCTTGGCGACCAAGGTGCCCGCTTGGATGCCTTGGGCAACAAAGCAACCTCTTTATTGATTTCAAAAAAAGCGACGGTCGCTTTGCCATGGCTGAGACTGTCCAGACCCTTGAGCGTTGCTTAAGTGATGCCTTGACAACTATGATGTGGACAGAGCACTTTAATGGAAGTGAAAGCCAAGGGCACAACCAGAAGAACACCACAGACCAAACCTAGAGTTTACGAGCACCATTCACACTCACAAGGAAAGTGAGAATGTCAAAAACCAAATTTGGTTCTATTCTTCCCACTAGGAGGAGAGGTCGTTCTGCTTGAACAGCCAATTACAAATTAGGTTCCCTTTAGGAACATAAAACCAACCTTCCTAACTCTAAGCTGACTCAAAACTAATTTAAACTACTACTCTAGGCACAGTAAAGGGGCCCAATACACATTAGACCTGAAGGACCAAAGACCCAAGGCCTAGAAAACCCAACCACTATGCTTTTTTCGTCAAAATTAAGTCCGAGTAGGTGTTGGATCTGCTTCAAAGTTGGTTTCAGTACAACATTCCAATTATCAGTCTTGTTTTCACAACTTTAAATACAGGTACATTTGTAACAGTTTTGAGTTTTACACAACTTTAAATATAGGTATGCCTGTAACCAATGGACAGATGAATACGAAGTTGGAAGTTATATGTAGGCACGAATCTTGTACTACCACGCAGGTTGATTTCCATTCTTTTTCACCCATCTTCTCTTCCTGCCACTCATGTGTTCCTTTCATTCTTCTTCTCTTTCAAGTTACTGCATAATCTCCTTTCCTCCCTATCATCATCTTCTACCCAATCCCCCCCATTAATACTTGTTTTCTCGTTACTTCCCTATCACATTTCTTCAGGTTATATCTTCATCTACTACATGAATCTTATTCTGCTATTCAACCCCCCCCCCCCAAAACACACACACTGGAAAGCATCTCCCCGGTGGTTCACCTGTTGAGCACAATATCCTGGCTAGAGAATATAGGTCATTCCCCCATAGGCCAATCATACCCCCAATGTATCCTAACACAAGTGAGCATCAATTAAGCTATTAAAGTCCTTGACCAATGTTGATTTCTGGAGTACTAGCCCTGAAGATTTCAGAGGAGTCACTCTGTCTTCTGCTGCTGCTGATCATCCAATCGACGGGGAGTTGTTGAGCAGGATTTGGAATTGGGAACTAATTCCTGTAATCCTCATACAATTGGAGCTCTCAAGTGCAAGATTTGCTTCCCACAGGAAGCTAATTATCTGCTTGTCTTGGATAGAAGTTAAACCCTTTACTTGGTTTTCCAGTCATAGCCCTACACAACAAAAACTCAGCCTCATTGAAACCAAATGGAACTGGCTATACCAAACCTTGAGAAGACACAAACAACCAAACGTACTAGGAAAAAAAAAGAAAAGAGTACAGCAACGGGAAAAGGGAAGAAAATCAGGCCTAGGAATACCTCACCAAAATGGGGTGTGCTAGATGGATCATTGCACTCAAATCAGCTCAATTTGAGGCCATACTTGACACAACCCAAACTATGCATTTGTTTCCTCACTTAACCTAGGTCATTTTAGGCCCTGTGCACAGCCCATTTAGACCCTTCAATCTGAATTGTTACTCCGATGCTAGTGCATCCAAATACCTCCTCTGAATATAACAATGCCACCTCAAAACCTCCCTTGTAGCTTGTCAATCCTTTATCCTTCCTAGTCCTACACTCCTACCACACATCAATCTCAACATCCTTGTCTCTGCCATACTCAGTTTATCTACTTTCTGCTTCTTAACTGCCCCAACTATATCCACCATGCATCATACCCAGCTATATGGCAGTCCTATAAATTTTCCTTCTCTTTCAAAGGAACATGTTCAAAAACAAATACATCTATTGCACCTCTCGAATTCATCCATCCTATCTTATTTCTTAGGAAGATAGCATCCTCTATGTCACCTTCTTAACTTACAACAAAACCCAGTTATTTTACGTAAATCACATTAAGGTACCGCTTCATCATCAATTGACCACCTTAACAGTCAGAGCACAGGTAACCACAAATCTTTGTTTATTGTAGCTTAAGAGTTAAGACCTTCTGATTCCAGTATAGATCTTCGCAACTCCAACTTGGTGCTAATCCCCTTTTTGTCTCATCCATTAACACAATATTATCAACGAAAAACTAACACCAAAGAAACTAATTTTGTATTCTCTAGTCAAAAATCCATGATATACACAAGCAAATAAAAAAATAACAAATAAAAAATAAAAGATTTCAGACCAAGAAACACAAACTGCTATAAAAGTACAGTAGCAGTAAGCCTTCCTGTTTCTGTGGAAAGTAGATTTTCTAACCAGGGCTGTGACTAAAACTTAAAGCAAAAACTAAAATAGAGAACCACAGAAAATTTTCAGAAACTGACACGCTAATCAGTAGAGCAGAAGAGAAGTGAAGAATCAGGTCAGGTTGGGAACAGCAATCCTGTATGACATACTCTTAACAGTTCCATAAATCCTTTAAAAGAAGGGTCATTTTTCCCCTTCAGTCATCTCCTTTTTGGTATCAATTCTCATTCTCTATTTTTCCTATTTAAAAGAAATGAGTATAAACATTTGTTCTTGGTCAACAATAAAAAAATGGTTTGCTAACTTTTGTCTAGAATAAATTACAGAATGAAAAATAAGTTTGGTGTGTAATAATGAAATTATGATATAAAAAATGATAATGAAAATTGAGAACCAATAATCGGGGGTGGGGAGTGAAAAAAAGGAGGAACAACAGGATTATTATAAAAAGAATGTATGTTTCTATTCTTTTAAACAAAATCAGGATTTAAAATGGATATCAAAAACCTTGAGGATGAGAATTGATACCAAAAAGCCCCCAAGTCACTTGAGTTCAAACACAATTCTTACAAGCTACTAAGGACCTTAACATAAATCCAACATTTGAGTTGACTACCATTTTGATGTTCTGGATTGCTAGCAGTCTCCCAAGCTTGTGCCCATATGTCCATACAGAAATAAATTGAATCAATCATCCCAATGGGGGGTTCAAGGAGGCAGGAATTCGTTATTCCAAACAAAGTCATGAAAGGTATTATGAACATACCTTGTCACCAGAGGGGTCAAAAGCTGCTAATTCTTATAGAGCCATAGAACTGGCAAAGCAAAAACTAGAGAGCTATATGCCTTTAGGAACACAAACCAAGCAACTGGAGTCATCCAATATGATGATATAAACACAATACCAAGGCAAAAGATGTTTTACTTCAAAGAGGGAAACCACAGAAAAGACGACGAGCAATATATCAATGATCCGCTTGGCCTCTTCATTCATAATGAAACAAAATAATGGAATGAACACAAAATTATACTGGAAAACCTATAAATCTTCCCCCCCCCCCCCCCCAAAAAAAAAAAAAAAAAACAATGCACAGGTAATATTTGTTGCCTGAAAGTCAAGCAGGAAGCTAAGCTAGCAAAACAATATCCTGTACTTGTGAAATTGAGTAAGAAAAATAAATAAAAATACCAATGCACAGGTAATATTTGTTGCCTGAGAGTCAAGCAGCAAGCTAAGCTAGCTAAACCAAATCCTGCATTTGTGAAATTAAGTTGACCAAAGTCAAGTTGGAAACATCAGAAATTGATTTAGCTTCTCAGACCCAGTTCCTGCAACAGAACTTAATGTAGTGTGCAGCCATAGTTTCCCCCACGGAACTCAAACAAGCAATAGAAGAGAGTCGGAGACTATAATGGATACAGGACAGGTTTGACAAGTAAATAAATCCTCCTCTGCCAGTGATAAATTGCGTATACAGGCCATCACCGATTTGCAGATTGGGAAAGATGTCCAAAAGACGGGATATATGGTATTGCACATTTGTTTGAGGCAACTTAGTTACTTAGCAGAGCAAGAAGCATGCATCAGTCACTTGGTCCAGAACAAAAGCAGAATTTTGGGTATATATGTGAACTCCGCTGGCTCCAGGTCCTCTTTGATGTTAATGTATTTATATGTTGAGCTGCCTATGTGCCTATGTGCTGATAGCAAGTCAGCACCACGTATTATGCATAATCTAGTTCAATATGATCATTACTTAATGAAAAAGAAGTCGGAACAAATATTATTTGTATTCCACTTATTCAATCTACTTCCAGGTCAGCCAGGATTTTCACCAAGCCCACAGATATTAACAAGGTCATCAACAAGGTCATCAACAGCAAAGGTTAGTGTATCTAAATAAACTGCCAACGCCAATGGAGGAGGGGGGGCAGAAATATAAGAATGCTAACAAGGTAAGAATGCTTCACATGGAATTACCTGAGGAGGAATGAGGGTGGGAGGACCCTGACCATAAAATATTTGTTGGCCAATACCAGGACCACCAGGAGGGTACATTGGCACACGAGGAGTAACAGAAGGTGGCATTGCAACAGGCCGCATTTGAGAAAATTGTGCCTATATTAACATAAATCAAATATCTTAGGTAAAGCACAAAGTCAGACCAAGGAAAGCAGGATGGCATAAGAAAAAAGGGTTATCATATCATGATTAGTTACTTGCAAAAAAAACGAACACATCTACGGAATAATTTGGGTAAATCAAATTGGGCAAAAAGGTAAACCAAAACAATGTGATTCAGATTCCTAAATTAGGCTACTCTGCTTAGGAATAAGTCTACGGTTGAGTTCAATACATTTTGGACCTTTGATCCAATGAGGTTTCTCAGTAGTACAACATTTTTATGAGCCTAAAATACAGTTACTTAAGTCAAGTACAGAATTTTAGTAGTTCTAATTCCCACTTATTTATTGCATGTTTTAACTGAGAATATTTTTTGAGAAAATGTTCTAACTGAGAATGACTTAGAATATTCCCTTGGCAGTTGAAGGAATCTATTGATGTTGATTCCTTTATTTTTCTTTGGGGGATCAGGGGTGTAGAGGGAAATAGAAAGGGGGCCCATGTCTCTAAAATTTTCTGCTCTTGCAACCAGCCACAATGTGTTACCTCCTAATATTGAAGTCTTGTCTACGATTAAGATTTATGGTACTGGTGTTTGGTCCAATCAATTCATTGACAGAGTGAAACCCAGGAGACCTGACAACAAAACTTTCTTACATGTTCTTGAAGATCCCTTCAAAATTCACTCTTATTTCAAAGAACTGCTTCCCAGGCAAACCTGTACGACCATCCCCAAGTAAACAACACCCAATCATATCCTAATCCATTACAAACCAAACCAATCATCTCACAAACCTCAAAACACCCAAACTCTAATCATCCCAAACATCTCTGGGAATCATTCCCAAAACCATGACGTATCTATCATACATTCCAACCTTCTCAACCCAAGTTTCCCAACCATCTCTGGTAAACATTTCCAAGACCCAAATTGCCAGCAGCCCAAACCAACCATCAGATACTCACCCAACTTCATTTATCCAACCCCAGGAAAACCCAATCCTAACCTCAGCCCAAAATTCTCTCCCTAAACCATGGAACCAATTCCACAATATTAACAACTAAAATCCCATGAAGCTCACCCAGCCCAATTCCACCATCAGTCTCCCACACAACAGGTACAAACCTCCATAAAATCCCCTCTAACATTGAAACCAAACCCTAGCCCAAGCCTTGCAATTCTAAATCCAAATTGATTCCCTTTATAGGAAACTTAATACTCTTAACCTTAATTTGCGATTAACTTATTTTCAGCAAGTTTTAACCATCAAACGTTCAGTGATGACTTGCTCTAGAGCTGCTGAGAACACCCAAAAGAAAGGAGAGAAAAAAATGCAAACCCTGACTCTAACCTTAATTTTGAGCAAAAAACCATATTTGAACATTCAAACTACATGTTCAGGATCAGATCCTGGTACATCAGCTCATAATTTATATCTTACCAACATGAACCTCTATATACTCATTTCATAAATCATATTATGATGAAGTTTTTTACTTCCATCAAGAATTGAAGGGAAAACAATAGCAGCTACATTAATGGAGACAACAATTTGTATTCTTCCATAAATAAGCAGAAAGACCCCCAAAAAAAAACCACTTAATAGAAGAGGAAATACAAAAGAAAGTTCAATCTTTGAAGCAATTAAAAAATAGATGCAATTATTCCTCACATTTACCTGCAACCGTGCTTTTCTATCTTCCTTCCTTTGTGCAAGTGCAACATAAAGAGGTTTGCTTACAACCATTTTTCCATTCATCTCAGCAAGCTAAACAAAGGAAAAGAAGATAGATAAATGTAGTCAGGTCCTTCATTATGATCATTAAAGCCACTACAAAGAAAGCAACATTATGATCATTAAAGCTACTACAAAGAAAGCAACTTACAGCTCGTGATGCTTCTTCAGGAGTAGAGAAAGCCACAAATCCTGAACCTCTACTGATCCCATTGGGGTCTCGCATAACCTATCAAGACCAAACGGAGAAGAAAACTCAGTAGTTACCCTTAACGAAGCAATTAGCATTCACAGATTGGACAAACCTTGCATGACGTAATTGTACCAAATTCAGAGAACAATTCCTTCAACTTATCATCACCAATGTTATCATCTAGGTTCTTCACATATAAGTTCACCCCTTGATATTTGTCTACTGTCTCCTTTATAGTCTGATCAAATCGTCCTTTTAGTTCTTGTTCTCTTTCAGATTTTTTCTGTGCTTTTCCAACATACCATTCCTTTTCATCAAATTTCTTTCCATTAAGGCCCTCAACAGCTTGAGCAGCATCATCTGTATTCTCAAAGTTGACAAATCCAAAACATTTGGACTTTCCATCTGCATCCCTCATCACTACTACACTAGTTATTGGTCCATATTCACCAAAAATTTGCTTCAGATCTTCTTCAGTTGTTGACTCGGAAAGATTCTTGACATAAACATTATTAAACTTTGTCTTGTTCATTGTGGACTCTCTCTCCTGCCTACGGAGAAATGGCCCAACATACACTTGTTTATCATTCATCAGCATGCCATTAAGTTTGTCTATTGCATTTTGGGCAGATTCCTCACTATCAAACTGAACAAATCCATAGCCTTTGGACTGGCCAGAAGGATCTGTTGCAATCTTGCAAGACAAAATGTTCCCAAACACAGAAAATGTCTCCTGAAGTGCCTTGTTATCAATTGCCTTGTCCAGATTCTGCCAAACACAACCATTGACAAATTAGTGCAGTTGCATGTACCTCAATATGTGCATGAACAGGTGTATTATCTACAACCAAGACCAGAAAGAAGAAAAAAAAGTACCTTAATGAATATATTAGCAGTCCCACTTTTACGGATGCTAGGGTCGCGGTGAGAATACATTATGCGAATAGGCTTCCCATTAAGAGGAGTAAAATTAAGCACATCCAATGCCCTAGCAGCTGTCACAAGTATTAACCGGAAGTAAGAAATCAAAAGATTACAGTAACAAAATAAAGAACTACATTGTCAACAATTCTTAAATTTCAGCAAACTGATACATATACTCCTGCTACAAAGTACAAAGTGGAATCACATCTAAGAAATAAGTAAAAAGTTAAGGCATTACATTGTGATGACGACATTCATATCTAGGCAGGGAAAAATCAAGTCGAAAAAATGTCACTCCAAATCTCCTAGACTGTAAATTGATTCACTTCTGGTTATTAGTTTCATTGACCTTAGTTCTTCCAAGGTTACACCAGTTACATTTGCATGAGACGGTGCACATTTAAATCTCTGGAAGGTAATTGATTTATGACTAATAGTCTCATAGCATACAAATTCCGATACACACGGAATTCTTTTTGAATGATCTGACCTTTGTTAGTCAAAAAAATGTCACTCCAAATCTCCTAGACTGTAAATTGATTCACTTCTGGTTATTAGTTTCATTGACCTTAGTTCTTCCAAGGTTACACCAGTTACATTTGCATGAGACGGTGCACATTTAAATCTCTGCATGAGGGGCTGCCAAACGGTTCCCAAGGTGGTAGGTAATTGAAGGCATCTCAAGACCCACCTGTGCAATTCCTAGACAGTCTAATATATCAGTTATATAACATAGATTTATGACTAATAGTCTCATAGCAAACAAACTCCGATACACACGGAATTCTTTCTGAATTTTTTAGTTAATAATTCACGTATAAAAAATATAATATGGCCTAACCATATTTACCAAATAAAATGTGAATTCCCATATTCCAGAGGATTGAAAAAAAGAGTTAGCAGGACTGTCTGCTTTCAAATATGACCTACATTTTCTAATAAATATTGGAACGTAATGATTTTTTTAAGAAACAACAGTTCCACTCATCTACATTATAAGCAAACAGCTTCTCTGGGGAAGGACAGACAACATCTTGCCCATTCACATTGTGCTTCATAAGGGTACACTAAGCTTTACGTTTTAAAGCTCCCTTTTGTTGTCCCCTGTGACCCAGAAAAGGAAAAAAAACGAGAAAGTACAAGAGAATCAAGTAAAACCACAGACTGCCACTTTAAGCACCAACCCAACATCCATTATAAAAAGTTAAACGTTCGAGACACAAATTGAACATTCCAAACCAATGTGATGTTAACTAAGTCATGATTTTTCCTTGCTGTGTATTTACTAAGACCAAAAAACTTTATAAAACCAATTCCTGCTTAAATAACATTGGATACGATTCTTAATCTTTAAGAGGCATGCCACACAATAGATATCATATGAATGTCTGCTTCTCAAATTGAAGACCCTTTCATAAATTCGGACAGTATAGTTCATCACAAAGAACTATCAAAAATACAAGGATATCATGAGTAAATACACCGGGGCATTAACTTAGCACTATCAGCAAGCGGGCAGAAAGAAAATTGACTGCATGTACAATCGGAGGATACTCTTGGTTTAACAATTCGTCACCGTTCTAAGAATAACTTAAATACATTTGATACCACAGAATGACTGAACAGTACTCGTATAACCAACGACATTCAAGCAGGATAAAGCTCAATTGGATAGCTGGGTAAACTTTATTATCGACAATCATGAAAAAGAAGAAATAAAACCAAAGGACATACGCTCCATGCTAAATGCCGAGCCAGGGGACAATAAAAGGCAAAACCGTCATCTCATAAAATGTAGGCTTAGTGTAACCTTTACATAAACCAATGAGTTGTTAACATTTCTGATTCAATTTACCAATAGTAACAAAAGCTGTAAGCCCCAATACAAGTGGCTATCCCTAGACAAAACAAAATCAAATTCCTTAGTTACAGCATAAAAGCTGCATATGCAGAGCGACTCCGGCAGAAACATAACAGTAGAACTCATTTAATAATCGAATGACGTTTAGACCCATTAAAGAAGTGATCGTGAATTCTAAGCAAATTGAACGAAGACTAACCATCTTGGGTGCTGCCGTAGTTAACATAAGCGTAACCAAGGGACCTTCGGGTGCTCAAATCCCTGCAAACGCGAACAGAAACGACCTGACCAAGCTGGCTGAACAGATCGTAAAGCTGTGAGTCCGTCACGGTGAACTCCAGGTCTCCCACATACAAAGAAGTCGAGACATAAGGGTTTGCCCCAGTGTTGCCCGCTGCATTTGGGCCAGAAAGAGGTGCCTGAGGCTGGACCTGAACCTGCGCCATTTCTAACCAAGAAGAAAAAAATATAAAAAAAACCCTTGTCGATTCTAAACCTCGACTTCGCTTTCCTGCACTTCTTCTCTTTTTCTAAATTTTTTGCTTTTTTTTTTCCTTTTTTCTTCCCTCTCCTCTTGTTATTGATTAAACCGTAGGAGGAAAAAAAAAGAGAGAAGTGCGAAACACAACTCCCTGCTTTGCTTCCACGCTGCAATTAAAGAAAACCAAAAAGAAAGCACACCAGTAGCTCGACGAAAAGCCGCAGAGAACTGCAGAGATAAATTCAAACTATAATCTCTCTTCACAGTAGCAAACTAGTAAAGGGTTTTCGGTTGGATTTTTTTGCTGATTTTTCTTTTTTGATTTTTTGGAATTTTTTCCCGAAATGAATAAGGGTGGAGGAGAGGGAAGATATAGAGGGGGGTAGATGGTCGGAGATCCGAACAGCAAGACCGACGAAGACGATGATGACGCGGAGAGGAGAGAGAAAGATAGATAGTTTCGGAGGGGCAGCCCAAAACTGCACCGCACCGCTGGTCTTTGAGACGCAGTGCTTAAGTATTCACATTGCAAGTGTCGCTGACTCCAAACCCTAGTTTATCTTCCCAATGTAAACACCGACCGTTCGATTGTCTCATGGTCCCTACCTGATATAACTGATTAACGATAGCCCCGTAACAGCGAGTCGTTTATTTGCTTTTCTTACCTAAAAAGTAATTACAGAAAATAAATTTTATTTTAAGGAAAGGGAGATAAGATTCACTGGCTGTACACCTAAAGACCAATATTTGCGTCAGGCTCCTCCGCAACGAAGAATTTACCCAATGGGGCATCAAATGGTTTAGACTGGCCCACCCACGTTATCCATTAATCCCTCTGTCTATTGTAGAGGCTACAAATAGAGGATTGGGCCCTGGCCCAACCCAACCATTCTAAGCCTTCCCATTTCACCTGGTCCAAGACCAGCCTATTCGAAGATTCAATTTGATTATGGGCTTGGGCTGAGAGTTCAGTTTTTTGAGCAAGACAAAATCCATCTCGGCCCATGACTCTTTTCTTGGACCTGGATTAGCTTCTCCATGACTCTTTTCAGGACAGGGGCTAGTGTGCGTCAGCGTGGGTGCATGGTTGTATGGGGAGGCTGGGTGGAGAAGATCCAAATTCAAATGCTTTCTTCCACACTCTCACAATTTGGACATGTCCATGCCTTCCATTGCCGCACTCTTTTATCCTTGTTTTTTCGATGAAGATGTTTTCCTCCCTTTTGCACACAATCCTATAAATGAATTCCAAAATACCGGATTTTTGTTGGCGGCTTTGCGAATATTGTTTGCACACGCCATGTTTTTGACATGTGTTGAGGTATTCATCTAACAATTTCAATTAACTGCCATTTTGTTTAAGGTTCGAAATTTTTATAAATTTACAATTGCACACCCTTCATTCAAAGAAAAATCACAAATTTAAAATACCCAAGATTCAAATTCAACCAAACCCTAACTCAACTATCATCCTCTCTTCCATCTATAGTAACCTAATCCATCTTCTTCATCAGGTGAAGTTCTAACCTACTTCTTTCTCTCCGGTGACCCATTCTAATCCGAATAACCTCTTTGTTTGAGTTTTTTTTTTGGGTAGATTTAGCAGAAGCTAATTAAATATAGCTTCTTGAGTTATTCCTGAGTTTGACGCAGTTCGGATTTTCAAGCCAACAACGTGAGTTCTTTTGTTGCAACGAATCATGTTGAAAGCCTTTGGGTGATTGCCATTTTGAAACTTCAATTTTTGGATTTCAATTAACAATGAGTCAATAAATGACGATAATACTGAAAATCAAAGATTCAGAGACAGAGGTTGAGGGCTAAGAAAACAAAAAGATACATAAAGAAAAAGAAGCAGCAGATGCAAACTTTGGTTTATTCATTATCAGTATTTCAGTTCTTGCTCCATCTTGTTCATTAGTAACCATCTATTTCCACTTAAAATTAATAAATCTACACATAACCCATACCATATCAATATCAAATTGAAGCATAAACGTGCAGGTGTTTAGTGATATATAGAAAGAGAAAATCATCTAGTTTTGAGATTCACGATCTGGGTTTGATATTGATTTTCTTCCTCGTTCGGTGTTCTCTGTAATGTGGGAAATTGTGATTAAGATTTGAAGCTTTAGTAGAGCTCGCCATCTGTAGGACTTGATAACATCAAGATTTTGCTCTCTTACATCCATTAATCATCCTCAAATTTTAGTTAGGAGTGGGTTTTGGCTGGTTTAAGAGGGAACTCTGAGTATTCCATGGCTGCTCTTTATCGTTCTGAAGTTGAAGAAAGGCTGACTCAGGTGGAGGGATTAAAGTATTCGGTTCATGGGTTAAATTAAGCTCTTTTGGGTTTAGACTGACGTTTAGTTGATATTGGGCATGCAAGCTTTGGGTTAGACAATGATTTGGGTCCATTTGGGTTGGGCTCCCATATGTTTCAATGAGTAAGGGAGGTTCCAAACTTAAATTGTTGGGCTGGTGGGCTATGGCAAATGGGTGGGCTCATAATGTTAGACACTCATGCAACCAATTCACATATGGTTCGATCAAATATCAAAGGGAGTAATCATATGTGCATAGATTAACCCAAGATCAAGTACTTAATCTTTCGGCGAGTAATCTTTTTAGGGGAGCTACATCATTTGCTTTTATCTCATGGGGAAAAACATACATAGCTAGGTGCCCACATGACCATAGTGGTAATATTATAATGGTCATCTCTTCAATCTTGGAAGTATCTAATAAATGCTCTAAAGAGTTTGTAATGGAACACCTATAGATTCCATTTTGATGATTGGGGCAATACGTTTTAAGTACTCTTTCAAGTGTACCTATGCTCTCAAAAACGCCCCTTCCCCACCCACCCATAAAAAATGTACCTTGAAATCTGATACTGGAACCATCATGAAATATTCTACCTTTATGAGTATCCATTAACAGATATCATTTTATAGTTTTTAATTTTTAGACTTAGATAAAGTCAGAACTCCTAAGGTTGATTCTCAAAATTAGTAGTATATTCATTCTATCCAGTATATTAATCTTGAAAGAATATGATGGCTTGTAAGGAGTTCAAAGTTCTAAAGTTGAACATAATAATACTATTGAAAGGTTTTTTTTTTTTTTGGGAAATCTTATACCAGCATTGGGTCAATGGAAATGTATATGAAAGAATCAATACAGACAAAGAGTCTTATAAAAAAATATTTATGGTAGCAATTATCTCAAAAAGCAACACAAAGGAGCATACTAATGATTATGGGAGAGTGGATATCAACAAAAGAGCCAAGAAAGTCATTTCATGTGAAAAGGAGAACGAATGAATGATAGGGGGAGGGTGTAAGGGTATCCTCCCAATGAGGCGTGGAAAAATGCTAAATTCAACGGTTATTAATCTACTGAATCAATTCGATCTTCTTTCTCTTGTTCTAGTTGTTGGATTTAAAATTTGTCACTAATCAAGGTTAAAAATGATACTGGTTCAATAAAAATAAAATTTTCATTAGAAAATATAAAGCATATTGAAATTAATTCTCATTTTGTTCGTCATCATTTTTGTCAAGAAGCGATTGTTTTGTTGCGTGTCGCCTTCAAATATCAATGACAGATCTTTTCACCAAGACTCATCGCATTTGGTCTGTCCCATCTAAACTTCAAATGAAACGAATATCAATTACATTTTTTTTTTTTTGAAGCAGTAGATTTTTACATACACTATTGGCAGCCAATGAAATGAAACTTCAAAGAATATGTTTATGAACCCAAATAAGGACTAAATGATTCAATTTCATTGACAACTAGCATGTTCCACCTCTCCTCTCAAAGTTACTAATTTCCACCATAACCAAAGTTTTAGTGGAGAAATCGTAGGTTCAACCCTTTGCTGGTGGCATATGTAGTGTCCCCATCCCCAATTTCCTTATATATAAAAAACATTTTTGTAAAAATAAAAAAAAAATAAAAAAATCCACCATGGAGTACTAGTAGATGGTAAATATTGTATTGTTAATATTTCCGGTCTTTGCATTTCTTTCGTTTGCCAAAGCACGAAATGGAAAACTAATGTAGATGCACTTCTTGCATGGCAGTGGTAGCCCCCTTTGTTGAAATAGTAAGATTGAAAGTCTCAATTTGTCCTTGTTTTCTCTCCAAGCCCCTTTTTCCTTCTAGGCCCATGAGCTCCTTAGTCTTTGTGACTAAATTAATGATATCTAGAAAAAACAATAAAAACAAGAAAGAGGCTGCTAGGAGGTTTGACTCCTGCGCCCATGGCAAATGTTTCTAGGATGTATAAATTTCCTGAGCCACGAAAACCAGCTATTTTTATAATTTTGCTTGGGTTTAGCGCATTTATTGGGACATCATGGGACATCGGATAGAGATCTCGATCGTTGATAAACAAGTATCGACTGATTTGGACGGAAATGTGCGATCCGACTGCTTAAATGCACTGAATCCAAGCAAAATCCCCATTTTTGATGTAGAAATCTCAACAGGTAAAAAAAAATTTCCACCAATCTCGACCGAAATGTGCAATCTAGCAGCCAATTGCGTTGCACCCAAGCAAAATCCCCACTTTAGATGTATAAGTTTATTGCCCGGTAGCGCAACGCTCCCAAACAAAAATTCTCCCCAATAATTAAGAGGAGCAGCTAGAGAGCGTATCGTACGTGTTCCTTTTTAATTGAGAGATTGTCCAGAAAGAACCAAAATGCGTGGACTTCAGTGTCCGATGAGGTTTCACTTTGCTTTTAAAAACACAACAAAAGGTGGGAATTCAAAGTATAAACGGTCACTTCTCAATAGTCAAAAGGATCCCACTCAGCCCACCCACCACCACCACCACCACCACCACCACCACCACCACCGGAGAAGGCAAGTGATGAAGAACAAAGAGTGGTTTTTGTTAACTGCAAGTGCATGCCTTGGCTGGAGAGGAATCATTAATAAGGGTGGGAGTGGGAGTGAGGGTGGGGGAGAGAGAGAGAGAGATAGAGACAGTAGTGTTATACAACAGAGCTCAGCTTCACTTTTCTTCCTTCCCAAAGCAAAGAAAAGAGAAAGAGAGCACAGGAAATTGACATTTTCACATGAAAGAAACCAAAGTTTTGGGAACTTGGAGAATTCCTTCATCTGCCTTCTGGGTGTAAAGGAAAGAGTTCAAGAGTCTTATCATCTCCCTCCTCTCCTCCACTGCTCCACCTGCTATCCTCCTCTTCCCCTCTCCACTCTACCCCCCAGCTTCGCTGCTTCCTCTTGTACTGACTCTCTTCCTCTCTTTCTATCTCCCTCTGCAACAACACCATAACCATTAAGAGCCAAAATTATAATAATACAAAGAGAAGAGTAGAAATAAGTCAAGAGCAGTAGCTGGCTTTGTGGGGACTACTTACATTGGCATCCAGGCTTATAGTGGTGAGTACCACAGGAGGAGGGGTTCTTGGAGAATGACTGGAACCAAGACTGTTCCTCTTCTGCCTCTGCCTTTCTCTTGCTTTATGGTTTTGAAACCAATAGAACACATTCTTCCCTTCTATCTTCCCAAACTTCCCTAACTGAGCTGTGATTTGCTCTATCTGTTGCGCGTTTGGAGTCCTCATTCCTCCCCTATACAGCATCTCCAAGATCCCAATCTGTTCCTGTGTTGGGTTCCACCTCGTTCCTCCTGATTGTGCTTCCACCTTCATATATCATCAATTCATTTTCATTTTCATTTTCATTTTCAGGCCTGATATAAAAGAGTACAACAAGTAAAGAATTTTCAGTAGTTCTGAATTCTACCTGAGAAGTGTCTTTCTTCTCTTCATTGGATCCAGCTTTCCTAGGACCACAATCAGGTTTGATGAAGCTCTTGATATCAAGGGAAGGTATGGTGTCAGCCATGGTAGTACTTGTAGCAGTAAGCTTGGGAGCTAGAGGTCTGAGGCGTTTGCAGCCAAGTGTGAGAGAGGGTTCATGATCCCAGAACCCACGTGTGAACTGGTGCTGCACCTTCATGTTCATGCTTCCCATGAGTAGGGAGATGATATCCCAGAAGAGTGAGTGATTATATAGAGCAAGAAGAATGAAAGAAAGCAGAGAAGAGTAGTAAAAGATGAGTTGAGTGTTTTAGAGAGCTGTGTTGGTGGGAAATGAGTTGGTGTTTATAAGAACAAAGACCAAATGATGAGGTGAGGTTGACTTAAGGAAAGGTGATTAAAAGAAAAAGAAAGCAGATCAGAGATAGATTGGATTGGTGGTGGAATGTTAAGTGTTGCTGTGGTTTTTTTTTTAACAGTGTGTGTTGGATTGGAAAGGAAGAATAGATACAAATGAGAAGAAGGCATCGTGTGAGTTGGCCCGTCAAATCGGGTGGTTTTTTTCCTTGCTTTCATGATAAGGGTTTTCTTTGCTTTTCGGTGGCCTCTTTGATTGGTTCTCTTCTTCCCCTTTTTCCTTCTAATCTCTGTAGTGAAAGTTAAACAGGGAGGGAAACAAAAAATAGATTCCTCCCAACCCCCCAAAATTTAAAATTCATTTCCATTTCTCATGTGTGAATGCCGTCTTCTATCATTCTGTATACAGTACTAGTATACTAATCATGATTTATGACCCAAAAAATCTACTGCAACCGTCTGATCAGGATCCAAGTAGGTCGCTGTAGATATATATACTTCGTGACTTCGTGTGCATGGATTCTCTATTTATCTACTCAGCCAAATCATTCAAGCCACGTGTGACGACGTGTTTCAATCAATCAGGTTAATTTTCAACATTTCAAGGATGGTTGGAGCAAAATGTTGACTATCTCATCTCTGATTTTTGGAACCTTGCTTCACTAAATATGGAAGATTTTGGTCTACTCTTGCATTCGACAATCTCAAAACTTGTACAACGGTTTACCGTATTTAATGCGCAAGACTGAAACTCATTGATGATTTTTGAGTCCATGTGTTCTCCGTGTCAGACTTTTATCTTAGAATTAATTTCTCATCAATCATTCTATCAAAAATTTGTTTTTTCCATCAATCACACATTTCACGCCAGCTAGGGTTATCCCTCTTTAGCCTTGTGAAAATGGATTAAAATCGGTTGACGAGTGAGTCTAGATTCATAGAATCAGTGCTTTTCTCATACTTTTTCATCATATATTAAAAGAAGAGGGTCCACTGGCAGCTCATTTTTTTTTCTTCTTTCATAAGAATTCAGAAATGGGTCTCCATCCTAAGCATCCATTAAGCTGGTAGTGCATGTGTTGTACAACATTGGATGGATACCACGTGGATTCAATTAAATATCTACCACACAATTGAGCATGTACAAATTATACAAACTTAAGTGAAATAAACGAGTTTTTCCCTTGATGGCATCTAGGGGATTCTATCTCTTGGCCTCCTATTTAGAGGCGTTGGTCTTTTACCCAATGAACAACCCCTTGGGATTTGATTATACTAACTTAAGTGAACTGAACTGATTTTTCCTTGATTTGAATTGAGGCATGCTTTTGTGCAACTGAGATTTAACGGAGTTCACGTAGTGTTTAGCCAACACTGACCACCGCAAGCATTACTACGTTATTGAAGAAGCACAATTCTTAATAATATCCCGTTCCGAATGTGAGGAGAGTACATACCTCTACCCTCATGGGTAGAAATCTCACGTCTTTTACCTACGTTTGCACTAAAATAATGACATCATTACTTTATTCCTTAATTTGTGATTAAGAGGCTTGTAGGTGAATTTAGCTTATAAATGAGATCATTAGTTGTGATTTGGAGGCTTCTAGTGAAAAAAATTAGCCAAATAGTTAGAATGGTTCAAAACTGGGATGTTTTATTTACTGTTGGTGTTGTCGGTCTAAGGATAAAGTTGGGAGGGAACGAGAAGAGGTGGAGCCCACACAGTGGAAGAAACGGTGCAAACCCATCATTACAGAAGACAATGTCATCATTTGCACGTGTCCATGGGCCATCTTAAGAATTAAGATGGCTAAAAAGGAAAAATTAGCAATCGAACAAAACAAACTGTAGCTTTTAAACCCCCTTATTAATTATTATTATTATATATAATCCAATATCTAATCTTACAGATTGTGGGTTATTATTCTATAAATTTCTTTTGGTGCCCAGATCCCCACATAGTATAGTGCTGCTTATGTGAAATTTTATGTAGATTTTTACGAAGTGAATGTAAATTTTTCTTTCTTGGCAAGGGGTATCACTAGGATAGATTTAGACATGCATGATTGAAGCAACAAGAATATTTTAGTTTTAAAATTTTGATATCTTTCATAATTGTGGAGATCTCAAAGGATGTTGACACAACTCACGTATTGATTAAGCATCTAATCTCGCCTAGATAGTAAGTATACATAGATTGTAATATGATGAACACCCACGTGAAAAGCGATGCGTACGCATTAAGGGTGTTGGGGCTGCAAGATGAGAGGGTCACATGATTAGTAGCAATCGAACACAAAAAAACGAATCCCACTTACCATTTGATATAAGGCACCATGCATGATCCCATTGCTTTTGGCTTGATTGAAATAAGAGCATTAGGGCACACGAGGGATGTCTCGTCAGGGATCAACATTAGGAGTAGAGGGCATTAAAACACTATGATGATATGTGATGATGTGGTAATAAACAAGGAATCAAGTGAATAATTTCCCCACATTTATGGTAAGTAAGGAGATCGAAAAACTTAGTGGAGCAATTGAGCAAGACGTAAGCAAAGTTGTACAACGAAACGTGAAAAACAAAGAATGGAACACACAACAAAAGAAAAAGAGATCATAAAACATGTATAGAATGTTATTAGGATAGAATTCTACGAGCAACAAAGGGAAGAAGACTCAGAGTCACCAACAATTCACTAATCTTAGTTGTCAAAAACCAGTTACAGAGAGAGAAGATTTATATATTTATACCAAAAACTTAATTCGAGATATAATCAACATAATACATCTCTTTAGGGAATCTTTGTCACTAGGTAGTGAATTATACAATTTGGGTGCCAAAATGATTTTCAGCACAAAGCTTGCATAGCTCTCGTAAACTAACTTGGTCACCATATAGGAAATTCCACTCACTCTGCGAGTCCAATTCCCTGCAAAGGGATATTGTCCTCAACCTTTTCGTGCCCCCATGCTCCAACACTGAGGCCTACTTCACAGGCTGTGTCAAGATGAACAATATAGGATCATGAAGCATGGGTAAGTTGGGGGCACAGGATCTGGACTTCTGTTTTTCCATTCATTGAGCGTATAAAAGGCTTGCAATGGTTTAAAAGTACAGTCAATGCAGGGTTGGTAGAGTGATAAGATCCATACTTCTAAGTGGAGAAGTCATGGATTTGACCTTTGCGGACAACAAAATTCCCTCTGAGGATATAATCGAGGTGTGCCCAAGTTGGGCCCGGATGAACCTCGGACACCAAAAAAAAAAGAAAATTTTAAAAGTACGCATGCTTAAATCAATGGTTATAATTTGAAGTAAACAAATGGCAACATCTCAACGGCTCGATGGAAAAACACAAGAATAGAGGCGGTAGAGGAATCAAATCCAAGTGCAAATGGAAAATCCAAAAGTGAAAGAAAGAAGGCATTAGCGGCAAAGCAGATACATGGGAGACCTTCATTCGTCAACGGGCTTTTCCCATGGCTTTATTTCATATCCTCTCCTTTTCAATCGAGTTGGAAAACTTTTAAGCTTGGAAACAGATGGAAAAGGATTGGAAACGCTACTTCTAATGGGTTCTTTCTTTCACTCATGCCAAAACAAAAACCACTGTGCAGTAGCCATCATTACTGGATCCATTTTAATTCTCCTTTTGAACCTGTGTTGGTATCTTTATCTCTCCCTTACTCCCTTCGATGATGGTAAAGAGGCAAAGTTCACTTTCGTTTTCTTGGGTTTCTGCAGGTGAATTCTCTTTTGCCCTAAAAGTGACAAGAGGAAGAAAAGGAAAGTTAGAGAAAATGGGGTCACGAGAGAATGATCGAATTGTGAAAAGCGATTGTCTCGTCATGCAATAGAAAGTGGACACAGGTGTGCACGTAAAGGGATTTGTTTGGTGTAATGGATGACAGACTTAAACCACAAATCTATCAAAAGCCAAACCACTAACCATTCCAAAACCCTAAAAAATTCCTTCCGCTTCATTTCTTTTTCTTCACTTAATTCCTGTGGTTGTAGTGGGTTTTGCAGAGACTCGGAAGTTCCAATATTTTGACTCTTCTCAAAGTCTAAGGCTCTCTTCTCTTCTCTTCTTTATTTCCTTTCACCATTTGGTTTCTATCTATTTCTTTTCTTGATGCTGACTTACATGCGTGCTCTATAAAATATGTTATCTAGTTGATCATGAGAACTTAAGTGAGATCTCATTTTAGTGCTTTAACTTCTCTTCTGCTGCTGCTTATGTAACTGCAAAAGAAGTGCTGCCAATGGATACCTAATCATCCCATTTCTTGATGAAGCTGACCCTACTGGTCATTGAGATCTGGGTACAGATCTAGGGTTACCTAATCAATAATAGAATCGATCAATAATAGGTTAGGTACGGATCCATGTATTCATTTACTAGTATTTGAATATTTTGGAACTGTTAGGGCATGCAGATATATGTGCTTTTTGGGTTTTGAAATTTTTTTTTTTTTTTTTTTTGAAATAATAGAAATTGTTTTCTATGCTTTTTATTTATAAATTTTTAATTTTTATTTAAAAAGTATTTAAGATGATTTATGTGGATTCTGAGGGGCCATAATAATGATGAAAGAGTCTACAAATGAAGTGAATATGAGGAATGAATATTTTGTTGATAATCATGATCTAGTTGAAACTTTTGTTAACTTTATCATCCACCAATTAATACTGTTTGTATCTTAGTACCAACCATATTTAATTTTTCTTTTTGGAAGAAAGGAACTTATATTAATAAGGTTGAAATTACATATAGACTTCAGGCAGTCTATAGTATTTTTTTTCTTTCTTTCTTCTTTTGTATCATTCCAAACTAAAAAGGAGGAAAAACCGTTCCTCCTGGAGACTATCAGACTATCAGACTCAGTATGAATCTCATGGTTGGATCTAACAAAGCTTGCAAGAAAGTCCACATAGTAGTTTGCCACTCTTACTTGATCAATAAATTTACACTGTTGAAATTTTTAACAAAATTAAAAGGTTTAACTCTCTACAATGAAAACTTTTTTTCATTAGCAATATGTGGATTAGAAAGATTGAATGATCAAAATCAAACCCCATGTATTGGTGCTGACCATAGTCAGTTGGGTCCGGGCCCCAACCTTAGGGGTCACTAATCAATTATATAACCATGGGGTACCCCATGTATTCATTGTGGAGTCTTTGAAAATTTTTAAAATTTCCAACATATGCACATGACTTTTGAATCTTAGAACTTTTAGTTTATGTTTTCTATCTGATAGCCTCGAAAAAATGGAACAGATGAATTTGGCACTTCTTTTGGAAGGTGGACTGACGACTCTTAACGGAGCCAAATTCCATTTGGGTGTAATGCCTTAAAGCCAAATATTTTTCTAAAACATTGATCTTTGATCCTAAAGGACGGATCGAAAAAATCAGCATCAAACTGTTGGAATAGCTTATGTAAATTTTTTCCTATTCTTGTAGGTATGGTCACTAGAAAAGTAGGAAATGGTGGTGATACCTTCTTTTGATTTAATCCGTGGGTCCCATCCACCTTGGATCATAGAGTTGGAGAGGTTTATACCCATTTTCAACCATGGGGTTCCAAGTTCATTGATGAGGTGGAAAATCAGTGTCATCTAACCAATGCGATTCACCAAATTTTTCCTTGGCTTCTTGTTAGGGCAATCAATATTGTTGGGAAATGTGATGTCAACATTACCACATCAGCCTCCATTAGTTTTAATGATAACAAACATGAATTACTAATATCTATATTAAGTTGTGATTATCCAGCTCATTATGAAAGCAAGTCAAATCCAACTCATTGGACCAAACTTACTGGATATATGCTCAAGCCCAAGTCAAGATCAAGTAAACTTGGACAAGGAACCAAAGTCAAGATGAGCATGAAAGTCAAAGCATAATTAAGAAGATGTGAAAATCAAGTCAAGTTCAAGACTTAGAAGAATTTAGGATTTAGGATACCTCCACATGCACTCATATGAAATTGTACTTAATTATACACATATCATGTCATTAGACTGACCTATGACATGTTAGGAAGGTGTATGAGACTTAGAGTTGGATAGAAATCCCTAAAAGCCCTTTTAAGTCCCTGAATTCCCACTGTGCTTCTGTGTTGTAGACGGACGTCCGTGTAGAACCAAACAGTTGTCCATCTGGTCACAGAAGCTTAGACGGATTTTCAGGGACTTAATGGCTAGTTTTAATGGATAATTTTTTAGATGGATCTTTGACTGATTCAGACGAAAGTCCGTCTGGACTAAAAACTAGGAGAAAAAAATCTATCTATTGGGAGATTGGGCCAAACAATTGATTGCCATATTTATTAGTCCAACCACTCCCATTTGAGAGTCTCTACCTTGCCATGGAGTATTTACTACTTCACTACTCAAGCTCTCAAATTGGTGAACAATCATTGATTATTTGTCTTCCAACTTCATTCAACTTTGAAGGACATTCCAAAGTTGTCAAGCAAGCTCATTGGAGTAAAGCTTGGAGTGATTGAAGGTTATTGGCATTTCATTAGTGGTGCATCTCTTCCATTGAGTATTCGTTCATCATTGCATCACACTCACACAAGGGGTAAAGTGTCACACCCCTTGTTAGGTAATTTTTTCCAATTCTTTAAATTGTATTGTTGTTCAATTCTAGTTTAGGTTGATTAGAATTGGTAGAGGGTGCTCTTGCCTTATTTAGAACAAATATTGTAAAATGTGCTCTTGCCCTACTTAAAACAAAGATTGTAAATGGTGTTGTTGTCCTATTGAACATAGATTGTAAAGGGTTTGATTGCTACCCATTGTATTGAAAGAGAATACTAGTAGAATACTCTTTTGAGGTCAAGAGAGGAGTGGACGTAGACTTGCAAAGTCGAACCACTATAAAATACTTGTCTTATGGATTGACTGCATTACTTTAATATCATTGAAATTTACAATTTATCTTGTATTTGCAATTAAACCAAAAAATTAGGCAAATCCACTAGTTGCAACCTAGAGTATTCACCCCCCCCCCTCTAGGTTGCCTTAACAATAACATCTTGCTTTCTCATGAGAATGATACTTGTTGTTCTCTGTCATCCACAAATGGGAGTTTCAGTACAAGGCTTGCTTATAGCGAATGTTAATACAACTTAGAGGGGGTGAATAGGTTGCAACTAGTGGACTTGCCTAATTTTTTGGTTTAATTGCAAATACAAAATAAATTGTGTATTTCAATGATAAATAAGTAATGCAATTAATCCACAAGATAAGTATTTAAAGTGATTCGACTTTACAAGTCTACGTCCACTCTTCTCTTGGCCTCAAGAGAGTATTCCACTAGTGATTCTCTTTCAATACAATGAGTGGAGATAAAAAAATTTATAATCTATGTTTATTAGGGCAAGAGCACCCTTTACAATATTTGTTATAAGTAGAGCTAGATCACTCTTTACAATCTTTGTTCTAAATAGGGCAAGAGCACCCTCTACCAATTCTAATCAACCAAAACTAGAATTGAACAATTAATACAATTTGAAGAAGTGAATGATATTACTTAACAAGGGGAGTGACACTTTACCCCTTGTGTGAATGTATGCAATGAGGAATGAATGTTCAAGATATGAGATGCACCACTAAGAAGTCCCAATGGCCTTTAATAACTCCACACTTGACTCCAATGAGTTTGCTTGACAACTTTGGAATGTCCTTCAAAGTTGGATGGAGTTGGGAGGCAAGTGATCAATGTTAGTTCACCAAATTGAGAGTTTTGAGAGTTGTGAGGAAGTAATTACTAATAGGCAACATAGAGACTCTCAAATGGAGGTGGTTGGGCTTATAAAGATGGTAATCAATTGTTTGGCCCAACCTCCCAACGGATATAATTGTTCCCCCTAATTTTTAGTCCAGACGGACTTCTGTCTGAATCAGTCGGAGATCCGTCCATGAACTAAACTTATTTAGTGTATTTGGGCATCTGGACCATTAAGCCTATGAACTGAACTTATTCCTCAAACTGATTTGTAATTTATATTGTTTCTTATTTCTCAATCAAACCTTGATAAACCAATATTACATTGGATCTTCTTAGTTATGATGATCACATGTTATAGTATATGGTTAATAAGGAAAGAGGCCGTTTTTAACTAGATTGATCCCAACCCTAACCGGGTTATGGACTTTGTTACCAATTGGTTAAGACAATTACATATCCAACCCCAGGATTGTCAATTGGCATAATCTCTCAACCTGTCTCAATGACCATGACTGATTGCTTTTGTAAGTCATTAAATGATCTATAGAGTAATACAATCTTAATGTGTGTAGAGGTTGCAAATCTACATCAAAATTTCTTAGCGTATTGCTAGGGGATGAGGACTGGGAACCGTCAATGAATATGCAAGGTAAGAATTATACAATGAACCAACATGTCCAAGGTAGTTGCAAGAGGGATTCTCAATGGACTACAATGTACAACCAATATCAACCACAACATTGATAGTATTTGGTGCAACGCAGACCATCTACGTTTGTATGTATTGATGCCACAACAACCATTGCCCTGGGATATCATTGAGGATCTTCTACTACTGGTAGCCCAAACAAATAAGGACAAGATCGGCAATCATGACATTTCATAACGAGTTATATCAATGCCTGACAGCTTCAGTGTCCTCTACAACAAATGCTTTTGTTAATATAGGATAGGGAGGCTTTCTATTTTGTAACATAACTTAGTTCTCTACTTTTTGTTCTGTTTTCTTTCAACCAAAAAAAAATATATATGTTAACTGAAAATATAAGATATCTTATGTGGATTTTGAGGGTCCCATAATATGGTTAAAAAGGATTTACAAATGAAATGATTATGGTGAATTAATATTTGGTAGATAATAATGATGCAGTTGAAACTTTCTCAACTTTGCCATCAACCAAAATCTGTGGCGGATTTCAAACCTATAAGTGTGTGCAATATTAGCTACAAAATCTTAGCAACAATACTAATAAGGAGGTTAAGACCAATCCTCACCTACATGATTTCCCCTTGTCAAGGGGTTTTTGTGCCAAATAGGCAAATCAAAGACAACATTATGGTGGCACAAGAGTTTTTTCACTTTACGGGAAAGATAAGAGAAAAGGTAGGATATGTATGTGGTTTTAAAACTAGATATGCCCAAAGCCTATGATAGAGTGTAATGGAGAGTTCTGATAAAACCTTTTAATTTATGGGTTTTGATGGCCAATGGATATAGATGGTAGAATCATTGATAACTACTACTTCCTTCTCTATTAAGCTCAATGGAATACCTCATCTTTGGTTCACTAGAACAAGGGGACTTTGCCGGGGGTTCCCTATGAGCTTGTACATATTCTTGATAGTCATGGAAATCTTATTCATGTTGTTAATGGAATACAAATCCCTTCATCTATTCAAGGGAATCGAAGTGGCACGGAGAGCACCATAAATATCATACATTTTCTTTGCAAATGACACCTTCTTAATTTGTAAAGAGGAGGAAAAAGATATTTTGGCAATCAAGGCAGCAATTGAACTATTCTCAATTATCACGGGACAGGAGACAAACTTTGAAAAAAAAAGGGGCACACTTCAACAGAAATGTGGAAAGTAAAAAAAAATAGATGCTACTTTTGTTACCATGAATAAAATAAAAAAATGAAGAAATATGCAGTGTAATTGAGAAAAAAATATTTTCAACGGTAGGGCGAAAAAAAAATTCTTTTATCCTTGACAAGATGACAGCGAGAATGGCAACATGGAAAGCATCTAATCTTTCCTATGCGAGAGAGAAGTTTTGACCAAATTTGTCCTATAGTCTCAATCTATCGATCACATGCAGTGTTTCAAATTTTCATTGACTTTTTACAAAACAATTGACTCTTTATGTCAAATGTTCTACCTAGGGAACCCCTCAAAGAAGAAACAACTTACCCTAATTTCTTGGGACCGTTGGAAGCGGAAATAGGAAGGAGATCCAGGGTTCAAGAAAATGGAAGATATCAACTCAACCTTTTTTTAAAGCAAAGCTGGAGACTTATCATGAACCCTGATGCACTATGTGTTAAAGTTCTCAAAGCCAAATATTTTCCCAAATCCACCCCTTTCGACCTAGAAAAAGGGATGTTAACAACATATGTAGTATACTCCCCCTTCTCCAACAAATGGTGTTCAGGAAAGTAGGGGAATGGAAGAAACACATCCTTCTAGTTTGATCTATGGATCCCCTTAACAATGGATCACACAGTAGGAGAACCCCAATTAATTTCAGCTGTGGCCATCAAATGCATCTGTGAAGCAAGTGATTAACTTGGATCAGTTAGAAAAAATAGGGATTGTCGTATTTTTCTACCTCCCTTTCTAGTCCTTTCTCTTTCTGCTTCCCATGACTCCTAGTTCTCGTTTCTCTCAATGAATGGTGAATATTTTACCAAACTTGCAGGGAGGGCACTGGTTAAATTAAAACCTAACTCCTCTGCTAGCAATACCACTTGGTGGAAATTTTCTTGGAAACTATCTATCCATCCAAAATTTAAAACATTCTTCTTGCTCCTTTTGAATGCAAGACTTCCACTTAAAGCAATTCTCTCCAAATGGACACCAACCACTCCAATTTGCCAACTATATAGTAACAGTGAGGAGACGAAGTGGCATTTGTTCATTTTGTGTGACTAGACCAAGAGGATTTGGAGAACAAGACCACTTGGGCTAGAATAGCAACACTGAATCTCACCTCAATGACTTACCTTTGTATTTCTATGATCTCCACCTGGAACATGAATAAGGCATCTAGAAGATGGCTAATCTCCATTCTCATAATTACATGCTATTTCATTTGGAGGGAGAGAAACATGTGCATATTTAATTAGGAGAGTCCCCAGCCTGATAGAGTTATAAATTTTGTTCACCTTGGATGAAAGACTTGAAGCTTTCACCATTTTGTACCATTGAAATGCAGCCCTCACAAACTGAAGAAGCGACTTTAACCACCACTGAAATGCATTCCTCAAATGATATGCTAAAATTGGAACACTCACCCACCTTACTATGTGCAGGAGTACTTGACATAGTTCTAGACACTGTAGTGTGGAGTGTGGGGCTTATCTAGGATGAAAATTTTCACTATGTGAGCTATGGAAGTCTAAAAAAATAAACTAAGTTAGAAGTAATAGTTCATGGAATTCATGAAGTAATAATCCAAGCAAGGAAGCAACAGATGCTAGATCGTTGAAATATGGTGCAATGATGAAGCAACTTGTTAGTCATTCTCCCTGAAAGCCAATACATTGTCATTCAACTTACTTTCTATTTTGCTAGAGCAATCATTTTGTATTAAGAATGTCAATATCTGTATGTTTAAGTTCCCCACACTAACAAATTACCTAGTAAGCTTAGCATTCAATGTATGTTCTACTGATGAACCATGTAATATCCTAGTTTAATGCATCTTTCCTTCTCTTATCACAAAACCAAAACTAAAAAAAAAAAAAAAGCCCTGGAATGTTTGTATCTTTCTACCTTTTCTTTCAGTATAAATATAAAACATAAAAGAAAGAATGTTTAGCAAACTGAATTGTATAACCAAATTAATAAGAAGCGTGTTAGAGGTGCAAAATTTAATGGCACATACACGACTCAAACCATCAAATGAGCTAATTATCCATAAACAAATTGTGGATTGGCATTAATTTGGGGATAAGTTTTAAATTAAAATCAATGCTTAAAAAAAAGTTAGCGGCCCATGCAAGTTTAAATGGGCCAAGAAAACATTTAATCTTGAATAGGCATCTGATTGGAAAAAGTTTAATGGCCCATGCAGGTAAAAAAAAAAAAAAAAAAAAAAAAAAAAAAAAAAAAAAAAAAAAAAAAAAAAAAAAAAAAAAAAAAAAAAAAAAAAAAAAAAAATTTTAAAATTTTTTATTAAAAAAAAAAAAAAAAAAAAAAAAAAAAAAAAAAAAAAAAAAAAAAAAAAGAGAAAAAAAAAATAAAAAAAGGCCATTAAATTCTCAAAGTATCACTCTTCCAAAAGTAACCCGCGACCTTTAAGGCTGCGGGTTCCCCCCTCCGTTATTAGCACGACGCTCTAACCAACTGAGCTAATGGGCCACACATTAAAAAAATTAGCGTTTGATTAGAAATAATAGGTCGATTGATTAAAAAAGAAAATAATTATTCTTAAATCAATAAGTACTCCCAGTTGACTTGTGAATGGATAGCTAAAATCCGTCTTTGAATTCGCATTTGTATCTGAATTTTTTTTATCGAAAAATATTTGTATCCATCCGATAAGCAATTGGATTCGGATTCTGATAATTGCTTACCGGATTTGATAATATCCAGATAAAAATTTATCCAAATACAATAAAGTATTCAACATTTTTTCCTCTAAAAATAGATGATAATCAGATCCGAAAACTGATAATTGGTAACCAGATAATCAGAAGTAAAAAATTATTCGGTTAGAGTAAAGTATTAAACATTATTTCTCTTAAAAATAACAGATAATAGGATTAAAAACGGTAATTGGTAATCCAAAATTGGAAATAACAAATTTTTAAAAAATGACAATCACCAAGATTAATTGGATAGTTTATCAGATTGGATTTATTATCGGATATTTGGTAAAGTTCTAGATTCGAATTCGGATGCCTTCTCTAAATTTCCACCGGATTCAGATTCAGATATAGATAAAGATTTTGCTAATTCGGATTCGGATTTAGATACTAATGTATCCGAGCCGAATCCGATCCGTTTACAATTCTCAATAACCACTTGAAAATGAAACAAAAACAATGTGTATTCTAAACTTAGTATCTTGAAGTATCTTTCCAAAATAATGGCAAAGACCCTTGGCTTGAAAGACCCCATTATTGATGTTTGTAATTGAATGCTCATATTTCACTCCGTGGCTACAACAAAGTCTATGGACTATACACATTCCTCTTTTTAGTAAAAGTCCCCTTTATTTAATAAATAAATAAATAAAATAATCTTCTTGAATAGGCATCTAAATAAAATTATATGTTATGTTTATATCATGCCTTTAGTCTTAATTCATGAACTTGAATCTTAGTTCTGAATCCTCATATATTACCTTCTGACTTTTGTTAGTATTAAAGTGTTGTTAAATCAAAGGTTAAGCGATAGAGAAGAGAGTTGAAATGTGTCATTGACGATAACTAAGTATACTCAATGTGTTCTCTGGATTTGAAGGCCAACCCAGGTGTGGATTTTGTCTTCTCTTTATTTATTTATTTTTTCAATGAATGAAAATTTTATATTAGGCTCTTTAAGCTACTGTTAGAATTAGGTAGAAAAATAGAAAAATATAAGTGACCGAACCACGGATAAAAATCTTCTGTTAACTCTTTCAGAGACAAGACCGTCAGGACAAACAAGAAAAGGAGAGGGATTATCCCACCAAACACGCGAAATAGAAAAGTCCTGTTTAGAGTATGATGAAGAATCTGATTTGAATTTGAAATTTAACAAATGGTCTATTCACAATCAAATCAATTAACTTCTTCTACCAACCACCAAAAAAGAAAAATCAAATGAAATAATTCCGTTTGATACAAAATAGGTTTGAAAGTTATAAGTATGTTTTAGCAGATCATAGCTTAATGCTATTGGCCTAGAACTCTGGACGATCTTGTTCTCAGAGCTTTCTTAATACACCAGGAAACATTTTAAAATGAGATAACAAAGATGATTTTGATTATAAAAGTTGTTTCTTGCTGTTCAAGAAACAATTTAATGATTATTTTCTTGAAATTCATACTTTTTGGGATGTTTCAAAGTCAAATTGATATTCTCCTGGAATTCATACTTTCGGGGATGTTTCCAAGCTATCTATTTTTAACCAACACAAAGTAACTGCTACTATATAATAGTGCAAGCAGGAAGCCAAGCAAGGCAATATCACCCAATGAGTTTGGTAATGGCGACTCATCCTGCTGTTCATCACATCTCAAGATGCTCCATCAAACCAGAGAGAGTTTCAGAAGAATCAAATCAACCCTTCCACTTGAATCCATGGGATATAGCCATGTTTTCTGCACATTACATCCAAAAGGGTCTTCTCTTTCCCAAACCTCCCTCTTCTATCATTTCCATTATCGAGCACCTTAAGGATTCCCTTTCCAGAACCCTGGTTCATTTCCCTCCCCTGACCGGCCGTCTCGTCACTCATAAACAAGAAAACCCACCTTCTTACTCTGTTTCTCTGGATTTTAAGACCAACCCAGGTGTGGATTTTGTACATGCTACCACAGATGTGACCATAGCAGAAATCCTCTCCTCCATTGATGTTCACCCAGTTGTTCAATCATTCTTTTTGCTAGACAGAGCTGTTAACCATGATGCCCATTTCTTGCCTTTGTTGGCTGTGCAGGTGACAGAGTTATTGGATGGGATTTTCATCGCACTCTGCCTCAACCATGTAGTCGGTGATGGCACTTCTTATTGGCATTTCTTCAATTCGTGGGCTGAGGTTTCCAGGTCGATTAAGGGAAAGAATGATAAAATCTCGCGGCCACCACTTCTGAAACAGTTTTTTCTTGATGGCCATGGCCCCATAATCAACTTACCATTCTCTCATCATGATGAGTTCATTGAGAGGATCTTGTCACCAGTGGAGCTCAGAGAGAGGTTCTTCCATTTCTCATCCAAATCCATTGCTGGGCTCAAAGCCAAGGCCAACCAAGAATGCAACACCACCAACATATCCTCCTTCCAAGCCTTGTCGGCGGTTGTGTGGAGAGGTATCACACGGGCATGCCGGCATCTACCCAGTCATCAGAAAACAAGTTGCAGATTGGCCATTAGTAATAGATCAAGATTGAACCCACCATTTTCCCCTGATTATTTTGGGAACTGCGTTCAAACGGTGAGCGCTACTGCGACCGTTGAAGAACTATTGAGCCATGGAATTGGGTGGGCAGTGATGCTATTGCACGAAGCTGTGAATGGTCACAATGACAGTAAAGTGAGGGAATCGCTGGAGAATTGGATGAAGAGTCCTTTCATATATCAGCCCAGCAGATTCTTTGATCCTTGCAGTGTGATGATGGGGAGCTCACCCAGGTTTGATATGTTTGGGTGTGAGTTTGGATGGGGAGAAGCAGTTGCTGTTCGAAGTGGGTTTGCGAACAAGTTTGATGGGAAGGTGTCTTCATACCCTGGGCGCCTGGGAGGAGGAAGTGTGGATTTGGAGGTGTGTCTTCCACCAGAGTGTATGAGTGCCCTTGAATCTGACCCTGAGTTCATGGGTGCTGTGTCGCTTTCTCCCCACCACCACCACCACCAACTCCTTTAACTTGCAGTTGCTGTTTCAACTTTCAAGCCACAAAGAATCAAAAGAATTGCTGCAATTTCTGCCCAGTTGCGTTGAGCAGCACTAGCAACCGTCGACATTAAAGATCGAGTCGTTGTGGTCAAGATGAAAGATACATGTCCATTTGTCACATTTTATACCCATTTTTCATTTTTTTTTTAAATTTTTTGGCTTTTATTATTCCATCTCATGCACCTCTTTTACACCAGTGTATTCATTATTTATTTATTATTTGAATTAATGGCTTTTTCCAATCATAAGAGGTAGCTAGCTAGTTGAAATGGGAGTTGAACCACAAGATAATCGGTCTGGTTCGATTGCAAAATTTTAAGATTAATAAAAGATTCCGTCTTCCTCTCACTTATAATTTTATCCGTCATTATACATCATCTGAAAAGGAGAGAGATGGATATGAGCTACTAAAAAGGGATTGTATGGCGATGATTTTATTATATATATATTTTTTGTTTTCATGTTAGATATAGTTTTTTCTATTTCTATGCATTTTTATTGTTTCTCATCGTTTCAAAGTGTTAAAATCATGTAAAATTATAAAAAATAAAAATAATAATAATTGAATTTTTATTTTTCAGCGATCACACAATAAGAGAACCCCCATTAGTTCAGCTGTGGCCATCAAATGCATCTGTGAAGCAAGTGATTAAATTGGATCGGTTAAAAAATAGGAATTGTCCTATTTTTCTACTTCCCTCTCTAGTCCTTGCTCTTTCTGCTTCCCATGACTCCTAGGTCTCGTTACTCTCAATGAATGGTGAATTTTCTACCAAACTTGCAGGGAGGGCACTGGTTAAATTAAAACCTAACTCCTCTGCTAGCAATACCACCTGGTGGAAATTTTCCTAGAAACTATCTATCCATCCAAAATTTAAAATATTCTTCTTGCTACTTTTGAATACAAGACTTCCAAGTGCAATTCTCTCCAAATGGACACCAACCACTCCAATCTGCCAACTATATAGTAATAGTGAGGAGACGGAGTGGCATTTGATCATTTTGAGTGACTGGACCAAGAGGATTTGGGGAACAAGACCACTTGGGCTAAGAATAGCAACGCTGAATCTCACCTCAATGACTTACCTTTGCATTTCTATGATCACCATCTGGAACATGAATAAGGCATCTAGAAGATGGCAGATCTCCATTCTCATTATTACATGCTATTTCATTTGGAGGGATAGAAACATGTGCATATTTAATTAGGAGAGTCCCCAGCCTGATAGAGTTATAAATTTTGTGTACACTTGGATGAAAGACTTGAAGCTTTCACCATTTTGTACCATTGAAATGCAGCCCTCACAAACTGAAGAAGCGACTTTAACCACCACCCAAATGCATTCCTCAAATGATATGCTAAAATTAGAACACTCACCCACCTTACTATGTGCAGGAGGAGTACTTGACATAGTTCTAGACAATGTAGTGTAGAGCTTATCTAGGACAAAAAATTTCACTATGTGAGCTATGGAAGTCTAAAAAAAGAACTGAGTTAGTAGCAATAGTTCAAGGAAGGAATTCATGAAGTAATAATCCAAGCAAGGAAGCAAGATGCAGATCGCTGAAATATGGTGCAATGATGAAGCAGCTTGTCACTCATTCTCCCTGAAAGCCAATACATTGTCATTCAACTTCCTTCCTACTTTGCTAGAGCAATCATTTTGTATTAAGAATGTCAATATTTGTATGTTTAAGTTCCCCACACTAACAAATTACCTAGTAAGTTTAGCATTCAATGTATGCTCTACTGATGAACCATGTAATATCCTAGTTTAATGCATCTTTCCTTCTCTTCTCACAAAACCAAAACTAAAAAGGAAAAAAACCCAGGAAAGTTTGTATCTTTCTACCTATTCTATTTTCAGTATAAATATAAAACATTAAAAAAAAAAAATGTTTAGCAAACTGAATTGTATTACCAAATTAATAAGAAGCGTGTTAGAGGTGCAAAATTTAATGGCACATACAAGACTCAAACCTGCAATTATTAGCATGACACTCTAATCAAATGAGCTAATTATCCATAAACAAATTGTGGATTGGCATTAATTTGGGGATAAGTTTTAAATTAGTCATCATAAATGGACCAATAAAAAAATAGTTAGCGGCCCATGCTAGTTTAAATGGGCCAAGAAAACATTTAATTTTGAATAGGCATCTGATTGGAAAAAGTCTGATGGCCCATGCAGGTCTCGAACCTGCGACCTTCGCGTTATTAGCACGACGCTCTAACCAACTGAGCTAATGGGCCATACATTAAAAAAATTAGCATTTTTATATAAATTAAAAATAAAATTTGTGTATTCCAAAATGAATCCTCCAAAATAGGCCAAGAAAAATAAAAATTTAATGACCCCACGACGTTCTAACCAAGACCCCTGGCTTGGAAGACCCCATTATTGAATTTTTGTAATTGAATGCTCTTATTTCACTCCGTGGCTACATGACTTTGTTATGCATGACTCTATTGACTATACACACTCCTCTTTTTAGTAAAAGTCCCATTTACCCAATAAATAAATGAATAAAATAATCTGCTTGAATAGGCATATAAATAAAATTATATGTTACATTTATATGATGCCTTCAATCCAAATTCATGAACTTGAATCATAGTTCTGAATCCTCATATTGCCTTCCACTTTTGTTAGTATTAAAGTGTTACATCAAAGGTTAAGCGATGGAGAAGAGAGTTTGTTTGTTTGTATATTTTTTTTTTTTTCGAGTAGGAAACAAGACTATATTGAAGGAGACATAGGCTCTGGCTGAGGAACAGGCTCCTTCAGCCAGACAGTGAAATTTTGCCACTCAGTGCAGTCTCAAGCACTAGGGCTTCCTGGGCCAAGAAATGAGCCACAGAGTTGGCTTCTCTTGGGTAAAACAAAAAACACATGAAAGGGGGCCGTAGCTAATTCCCATCGCTTCATTGACGAGCGAGAAGAGAGTTAAAATGTGTCATTGACGATAACTAAGTATACTCAATGGGTTCTAAACTACTGGAAAACGAGAGATGTTGTCTGTTAACCTATTCAAGGACAATCTGCCGCTTCCAAACAAAAATTCTAAGTATGATCATGTAGGTATAATCTAACTTGTTAGATCATTAAGGTCCTCTTCTAATCATTAGGGTCCTCTTCTATTCTTGATCACGTGGAAATATTTTTTCATGTTCTAATATTTATCTTAAAGATACTTTACAAAAGACAAAGAAAATCATCCAATTGATTTCAATTTTTAAACTTCTCTAATTTTTATTTTTGAAATTAGGTCTGTATCCCCCCATATTACACCCTGTACAAGTTCACGAGGAGATGAAAGATTAGTACTTGCAGCTGACATATATTTATTTGTACTAGCAAAGTGACAAAGGGTTCACCAAAAAAAAAAAAAAACGGAAATTTCTGAAAGAGGTCTACTTAAATTGAAAGTTGACGGAACGATGAGGAACTCAAATTTTGAAATTTAACACATGGACGTTGGAGATTACTTAATTCACCAGGAACCATTTTAAAATGAGATAAACAGAGATAATCTTAATTACAGAAGTTGATCAAGAAACAATTTAATTGTTTACCGAAAAAAGAAAAACAATTTAATTAATAGTCTCCTCGAATTCATAGTTTCTGAGATGTTTCTAAGTTCTCTGTTTAGTTATTATAATTGGTGATTTTATTTGGTAATGGCAACTCATCTAGCAGTTCATCACATCTGAAGATGCTCCATCAAACCAGAGAGAGTTTCAGAAGAATCAAATCAGCCCTTCCACTTGAATCCATGAGATGTATCCATGTTTTCTGCACATTACATCCAAAAGGCTCTTCACTTTCACAAAACCTTCTTCTACCATTTCCATTATCGAGCACCTTATAGATTCCCTGGCCATCTTGTCACTCACAAACAAGAAAACCCACCATCTTACTCTGTTTCTCTGGATTTTAAGTCCAACCCAGGTGTAGATTTTTTCTTTTCTTTCTTTATTTTTTTTCAATGAACGAAAATTTTATATTAGGCTTTTTAAGCTGAGTTCCTAAGAATCCGGATCATCACCCTGTCAGGTGCTCCCCGATGGCTTTACACCACAAAATCGGTGGCCCCACAGGTAAAAAAAAAACCCATCACCCAAGCCCTGGCCCCCCTTGTAATTTGTGGTGGAAAAGTCGTCGGGGAGTACTCCCCCAACGGGTTGAGGATCCGGACACCTCCTCCCTTGATGGGGAGCACTCCCCAGAAAGCTTTACAACCACAAATTATGTGGGGCCACAAGTAAAAAATAAAAAAATATTAAAAAAAAACCCATCACCCTAATCCTGTGGGGCCTTGTAATTTGTAGTCAATAGCCATGGGAGAGCAAAATGGGGGAGATGATCCGGACTGCTTTTAAGTTAAGTCTTTTAGAATTATGTTGACCGTATAATGGATGGAAATCTTCTGTCAACTCTTTTAGAGACAAGATTGTTAGGACAAACAAGAAAAGGAGAGGAACTGCCCCCACCAAACATTTGAAATAGAAAAGGTCCAAGTTTAGGGATTTTGCTTGCATCATTAAGCAATACAACTTGGGATGTCTGAAACTAACGCTTAATGGTTGAATGCCATTAAAGACTCTGAGCCGAAGCAAAACCAGTTTAAAGTATGATGAAGAATCTGATTTGAATTTGAAATTTATCATATGGTCTATTCACAATCAAATGAAACAATTTTTGTTTACTTGCATAGTTAAACATATCGCTTATTGAGCCCGCAAAATTCTGAGCCCGCAAAATTCATTATTGTAAATATTGATAGGTTCTCAGATACATGACAAGGACAAAGGTATTGGCATCCAAGAGTGTAGTAAAGGATGAGAATTTCTTTTGCAACTAATGTATATTAAATTGGACTGTGGAATGTATATATTTCTTTTGAGGTCGTATCTATTTACTAGGTACTAGTTGAAAATTCAAATGTAAGTAAAACATGATTTTAGGCTGTATACGTATGTATATGAGTCAAATTGTCAAACATGTTATTTATTTTTGTCATTTGAGATGTTTCTCCGGTTGGATGCCTGTAATGTAGGTCCCATCAAGCCTTAAGAATTGGGGTCGTGACACTAAGAATTCAGATCATCTTTCTTGACAAAGAGCACTTTGTGTTCCAACCACAAAATTAAATAGAGCCCACAAATAAAAATTAATTAAAAAAATTAAGAGGGGTGGGACCAAGGTCCGACATGTCGATCTGTATCGCCGTGTCGGTACCTGGCGATACCATTGACATGGCGACATAGGTCGACATGTCGGGCGACTTACCTTTCCCTTTCGTCGCTCAATCGACGGGACGATCGCTGCAATCGACGGACGAGCTCTTCTCCGGCTCGAGTTTCCCCCACACCAGATTCTTTGGAACGATTAAGGTGGAGCAGGGTAAACTGATGATCATCAATCAAACTTTGCCATTCTTTAGAGTTAGATACACTCTTGAATCGAAGTAAAGACTTCACGGCTAACCTTGAGAGGATGTCCTTCAGCAGATCCAATGGGAGATTAGTTGACATCGATACTATCTTTTTCCTCCTTCCTCCGTGTTCTTGTTAGAGTGAAGAGAACGGGTACCTATAGACTGCAGGTTGAGGGTTTACTTGAGGGCTACTTAAAGGAAAGGATCGTGAATCGGTGGTTGACATGGTTAAAATCTGGAACAGAATTGGGATCTAATGGAATAAAGAAAACGCAAGCAGAGATAGTGGGAGAAAGAGATATTGAAGAAAAAGTTGCAGGGAACAGCAGAGGTAAAATTTTCTGTCGTCATAGTCGGAGAAGATGAAGAACCGGCAGCTACAGTTCGATTTTGGGCGATATTTCGTCGATTTGAACAATTTTGCGGCTACTTCATCGACTTTCCGGCGACTTTTGGTGATTTTCCGGCGACTTTCGTAGGGTGTCGTATCGAAGCTCTGGATTGTGTCGCCCTTCAGCGACATGCCGACTTATCGCCAAAATGTCGCGATAAGTCGGCGACTTAATGTACCATGGGTGGGACCTACCGTGGTACCCTGTGTTCCTTATATTCGTGATTGGCAAGCGCACCAAGACAAACAAGAAAAGGAGAGGGACTACTCCACGAAAGACCAAACACGTGAAATAGAAAAGGTCCAGTTCGGAGGATTATGAGGAATCTGATTTGAATTTGAAATTTAACAAATCGTCTATTCATAATCAAATGAATTAATTTCTTCCACCAACCAACAAAAAAAAAAAATCAAATGAAATAATTCCGTTTGATACTTAAAACTATAAGTACGTTTTAGCAGATCATAGCTTAATGCTATTGGCCTAGAACTCTGGACGATCTTGTTCTCACTTACTTAATACAGGAACCATTTTAAAATGAAGATAACTAACAAAGATGATTTTGATTATAGAAGTTGTTTCTTGATCATCAAGAAACAATTTAATGATTATTTTCTTGGAATTCATACTTTTTTGGGATGTTTCCAACTCAAATTGATATTCTCCTTCATACCTTCGGGGATGTTTCCAAGTTTAATCTCAATTAACCAAGACAAGAGTAACTGCTACTATATAATAGTGCAAGCAGGAAGACAAGCAATGCCATTGACTGTCTCACCCAATTAGTTTGGTAATGGCGACTCATCCTGCTGTTCATCACATCTCAAGATGCTCCATCAAACCAGAGAGAGATTCAGAAGAATCAAATCAACCCTTCCACTTGAATCCATGGGATATAGCCACATTTTCTGTACATTACATCCAAAAGGGTCTTCTCTTTCCTAAACCTCCCTCTTCTACCATTTCCATTATCGAGCACCTCAAGGATTCCCTTTCCAGAACCCTAGTTCATTTCCCTCCCCTGGCCGGCCGTCTCGTCACTCATAAACAAGAAAACCCACATTCTTACTCTGTTTCTCTGGATTTTAAGACCAACCCAGGTGTGGATTTTGTACATGCTACCGCAGATGTGACCATAGCAGAAATCCTCTCCTCCATTGATGTTCACCCAGTTGTTCAATCATTCTTTTTGCTAGACAGAGCTGTTAACCATGATGCCCATTTTTTGCCTATGTTGGCTGTGCAGGTGACAGAGTTATTGGATGGGATTTTCATCGCACTCTGCTTCAACCATGTAGTCGGTGATGGCGCTTCTTACTGGCATTTCTTCAATTCGTGGGCTGAGGTTTCCAGGTCGATTAAGGGAAAGAGTGATAAAATCTCGCGGACACCACTTCTGAAACAGTTTTTTCTCGATGGCCATGGCCCCATAATCAACTTACCATTCTCTCATCATGATGAGTTCATTGAGAGGATCTTGTCACCAGTGGAGCTCAGAGAGAGGTTCTTCCATTTCTCATCCAAATCCATTGCTGGGCTCAAAGCCAAGGCCAACCAAGAATGCAACACCACCAATATATCCTCCTTCCAAGCCTTGTCGGCGGTTGTGTGGAGAGGTATCACACGGGCACGCCGGCATCTACCCAGTCACCAGAAAACAAGTTGCAGATTGGCCATTAATAATAGATCAAGATTGAACCCACCATTTTCCCCTGATTATTTTGGGAACTGCGTTCAAACGGTGAGCGCTACTGCGACCGTTGAAGAAGTACTGAGCCATGGAATTGGGTGGGCAGCGATGCTATTGCACGAAGCTGTGAATGGTCACAATGACAGTGAAGTGAGGGAATGGCTGGAGAATTGGATGAAGAGTCCTTTCATATATCAGCCCAGAAGATTCTTTGATCCTTGCAGTGTGATGATGGGGAGCTCACCCAGGTTTGATATGTTTGGGTGTGAGTTTGGATGGGGAGAAGCAGTTGCTGTTCGAAGTGGGTTTGCGAACAAGTTTGATGGGAAGGTGTCTTCGTACCCTGGGCGCCCAGGAGGAGGAAGTGTGGATTTGGAGGTGTGTCTTCCTCGAGAGTGTATGAGTGCCCTTGAATCTGACCCAGAGTTCATGGGTGCCGTGTCGCTTTCTCACCACCACCACTTCCAACTCCATTAACTTGCAGTTGTTTTCAAGTTTCAACTTTCAAGCCACAAAGAATCAAAAGAATTGCTGCAATTTCTGCCCAGTTGCGTTGGGTTGAGCAGCAACCGTCAACAATAAAGATCGAGCCGTTGTGCTCAAAGTCAATTTTACGACTTCCTTGAATGGTGCCTAGTTTACATTATCGCCCAATCCCCCTTGTCATTTCATTAATAAGGTATTTCAGATTGATTGCAAATTTGTGGTTCGCCACTTGTTCACCAATTTCTTGATAATTGCCATTTTATTGATGTACTTCCAAAAGAAAAAGAAAAAAAAAACCCCTTTATGGGAAAAAAAAAAAAAAAACTTGACTAGAAGAATTTTATCTTTCCCTCGAGATGATCTGCCCTTGAAATCTAGAGCATCTTGATTCACAAGTATATATGAGGTTTCATATCCTCTCCATCTTGCATTGCTCTCTGTCTTGTCTGTCCAATTGTCAGATGGGCAACATATGGCCTCCAACTGTTGGAGAGAGGGAATCACAAATCTGAAAAACGAATTGATTCCATTTTGGCCTTTCCATCTTGCGCTTGTAATTTTACCAGTAGAAGCATCACTTGTCCGACAGTCAGATGGACAAAATGGAGGGCAATGCGGATAGAGAGGATCTGGATTCTATATATGATGTTCATTGCTAGACAATATCCTGCTTACAACCCCCAAACCACCACCCAAAAAAAAGAAAAAGCCCAAAGACTGTTATATGACAATTGGAAAGCCCAGTCGTAAGTCTGATTTTGATTAGTTTGGGCCTGCATAGCAAGCCCATAAAAGTGGGCTTGGATTGGAGTTGATATATTGAAGTCCAGTTGGGAATAATGACACTATTGCTTAATTGGATAGGTTTGCCCTTGCTTTTCTTTCAAGAAAATAATTTTTGAATAAATTGGTCCTTACAAGTTACAAGTGATGGTTACATAGACACATAATGATATTTTAATCCATAGTGATTTTCATTGTAATTTTCATATTTTTATTTTCTCCCTTAGAATTTCGAAGAAATATCTACGAAGGCCTCATTTGAAATGAGATTTAAAGATGGACATCGCCATACGGAATTTTTGGAAGACAACAAATTGCATACTTCACTTTCTCTTCCTTGTGTTTTATTTTATTCATGGAAGTCATCTGTGGTTGGCATAGGAAAGCGACCAATTTCACTTGAGTGTCAAATATTGTTGGATTTGAAAACGAGAAGAACATGGTTGAATGAGTCTTTCAATTGAGGAGTATATGGAATCCCCATTTTATAATGGGATAATAACCGTTGAGGATAATTTAGGGTTTTAATTTAGGATAATTGAGGTGATTTAGGGTTTATAATAACATATTTTTCAGTTAAGGTTAGTTTGAGTTTTTTAAAATAAATATTTATTAGTAAAATTATAATTTAACTAGAAGAATTAACAAAAGAGAAGAGTTTGACACTTTTGCAAGCTAAGATGGAGACAAATGATATTTATCCAATTAAGAGAGAATTCAAGTGCTGTTTGTTCAATTAAGAAGGGAGATATATATGATTATTCATCCACTTCTCACATTTCATGAATAGTCGATACATTGACGAATATCCAGAAAGGCATTTCGGAGAATCGGTCTGATTCTATCTCTGTTAATTTCATTTGAAGGAATGAAGGATTTTAAAGAATCAATCTTTCTTTTAGTTGTTGAATATCTCTTTGGTCTTTATGAAAATATTATTGCTCCCTTCACTTCTAACTATGTTGAGAAGTCATGAGACTTCCGCCGTTTGTATGTACATGTTACTACTGGCCATCGAATGCTATAGGATGGAGCAACTGGTCATGGAGCTATTGGAGACGAAGGAGATGGATTCTCACCACCACCAAGCAATTGTCCAATGTTTCAAACTTTTGAACAATTGTTCCTCAACTGTCAACTTATAGTGTAGTGGGAGATGAGTTTGTTAGAGTCACTTCAATCCCCTTGAAAATCTCAACCGCTAAATAAGGGAAGCCTTTTTTTTTGGTATAAAT
Organism: Hakea prostrata; assembly: GCF_041222555.1. Classification (NCBI taxonomy): domain Eukaryota; kingdom Viridiplantae; phylum Streptophyta; class Magnoliopsida; order Proteales; family Proteaceae; genus Hakea; species Hakea prostrata. The sequence goes on from NC_142603.1 coordinate 14,096,000, forward strand.
GGGAAAGGCCTTATGCATAAACCTACATATTGGATGTAGTTGCAGACCACACTATTCATTAGTTGTTAGTATTTTAAGTCTTAGGTGTTTTACTATAAAGGTCAACCTTGACATAGAATCTACGTATGAATCTGAATCTAAACAAAATTTCAACCGAAATTTCGATCTCAATCATTTCTTTTTAACGGTCAAGATATATTCGATGACAGAATATTTCGCTAAACGTATCTTAATGCAAAGCACAGAATCAAGATCCGTGTGCAATCGTAGAAGAATATTTGACCGAATTTCGAACCATGTCGTACAAAAATGCAATCCCACTTGAAAACTTGAAATCAACTACGACCAAGATTTTATTTTCTGAAAGAAGAAGAATGATTTATTAATTCCAAGAATTCGTACTGATACTGTTTTCTGCAATTTGGGCACCTGCCAGCAATAAGTCAATAACTCCAATAGATCCTCTTTTGTCTTCTTCTACTTTTCTACTCTCCTGCAACTTGTGACTGACTTTTCTCTACCAATAAAAAATAAGAAAAAAAAAAAAAACTGATTTGTCTATAAATATTACTCGGATCTCTCGGATTTCATTCGAACATCAATCAAAAAAGAAAAAGTTAAAAGTGAGAGGAGAGAAGATCAGAATTGAATTTCGGTTATGGACTCTCCCATTCTTCTTTCGGACGCTCTCGTTGCAGCTCGTCTCTGTTCTGCATCTGCTTCTTCGTCTGCTCTTCGTTCTTATCTGCCATGCTTCCTCTCTTCTCCCTGTACTCGACTTCCCTCTCTTACTACTCCCATATATCCTCGTCAAAGTGTTCATTGCCGCTCGGCTCGGCTCGGTATTCTCTCTGCTGTTGCTGGGAGCGATGCTTTGATGGCTAATTCTCTGCCGGTAGGTTACCTTTTCTCTTTCTTGAATTGCTTCTTTATTTTCTTTCCAGTTCATGCCTTCATGGGTTTAAGCTTCATTTCACAAGTTTCAGCTTGCATGATTGAAATTACTACCTGGTTGGTCCTTGATTTTGTTGAACCTAATTTTGTGCCAGTAGATCGCTTTGTCTGTCTTCCATGCCTTTTTAGTTTCTTGAATTGTTTCTTGATTTTCTTTTCAGTTCATGCATTTAATTTCATTTCTTGAGTTTCAGCTTGCATGATTGGAATACTATCTTGTTGGTCCATGATTTTCTTGAACCTAAAAGTAGGATCCGCACTGAAGCTGGTTCCTTGAGTAGGCATAATTGGGTTTAGAAGAGTAGGTGATGTTGAACAGAATCCAATATATTAATTAAACGAGTTTAAATAGATTTTAGTATTTGGATTGAACTTTAAAGTTGCTCTAACTTCCTTTTTAGGAGGTGCTACCTTTTTTTTGTTACAAAATTGGATTAAGTTTGCGATTTACTTCACCTTTCGATTAATTAGTTCTGGGTGATGGGGAAGAGGTGGGTGCCTTGTTGTCCTTCGCACTCATGTAGAATTTACAGTAACAGCTATTTCACACGATCAACATACTTTGCAAGGCATTTACTAGCTTCTAATAGAATTCAGAGATGCTATATATAGAGCTAACTGATTATTAAAAGCAGATGTAGGCAATACAACCAAACTATAGATAGGTTGTTATTAGACTTCATGCTCCTGACAACTTCACTAAACTATCACAGGGTGGCATAGAGATCTTGCCAAGTGTCCACTGAGTTGGGGATCTTTTTTTTGGGGTAAAATCAGAGCCGGTTGAAAAAATTTAGTGTAAAATTCTGGACATACTACTGAGATATGAACTTGTATTGAATGTCGTTTCTGTCAGCCAAAAAAGAAATCTTGGCAATTTCTTGTACTATACCCTTCACAGGCTGTTGCATCACCATGCTGAAATGGCACAACCCTGTCTTTATGTCTATTTCAATATGAAACTATGGTTTCTATCAGGCGATGCCTTAGGCTTTCTCTTTGGCATGATTTTTATTTTTAATTTTTACCTGTTTTTCAAAAATCACTACTAAAATTCATTTTCAATTGAAATACGAAAATCGTTTGGTAACTGATTTGAAAATTAAATTTTCTCTGAAAATTACGTTGGCATTACCTTTCTACAAAATAATTTTTTATTGGAAAAATCCCAAATGAAACTTTCAAATTTAACTGCAGAACAATGGGTTCAACCAGCCGAGGGGTTCAATCCCAGATGAAACTTTCAATAGCTCTTCAACCAAGTAATTTACAAGTTATCTGCATGTCCTGTCTGCCCTTCCTACCATATGAAGGATGGTGTAATGTACTAGTTGGGTGCTTGGTTGTGAATAGAATGCTTTGGGGAAGACATGTAGGTTATGTATCTACAGGACATATATTTAATATACAGGGGGTCAAGCATCCCCTTAATATCTCTCACAAGCATATTGTGGCCTTAGGCCCTTAACCACCCAATAGAAAAAAAGAAAAAGGAAAGCAATCTCAGGTATGTTCAAATTTCTCACAAGGATAGAGAGAGAATTAATCATCTGTACTGTGTTTTCTTTTGTTGACTTCTTTAAAATATAGATGATCAATGGATGGTATTTAGGTTTTTGACAAAATTCAAGACAACAGATGTCAGTTGATTTGTTTTGTTTTATGAAAGGATTCAATGCAATGACATTATTTATCTCATAAATCTTGGAATGTATCAGGATGATTTAACCCATCAATTTGCAGTGATCATTAACATAATTTGTCCTTGAAAATTTTCCAATTATAGAGAGAGAGTTAAAAGATCTAAAATCCTAGAAATTGTTGCACGTTAAACTTCACTAGAGGAGGTGGTGAAGCAGTAACCCGTGGAGAACAGGAAGCATTTACAATGGAAACCATGAACGAAAGAATACACGCTTGAAAAGCAGAAAGCTAAAAAAACAAAAGAAAACCCAAGATGAAGAAAGCGTCAGCCAAACAAAGTAAAAGAACCACAGTGTTTCTCCCATAGACTAGTGCTTTCTCATTGTAAAAAAACCAACAATCAAAGTTCATAATCAATCAAAAAGAGTAATACTTTATCCATAAAGTCCAGATCTGGTTCTCTGACTTCCAGCCATCAGAGGTCACTCACAGAAATTCCTTTGGAGCTAGTCCTATTTCTTGGAGAAAGTAGGAAAAAACATTCAGTATTGCTTCCCTCAAACTGAAGGCAGAATGAGTAGTCAACTCTCTTTTATTTCAACCATAAATTAACAAATCAAGCAGAGTCGTCTTCCTTTTTTTGGAAGATGACAGCCCAGACAGGGACAACCACGCCAATGCTGAAGGCAGTAAGAACCCCGAGACGCACTTCAACTTCTTGTATGACATTCTTTCCAAGTTAGACATGTGTTTAGTGTGAAGTTAGTATGGTTCATCATGGCCATGTCCACCTCTCATTCTCTTCTCCCAGTTGAGTGGAACCCTCAACTGACTGATTTCGAAAATAGAGACTCAAAAGAGTTCAATAGCTTTAATCCTTATCTTAGTCCATTGTTCAAAGCCATGGATTTTCCGGCTCCTCTTTACCCTTGTTGTGTTAATGGTACGCCATTTTTTTGGAAAACTATATCTTTTGTTGTTGATCAAGAGAAGCAGCATACAAGATGAGGAAGTCTTGAGAAGTTGACCAAGAGAAGCGGAGCAAGAGACCAGAGAAGCAATGTCTTCAGGGAGGATGCAAACCGTTGTGTGTTTATGTAGAAGCAAAGAGGGAAAAGAAGTGAGTTTATAAAAAAGGATGTAATTTTACTATTTTAACCTCCCATATCCACATTAGCAGCACAAGTCTCTTAAAAAACCACCACAAAAACAAATAAAATAAGTTTTGACAGAAAAATTAAAACAGGCCTGTTTTTCATTTTTGTATTTTTTCAGACTTTTTTAAAGAGAAATAAGCTGTGTAAATTACACCAAATGCCACCATTTCTATTTATTTGGCTAAAAATAAAAAACAAAAATCATGCCAAAAGACTGCCTTAGTTGTCTTTGTCTTGTTGGTTCCCTTGGCAGGATCCTTGGTTGTCTTCGTCATCTTGCATCTATGACCCCTCCAATACCTTGGGTTGCCTACATGTCATTACAGTTATGATAATTTAATAGTTGCCATCATTCTTATGAAAATTCCATCTTATTCCCACCAAGGCCTACATTCTCAATCTGAAATTGAAGCCGTGATATCCTTACGGTTTCTTCACAACAAAATTCTAATTTAATTGCTACCTGTTAGCTTGACTTGGCATTCTTTTCTAGGTTTTACTCCTTGTTTTTGTTCTTTTCTTCCTTAAGTCATTACTAGAAGTACCCTCTAAGATGCCATATTGAAGATTCTTGACCCACTTTAAGAAGCTTCTGGGAGTGATTCATATAGAAAATTTTCCCATCAATTGGATGAAACTGGTAGATAAGATAGTGCAGTTACTGATTCCAGCCAATTTGAGATTTTGATCTTTCAGTACCAGTCAATAAGAAGCTTAATTAGTTGGGTGGTTAGTTTTCTATTTTGATTGCTGTCTAAAGGTGTTGTTTTGGTAATCTTCCATCGTTATTTTCTTCTTCCTTAATTTCTCTCTTGTATTTTGGCTAATTTCTCCTTTGATTGCTGACAAACAGCCAAGACACGGAGAGTATACAGTACTTGATTTTATGACTAGAAAAAAGGATTTGGTTGTTGTTAAGCCTACTACAACAGTTGATGAAGGTATATCTAAATCATGTCATTAGCCCTACCAAATTCTTTCAGATTCTTACATTCAGTCTTTTTGTCAACAGCATTGAAGGCTCTCGTTGAGAACAGGATTAGTGGTTTTCCTGTGATTGATGATGAGTGGAATTTGGTATGTATATTTAACCCATCTTTAAGCAGTTGTCCTTACGTATACACTACAAATATCTGCTTGTGTCTCAAGCTATTTGAAACTATTATTTTTGAGAGATCTCATATGATATAAACAATGGTGTCATGTTGTGTATGTAGTCCCTTCCCTTTGGGATATTGAGATTATTTATAAGTGATTGGCAATACACTTAATTTCATGTGGAGTTTTCTGAACTTTGGGTTGCTGTATATGTCACTTTTTAATTTGAAGTAGGTGTGGTGTGCACATGAGTAACTTGTTAACGCTGAGGATTGAAGTATTGCTAATAACTTAGATCTGGTCTGAGTTTGGAGTTAATCAGAGTCCTAGATTGGAAGTCATCACTGGTGTTAGCTTGCTGGTTATGAGCCCTAAAATTATACCTGTGGGCTGGAATCCAGAACTTCCGTAGGGATGCCTTGATTCCTTCTCTGAAGGCTCTACCCAGTGCACAGGCTCCTGCATTTTAGCAGGGCCTGGTCCTCTGTGCACAACCATACCCCTGTTTCTAGAGAGGCTGTTTCCTGGACTTGAATCTTTACTGAACATCCTAAGTACTAATATCTTGCTTTAACCTATATGACTCTGAAATGTGCTTTTAGGAATCTGCTTGTGGGAAGAAAGGAGTGACATGTTTATTTCTTTTGATTTTTTTTTTTTTGGGGGGGGGGGGGGGGGGGGGGGAGTATTGGTTTACAGCACTTTATAAGCTTGTATTGATTATTAACCCAAAATAATGTGTTATAAATTAGGTTCTCTAGTTAGTAGTTACCGCAACTTCATCTAAGCAAGATGATGTGCTGTTGTTCTAGTAACTTGTCAAAATAACAGCCATCTAGTGCAATTGGCAGTTTCTGAAGTGCATTAAGCCTTGCTCACCAGAGGTCTCGAGCTTGAACCTCTTGGCTGTTACCTTTCCTTCCTTTGCCCCCCCCCCTCCTCCTTTTCTCTGCTTACAAGGGGGAGAAAATTACTTTCAATGGCTGCTGTGGATAGACGAGATGCTTTATTAGTAAATCCAGAGTTCTTGGAGAAGGAAGGTTTAGCATGAAGCATATTGTTAAACTCCTCTTACCTCTGTTGATGACAATTGTTGTGTAAATCGATGTGAACGGACTAGACTAGCAAACATCAAACAAGTAAAGCAAAAAAAAAAGATGATGGTTAATAATGCTGAAGAAAGATATGATAGCACAACTTTCCTGCTACCTCATTGCTAGAACCATCTATTTTTCTTATCTAGTATCAGTTCTCTGGGTATCCCTGGTTGCTTAACAATCTTGAAATGACTTTGATGTCCAATTGTTAAGTCATGCCTGATTAGACTACAAGGTGTGGTTTCAACCCAAGGAGAAAAACCTCTGCTTTCTAGACCTATTGGTAACGACGAAGTTAAGGACAAGGCATCAAACTGCAAGTTTGGCCCTTTTCTTTGTTGAATACTGTTTTAGATGTCCATGGAGTTGAAATCATCTCTACTGGTCCTGGTTCACCAAAAGCTTCATTGTCGTTGGCAGGCAGTCCAAGACTTCTGTGACTATGAGTGGTGATTGCCACGAGGAACTCATCCAAAACACTATTTCTAATGTTGGCAGGGGTCGTGGTATACTGGTACCAACAGCTTGAGAAAGCATTAGCCAAACTGTGACCTCCACTTTCAAGGTCTAGTTTTCGTAGCAGAAGACCTCGTCAACGGAAAAACACGGGGCCATTTCTGTGGGTAATGGGCCATCCAAAGATGGAGTTCCTCTTTTTCCCCCACCTCCCTGCAACTTACTGCTGCAAATCTCACCCCTTTCTACAATCCTCTCTCTGCCTCTTCCCTCCCTCTTTGGCTCCTCCATCTTTGCCTCTGTAATCTTTGAAATCATGATTTGCCGGTTCCTGGACCTATTGATTGCTCGCCTGATACACTCCATTGCTTCCATATCACCTACATATTGGTATGGTGTTCAGCCGGTTCTGACTATACAAATCAGCTATTATGCATGATCCAACACTGATTATTCATTCCATTCTTGAATAACAACAATGCTGTTACTTTCTACTGTTAGACAGTGAACTTCTACACTTATGAGGAGAGAAGGGGATTAAACAGTTGTGTTTTTCAATGTGTGTGGACTAAACATCATCTAGTTTTGTTGGTCAACTAGGTATTCTCACTGGATTATATAAGCTTACTGAGGGAGGTCTGCTCATTCGTTTGGGTGTCAAACTAAACTTCATTACATTTTGTTATTGCGACACTTTTGATCAGTGCTTTTTAATCCTTCCCTCTTTCACTTGCAGGTTGGTGTAGTTTCTGATTATGACTTGCTAGCGCTGGACACCATATCAGGTTTAAGAACTTCAAAGCTATAACATCCTGGTTGTTTTAATTAAGCTGAGGGAAAATGATTCTCCATGGTGTTACCTAAAATTCTTCTGATTACAGTTACTCTTCATTGAAGTCTCTTATTAAAGTTAACATGGCAAACCAATGCAACACGCACTTGATACTCAATGATATAGTTACCTTTTATAGGGTTTAATTTGAACGCATAAAGGAAAAATCAGATGTAAATTATGGGTTGAGGTAGAGATCCTTCATCACTACACAATGGATGCTTTTGTGGAGGATTAGTCCATTACACTCTTGTTTTCATGGAGTTGACATGTCATCCAAAACTATGTTCTTTTCTTGACACATAGGAGTAGATACATCCTAGTCATTAACTAAAATATGTATTTGTGTAAAAATGTTAAGTAGAGACTAGAGTTTTCTTTTACCATTGTGTAGGTTAAAATGGAGTAATATTGTATGATGATCGAAACACAGCTCCTCTCCTTTGCACTTTTCTTCTGTCAACATATTGTGCTTGGTGCGTTGGTCAAGTGCGCAGTTTCTGAGCACTTCGTCACAGGTTCAAATCTTGGAAACAGTAACGCAGACCTGAGAATGGTTTGATATGATGGGCTTTCACAGAGGAAGAATTAGAAGAATAGGAAGAAAGGGTGAAAGGAAATCACATAAGACAAAGAGAGAGAGATGGGTGGATGAAGAGTGGACGCATAGATAGCGACCTAGGCTCTCAAAACCATAAATTCGATCCATCTTCCAATCTCTGTCTAATGTAGGGGGATTACATCTTATTTATTGGAAACTAAAAGACACCTAAATTAAGGCTAACTCCCTGACTAGGACTCTAATTCAAATGAGGAACTGGAGACTTAGAATCCAAATATCCTGTGAATCTAACTTCTAAATAAACAGAATGAAATAAGCAAATACATTATTTCCCCAGCTAACGTATTTCCTAAAATTGTAGCGGATCGATGATTCAAATTGGACCTGGTCTTTTCCTGGAAACCTAGTTGGGTTAGAGTTGGTCTAAGGTAGCACATCCGCATCAGACAGCCTCTCTGAAAACAGGGATAAGGTTGCATATGTCGACCTCCCCATGCCTGCAACATATAGGAGCCTTGTGGTGTAAGCAACAAAAGATAAGAGATTGCATTAAGAAATAATTGTTGCCGTATGGTTAAACATTGTTTAGTTAATGTCTGTTGCATTTAAATTATTTCTTGGAAAAAGAATATGCTTTGCGCTCAGAGTGATGCTTTAGTTGTGAATCCAGATTATGACTTTATTTTGTCTTTGTTTATGATTAGGTAGCCGGCAATCTGATACATGCATGTTTCCCGAAGCAGATAGGTCTTGGAAGGTATGTAAGCACTATCATTTTGTTGCCATTATATTGTTGTTAATCATAATTTGATAGAGCTTGTAAAAATTAATCAATTAACTCATACTCCCATTTTCTTTATGGTGTTCTTGTTGGGGGGGGGGGGGGGGGGGGGGGGGGGGGGGGGGGGGGGGGGGGGGGGGGGGGGGGGGGGGGGGGGGGGGGGGGGGGGGGGGGGGGGGGGGGGGGGGGGGGGGGGGGGGGGGGGGGGGGGTTGGGGTTGGGCGGGGGGGGGCCCTGGCCCCCCCTTTGTTGGGAGGCTTTTGTTGTTGTTGTTGTTGTTCTTTTTCCAACTCCCTTCTATGGTAATATTCAGCTAAATGGTAGAGTTTCAAGTGTAGTTTTTTCTTGGATTGAAGTATCGTGGACCTATGGCACTAAACCCATAGAAAATTACAAATTCTAAAGAATGCCTGCCAAAAATCCTCTGACATTGCCATCCATGGCACTTTCCATTCATTACCATTGTGCTTCCAGTAATACTACTAATTCAACGGCTGACATCTGATGTAAGACACAATGCACCCAAATAGGAAAAATATCTTGGAGACCCCTTTTTGGATAACATTATTTTTCTCTGACATTATGCTTAATAATTTGAGTGATCCATCCAGAACTGAATTGAGCAGAAATATAGACTGCCTACAAGTTTAATTTGATGCTATGTTAACCTCTAATGGCTTTTGGAGACATGTGATCTTTTGAATAGTTCGTCTGAATGAATTGCATATAATAGTTGCAGAGTTGGAATTCGCTAGTTCTTGGAGACTAGCTACTAGCTATTATCAGAGTTTTGTTTTGTCATAGGACTAAGAGGATTCACTCTTAGTACTTTTTATGCAAAATTGACTACTGCACCATGTTTTTGGTGTGACTTTGGGCCCTTTGTTGTATGGCCAGTCTTTCTTCTTTTCTGGTTGAGGGAATGCTCTCAGTGCATGTGTAATATGCTCCAGATGCAGTTCACAGTGTTGCCACACCCCCCCCCCCCAGGGCATCCCCCCCTCTCAATAATACCTTTCTTGGTCTACCACAACAAAGATAAAAAAAATGGTCTGGCAGCCCAGTTAGGGTAAAATTGTAGATCATCAACAAAAAGATTATAAATTGGCAGTTTGTAACTCCTAGCCCTGCTAATATGAATAGAATTTCTTGTTACCATTTCAAAATATCTTCATACGTCAAAACCAGCATTACTAATTGGTGAGAAGTTTTACTATTGACAATAATAAAACATATTGAAATGCTGGCTGGTGGGAATTAAACAGTTAATTTGAGTATGATTTCATGCACACTAGGCTTAAAAACATGGAAATTGCATGGAACCTTAAAAAACTCGATGATATGCATCTGCTGCTCACTTTCCTGACAACATATTAAACAATGCCAATTGCTGCACGCAGACACTCTTAGACAATGGAAAATTTGTTTAAGTTCATGTTCTTAATCTGCATGATAGAATTACTAAAATTTAGTGATGTAGGTGTAGTGCACATTGAGAGTTTGTGGAAACAGTTTACATTTGTGCACTTGTGGTTGATGTGTTTTATAAGCATCATATTTTCATGGATTACTTGTTGTCTTGTCTACGGTTTGTCTAAATATGGATGTTTGTTTGTAAAATTTTCTTACCAACTGCTGTGGCATCTCTAATTTTTGTTGACTGTTTCAGACATTCCATGAGATACAGAAGTTGCTCAGCAAAACCAATGGGAAGGTCATTGGTGATGTTATGACATCTGCCCCACTTGTTGTTCGTGAAACTACCAACCTTGAAGACGTTGCTAGGTTATCTTCCTTTATCTATTTTTGTGTACCACCCCACAGGAGCTATGCTTATGCAGTGTTCTGCAATGACTTGTTTTGTGCTTTGCCTTTTCATGGTTGTACCCATTAGTTGAAGAACATTAAACTGAATTTATGTTCTATTTCTGTTGTCAGGTTATTGCTTGAAACGAAGCACCATCGCTTTCCTGTTGTCGATAGCGAGGGGAAGCTGGTAAGAGATCTCCTTTTGTTTATTCAACATACATCCTCACATAATTCTCCCTTTTTATATTTTGGGAAATCCTCTAGACAATTCCTTGCTAATTACGTGATTTGATTCTCTTCTTCAAACCACCCAAAAAACAAGATTGGAATTATTACAAGGGGAAGTGTTGTTAGAGCGGCGCTTCAGATAAAACGTGCTAGTCAAATGAATGAATAATTTCATTGGATGGAAGGGATTTTGAGGTGAACAACTTCAGCAGGTTAATGGAGTGTCTCTGGTGTTCACCCAACTACGATGGCAGATGTATGGCTTTTCCATTTTGATCTAATATGTACTTATATTTTTTCCTGATATATGTATATTGATGATCTTCAGTTTAAGATGAGTTCTCATTTTTGGTTTGGTTGGGGGAAGGGGGAAGGGGGAAGGTGGTTGTAATCTGTAAATGGTGAACAGAATGTTATTGGTATCAATCAAATCAGTAGCAGTATTTTTTTAGTTCCGGATTTGTTTTATCTCCTTGTGTTATAGGTACAAAGTTCATACACATATAGCAAGGCTTTGATAAGTTGGGATTTATAATATCCATTTTGCATAAACTCTTCTTGACTTATTAGTTACATTCATGGCTCACCTGGTTAGGCCTTGTTCCATGTCTTTAATAACATGTTAACTCAACGTCTATGAGTAGTTAGGGTCAAAATTCCTCACTTAATATCTAGGCAAATCCTTGAGAGTTTAACACGATTGTTTTTATCAGGGATTGATTCTGAATTTCAATTCAGATAAACAGGGGAAGGCAAGATGGGTCAAGGTTTAGGTCACCCAAGATCTTCTATGTATCCACTGTGTTGTTCCTTAGAAGACTTGTACTAACAGAACTGTATTAGAAAAAATAGAACCTCACCTGTCGTCTTCTAGTTTCTTTCTCTTTCTTCTGGTCACCAATGGCGTTTCAGAAGACCTTATGTTAGTGTCTATTTCACATCACTAGTCACCCACAGATTCCTAGTCCATCATCGGCGGTCTCCTTTCTTTGATAGGAGCTTTCATGGCGGTTTCTACTTGGGTGCTTTGAACACCCATACACTTCTTCTCTTCCGTGATCCATTTCAAAGTGATTTGACTGATTTGACAAATATTCTAAGAGCTTTCTTCTTATATTGGTGGTGAGGTTGCATGGAATTTAAAATTTATGACAAAAATCCAAGTCCCAAACAGTACGTCGATACATTAATTTCTTTTCCTCCTCTATTTCAAGGAGAACCTTTAGAAGGTGCAATTGAAAGTTGATGGGTTTTTCTGGAGATCTCTTCAGATGAGTAATGCGTTTTCTGGAGACCTCTTTAGAAGAAAATGATTCTTCGGAAGATTTCTTCAGAAGAGAGCGATAAGACGGTCACTACAGCGATGGGTTATCCTGAAGATTTTCATCGACGATGACATCGATGGAGTTCCTTGTCATCTGGGATCAAATTGGTGGAAAAGCTCAAACGAATCAACACAAGCAAGAGAGAACTAGAGAGCCTTCAGGGTTGAAAACTACTTTTTTCAGGTATGGGTTCATATGATTGAACCAATATGGATTGGTCCATCGGGTTCAACTGGTTGTTCCAAACATTAAATCAGAGAAAGCTTGATGGGGATTGGCCGCCCAGTGAGGATTCAAGTTGGGCATAATTCATAAATGCATCCACATGATAACAGTTCCTCCACTAAAAAGGGTTTGTTACTGAATTCTCAATTTTCTGTCGTTGTGACAAGTGAGTTCCATCTGATCCCAATAAGAAGATAACCTGCACAGCCAATACTTATCCTTGTTTTGATCCTTTTCCCTTTTGGTTTATCTCAATCTCAAAGCAGAAGAAAGTATCATGAACTGCAGCCGTCAAGGAAGAACAAAAGTGAGTGATTAACAGGTGTACTTTAGCCTTTTACATCAACAGGACGTAAAGTTTCTGTAGTGTGATTAGGAAAGATGTGCTTTTTCTAATTTTCTCCCAGCTTAGAGCCCACCATAGCAATCTTCTTTGCCTTTCTTTTACCTTCGATTTTGCAGGAAAGCAATGGGTCCTCATAAGGTTAAGATTAAATATCTTGGATGAGTCGGATCCGTATATAGAACTAGAAGTGACCTCCATATCCAATAAATATCTGGAGTTTTGCTTCGGCAAAGCCATGGAAATCTTACCATAAGAAGTAAGCTTCATTAATTTTCTACTATTCTACAGGTTAAACATCAAGAGCATTCACACAATTACAATTTGTTGCCTCAGAATTACATGAGTAGGAATAGAAGGGAAAAGACAAATGATAACAACCCAAAACCTCCTGTGCACCTGTAAATAATAGAAGTCAGAAAGCTTGCCCAACCATTAGAAAGCAATTGTATTTATAGATGAGAATTGATCACAAATTTACAATAGATTAGGATTTTTGAATTCAAATTCCTTAACAACCCCTCAAGATGAAGTAGGTTGTTTGCAAATCTTTAGCTTGTTCTTCAATAGAAGGAATCTCTGCGTTGACAGTGATTTTGTAAGAATGTTTACAATTTGTTCTTGAGTAGAGATGAGCTTCCACTTGCAACTCTTTCTGAGCCACTAGGAGTCTTACGAAGTAAAAATCCACTCCAATGTGTGGTACGTGCATGGAAGAGAGGATTGTCAGTAAAATAGGTCGCACCCCAGGTTGTCACACCAGAGAGAGTTGGTAGTTGTGTGAGAAGAATCTATTGTTCCTTTAGTAGGACTTTAACCACAACAATTCAGCTGTTGCATTAGCCAAGGCTCCATACTCGACTTCAGTGGAGGAGCAAGCAATGGTTTGTTTCTTGCGAGCAGACCAAAAGATCAAATTAGCCCCCAAAGTAGCTAACAAATCCACCTGTAAAAAATAGGAGTTGATCAGTATATTGCTTTGAAATGTACAACTTATGATCCACTGTAGATTTAAAATATCCTAAAGATCCTCTTGACTGCTGTCTAATGTTCATCGGTAGGTGACTTTAAGAACTGACCAACCTTATTCACCGAATAGGATATATCTGGCCGAGTGAGTGTTACACACTGTAAGGCACCAACGGTGTTACAACAAATTGATGCATCTGCGAGGTTTCAATATTAAGATTCCAGAATTCCACTCATGGAGATACCTGCAGAAAGCTTTTTGATCTTACTTTTTTTTTCTTTCCATAGAAAATTGAATTCATCACGGGAAGGAAAAGTAGGAAGAAGGACCTTATTTCTCAACCACCCGAAGAAAAAAGAGGAATCTCTGTTTTCTGTGCAGGGTACAGATGTAATTGGATTTGGTAGGATAGTAAGACTTCTTTCAGAATCATGATTGAAAACCACAGAATCATATATACATGTTTTGCCATCACCACCCACAAAGTCACCGATCAGTGAAAGAGTCTTCAGAAATAAACACAGAGATTGCATAAAACCAGCTGCTCCTTCTGGAACCTCTCTACCATCTATGACGGTGGCGGTGATATCTTGCCTTCTCTTCTGAATCTTTCCTCTCTCCTCTTTAAAGTTTGGACTGTGCTTTTGGCAAAGGACCACATAACTTCCCTTCCTATCCCTCTCGCACACCTATTTGGTGTCCACAAGCATGTCATCCATAACAGCTTCGACCAGATAGAAGGAATACCTAACTCATCTCATCTCTTCTCAACTGAAGAACCCATTAGTAGCATCAGCATCAGCAGCTGAGGTTGGCCAACCCAGTTTCTTCCACTCTGACTTGCATAAGAACTCTTCAGAAGAAGATCAAAAGAAACTAAAACGGCATAAAATATTTAAAAAGGAGAACTTAGAAGTTAATTTGGAAGACCATATACACAAGGTGTTGCCGAACTAAGTCTTCTTCCTAGCTTTCTTCCATGTATCCATGACAATATTCTGAATTCTCGGATTGCTTTTTCACTCTGGTCTCTGGAGAATTATAACAAACACGTCTATTGCAGGCTAAGCTAGCCAACTATGTCGATACATGATGTAAGAAAAGAAAAAAGTTTTTTTTGTTTTTTTTTCTTTCTTCTTTCTGAAAAAAAGGAAAAAGAGAAAAAGGAAAACTAGATATAAAGATTACAAAAAAAGGGGGCTCATCAATCTTCATCAGAGCTATCAGGAATGGGTTGCTGGTTCAAGTCAGGTTTCTTGTTGGATGAGTGTTGCTTGCAAGGGTTGAGTTGGGAACTAGTCAAACCAGTCTCAAGAGCATCAACTCTGGCCCCAACCTCTGTTGCTTTCTTCCTTATCGACGCCGCTGACATATCATGGAGCTGATCACTCTCTGCAACTAAAAATTCAGGGAAATTGAGACGAGCAGAAGGTCCCCTCAAGTAAAAAACCGCTGTATCATAAGCCCGAGCAGCAGCCATGGGAGTAGAGTAAGAACCAAGCCAAATCCTTGACCTCTTGTTTGGTTCCCTGATCTCAGCTACCCACTTCCCCCACTTTCTCATCCTTATTCCTCTGTAAGGCTTATTATCCCTCTGCGACCCTTTACGCGAACTTGTCGAACTTGCAGACTCCGAACTCGTACAACAATCTCCCTCCATACCCAAAAATCAAGATGAACAGAACAAAGTTTAACTTTGCTAATCAATCAAGAACCCAAATCAAAGAAGACCAAAAACCAAAAAAGGCATAGATAGGTCGGTGACTCTAGCGAAAACCTCCTTCAAGGTTCCATGTCTTCTTTTTATGTTTTCAAGCTGCTTCAACAACAAGGCTAGAGGAGGAAGAAGAGGAAGAAGAGGAAGAGAGGGAGGTGAAATCTAGACTGTTAGGTGTCATTCATGGATTCCATCAATGGTTTTTAGTAACTAAAATCCATCCATTGATGGAAGAAATAGTGGAGGGTTTGAGAAGATAAATATATAGAAGGGAGAAGAAAATTATTATTATTATTTTTTGCTTTTTTTTTTTTTTTTTTTTTTGTAATAGAAATTAGAAGGGAGAAGAAATTGAGTGAGGCAAGCATGCATAAGTTGGGTGGGCCGCCACGTTGTCTTCTTCTCAATAGAAAATTCCAAGGCTCCAGCGCCGATACGTTAAAAGCCCAACTATCCAAAGCCACGCCGCCGCCGACATGTATATCAATATATCATATTCCACTCAACTCCTCAACAAGTTGAGTGAATCTGAAGGGAATTGGAGACAGGGCGGTTGTTTTCTGTTCTGCCACGTGGCTTATATACGCCAGCTGGCAATAAATATAGTGACGACGTGGCAGAAATGGACGGTTACGGTTTTGCTAAGCGAACATCAGGATCAGGTCAGTGTGTGTGTTTTTGGGCTTTTGCTTTTAGGCCTTTTGTGTGCTGTTTCATTATTAGACACAAAAACAAGAAACCCCCAAACAAAAAAGCATGTGAGATTTCAGCCACGCAAATTCTAAGTAGATGAATGGACTCTATAGGAGCTAGATTTGATTCTCCGTCTGCTTGACCCAATCGCTTTGTTATCCACCGTTTAAATGGCATCATGTGCTTATGTTCATGTACATGATACAATGACAATGACCCTTGTTTCAACCGACCTGGATTCTAAGCCTTGTTCCAACAGGTCGGCTATATGGATTTATGTCTTCCATCCAGTTGTGTTTGCGTTATACTCGGGTACAAGGTCTAATCTTGTATATTTTTTCTCACTACTTCTTTCAAGGTTATTTTAGGATTACGACAGGACCACACTTTTTCAATTCCAATCCCAATTCTGTATGTTTCTAGTTAAGACATTCTTTACCTAACTGTAATTCAGGGCCTAGAGTTCTTATCCATGATCCTAAGCCTTACAGGGTCAAGCCAAATCCATTTCAACCTTAATTGTTCATAAATGGGTTGTGTTGGTCTGGGCACTATCCTTGATTGGCTCTGTCTCTATCTTTACCCCTAATTGTCTATATCTTTGTCTTTGCCCTTATCCCTAATGGTTTTGACCCTGTCCTTGATTGACCCTGACCCTGTTCTTATCTCTGATTGGTCGTAACCCTGTCCCAGACTGCTTGACCCTACCCCTAATCAAACTTAAATCATATATGTAATTGATATGCATAATCTAACTTCTTGTTAATTTTGAATTTAACATGTTCGCTCAATTTAAACCATCTAATATATAAAAATATCAGTCTTTTATAAACGTATTATATAGTTAAGTGACTAACAAATGCAATTTGATGTTAATACTTAGAGCCAAGCCTTGTTCGGGCTTAGGGCGGTCAAGGCCACCATGGTCAAATTCGCACCCCTAACTTTGTCTCTACTTCCTTTATTTTATTTAATCTGGATTATATTGCTTACATATATTAGGACAATTATACGCCTTCGTTGAATATGATCGTGTCAACTTAAATTAAATTTTTTTTCTTTTATAATTTCTCAATTTTATAAGAACTCTGATATGATGATATTTTATTTTATCCTTCTTAGCTTTAACACTCATCCATTTTTAACACTCGTAACAAGATGTACATGATAGCAATTCAATGGGTGATACTGAGAGTTGAGAAAGCGAACGAAGCTTTGAGAAACCCTAAAGTAGCCACTCTGTTGTGAGGTGGAGAGCCTCTCCTTAGCTTCTTCCTCCTCTTCCTCCTTTCTCGTCTCTCCTCTCTTTTCTTCAAGTGTCACACACCTCTTTCCTTTTCCCTTCTCCTTCCTCCGCTATCTTTCTTTTCTTTTCTTTTCTTCTTTTTCTTTGTTGATGCAATATTTGGAAGTCATTCCCTCAGATCTGGAGTTTTTGAGGCCGTGAGCCCATGTTGTCGCCTCTTTATTGTTGCTTGTCACCACCATTGCAGCCGCTGCAACTTCCTTTGTCAGCGCCCTTGCCTTCCAACTTATTCCATGGATGTTCACGTTGTAGCTTCTTTGGCCCCATGGGTGGTATCTCTTCGTCCTTATGGCGTGTTTTCTCTCAGCCCTTGTGACGTGTTAGTCTCAGCCTTTATGATGTGTTTTCACCTCTTTGGGCATTTAATTTTGATGGAAGATGTGATTTTTGCATCGTTGGAACTTATTTGCCACTGTTGTCTGATAATCTTATTTCCAAGGTTTTATTGAGTTTTTTTCCATGATTTAGTCTGACCTTGTCTATTTGCATGTATGATAGTTTAGTCAAATTCTTCCCCTTGATCCTGACGTTTCTGTTCGATCCTATGTGTTTCATGCATCTTTCTCTCCATATTTCTTTTTTTCAGTGTTCCTTTTTACTTTAGTGTCTTTCTGCACTCATTATCAGTTCAATGAATAAAGTTCATCTTCTTACCCAAAAAAAACAAGCTGTACCTGATAGAAGATCAAAATATCTTGACCCCCAGAGAGAAAGTGTTAAGAGAAGAAGAAAAACTTTAGAAGTACACATTCCCATGTCTTGTTTGTCTTTTCATGGGATGTACACAAAGCCAAGGCAAGGTGGATGATGAAGTAAAAACTCAATCAGGGAGGGACTCCTGTGAAGACTGAAGTTAGTTGTATTAAATCAAGGAGACAAAAGGTTTTATCATTAAACTTATTACTATTATTGCAGCTTTATGAGTCACTCTTTAATACTCCTTACCTTACTAGAAGAGAGGAAGAGAGAGACACAGAGAGAGAGAGAGAGAGAAGCTCGTCGGTGGTGCATTTAAAAGAGTATTTCATAAGGCCAGAAGGGTGAGTGTTGGGATTATGACCTGTCATGACCTTTTCCATCGATGTAATGAATCAATCTCATGCCTCTTGTGATCGATCATTCTTTGGAATCTCCTTCTTTCTCTCTCTAAAATTACTCTCACCTCACCACCCAAGATCCAACTGCCCACCTGCTCCTTCAAATCCTAGAGAGAAGAAGAAGAGAGAGAGAAGGTATAGTCAGTTTCAGTATTTTAATTAGATAACCCACTCACCTTCAAACACTTCTGTAGCTGAGCTGATCAAACACTCTCCACAGCTAAGTTTTAGTTGTTCAAACCTTCGAAGCAGCAGCTAACTCTGTGTTGTTCTCTGATTAATAATCTTCATTAAATCATCATAATCATCTTCATCATCATCCAACTTTATATTTAAGTGTACAACTGCTTATATTAAATAATTAACAACTTTACTTGGTTCCACGCCCTTGGAAATTGTTCTTTTAATATTACAACTCTCTGTAAATATCTCTTGTTTGTATCTATTAATCCTACACCTGCAGATCCTGCCCTACTTATGTTGAGATACGAGTTTGAAAGTTGATAGATATAATTAAGGATCTCAATCTATTCTGAGAAACAGAGATATGTATATCCCAGATTCTGTATGGTCATATACAACATCTTTTATCATAAAAGACAATCTAATATAACAAGACAAAACTATTTTCAATGCTATTTTTGGATGGTAAAGGAGTAAAATTTAATTATCTAATGTAATATTGTATTTTTATACTAATGTATTTAATATTAATGTTGTACAGTTCTACTCAATCTTAGTTCACTCCTTACCAAATCTAAGGGTTAATGTTATTAGTTGGGAGACAATCCTATTTCATGCTACATTAGGCTTAGGGTTCATCCTTCAACTACCGACAATGACATTTGAAGAAGGAAAAAGAGTATTATATTAATTAATTCTTAAAATATACTAATTAATTACCACTTTCCCTAATATAAGGAAGAAAAAAAAGAAGAGATTTGTGTTGTTATCCATGCAACATCAGATGGCGACGTTTTTAAAAATTACAAGATAATTTAACTCGTCTGATTTTGAAATTTGACACGTGGCTAATCTAGACTATAACAAAAAAAAACTTATCAGACCAAACTTTTGTCTAATTTATCTTTTAAAAATTTGTATTTGACAGTTACAATTAGAAGTTGTAAATATTCCGGCAACGTCTGGGTAGGACCTAGATAAAAAGATTGAATGAGCAATGATCAAAATCATTCAACCCGAGTTTGTTGGTTTTTGTTTTTGTAAAACTGTCATGAAGCTTGCCGACTACATATATAAAAAGAGTCAAATTACGTGGTTTGCATATTAATATGTAAGACTGCATAACATTATTGTAAAATCTTATCCACATTAATGCCATTATAAACATTTTCATTGGCTTTGTTTCTACTATGATGCCAAGCAACCAACCAAATTATGGTCCCTTACACTAAAAAATAAAATGAATTACATAAGTAAAAGATGATGATGATGATTAATTTTGATATATTGCAAAATCTATGGACCACAATCCAATAAAAGAGGCTCATTTTATAGGCTCCACTGGCATCTTAGGCGGACAATCCATTCTCATAGCATTAAAAGAATAAGCAATCTTATGGCAGAGAATGGTTGGGATTTGCGAAAAATTAGAATAAGTTTGACGAAAAATTGTTAGTAAATAATGTGGCAGGAAAGAGGAAGTTGATTTTTAAATTGTTTGACTTTCCCTCTCTTACCTATTTGCTTGGTGTGTATCTCCCTTTTTTGCGTTTTTAGTTTTGTTTTTTTTTTTATACTGTTTGTTTTTGAAATCTTTGTGCTTGTACCTTGGATTCTCTTTATTGTAAACAAATAATCCACCATGCAAGTGGCCTCTCCCCTCTACCGTCATTGATTCAATTAAGAAGAAAAGATTGTGGATTTGCTTGTTTGTCCACCAAAATTAATATAGGAATTGTTAATGGCTTTTAACTAATTCTAGAAACCCCACTTTTTATTGGGGCCTTAAATGAAAATAGTAATCCCAGTTTTTACTAGTCCAGTAATTAAGTGTAGATATGGACTTGGGCCGACAAAATGGGGCCCATCAGAGATTAATTCTACCTACTATATAGTTATGTATCTTAATTATCTAGGTGGTTTGATTAAGGGATGGGATTAATTAATTCAATTTAGTTATGTATCTTAATTAAAGATCATAAGTAGGTTGGGTTTGTCAGTTGGTTCATGGTTGGTTGACTCTTGCCAGCCAAACTTTTACATTTATAAAAGGAAAAAAAAAGAAAGAATGAAAGGAAGTGGTTCTCATGCCACTCTTTGTTGATTCCTTATTTGATGGACCACAAGGTCACCGACCTAAAAAAATATGTATGCATATATGTTATATGGGCCACAATGAGTTAGTGTGACCTTGTTTGCTACACAATAGATGAGAGAGAAAATCATTAAAAACAGTGTGGGTCAAAGGAATTATTGTAATTCTTAATTAAGTATGAAAGCTTAATCTAAAGAAAAATCACCAGTAGGGCTCATGATCGAGTCTGGATCGTCTCCCCTGACGGGGAGCACTCTGTGCTACCCCAACGACTGTGGACTACGAATTATAAGAGAACCCACAAGGTTAGGGTGAAGGGATTTACTTTTTACTTGTGGACTCCACATAATTTGTGGTTGTAAAGTTGTCGGAGGAGCAGAGAGTGCTTCTCGTCAAGGGAGATGATCCACACTCCTCCTTCGATAAATTAAACATACAACTTGGAAAAGTCAAATTAGCATATCTTCTCACCTGTGGGGTCTGATGATTGTTTTATATATTGCAGTTTAATGTGTTGTAGGTTGGTATTCTTAGTAGCAATAGTTCGGGCACAAAATGTTCGGTATGCTTTGCTTTTAGCTACTGGCATGGAGATAAGGTTCGTTATGGTCTAGTTGGCTTGCTTAACCATGGTTAATACCGTCTTTAAATTTGTCATCCATAGGTTAGCTTGTGCTACTTCTTAGTAATTGAAGACACGTTTACTTTGTTTTATAATAACTTCAGCTCTTTTACTTTTTGTCATGTACGTTGCACTAGGAATGGAGATGTTCACCTTCAAGTCAAGCTAGTTCTATATTCTAATTCTATAGGGAAGAAAATTTTCTTCCCTTTTCAAATATTCTAGTTCTATACGTAAGAAAATTTTCTTCTCCTAATTTTCTACAGAGTATAATTCTATTTTTCCTTGTGATTTTTAGTAAACACGATTTTAATGGTTGAAATCTAATCATATTTTTTGACTTTGAAGTATACATCTTTTCCTTTATCGGTAACCACTAGAAGTATATTGACAAGATGAACTCATTAGGACTTTAGGTCTTATTGACTAGATGAACTCATTATTAGCTTTGCTATTAGGACTAACAATTTCTAGTCAAAAATGGTCTTTGGTGTAGTAGTGAAATTAATTATGACTTACTAGACAAATTTTAACAAAAATCAAAGTATTAATAATGTCTTTATACTAGAAAATAAGATTATCTTATAATTGTCACATAGCATGAGTTATGAGGTGCCCACATAGAAGGTTATGTAACTTTAGGATAATATATATATTTTTTTTCTTCTTTCAAAATCATCCTCAAGTAAATTTTAGAAATCAAAAGCATCTAGTCTTTTTATCAAAAAAAAAAAAAAAGAAGAAAAAAAGTAGTCTACGACCTCCTTCGTGGTTATCGAACCCTAGGTTTCCGACAGTTGTTGATCACAAATTACAAAGGGCGCCCACAGGATTAGGGTGATGGAATTAAAAAAAAAAAAGTTTGTAAACCCCACATAGTTTGTGGTTGTAAAGCCGCCGAGAGAGCCGTCAGGTGAGATGATCCACACTCTACAAAATAATGTATATATAAACAATTGCAATAATAAAATTGTATTAAAAAAATATTTTCATCATTTAATCTAAAATTATTCTTGGCACTAATGTGCATGTTGTGTTCCATGATCAAATTGGTGGATGAAGCATGGCATAAACCATTTTAGAAGAATTAACAATACATCGATTAGGTTAGAGGCTATCTTCAAGTTAACAATTGATCCTAACGGATAAAAATAAATAAGTCTACAAAAAATAAATTTATTAATTATTATACAAATTTAACTAAAAGAATACATAGATTATACAACAATAATCAACAAATCTTTAATAGGTAGATTCTACTAATGATGCTACATACATAGTATCTCCAGCTGTATTTTATTTCCTAGATTTGTATAATACTTTCTTCTCTTTTTCTTTTTAGCATTCTATCATTGCCCTTGGAATAATCATACCAAAAAAAATAATAATTGCCCTTGGAATTATTACATAGGTATATATTTAATCACTTTAGTATAATAGACTCATCTAACAAAAAAAAACAACAATTTATCGAATGGGATAATCATAATTAAATTTAAAAGGTGGGTCCCCCATTAGTATAAATCTAGATTACATTAGTATAAAACTTAAATCCATACCATACAGCTGGAAGTGCTTGGTATTTGGTATTTGGTATTTGGGGGAGGTGCATAATGTTAGGCGGCTGTTGGGAATTAAAGTCGACAGGTGCATGTTAGATAAGAGTCCGGATCATCTCCTAGTCGGGGGAGCACTCAGTGCTTTCCGATGGCTTTACAACCACAAACTATAGTGGGACCCACAAGTAAAAAATTACAAAACATTTAAAAAGAAAAAGAAAAAAAAAAAAAAACTCATCACCTAATTCTATGGGTCCCCATTGTAGCTTGTGGTTGTAAAGCCGTCAGGAAGATGATCTGGACTCGTTAGATAATAGGGTGTAACTTTGTTTTTAATGATCTAACTCGGGGTGTTAATCTCGAAGGATTGCTAAGTTGGTTAGAGCAACACTTCATAACTATGAGGTCAAGAGATTGAGTTCCCTTCGAGTCAAGGGTGAAGCCTTGTCTTATATATAAATTGTATGTAAAAAGTTTCCCTCTTTGAAGAAATATCAAAGGTGCACGCGTAAGTTGGTTAGGGCAAACCACAATTACATTTAAATTAATAAATAAATAAATTTCGGGGTGTCAATAAAACCTAACCAATCTGGACCCGCTCTGATTTAGACCGAATTTGGCCTTGGTTTTTCAATAGGAGGGTAGGCTTGGTTTGTAAATGTCCTGAACTTTGTAGGTTTGGACCGGATTTGGGTTTAATGCCCTGAGCCAGCCTGCTCCAACCCGACTTTGTATCATATAAAATATATATTATTTAGAACTTTCTTCCAACTTGTACCGGTTCATGTCTAAATTTGATTTCTATAGAGTTCAAAGATGTCATGATCAATCAGGCTCAACCTCTTTTAAACTACAAAATCTTTGCTTTGAAATTAGGTATGTGTCAAGAATTGAACCACGTGGATTGAAAAGTTGTCTCCATATAAGTAGAGGATTCATACTCGTCAACCTAAACCAATCCAAACCAAGCTTGACCAGAAGAAAAAAAATCCAAACCAACCTAGTTAGAGTTGGCATAGGTTTCAAGTGAAACCCCCAAAAGATTGGGGTCGACTAATATTAGAGGTGTAAATGGATAATTGAAATCTGCTTCTGAATTCGCATCTGCATATGCTTATAGGTATCTGAATTTGTTCGATTACTAATACGATGCATATATGATATACCCCTTTTTTACTGATTATTATTTGATTGATAAAATTATCTAATTAAGTTAATTATTTAGATTTATTTTTCTTATTTTTTTTAATTTTTACCTATGATATGTGACTATTTTTTTAGATTTTCTACTAAAATAACTACCAAAGTTGTCAAATTCTTAAATTTCAAACCTAGCCCTCAAAAATAAAAAGTTAAAAGATGTAAACAAATAATTGAAAACTTGTATTCAATATGTATTCATGTCCATTTAGAAGAATCTACTTAAGAAAATAACTATCCGATTATCATTTGAATCCTACAGAATCTGTCCTAAAATCGATAGGATATTATTCGAATTCGTCCGAATATAATAAGATACGGATATGGTATTACCACTATCCGATCCGAATCTGGTCTGTGTTTGATCAACATCCTAGGGTTGGGCTTGGATTTACAATAGACATAACTCAACCCGATCTCCTAGTCCTAACATACCTGACAAAACATTCAAAGATGAGAAGAGATCCATCCAATCTCCCAAAGATTCATTTAGCCATTGCTTCACAGATATAGCTGCAACAGGGTACCCAAAAACTAAAACAAGAATCTAAGCCCAGCCCATTTATAATTAGACTTGCATGGAGATCAAACTCATGGGTTATAAGTTAAAAAGGGCCCAAAAAAAGTGTCATTATCCTATTGAATGCAGCGCTGGACACTTGATTTATGCCTTGTGGACTACAAAGTGGTCAATCTTAATCTTCAATTAAAAAGAAAATAACATTTACCATAAAAGGAGTGTTTAGTTGGCAGAGGTAGACTTGAATGTTGCTCATTAAATGTGCAACACATGTTGCCAACGGTCAAGATTTCAATCTCGACCGTCCTTCTCACAGGTGGTTGAAAGCGAGACGGACGGTTGAAATCGCAATACAACTCTGAGCATTGATTGCATATCACTGAAGTTAAACCCTAGTTGACAATGACCAACGCCTCTTTGTAAAGAAGTCATGGGTTTGGACTGTCTCCGTTGGTGTGTATAATAGTGTAATGAGTCCCCCCCCCAGGGTTCGTTGATCACTTTCCCATCGGGGGGAGCACTTGTTTCTACTTTGGCCGCAAACAACCCCGCCGGGGATTGATACCCAAAAAATGGATCGTTGTTGGGACGTTCCTCCCCCCCTGTCTCTTCCCCTACGCATTTTTACCGCACATTTGTTTATGTTAGCCTATGTGGGACTTACTGAAAGTCTCACCTATGAGTTTGTTTATTATACCACCTACTGCAATCAAATATGGAGAATCTGCAATCTATTTCTTAGCTTTTAATCATAATTGTTATTAGATCGAATTTGAATGATTCAGAAAATGGTTCCTTTGCAGAATGGAATGATAAGAGCCCAAGCCTTGTGCAGTTAAAGTCCATTTACTAAATGGGGGTGGCATGGCATCCGGCTACTTTCTATACAGGCTACAATGGGCCGGGTTGGGCCTCAACGAAATGCAAAGCCCACGCTTACACTCTTAAATAGAGGTTCTCAGGATCTTTGATTCTTGACTGTTTAGATGGCTTCAAATCTCTTTCCTTTCCTCTACCTTTGGTTTTCTTCGAGTCCCATCATAGGTGAGGAAATTTTTCAATTTACATGGTTAGATTCATGACACACGTTTAATATAAAAACAAAATCCGAATCTTCTCCCTTATGTGAAAACCGGTTGAAAAGGAAGGTGGGCCTGGGCTTGGAATTAAAGACCTTAATTTGGACTTAGGGATGTCAATGAAATCCTATTCGCCCCAATCAGCCAAACCAGCCTCTGATACCGGTCCAATTTTTTCAACCCAAAGAGCGGGCTTGGGTTAGAAAATACTCGGCCTAAATGGGTCGGTTGGATTTAGGTTTAGCCCGTTGGCTCAGCCCAGTTTAATTTAATTAAAATTATCTTTATATGTATTAAAAATAAACCTAAATATCTAAATCTTTTTGCTACAAATCTCACATTCCCACGTCAATAGTCCTAGAGCTTCACTTTCGTAGAAGGCTTTAAGTAACTGGTAAGTAAAGAAGATCCCGCTTTCTTTCAATTAATCTTTGCTTCGTTCTATATATTACGTGTAATCCCCAACCAAAACCTATCGAATCATAATCTTCTCATTTTCACTTAAAATTACTTAGTCCTGTTGCAGTTTCGTTCGATAGAAAATTCCATTAACACTTCAGATAAGAACCAACAAAGTTTAGGGTTAAGGTCAAGATAAATTAGAGCTAATTCAACCCTACCCAATCCTATCAGGGTTAACTAGGGTGTGCCGGGCTTAGAGAAATCCTGTCAATGTCGGGTTAGGATTGAAGATTTGAAACTTGGACAAAGTTGGGTACAACTTAAATTTCAATGTCCATTTCTAAGTTAGGATTCAAGGCTGGCCTGACAAGAACCTTATTTGGTACCTGGCAATTTAGAAAAATTGTGGTTTTCGAGTTTGATTGGGACTTTTGTTGTGTTCAAATGAGAAAAATAAAAAGAAGCAGCAAAGGATAGAGATGGATTGGAATTTGGAATGAAAGAATAGAAGGAAAACAACATCATGATGGTGGAAGAAGGATTGAATTAATAAACTCACCACTCCCACAGAAAGTTATAGAAGAAGATTTAGAGGAGACCTTTCTCTTTAATCTTTTGCAGAAGCCTTAAAAGAAGTAATCGGCAAACACATTGAAGCAAGAGCTCTTCCTTCTCTCTTTGTCCCTCTTGCTGTTGACACATTTCTTCACACAAAATCATTGGGTTCACTTCACTTCTCTAAAATAGTTAAGAGCAAACTTCCACAACTATAACAACTGAACCTGTACTATAAATTCTGGGAAATCCAAGAAAAACCCAGATTTCCAAACTCAATGACTCAAAACCAGGGGCTCTGGCGAGTTAACTCAACACTATCTAGGGCTTTGGTGCGTTAAGAAAGCACCCAAAATGAATTCTTTAGTTCTTTAAACATGCAAACTTTCAGAGGAAGTTTAGTTAAATCTAACCTATAAATTGCTATACAAATGTTGGTTGGGGGGCCCAGCTTTTATTTACAACATAATATATCAATGCACCATCTCTTAGGATATCAATGTCTTGGCTTCGGTTTTCTTTGGATTCTTGCCCGTTGCAAGCTCGGCTGTTTGTTACACTAATTAGTGTACTTGGGGTTTGCTGGTTCTTTGGCTTGGGTTTCTTTCTTTCCTTCCATCTGCCTTTCTTGGTCGTGGGCTGGTTGTTGGCTTCTTATTTTGGGTTTTTTCCCTCTTTTTCATCATCTCACCCCTCCTTCCTTTTTCTTGTGTTCCTGCTCCGGTATGTTGTTTGTGCTTTTCGATGTTTTGCTCTTTTCTGGTAGTGCTCCGGGTGTGGTCTTCCCGGGTTCTATCCTTGGGGTTTGGGGGTTTTTTGTTCACTTTTTTTGGGGATTTGCTTGTCTGAATCTGTTTATCCCTTATCCCGTCCACGGTGGTCACCTAGCCGATCGGTTTGTGTCTTCCTTCGTTTTGGTGTTTGGCCGCTGCCCCTTTTTCCCTGTTGCTCGGTGCCTTTGTTCTGGTAGATCTATTTCGGACTTTATCTTGCTTGGTGTCTTCTTATTGCTCGGGATGTGGGTTTTGGCTCATTGATCTCGTGCGTTGTTGGTGGGGTTTTGTTAGATTCTTTGGTTTAGGCTTTGGGTGGGTTTTGGATATTTCTTATTCCACGGTGACATATCTCATCTGCCATTACTCACTGCTCACTCCTTCTAGGGTCTTGACGGTTGCCCCTTGGCCCCTCATTTTCATTCTTTGTCATGATGTGTTATCACGGCTCTTTTTTCACTGGGATCCCTGGCTCCGGTTTGGGTGGCTGTCCGCTTATCTTTGTTCTTTGCGATGTTGTATGCTTTTCACACATGCTTGTGTCGCTCATTACATTCTGGTATGGGC
This sequence comes from Hakea prostrata, assembly GCF_041222555.1. NCBI lineage: Eukaryota > Viridiplantae > Streptophyta > Magnoliopsida > Proteales > Proteaceae > Hakea > Hakea prostrata. The sequence continues at coordinate 14,123,849 of NC_142603.1, forward strand.
ATCTGGACAACACTAACCAATCTAATCTTCATTCTCTTCGTGGGGTTTCTGTCGGGTCGATTGCTAATTCCTCAACATTGGGTCACCTCTCATGGGTATCTTAGGACTTCCCTAAGTATTGGGGTCTTCCCGTTTTTCTTTTTATTGGGTTGTCACTAGAAGGCTGGGTTACTTTCCGCGGGTTTTAATTGCGGTGCTGCTATTCCCACTTACACTGTCAATTTCCTCCTCCAAGACATGAGCATAAATTATCTAGGTTCGAGACTTTTGGTGGCGGTTCGGCATACTGGTCTGGAAACTCTGTGCCGTTCAAGATCATGGAGAATGGGCTTTCGTGATCTCCATTCTTTCAATAGCTTTATTGGCCACAGGGATGGAGATTACTACCCACCATACTTATGGGCAAGAACTATGAGGGCCAAATCTTTAGGTTCTACTTTCCTTGAGCCCGATTCGCCTCTTGGGGTTGGAGGCATCATGCAGGGGGATGTCTTGGGACTTCTGGAGCATTGGTGGTTTATCACGAGGATTTATAGTGATCCTTGGATTCACTCGTGTTCCCATTCCGTGCAAACTCCACATTTACCTGGACCATTACTTGTCAATGAACTGTTGATTGGTCCAAAGAAGTTGGAAAATTAATCTTTTAGATTCACTATTTAGTCAAGAGGAAAGAGCTATATTAACAATCCCAATTATGACACGGGAGGACCATTGGGTGTGGGTTTTTCAATGGTGATTTCGTTAAACAGCATATCATTGTATTCAAAATACCACCCCTGATATGGGTCTTTCCAACTATTCAATTTCAAGAATAAACTGGGGTAGAATTTGGAAATTAAAACATTACCCAAGATTAAAACATTCATGTGGAAAGCTGCACATGAGGGAATAGCTACCCAACAAGCTTTATTTGAAAGATAGTAGCTTGCGCCAATATGCTTGTTATGCACATCCAGGTTGAAGTGTAATGCATGTTTTATTTCATTGTGACCATGCAAAAGCTTGCTGGAGGGCTTCCCCGCTACGGTTGATACATCGATTTGTGGGAAATAGTATGCATGATTGGTTAGATTTTTGGACTACAAATTCCATGGATGTAATCACGTGATATTGTTTTTACTATTTGCGTATTTTATGTTGGGTGATATGGAATGCCGAAATGAAATGTTATTTCATGGGAAAAATCATTCTCTTACCCGTTCTATTAATTGGATGTCGATTATTAAATGAAATTCGTGGCTTCGGAAAATGTGCCCAAGAGTCGTTGTGGTGCAGCCCCTATTTTCGGTTATGCAACGATTTGGATGAAGCGATAGTTCTGTTCGGTCCAGCTTCAAAGTTTTTACGGATGCATCGTGGGATCGACTCTCTCAAATGGCGGGGAGAGTTGCATTATTGGAGCCCGCGCCGTTTATTTGGGCAAAGCATCTTTTGTTTTGGTTTTCAGCAATCGTGATGGGCTTGAAGCTATTAGGGATGCTGTTTTGCAACTCTTGATTTGCGTATCGCGTTATCTTTCACTCGATTGCCTTCCAGCCATTAAGGCCTTAAATGGCCAAACTCGGTATTTAGGCCGGGTTAGTTGTGGGCTGGTTCAAGAAATTAAAAGGCTGTCGGGTTGCTTTGATTTTGTCCGTTTGTTTTTGTGAGTCGATCTAGAAATCATCATGCTGATTTTCTTGCCAAAGGGGCTAGGGCTTTTCAGTTAAGTAGAGTTTGGAATGATTTGCCTCCTATGTGTATTGTTAATCCTTCTGTTATCCCCTCTAGATTTAATCTAGAGGCATTTCAATGAATGTCTATTTGGCCAAAAAAAAAAAAAAAAAAAAATTTCGGGGTTTCTTTTTCCCCCTGTTATTGGGGGGTTTTTATATACAATATCCCATAATTTAGGTGGGTTTGGGGGCCGGCTGGAAACCAACTCGGTTCTCTAGATTTTCAAGTTTAGTCAATTCAAGTTTTCAATAATGAAAAACCCTTTCCCTTTATTTCTTCTTCTTTTTCCTTTTCTTTTTTAATATGGGAGGTGGGTATTGGCCTGCAAAGATGTTCTTTATCTTTCTATTTTTTTATCATGAAAGCATAATATATACAAGAGGGTTAAGTGATATGGGAATCTTCAGTGTCAGGTATGTATAATGTACACCATTTGGTAAATATGAACTTATTTATATGATTTGATTAGCACTTTTAATTATATCATATCTTATATTAAACAGGAAAAATATTCTTTTTGGGGAATGGGGGCAATGGAAAAGAACAACAAACACTATCTGAGTGGAATCTAATTCTTTCCCTTTTTCTCTTGATTAAGGGAGAATCCAAACAAAACCATCTCATCAAATCATCATTCTTTGATGAACTTGGAATTTATATGGCCAACCAAATTCCTTGCACTTTGTTTGGTGATCTGGCAAACTATGTCCCTCCCTTCCCTCCTTCTCCATTATTTTAAATTTTTATAGTCATTTGAAGTATATATGCTGAATTGCTTTTCTATCCCATCAAAAATAATATTATACATGGATTCCATAGGTTGCAATGCTAATTAAGTTTTTTAGGGGGTTAGAGAATCTTAAATGGATGAAGTTGAATAAACAAACTTTTATAGGATCATTGTATGATCAGATATATTGTATGGTGTAGAGTGTTGAGTTGTAAAGAAACATCATATAAATAAACTTAGTGACCATTGCAGGGTTGCTTAGTTGGTAAGATCAACACTTCTTAGTGAAGAGGTTGTGGGTTTGATTACGCTTGATGATATATTATGTAAAACCCTCATTCCCAGTATATAAAAATCGTCTGTTCCCAAATAAACTTATTGTAGTAAAAATAAATATACTAAGATAGATGATGGGCAAAACTCGGAAGTACAAGATAAGAAATGATCATACTGTACTAGTTCGGGAGTAACTCTGATAAATGATAAGTTGCAAGAAAGTCGTTTGAGATTGTATGACTATGTTAAACAAAGCCCTATAATTGCCCCTGTACAGAAAAGTTATTTAATCTAGGTTGAAAGGATTAAACGAGCTAGGTGCAGGTCTGAAAGTTTATTGGAAGACAATGATTCATGTAGTCAACTTCATTTAGTTGGGATATATCTTATTGTTGTTGATGGAATTGAAAATCAAACTCATCATAGCGGGCGTTCTCTACGAGGTGCAGTTTAACTACTTCTTCCCTCCTATATGTTTAAGTGCAAAAATAGATTTCTCTCCACATAAAACCTTTCATAGTAGTAGTTCCTATTTGGTCCGTGGTTTTACCATATATATATATACATAGAGTTTGTGGCTCGTGATGGAAAAATATTCCTATCATAATGTATTTAGTCTTGTCTTCTATATCAAATTAGAAGTCTAATTAGGTTAAGTTTTTGTGAAAATGTCTTTTAACCTACTCAGTCTTGACTCTTATCTTGTTCGATTTCATTAATAGTTTGTTAGCAGACCATGATAGGAACACTCAAACCTAAATATGTATAAGTTACATTAATTCAATATCATGTCATTGTTATACTTTGATTAACAAGTTAATTAAATAACTAATTCTTGTTAAGAGAAGAGTAAGTAGGTGGTAAGTCAAGACCATTCAAAAATTTTGAATTGAAATCAGACAAGTGTCCTAATCAACCTATGATCCAATGATCAGAAAAGCCAAATCAAACCCATGATCCAGTGGTTGGAAAAGACCCATCAAACCTCACACAGAGCAAACTTTGGAACATATGGTTAGGTGAATTTCCCAAAAGCAGTTTTATTATATGATTTTGCCATGAGAATTTAAGGATTGCAAGGACCCCCACTGTCTAAAATACTAATTAACATTATCTGCAATGCTTAAGTGCAGAAAAAAAAATATACATTAGTGTTATAATTTGTAACCTAATAACTTGTTTTGAACCTATCAGATTAGTATAAGAAGATTATATGAGTTAATTATTATATTACATGTAATGTATTGGGGCCATTTGGCATGAATTCCAAATTCTAAGGCATGAATTCAAATCTTGGCATGTCTTAGATTAATAAGACAGGCGTGCTTCATGCCTTGTTTTTGTATTAAATGGTAATAATTATAGAAGAAAAATGTACTGGATTTACAAGATGTGATAGTCCTCCAAAATCTAGTGTAGACCCAACTTCTATGTAACATAATTGATCAAAGAAGATGATTATGCTAACAAAATAATATCTTTTTTGTGCCTTTCAAGGTGAATCATAGTGTTATATAAAATACAAATATCAGATATAAATGATCTTTCATACATATATTTCTTGTAGATTTTAACTAAAGAAAATTTTAAATTAATTATGGAGAGTGACTGTTAAACTGAATCTAACCATTGCTATATACTGAATTTATATTTGTATAAATTTTTGTCAACTAGGTTAACAATTCCGTATCTCACTTGTACAAGTGTCTCTTTCTCTTCGCGTGTGTTGAGAATCTGAATTCTTGCTTGCAAGTTTTATTTTTATGACTCATTTATGAATATTTTTTCTCTAATAAATAACTCATTTATGATATTAGGTCAAGTTTGGCCAAAAAAGAAAAAAAAAACAATTTGGTCAAAGTTAGAAAACTAATTCAATACAAATTTATTTTTTTGCTCTTATTTGCTTGAATAGTATTTCTAGAAGGGTTGCAGCAAAGACTTTGCAAACTCCACCGTCTATGGTCTCTCCTTTTCCATTTCCTTTGAAATCAGTAAGAAACAAAAGAAAAGAAGAAAGCCCAAAAGCCCTTTATTCATGGTTGGAAAGGGTGTTTGTTAGATTTGATTATTAAAGTGATGACTAATTTCCATATTGTTTATATCTGAAATTTTCTAGCTTTTGTTTCGATTCCTTTAATTGGGCTTCACTGTTTTCTTTTCACTCGTTTGTTCTTATTCAAACTTTTTTTTAACTTGTTCAGAGAGTTGCCTTCTTCCTCTGATTCTGTTGCTGCCTTTCTTGAATGAGTCTTTTATTCCACGGGCCTTTACCGGCATCGTTTCTCAGAAGAATGAGTACTATTTCAATCTCCTTCTCCAAATCACATAAGTTTCTCCTTCTTTTGCAAAGATTGAAGAAAAGGGTTGTCTTGTAGAGAGAGAGGGACAGAGGAACAGAGAGAGATCAAATTTGATTGCAAATCAAAGGGTTGGGGATGCAAGAATGGAAGAAAATTACAGCGGCAGCAACGTCCGCTACAGTTGCTATCATCATCTTCATCGTTTTCGTCTGGAGATTCCGTTATTCAAGAAGACTTACTCGGATTACAGACACGACAAAGACGAGAGGGCAGAACATGCAGAGTTTACAATCAGGAATTGCAAAGCTTCACCAGTCAGATGAATCCAGGGATCGCAAGACCCTTCATGGTTTTCATCATCCAGATAGTAAGGGAAGACCAAATTTTTCTAAGTTTCGACATGGGGTTCCGTCGAAGACTTTCTTTAATTGGGCTGATCACCCATGGCTTGTTTCAGAAGCGTTAGAGTTCGGCTGGTCTAGATTTGTCTTCAGTGCCCCAAATTCAACTTCTTCGACTCGACCGAGCTTGTTGAGTTTATGTGCTGCTGGTGATCAGAGACTAGAGAAAGAGGCGTTTATTACCTGGGAAGCGAGTCCAGGAGCGGTAGATTATACGCAGAAGATCAGGTTCAATCCAGGAATGAAGAAGATCGATATGGGTATTCCTCCTTTGGGTGCTTCATGCGTTATCAAGTCTGCTCTGCCCTTGCCAGGACCTACCTTGGGGACTGTTAGTTCCTTCCCTCAGAAAGCTTATCTAGAAATCACCATCTTGTCTTCTCTACAAGAAGAGGAAATCGACTCTGTACATAGCATCAAGAGAAGCTCTGGTGAAGGAGAGCTGAAGAAACTCATCCCACCGACTGCTGATGCTAGTGCTCACTCAGATTCATTAATCCATATTGGAGGAATCAATGGCAGTTCTAGATTTCAAGACTTAAAGCTTCGGTTTAAGGAAGAAAGGCAGTACAAGCCGGTAATGTGGTCAGTGGGGCTCAGCGGATGTGGGTATCACCCACGAAGACTCCCTGGCACCTTTCCTGGATCCATTGGATTTAACTCTAATGGCTCTGTTTTTCTTGATGGTAAGCTCTCATCACTAGTCTGATTACTCTGTTTTAATAAGCTTTCAACTCAGAAAAACTCACAATTTGTTCTGCAACCAGGAATGGAACTTGTATATGAGTCTGAAAAAATTGACATGGAAAGCAGAGACAAGGTGATCGGTTGCGGTTTTGATCCATCTCAGAAGAAGGTGTTCTTCACTGTGGATTCAGAACTGGTGCATGAAATTTATTGCAAAGCGGAGGAATTTGGAAACCCACTTTACCCAACAATAGCTGCGAATGTAGACACTACGGTTTTGATAAATTTTGGACAGACTGCTTTCAAGTATTCTCCAGCAAATGCACAGAGAACTCCAAACCCCTGTTTCATCGACCCTCTTGCCAATGGTTCTGCAGCTTCTGTGGACGGCGACGACAGCCGAGAGTTCTTTTCTATAGGAAGGATTGACCCTCTATGGCTTAATAGAAGTAGCACCAAGACCAACAACAATGGGGATAACGTTTCTGTTGATCTTGATGGAGAATCAGAAGCTGAACTATTTGAAATAGTTTTGGATAGCTCGAACAGATGAGGCACAGTAATGAATTAATGCTGGGACACTGATGATTTTACAAGGTCATGGACCGGCAACCTCGAAAATCAAATCCAATTCAGTTTGAATCATAAACTATACACTTCATATTTCTGCTACACCGGTGGTTTTAGTTTGGATCTTGTGTTCCATTCCAGGAACACAGCCAAATCCTTTTTTTGTTAATTCAAAGGATTCAAGGTTTCTAGCAAAGAAACTCCCAATCTTCCTCTGAGGTCAAGAGCTGCTACAGTTGATTTGATGACTGGCTTCAGGTGATTGATTTTCCAGACAAATATACGAATTCAAGTTGTTTGAGGATTGCCGGCAGATTTTGACTCTCCTTAGTTGTTTATGTTTCAGTTTTCTACTCTGTATATAGTTTAGATGTTTATTTCTGATCAAGTTGTATACTTGTAGTTCTATTTTCGATATATGTTTATTGTTAAAGAATTAATGCAATCACAAGATACAACATTTACTACCGTGCAGTCAACTTTCTGTGCCTTTGAGGTCTTGAATAGTCCAGTTTTGAGATCAATCGAGAAAGAAATTTTGAAGATTAATAAAGAATTTCATCCTGTGTACATTTCAGAATATGTACGAGCTGAAGCATAAATGTATGCAACTCTAACAGGTCTGGAAATGGCAAGAGAACTCCGGGAGTCAAGGATGTGGGCGGAATCAGAATCGACTATGGGGGTTTTTTCAATTCAAAGAAAGAAGATCCCATGGTTTGCATTGCAAAGATGGATTCCCTACAACTTTCTTTTCAAAGACAATGAATGGAAAAACTCACATTGTAACTGGGAGATGATGTGATAGCAGATCACCTGGCCTGTAAGACTTCAAGCCTCAACTCTGCTGTGGGGGGGGGGGGGGGGTAAGTAAAATTGAAAATGGAGATGGAAAAGGGCACAGCAAGAATGTTGAGATATAGAATTATCTAATAATTGACTCTCTCATAAGAGAGCATTGTAAATGACACTATCTGTACATTATTTTATTTTTTCCTTTCTTAATACAACTTGATTCTTAAAAAAAAAGCAATAACACAAGAATTCAGACTCTATTCAAAAGAATATTACTTGCCATTGGCTTTAAGTTATGGGCAAAAATGAGTTCCTTCTTCAAGGTGATTTATACCAGTGGTAGGACAATTAATGTCGTACGTGTAAAGTAATCCAGCACACAACAGATAAGAGACTATCTGCGAATAACATGCCAAAGACATTCTGAAACTTCCAAATTAAAACAAGCACAGCTTGCAAAAGCTCTACCCACAAGTCAATAAATGCAGCAAACCAGTTTTGCATCTTCAGCAAAAATCCTTGGTATTTACCAAATAACCAAAGTAGCCAACTCAAAAATAGAAAATTAGTATTAATCATACATAGCTTAACAAATGATACATAGAAACATTTCATCTCAGTAAACCATGAAAATATTTCCGTCACCTCCTACAATGGTCAGTAGCTCTGTCTAGCCACAAAGACTGTGGGCAAGGATGATATCTTTTGCAGAAAATGACGTGCTGATGAATAACTCTGGTGATACAGGTGGAAATAGGTATAAAAGCACAAGTTGGCCGGGAGATGTTACAACCCATCATAAAATGATATAAGAGGCATGTAAAAGGGAAGTTATCCAACTTAATCCAATACGCCATCCTAGTTATGCCCACTACAGAGATAATAAGCTATAGATAAAATTCATGGCTCTAAGCAATGTGTCTGGCTGGCCTCAAATTTAGATGAAGAATCCCCATCAGGCAAGTTAAATTTTGACAATCCAAAGAATCAGGTAGAGCTTACCATCTTTGTGCTACTCTAGGGATTCAGGTGTAGCTAATTACAAGTTGGGTAGTTGCCTTCCTTCTCTGTTAGAAAACTTCGTCTGGTATTTAAAGTCAGAAAGATTAGCTCTTTGGTGTTTCGAGTCAAAGTCGAAGTCCTGAGTACTGATTCCTTTGTGTTTGGTGTTTAAAGACCAAACTCCTATTATGGATGTGGAATCAGTCTGTGTTTGAAGTTACTGCCCATTCAAAGCTGCTGCCATTAAAGGACTGCAACTACAGAGATAAATTTGAATTTTGCACTCCCCCCTCCCCTGCAAAAACAAAAATCTTCTAGGAGAACGCAGGCAAGGTTCTTTTGAAAAAATTTATACAAGCCTGATCCAATGATCAGATCTTCATCCCTTTTGGAACAGATGACCCCCACATGTTGCAACCAAACCAGCCGAACCCCTACAATTTTTCCTAGCCAATTTTCATTGGGAATACCTAGTTTTCAAATTTCAGGATCCAACCATTAGTTTCAGATCCATATGTTAATCCACTATCAATCTAAGATTACATTACAAATGTCTTTATGATGCCAACCATTGACCCAAAGCTCCAAATATCCTCCTTTATCCACACTCTCCACATAATGACATTAGCCTTTACTGCTCACATGGTCAAAACCCTTCTAAGAAGATAGACCCCGCTGGAGTGAAGAGGAAAATCCTACCTCCTGCATAATCTCCTTCTTGCAAGTTGAATCTAGCCACCCAACTGCCCACAGTCATAGTGCTGCTGATACTGGATTAAACCAGGCTATCAATGCAGTGCCTCTTAAAATTCACATCCACAGTCCAAGATGAGGTCGCCAATATTTAAAATAATAGTGGAATAGAAAAGCTATGAATAATCATTGCCCAAGGTGTTATATTCATTGCAATACTTTAATCATTCTCAAGTGATCCTATGCTGATATGACCTGGTGTTTCTCCTGCATAAGCTCATGTATTAACTTTTCAAAGATATGTATCTCTCTGACATCAATTGCAGTTTAATGAGAATCAGCTCAAGACCATAAGCTGGAATATATCAATTGATTCAAAGTTTTTGGGGTGTTCCATCCTCTTCAACAGTCAATCACCAACAGTTTACCCCTACTACATTTGATCTCAACTACTGTAGAACCTGGGCAGAACCAAACTGGCTTCCATCGGACCAATTAGGCCAAGTCAAACCATTCCAGTAAGTTTTCTAGAAGGGCCAAAAGGAGGACAAAACACTGTTCAAGTGATCAGTAATGTGAACAATGTCACAACCCCTTCTTTGGGTCTTAAGAGAATGTTACAGAAGATCTGCTGGGACCCACTTGCATCTGCAGCTTTGGAAGACTAGATTCTATTTAGGTCCTATTCTACTTGTTCCCTAAATTTTCCCAAAGTTAGTCTCAACTTCAGTAACTTCAGTAACTTCAGTACTCATGCATGAGGCTGATTTATAAAGCCTAGTTTCTAATTTTAATTATAGTTTCTATTTTGTTAGACTAGCTATCTAGCTAAGTCAGCAAAGTCTAGTAACTATTTTAGGATTAGTAATTCTATATTCTATGGAACTTGGAGAAATAAGTATTAGCACTCTATAAATATGTAATAGGCTAATTCTCAGCAGACACCTAATGAATATTGATTAATGAAGCTTTGCTTTGGGTTTATTCTCTTGTCTCTTGCATGAGAGATGAGAAGGGCCAGGGCCTCGAGAGCTATAACAGCTACGGCTGAAGGAGCCTTGCTGTCCAGAGCTTAATCCACCAATCATTTTTCTCTTCCTTTCTTCTTTAACCCAAGCCTGTCTTGGAGCTGCTGCTGTTGATAGAAGGAGGCCTTCAAATCGAGATCAACTACTGCTTTATACTGTCCTCCATTTGACTAAGGTGCCTGATCGGATTTCTATAATCGATTTGGCCATACACCTTAGACTTCTAATTCTCTGATTTGTTAATTTAAATGGGGCTAAGTCATCCTTGATCTTAGCTTTACATTATCAAGTAGCAGTGAGAAGATTCAGTAGAAAACCACAGAAAACATCTTCTGGGCAAAACGAGATGCATCGATTGTTCTTTGTAGTTCCCCTTGTATGGCACTGACATGTGGTATTAATATTAATCTTCTTACACCACCATGGGATATTAGTCAATTTTATGTAAGAACATATTTCATTCAAGAAAAAGAAGAAGGAAAAAAAGAAAAAGAAAAGAGAATTCCCTATAGTTGCCTTGAATTTGAAACTAATTACGGATTATAAGGTAAGCCTCACCGATTTCATTGCACCCATTTCACCAGCACCCTCACCAGCAAAGCCCCCATGACTGAAACTAAGAAGGAAGAAAAAGAAGAAAAGATAGACAAATACCAGAGTGTCCATCCACAATGTCAGTACCAGACAACTGCCAAAGAAACAGCAGCTTGCATTAGATGCTTTTACCAGGAAATGGGTTTTCAACTAGAATATAGAAGCACATCTATAAAAATTATACCTACTAGGCAAAGAAGTAATCACCCTTAAATAAGAATTGTTTTGCTTAAGTTTAGAACAATACCTATTGATAGACGGATAACCAATTACATTTGTGCAAAAGTGAGCCTTTAGCATGTGTTGTCTATGTAACTATGATACTCGTAAGGAAAAAATGTGGCACACACAACCAAGGTAGAGCGAAATAAATGAGCATATAAAGTTTTGGAGGAAAAGAATTGGGAGACAGAACATACAAAAAGAAGTACCCAATTTGCAACACAAGAATTTGTATAAAATTGAAAACAACAGAGAGGAAAAAGGATGAAGTATGGAGGGTCAGAAGTCAGGAATAAGCTACTTTGAGAAAACAGACACAACATGCATTATAAGATTTGGGAAATCCTCCAGGAATTGCAATGTATACCTTCCCAGACTTCCTTTTCAGAAGAACCAGCCCATCCATCATCTGTTTCTTAGTTTTTGGAGAGCTTGAATAAACAAAAATGGTCAAGGTTTTTCTTTTAAACGAAAAGGAAATGAGAAAATTTAAGTGGAAGATATTGAACTTGTATTGAGCAGAAATTTATTTTGAAAGATCTAGACACACAGGGTTGACTTCTTAAGGTCAAACATCAGTCCCTACAACCAGAGTTTAGTTTTTTTTTTTCCAGAGAAAAGCAGACTTTGACATGAAGGCTCAGTCTAGACTTCGAGAACTGACACAAGGAAACATTGTGGAAAATGCAAGATTTAGATTAAATGATATGTGTTTATCCATAAGTTAATTTTCATTATCCAATAGACTCATGCTAGTCACACACATGAAAATAGAGGAAAGCAACCTATATTTCTGTATTGTTTGCCACATGTCCAGGCTAGGGTTCTATGGTAACACAATGCTGAGAGTGCTCCATGGAAAAGCAATCCATCTCTTCGATTGAATTTGAAAGCCACATCCTATATACACCAAAGCAGAAGTCATTTGGCCTTCGTGGTTTCGGGCAATTCCACCCTAACCTGAAACTCTTTTATCACTTGAAAGAGGAGCCATCAACATTTATCTTGATCGAATCCTGTGTCGATAGTTCCCATCGCGTGTAGCTGCTTCTTTCTTATAGGATTAGAAAAGATTCCAAAGTCTCCACACTTGAGTTCTTTCTTTCTTGAATTCTCACCCACTCTAGCTCCAGTTCGTTTTACCCACAAAAGTCTCCACACTTGATTTCTTCTTTCTTAAACTCTCACTCTAGCTCCAGATCGTTTCACCCTGTCCAGCATAGTCTAGTCGTCAATGGATTCTAAACCACATCCACTTAATACCTTCTTCTTCTCCCTCATGGCTCAGGGTCATTTGCTCCCAGCCATAGTCATGGCCAGCCGATTCGCAAGCCGAGGTGTTAAGGTAACCATAATCAACCCCACTTCTCAATCCACAAATCTTCCGCAACATCATTGAAGGTGATAATCAATTGGGTCTTGACATCTCTGTTCAGCTCGTCCAATTTTCCTTTCGAAGAGGCAAGTTTACCCGAAGGCTACGAGAACGGAAGCTCTTTTCTAATTTCTCTGAAATGATGCCAAATTCTTCAAAGCCCAGACTTGTTCCAAAATCCTTAGAAGAGCTTCTTCAAAAACATAGCCCCAACTGCTTCATTGCCCACTATGCTACAACATCGATGCCAAATTTGGGATTCCCAGGCTCATTTTTCATGGCACCAGTTTCTTCTCTGTGCGTCTTGGATAGCTTGAGACAGTATAAACCTTCGCGAACATTAAATCCGAGACGGTAACCTTCATTGTGCCAAGACTTCCCGACAGGATAGAGCTGATGAGGTCTCAGTTGCCCGACTACTGGAAAACTCCAACCTAGCTGAGCAAGTATATTGAAGGCGTTAAAGGAGCAGAGGGAAAGAGCTATGGAGTATCAGTGACACACAGGCTCTGTTCCACACAACAATTGAAAGATGTAGATAAAGCCCGGAGTGCTAACATAGCTTCAATTGATTATCATGCTTTCTTGAGTTGGATCAATTTGAATAAACACAATTCGCCGCTCTATGTGAGCTTTGGGAGCGTGGCTCGTTTCACTGATTCCCAGTAGCTTGAGATTATTTAGGGCTGGGATTCATGAGTACCCTTTCATCTGAGTTGTGACTTGAGGTCAATGGATAAGGAGGAGAGTTCCAGGCCAGAAGGGTTTGTGGAGAGGATTGGCCAATTTCTGCAGACCAGTTGTACAATGAGAAGCCAATTACCCAAAGTGTATAAGATAGGAATAAGTTTTGCAGAAAGTGAGACTGAGAGCAATGGGGTAAATCTTGGCTAGGCTCATGGAGCAGGTATAGGATTTTGCACTCCCCTCATATTTTCATCCCAATGTTTGGGAGGGTAGCATGACTGGTAAATTTATTAGAAATTGACCATCCATTTCATTGTAGATGTGTGATAAGTGTCTAAGATGGAACTGATTCCAGTGGACATCCAAAACCTAGTCTAGGATGTGGTGACTCTTGCTTCTCGATTTCAAAATGTATCTTCTTTTTTTTTTTTTTTGGTAAACAGATTTTTAATTAAAAGGAGGGCAAGAATAACCCAAGACATCCTGATTACAAGCAACAAGAAGCCAAGGAACGGAAACAGACCACACGGTCCTACTTGCCATGGACCGGGCCTTCCTAGCTAGGGAATTGACTACAGAGTTAGCCCACCTAGAGACAAACTGAACTGACCAAGATAGTTCAGAAGAAAGCAAAATCCTAATATCCTCTACCACAAGAAGAGCATCTAGCTCAAAAGGAAAGAAAGGATCAACCAAGCCTTTACATAGAGACAAAGAACCACATTCAAAAAAGACGTTCTTTAGGCCTTCCTGCGCAGCCCAGAGAAGGGCTTCCCTGAGGGCTTGAGCTTCGCCAGAAACAATAGAGGAGACCGAGCAGGGGATTGAGGCTGCAAAGATGCAAGAACCCCTATCGTCTCGTGCAATGAAGCCCAGACCGGCCGATTATCGCGCAGAAGAAAGAGAGAAGTTCGAGTTAACCTTAAAAGCAACGACTGGAGGAGGGATCCAATGTCTAACCGCCTCCTGAGCAACCTCACTTGTTGGCCGTTGCAAACTCCAGAATTCTTAAAAGGCTTTCCATGATCTTTTCACAATTTGTTCGGGGCTCCAGGACTTCCCATTAAAAATCAAATCATTTCTTGCAAGCCAAACGAACCAGCAAGTGAAGAAGAATAAGCTCAGAGCCTCTCTATTAGACGCTGCATCTGAGAACTGCCCAACACCCCAATTATTAAGGATGTGTATCAGCGATTTATGAGGCTGCAACTCGATCAAACTAGACAATCCCATACCAAACCAAATTGCTCTAGAATAATCGCATTCGAAGAGAAGATGATCAGTAGACTCCATATCGCTGCCACATCTTCTACAGGTAAAATCTCCCTTGATCTGTCTACTTTGGATAATTTCCCCTGTGGCCAGAGCTTGATTCACAGCTTTCCAAACAAAAGATTGAACTTTGGGATAACATTTAGCTTTCCAGATTCTCTTCCATGACTCAATTGAAACCTCTTCCCATCTGTGATGGCGGGAAGAAGAAGGGGCTAACAAAGCTTGGGCATCTCTATGATTGCACTGCACATGGTAGGAGGATTTAATAGAGAAGACACCATTTGAAGCACCTCCCCAGACAGTGCGGTCTTCAGATGGTAAATGACCGAGCTGAATCTTTAGAAAAATGTATCTTTTGTTCATGTTCTAAGAGAGTGTAATGCAGTAGCTGACTCTCTTGGTTGTAAGGTTGTGTCCGTTGTGTGCCGGGCTCTTTGGCCTATTTTGGATCATTGGCTTCTTGATCTTTGTAATCTTGATGTCTTGCGTGGGTCACGCGTTAATATATAGGCCCATTTCTACCAAAAAAAGAAGAAGTTACAAGTGTCCTACATCACGTCAAATGGTGAAAATATATTTTCAGGTCACATCAATCAAGTCCATTTCCTTGTAAGAAATGGATATTGGTCAAAGCATAACAGTGTAAGAGAACATAAAAAATTTTTTTACCAAAAAAAATAAAATTTGAGTAAAAGAATACAAGTCTCCACCCGTTCTATCCCAACTCGGAGCAAGCTGTAGTTCTATTGTAAGAGAATCGGATAGGATCTTGTTCGAATAGTGTTGTTCTAGTGTTGTTGATGTGGTGGTGCCTATAGAGTCCAGCATTGGATGGTCACTACATGAATTTTCTTAAATCCCAGAGAATCGGAATAATTGGTTGATAGGATCTTGCTACAACAGGGTTGTTGACATGGTGGTGCCTATCAGAATCCGGATCTTCTCCTTGTCAGGGGTGCTCCCCCATGGCTTCCCGACCACAAACATCAGTGGGTCCAGAGTGCTCCCGGTACGAGTCGCTGATTCGGACTCTACCAATCAAACCCAACATTGATTGTCCCTACTACGTGAATTCCATTAAATCCCGACCACTTAAAACACCATTACCTTTGGTAATAGCGGATCATTATTTTTGGTATAGGAATCTGGCATTACTAATAGTCGCTTATCTAAATAGAGGGACTTTTATGACCTATTTCATTATTTAAACGAAGCCCCCCAATTGGATACTTTTTCTACACAGCTGTACAAACTCAATTGCAAGTTCACATCGTCTGTAATTCTCTGCAATTCCTTGTAATTCCCTCTTGAGATTGTAACACGTGGCAATAGACAATCCAAGGGTCCTCAATTCTAAACCCATCTTTGTATTCCTCTCTCCTCTCTCTTGCCCAAATTCAGAAAAACACGGAATCCTCTGCGATATTTCCTCTTCCGTCTCTCAGCGACTCAGTGTCTCCTCCGTGCAAAACTCTTTCTCTCTCATTATCGACCGCCGATCTCTCTTCTTCCTCACGAAATTGAGAAGCCCCAAATTAAGCGATTTCCTCATCCTCTGCATGGCTCATAGGATTTTGCCTGATCTTTTGATTATTTTGTATTGTATTTGCTTTGGATAATACTTGAAGTTTGATCTTGAGTTAGAAAGGACAACCATTGCAGTTCTTTTCCCCTCGTGATATAAACTTCAGTCTCCCAACTTTTTCATGAAATTGAGCTTCCGCCAGAGATAGGTAAAATCAGTTCAGTTAAATATGTCTTCTGTTTTTTGGCTACGAGTGCTGTTAAATTCTTTCACGTTACAAAATAAACTTAGTTTGGAAGATAGCAACATCTTGTAATCTGCCATTCTGTTTCATTTACATACGGTGACAGAGGCCCAGCAGGCAATTTTTTAGATGGCAGCCGTTCTTCTGATCTGGGCCATGTGCCAGTCTGTGATGCTATTTAGCTCCAAAATGATGGCTCTGAAGCTCTATCAACTCTGCTCTTCAGGGTAACTCGTTTTCTCTTTCTGTTCTAATGTCCACATACAAGTATGTCGCAACTGTTTTTTTTTTTTTTTTTTCCTTTTTCCCCTACCCAAAAGGATTTGGCACTAGCAGAGTTGCTGATAAGGCCTGGATCCAGATACCAAGAGATTTGTCAACGATGAGGCATTTTCTAAGGAGGGTTTTGGCTCAGTTAATCGAGTCTACATTGTAAGGCACAACCTTCACATTCTTAAGGGCTGGCATTGTAACTTGTTAGAAGGACAACCATTGCAGTTCTTTTCCCTCTTGATATAAACTTCAGTGATGTTGGCCCGTGGAAGTGGTTGACATTGTAAACTTAAGCTCTTCGATGTTGGATTTTGTTGCTGTTGCGAAAGTTTTCCTTGTTTGGAGATCGAGTAAATGGATTTAACTTCTAATTTAAACCAACTGAATACAAGCCATGCTGAAGTCACCAATCACCTGAACATGAGTCAGTGAGTCTTGATGGGCTCGAACCATCATCTTCTAGGAGACCTAGATGCTCTTCCATTTTGAGCTAAAGACTCAGCACAGGAAGTTAATAATTAGCTTCAATGTATTTTGGAACAACAAGTGCAAACTATGAGATCCATCTAATGCCATGTTATTCAGTTGTGTTATTCCAGCAGAAATACAGAAGTAGGGTAGGAGATCCATCTAATTTTGCCCAGCCATATCTAACAGTTAAGACCTACAACCGATCATCTTTCCTTAACTCTCATCAAACCATTTCACCAAGAGAGGAATGTACACCTCAAATTTAGACTACCCAGATCCTCACTTCCCATTGGGAAGAAAATAACAGAGCTGACACCAACAGGGGATTTGCAGCTTCTGTTTTTCTTTTTGTTGTTAATTATTTACTCTTTAATATTAGAATTTTCGATTCGAAAGGGTTGATGCTGTTGTTTTTACACTCAAATGCAACCTAGAAACTACTAAACAGGGCATAAAGAACATTATTAGGGATGCATAATCCATCATCAGTGACTTCAACAGCGAGCGGGCAGCCCTTCCAAGTGTGAGAGTTCTATTGTAACTTGGTGTTAATTTACTGGGCACCATTGTGGGATCAATAATCTTTGAGATTCTGAAAGTATTCATGTGAGTTGAATGAGATTCAACAGTTGTTATCTCCATTATCATGTAAAACCATGGGTTCAAATTCTGCCAGCATTTCATTTTTATTTCTTTTTCCTTTCATGTTCCAGAAATTGAATCATTATCCTTAACTAATAATATCCTGCAAGGCTCAAAGGATTATCATCTGTGCGTCCTATTGCATCAAAATACCAGAACATTTGGATAAATTTGTTTGAGGAAGGCAACTGCTGCCCAGATGGAGTGTAAGGGATAGAAGGAGAATGTAGTCAAATCTGCAAGATTCTATAAACTTTAATTAATAGAAACAACAACAAAATTGACAATAACAGCAATTAACTCTCATTTACAACTATGGGAAACTATACTTGGAGGCAATCACATTTTCCACCTCACAATTCATCCAACAGTATTTCAGTCGTGAATATCCATTAGTAAGATTAAACCAACGCAATTAAGTACACTAGCACAAAACTATTTTCCATTTTGAACAAGTAAATCACCTACCTGTTTCCTTTGGAGTAGTGAGTATAAATCGATGTATTTATACCATCACCGCTATCATCATCAATGAGGCCTCATGATTGCTCCCAGTAAAATTACACATTACTGATACAACCAAAGGTTATTCCAATAGTTTAGATAATTAAGACGCAACTCAAGGAAGACAGAGTGAGATTGATCGCTGCAATTCAAGAGATCTCTCTTCACAAGATTCAGAGAGGGGAGAGAGAGCCGTGGCCTTGCAGGGATGAGGAATCGTTGTAATTTGGGGCTTTTCTCAATTTCGTGGGGAAGAGGAGAGATCAACATATGAGAGAGAAAGTGAAGAGGGGTTTTTTCAGAGTTTTGCACGGAGGAGACACTGAGTCGCTGAGAGACGGAAGATGAAATATCGCAGAGGATTCCGTGTTTTTCTGAATTTGGGCAAGAGAGAGGAGAGAGGAATACAAGGATGGGTTTAGAATTGGGGACCCTTGGATTGTCTATTGGCACATGTCACAATCTCAAGAGGGAATTACAGGGAATTGCAGGGGAGGGAATTACAAACGATGTGAATCCAAGTTTTTACGGTGTGGGGTTCAGGACTTTGAGCTCTTGCTGCTTGGCATCTCTTGGGGCAAATCTTCGTGGAGATTTTTTTGTTGGGCTTCAGAATCAGTTGAAGATTGAAGAGCAGCCCAATTTGTTATCGAAGTAACAGCAGATATAAGAGTTCTTATATCTCATCTCATGAAACAGATATCGTAGAGGAGTGCTCCCTTGTTGCCCATAAGACCATCAGCAAACAACACCCAGTAATGAAAAAAACAATCTATTTCAGAATTGCAGAAAGGGAATGTTGTGAACCCATTTTTTAAGGGCCTAGAGCAGAGGAATTTTAAAGGGGGTTGGGAGTAGAAATCTGAAGATTGTGTATTTGAGATGAAGAAGAAACAAAGAGTAGGGAGGTTTAGAAGTTTGAGAAATAATATTCTTTATCATTCAATTCACTTGACTTTTTACATTTATACCTAAGACTACCTTCCTATTGATATGGCCATACTAAACTCTAATACCCAATAACCATGACCTACTTCCCAAAATAATCTTCCAACCCAACATTCCCTCACAATTACCCTTAACTCATTGCCTTCCATTGCCATACCCTAATTCTTTTGTACACACGACCACTTCCCTAATCTAAGGAGTATTTTGCCCTTAATACTCACTAGCATGACCTATACATTCATCCCCCAACACATTCCTTTACAAAATAACCTCTCTCATGGGCATAGGCCTTATCTTTAACCCCTCTCATGACTCTTAACTAAGATCATAAAACTATGGCTTCTGCTTTTCTTACTATGTACTCCAAGTGTGATAGCTTAGATGAATCTTGTATTATACAATCTGAGAGGCATTTTAGTCCCTCAATGTTTGAATTTGAATATACTTAATGGCGACTAATAGTGTTAGTTTGGTTAGGACCCACAAGTAATATATTGCACTAAGGGGACCCAAAATTAATTTGTGGTCCACTAAGAGGACTCACACGTAAAAAACTTATTTATTTATTATAATGTTAAAAAACAAACTTCATTAAAGTAAGTTTTATGGCTATTTTGAAAATATTTATAAAAGCTAATGATAAATATTTAATGGATTACACATCATTTGTGTATTTTGTTAATGGAAAAAGATTAATAATTTTATCTAAAAAAATTAACAAATTGTTGGTTTTTCACATTTATAATCATGAATTTAACCCAACTATATTTGAAAGGTAATATAGCTATTTTCAAAAAAGTACAAAATATGTATAATCCATTACATATTTATCATTAGCTTTTATAAATTTTTTGAAAATAGCTATATTACCTTTCAAATATGACCTTAATACCCTTTTAATTAGAACTTCTTTTTAGTATATATATATACCATTAAGTGTACTTCCCAACTTCTCTACCTAAAGAGAGACGAAGCCTTCAGTTGCATTTTGCAATGCTAACAGCTCAAAGCTCTTGAAAAGAAAATGGGTAAATCTAACATCTTGTCCATTACCGTTGTTGTAACAGGAACCATTCCTTCGCTTGAGTCCGGATCAGCTACCCGTCGGGGAGCACTTTGTGCTCTCCAACCCAACGGCTTTATCACCATAAATACAGGGAATCCAGGTGTTGGGTGATGGGTTCTTTTTTATTTTATTATTTTTTACCTATGGGTCCCATAGGATTTGTGGTGGTAAAGCCGGGAGCACAAAGTGCTCCCGGACGGGGTGATGATCTGAATTCTCTTTGCTTAAGAGCAAAGGAGGAGAAAGAGAACCCTGGAAGCAAGGGAAGAAAAGAGATTTTAGTGAATCATGTATAGTTAACATCTTAGTTGCATCCTTAGGTCATTAGTTGCTCTTAAATATGTAGTACTACAACAAAAATGTTAAACTAACACAATCCTTTATCCTTTTATCCCAACTCGGAGCCCACTAGGGTTCTAATGCAGAAGAATCAAATTGGTGTGGTTGACAGGCCAATGCATCCTCCCTTATGGGAAGACAGAAGAAAAAAGATCATGTCACACAAGCTTTAGCATTTTTGGTCCTAATAATGTACAATTGATGAATTTTTTTTTCTTCTACAAAATATAATTAGATTAAACTCTCCGGTGTAATTCTATCAGAGACAATCAAATTGTTGTCTACAAGAAAAATAGGTGCCGACCAACAACAATTTAAAGAAAAACATGAAACCGCAATCTCATTGTAGTGCTTACAACCCTTAAATCTTCAAGAAAACGAAAAAGATAGAGTGGATAATGGCCAAGTTGTTGTACTTGACATAGACAAAGGCCTTCTTACCTAGGTGATCACAAACTCTATCAACCTCCATAGGAATATAAGAATGCATATGAGAAACGTCACAAATATCAAAATTAGAAGACTTGACTTCAAATGTCTTCAACGTGGTGCTTTTTTTTTTTGGTAAGACTTCACCATGGTGCTTAGAGAAACCATAAGCATGTTAATGTGATTGTAAGCCTACTTATAGAAAATAGGATGATAAAAAGATTGTAGAATATATGATTAGATTATATAGATGTCTTAAACATCAAGGCATATATATGAAAAGAATATATGATTGTTACATTGATGGTGTTGATACGAAATCCTGCTCGTCCTTTCCTGTCAAGTTTCTGCAAAATACACGCTCGACCTTGGGGGATCAAGATACGTCTCCGACAAGCAAATCAGTACCAATGAGATATGATCACTACTACTCACTAGAGAATTCAAGTAATTGATCACACAAAATATGAATACTTACTTCCATAAGCCTACTTGATGTGTTTATATAGTTTTAGATATCATAGTTAGACCCGGAATATAACTCTAATTAAGAAGAGTTATTTACCTGACTCATCCTTCTAGGTAGTAGATCTGTAATAGAAGTTTACCTTGACCGAGCTCTCTTGACATGATGTTTAGACGACCATTAACAATATGGTTGAGACAGTTACATTGAACCCACTGGTCGGACCGATCAGGATAGAATGACTATTTTAATCATTAACAGATGGAATATTTATATATGTAGAATCTTATGTGGCCTCCTTTTCTTTTCAAAGTATTTTTACTGATAAAAGAAAAGCCTTAAACCATCTCTAGTGGGTAGGGGGGGATAGCAATCCACCACAATGCAATTGGTGTGCTTCTGTCCGTAAATTTAACCTCAGTTGGGTCGATCGCCGGAAAGAGAACGAAATATATCCCCATGAGAGGCCCAAAACTCTTGATAGAATGTCCGAAAATGCCCTTAATAAATAATTAAATATTCAGCAGGTGAGGCCATTGGTTAGGAGCGATCCCTTCTAGAAAGATGGACATTTTTATAGAGTATTTACAAAGCCTGGCAAAAGAGGTAGGCCTTATTTGATTCGATTCAATCTCGAAAATCATGTGGTGCAAGACTTCTAAGTCCGCACGCCATGTTCGCAACCCTGAGCCTCTCAATAATATTAAAAAAAAGGATTTTTTTTTAATATTATTACAAATAAAAATTGGAAACCAAAAGTAATTTAGGCCATAAGCGCGGAATGTAAAACAAAAATATAAAATAGTTGAAGTTTAGGATATATAATATCGAATCAAGTGTCAACATGATCATAAAAATTTTATAATACAATCACAATCAGAAGAATATCTGTTTTTCCAAGAAAAAGAATGAAATAAGAACAACAAACACGGAAACTTAAAAAATGAATTTTCCTTAAAAAAAAAAAAAAAAAAACAGGGATACCTACTCCTGTCATTATCATTGACATCGACGCATACACTTACGTAAGATGTTCGTTTGCACTCACATTAAAAACATGAAGATAATCCTGCAGCAGAACTTTGTGGTCCTACGTAGGCTTGGAAAGAGCGATATCCAGAGAGAAGGAGAGAAGGATTGAAATCAAATAATAATTTGCTTTTGAATCCGTGACTGTGGTTTGGTCTCCATGGTAATTGGTATCTTCTTCTGGACTTCAATCATAAAACTCACTCATGAGAACCCTGATCCATTTAGCTTTATATATATATATGTAGTTGGGAACTTGAGAATTTGCTGAAGCGCTTAAAGAGTCCAACTCTTCAGATCGACTGCTAGTGCTAGCAATTCTCCGTTTCAATGGGTTCTAAACCACATCAACTTCATGCCTTCTTCTTCCCTCTCATGGCACAAGGCCATTTGCTCCCACTCATAGACATAGCCAGGCTATTCGCTAGCCATGGTGCTAAGGTTACCATAATCACCACCCCTCTCAATTCAGCCATCTTCTCCAAAACCATCGACCGTGATTACCAGTTGGGTCTGGACATCTCTGTTCTACACATCCCGTTCCCTACAGAAGAGGCTGGCCTACCCAAAGGCTGTGAGAACATGAGCTCCGTTACTAGTCTCTCTGAAATGATAATCAAATTCTTCAATGCTCTTGAGTTGTTCCAGAAACCCTTTGAGGAACTTCTTCAAATGCATAGCCCTGATTGTCTTGTTGCCGATATGACGTTCCCATGGGCTACAGACGTGGCTGCCAAGTTTGGAATTCCAAGGCTCGTCTTTCATGGCACCAGTTTTTTCTCTCTCTGTGTCTTGGAAAATTTGACACGATATAAACCTAATGTAACCATCAATTCCGAGACCGAAACCTTCCTTGTGCCTGGTCTTCCTGACCAGATAGAATTGACGAAGTCTCAGTTGCCAGACCACATGAAATTACCAAGCGATCTGACCAAGTTTATTGAACGTGCTAGAGAAGCAGAGGAAAGAAGCTATGGAGTACTGGTGAACAGCTTCTATGAGTTGGAGCCAGCTTACGCGGATCACTACCGGAAAGTCATAGGAAGGAAGGCATGGCATATAGGCCCTGTTTCCCTCACCAACAGGGACATCGAACATAAAGTTCAGAGAGGTAACTTTGCTTCCATTGATGATGAGGGTTCCTGCTTGAGTTGGCTCAAGTCAAAGAAACCCAATTCGGTGCTCTATGTGAGCTTCGGGAGTATAGCTCGTTGCTCCGATTCCCAATTGCTTGAGATTGCTTTAGGGCTCGAGGCTTCAGGGTACCCTTTCATTTGGGTTGTGAGATCCAAGGACAAGGGGGAAGAGAGGTGGATGCCGGAAGGGTTTGAAGAGAGGATCGAAGGGAAGGGTCTAATAATAAGGGATTGGGCACCTCAAGTTTTGATCCTGGAAAATCCTGCTGTGGGAGGTTTCGTGACACATTGTGGATGGAACTCGACGCTTGAAAGCCTGAGTGCAGGAGTACCCATGATTACTTGGCCTATATTTGCAGAGCAGTTCTACAATGGGAAGCTGGTGACCCAAGTGTTGAGGGTGGGAGTAAGTGTAGGGGTTCATGAATTGAATGGACTAGTAGCAGAGGAAAAGGCAGCAGTGAAGAGAGAAGACATAGAGAATGCTGTAATGCAGTTGATGGGGGATGGAGAAGAAGCAGAGCGTATGAGAAGTCGAGCTATGGAGCTCAAAGAAATGGCAAGAAGAGCTGTTGAAGCTGGAGGTTCTTCTCATACCGACTTGACAGCTTTGATGAAGGAGCTGGCCTTGCTTGCATCCTAGATCTGAGTGTCTAAAATCTGCAATTTGTTTTTCCTTTTTGTTATTAAGGCTTGTTTTTTTAATCAATTATCATTCTCAATTATGAGATTTTTCATTATTTTAAATTTGTTTGGTATCTATTATCTTTTTATTTTAAATAATAGAAATGCCTTCAAAATTCATAATAGATATTTTGTCTATTATGGATTATGGTGAAAATTTTATTCTCTTCATTTATGTATATGTTTACTTAAAAGTTTATAGTTAAAATAAGGGTAAAATAGTCAATACATATTTTTATAAATTTTTTTATTTTCTCAATTGCTCACTATCTTTTTCTAACAATTTTTTATTTTGACATACCAAACTTATTTTTCATTCCATCATTTATTTTTTGACAAAATTTACCAAACGAATTTTCATTCTTAACCAATAATGAATTCTTATACTTATTTCGACTTCAATTTTCAGGTCATCTTTCTTTGTCAAGCATTTTTTTTTTAAGTAACTTCAATTCAGTTCGGTTTTGGAAAACTTGCCGGTCGCGGCATTAGATTCATGCTAGTCATATACATGAAAATTGAAGAAAACAACCTATATTTCTATGTTGTTTGCCACATGTCCAGGCTAGGGTTCTATGGTAACACAATGCTGACTTTGCTCCATGGAAAACCAATCCATCTCTACAATTGAATTTGAAAGCCACACTACGCCAAAACCTTCGTGGTTTCTGCCAATTCCACCCTAAACCTGAACCTCTTTTATCACTGAAAGAGGAGCCATCGACATTTATCTTGATTGATTCCTGTGTTGATAGTTCCATCGTGTGTATGATGCAGTCTGCTTCTTGACTGGGGAGTTTTGAACTTCAAAACTGAATTCAAGTGTGGTTCTATGAACTGCGATGCACAAGTGATTCATGGACTGGAGAGTAGGTGTTTGTATGATTGAGGCGTATTGTTTCCATAAGCTCCACAAGGTTATCAGTTTTTTCAAGGTGTGATGTTCTTGAACGACTTAAGTAGGGTAGTCGGAAATCAGTTGTTGAAGCTAACACATGCAGTGGCGTGGAAGAACTCCATGGTGGCAATGCTAATGTCTCCTAGATCTTAATTGGATGAAAATGAGGAAGAGATGGATTATATATGAAGATGGATTGAGCGTGTAAAAGTGCAATCAAATCAAAATATTAGATGTTTAAGGATGTAGAGAAGGTTGTAAACTGTTGGTGCAGATTTTGCTGAGGTTTGTGAACTAGGAATCTCACACCAAACTATAAGATCTGATCAATCTATTCGAATTCACACTTCCCCGCAAAATGAATGAAATTGTTAGAAACGCAGCCTCCGACGATTAAGTCAGTGATTGACAAGAAGTAGGGTTTAAGAGCTCTCTAAGAGCTTCTGAAGAATTTTAATGGAAAATCACTGGGAAGAGTGAGATTTTTGTATAAATTTGAATGTCTTACCTCTCGTGAGTGTCTTTGCCCTATTTGTAGGCTTTTCATGTAATTTTTCATCATTGATGACCATCGGATGGAAAGTAGAGATCAAATGGTTGCAATTAGGCCTTTGTTTAGGCTTTGGGCGAACCCGTAAATTGATTCGTATCATTAGCTGAATCCGGTCGAACCAGTATAAAACGGAATCAGGGTAATTTATTCACAACACGAGCCCTCAAGCCTGCTGATCAGGTTGAAATTGAATTAAGACTCTGGTCATGAGGTTTTGACTTTTCTCTGATTAACTGAATTGTTTTTTGCTTGATCATCTCCGACTCACTTTTTGTCTAGTATAGGCTATGAGACTTCTACAGTACTTGAGCTCATCTCCAGTCATGAGGAATCATTTGAACACTGAGTTCATCCTTTAGTTGAGAGAGTTCATCAGAAATTCTGAGTTCAATCTATAGCATCTTACAGCTCATCAGAATTCTGAGCTCATCTGTCAACCTGTGGAGCTCATTAGAAACTTCCGAGCTCATCCTTCGATCAAATGAGTTCATCAAAGATTCTGAAGTCAATCTATAGCATGGTAGAGCTCATTAGAATTTTGAGCTCATCATTTGATCTTGGGAGTTCATTGGGCATCGTCCAATTCAACTTAGCTGGAGAGGTCATCAATGGATACTGGATTCAATTAGAGCCGTTCCCTTTGCATCTGCTTTTGGAGTTAACCATTCTTATTTAAGCACTCAACTTTGAATGTCGATTTTACCCTCCATGTGGCAAAATTCTAATTCATCAATGCTCGAACTTCCAACACCATTAGAATTAGTTTCTAAAACTGTAATTTTGGTTTCTCAAAATGCGAATCATGGTTTATGGCTTGAACTTCATCGGAAAAATGAGTTTGTCCCCTCTTGGGAAAGTATTTAGCCAATGTAATTATCGAACAACTGTGTTCAGCCCCCAAATCGTCTCAAATATCTGCTGTAAATCTAACAAATATGTGTTTCATAAGCTTTTGATTAAATCTAATTCTTCTCTTCCTCTCAAATACTAGATTTCTTATTCTCGTTGTCATCGTTGTCATTGTCGTTGCCAAGAGAAGGCAGCAGTGAGAGTCACCGTTGTGAGTCGAGTTTAGCATAGGGTTGATGCATATATACTTGGTTTGGGTGAACTTATTTGATCTAAATTGTGTAAATTAGTACTGGTTTGATAGAATCTCACTCGCATATTAAGTTTGAGTCATTCAATGGCTTAGTGTTTATTAGGGCATGTGTCGTGCTCACAATTAAGATCGTTGTATGGCCGCTAGTTTAATGGCTGCAGAGGATGCGAATTCAGTTGACTCTATTGACCTGCCTAGAAATATAAGAATAAGAAACGTCACAAATATCAAAATTGAAAGACTTGACTTTAAATGCCTTCAACTTGGTGCTTAGAGAAACTGACAAAGCAAAGGATTAATGTGATTGTAAGTCTACTATGGAAAATAGGATGGTAAAAAGAATGTTAAAAAAATATGATTATGATTATACATATGTCTTAAACATCGAGGCATATATATAACAGAATATGGAATATATAATTATAATATTCATATTATATTTGTATAAAAAAATGTAAAATAGTTGAAGTTTAGGATATATAAAATCGACTGAGGTAGGATCAAGATTGAAAAAAAATTATAATACGATCACAATCAGAAGAGTATTTCCAAGAAAAAGAATGAAATCAGAAGACAACACGGATTTCCACAGCTTGAATAAATGATTTTTTTTTTAAATAGTAAAAAAATAAATAAATTACCCACCGTCATTAATAACGCTTACACTTAGGTAAGAATGTCTGTTTGCACTCACCTACTCATGGATTTTCTTCAGAAAAAGAAATAAACTAAGACCATGAAGATAAGGATGTTCGTTTGCACTTTGCACTCACCCACTGAGACAAAGAGAGAAGAAGAATCCACATGAGACAAATATATATATATATATATATATATATATATATATATATATATATATATATATATATATATATATATATATATATATATATATATATATATAAATATAATAAAAACAGATCAGTTTCAGAGAAGGAAATCGAATAATACTTCGCTTTGAATCCTTAAAACTGTGGTGCGGTGTCCATGATATCTTCTTCTAGAACTTCAATCATGAAACTCACTGAGAGCCCTGATCCATTTGGCTTATATATACTTGGGAACTTGAAACTGCGCTGAAGGACTTAAAGAGTCCAACTCGTAAGATCGATAGCTAGCAATTCTCCTTTCCAACTTAATAGCTAGTCTACCCTGTGCAGCCTTAGTGGTCAATGGGTTCTAAGCCACATCAACTTCATAGTTCATACCTTCTTCTTCCCTTTCATGGCACAAGGCCATTTGCTCCCACTCATAGACATAGCCAGGCTATTCGCTAGCCATGGTGCGAAGGTTATCATAATCACCACCCCTCTCAATGCACCCATCTTCTCCAAAACCATCGACCGTGATTACCAGTTGGGTCTGGATATCTCTGTTCTACACATCCCGTTCCCTTCAGAAGAGGCTGGCTTTACCCAAAGGCTGTGAGAACATAAGCTCCGTTACTTATCTCTCTGAAATGATAACCAAATTCTTCAATGCTCTTGAGTTGCTCCAGAAACCCTTTGAGGAACTTCTCCAAAAGCATAGCCCTAATTGTCTCGTCTTTCATGGCACCAGCTTCTTCCCCCTCTGTTTCTCGGAAAATTACCCTTTATATGTTAAAATGATGAAATACTCTTCAGCTAAAATCTTATTTTGAAGAATTAAATCTTTTCACCCATCTTCATTTGTTAAATTGAGCCATCACAAACCACCTACCACCACCTCCTCTTTACATTGAATGGTTAGGATTTTAGGGTTATTTGCAAAATCATAACAGCTAAACTTGATTGATTAAGTAATTTAAAATCCTAAGAATGTAAAGAAGAATGCAAAAGGCAAAACCCTAATTATAGACATTCAAATTTTATTAGTGGTGTTGGTCATCTTAACTGTGGTTGTGCTCTGCACAAGAGATGCAGAGGTAGATAGTTTCACCAAGGCATGTCCTCTCTGTGGAAAGGTTTCTTTTCCCATTGACTCCAACTTTGTTCTTAGTGGCAGCCACTTCTTCCTCATCATTGTATGGATGTTGGAATGAGGAATAAGTGGATGTTGGACATGGGTGAGTCGGTGTTGGACCAACCTAGAGGGAGGCCTGACCTAGAGCTAGCTCGAGCTGCAGGGGTTGATGTAGATGAGTTTATAACTTCTCGAGATGGATAAGCACATGTAGAGGTAGCTGCTACTGTTGATGAGGATGGGATGATGGCACCAGGCACGCAGGAGCAGCAGGATGATGATCCAAATGACACACTCGCTCCTAGTTAGATTGCGATGGATGATGGTGGTGGTGGTGGTGGCGGAGGCCTTGAGCTTTTGCATGTTCCACTACCAGAGACACAATAGCTCCCACTCTATTACACTAGGGAGAGTCATTTCACACATGCCACCCAGGATTATGATCATAGTGGTGAGTAGCAATGTGGTCATGAATATTCTGATACGAGCCACCATCGGAAGGGGAAGGGCCATGGGAAGCAACAACAACACAGAGGTGGTTATGATGATGTCACCTTCCCACACGGATCTTACGGTTATGAATCCTACGGTTCTTATAGTTAATCCTATGGTTTTTATGTAAATCCTTCGAATCCGACGGACAACTTAATAGGAGTGATGGGGTCCATGAGCTTGGATGAATTTGTAGGCTCCACATATGGTTATGGGCTTACCGGTATTTATGGTGTCCCTCCTTCTCATGGACAATATGGTATGGGTATGAGTATCCCATTTAGTACTTCATATCATGGGCACTTGCAGGGCGATAGTTACTATGAGCTTGGTCTCTCGAGGCCATGTCTATTGATAAATCCATACCTTCACAGTCATTGGCACCAACAGTAGCATCATCAGGTATGCAACACCTTCTTTTGCCCTATTCTCACTTCCCTCACATGGGAATTCTCTTGGAGGCAGAAGATGACCACTATAAAGTTGCAATTGATGATTATTTGGAGCACTATCAGTATTGAGATGGGATTAGTATGTAAATTTGTTGGGGGATTAGAGACAGCACAGTCAAATGGAATTCGATCCACCTAGGCACAATACTTGGAAGTGATAGTTAGAGATTTGAGATGATTGAATGATTCTATTTACTTGTATAATGAATTGTAGACTTTAGATGATTTGGTTTATATGAGTTTCTAGACTTTTAGTTTCGCGGCTTTCGCCCGCATACGGTTGGACATGAGTCGATTAAGAACATTAGTTTAGATGATGTTTTAGGTCAAAAATAACACTTTTATTATGTTTATTGGCCTCAAATTAGGCTCCATGTCAAATTTTAGATCAAAATAACTCCAAATGCCCTTCGAAACAGGGGGTCGATTTTTCATCAAACTCCATCAAAAAGTCACCCAAAATTTTAGCTGGCGTCGTCGTGTCGGTGGTGTCGCCAGCCACTGGCATGACGACACTAGCCGAAATTTTGAACCTTGATATCAATAAAATCTATTTTGATTAAAAGATAATATTACTTTTTTTCTCTTTGTTATAAAAAGATATACCTATCTCAAAAAATTATAAGAAGCAAATTACCCAAATTGCAAGATATGCCCAATACAAGGAATTTATAAATGAAATATATCCATAATGAAATTTTATGATGAAAATTGATGAACCAAAAAAAATTATGCTAACAATTATACTAAATTTAATTAGATATCTAACGTATGGTCAAAGACACCTTTATACAAAAAAACAATGACAATCTCCATTTTTTTTTTTTTTTGAAGACAATCTCCAATTATAAGGTTCAATATTAAGGATTTTTATTTGGGCAGCCACTGCTACTAGCAGCTAGCGGCTAGGATCGCGTCACGTGCGCAAATGTGAATCTAATAGTTATGATGAAACTGTGGGGATGTAAATGTAAAGATGAATTATTATTATTTTTTAATTTTACAAAATCTGTACTAATTTTTTGATATTTACAAATACAACTCCCTGTGTTTACCGATTGAGATGAATTCAATTTAGGGTTTTTCGATTTTCCCACTTCCTTCTTCCTCTCTTCCCTTTCCCGCTGGTCCTCTTCCTCGGATCCAACCTTGCCTTGCGGATCTTCAAATTCTGACATCGCATCATGATGCACACCCTTCTCTAGACCGATCTCAGAATTCGGTGTCGTCTACCGCAACTTCAACTACGGCACTGCCATACTTGGTCGTTTGAGAAGGAAAAAGACGAAATGGTCTTTTGAAGAAAAAGGACGGGTAAGAAACGGAAATAAGAAGACAAGAAGTGCTCACCCTTTACGAGTTTTTTTTTTTTTTTTTTTTGGTAAACACCCTTTACGAGTTTAATGAGCTAGGAAAAGAAAAAATAAGAGTTTAATGACGCATGCACTTACGTAAGAACGTTCGCCGTATATTGACGAGAAGAGACACCGAGACAGATAATATCTAGAAGAATCCACAGGAGGGAACTGGGAAAGAATATAAAATACTACCTAGCTTGAACCCTTTGATGGGGTGACGGTGACCGAGTTATCTTATTCTATAACTTCAATCATAAACTTTACTTTCCTGATCGATTTAGCTTATATATATATATATATATAGTTGCGAAGTTGAAACTGTGCTCAAGCACTTGTATTCAAGTTAATCGTTTTCCCTGTGCAGCCTTGACGAGTTGGGGCCGGGTCAATGGGTTCTGAACCACATCAACTTCATGCCTTCTTCTTCCCTTTCATGGCACAAGGCCATTTGCTTCCACTCATAGACATAGCCAGGTTATTCGCTAGCCGTGGTGCTAAGGTTACCATAATCACCACCCCTCTCAACGCACCCATCTTCTCCAAAACCATCGACCGTGATAACCAGTTTGGTCTGGACATCTCTGTTCAACTCATTCCATTCCCTTCAGAAGAGGTTGGCTTACCCCAAGGCTGTGAGAATGTAAGCTCCATTACTAATTTCTCTGAAATGATAGCCAAATTCTTCAATGCTCTTGAGTTGCTCCAGAAACCCTTTGAGGAACTTCTTCAAAAGCATAGGCCTGATTGTCTCGTTGCCGACACGTTCTTCCCATGGGCAACTGACGTGGCTGCCAAGTTTGGAATACCGAGGCTCATTTTTCATGGCACCAGTTTCTTCTCTCTCTGTGTCGTGGAAAACCTGATACGGTATAAACCTCATGAAACCATTAAATCCGATACCGAAACCTTCCTTGTGCCTGGTCTTCCTGACCAGATAGAATTGACGATGTCTGAGTTGCCAGACCACATGAAAAACTCAAGCGATCTGACAAAGTTGCTTCAACGAGCTAGAGAAGCAGAGGGTAGAAGCTATGGAATATTGGTGAACAGCTTCTATGAGTTGGAGCCAGCTTACGCGGACCACTACCGGAAAGTCTTTGGAAGGAAGGCATGGCACATAGGCCCTGTTTCACTCACCAACAGGGACATCGAAGATAAAGTTCAGAGGGGCAACATAGCTTCCACTGATGAGCGTTCCTGCCTGAATTGGCTCGACTCGAAGAAACCCAATTCTGTGCTCTATGTGAGCTTTGGGAGCATGGTCCGTTTCACTGATTCCCAATTACTTGAGATTGCTTTAGGGCTCGAGGCTTCAGGGTCTCCTTTCATTTGGGTTGTGAGATCCAAGGACAAGGGGGAGGAGAGATGGATGCCAGAAGGATTCGAGGAGAGGATTGAAGGGAAGGGCTTAATAATAAGGGATTGGGCACCTCAAGTTTTGATCCTGGAAAGTCCTGCTGTGGGAGGGTTCGTGACTCATTGTGGATGGAACTCGACGCTTGAAAGCCTGAGTGCAGGGGTGCCCATGATCACTTGGCCTATATTTGCAGAGCAGTTCTACAATGAGAAACTGGTGACCCAAGTGTTGAGGGTAGGAGTGAGTATAGGGGTTCATGAATGGAATGGATTTCAATCAGAAGAAAAGGCAGCAGTGAAGAGAGAAGACATAGAGAAGGCTGTAATGCAGTTGATGAGTGGTGGAGAAGAAGCAGAGAGTATGAGAACTCGAGCTATGGAACTCAAAGAAATGGCAAGAAAAGCTGTTGAAGATGGAGGTTCTTCTCACACTGACTTGACAGCTTTGATAGAGGAGCTGGCTTTGCATCCTTAGACCGACACTCTTTTTTTTTTTGGTGAAGAGCTTTATTCATTTAAGAGCCCCTGGATCGTACCATACATCAAAGTGCAAGCCGCGGGGGCTGCCGGCTCTCTGGCCTTTGTTTTTCTTTCCGCTTTCTTTTTTCTTCTGTTCTTCTTTCTTTCTTGCTTTGTTGGCCGCTTTGCCCTTTGTGGTTGTGGTTTCCTGGGGTGTGCCGTGTCCGGCGGGTGGCTTGGTTGCGTCCATCACTTGTTTGTGTGGGTGCCTCCTTTTGTTTTGCTCTTTC
Source organism: Hakea prostrata (assembly GCF_041222555.1). NCBI lineage: Eukaryota > Viridiplantae > Streptophyta > Magnoliopsida > Proteales > Proteaceae > Hakea > Hakea prostrata. The sequence goes on from NC_142603.1 coordinate 14,156,866, forward strand.
TTGTTTGCTTCGTGGGGCTGTGCCGCGTCTCCTATTGTTGGTTACTCGTCTGGTCCTTTTGGCCTCCTGTGCCGGGGAAGTGTTGTTGGTTCCTCCTGCGATTGTTTCTTCTGCTTTCCCCGGTTTGTGGTTGATTCCCCCTTCGGCTTTGCCTCTGTTTGGGTGCGGGGTGGCCTTCTTGTGGTTTCATTGATTCTCACCCTCTTTCGGATGGCGGTGTGGGGCTTTCTGTGCTTTCCCTGTTCTGGGGGCGTAGACAGCCTGGTTTGGGCTTTGTTTGTTTTCAAAAATCTGTGGTGCCGTTGTGTTTTCTCCCATTTTTGTCTTGCAACTCTTGTTGGTGCTGTTTTTCAAATCTTCGGCCCCTCTCGCCTTGTCCTCATTCCTTTGTTGTTTCGGTCTTGGGTCTGGTTGGGCTCCCGGGTGGCGGGCTTGGGTCGTCCATCTTCCATCCTGGTTGTGTTTTGCCTTCCCCTTGCTTGCCGTGCTCGTCTTTTCTTGATATGGTCTCCTCCCCTGTGCTTTGGGCGGGTTCATTTTTGGTTTTTCCTTCTTTTTGTCCGTGTTGCTTCCTTTGTTCCCGTCTTTGCTGGCGTTCCCTTTCCATTTTTTGTGTTGCCTCCCTCTCTTGGTTTCTTGTGTCCGTTGTGGGTGGTGGTTTTCTCCTTTGCCGTTTCTATTGGAAGACCGACACTCTAGAATCTACAAATTTGATCCTTCTTTTGCTGTTTTCTCTTTTTCTTAAGTTGATTGAATTGAATTGGAATTTGGACATCAAGGTTCATTCCAGACTTCGAACGGACACAAGGACATGTTGCGGAAATTACAACATTTGATGAAATAAATTTGTGTTTATCCATAAGTTCAATTTTCATTGTTCATTAGTCGCTTTTTCTTTTTGAGTTTTTTTCTTCTTTTACGTTTGAGAGTTGAGACTCCCATACATTGAATAAATTATAATTTTTTTTACTGATAGCTCCCCTAAATGGGGCGAAATTAAAGGTATCGCTTTTATGTGTATGGGGACTCACCTTTTTATTACTAATTATTCATATTTAACACAGTTTTTTTTTTGGTAAACATATTTAAAACAGTGAATAACTCTCGTTAAATCATTAAGGGTCTGTTTGGTTACATGAGTCTGGAGATTTCAAATATCTATAAATTTCAAATCTATGGAGTCATAATTTATAAAATTGAATGTTTGGTTGTGGAATGAAATTTGTGGATTCATCCTAAAAACTATTTGATCGACGTGATTTTTGTGAATGTGCAAATGTATAGTTTTTTTGAAATCTCTAGATTTCACCCCTTACCCATAAATCTACAGATTCACGTTTTTAGTGTAAAAAGGTGAACCTTCAAATTTCATGAATCTGGAGATTTTTACAATCAAACGGGTATAATTCTCAAATTCATGAATCCAGGATTTCAAATCTCTAGATTCAAGTAACCAAACAAGCCCTAAAGTTTTTAAACCAAATGACAAATATACTTTTAATGTAAAGTGTAATGATTATATTACCCAATCATTGCCACTCACACCCTCCTTCTCCACTTTAAAGAATTGTTAGCCATCGCAACTCTCCTCACCATTGCAATTCCCGTTCTACCATGGTTTCACTAGCAAGAGATTCTTTCTCCAATCAATTTATCTCGACAACATATAACCCGGTTACCCAGATCTCTGCGTGAATTTTCTTGTCGATTTCCCGGAAGCGCTTCAAGCAAGGGAATGAGACCTTGTTCAGATTTCGATTAACATCCTCCAATGTGTCAAGAAAACCCTCTATGGTGTCTCCGACATTGCTAATTTACTGATGGGTTCTCTAGTCTAGTTGGCTTATGGGGATTGTGTGGGAGCTCTATAGGATTCTACCGTTCAATCGACCCTCCCACCCAAGAAAAAAGAATACTTGAGGCTTACCTCTCTAATTCATCTAGTGGCACTAGTATCAAAACCTTCTGTGGAATATGATTTCGGGTGAAAGATTTACTTATGAAGATCATAAATCTCAATATTCAAAATGATACCAAAAAAACTAATTTAAAGAAAAGTAAAAGAAAATGAATCAGGAGAAAAATAAAATCTCAAAAAAAAGAGATCTTTCAACTTGTTGAAATTCACTTTGCACACAATCAAGAACATGCATGAGAATGAAAAAAAGGAAGAAAAATATATAAAAATTTACGTAATTCATCCTCCCGTATAGAGAGCCTACATCCTCGGTATGAAAGTCCACATCTCATCGAGTTACCGATAAGGGTGTTTAATTATCTTTATATAACCATTATCTTATTGCTTATGTCGCTTCAGGTGGGGGATTCATGTCAACTATCAGCAACATGGCGATATATCACCTTGTATCAATGATATACGACGATGTATCGCCGACACATTGAACCATGATAAACTATAGAAGATGAGTATTTAACCAAAGTATTTCTCCTCATTAAAAGAAATGTTTAAGCTTCTTGGCAGCTGATGCCATTATGTTGCGACTCCTCATTGACAACCATAGTTTGATGGCAACTAGTCAGCTAGGTGATGTTTGTGGACATTACATTGGACAAAGAGTTAAGGAAAAACACATGTTGATTAGAAGGGACCATTAAGTAGGACTACTACTTAAAATAAAGAAAATGTGAAGTTATTTACCGCAAAATATATGATGCAACCGCCATTCAACACTATGTAAATCTTAAGCCACCAATTCCTGGGTTAGTAGGAGCCAACTAATAATTTTTTTCATGTTGGGTGACATGAAGTTGAAATGTTTTTTTTTTTTCTTTTTTTTTATATAGCAGTCCCCCAAGATGTGTGTCCTGACAACACATCATGGAAAATCTTTCTTCATTCATAATGGACAATACTATGATAAAGAGAATGGTACATGATACATGGAAATCAACAACCAAGGATTTGTCAGGTAGCTTGGTCTTTCTTTACCTTTTGAGAGAAATCCACTTTTCAAAATGTATGAGCATCATCCACTCTCAAGCCAAAATCCTATAAAGAAAAACATAGTATGTGCCTAAGAATTAATGTGCTATGAGACTAAGAATTCATCTTTATGAATATTCATCTTTGTCTTTACTCTCACCTTAGTGATGCTCATGTTGCCTTAAGCATTATTCCTTGATGCTTTAAATGATGCTCCTCTCTCTTAGCTGCACTTGAACAAGGATTTGAGAGAGAGACTATAAAAAAAATTAATAACTATATAATTATTGATCTGAAATGAATAGGTTAAAGAAATAAAGCTTTCTTAGATCATGCATAATTAAACAATATAATGAAAAGCCAAGTGACAATTCTCAAGATCGTTCATTATTTTAATCATTCTTAAAGCATTCGGTATTCATTAATAACTATTTCTCAATAATAGACCTACAATTCTCTCAAAAAGGCTCTCATAAGATCCAAAGAGTTCATCAACACACTCATAGTATAATAAATTCTAGAAGTTTAACAAAATATTGTAAAGAATTATCAATCCCATAAACCTGCATTTTAACAACACAAATTGACAATGTTTTAACAACATCAATAGTACATCTTAAAAAAAAAACTAAATTAAATAAAAAATAATAAATAAAAATAAATAAAAAATAAAAATGTAAGTAAACTTAAGCAAAGACAACAAGAAGTGGGAGAAAAAAATAAATTTAATAAAAGTCAACCGTAAATCATGATCCAGTATAGCAAACAAGCCATAGCAAGATAATAATTACCAATATATCCATAGTAGTTAAAAGCTCATAACAATAATCGACCTTGGGAAGAATAAACATGTAGAATTTGCATGAAACTTTGACGACTTTCCCTCCTTGCCATTAAGGGGAGTTTTGAAAACTGTTGATACCCTACCTAAAGACAAAGTAGAGACTCCTTATCTAAAAAATAAACATTTTGTTTGTGATTAGATCCAATGTAGTTTGACGGCCATGAGAGACTAGTATGTATTAGGTCTAAAAGAAGTTGTTTTTGTGGAATATCTAATTTGAATAAAGTTTCCTTATTAGGATTGATAAGAAAGATAATTCACTAGTTAATTATAGCAAGAAAATAAAGGGTATAAATTAAAAAAGAAAAGTTTTAATAATTTGAAAAGATGAGAAGAATGCAAATAATTCTGAAAAAATACCTAGGCAAAAAAAGATTTTAAAAAATATAAAGACAGTCGTAAGAGAAGAGTATTAGATTCTACATGGTAGGATTTAAGAGTTTATTTTAAATATTGAGGTCTTAGATTTAAAACATAAAAATTTAAGAGTTAATTTTGGACATCGAAGAATTGTATTTAAGACGGTAAGATTTAAGATTTTTTTTCCTGTAGAATCTCTAATTTATATTAAATTTTTTTATTAAGAATTGATTGATAAAAAAGATTTGTTGGGTTAATTATGGGGGAAAAAAAAAATAAAGGGTATATAATGAATAAGAAATATTTTAATAATTTGACAAAATGAGAAGGATGCCAATAATCTGGAAAAAAAATATAAAGTCTATGGTGATGGAAGGGTATTAAAATTAAAATGGAAAAACTTAAGAGTTAATTTTATAGAATATGTAATTTGAACAAAATTTTCTTTTTAAAGATTTATAATAAAGAGATTCATTAATTAAGGCAAGAAAATAAAGAGTTTGAACTAAAATATTGGAGATCATGGAAGAGAGAGGAGACAGGGATTCTTTCTCACCGTTTAGCCCTGGTCTTGCCCCCCGTGACCTTCCTCGGCGCTTAGGGCTTTGTCCCGGGCTCTTGCGGCTCCCCCTACCCCCCGGCCGCCCCCTGGAATTCTCTTTCTATTTGATTTGCAAATTTATATAAAAAAAATAAAAATAAAAAGGGCACGTACAATTTGTGAGGAAAAAGAGAAATGATAATAAAAAAATATTAAAAAAATCATTTGTTTGGATACAATATTAAAAAGAAAGATTTTTCATAAAAGAATACATGTTTTTATATAATAGTATTATATATATATATATATATATCATAATATATATTATAATAAAATATATTTTGTTTTTACCCAAAAAAATATTTCCAAACGACAAGAATATGCCTAATACAAGAAATTTATAAAATTGAAGATGAAATATATCCATAATGAGATTTTATGATAACAATTGATTACCAAAAAAATTTTATGATAAAAAATATACTAAATTTAAGAAGATATCTAACGTGAGAGTCAGTGACATCTTTATATAAAAAATAATGACCAGAAGACACGTTTATGAGGGAAAAAGACTCAGAATGGTCTATTCAAGAAAAAAGGACTAAGAATAAAAAGACAAGAAGGTTTATGAGGTTAATGAGTTTGAAAAGAAAAAAAGAAGAGTTATGCGCACTTACGTGACGACAATCGGCCACACTCACCCATTAAAAGCTTGTTTGGTTATCTGAATCTACAAGTTTTTAAATCTCTGCATTTATGAATCAAAGATTTATACTTATTTAGTTGTAAAATATTCTTGATTTTATGAAATTTAGGAATTTTACATTTTTTTGTTTAAAAACGTGAATTTAGTCATGCTTGAGTGTTACCATAATTATAAAATTAATGAAATTTAAGAATTCATGCTGAATAACCCAACTGAACAATAAAACTAGCCAAACAATAAATCTTTTGAACCATGAATGGTTACATTTGGAATCCTATAAATTGAAATTTTATTTCATTTTAAATTTCTGGATTCATGGAACAAAACAAGCCCAAAGATATTCCAGCTGCAGCAGTTCTGTGTAGTTCGCCGTACATACACAGATAAGATAGATGAGGACAGATATCAAGAAGAATCCAAAATAAGATAGCATAGAAGATATTAGTTTCAGAAAAGGAAAATACTTTTTTTTTTTTCTTTTTTGCTTTGAATCCTTTGATGGGGTGACAAAGTTATCTTCTTCGATAACTTCAATCATAAAGCTAGCTTCCCTCATCGATTTAGCTTATATATAGTTGCGAACTTGAAACTGTGCTGAAACACTTTTTAAGTTCTATTCAAGTTAATCGTCTACTCTGTCCAGCCCTAGTGGTCAATGGGTTCTGAACGACATCAACTTCATGCGTTCTTCTTCCCTTTCATGGCACAAGGCCATTTGCTTCCACTCACAGACATAGCCAGGTTATTCGCTAGCCATGGTGCTAAGGTTACCATAATCACCACCCCTCTCAATTCAGCCATCTTCTCCAAAACCATCGACCGTGATTACCAGTTGGGTCTGGACATCTCTGTTCTACACATCCCGTTCCCTTCAGAAGAGGCCGGCTTACCCAAAGGCTGTGAGAACATGAGCTCCATTCCTAGTCTCTCTGAAATGATAATCAAATTCTTCAATGCTCTTGAGTTGTTCCAGAAACCCTTTGAGGAACTTCTTCAAATGCATAGGCCTGATTGTCTCGTTGCCGACATGTTCTTCCCATGGGCAACTGACATGGCTGCCAAGTTTGGAATACCAAGGCTCATTTTTCATGGCACCAGTTTATTCTCTCTCTGTGTCATGGAAAACCTGAGACGATATAAACCTCATGAATCCATTAAATCCGAGACCGAAACCTTCCTTGTGCCTGGTATTCCTGACCAGATAGAATTGACGATGTCTCAGTTGCCAGACCACATGAAAAACTCAAGCGATCTGACCAAGTTGCTTCAACAAGCTAGAGAAGCAGAGGGTAAAAGCTATGGAATATTGGTGAACAGCTTCTATGAGTTGGAGCCAGCTTACGCGGATCACTACAGGAACGTTTTAGGAAGGAAGGCATGGCATATAGGCCCTGTTTCCCTCACCAACAGGGACATCGAAGATAAAGTTCAGAGAGGTAACTTCGCTTCCATTGATGAGGGTTCCTGCATGAGTTGGCTCGAGTCAAAGAAACCCAATTCGGTGCTCTATGTGAGCTTCGGAAGTATAGCTCGTTTCTCCGATTCCCAATTGGTTGAGATTGCTTTAGGACTCGAGGCTTCAGGGTATCCTTTCATTTGGGTTGTGAGATCCAAGGACAAGGGGGAAGAGAGGTGGATGCAAGAAGGGTTTGAAGAGAGGATTGAAGGGAAGGGTCTAATAATAAGGGATTGGGCACCTCAAGTTTTGATCCTGGAAAATCCTGCTGTGGGAGGGTTTGTGACTCATTGTGGATGGAACTCGACGCTTGAAAGCCTGAGTGCAGGAGTGCCCATGATCACTTGGCCTATATTTGCAGAGCAGTTCCACAATGAGAAACTGGTGACCCAAGTGTTGAGAGTAGGAGTGAGTATGGGAGTTCATGAATGGAGTGGATTTGAAGCAGGTGAGAAGGTAGCAGTGAAAAGAGAAGACATAGAGAAGGCTGTAATGCAGTTGATGGGTGGTGGAGAAGAAGCAGAGAGTATGAGAACTCGAGCTATGGAGTTCAAAAAGATGGCAAGAAAAGCTGTTGAAGACGGAGGTTCTTCTCACACTGACTTGACAGCTTTGATAGAGGAGCTGGCTTTGCATCCTCTCTAGCTAGAATCTACAGTTAGATTCCAAATTTGATTTTGTTTTTTTGTTGTTTCACCTTTTTCTTTTTAAGTGTTTTTTACGTTTGAGAGTTGAGACTCCCATATATTGAATAAATTATAGAATTTTTTACTGATAGCTCCCTTAAATGGGGTGAAATTAAAGGTTTTTTTTTTTTGGTGGGTAAAATTAAAGGTATCCTTTTAAGTGTCAAATATTACAGTGACTCACCTTTTATTACTAATTACTCATATTTAACATACTAACCCTCGGTTGAATAATTCAAAATTTTAAACCAAATGACAAAAATGCCTTTTATGAAAGTGTTATGGCTAAATTATCCCATCATTGTCACTTACATAGTTACACTCTGCATCTCCACTCTAATGAATTGTTCACCACCACAACTCTCCTTACCGCTGCAATTCTCATTCTTACTCCAATCGTTTTCTCTCAACGACATATAATCCGTTACCCAAATCTTTGTGTGAATTCTTTTGTCGATTTTTCATAAGCGCTTCAAGCAAGGGAATGAGACCTTGTTCATATCTCAAATAATATCCTCCAACGTGTCAGGAAAACCCAGTATAGTGTCTCCGACATTGCTAATTTACTGATGGATTCTCTAGTTTAGTTGGCTTATGTTGTGTGGGAACTCTTACAGGATTCTCTAGTTCCATCTACCCTCCCACCCAAGAAAAAATAATACTTGAGGCTTACCTCTCTAATTCATCCTATGGCACTACTATCAAAACCTTTTGTGAACATGATTATGCTTACAATAGAAGATCATAAATCTCAATGATACCAAAAATCCAATTTAAGAGAAGTAAAAGAAAATGAATTAGGATCGACAAAAAGAAAATCTCAAAAAAAGGATATCTTTACACTTGTTGAAATTCACTTTCTCACACAGTCAAGAACATGAGAATGAAAAAGGAAGAAAAATATATAAGAATTGACGTAATTCCTCCTCCCATATGGAGAGCCTATGTCTACGGTATGGAAGTCCACATCTCATCGAGTTACCGATAAATGTGTTTAATTATCTTTATACAAGCATTACAATTTTGAGAAAACTCAAGAGTTAAAGTCTATTACAATCATATTTATGTTGTTCCTCATTAAATTAGAAAGTTGAATTTTAATAGAATTCTCTTAAACAACGGTTTCTCCAACACTCCTCCTTCAAGTCTAGTGGAAGATATCCTCTGAGACCAACTTGAACAAAGGTGTAGATTGGATTTATAGCGGAGTAGTTTCATAGTCTGATAGATGATGTAAGTATGCAAGCTGATCTTCTTAGAGGAATTGGTGCCAATGGTGTTTTCATAATAGGAGGAACAACTACAGAGGCAAATTTCATGCTGAATTGGTTGCAATCATAAGGACCAGTGTAGATAAGCTCCCCCCGAATTTAAACCTTGAGAAAATACATGTGAACTTCATCAAATGAAACATCATGAGAAACAAGTAATTCATTGTTGCTAGGATCGAATTATGACTTTTATAGCCCTTCTTAGGGGTAGAGTAACCTAGAAAGACACATTTAGTGGCTTGAGAATCAAGCTTGTCTCCTGGTTGAGGGTTGACGTAATAAGTAGTACCAGAAATCAAAATATGGGAGAGATCAACCGATTTACCTAATAAAATCTCCATAGATTATTTAAAACCAAACACTTTGGTAGGTAACATATTAATCAAATGGTAGCTGGTAAGGACAACAGCATCACCCTAAGATCCAACTCTTCAAGGATTCTATCTTGCAGGTAGAGCGTTCTCTACCGTCGCCATAAAGCACTCCCCCAAGCCCCAGTCCCATGCAAAAGAACTCATAAAAAAAATTCTGGTGGATGTTTTTTAGTTTGTGAGGGCTACTCGTGGAATCACAAACCCTAACATGGGCTTTGCTTGGAAGCTCTTTGCAAGGCCATGTCGTCCCTGCAAGCCCTACTTCTAACCCCACACGAATCTGGATATGCTTGTATGTGAAAGTTAATGTAAAACATGGAATTCAGATGGGTATAAGTGGGAAAAAGAAGGTTTGAAAGACCAACCACTTACAAATTATTATTTTTTTCTTGGTAACCATCCCAACATCAATTTTAATTTATAAAGTTTTTTTATTATTATTTTTATAATTCAAGGTTTACCCAGCCAGCTTACGCGTACTTACACGACATCTTTAGGGCCTGTTTGGTTACATGAATCCAGAGATTTGAAATCTCTGGATTCATGAATCTAAGAATTATACCCGTTTGGTTGTAAAAATCTCTAGATTCATGAAATTTAGAGATTCACCTTTTTACACTAAAAACGTGAATCTGTAGATTTATGGGTAATGGGTGAAATCCAGAGATTTCAAAAAAGCTATACATTTGCACATTCACAAAAATCACGTTGATCAAATAGGTTTTTAGGATGAATCCACAGATTTCATTCCACAACCAAACATCTAATTTTATAAATTATAACTCCATAGATTTGAAATCTCCAGACTCATGTAACCAAACAGGCCCTAAATGAATCCAAAGATTTGAAATCTTTGAATTCACAAATGGAAGATTTATACCCATTTAGTTGTGTGAATTTCTAGATTCATGAAATCTAAGGATTCATCTTTTTACGCTAAAAACATGAATCTATAGATTTATGAGTTAGAAATGAAATTCAGAGATTTCACCCCTACTATAAAAACACTAAACATTTGAACCATGACTCTATAGATGTTTTTTCAGGATGAATCTACAGATTTCATTCCAAAGATTCAGGCTAACCAAACAATTAATTTTATAAACCATGACTCCATAAATTTGAAATTTATATATTTAAAATCCCCGAGTCAAATAAAACTTATTCTCTTCTTTCCTTTATAGTAACCTCAACTTATGGTTTACCAAAAAAAAAAAAAATGAAGACCTCAACTTATGGATTCCGTCACCCATCATATTTATGTAATAGATAAAAAGGAAGATCCTTTATTGGTCTTCCATGACTTTTATGCAAATGTAGATGTGACTTTTTGGTGGGAAACCTGGGCGGCCTTGGATTGAGTCCCTTATACAATTTAAGTCATGAAGTCATTGTGAGATTAGAATTTTTGCATTAGAGTTTTGGGTGAGAAATTCTATAATATCAGTTGATTGAAAGGTTTTAATGTCATGAAGTAATTGTCAAATATAAGACTTTTTGTCTTAGGGTTTTGGGTTACAGCTTTTAAAATACCGTTTGGTTGAGAGATTTTAATGCTATAGATTCATTGTGAGATTTGAGGCTTTTTGTCTTAGGGTGTTGAATGAAAGTTTTTATAGTGCTATTTGGATGATTGGTTGAAAGATTTTACCCTTATGAAGTCATTATGAGATTTGAGACTTTTTATTTTAGGGTTTTGGATGAGAGTTTTATAATGCCGTTCTAGGAATTGGTTGAAAGATTTTACTATTTTAGCATTATAAAGTCATTGTGAGATTTGAAACTTTTCGTCTTAAGGTTTTGGTTGAGAGTTTTTATAATGTCATTTTGATGATTCATTGAAAGTTTTAAACATCGTCATATATAGCATGAATAATAATAGAACACCATCATCAACTATGAAAACTTAGAATCCACAATGAAAGGGATGAGAATGCTCCAAATAGAATTTCTAATTGATTTCTTTTAAAGGTTACATCTACCAACTCTTGGTAATTGATTTCCATCTAATTTGACTCTAGGAAAATATAAAGTCACTAGGAAGTAGGAACTTACTAATTGGACTCTACGGAAATAAAAAAAATCTAATTAGAAAATTAAAAGTAATAACTACATATGGAAATTCTAGGATAAACACTTTTCAAGATAGCCTCCACATATCCCAATTCATGGATCATAGAAAGAAACCCATTCGTTTACCAAAAGAAAAAAAAAAAACATTTCAAATTCAGTACCACTTTCAAGTTTAATTGACCTACTTCTTTTGTATTCCTATGTTGTTTATCATATTCTTATTGTGATCTTCTTCCTATATAATAAACAGTTGTTCTTCATCTTTACTCGTAGATATAACACACTCTATTGGTGTATCAACAATGTTAAATTTAAAGTTTTTACACAACACCCACTATTATCGGAGTGAAATTAATGATCACCCACTATTATCGAAAAATAAGATTCCCAATTTACAGACGTTCTTGGGCTCTTGAATAACTCGTAGTATTAATTTCCAACTAATTTGACTCTAAGAAAATGAAAAATAATTACGAGCCACCTAATTTGACTCTACAAAAATGTAAATCTAACTAGAAGATCAAAAGTTCAATAACTACAAATAGAAATTTTAAGATACCCACTTTTGAAGATAGACTCCACAAATCCCCAGTTCATAGATTCTAAAGACCCATTTCAAATTCAATGCCACTATTATGTTCAATTAACTCCCTTCTTTCCTATTCTAATGTCCTACAGCACATTTTCATTGTGATCTTCTTACTACATTGAAAAAAATCTTCCTCTTCTTTACCTCTAGACATTGCACACTCTATTAATATCAAGATATATCTCACCCAAGGATCCACCGTCTAGCGAAGTGCGCACGACCCAAAGTATATAAATCAACCAATGAAGAGCTTTAGTGTTGTACAATTAATGTGAAGTACTGAGCTACGTACTGTCATGATCGAATGAATGATCTAGGTCGAAATCTCTACCACCCGATTTTATTTTATTTAACTTTCAAAGCCGTATCATACCCATCTGTTACAAAAAGATATATGCAAAATTAGTGATCGAGATTTTGACCGCGACCACTCGGTTCTATTCGTGGTCATATGCAAGTCAGCCCTATTCAACCATGTCTCACCGACTCACTAATGACGCATGCACTTACGTAAGGACGTTGGTTCACACTTCACACTGATCGCCCGACCATGCATGAAGATTATGCTGCTGCAGAACTCTGTGGTTCACGTGAACTCGGAGAGAGAGATGAGAATCCAATGGCGGAGAAAATTATAAAATAAAAACAAAATCAGTGAAAGAATCCATTGGAGGAAAAGAATATAAAATAAAAAACAAATCACTTTCAAAGAGCTCACTACACACAATCCGAAATACTACTTAGCTTTGAATCCTTTGGAGTAGTGTCCAAGTTATATCTTCTTCTAAATTAAAGACGGCAACTTCAATAGTTCGATCATAAAGCCCACTAAACTGATCGATTTAGCTTATATATTTTCAGTTGCGAACTTGCAACTGTGCTCGAGCACTTGCAGGGACCAACTCATAAGACAGCAATTCTCCAGTACAGCTTAAAAATTAGCTAGTTTACGCTGTGCATGCAGTCTTAGCTTGATTCAATGGGTTCTGAACGACATCAACTTCATGCCTTTTTCTTCCCTCTCATGGCACACGGCCATATGCTCCCACTCGTAGACATAGCCAGGCTATTCGCTAGCCGTGGTGCTAAGGTTACCATAGTCACCACCCCCCTCAACGCACCTCTCTTCTCCAGAACCATCGACCGTGATAACCAGTTTGGTCTGGACATTTCTGTTCAGCTCATTTCATTCCCTTCAGAAGAGGCTGGCTTACCTCAAGGCTGCGAGAATATAAACTCCCTTACGAATATATCCGAAATGATGCCCAAATTCCTCAATGCTTTTGACTTGTTCCAGAAACCCTTCGAGGAATTTCTTCAAAAGCATAGCCCTGATTGTCTTGTTGCCGACATGTTCTTCCCATGGGCTACGGACACCGCTGCCAAGTTTGGAATACCAAGGCTCGTCTTTCATGGCACCAGTTTCTTCTCTCTCTGTGTCTCCGAAAGCTTGAGACAATATAAGCCTTATGAAACCATTAAATCCGAGACCGAGACCTTCCTTGTGCCTTGTCTTCCTGACCAGATAGAGTTGATGATGTCCCAGTTGCCACACCACTTCAAAATACCAAGCGATCTCACCAAGTTGATTGAACGAGCTAGTGAATCAGAGGAAAAAAGCTATGGAGTATTGGTGAACAGCTTCTACGAGTTGGAGCCAGCTTATGCGGATCACTACCGGAAAGTCCTAGGGAAAAAGGCATGGCATGTAGGTCCTGCTTCACTCATCAACAGGGACATTGTAGATAAAGTTCAGAGGGGTAACTTGGCTTCCATTGATGAGCATGCCTGCCTGAGTTGGCTCGACTCGAAGAAACCAAATTCGGTGCTCTATGTGAGCTTTGGGAGCGTGGCTCGTTTCACTGATTCCCAATTGCTTGAGATTGCTTTGGGGCTCGAGGCTTCAGGGTATTCTTTTATTTGGGTTGTGAGATCCAATGACAAGGGAGACGAGAGGTGGATGCCAGAAGGGTTTGAAGAGAGGATTGAAGGGAACGGTCTGATAATAAGGGATTGGGCACCTCAAATTTTGATCCTGCAAAATCCTGCTGTGGGAGGGTTCGTGACTCATTGTGGATGGAACTCGACGCTTGAAAGCCTGAGTGCAGGGGTGCCCATGATCACTTGGCCTATATTTGCAGAGCAGTTCTACAATGAGAAACTGGTGACCCAAGTGTTGAGGGTAGGAGTGAGTATAGGGGTTCATGAATGGAGTGGATTTCAATCAGAAGAAAAGACAGCAGTGAAGAGAGAAGACATAGAGAAGGCTGTAATGCAGTTGATGAGTGGTGGAGAAGAAGCAGAGCGTATGAGAAGTCGAGCTATGGAACTCAAAGAAATGGCAAGAAGAGCTGTTGAAGATGGAGGTTCTTCACACACTGACTTGACAGCTTTGATAGAGGAGCTGGCTTTGCATCCTAGAGAAACTGCCTAGAATCTCCAGTTTGATTCCAAATTTTATTCTTCTTTTGCTGTTTTTTCTTTTTCTTAATTAATAAGACTATGGTTCTCTATTTCCATTAAATAAATATATAAGACCATGGTTCTCTTTTTCAATCACCATCACAGATTGTGCGGTTCTTAATGAGTGCTAGTCATTTGAGTGGAGGTGTCTCTGTTTCTGCTGAGCTTAAAAGCTTGGTGGAAATTTGTTTGGAAGTCGAATATTCTTCCTAAAGTTCAAAAAAAATATGTGAAGGTTGTTTAACAAAGATCTGGCTGTACTGCCCTAAACTGGAGTATTTTCCAATGGTAGTAAGAATTTTCTTCTTTGTGATGCAATGGAGAAGATGAATGGCATTTGTTTTTAGATTGTCCGTGGTCTCAACTCATTTTGTTTGGAGGACTTTTCAATGGAAACCGATGTTTTAAGACTGATTTTGCTTGATAGAATATGTTTAAAATTATTCAGATCATTCAGGTCAGGCATCAAAAGTCTGTTCAAAAGAGGTTCTTTGTGGTGTGTGTCATTTCATCATTCTTCATTTGGTTTACAAGATTGCAAGAAATCAAGCGGACATGGGGGATTCAGAATTCATTTGGACAGGCTGGCCAAGGGAATAAGAGTACGCAAAGACCTGGGGAGCGCCCGGCAGAAACAGCACTTGGCAATCCTAGGAATATAAGAAAAAGACAAATAAAAAGCAGAAGCAACTCCTATACCCAATGGGTTTGGGGGGGGGGGGACCTGGTTTTTTATGCATTTGATTAGCTCTAGGTTGTCTGGCTACTAGTGTGCATGATCATGAATCCCTGACATGGCTTGAAGAGCACCACTCCTAAGCGCTAAGGCTTCCCCCCACCAGGATATTATTAAAATGAGCAATTTGAGATGCTGTGAACAAAGGGGTAACTAAATCTCTTATAATGAAGCTGAGTCCTCCTACCTTGCCTCGACTTTTAAGTGTTGCATCTGTGCTAATTTTAATTGAACCAAGAGGGAGGGGTGGGGGTCCATTCCTTTGCCGTGCTAACAGAAATACAAAGTCCCTGAAACATTTGGCTTTTTGGATTTAGAACAAATTCCATGGCTATATCTTTTTCTGACTTTGCAAGTTCCATTGGAGACCATGATCTCTCTCTAAAGGTGAGGTCGTTTTGGCAAATCCATAATTTCCCACACAACTGAAACACAAGGAGTAAAATTCGTGGGCTCTATTTTCTGGGCCCATGAATTCATTTTTTTTAGGTTTTTAACCCAAAGATATAGTTGGATTCGGCCATTGGCCAAGCCTTTATAACCGAGAGAACATGCCATTCAGCATGCCTTTGCAAAGGGACAATTGAAGAGAATGCAGTCTATTAACTCCAATTCCTCCGCACAACCTCAACCAACCTTGCTCACCTTTCATGTTCCTGCACCAAATTGCCACTCTAGTGTTTTAACCCTCGGGGTGGTTGTGGCATTTCAAAGTGCTGGTCTCGATTTGTTTCCAAATAGGAGATGCTGAAGATGATGGTTTCTTGGCCGAAATTTTTTTCCCTTTGCATTAGATAAGAAGTGACACACCAATTTGACTGTATACTTTCCATCCTTAGATCCAACCCAATATAACTCATCATCATGTAAGAATAAACTAAACTGTGTATTTAGTACTCTGCTTGGACTACCAATGGATCTACAAGTTGCTTGATCAAATCAAATTTCCACTTTGTCTCTTGAGGATCAATTAGATTGTAACCCACAGCCTTCAAGCCTTGGATGACTTAGGGTATAACTTGAAGTCCGAGGACCCAGCCATCAACCCAAATTTGGATAAGAGTTCCCAAGACCAATTCTCCATACTAATACATTAAACTAATCAAATTTTAAGTCATTTATCACAAAGTTCTCCAGAACCCATCTGCATGTCCTCTAGTGCACTGACATTTTCACGCTTCCACCAAGTATCCCTTCTAATTCACTTTCAAAAGGAGGAAATTAAGAACGAATCTCCAAACAGAGCATGAGGGTCTATGCTCTTCAATAACAGGTCATACGAAGTATCCCCAAGGGCAGAACATATTGATTAAGCATTTCTGGCATTTAAACTGAAATCTTGTCAAATTCAAGTCATTAATTACAAACAGAAGTTCTTCCATACCAGACAATAACCTACTGCAGTCTACATATATACCACCACCTGGCAAATACACCAACGATTTTCCAAAGAGCAGGCCAGGTATGGCATCAAACAAGGGGTGGGTATTGCTTAGCTTGCTGTTTAACCCTTCTCTTGTACTCGGTTGGCTCCTGCAAGTCACAATCTCGGTGATCAGAAGTAGAACAATGGGCACCAAGAAACGAATTTCTGATGTCTTCCTGTGAATCTCACACAGCATGGGGCACATGCCATTTTATAGGAGGGAAAATACACACAAGGAGGCACTAACTTGTGCTACACAGCCTAGCGGCATTCTTTACCCCATAATATATACCAAACATATATATATATATTAAAGATTCTCAACGGGTCAATACCTGGATGAAGAGCTGATATCCATCTGTCTGGGCAGGATCAGCAGGATTTGGCTGGTCTAGCAAGTCCTGTATGCCAACAAGAATTTGTTTCACTGTGATTGCCGGTCTCCAACCCTAGACATAACAAAAGCAATTTTAAGTAATGGGATGTCAACTTAATCCATAAACATCAAACAGCAGGCAGCAGGATGTCTAATGACAGCATTGGGTACTTACACTATCCTCGTTGAGAATTGATAAACAAACAGTTCCTGAAGGGTAAACATTAGGGTGGAAGAAACCTTGAGGGAACTTGCACTTGGGCGGCTTGCTAGGGTAGTCCTCGCTGAAGTGGAGAGTAATTGGAAAGTAACCACCTTCCCAGTCAGTCTGCACCAGAAGACTAGCAGATTTATAAATTGTTGATGCCAAATGAAATACATTACAATAAATAAAATCAAAATCCAGCCAAATCGAGAAATTTGTTGATCCTCTGCTTTTGCTAGCATCAAATGTAAAATAGTTTACTCCAATCCATCCTTAAATGTTTTATCTTCAACATGCAAGACATTGCAGTATTCATACAAGGTGCCCAAAATTAATGTGTTTATGTCTTAAATCCTAAAATGACCATAAGAAAAGGTGTGAATGGAGGAATCCATCACTTAGCCCTGAATGAAGAATGACCCCAAGTAAGGCCCTACATGGCTTAATTTGTGGTGGTTGAAATTTAAATTAAAGGGCTTGCACATATTCTTGTATTTCAAACTGAATTTTTCACGCAGCCACCAAACTTGATCCCACCACCTTCATATAGCTTGATGTGGAAGAATCAAGTTTTTCTTTAAACAAATCTTCAAGATTGATCTGCCTCAAATAACTCCACCCTATTCTCAACCAAAGCTAGAATAGTAATTATCTCACACTGTTCTTCACTAATTCTACAACAGGTCAGAACCTGTGAATCTGTGATTTATACACTAACCTAACATCAAACTGGCCAATTAAGGATATACAACCAATTTCTACTTGTCAATGCAGTTCTTGGACCCAAAATCCTCACATAGAATTTGGTTAAACTTTGTAATTGTCCAATTAAAGGGACCCAAATTATGGGTAGAAGTAGAAAGACAGAATTCATTAGTTAGGTAAGATTCTTGTTTCAACTAGATTTCCATTATTATTTCACTTGCCTAGGAACTTTAAAGAGCCACGCAATAGACACAATTTTATTAATGAACTTGGTTTGCAAGCCGGTGCTGCCTTCTTCCTTCATTGTCAGAGTTCGGTTTAGCATGTGTTCTGAACTCCAGTAGAATTGGTGCTTCATCTAATAGATTCTTTGATGGTGTGAAGACTGGGAAGTTCAAATTGAAGCTTCTTTAGAGTTTTTGAAGATTTTTTCTATTTAATTCAATTTTATTTGCAATCCTCAAAGAAACTGAGCAACTGTCCAAGAGATCCTACACTAAAGTAAGTTTGAACCATCCATCAATATTCAGTGTCTCCTAATCCAAACCACTAAAACCTAATATCTCACCCATTTCTTGAAATTAACCCATCTCACAAATTCTTGATGACTCATGAAAAACTAAATCTTGTCTTGAAAGATGGGTGGAAGAATGAACTCATGATACAGAACAAAAGGATCTTTCACAATCTCCCCCCCCCCCCTCCCCTCTTCCTCTTTTTTCTCCTCTTTCCAATGGTCTCAGCGTCCTCAATAGGTCAGTAGGAGCCTGCAAGTTTTTCATCTTGTTTGGTTACTTCCCATTGATGCATTGTTAATGAATGCTTTGATAGGATAATCAGATTGCAGGTCATCAACATATAATCAATGACAATTCCAGTATTGAGTAGATAGCATGTTTCGGAGCTAGAAATGAAATAGTTCAATTTATAGAACAAGGATTTGCAGCTGGGGGAAGATAGAATATGACCATAACCACCATCATAAAATTAAACATGATTTCACCAGCCATATATAGCATAGTTAGAAGTTAGAAATGGATCAGTTCAAGTAAAAGAACTAAGATTTACAGCTGGAGGGAGGATTGAGAAAATCAATTGTGAGGGAGTAACAACTCTTCTCACCTAGTCTCTTCATTAACACCAACCTCAAAACTACATAAGCCTCCCTGAAGAGGTAACATTGAAGAAAAACAAAAAAACACTTCAATATGACTTACAAGAAATCAATTATAAAAGTACCCTTTTCAACATAACTTCTACTCTAATAAGCACATCTACCAACAATTTGGAACCACACTTTAACTAACCTCTAGTTTGAAAAGTAAAGGTATCATGACCCAGCTAAGTGCTGATACAGGTTGATGCGGTCATTAAACCTTAAATTCTATGCTAGAATAAAGGGTTAACGAGGCAGCTATAACAGGACCAGGCTAAAGGCATGTAAACAAGATTCTGGTTGTCTAGGTTAGAGTAGCAAGAATAACTCCATCAGCAACCAAAATAGGTATGCTAACAAGAAACTCCAACTGATGATACAGATTCTAGTTCTGCAGATCAGCAACTGAGAAGATCCGACAGCAACATTCACAGATTTCAGCACCTGCAACAGTTTGCTAGTTCTAAAGATCAGCAACTGCTAAGATCTAATAGCAATGTCCCCTGATTCACAGGAAGAAACAAAGTTTTGTACGGAGGATCAAACAAAGAGAGTAGGAGAGAGGAGGTTGATAGGAAAGAGTAAAAGAAGAAATCTGTTAATGCACTAAGGTTCTCCAATATAAGAATAAAAATGAATGAGAATGTGAGAGAGAGAGAGAGAGAGAGAGAAGTAGCAGGATTCAGAATCCCAAGAAAGAAACCAAATGGAGCAGGGGAGATTCTAACTCAAATTCCAATAGCATATTTCCTCGTTCCGCCTAATATGTTAACTCATGAGAAATAACAAGATCAAAAGACTCATCAGAATAGAAGCCTCCCATGCAAATACTGTGACTGCAACTTGACCACATACTTGGGGAATCATTGCCTAGGCAACAAGGCATTTTGGGTGGCCACCATGGCCATTCATTCACCTTGCTTGTCTAGGTGCCTAGATCCAAAATATTTGAAATGAAAGGGATCAAAGGGTAGACATGAGGGAAAAGGGAGCATAAACAAGGAAAATGGTGGGAAATTGGGGAATAGGGAAGCAGCAGTACTAGGACCAAGGACCTGATGATGGAATATGTTCATCTGTCTTTCAATATAACTTTCAGCATCTCATTCTAAAACAAACGAAATATTAATGGAATGGAATTGGAAGCACAGAAGGTTATAGGCTTTCAGTATCAGGAATTTGCATGTACAAATAGGTTTATGAGGCTATAACTTACTCAGGAGTCAAATGAGAAGAAATTGTTTTGAGTTCAAACCAACAATGGAAGCATTGAACTTAATAAAGTAAAATTACCCACTGTAAGTATTTTCAGATTCCTCTATAAGGCTACAATTATGACCTGTGTAGGATAAAGATATTGCTAGGTTTTCTACTACAAGGACTGGAGCTATAAGCCTAAATATTAGGGATTTCAGTCCTATAAGAGATTCGAAATTAGTTTCTAATTTCTATTTAATTTTTTTGAAGATTTAGGTAAAATTGGGTCAATATTGACTTACAAATGTGATTGTTCATTGTGGAAGGAGTGTTCCACAGTTCAAACCTCAGAACAGGGAAAGCTTTTGGCATATGAATCATTCAAGTAATATTACCTAGAGCAGGTTACCTTCAACACAATTATCAGGGACAAAGAGAAGAGGATGGAGAGAAAGGAAGGCCAAGAAAGGGACTGCTGTTATTACCAGAAACAGAGGGAAAAAGAGCAAGGGGCAAGATGATGAGAACAAAGGAGGAGAGCAGTGGTAGGTCACAAAACAGATTGTTCATACTATTTCAGTAACAAGCTCAACATTTTGCTAATCCAAACCCGCCAACCAAGCTAGATTACAATAATATATTCATTAAAAGGGAGACAAGAAATTGAATTTCCTAAGACAATTAAAAATCAACTTACGATAACATAGAGAACTGAAATGGGAACCCGATAAAACCCCAATAAGCTGGTTCTAGAATATCCTGCTGAACCTAAAAACTCATAAACAAGTTGATTGAAGTGCTCCACTAGCTCATTGGTGTGTCTAGATGATTGAAGTGCTCCACAACCCCCCCCCCCCCAAAAAAAAACGTAATCAAAACAAAAGGGGGGGGGGGATCTTCCATCCCAATTGTGAAAGAAGTCTCTTGTAGTCCCAATGGAGCAGCTAATTAGGATTGGACCCACCCTGCCCAAACCATCTCTCCATCACCTATGGACCTAGAAGACATTAATTTTCCCAAGATTCAAACTGGAACCAGTTCATCTCTACTTCAGTATCCCGGTTGGGTTTGGACCAGTCCAAGGCAAGTGTATTTGCATCAATTCCCCACTTGCCTACAAGTTCTGTACAAGAGAGGATCAGCACCATTTAGGGTTTTTACAAATATTGACTGTAAATGGCCAATTGATCAACAGTCTAATTTACTGACGGTCATTAGCAAACGATGTCTTTTCAATGGCATCCTGAACATGATGCTCATGCACCAAAATTTAGAAAGACTATAAGTTCTTCGATCTTAACTTTTAGCAAGGTCAGTGTACTCAATTTGACTGTCTCATTTGTTTTCCCATTTGGCCCACCTAACAACTATACATGCTTAAGATCTTACCACAAAAGTTATTGTTAAAATTTGCAAGCTCCATGAAACCTATCATTCATCAAGGTAGAAAGTTCTACATAGAAACTGCAGTTTAGGGAACCCATCACTAAAAGGACGGAGTAAGTCATATCAATTGGATCTCCATAATTTTGTAGGTTTAATATAACAATGGCAGAGTTGTAATATTTGGACTCTGAAGTAGAGAGGGGCGGGGAAGGAAGAAAAACGAAGAGAAGTCGGGCATAGGTGCAATAATGGGTGGGAAGGAGACACCAAGAAAGTTTTGAGAGAGAGAAAGAGAGGGCAATACAGAATTAGGATAGTGGGACTTCTGTGAAGGAAAAAAAGAGGACAAAAAGGGAAAAGAAAGAAAAGAAGGGGGCAGTATAGGAAACATGAAAGACAGAGAGGAAGGGGGATTAATAAGAAAACGGAATGAAAAGGGTCACTTAGGTGAGGGGGATAATAGGAAATAAAATTGGTGCTAAAATTATTGATTTGCAAGAGAGGAGGCAGGCACTATCTTCAACCTTCAACCAAGGACCGAACATATTAAGCTACCCAGAGGAAGACACTACAAATTCAATGTAATAAACTACTGGTTTCGGCTCCTCTCCTTGGAGCAAATCTACCACGCAATGCCCAGTGAATTATGAGAAGCACACACATCTAATATACAAGTCCAACGTCTAAGGGTAAGCGGGTAAATACCCATGTTTACCCCTAACTAGAACCCATTGTTTTTGAAAACCCGATCATCTCATCTGCCCTTTCTTTCAAAACCATTGATGGAGCAGAATCTTCAACATCAGTCGTTAAAATTGGGAATGGTGGCCTGTGGCTCAACAGCCTTTGCCAGCAGGTGAAGTCCAACACTAGGAGACGGAGGAACTGGCTTTGTCAAGAGTTCAGCAGCTAAAATCAGGCATCTCTTTCACATAAAACACGTAGAACAGCTTGAAAGGAAAGATCAATTACTGCAACTTCACCTGCCCCGTAAACCCCTTTAAACACCCCAGATCCACCGGTCACAGCAAGGTGAGTATCCATACAAAGCTCCGTTCAAACGGAGAGGAGAATATGGGATTCACCTTCTAAATCTCTTTTTATGTCCATCTTATTTTCCCCATTGATTCTCCCCCAAACTGGAAACTGGAAACTGGAAACACAGTTAATACCAAATTATGTTGAAACTAGAAGAGAAGTCCCAAGTTTTTCCCAAATTCACAAGATTTAGTTATATTATGATACAAACTATTCATCTACACCATTTGAACAAAAAACCCTAAACAACTACGAGAACTGAACACTGCTAATACAGCCCAACCCTTCTGTAAAGTCTTGGAGACAACAGGGATTTGAAATCCCACCTACAAGACCCCACAATCCTTCTAAAGTCTTAGCTTTCATCCTCAGCAGCAGCCCTTGATGAACTGGAGGTTGTATTCTTTAGCAACAAAAGATTGTGGATGTTGGGCATCACACCACGCTTTAGCAATGGTAACAGCACCAACCAATTTGCCCAGTTCTTCATTGTTCCTGATGGCCAACTGAATATGCCTTGGAAGAATTCAAGTCTTCTTTTTATCCCTAGCAGCGTACCCACAAGGTCCAACTCCTAAAATCAACATTTTACATCAACAAAGGACAAGAAATCAGTCAAATTAATGAAAAGCTTCATTATTTGAATGTTTGATAGAGATGTTCTTCACTTTGGTAGTCTTTGAACAGAGGAAGAAAATGACAGGACCATAATAGGGTTTTAAGAGTAGGAGAAGATGAGATTCCAAATCAGATCTAAATGGAACTTCAATCTGGTTTTTACAAAGAATGGGTTTTAGTTAACGTAAAAATGGATAAATTACCCTAGAAGTTGGATGGGCATATAACATGTCTACCCTTTATAACTCATTGGGCATTCCTTGGAAGATTTCCTCCAAGAAGAGGAGCCGAAACCCAAACTGCTCCAGGAGGTAGGTATTATACCCCATCTGATTGACAGTGATTTTGACTCTGCCTACGAAAAGAGGAGAAGGTGGGAGAAGTGTAGACAACCAAGGATCTCAAATCAAACCAGCAATGAACATTGACAGGTAGTAGAAGGGGAAGCTAGAAGAAATCATAGTTGCAAGCAAGGGAAGACCAGGTACTAAAAGGCTCCTAAAAATAATTACTTTCTAATTAGGACACTAGTTCAAGTAAGAAACTGAAAAGGATTGGGAACTAAATATTGAACGCCAATAACTTCTAAAATAGAAAAACTAAAACAAACTAAAGATGTTAATTATGTCATCTAAAAAAACATAAATTCCTAAAATGCAGCTAGAATCAAAACTCAAATTGGACCCAGATCATCTCTTTCTGGATACCCGACTAGGTTTGGGTTGGTCCAAAGGAGTGTATCTTCATCAGCACCTGCATCAACAAGAAACCTGGCCCGTTACAAAATCAAGCCATAAGTCAATGAAACGTGCATACAGTTAATCATATTAGGCAAATATTATTATTATTATTTTTTTTTTGGTAATATTAGGCAAATATGATTCAAGTTAGAGAAGTGAAGACCACAAGAATTTAGATTAGATACCCTGAAATTGAAAATTTAATCTTCACATCTTTGCAGCGGTTTGCTGAATCCCCAATATCAGCGTTTAATTATTAGAAGGTTTTGGGTCAACAAACTCTCAATCATGCTCAGAGTGATTTAATAGATATTCCCCAGCATAATACAAACTCTAAAGGGAACCAACAGAAGCATGCCACTTCAATTTCCAGCAGTAAAGTCCTAAGAGATGATTTCAAGGATAAAAAAATAATTTTGATTCAGCAGCCATGGGGATTTAATAGTTTCAATTACCATCGAGAGAATAAAGGCTGAAAACGAAATAGAAATTATTTCCATGTTATCCGACACTTTATAAAGGTTCAACAGAAGGCATCAACGTTTCAAGAAAACAACGACACCAGAATATGCATCCTATGTTAATTCATCCGCTGATGATATCGCTAAGCAATGACATAACAGCCTAAAGCTTTAACATTGGAGAATTTCCTACAAAAGATTACACTTTTATCGACTTCACTCGGAAAGGAGAGAAAGGGAAACAGAACTTACCCCAGCCTTACCAGGGATGGTACAATGCCAGACCATCAAGTTCACAGACCCATCGGGCAACGTCTCTGGCTTAGCAACAAAACCCTAAACAAAAAACACAACGAATTCAGTAAAAAAAGGATCAAACCCCCCAAAGAAAAGGTAAAATAGATACGAGAAAGAAGGGGAAAAAGAATAGAAGACCAGGAAGGATTGGTAATCAAGGCAAAGAGAAATTGTACGGACATGTGGATGATTCTTGCGCCATGCTTTCCTCTCCTCAGCAAGACGACCACGAGCAATCCCTCCAGACATATTTGCTTCCCTTCCTGCTTCTGGTTCTTCTCTCTTTCTCTCGCGCTCTGCTTTGTTCGCTCTGGTCTCGGTCTCGCACTTTCCCCTGGTCGTCGCTCACTCTGCCATCAACAGTCGACGAAGGAGACGTGAGAGACGTTCGAGCTCTGGTCTTTATAGTTGTTTCCTGCGTGGGGAAATTATAATTTAAAAAAAAAAAAAAAAAAAAAAAAAAAAAACTACTTTTGCAATGATAATCAAATTATTAAATTATTATTCCAACTAGATAGCTAAAACGTCAAATTCGCATCTTATGCGTGAGAATCACGCAAGTCTGTGCTGCTCGTGGCCTACGGGGCAACTTGGTAGAAGTGGGGAAAATTTTATCCAGCTTTCTGACCCATCACACAGAAATACATTAACTTGTCTTTTACAGTTGGATTGGAATCTTTTCTTTCTTAATTAGTGCCAAATTACCTAGAATTGTGATCCCGAAGCTTCGATTATGAGAATAGAATCCCGCGTTTTTATCGTGATCAATGGGATGGCCATGTGGTTGTCAGGTTGTGGGACCAGGTCTTGACTGGTTTTGATAGTTTTTGGAGATTTAAATTTTGATATAAAAAATAAGGAAGGAATACTGGTTTGCTACGACCTTATGGGCTACTCATGGGTCCTACCCTACACTAATCTAGTTGCAATGGCCGGTTCATCCACCTGAACCAGATATGTTCATATCCGCCCAAATCAGTCCGGCTCAGCTAGAGGCTCAGACTTTAGAGAATAGTGCATGTATGTATCTAGGTTAATTAAACGGTTCAGATTTTAATTTGAACTAAACAGTGAATTTGGGCCATCGGTTGCTGAGAGTAGTGCATTAATTAGGCTGCTTCCAACAAAATACAAACATTAGTTACTTTCTACAGAGGGCTCCCACTAAATAACACGACTTGTCGTTAGCATTGAATCATGCAAAAAGAGAGGGTAATGGAGTTAATAAACAAAATGAGCAAGATGGCAAATGTCATTCTAATCCTCCTCCCTTCTGATTTGATACTTATTGTTTGATAATGTGAGTTGCAAGGTTGAATGTGGTTTAAAATTCAATTAAAATAAGAAAGAAAGAATAAGAAGAGAAACTTAGGTGTGGTTATCAAAATTTAGTGGAGTGAAGGGGGAATCCCCAATGTAGGATTTGGATCCCCTTTCAATCATGTGAGTCATTAATACTTTATTGGAAAATACAAAGTCAACATTGCTATATCAAATCCAAAGGCGTGGCTCAGTTGGCAAAAGACCAATGTTTCCACATAGAAGGTCAAAGTTCGAATTTTCTCGGGACCAGGGGCGAAGCCCCGCCTATATTAATTATATAAAAGCTCCCCTGAGAATGTAGTCGTAGTGTGTGCAAGCTAGCCTGAATAAACCTTGGATCCAAAAAAAAAAAAAAAAAAAAATTTAAGTTATTAACTCAACACTAGATGGTTATATTGAGTTATTTATGTCAAGAACAAGTGGATCAAGTCCAACTCATCACCGGATGCCCAAGCCCAAGTCAAGGTCAAGACCAAACCAATATGAATATGAAGACTAAACTATAAATCAAGATGAACATGAATAATAGAGCACAAGAAGATTTAAGTCATTAACTTAAGGTCAAACAAGAAGACTTAGAAAATTAGGACCTAAAACACCTCCATGAATATTTATATATAATTGTACTCATTTGTATCAAAATCATGTGCATCATGTCATTAGATTGACCTATGACATGTTAAGAGTGTACATGAGGACATAAGGTTGGTTAGAAAACCTTAAAAACATTTAAAAGTCCCTTAAAAGTCATATTATGTGCCTCTAGGTTGCAAACGGATTTTTAGGAGGAGATTTGTTTTACTAGACAGACATTTGTCTGATCACAAAAGCTCAAATGGACATTTGTTTGCACTAAAATTTCACATAAATTTATATCCAATTGTCTACTCCCTAACTACTTTCAAGCTCTCAAATTACAAAAGATTAATTGTGTTTTGTCTTTCACCCTTACTCCATCATTGAATAAAATATCAAGACGTTTAAGCAAACTTGTGTGAGCTAAATTTGATGTGATTTAAGGTTTTTGTTTGAAGATCATTGGTGGTGCATATCATATCACTTGGGCATACTTATTGCATCATACTCACACAAAATATAAAGTGACACACCTCTTGTTAGGTAATATTAAAACTATTTCTTGAGGTAAAGAGAAGAGTGGACATAGACTTGAATGGTTGAATTACTATAAAATCCTAGTATTGTGAATTGTGTATTTACAAATTAGTTTAAGTTCAATTTATTCAATTATATTTAAATTTATGCATATTTAATTTTGTATTTTGCAATTGAATATAAAATTAGATAAATCCACTTGTTGCAACCTGTTCACCTCCCCTCTAAGTTGCATTAACATATTTTTTTGACAGCTTACATGAGACCCACTAGACTACGAAATACGAAACTAAATGCTCTCATAATATAATATTTTTGGGTGGTTTTTTTTTCTCTTTCCCCATGGGGTCGGGGGTGAGTTGGGGGCCTGGTGAGCCATAACTCACTCAAATGCCTTAATACAAAAGTTCATGGGCTTCATGGGCTTTGGATGGAATTTTGAAACTTAGGGTCCACTCAATGCTCATCATATAATTTGATTAGGAATGATGCACTTTCTACTTTGCCTGTGCTGGATTGCCTCTGCTTGATCTATACTCCAGAGAAATTTTGAAATGCTTGCTTTGTGGGTTGGTGGGAAGTCAAATGAAGAGTTCATGCATACTCCATCCATGTATCCCATCAAGCTTTGAGACAAGGTAGTTACGAGTAGTTGTAATAACATGACAAAGGGATTTTGATGTGACTACAATATATAGCTGAAGAGCAAAAGCTTCATGGACCATCACCTTACCTTAGCTTGGATTTGGTAACTCATATAATTATGCCACATGAAAAGATGATATAGTAATTCTAGATATTTCGAATTTGGATCCTCTACTTGTTGTGTGTTCTCTTTATACTTTTTCATCATACATTAGGAGGGGGATCACTGGGGCCCACTACTGAGTTTTCTTGCGAGGATTCAAAGATACTCCATCTCCTAATATGTGGCGAAGAAGTATAAGGAAAACATAAACTTCTATCCTAACAAGTGGAGGATCTCGACTTGGATATCTCGGAAGGGTATAGGTTGTGTTGTGTTACCTTAACCTTGGTCCCGACAAACTCCAAATCATTCTTGCAAAAGAGGAGTTAGCAGCGAGCCAGCTATGATGCCGGGGACCGCCTCCGATGGCTAAGTTAGTTGGGGATCAGACGAGAACTCCGAGTGAAGATCACTCATAGTAGATGGAAAAATTATCTGTCTTACCCTCGGGCGTTGACCGCTATTTATACCGTTTGGGTTACCTTTTTCGTCGTTGATTTGATCCCGTGTATTACGTCCGGCTATCGTGGCGATTTGGCCTTTAGATAGAAGTTAACTTGTTATTCGCCAGGGATGTGCTTTCCCCTTTCAGCCCCATGATGAATATATGACATCCCAAGTATTAACCCGGTCAAGAGAGACCTCCGACCGGTTAGGCGCCCGGAAAAACTGTTGTTCTTTCCCGTCTCAAGTTGATTTGATGTCGACTTTTTGAATGGATCTTAAATATATGAAAAAGACTCAGACAGGATTAGTATCTGAATCACATATTCACATTTGCATCTCCAGCATTGTCCCTTAGAAATGTTCGTATCTTTAGGGTTTATACACAATATTCCTCAACTCAAATGCTTGAAAATGAACATTGGTACTGCAGGAAACCCTCTTTTTCTAACCACTTGAAGATTTTCAGGAGGTTACTCTTCATTTCTGATTTGTATTGTTTTCTGGGGGTGGGGAAAGTGAGCCCTCCAGGTCCCTTTCATTCTAAAATTATGTCTTTGGTAGTGCCCATTTATTAACTGGTTGATCTACTTGTTAACAGAAAATTAAGGTTTTAATGCTATCCCAGTCATTTTGAGGGCCCTATAACAAATTGGTTCCTAACACCACTTCAGTGCTAAGGCCCCCCCCAAAATCCCCCTAAACGAATAGTGTCCATACCAAGGATCAAGAGTAGGGCAAAGGCAATAATGCTCAAGAGCCATGAATGCTTGCCTACCTTGTATGACAAGAACAGTAGATAGAGAAAGAAGCTTCACAGTGCAAAGGAAGGGAGCCTTCCCTTTTTTTCTTCTTATCAATGTTTAGGTCCTACCTCACATGGAACTACTAAACAGTGAGTGGTCATTATTAACTAGGCCTCATGGAATCCAGGCAGCCAACCACAAACCCTAATTGTCCCTTGCATTCTAGCTTGATAAAGCTAGCTTCTTCCATCTCCAGGAGTAAAGGAGATCAATCAAAGGAATCAAAAACTTTTACCCAATTGATCTCTCACATGAAGAGACACATATGGCTTGTTCTTGTGTCTGGAACGGCTCAGCTTAGAGCTTGGAAGAAGGAAAAAGAGAAGCCCAAAACAAGAAATGATGGAAGATAAAAGTAAAGAGCAGCACTTGGATTGCTTTGGACCACAATGATAATTGCAGTGTGGAAATTAACTAGATCCCCTCATGGCCTCTTTTATATGTTTTCATGAACTAAAGCGCATTGTTTTAGAGAGAAGTTCAGATTCATTCATATAGATAACACAATGATGTCAACTTAATTAACAATAGATAAAAGGGTATTATAAATTTGTTATTACTCTTAATAAAGGGTAGAAGAGCTTGTGGGGGTGGGGCAGTGAGGAAATGAGGAGGGACAGAAAGATGGGGAACTGTGGATGAAAAGAGGTTTTGGAATAATATGGAATGTAAAGGAGGTGGGAGCATATGATGCGAAGGGTCACATGGATTAGAAAGCACAAGGAAAAGGAGAAATGGGATTAAACTATATATATAGCTCTCCAGTAATCTTAGTTAGGCTATATAATTAGCTTTTAATTAATCTTGAATTATATCCTTCTTTCTCTTTCTTTTTTTTTTTTTTTTTTTTTTTTTTTTTTTTTTTTTTTGGGTAAGTTCCTTCTCTCTCATCTGATAAATGATACACGGGAATATGGGTATGTGGCCTTCTCTTTTTGTTCAATGAAAATGTTAAATAAGGGTTGTTAGGAGTAATTAATGATATTACAGTTTAATCTGCATACATATTATTGAAATGTTTTATCTTATGCATGGACCATTAGCATGATTAAAGGTATATCCATTTTGCACCTAGTACATTAGCTCGGTCAAGTGTACCAACTCATGGCTCGAGAAAGAGTAAATCAAATTAGGTGATCAAAATAGAGTCAATGTGTTAGACCGAGAAGAGTCACTCAACAAAACCATGCAACGCTATGCCTGAGCGGCTTGCCCATAGTCCCACGAAGAACTAGTGGGTCAAGTCCTTTGAGGACTCCACTCTTTTTTGCCTAGGAGATCCTCACATCTGTTGATAGCTCCATATGTGTTAGAAGATACATTAACCTAGCCCATATGGGCCACGTCAGTTTGGGGCAAAGTGGCTGCCGAATTGTCAAGTATGCAGTTGTGGAATTGTCACATGAAGCCAATGCGCACAGTGCACTGTAATTGCAAAAGGTTTGGAAGATTTGACCAAAGAAGGTGATAGCCCTATAGATTCATTTCCATGGTTCAAACATTTCAAGTAAAAATCTTTAGCTAGCCGTTACTCTCCTGCATTTACTCTTGAAGAACATTATCTTCTTGATTCCTTTGAGTATTTACTCCTCAAGGCAGGGTCTCTGGTTTTCTTACAAAAATTGACTAAATCATTGGAGGTGGCCAGGTATGCACCTTAGAGGCGTTGGTCTCATGAACCAGGACCGGATCATGAGCGAACCGAAGAGCTAAGATCATCTATCTCACCTCAACAGGGGCAAATCTGAGGTCTACAGTTGTGGAGTTGTTACATCAAGCCATCTCATATTTATGTTAGAACAAGCTGTGCTAGCTAGTCCATTATGTTTTTCAGCAGCAGATGAGGCTTCATCAAGTCACGAAGGTTGTTGCACATAAGTGCATCTGTTTTCTTTGCAACGTGCTAGCCTTTTTCAACTAGCTTCTAAGCCTTTGCGTGCAGTGAACTGTAATTATGAAAATTGGAAGATTTGAACCCTATAGATTCTCATTTCCATGGTTCAATCCTTCCTAGTAAAAATCTGCACTTGTGACTTTCTTGACCAAATTGAACGTCTAGCTAGAAGAACCAACGGCTATTATAATTTGGGTTTAATTATAAATAGCTTTCATCTCCACAGTTAATAAAGGCCCACGCTCACCTTCTTTTTGTAGCTAGATCCAGAACCAAGCAAACCTAAGTCAACCAAAATCTAATCGATGGAGCCAGAATTGGATGCAACAAGGTGAAATGGGTCAGATTTAGGTTTCTCTTTCAGTAAACTGATTAATAATCGATCAAATATATACAGCCAATTCAGAAGCAAACCCGTGAGCAGGTTTGATTGATGCTGATAAAGTTGACAACACGATGACTGATGATCATATATTTTCAATTGTGTTGTTAGTTAGGTAAGATAAATCCATATCAACCGACAGAAAACAAACAACTAGGGACGAAAATTTACATCAAACAAGAAGATTAAGAAGCAAATATAAACAACAAGATTGATTAGGATATATTGTAAGACATATTTGGACAGAATGTCTCTATTTACTTTGGTAACCTGTTAAGCAGTTAGCAGCTAGCTAACTAGCTAGCTAACGGTAGACATGATCAGGGAAGAGGAGAATCCAAGGCATGGAGGGAGTTAGGTTGGAGGAGAAAAGGAAACTTATGGTTCAGATCTCTTTTGGGTTTTCTTTTTCATTTCCCTAGCTTTTCTTTTCTTCCTTTCTCAACAGATAAAGAAGAGAAAGACATTAAGAAAAAGAAATAGAGAGGGCAGTGTTGCTGTTGCTTAACTTGCATTCTACCACTGAACCACATATCACAAACCTAGCTAGCAAGGTTTGACACCTACAAACATGTGGGGACATGGCATCAACTGATACAGTCTTTTACATTTATCTTGTGAAAGAGAAACAGAAAAATAAATTAGACATAAGTTATTTTTAGCATATAAGTCCAGAACAGTAGAGATTACAAAGAAAGCAAAGAAGCAAGACAGTGGAAAAGTGATTCCAACTAGTTAAAAGTTTCAAGAGATTAATCATTAGCCTATTAAAGACAACATGTTTTCTGTTTAATCCTAAGTAGATTGGGTCAAAACTAAATCAAATTCAGGATCTTCTTTCTGTATCTAATCAATTACTAATACAGATTTAAATGTTTAAAAATGACCTTTTAAACCTTAACAGGGTTGATTCCTCATAGAACAATATCAAGACTTCGAATTGAATTATGTCAATGATGCCCCTTGAGTCCTTATTTGTTCCTTTTATTTATGGTGGTCTTATCTCACTTACTTGATGAGTACATGAATCTGAACCTCCTGAGTGGCATAAAAGTGGGTGTGGGGCACTAGAAATTTCACACATTTTCTTTGTTGATGATACGTTTATTTTCTGTAAGGCCGAGACGGAGGAATTACTTGCTTTAAAAACAGTATTGGAACTCTTCTCGGATTTGACAAGACAAGAAATTAGCTTTGAAAAAAATAGGGCCTTTTTTAGTAGAAGTGTATCAAGAGCAGACAGAAATCAGATATTGGCAATCCTGCGAATGCCAAAAATCAAGAAGGAAACAACCTATTTGGGAACAACATTGTTGGTGGGGAAAGGAAAAACAAGGCTACTACAAGCTATGTTGGATTGGATGGCGACAAAGATGGCAGGTTGGAAAGCAAATAACCTGTCATTTGCAGGAAGGGGAGTTCTAATGCAGTCTACAATTCAATCAATAGCACTGTATCAGATGCAATGTATCAAATACCCAAAGAACATCTGCACAAAAATATAAGCGATTTGTCAAAGATTCTGCAATGGGAAGCCAGGGAAGCATAGGCAACTAAATATGATTTCTTGGGAGAACTGCTGCCAACCAAAAGAGAAGGGCAGATTGGGATTCAAGAGAATGGAGGATTATAACTCAGCTTTATTACTTAAACAAGGGTGGCAGATGATCACTCAACCACAGGCGTTGTGGGTTAGAATCCTGAGAGCCAGATACTTAAAAAATCCATCGGTTTTTTTTATCCCAAAGTGGGTAAGAAGAGAGGGTCATGGACGTGGAATAATATCTCAAAGCATACTCCCACAACTAAAAACAATGGTGCGTCGGCAAGTAGGGAATGGAACGCAGACTTCGTTCTGGTTTGATCCTTGGCTGCCACACCAACATGAGGGGCTGGCAAATTCTCAAGATTACTCATTATGGCCAAGGCGGATTATGGTCGCTGAAGTATTCCAAGACCTACAACTCCTTGATAGGGAAATGTCCTCTAACTCTTCTAACCCCATCCCCAATTTACATCTACCAATTGATCTGTCAGAGCAAGATGATGTCTGGGTATTTCGATTGACCCCAAATGGGGAATTTACGATCCGATTAGCTCTTTGAGCAATAGTAGAGTTCAAATCATCATCATAGGCAGATCAAGTGGGTAGGTGGTGGAAGTTTATGTGGAAACTGCCTATTCACCCTAAATTTTTAGTTTTCTTCTGGTGTGCACTGAAAGAAGGTTTACCTATTAAAGCTAAACTTGCTCATTGGAATTACACTGAACCTGAGTGCGCTCTTTGTAGGAAGGAAAGGGAAACTACTTGGCGTGTTTTAATCTCTTGTGATTGGACAAAGAGAATCCATGCGGCAGGGTCATTAGGCCTGAGAACTGAATATTGGAAAGATACATCGTTATGAGTATGTGTCAAAATACTCAATGTACAATGGATATGTCAACGGCTACATGGATTTTCTCTGTTCTCATAATCACTAGTTTTTTTATATGGCATGAAAGAAATTGTAAGGTTTTTTCACAAAAAAATCCCGCACCACTCTCGGTTCTTTCTCGCATTAATAGTTGGGTTGGAACCCTACAAAGGCAAACACATGCGAATAAGAGCTTAGAGAGACTTCACGATGACTCCACTAATGATATGATGATACCTACATGGGTAAAAGAAAGTGTAAGTCCCTTTATACCAACTAATACTAATGTTATGTTAATGTGTGCAGGGATTTTAACAAACGGATGAACACAGCCGGATGGAGCATGATGATTGCAATCAATGGACATATTAGGTCCATCAATGTTGTCAAGTTGAACACTAAAGATACATTGTAAGCAATACTTGTTGGATTGCAAGCAGGAATCAATGCTGCACATGATCACGGATTTGAAGTGGGAAAAGTTTGGAGTAACCAGTCGGCACTAACTAATCTCTTACCCAAACCCATTGTTTTGTTTTGGCCCTCATCTGTAATAGATAATTTAATGTAGCTAACTAACATAACACAGGCTATTAGGTTTGATGTATTCCCATCCCCAATGCTCCATCAATGGTTCAGTAATCTAGCTCTAAGGGCTTCTTCTATAGGAGTAGAAACTAATGACCTACAATCTTATATTTGTAAGTGTTTTTAAGTAACCTAACTTCTTATTTCTATAAAAAAAAAAGACTTCGATTTTTTTTTGGGTAAGAGACGAAATTGTTTGTATATATAAAATAGTTAGACATTTCCATCCCCTATATAAGACTATCCATTCAAAAAAAAAAAGACTTCTTAAACCTTTTTGTCATATTTGACACATTTAATATTAATGATGATTTTGGTTGGGTGATTGTTATTTAATGGATTTGGAATCTCTTGATAAAGTGTTAATTGAACTTTGTGAATTCTATCTCAACCGTGTGAGAAATAGTTGAACCATGTGGGCATGTGGGCATGTGGTGGTTGCTCTATTTGTTGCGGGGACGTTTAATGTTATAGTGTACCTAAAAATGGTTTAAGGCGCTACAAAACATTATTGGCACCATGTTTAAGCAGTTGTTTTCATTCATTCACCCAATTGAAGCATTCTTAATTGACCACTTGTCTAGGTGTGTACGGATTATTAGGTAATGAGATTCTTCCTTTGCTTTCAAATATGTTCCTCTATGTACTCTAATGGCATTGGGTGCAAGAGATATCATCACCTAATTAAAAAAACAAAAATAAAAATAAAAAAATCATGGTAATCCTGTTTATCCGTGTCACGTAACATATATGTACGTATGAGTAACTGATCCGGATTCACCTCATTCCCTTGCAAACAAACCCATGAAAAATAGCAAAACATGCCAAATGTATCCAACATCTAATAATAGTGTTTAAGGAAACACTTTTTGTAAATTCAAGTTTGTCTCTCACTAGTATTTTTCTTTACCTTGGGGGTTCTTTCATAATTTTTATTTTACACAGTCTTATATTTTATTGAGTATACTATTAATTTGATGGACAAAATAATGACTACACATTAAAATTAAAGCAAATTGCAATGGCACCCCAAAATAAAGGTTTTAAAGCATTGACACTCCACTTAATGTTTAAAAAGCACAGAGACCCCAAAAATTATATATTTATTGGATATATTTGTTAAATTTATCACTAAAAACATTTAAATCATTATTTATTTTTAAAAAATTCATATAATAAACAATGTTTGAAATGTTTTTAGTGACAATGGACAAATATATCCAATGAAAATCAAATTTTGGGGTCTCTCTGCTTTTTAAACATAAAGTGGGGATCAGTGCTTTTAAAGCCTCCATTTTGGGGTGCCAGTGCAATTTGCTCTTAAAATTAAGAAAAAAAATAATAACACCGATACATCATCAATACCATCCATTGTCACCACTACTACCACCACCCATTCTCAGAAAATTGTAGACAATCTAACCTTAGAAATTAAAGCTAGTACATGAATTCTTTTAATTCTTAAAATATTTTATGTTGACAATATAGTTTAATTCATACTAGATTTGACCTTAGGAGTCATTCAAAATAAAAATAAAAATAACGGATATGAGTTAATACGAAATTTTAGAAATAGGCATCCTAGTTCATGCTTATTAAGGGTGTAAATGGATAGCTGAAATTTGCTTTTGAATTTGCATCCGCATTTGTTTAGGGGCATTTGAATCTATCCAATTACCAATAGGATGCGGATATGGTATGCCCATTTTTACTTGGTTATTATCCGGCCGATAAAATTAGCCGATTAAGTTACTTATTTGAATTTGTTTTCTTATTTTTATAGACATTTTACTTGAGATATGTGACTATTTTTCTAGATTCTCTATCAAAAAAATATCAAAATTATTAAATTTCAAACCTAGTGGTTACAAATAAAATAATAAAAATGTCAACAAAATAGTCGAAAACTTGTATTCAATCTGTATTCATATCTATTTAGAAAAAATCTATTTAAGAAAATAAATTTTCGATTATCATGCGAATCCTACTGAATCAGTTTGAAAATCGATAAAATATTATTCAAATTTGTCAAAATATAATGGAATACAGGATATTACCAAATCCGATCCGTCCACACCCATAAATTGCTTATGACGTTGCATCAAGGCAGAGAC
The DNA here is from genome assembly GCF_041222555.1 of Hakea prostrata. NCBI lineage: Eukaryota > Viridiplantae > Streptophyta > Magnoliopsida > Proteales > Proteaceae > Hakea > Hakea prostrata. The sequence continues at coordinate 14,193,340 of NC_142603.1, forward strand.
GATAGAATAAAACATTAAGAAAGAGACAAGAAGCAATCGAAGTTAAGGACGAATTTACGGCATATGGGCATCATTCATAAAAATCCTAAAAATATATACCCGAGACAGAGAGGTGACTTTACAGATTTTTCCGTACTTGCCAAAAAAAAAAAAAGATTACTTGGACAGATAACCACCACTAGATGTGGCTTACCTGTCTTGAGCGACTTCCACAACCTCACACATGCTCATGCTTTGTTCCTTCTCTCTCTATCTCCTGCTCGCTCTAGAGTCTTGTGCGTGTTTCTCAGTGTAACTGTAACATGAGGGAAGGTGTGGGGCCCACTAATAAAAAGGATGCGAGTGGGCCCCACTTGTGTAGAGGGGGCTGAAGGCGGGAGAAGTGAGCATGTGAGGTGGAACCCATCAAGGCAGGAGCAGCATTGGCTGTTGGTTATGGTGGGTCCCCCTTCCCTCCCCCACCTCAGATTGAGACTGGGGAACTCACTCCACTCCAAAGCATTGGCCATGGGGACCTTGGGCTGGCTGGGCCACTTGGGCTTTTTACCATCTTCCTTCCAAATCCAATACCTAATTTTATTTATTAAAAAATATAAAAAAAAAAAAGCTAAAGCGACACCGTATTCTGAACTAACATTGCGAGAACCAATCAAATCTGCTCCCTCTTCACCTCTGACAAATAACGAAAAAACTGAAAAGTAGAGAGAAGGTGGGAATTGGGAAAGCAGGTACCATAGGACATGGGACATGAATGCATGACTCATGACATCATCATCACCATCATCACCGACCTCGTGCCTTTAATCAATTCCTCTCTGTCTCTCTATAACTATAAGACTATATAACTAGCCTCGTATCGTCCAAGATTCCTCGACCACGTGCTCCTTTTTTTTTATACTCTACACTTCCGCTTAGCGTAGACTTCCTTCTTTTCCTCCTCATCCCAGCTCGTAAATTCCAGAAAATAAAAAAAAGGAAAAACTTACGGAGAAGACACCTGGCAACCCACAACTTTCGGCCAAAGTTAACCTCCCTGCCAGCTTGTATAGTATTTATGGATTCCCTTTATCGGGTCGGGTCTGGATTGCAAGAGGACGGGCGGCGGGTCGGTGGGGGATGGGTTTGGTTTGGTGAAGGACGGTGAATGCCTAAATGAGTAAATGGTAGTTAGTTGATATTAAGTAAAGTAGGGTAGAACCAGGTAGAAGGAGGTTTGTTGGTATTCAGAGAGTACAAACGGGAATTAAGCTTTGATTCAAGACTTGAATTGGACTTCAATGCTTCAGTGATTGGTGAGGGGTAATTTGGGAAAGAGTGAACAAAAAGTTAATGTAGTATAGGTAATAAGGTTTACATACCCGTTAGCAGTATCAGCTACACCAGCAGAGCGCACCAAAGTAATGCAGTGAAGAGCAAGGAAAATGATAGTGGTTGTTGTTGTCTTCCCTTCCCTGCTATAGTCACCTGTTTCTCTCTCTTTCTCTCTCTGTCGCGCTTCTCAAAATCCTCTCTTTCTGTGCATCTGTTGCTGAGTCATTTTCTTAATTTACATCTCTAGTATACGAACAATGAGAGTGGTTTTCTGGTAGAACCTATTCCCCTTTTGCTCAATTTCTCTACTTCTCTCTCCAGTCTCCATTGTCTCTTTCTCTCTGTCTCTCACCATGCTACCTTTGGAAGGCTCTGAGGATTGCTGTGTAAAGGTTGCTGTTCACATTCGTCCGCTTATCGGCGATGAAAAGCTTCAAGGATGCAAAGATTGTGTCACTGTTGTTCCCGGGAAGCCCCAGGTACTTATATATTCCCTATTCTCAACTGTGTAGGTAGACTGAGTGTCAGTGTGGCTGAGAGTCAGAGACTCTATCTTCAGGGTGTGAAATGAAGTTATCAGTCTTGAATTGTTTCAAGTACTCCGGGATTCATGCTTACATTTCTCTACTTCTCCACTGAGAACCTTTTTGCAGGGATCTGGATCTGTGCTTAGTTGCAGTTTGATTACTGAAATTTTGGTCGGTTCCTTTCTTGCATCGTGAGATTACTTTTTTTTTTCGTGAGAAGCCGACCACCGCAGTTGTCTTAAGGACCGTTAGAAAATAGTTTTTTTCCTCCTTCTTTTCTGGTCCTTTTCTTTTGTTTTTCCCCTGCTTGGGAAATCGAACGTTTGGGCTTCAATTGGCTCACCTCTCTCGTCAAACCTTGGGTGTCGTTTGATTATCCGGCTACACTGAACCGAAGTTCCTGTATTTCTCCTTTGGTAGACCCTATTTCCCTTTGTTCTACCGAATCCTTGGTAACTTGCTTTGAGTTCAGGGTTGCTTCTTTGTGACTTCACAGAAGTTAATAAATTGCATCGGTCTATTCTGTCGAATAATTCTTTTATTTGTTGGGGAAGATTTTTGAATAGTTCCTTGGACATAGTTTTTCCCCCCCCCGTTTTGGATTAGCCGATTTCTTTCAATATTTTCTCTGGGATTATTTAAGTGGTTTGGATTCACGTTTCTCTACTAAGATGTCACTGACCTTTATATTTCTACGGGGTTAATGTCCCAGTATTCCCTCGGTTTCTTGTTGCTCTGCACTGCACTGTTTAAATGCTAATTGCTTCTTGCTTTTAGCAGTGCAATACATGCTTTTATTCCAACATCTTCCCTCTTCTGCTCATGATTGGAACCCTGCAAACAAACTTTTCTGTTTTTGCATTTTGACTTACGGGTGGAATCCACGTTTGTTCCGGCCTTCACTTTGTAGTGTCATGGATGTTAAAATTAAGAGAAACCCATAAAATAAAAAAAATAAAAAAAATTCAATTCTTTTTATTTGTTTTTAATTTTAATAATATCCGTTGCTTTGCCTGCATGATATTGTAATTTGCTTTTCACAGGTTCGGGATTCTGACTTTAAGGGCTAGAAAAATATCAATTCTTATGTTCTGTGATCCTCAATTCTTATTCTTCTTAAAGTTAAATTGGATACTTGTAAACTCAAGTTTTCACTTTTGACATAACAAGCCACTGAATCAATTCTGACTAGTAAATAGCCAGTTTGTTGCTAAGAAGAGGGATTAGCCCAAAACCTCAAATTTTCAATCAATTCAATTGTGATCCATAACATTAATAAAGAAAATATCTAATCAAACATGATACTTGGAGCCATTCTTTGATTGATACTTGGGTTCAATTCTTGTGTTTATAAGTTTTCTAGTGTTGACACCGTAGCATTCTTCCCCAAATATATTGTTCATTTTCTGCCTGCAGAAAAGATAAAGGTTTATATCCATATTTCTTTGGGTTTTCCACCACTAATATCATCATCCTTCCAGGCCACGTGCATAAATGTGGCTAGATTGAGATACAAATTCTCTGCGCTCTGTATCTGCATCATTTTCATCTGTATTTATCATCACCAGCTGTTCCTGTCGATTTTCAACATTTGCTTAGGTTATCAATCTTGAGTGCGCATATCAAAAACAACATCATACAAAAATAGTTAGGTAGTAAAAGAGAAGGGGGGGGGGGGAGCATTCAGCTTTGACATCGCAGAAATATACACTCAAACTTGACTGCATATCCTTAGCAATAAAAAGCCTGTCCTGATCCATAAGGAATGAATTTCTGGGTTCTCTTTGTTACTCGTTACTTTTACCTGGTTGGGCTTGGGTTAGTGAAAGGGTGTACAAGTTATGTTAGAGTTCCTTCAGCTATTATTTGGGACTTCCCTCATACTATCTTTGAACAAATTGTTTTGCCAAGTAGATCTCTTGGAAAATGACATGATGATTACTCTTATTACATTCGGATCTAGGAAAAATTTTACAAGTGGAAATTTCAGTTTGCCATTGTGTTTTGGTGGACCTAACCATTTCAACCTCTGCTGCTGAGCAGTAAAGAGAAATAAACATAAAGAACAACTCGTATCATTTAAGCCTTCTTCTTAGTTTGGTTGGATGAAGCCTTAATTCTGTTATTACTCCTCATGTACGTAGAAAGAAAACTTGAAATAGCACAATGTTGACTGGATGTTGGCATGCTGTCACATTATGGCACCGCTTTTCTTAAGACTTAATTTGCCCCCACCAGTCCACCACTATGTGCAAGAAGTTTACAGCGACTAGTCTCCTAGGATACAAGAGAGGCCAACATTAGTTATAAGGTTTTAGCTGCACTAGTGTAATTCAGGGACTTTTAGGTCAGTATATGCATTAAAAACGAAAATGTACCCAATTTCTCGACCCCTTGACACCTAGGAAAAAAATCTGCATTTCAGGGCTTCAACTTCCTCCAGAACTCGTGGGAGTCTCTAATGAGCCTTGAAGGAGTTTCCACTGAAATTTCCTTTACCCCATAATAAAAATTATCTCTGCTGGTTTCGTTCCCTAACTATTTTTTGTACTGTTAGGATTTGCCTTCCTTGGAACAGTCATTAGAGAAGCTATGCACTTGATTAGAAGTCCTTTAGACATTTTAATTTATGCATGACTAGACCTGGTCTGTGCCTTAAAATGTACACTGGAAAGTTAGGGGTGGAGCTGGGTGGAGTTTGTGTCTAAATTGACATTGTATTTGAGGTTTAATATTTGTATTCTGGTGATACCTTGATCTATGGGTAAATCTCTCATAAGAGAGATACATGGAGACTTAAAGGCTGCATCCGTGTTGTATCTGAAAATCCAGATGTATTGAGAAGATTTAGCATCTAATATTGATGACAGGTAGAAATGGATTTTACTTTACAAATTCTGGTGGCGACAAACAGAAAAAAGTCCCACAAATCATGTGCATGTTAGAGAAATATGGAATGTGAGTAATCTTAGTTAAGAAGTTCCACGGCCTCTTTATTTTCCGAGGTGGTTAGGTTGGGGGAGGGGGGGTGGGCAACATGTTAATCTCTGATACAAGCAACTTCAATAATTATCTGTTTTTGGTAAAAGTTTATTAAACTAATCTTCACTTCCAACATTTTATTGCCTTTGTTGTGCTTTCAGAATGCACATGGATATGTTATAATCATTGAATATTTGCTGGTGGTTGTGACACTGGTGCAGGTACAAATTGGTACGCATTCGTTTACTTTTGATCATGTCTATGGAAGTTGTGGTACTCCATCATCTGCAATGTTTGAGGAATGTGTTGTTCCACTTGTTGATGGTTTGTTCCAAGGATATAATGCCACTGTTCTTGCCTATGGTCAGGTAAGGTCATCCAGTTTCCTTCTGAAAATGAATGAGGTGTTCTATTCCCCTCCTTCACCCCCCCCCCCGGGCTTCCTCATGGACCTCTTTTTTTTTTTTGGTAGGGGTGGAGGGAGGGGGCGGGCAGGGTTGGAAATCATTCTTAATGTTTTTTAGATATCTTAATGTGTTGCAGACAGGTTCTGGGAAAACATATACCATGGGAACTGGCTTTAGAGATGGTTGCCAAACAGGACTGATACCTCAAGTTATGAATGCTCTATTCAGCAAGATTGGAAGTTTGAAGCATCAGACTGAATTTCAATTGCATGTCTCCTTCATTGAGGTTCATTTACTTCTTTTCTCTTTGAATCCTTACTTAAAGTGAATAGATGTTTCCTTAGCTAATGCCTACTTTTTAGGTGCAACTAGTTCTTTTTGCTTTGAATTTTAATCAAGGAGGTACAGTTCTCTAGTCAGCTAGTGTGCCAAATCATCATTGAATTGTTAATGTATATGAAACAAGATATCATTGGCGAGAACCATCATGCAGTATCTGGATCCATATTTGAGGCCAAGTGTTATGCTTCTCCTCATTTTTTTTATATTTTTTTTATTTTTGGGTGTGGTTGGGGTGGAGGGAATCGGAAGAGAAGTTATAGGGTATGCTTTCCACTTGTTGATACTGCACCGTGCCTCTGTTGGCATGTCTTAGTCCAGTTTCAAGAAAGGGAGGAAAGGTATATATCATGTGATTCACCACTACTAACTGCATACTTGGTTGCCCAACTGTTTGATTTTCTTGTGACTGCATCAACGGGATCAACTTTGCCATTTTTATTGTTCGTAATTAGTACTCTTACAGTCTTACTACTGTCATATATTTATAATGATTTGCACATATGACATGGCCATATGTCTGTTCCTTTTGTTTACTACTTTGTTTTATTTATTTAGTTCCCTAACTGGCTGGAAGGCCCCCCAAAAAATAATAATTTCAGATTGAGTTGATAATGGACAGGCTTATTACCTACAAAGCAGTAAACAAAAAATATCGGCATGAATGAGGAGAGGAGCCAGATCTTTTATGAAAATCCAGTAGACAAGGCAAATTTATGCATCCAATATGAAATGAATGAGTTTCTAGGTTCAGCAACAAATAACTATGGAAAGCACCTACAAGGTAGTAGTGCAGGGTGTAGTAAATCAGGCCTGAATAGAGAGCAAACTAAATTTCAGACCAGTATTCAGATGGTCATGAAAATATGGTCCTACCTAGTAAAAGTGTAACAAGCACTAGTTATGCTTTGGGTATCCCCTTCTTTCTTTTTTCTTTGGGGTGGGAATGGGGGGGAAGGGGGGGTTGGGAAAGATTATATGGAAGCATTTATACTTTGCTGAGAATCAAACGCCAAATTTGGGTCGACTTTGACTCTAAACTAATTGTACACCAGACTTTTCCAAGGTTAGCCTGGTCTGTTCTCACCTTGTAGAGGTTGATGACAGGAAGATTCTATTGTATGTTTTTTGGTGCCCACAACTGTCCTCAGGGTAAGTAGAAGAATGAGATGTTACTCAGTCATGTTTTATCAGGAAGTGCTTCTATTTTTGTACTTGCAAGCTCAAATGTTGCAGGATCTCATGATTTTAGAGGTTTTGATTTCTGAATTTCTTCTCCCTATCACCACAGATTAAACATTTCTTTTACTAAATTGTGCAAATGTGTCCCTAAACCTAGAAAGTCTTTCCATGATTATGTACCATGCTTTTCCTTATTCCAATATGTAACCAGAAGTTTTGGATGTGAAGATTTTAAAAGAAGAAGTACGAGACTTGTTGGATGCAACCTCTGCTGGAAAACCAGATACAGTTAATGGACATGCAGCAAAAGTAGCAGTCCCAGGGAAACCACCAATACAAATACGTGAATCGTCAAATGGAGTTATAACACTAGCTGGATCAACTGAAGTTGCAGTTAGTTCACTAAAAGAAATGGCTGCTTGCTTGGAACAAGGATCATTGAACAGGGCAACGGGGAGTACAAACATGAACAACCAGTCCAGGTTAATACCTTAACCTTTTATTTTTAGTTTAATTTATTTTTATAATTTTTCCCTTTCATAACAGAGCAAAATTTATCTGCTATTTATTTTCTTAAATGAGAATTTGTGAAGCTTACTTTTTTCTGTGTTTTCATTCATGAACTCCAAATGTAAGATACCATATTGGTTCAAGGTTGCTTATGTCTCTCTTTAAGATGTGTTGGTTATGATCCCTTATTGTCTACTTAAATATCTTCTCTATCCATTTCCTGTATTGAGGATTTCACTCTCCTTTTGAGTCATGCTTCATCCAACAACTTGAATTCCTCATCTTGGTAATATTTTCAGGGCAGAAGGCTTGAATTGAGGTGCACTTGCATTTTGAACCATTTTATCGTGTGATATATTTTTTTTCTTCTTTGTGATTAATGAGAGCAATTAAATTAGCAAAAATATGTGTAACTAAATGACAGATCCATTTTTGCTTATTTTCAATTGAATATGAGGGAGACTTCTTTTTGGATGAATAAATAAGGTAGTTTCATGGTTGAGAACTTGAGATACCACGATATAAGGGCCCTTCCCTCAGATCATGGATGGCCTCTTTTTAACTCATTTATGAAACAGGATTTGTTATGAGAAATTAAGAAGCACCTAAATTATGTATAAATTCCGGTGGAAGGTGAAATTATCTTGGATCATCTCAGAGAAAGCAAGGTGTATTAATATTTGAGCAAATTTTTTTTGATTGACATTTGTTAATTCTGGTTTTGGAACTTCTTCATTCTTTCTCCATTAGGCTGTTGAAGCAGTTTATCTCAATCTTCCTACTCTAAGCATTCATGCATTTAAATCATGCAATTTTTGCTGAATGGGAACTCCCCCTTCCCCCCCTCCCTCTTTTCCCCCCGAGTGAGGTCTGGCTCCTTGATTATGAAGTTGATGGCATGCTATTATATATATTTTCTGAAATATATTCTTCAGCAGCTACCCTGACTTGAGATGAATTTCTTTTATGTTCCTATCTTTACAAAAGCCGTTCGCATGCCATCTTTACAATCACTATGGAGCAGATGCGTAAAGTAAATTCAGGTTTCCAAAGCAATAACGGCCTAAATGAAGATATGAGTGAAGAATATCTATGTGCGAAGCTCCATTTGGTAGATCTTGCTGGATCAGAGCGTGCTAAGAGGACGGGTTCTGATGGACTTCGTTTTAAGGAAGGTAGGTAAACTGCATGTTTATATAACACTCTTAACATATTACCTTCAGGTATCAAAGTAATCTCATGTTCTTTCTTCTTTCCGTCAAACAGGAGTCCACATTAACAAGGGGCTTCTTGCACTTGGCAATGTCATTAGTGCCCTTGGAGATGAGAAAAAGAGGAAAGAGAGCTCGCATGTACCTTATCGGGACAGTAAACTTACTCGGCTTCTGCAGGTTTGACCTGATTTTTAAGGTTTAAATAGTTATTCACAACTTTACGGTATAAATAATCATGTAACTAGCCCTTCTGCAATGATTCTGAGGGTGAGGACATTTTTTAATTGTTTTTTCCTTCTAACTTTCAAGAGTTAATGGGGGATGGGAATTCATTTTCCTGTCAAGGAAGTCTTTTCTGTGTATCACTTGTACTGTCTTTGCTTTTCTTTCTTTATTTATTTTTTCATTTTTACCCTCATTCTACCATTAGCATCCCCCTCCAACACGCCCCTCCCCCTATTTTTATTGAGAAGAAGGCATGTTTTGCCCCCTTAGTGATTTCTTTTATCTGGAAGTATCTAAGTTCACATAATTGTCTATGGCAGGATTCACTCGGTGGTAACAGCAGAACTGTAATGATAGGTATTATTGCACTTTGTCCTGAATCATTTTTGTTATTACTGGCAGTACCAACTGTAATATTTCAGATATGTTCATGCATGGTCTTCCTTGAGAGACTGTCAAAGCCATTGACAGTCCCTCCCCCGCGGTAGGGGGTTTTCTTTGCATTGGCGTAAATGATTTCCTATATATATATATATATATAATAGCAAATAAAAGTGCTTTGGGATGTATCTTGAAAACAGTTTTCAATGAGATTGAGATCTTCAAAAAAAGAGAGGAAAAGAAGAAGAAGAAGAAGAAGAAGAAGAAGAAGAAGAAGAAAAGAAAACAAACAAAGAAAGAAGATATATCTCTTGATGTAGAAGATTGTGTGTGGTGCTCAGTGCTTCTACTTTATGCAACATACACCTTAGGTAAAAAATGAGAAGCTTTGCCACTATTCTGGAGTTGTTGCCATGAAATAGTACCATCTATTTTGAGGTGTCCTTTAAACAAAAGAAAGAAAATAAGTGGCTGAAAAGCAAGAACTGCATACTTAGTTCCTCTACCCAGGAAAAACTGGGAGGAAACTCTCTAAACAAACTCAAGGATGAAAAATCTCAGTTCAGTGGACAATAAAAGAGGATGAAACCTTCTGTTTCCAGTTAGATTATGTTGAAGAGAGTATAACTTCTACATATTTTAACGGTACCCAGGTTGACATTATGGCAATACTAATTACTAACACTGATTATCAGAAATGCTGTTATATGTTACTAAAATAAGGTACACATCCTAACAGCCTTAGAAGTGAAAAACTATTACTACGTAATTGGCAGAATCCTTTTCCGCATATTGTTGCATTGATTTTATCCTTTGTTTCTTGTTCGATATTTTTTTTTATGGTTGTCATGCCTAAAAGAGTTGAGAAGAGCACTCTAAGTCCATGCCAGTTGCAATGCTAAGAAAATACACCTAGACTTGTTTCTGTACAAATATCGTATTGCTTTATGTTAGTGCAATTAGACATGGAACATCCCCTTCCCCATGTATCTTCATCTAGATTCTTATTGTAATTAAAAGATTCATCTTTATAATATTCTCTTTTAGTGTAGTAAGATCAAATGTATCCCAAAAAAAAAAGATAAAAGAGGAAGATGAATATGCTTTGCAGAAATGTTTAACATCTCTAATGCTAAAAACAGGCCTGTCTGTCTACTTGTATTTGCATTCCAATGTTTCTTTCGGTTATTATTTTCTTTTGTATGTTACCCTTTAATATAGGAAATAGTTTCAGTCTTAATGTGTGTGATGACACAATGTTTCCTGATGCTTGAAGGTAATGGTTGATTGTATGCTCTGTTTTATCCTTAAAGTTGACTTCTGTTTCATGCTTGCCTAAACCTTTAGAAAATTTGTTTTTTTCAGCCTGTATCAGTCCTGCTGACATTAATGCGGAAGAAACTCTTAACACTCTCAAATATGCTAATCGTGCTCGCAATATTCAGAATAAGCCTATTGTAAGTTTCTTACTACAGTAATAGTTAACAAACAGTTTTACTCTATCTTTTAATTGTTCATAGTTTTACTTTATCTTTTAATTGTTCTGCCACTGGTATGAAAATCTTTACATATGCTTTTAAAAGCTGACATTTGCATGACCTAAAGTTTTTTCTTACTTTGTCGGTGCATGAAAGTTTTTTCTTACTTCGTCAGTACATGTTACAGGTTAACAGAGATCCAGTTTCTGGTGAGCTGCAAAGGATGAGACAACAACTGGAATATCTGCAGGCTGAGCTACTCTGTGCACGTGGAGGAGGAGCTCCGTCTGATGAAGTCCAGGTATTTAAGCTCTGTAAAACTCTATTTCATCTGATCCTATTTAAGTGTTCATCAACTCAACCCCTTCTCTCAGATTCTCTTTGTTCATATCGTGGGAGGATTTATCAAGTTGTCAACATTTGCTTGTCTAGGTTCTCAAAGAAAGGATTGCTTGGCTCGAGGGTGCTAATGAGGATCTTTCTAGGCAGCTTCATGAATACCGCAGTAAATGTGGTATTACAGAGCAACGCGAAGCAGATTTTCAAGTATGTTGATGAATGCTTTTTTGGCTCCCCAACCTCATCCCCCGTTCTGTTTGATCATAACCATCATTGTGTTCTCACTTTTCAGCTGGAGTTTTTCTTGTATCTTTCTTCTTGGTTCATTGACGCTTAGACATATTTGTCTCTTGATTATTTTCCACTCAAGAGTGGACGTAATTGTATCAAATAAAGTCAGTATATAAATCCTAATCTAGTCTTTATATAACCAGGATACAGAAACATTTTCTTCGAAAAGCGAAGGGCTAAAGAGGGGTTTGCAGAATATGGAGTCCTCTGATTATCAAATGAGTGAGTTGATAATAGGTAACTTTCTTTTCTTGGTTTGAGTCCATCTTCTTTATCTCTTAGTATTTAGCTCTAATGAAATGCATAGGAGGACTGACTTTTTCAAGTTATCCTTTTTTTTTTTTAATTGGAACTTCATTAGTTATTTACTGTTTCTGTTTCCCATTTGAAGCTTATTCAAATAGGATTCTTGGTTTGTCTGTTTCTGCCTTCATATTGACGGTGCAGCTGCCAGCAGGTGACAATTCCAAGGAAATTGATGAAGAAGTTGCAAAAGAGTGGGAGCATCATACACTTCTGCAAAATAACATGGACAAAGAGTTGAATGAGCTAAATAAACGTTTGGAACAGAAAGAGGCATGTTTTTTCACGCTTCGAAAAGTGCATTTTACATCTTTATTTTCAGGAGCCCTAGTGAACCTCATTTAGTGCCCTAAAAAATCATAATTTTTTCTATTCTTAACATGATGCTTGAGTATGCACTTATACATTATCTATCGAATTGAACATTACAAAAATGGGGAATAATAACTTTGTTCACCCTCCCCTTCTTTCCCCAACCCTCAAAAAAAAAAAAAAAAAAAAAAGGACGCTCATCTGGATTTCTCTATCTGGTTTTAAGTGCAACAGACTGTTGGAAGTGACTGTCTTCTCATAAAATATTATCAGGGGCTGCAAAATTATGGGAGAAAGAAACTGTAAGGGGAGAAACTTGAATTACTATTGCTGGGCCATACATAAATAGGGATCATGGCCTGTAGTTTTTAGGTGCACCGTGCACTGATTGCAGACTATCTGTCACATGTCCATAATGAGCGTAATAGATTTTTCTGTCATTGTACAGTGTCCTGTTGCTGCAATTTTTTTTATTTCATCCATGTTTAGTTTAGATATAATTATTCTTCTTTTGTTCCTTTTTCTGTACTTTGGGAGGGATTGCTAATTTGATAAGACTGAAGACCGAAGAACTTGTTATTATTTTTACCCTTCTGTTAATATCTGTTGGTGTTTTTACTTTATGTTTTTAAACTCTGCAGTCGGAGATGAAGATGTTTGGTGGAGTTGACACTGCAGCACTAAAACAGCATTTTGGGAAGAAAATAATGGAACTTGAGGATGAGAAAAGAGCTGTGCAGGTTAAGAAAATGCTTCCATTCTTTTTTATTACTTTTCATGACTTCAATTTTGTACTCTGAAGTTGATTTGTGTACTTGTCATAAAATACAGCAAGAAAGGGATCATTTGTTAGCTGAAGTTGAAAGCCTCGCTGCTACTTCAGATGGGCAAGCACAGAAACTGCAAGATGCTCATACCCAAAAATTGAAGGCCCTTGAAACACAGGTCAGAGAATGGATTCTCTTAGATGTTGAAATGCTATGGCATCTTGTTATAATTTTGCAATAGGCACATGATTATGAGCAGTAAGCTACTGGTTGACAGTGAATGAGACATGGGATGGGGTATCATACAGGAGGGACAGAGAGTTCAATCAGCACAGATCATGAGCAGTAAGCTACTAGGTGGCAATGATTAGGGCACTGGATGGGGCATCATACAGGAGGGATAGTTAGTTCATTTTTAAAGGGGGGATGAGAAATGCAGTTTGCATTTGCTGGTGGTGCAATGCCTTTTCCTTATTTTATAATAGTTTTACAATTTTTTTCATATTTTACTACTTCAGATTCTGGACCTTAAAAAGAAGCAAGAAAGTCAAGTTCAACTTTTAAAGCAAAAACAAAGAAGTGATGAAGCAGCAAAGCGATTGCAAGATGAAATACAGTTTATTAAGGCACAGAAGGTGTGATCTGATTTTGTCTTTGGCACCTTCCTTTCAAACTGTTATCTGTCATGTGATTTTAGAATATTTGCTGCCATTTGTTTCTGACATTATTTTTGTCACTAAAATTGTAGGTTCAACTGCAGCATAAGATAAAGCAAGAGGCCGAACAATTTCGACAGTGGAAGGCCTCTCGTGAGAAGGAACTGTTGCAGGTATGGCTTAATACATCTTTTATTATACATTTCAGGGTTGTCCTCTCTGATTAATAGCATGTGCTGACAATTTATTGCTAGGTCAAGGGGTTGGGGGCAACTGGGAAGAGTATTTGTGGGAAAGGGATCTGGTTCCTTTGAGAGGGACGAATGAATCTGTACAACTACCCTCTTTTTGATGGCATCATGTCTTTTGCTCTCCCTATTTTCCTGTCAGCTTAATTGCACTTAAACATGTATGTAGTTGAGTAGGTGCTGAAAAATCAAGCCATGTTTTGAGGCCAGCTTTGCCTGGTGCTTGAAATCTCTTTGCTTGCCAAGCTCCTTGATGCTACTGCTTAGCAATCTGGCATTTGTTCTTTTTAAATGCTGTCATTGTAAAAAGGATTTAACAGTAACCTTAGCAGTAGTTGATTGCTTAAAATGCGCATGCTATTGCCTTTTTTTATCATATAATACTACTTACACATGCATGTAGTTGAGTAGGTGCCTGAAATATTATGCCATATTTTCTACCTAGGGCTTGACATCTCTTTGCTTGCCAAGCACCTGGATGCTACTGTTTAGTAATCTGGCATTTGTTCTTCCTAAATGCTGTCACTGTAAATAGAATTTAAAAGTAACTTTAGCAGTAGGTTATTGTTTGAAATGCTCCTACTTTTACCTTATTTGATCATATCATACTACTTTCTAGCTGTTGCCTAATCGACTGCAAAAGTTATTTTTCATGCATACTTGGAAATACCAGATCTCTCAACTTTATTTTTTTTAAAAAGATGCAATAGTTTCATTCAGTTTTGGGGGTACTGTGTCAAGTTTTACGGTTGAATTATGACTATGCTGTTAGAGTTATATTGTTGGTAGTTACAGGAGGTATTGTGGATGGATGACAAGAGATTATGATCATTTTCTGCCATAGTAGATACTTTCTGTTTTTACTTCTTCTGTTCTTCTACATCAATGACTTCTCTTGTATTATTGAATATGTAATTGCTCGACAGTTACGGAAGGAGGGAAGGAGAAACGAATATGAACGGCATAAACTGCAAGCACTAAACCAACGCCAGAAAATGGTTAGTACTGTTTCACCCATTCTTCCTAATGTTGAGGAAAACATCTGACATTGGCTTGTGTTTCCAATCTGTTGTTCATTACCAAGCATGGCATTTCAAATTAAGCCTCCCCTGAAATTGAAATTTGTAATTCCAAGTTTCCAACCTGGTTTTTCTATACTAGGGCTATGGTTCAACTAAACCCCTTACTAGTAAACTTGAGAAAGAACTCCGTGCTTTTTCATAGGTTCTCCAGAGGAAGACAGAAGAGGCTGCAATGGCCACCAAGAGGCTGAAAGAGTTGCTGGAAGCACGAAAGTCTTCAGCACGTGACAATTCAAGTAAGTATTTTCTTTCAACTATAATCTTTTCATATTCTATTCAGGGTTCCTTATCATTTGCTGCCTTTTCCAGTTACCTCAAATGGACATGTGCCAAGTAGCCAGGTAGTTTTTCTATATCTAACAGTTTTGTATTTCATAGTTGTGTCATGTGTGCTGCTCTTTTATCCTGAGAAGCTTTAGTAACTAACTTGTCTTTCAGAGCAATGAAAAATCGCTACAACGTTGGCTTGATCATGAGCTTGAAGTCATGGTCAATGTGCATGAAGTCCGTATGGAGTATGAGAAGCAAAGCCAAGTGTATGTACTCCAATCAATTTTGAGCAATAAACTCCAATTTTGGATCGCTTTGCATGGCATGGTTTGAGTATCTTAATTGAGTTTATTCATATACTTTCCAGACGTGCTGCCCTGGCAGAAGAGCTTGCTGTACTGAAGCAAGTGGATGAGTGTGCTGCAAGGGGGCTTAGTCCCCCAGGTGGAAAGAATGGTTATAGGTATGTACTTGTGCAAATTCATCTTTTATACAAACTTCAGATGTCCTCCCTCTCTCTTATTATATTTCTGTTATATGGAACAAGATGGAGAAAATACAATAAAGCCTCTAGAGTATAGCATATTGGGTTGCTTTGATTTAGTGGCTGTCCATTGCTTCTTTTTTTCAGAATGTTCACCATGACACCAAATGCAAGAATGGGAAGGATAGCAGCCCTTGAAAGCATGCTGAGCATTTCATCAAACACACTGGTGGCAATGGCATCACAACTTTCAGAAGCAGAAGAGCGGGAGCGTGCCTTTACTGGCCGTGGACGTTGGAACCAGTTGCGCTCAATGGCAGATGCAAAGAGCATACTTCAGTACATTTTCAATGCTGCAGCAGATGCAAGGTGCTTTTTGATATGTATTACTGTTGTAGTTTATAAGTTCAATGGGTAACTTTATACTTAACTGATTCTAGCCACATTTTGTAATTGCCATCTTATATTCTGATGCTAATTTTTTTTCCCTTTTTGGTGAATAGATGCCAATTATGGGAGAAAGAAATTGAAATCAAGGAGATGAAGGAGCAGCTAAATGAACTTGTAGGTCTACTACGACAGAGTGAAGCACGGAGAAAAGAAATTGAGAAGCAGCACAAGCTGAGAGAGCAAGCTGTTGCTATTTCCTTGGCCACATCAGCTTCAGTGAGTTTCTGTGTGGGACTCATTTCTTTTCCTTTCAAGTTCATTTAAGAAATTAAAACTTCTTTGCCTTGTTGTTTCACCAATGAAATGGTGAAATAATTCTAACAAAAAGTTAGCCTGAGGAATGAAATAACATTGAAGGAAGTGGTCAACATCAAAGCGTCCAAAAAAGAAAGAGAAATCAAGTCTTGTCTGACAAACCCAATCACTGTAGTTTGTGCTTGTGCTTACTATTACTCCAAGTTTCAGTGCAAGTGTAATTGCCATTGTTATAGTTGGCTACCACTTGCAATGGAGCAATAACCATCAATACCAATTTCAGAATGAAGATAATTTTCAATGCAATCCATTTTCTCCTTTTTGGATTGTCAACATCTGGGGCAAGGAGAGGGAGTATTTTACTTTTAGAGGGTATACCTTTCCTGAAAAGTGTAGAATCAGATAGAAGTCTTTTTCTTTCCTGGGCTGGGAGCCTGGGGAACCTAAAGTATTATGAGGGGGGCATGGGATCCTAAAAGCAAGAAATAAGACACTCTTTGAGGGGGGGATTTTTTTATATTTTTATTTATCTATTTATTTTTAAAGAGAAGAATACTTAGGCTTAAATTAGAGGAAAAATGAATATCATACGGTACAGATGGAGTGGATACTCCCTCATTCTGTGATGTAGTAAATAAAATGGTGTTTATTTAAGGACATGGAAGTAAAATGCAGAATGAGTTTGGCAGATTGGATTCCAACTACTTAAACTGGTACCGAGTATGAAAATGAATTGCAGTCTTAAGAGTAAATAAAATCTGTATAATTTATCAAAAAATTGGCAAGTTAGAAAAACAAATCTAACGTGAATACCACCCCCGGCTCTCCCCCTCCCCCAAAAAAAAAAAAAATAGGTTGCACACATCACCTTCTATCAACTATCAAATGGTTGTAAATAAAATCATCATGGGACCATCATACTTTCTCTAACTCTTTTACTTTATTGTGTACACGATTATCTAACTATTCATAATAGATTGGCAATGAACAGGTGAATTCAAATGGAACATTGAAACACTTTGCTGATGACATAAGTGGGCCATTGTCTCCAGTGTCATTACCTGCACCAAAGCAACTCAAATATACTGCAGGCATTGCTAATGGTTCAGTCAGAGAATCAGCAGCGTTCTTAGACCAGTCACGGAAGGTTAGTTTGTTAAATATGTGCCGTTTCTTGTGTTGGGAACTGGGATATGCCTTGTAATTTGGCTAAGAAGTTATTTGGTGCAATTCAGATGGTACCAATTGGACATCTATCGATGAAGAAGCTGGCAGTTGTTGGACAATCTGGAAAGCTCTGGAGGTGGAAGAGAAGTCATCATCAATGGCTGTTACAGTTCAAGTGGAAGTGGCAGAAGCCATGGAGACTCTCAGAATGGATCAGGCACAGCGATGAGACAATTGTGAGGCCAAGACCTCGTCAGCAGGTTTTGTCATATATGATGTGAAATTTTTTTATACTACCAGCTTTTTGTTCCTCGTATAACTCAGCTTTGACCACAACACGACTTCTATGGCATGGAGGGAATGCAGGAATATAATGGAGGTAAGCATCTTGAGGCTTGGAATTCTCTATGGCTTAAGCCTTGGAACATTCTTTTGTCTAATAAATTATATCAGAACTCATTATCTTGGTAACCTTCGATGCCAAGATGTTGAAAGTCAGAAGGGACAAGTTTACCAAAATCAGTTGCTATTTCTAGAATGCAGAATAAGTTAACGAGTTACAGAATTTACAAAAATTGACTTCCTATGGCTTGTTTCTGTCTCCTAGCTGCCATGATTGGATCAAATTTCTTGTAAATCATCCATAGTATTCTTGGTACAAGTTTTTTCAGCTAATCTTATTATATATTTTTTTATGGATATAGGAAATGCCTTAAGATGGTGATGGGAGAACCATGCTTTTGTGGTCTTTTGGCTGAGAGGTTAGCAAATCTGGAATTATGAGACTTTGCTTTCTTATCAAGGATCCAAGCAAAAGGTCACTCCATTAGGAGCATCTTGTAAACTATAGTTGTTTCCAGCTGGTTAACCAAAGTAGTCACAGGGAACGCCAGAAGTGTTGAACAGAAAAGCAGAGACAGTATCGGCACTTGCAGGTGGAGATATGGCACAAGAGGGTAGATTTTCAGTTGTTTGGTTTTTTTTTTTCTTTTTTTCTTCCTTTAAATCCCTTTCTTGTTTTCCAACAATTAGAGGGGGGGAAATTCTTTTAATGTGTTGTAACCTTGTTCGTCAAAGGTGCTTTGTGATAGTTCTTTTTTATTATTTTTATTATTTTTAATCTTCAATACCTGCTTGTGTTTATTGTGTATAAACCACAATATTGATTTTGTTGGAAGAAATATAAATGTGAAGGCTTTTCATGCATGTTGGGTGAATGTGATCTCTCTTGCCCTTAATTCATCATCACCTGGAAAGTGGCGTACAGGTATCGCAAGAACTCTTTGAGCATCATCAGGATTAAGTGCCAACCGTATCATAGAGCCCATCCAACGCTACAACTTAGTTTAGAGACAACATTAATTTTAACGAGTCGATTAGAGAAAATTGAGAGAGATCTCAACTCTTAATTACAACAAGAAAGAAGGAAGTGTGTTGGTCTTTGTCAACACTGAACTTATTCTTTTGGGGGGCGGGGGTGATTAGTGAGATACTTATAAGTAATTAATTCAAACTCAATCTGTACATAATTTTAATTTAACTAAATCAAGGCCGGGCAGAGATGACCTGAGGGCTAAACCCAAACTTTACCTTGCATTGCTTTACCTTGTCAGGACTAGTTATTTTGTAATTCAAAATCATATCCCAGGTTGAAAAATTGGGTCAAAGTTGGACCGTGCGCAGAATGGGTTTTGACCGGTTTGGACCAATGGGGTTTTATTAACACCCTGATTGACGTTTGACTTATTTAAAAAAGAAGGTTATCTGTGGACCTCTCAATCCGAAGTTGTAGGATAAGCCTAATCCAGAACCGACCAAACCACTATTTCCTGCGGGCCCAGGCTGGGCCCAAACTAAGCAAAACCATCTAAGCCAACGCCCAGCTTGGGGTTTGGTCCTTTGGATGGGGTTTTTTATTTTATTTTTATTTTTATTATATTTTAAGTGTGTCAAGAATAATAACATATTGGTTGGTGAGAGAATGAACTGCTTGGGGGTTCTATCACGAGTCCATCTCTCTTTTCTCATATGAAAAGACAGGTCTTACCTTCTATTTTGAGAGAAGATAAGGGGATGATTTATATTCTATGTTGTGACAAGATCAATAGAAGCCACCAAACTTCTTCGTCGTGATTGTGAGTGAAGCTCAAACCATAAATATAAGAGAAGTATCATCTCATGAGATCTATCTTGGCTTACCGTCCAGTATTGAAAAATAAAAAAGCCCATTATTCTCATATGTGTATGATAGACTTTAGTCAAAATTGAATGATTGGAAGGAAAGTTTCTTTTGCAAGAAGGGAAAGTAAGTCTTAATTAAAGTAGTGGCTGTGGCTCTCCCCACGTATATCTTCTCAAAATTTTTCATTCCAAGAAGGGAAAGTAAGTCTTAATTAAAGTAGTGGCTTTGGCTCTCCCCACGTATATCTTCTCAAAATTTTTCATTCCCAAAGATTTGAACAACAAATAGAACTAGTCTTATCGGGAGATTCTGGTGGAAAAACAATGGAAACTCTAGAATCTGCGGGATAAAATAGTACA
This sequence comes from Hakea prostrata, assembly GCF_041222555.1. Classification (NCBI taxonomy): domain Eukaryota; kingdom Viridiplantae; phylum Streptophyta; class Magnoliopsida; order Proteales; family Proteaceae; genus Hakea; species Hakea prostrata. The sequence goes on from NC_142603.1 coordinate 14,213,061, forward strand.
AGTTATGTAGCTCTAAAAATCAATGGGGTATTGGGTTTAGAGATTTTTATTTTTTTAACAAAGCCTTATTAGTGAAATAAGGATGGAGATTGCTAACCCAATCAAATTTTCTTTGGACCAAAACCTTCAAAGGTAAATATTTTAAGGATGTAATAAATTTTTTGGACGCCTAGACTTCCAAAAAAGGGTCTTGAGGCTAAAAAAGTATATAGGCCAGAGAAATGTCCTCAAAAAAGGGTTACTTGGGGGCATAGGTAACAGCTTATCAACCCAACTTTTTGGGGATCGGTGGATCTGTCACTTGCCTTCTCCTTTCTCTTCTTTATCTCATGTTGTTATGGGACCCATTTTTGTTAGTGATTTAATTGACTAGCTTACTCTTGCCAACCCCTAAGAATTTGGCTCTAGAATGTCTTCTTCTCAAATAGGGAAAGCCCCTATGCTAACATTCAAAATTGGTCACAGAAAAGGGGCAGAGACGAAGGCCAAAGCCCTTTCGAGAGGGGCAAAGAGATATTCATTCCACTACTATTGCTTCTATGCCTACTGACTACTACTCGTCCAGATGCTACCCATGTCATTGATGTTGGTGGATCTAGGTTGTCAACACACGACACGAAGAGGTGCTTTCTTTATCTTGATCTGGATCAATATCGCTATTTCAACAAGGGTCTGAAAGAGCTTATTCAACCTAGCAAACATAGGCATTCAAGCCTTGGTCTTTAAATGTTTTTTTCATACCTGATGAGAAAATTGCTATATTATTAATTTCGATTTCAAGTATGGAAGTTGATGATTTATGGGTTTGGAAGGAGGAAAAAAATGGTATGCCTAAAGTTAAATCTGCATATTATTTGATAAAAAATTCAATTGATGGGCTCTCAAATTCCCTTTCTTCTTCCATAGACATTAATTGAGGTAGGATATGGAACATCAATACCTTACCCAAAATAAATAAATAAATAAATTCCTTTGGAGGGTTGCTCATGAAAGTATTGTAACTCAAAAAGTCCTGTTTGATAGAAATAACTCTCAATCTCCTCTTTGTATGCTTTGTTCATCTCAAGGTGAAGTACAGATTGAATCTGTTAACCATGTTTTATTTTATTGGACTTTGCAAAGCAAATTTGGAGAGCTTTTATGTTGCATCTTGATTCTTTTGAGTTTAATGGAAATTCATTACATGAGAGGTTAGACTTCATTGAAGGTAGATTTTCATCATTATATCAAAAGGATCATGTTCTTATTCTATGCAACATTATTTGTTGGGTGTTTTAGATTAATAGAAATAATAATATTTGTTCAATGGTAAATCATTTTCTCTTCTTGACTCTCAAAACTCTTGTAACATATTGCTTTGTGATGTGAAGGTGGTCCAAGAAGATGATGTTTTGTAGATTTATTTATCTAATCCTAATGATGTTCAAGTGAATACTCTAGCAACTCAAACCAGCTTCAACATTTTCGTTGATGATACTTAGGATCCCTCTTTAAAGCATGTTGGGAGAGGTTGCATTTTGTGAAATCCTACAGGCAAATTCATAGTTGTAAAAACTTTGTTCTATTTAGGGTTTTCAGCTCTCATCATGGAGCTTGAGGCGATTAGAGACGCCATTTTTTGTATTTTGGAACTTAGGATCACCCAGGTGGTTAAATTTTTAGAACAAACACACCACACCCCTGTCTACAACACACCGGACTAAAAAAAAAAAAAAAGGGGGAGGGGGGGGGGGGGGGGGGGGGGGGGGGGGGGGGGGGGGGGGGGGGGGGGGGGGGGGGGGGGGGGGGGGGGGGGGGGGGGGGGGGGGGGGGGGGGGGGGGGGGGGGGGGGGGGGGGGGGGGGGGGGGGGGGGGGGGGGGGGGGGGGGGGGGGGGGGGGGGGGGGGGGGGGGGGGGGGGGGGGGGGGGGGGGGGGGGGGGGGGGGGGGGGGGGGGGGGGGGGGGGGGGGGGGGGGGGGGGGGGGGGGGGGGGGGGGGGGGGGGGGGGGGGGGGGGGGGGGGGGGGGGGGGGGGGGGGGGGGGGGGGGGGGGGGGGGGGGGGGGGGGGGGGGGGGGGCGGGGGCGGCCCCCCCCCCCCCCCCCCGGGCGGCGGGGGGGGGGGGGGGGGGGCGGGGGGGGGGGGGGGGGGGGGGGGCCCGTTTTGTTTTTTTTGTTTTTGGCCCCCCGGGGGGTTTTTTTTTGCCTGTTAAGGCCTCAAATGGCTAGGTGCAATCGTTGGATTGGTTAAGTAATGGCATTATCCTAGATATTTTAAAGCTTCCAACTGCTTTTTCCTTTATTAGATTGAGCTTTATTAGTAGGTCCCTAAGTGCTCAGGCAAACTTTCTTACCAAGTGCTCCAGGGTCTTTCAACTTAGTAGGTCTTGATGTTTATCTCCACTGGCTTGCATTGTAAACCCCCCCCCTCTTTGCTTGCCTCGAGTTTTCGACTTGAGCTTCATATAATTTTTAGCTTTGTTCCCAAAAAAAAAAAAAAAAAAAAAAAACTGTGAGTGAAGCAAATATCAGTCCAAGGCTCCAAGCTAGTTTGCTAGATGCTTTTGCTTTCTATTTGGTTGTGGTCGTGGTGGAATTATATTGTAAGGAACTAATTTATTCCATTCAACCACCTAGAAGGCTAAGCTGCACTATTTAATGGTTGTTTTTATCATTTTTTTTTATATTTGTCCTATGGAATTTTTTTGGGGTAAAATTTGGAATCGTATTTTGATAAATGTATGTTTTTTCTTTTATTCCTAGTGAAGCTAATATTACAGCCCGTTCGTAGCTCGGAAGGCTCTGATCAACCCTCAAATTAATAGACTCATTATTATTCTTTATGTGGTTGATGGAGGTCCCCCTCTTCTAACGCGTTTTTCGGTTCTTCTTAATAATGTTTTTTTTTAACTTAAAAAAAAAAAAGAAAAATTCCCACCCAACAAATTATTCAGACATATACAAAAACAAATAAGTAGATTTTCTTGGATAACAAATTAATCTTTCTTCTCTGACTTTTTATTTATCTATTTGAAAGAGTGACGAATCGGTAGTCTGATCCTTATTTTGACAGATAAAGAATTATGTGTTTTTTTGACCAAGGCGAGAATGATATATATATAAAATAATTAAGGGATTATAATACTAATAGCGGAAGTACCGTCTACTTTGCATTTCTTCACAGACCAATTTATGAAACTTGTAAGACAAACCATTCGTATCTAATCGAATCTCCATAGGCACTGAAATCAAGTTAGCCAACCGATTCGTCTCACGGACTTGATGAAGCACGCGAAATTGAACCAATGAACCCTTCAACTCCCAAATATCCTCAACAACACCTATACCATATCATGGAATCTTGATATCATCATTCACAATCTGGACAGCATTGAAAGAGTCAGATTGAACCTCCACACTATGGAATCCCATTTCATATCGCTTCTTAAGGCCCAGCTCGTATGCCAAGTAACTCGCAAATGAGAATATTATCCTCCAAAAAATCAGCCGCAATAGCAAATATTACCTCTCCTGCCCCGTATCCGCCTTTACCAATAGCCACCAAACCATCACAGTTCTTTTTTTTATAAAATATTAAGGGAGAGCACCACGCTAAACATTGTTTTTTTTCCTAATTAAAATATACAATTATATTAAACTCTCCATACAAATACTTCAAAGAATAAGTATTTGTTACCTACACTCTCTAACCTCATGACTTGGTGGTAACAATTCCCATTTTTCATGACATATAAACCCTCACCCCCACTAATGGTTATAATTTTTGTAAGCTTTTGTCTGGGCATCAGTATAAGTGACATCTATTGCACAAGAACCATGCCTTTAATAAAGTTTAACTTGTATCATTGTTGTCGGATTTGAAGCTATGCCTCAAGTGTTCAACTATCCTGCTAATTAATTCACTCAACAAAAAAAAAAATCCTACTAATTACAAAATATAGATTTATCCATCACACATTTGGAGAGATTATTAGAGAAGTCACTGAAATCCAACTTTCCTAGGATTCATCAATGAGTCAATGACTCCCTCCTTCCTTCATATGTGATTAAGAAATGATAAATGAACATAGCCCTCGAGCATACTGCTCCAGTCGTGTCTGTAGCCAATGGCACTCTGTCAGTCCTTTGTCATAAATTCAAATTGGGCATCTGGGTCACGCAAGTGACACTGTTGTTGTCGTTTGTGTCATAAAATATCTTTCTCTGTGTTGAGTCTTGACTGCCAAAAATAAATAATGGAGATTGAACAAGGATCCAACTAGGGGAGGCCGTTCTACTTCCACTCTATACTCTGGCGACGTGGAAATGAAAATAAGAATGCAAATAATTTAAGGGTTGTATAATCACGATTCTGACACACTTATTCAATGAATTCCACGTTTCCACCACTCCAGAGTCCGGAATCGGTATTTCACCATCTCTTGTACAGGATTCAAATGTCATTAATCATTTTACAGAGGAGAAAAGTGGGAACCTAACTACGATCAGGTAGATAACGGTGTCGGCTCAACTTGTCTATCTTCTTTCTCTCTCTCTCGCTTTCCAATCTCCCGTTCTTAGTTTAATCATCTCTGTTCCCCGGGTAAACCTAAACCCCACAAGACCAAAGGCTTCGTCTGGTATAAAGAGAATTGAGTAATTCCCACTTTTCCTGATTATAAAAAATTTCAGATCGGAGAAATTGAAGTGGGAAAGAAATGGCAATTCATCTGGTAGCGGCGGTGAAGACGCCATTACTGCACTGGTTCAAGTTCACCCCGCTCTTGTGGCCTTTCAATTTATACTTACCAGTAACGCGGCGTGTTTGCAGGATGTGCGATACCCTATCATCGGCTTCATATCTCCTGGTGTTCAGGCTTAGAAGGATTTTCGCCGGCGGTCCCAACGCGCCAATCAGGGGACTCAGCAGGACGGAGAGAGCCATCAGGCTTTACTGCAGAGAAGTGTTTCTGGGTCCCAGTCATTTTCCTCACAACGCCATCGACGAAGCAAGTCTCCATGTCCTTCACACCGTTGCTCTCTGAACACCGGTTCTTCTCCTCCCCCTTCTTTTTCCCCTTCTTCTTCTTCTCCTCCTCTTCCTCCCTCCTCTCCCTTCTCTCTCTTTCTCTCCCCTTCTCTCCGTACAACCAGATCCCCAATTTAATCACAATCAAGATCAACAGATTTCTGAACCCACCTCAGGGCGGCACCGGATCTCGACTCCTGGTCTCATCTCTCAAAATCTGGTGAGTTTTCTTGTACTCTGCCGCCTGCATTTACTGTTGCTTTTTGCTTCTGTTACCCAGAAATTAAAGTATTTTATTCATCTGGTATAATTTTTTTATTGTTTTTTTATGTTATTCTGAAGTTCTGGTGATTTTTTAATGTTCTTTTAAAACTGGTAATGTAGTGGATTTGGATGCTAGCCATTCAAATGACCAACCTTATCTTCTCCTGTATTTTTAAGTATTTTGAAAGAAGAAAAATAACCCAAAAGTTGGATAACCCATTTTTGACCATTTCTGCTCTCAATGCTGTTTGTTCTTGCTTTCTTATGCTGCAATTTCTCTGCTAGTCAAACTAGTCAATTTATTTCTTGTGTATTTTCTTTTTTGTGCTTTTGTTTTGATTTCTTGTGCATTTAAATTCATATGGAAGTTTGTAAAATTGACAGTGTGTGAATGGCCGAATCGGTGGCGATGGAAATGGAATGACAGTGTGTGTTCAGAAGAGGTGGCAATGTCCACATCTGATCATGTAATTGTGCAGGAATTGATGGGTTTTGTAACCTTTATGTATACACAGATGTTTAGGCAATATTACATTCTTCATCGTTTTGTTTGTCTTTCTGTATCTGATTTGTTTCTTGAAACCTTCTCATGCTTGTTGTCTTGACTCTTGAGTCCTTGAAGTCCTCACAGGAGGAGAGTCAGGTAGTAAGGGAGAGGGTGAACCTTGGTGCAGTGGCTATGTTGCTCCTAGTGATCACCATTTAGACTTGAAACAGTTCTTGCTAAACAGGAGTAAGGTTGTGTACATTTTGATTGATCCTCTCTAAATGTCATAGTGATGTAAACCTTGTGGAACACCCAATTTTTAAGAGCAAACAAGAGATTGATTTCTGGATGTATACACAAGAAATGATAATGAGTTGACGTTTACCTCCTAGCATTTTTATGGTCTCTCTATTTCTTCTTATTGCTTCCCCCCTCCCCATTTTCCTTCGTTTGATAAACGTGTCAGCTACTACTGAGTCATCATGGCTGAATAAACATATTATTTGTTCATGTTGTGACATTCTCAGAAAGAGGGAAAGAAAAAGACCAATGCACAAACATATTCATGAGTGAAATGAGATCAGATTTTTTCTATTTCCTCACAGGTTTGGCTACTAGAGCATATCTGGTTCAATGTCTCGTGAACTTCGTTCAAACCCAGATCACTTATGAATTAGTTTTCCTCACCTGTGCTCGAAAGACTGATGACATTGCTTGTGATTGCCAAGTATAATGTATCATTTGCACTAGAGATCATAGATGTGTTTGGCTGGGGTGAATTCTCCCCTGCTTTGCTCCAATGTTGAGTACTACCAACCTGTCCTAGCCCTATTTAATTCTAAGGTCAGGTTGAGATATCTCAGACAAAGCCAACCCTGTCTAACAGAGCTCTTAATATCCTGGTTTGAATGTGGATTTAATGCCTATCAATATAAATAAGTGGGATAATTTCTATCCCTCCCTTGTGTTACTCTTTATTTACTTTCACTTTCTTTTTAAAAGTTTTACCACTATTCTTCTAAGAAAGTGAACTACCTCTCTTTTTTCGGTGGTGTTTTAAAATAGTTAAATTATTTTTTGTTTACCTCTTTAATAGGTTATCTTGATATTTTAACAATTTTATTCTCCTTTTGAAGGAATCCATTGTTGATTTTTTTTTTTAAACCTTCTTCTATAGATTTTTTTTTAATCTCTCCTTCTATAGGAACTCACTAAATATGAATAGACGTTTTTTTTTTTTTTTTTAATATCTTTTATTAAAATCCATTAAACATGATTAGGAGTAATTTTTAAAATTTTCCTTCTTTTTTAAGAACCCATAAAATGAAAAACTAAAAATAAAAAAGTTTTATAGAAGAGGGAGAATTTTGGGGAAACCCTTATAATCACATAAAACGGATTCTTATAGGAAAAAAAAGAAGGAGAAAAAGAAGAATAAATTGTTAAAAAAAAATAAAGAAATTGTTCAATTGATTAAAAGTACAAAAGTAGAGGATAGTTTGATCATTTTGAAGTATCAGAGGGGAGAAGCAAGGAAAGTTATATTGTTGAAATTCGGCGATATCTAGCTGAAAAGTATCTTGCGATTCTACAGCAGAATCTTTAGGATTATTAGACAATCTTACCAATTTTGTCCCATTGATTCGAGACTCAAAATGTAATGTGCTAAATGTGATTAAGGAGGAGAATCTACATAGAATAATTTCTAGAAATAATTCAAATTAGGAAAACATTTTATAGCAAAATCTTCATGATTAATGAGCAATCTTACCAATTATATTCTAGTGATTTAGGCATCAAAAGTTAACGTGCCAAATGTGGTTAGGCAAGAGTATATATATGAAATAATTTATGGAAACAATTTAAATTATGAAGGGATTTTGCAATAGAATCTTCAAGGTGAACGGGTAATAATTCCATTATGTTCCGAATGATTTAGGCCTGAGAAGGTAACATGTTGAATGTAGCAATGAAGGAAATTTTAAATGGAAGAATTTATAGAAAATAATTCAAATTTATCAAATATTTACAATAAATTAAGGTAGACACCAAATTTTGTTAATGCAACCTCATGTCCATAAGTTTCAAAAGAGGAACCTCATATGTTTGAAACATGAGTTTATTCTAATAACTTTAAGGTTGTAAAAATTTGACAATAAAAAACTTAAGGTTGTAAAATGGCTTACAATGTCAGAAGCAACCAAAATTAAAAGAGATCTCAAATTTCACAATAAAAGAAGGGGAGAATTTGTGATTGCTTGAGTAGATCAGAGGCGATAGTGAAATCGAATCTGATTAAACTGGTAGCATCATAGGTTTAGAGAAGTCGCGTTTTAGGTTTATATTTGTAGCGAGTAAACCCCAGACCGGCTAGAGTACGACCTACCCAACCGGACCATGCCGAGTGAACTTGGGAGGAGACGGCTAACAAAGAAGAAACCAAAGCATAGAAGTATCCATACTCTGTGTGATCAATTACTTGAATTCTCTATTGAGTAGTTGAAATCATATCATTGGTACTGACTTGCTCGTTGGAGACGTACCTCAACCCCCCAAGGTCGAGCTCGTATTTTGCAGGTTCGTGATAGGAAAGGACGAGCGAGATTCCGTATCAACACAGGTAAACCGCCCAAGACACGTGGCAGCATCTTGGCTAAGTCACCCTTGGAAGGCAGTCAAGGAAGAAATCACCAAGTAGAGTAGCCCGGGCATGTAATTCGTGCAAGAACCTAGCTAGCAAGTAACGGCTCAAATGGAGTTGTTGGAAGAGCTTTCTCGAGGTTTTTAAATAAATATGATTGTAGAATGTAAAGTTGCTTGGGTGCTGCGCAATTAATGTGCAACACATGCAGTGAACGGTGGAGAGATCTCGACTGTTCATTTCTAAAAAGTGGTTTTCACATTTTTGAGAAACGGACGAACAAGATCGAAATCTCCGTTCGTAGCACAGTTATAATTGCGCAGCATTGAAGTCGAGCTGAAAAATATATATTTTCTTGGTACTGACTTTTTGGAGGTGAAAATTGGGAGACACCCAAGCTGGGAGTGGCACAGGTAAATTGCTTGGGTGCTGTGAAATTAATGCGCAACACCTACAAATGGTCGAGAACGAGATCTCGATCGTCTCCCAAAGTGTCTTCACACTTTTTACCAAACAGACGGTTGAGATCGAAATCTCAACCGTTCGCAGAACTAAAGTTGAGCTGATGGCACAGTATCTTACATGGAAGGGAAGCTTTAATAGGAGATATTTTATGAAAGGTTGGGAAAGGAATGGAGATAAACTTATGGGAGGATCCCTGGTTACAAAATCTCATATGATGTTGATCCATTGGAGGAGATTAAAGGGGTTGCAGACCTTATCTCACATGATGAGGGGGTTTGGAAAGAAAATCTGCTTTGAAGATTTTTTTTCCCAGAATGGGTTCAAGGCATGATAAGGAAAATCCCTTTGAGTCTCTTTCCAGAAGAATATGAGATTGTAGTGGGCGTGGAGAATAAAGGAAGTTTCACAGTGAAGTCGTGTTATAAACTTCTTTGCAATTTGGAGGATGCACAAAAGAGCTCTAAACCCTCTTCTTCTAGAGTGGGTAAATGGGAAATGACTCAGGGAGGAGTGGTAGGGAAGAAAGGCACAGGGACTACTAGGTATCTTCCCTACTTTGGTATATCTGGCATGCAAGGAATTAGGCTCGGGTGGGAAGTCAAATGTGGACCCAGAGCAGGTAGTTGATATGGTGATGCAAACAAGTCTAGAATTTATCAAGCCCAACATTGTTCACTGGCTGTGAGAAGATAGCGAACGCAGGTAATGGAGACCTGACAACATAGCACACAAATGGACACCTCCACCAACACCCCTTTCATCAAGTTCAACTATGAGGCATCGAGGAACCCAAGATCAGGATGATCAACTACATGCTTCGTTATTAGGCTATCAGATGGGTTCCTCTTTGAAGGAGATGTCTGTACTGGAAGTGTTCAATGGTGTCGATGTGGGGAGGTAATAGCAGTGAGAAGTGGCTTGTTGGAAGTAGTTGGAGAAGCTTGTGACTACATTCTCCTCACTAGCAGAGGAAGTGATACTGCCAGCTCACCCGAATTTCTACTATTCTTGTAGGAGAAATATGGCATTATGTCGAATAGACTGTTTCATTCACGCATAAAGAGGGAGAAGTATCCCTCTTGATGAAAGAGTTGTTTCCATTTGTCTTCCCCCTTGTAGTCAAAGCAAATTCATTGACGGGATTGTTAGTTGGGATTTACAATGCTAAGAGATTTATTTTTGTTTTTGGCGAAACCCTTGGAAGGCACATTGATCGGTAAAACATACTCCTGCGATGTGAATAGAGTTTCATGATTTGAATCTTTCTAGTCTTGTACTGCCCCAGCGACTACAATGATGGATTTCTCTCCCCCTTGCTTAGAGGGCTTCTCTCGATTCAATAATTTTTTTTTGCGGCAGTGTCATTTCCAAAATCTCTCCTCCAAAATAGGGGAAAATAAAACATTTCTGAAAGGTCTCTGACAGAATCATAGTTCCTTTGTCAAGTTAGAATTCATCTGAAGAGACTTTAAAAGGCCCCATAAATTTTGAATTCAGAGTATATCCTACAAAACTCAAGAAACAAAAGCCCATCGTAACTAAAACTCATTGCTTCATCCTCTCTTGAGGTTTTGGCAGGTGTTGCAGGTTATTGTGATTGGTGTGATGATTATCAATAAATGCAAAGATAAGTAAGAGAGAATGACACATAATCTGATGACAGAGTTCGGCACGAAGGTCTACGTTCGGGACTCAAGATAGAGTCTAATCACACAATATGAGATTTTCAAATAATTACAATAGAGATAGGGCTAAGTGCAGCAATCATGTTAATGTTATCCACGCATGAAATTACATCGAAATCGCCGGAGAAACCCACATCCAATAGCAGTGGCAACGGCCAGACAAGAACCCCGTTTGCATGAGATGCATGAGAGAGGAGAGAGAACAGAGCCCAAAAACAGAAAACCAACAAATGACTTAATCACTTACAAACTGAACCAAGAAGCAATCAAATATATATATGCTCAGTTTGAACTGGTTCATGATTGGCTCAAGCCAAGCTAACAGTGGTTCAACCTCAAGGCTAAATTACATATTATACATTCTATTTCTAATGAAAAGAGACTCATGTAAAAAAAAAATCAAATATCTAAGTAGCAGAATCCATTATGGAATCTTGTAAAACAAAAATACCAAAAAATATGTATATATAATATCATAAATCAGTGATCTGAACTCAAAATATCGATGAAGCGAAATTTAAATATGAAGTTTCGGAGACAAAATTTGGAGTAAATTGAAGTTAAGAGTAAATCGAGACAAATTAAAAGCTGATAAAGCTGTTGACATGAGAAACCGGACAACCACCAAAATTCACCCCAACATTCTTCTTGTCCAGCTTAAACTGCCTAGTAACCAGATCATAAAATAGAAATAATCCAGTGAAGCAAACCGAGAAGATGATCACAGGTCTAGGATTATCTGTCACAAAATACAGCCCGCTAAAGCAAAAAGCACCCGCCTTATCATGTCTATCTCTGAATAATGGAATACCCACACTCATGAATTCCTTACTCCATGCTTGGTTCGCAGCATCAATCATTAATTGACAATTGATGTTGAATTCCTTACTCCATGTTTGCTCCACAGCATCATTCAAAACCCACAAGTCCAGCTGATCGTACGAAACACAAATCGCTAGACATAGAGAACCCTTCATCTTGCATATACGGTAACCCCATGGGATTGTGGGTGGCGATTCGACTACTGGGCTATCGATTAAACTGAAATTTTCACTTGCAAGTTCCATCTGTAAGATGCAAGGTCTCTTCCATGGTCCTTTTCGTATCATCCAATACATTGCTCCGTCGATTGGATGTTTTGCAACGGATATCTCCCCAGATATGACAGGAAAATCCAATTCTCTCCATTGGGATAATCTACTACTATTACCATCTCCGTCATCAACATCAACATCACCATCACCATCACCGTCTTTGTTGCCCAGTGTGATTACCACACACTTGCGTGACAGTTGACCCCAGTTTAGCTCGTATCTTGATGCTAACTCCTCTAAGATGATCAAAACCTTATATTTCTGATTCAAACTGTCGTAGCTCAATGATGATCGATAAATACGATAAGCATCGTCATAGAGGAGTAGAGGAGGAAGCTTCATATACCATCGGGTGATGGGGTTGCAAACGTAGTATTGCTTCTTTCCCTCAAAACATGAAAATTCTCCTTCTAAGAGGAGAAGACCATTGCAGGAGTCTTTAGCGATTACGGAAGAATCCCCAACAATTTCTCCTACGTTGAAATTGATTTTGCTATCAAATCCACTTTCTAAATCTGCATTGAGATAGGAAAACATGCCTGCCCTTGCTTGGTCATAGACGATTCCGATTCCACCTGCCGGCAATGATAGTTGGAGTTGAGACTTTGCAAACTCAGGATCGCCGATCAGGGTGAACCATTCCTTGCATACATACTTGAACTTCATCAGAGATTTCACCGGCAATCTCACAAGAACCTCCCTAGCAAGATCTTGAGGGAGAGAGCTACTGCCTTGGTGGGTAGCCATCGTTATGAGTAGTTAGTAAATATTATTTGTTTGCTTCTTGTAATATATTACCTATACATAGAAGAAGGGTTTTTTCTTTTTCTTTTTTGTCAACAGAAGAAGGGTTTTCAGTGGGCAAGACTTCCGAGTCTACTCAAATTTCACCTTACTAGTCCTACGTATCTCAGTCTCTCTCCCTAGATTACTCCAATACCTAATTCATATCTCTACAATTCTTACTCCCCTTTAATCAATTATTCATAAATAAAATCCAACTAAGAATTGAATTTAATGAATTTTTAAAAGAGATTTCAATTTTGTGTTTTTATTTTATTTTATTTTTAAATTTTTTTTAAGCATAAGTTTAGGAATTATTAGATTGAATTTTAAATATTCTCATCATTAGATTATTAATTACCATGTATCATAATTTTATATATAAAAGAATTTCAAGGATAGAAATTGTAGAGGATGTAGATCCACAATCTATCTATTGTTAAGGGTAACTTTCAATTTAAAGAAAAAAAAAACATTAAAAAAAAAAAAAGGTTAAAGGATAAGTTTCAGCAGTCCATCAGACTATCACTCTAGATCAACTCGAATTCAATTACAAAATTAACTCCAGATGAGCTCAAACTCAATTCAAAAATTAAATTAAAAATTAAAAATTATTTTGAATGAGTAAAACTTATTTTTTATAGTCCGGGTCATCTCCCAGTACGGAGAGCACTTTACGGCTTCACAACCACAAACTATGTGGTGCCCACAAGTAAAAAATAATAAAACATTAAAAAAAAAAAAAAAGTAGGTAGCTGAACTGTGAATATGTTAACTAAACAGCTCTAAATATATTAACTATTGAGTAAATCTAAATTCTCTAATAACATTCATATGTTTTTCTCTCATGGGTTAGTTAAGTAGGGTTTTTGTTTCTTCCTACGTCATGTCAAAAATCCCGTCACTTGATAAATGTAAAGCATGCAGGCTTGCATATCTTGTATCGGCCATTCTTCCAAGTCTTTTTGCCATTTTTGCTAAAATGATGAAGTCTTCTGTGTCTGCCATGGGCAGCAAATGAAGAAGAACCAAGAACCGAAGAATAAAAGAAATGGAAATTAAGGAAAAAGCCTTTTTGCTTGATTGTTTCTCTGCTTGAAAGAAGTTTGAACTAGTGGCACCAGTATTTAAAAGTTTTGGGGGACTTTGTTTCTCTGTTGTAGCAATTTTTTGGAACGATTTCGAACCTGAGAGTAATTGCGGTTTTGTGGGTCATTATAACTCAAAAAAACACTCCCATATATGTGTTTAGGTCTTTATTTACTTGCGGGTTTCATATACTTCATACTTCAAATTAGATAACACGGTGATTTCACTCCTCTAGTTCAGATTATTAGGTTAATGGTCTGATAGGCTTTCTTTTTTAAGGATCTAAACATCTGACATCTGCATCCCATTTTGTGATGGGATATTTTGGCTAGTTTTGATTGCTGCATGTACGTGTTCTGTATCTGTATAGTGTTTCTTCATTCACAGGGCCATTTTGACACTACTGTTATTCTATACATGCATGGTTGCTTTGCGTGATCAATGTATGTTATGTAAACTGAAATAAAGTGGAACCTGGAAATCTGACTGGAGGGAACTGGTTATCATTGTTGGATTTTCACTACATTTACTGAAGGACATAAATTATGCAGAACATAAATATCTTTAACCAGCAAAAAAGGACGACGATTATGACGAGGACAACTAGCTAGCTTAATTTGTTTTCCTCTCTCATTCAATATTGACTTCCTTCTTCGGAAGCTAAGCTACCTGTTCTAGTAAGGATATGTACTCGGTGTTGCTTCCAAGATATTTATTTCCTTTAATCTTAACTACTTTTATGGTAGTAAGTTGATTCAAGGTTAGCTTTGCATTTCCTTATTCTCCTTTGAAATTTTCTATAGGGTACGCGCGTTTCTGTGATTTAAAGCTTTCCCAACTGGACCTTTCATGGACTTTTGGCTTTTCATGGAAGCTGCAGATACATATTATTGCTCCAAATCTTTCAATATTGGCAGTTAGGGACGCAAATGAGATGATTCATTTGACTCCGAAGATATCTGCATCAGTGGTTTACGTTGGCTGTTCTTCTCAACGTATTTGACACAGACAGCCCTGGTCCACGTTTGTCAGGGGTTGTGAGAGAAAAATTTTGAGGGCATGGGAGTAGCCATGGTAGGGAGGATCTGGGCTCCTTCATGTCAATATATTGGTGAAAAATAATTTAAACAAATCATTTGAAATTTTTATCCCCTTGAATTTATGATGTTTCTGTTGGGTTTGGGTGTCTTGTATTCTATGGGTCTATGTATTTATGGTTTTGGTTGTATTTGTAATTGAAACATGGTTTGGGTCAATTACTAATACTGGGGTTAAATTATAATTACATTGGGATTAAGATTTTAGATTTTCTTATAAATAGTTTGGGATAACCTATAGACATCAAGGAAATTGGAAATCAGTCCCTGTAAAACCTTGTTCTACTAAAGATAAAAAAAAAACTATGATTCATGGTCCAAAGACAATGCAATAATTATGATATGGTTGTGGAATAGTATGGAAAAAAACATTGTAGCCAACTTCATGTTTCACTCCACAGCAAAGGGAATATGGGATGATTTGAAAGAGACATCCCTAGAGAAAAATCTGAACTGAATTAAAGACATTTATGGGGTAATAAAGTGTCGTCGGTGAGTAGGACACTTTTTTGCGTATAGAAGAATAACCAACCAACTACAAAACAAAAAATGATACATGCCTTTAAAATTAGTATAAAACAAATGTAAGACAAAGGATAATTAATAACAATACATTCCCATACCTCAGTAGAAAAAAAGGGCGGGGAAGCCTAGAAATACATTGATGCAATTAGACTAGCAGTTCAGATGGTTTCCTTTAAAACAGAAATTAGATACACAGCACATGTAAAATAGAAATTTGAACTCTAATTCAAACAAGAATTGTGCTACAGCACGACCATTTTACAATGTAAGATAGTGAATCAAATCGATAAACTTGACAGAGTGAGAAACAAAAACAGCAAGTAAAAGTTACCCAAAGGAATTAAATTTGACAACAAATTCTAAAGATCATCTCTTTATTTCATAAAATCTGTTCTATCTTTTCTGTGAAACTGGGTTATGTGCAGATGTTAAGGCAGACTTGCTTGTCTGTTTATCATACACAGAGGAACCCCAACTCCTTGTTAGCATCTGCAACTTTAAAGTATGAAAGCAAGTACGTATTATTCTATGCCCAAGTTTAGAGTTGTGGCAACTGGGTTGTATTTTGATTTCTTTTTCATTGGAACTTTTGCTTTCCGTCTGAAGAATAATCAGGTTAAATTGATCCCTACTGTTGGTGTGTATGGCATTTAAAGAAGTTTAAGTTTACATATAAAAATCAATTCATGTCCCATTAGTATCACATTGAGGTGTCATCTTATTGGTAAATGTAGTTATGGTTGTTTTGTAGGATGGGTTATAAACTGGATAAACAAAAATGGGTTTTATACGCTTATCACTAAGACTAGGTGCTAGCAAAATGGGATCTAACTGATAAATTGGGTACTCAAGGGTGACATTAATTTTAGGTGCAAAACCCGCTCCAAAAGAGATTTGAACTCTTGACTTCTTATGAAGAACCAGTTCAATTCACATTTCAACATGGTTGAATAATATTATGAAAATGATCCTAGTGTTTTTTGTGATGACAAGGAGGGGCTCTTCATCAATACAATTGAGATATGGACCAAAAGAGAGATGAATTTAGAATTTGAAGGTGCAAAAACCAAAAGGAAGTCTACAGGGGCTCTTAATCAAGGAGGAGATTAACAACCTCTGCTACCACTGTCTACCAAACCCAATGAAGAGAAAATGCAACTAACTAATATTTGTAGTGTTTCAATCTTTTATTTTGCATTCCCTAATGTATTTTGGTTCCGACAAATTCAGTCAGAATTGGATCATATTTGGATAGTCATTTTTTTATGTAAATTCTTCTAAATGGGGTAATTTAGTTGGTTAGAAAGGGGTATTATCATATTTGCATCCTATTAGTAATCAAATGGACTCAGATACCCCTAAACAGATACAAATGTGAATTCTGAAACGGGTTTATGTTATCCATTTATAGCCCTATTTGTGTCTTTTATTTTAAGTGTCCTAGTAATAGAAGTTTAACTTGTAGTTTTAGGAGACAACCCACCTCTAAATGTACTGATTTGTCTAATTTCATTTTAACCTAAAATAATGTATTTTGTAAAGTTCCTACCATACCTGGAAAAGACCAATGTATTTAGAGAAGACCAACCAAATCTCAAACTTACCGTAACAGTAATCAAATCAAGATTTCTGATTCCATAATATGGATTCATGGAACATTGATACATCAGTTTATGCGAAGAAGAAAACAGATCCAAGGAGGATATCAGTTGATTAAATAGACAATATACAAAAAATAAAAACAATTTAACAAGAAAGATACAAGGTAAAATGCTCCAAATCATGTTAACAAGAAGCCATGAATCTCAATAACTAACCATCAAAACAATAAGAATCAGAAATGGAGATGAGACAGACAACATCTTCTGTGTCCTCTTCTGCAGCTGACAGTAACTGGTAACTCACTGATTTTACAATTGTCATCCTCTCTCATGACCAAGACCTAACACTTCATTGCTGCCAATCCAATCACAGATAACTAAATGCAAGGTCACCTGGATTAAAAATCATAATTGTCTGAGACCATCATTCTCCCTCAGCAATTAGAAGACATGATGGGGGAAAATTCTTTCCGTTCACATCAAAATGTTCTGTGGACTATGTGGAAATGATTATCTGGTCCTACTGGAGGTTCATCACTAAGGCACCCGGATGAGCAATTGAACATCTTGCTTCAATTGATGCCACGGTCAGCCAACACATCTTACTTCAGTTGATTCCATTGTAACCAAAAGGTGCAACAACTTACAAGAAGCTCTAACAGAAACTAGATAACTACATCAGAGTTGTTTTACTGGATTAGCTTTCCATTCTTCAGCTCTGTCAGTTTTCTTTCTTATCTAGTTTCAACTACTCTTTGGGAAGACCAGCTTTTGTTTATGGTCTTCTCAGTAAGCATGAACAGTACTACCGTGAAAGGATACCAGGAAGCTGGTTATTGGACAGCGTGGCATCTATTGGACTGCTCTTGAATGCTCCCCAATCCTGTTAATCATATATAATACATAACCCCACAATGTGAATAATTCATTCCAATGGGGGATAGATCAGTGAATGACATTGTGCTGCAACCAAAACTATGTAGAAGCAAGCTGGTATTCTGTTCCTCTGTAAGGATGCCGTTTTGGTGTATTTGCATCTTATAAATATGTTCTCCTTTTGCACCGGAGGATTTGGTTCCCTACTTTGTATATTAGTTCTATGCTGATGAACTTCATTTTCACTAAAGAAGTGATGTAGAACCCAGAAAAATGAGATCCAATGTCGCTGGTTATGTGCAGATGTTAAGGCTCCCCTAGCAGCTCTTGGAGCTGAAATTGACAATTTCTCCCCACCAGAAATGGTGAAACAATTTGCTGGAGCTTTAAAGGTAATGATCACCAAAAGCTAATGGTGTTAATGTTAGCCACTTATTGTTTATCAATATCTGATCTTAAATTTTGCTTCATTTTTCCGGTTCTCTTGCTAAGTGCTTCTGCAAATAAGCTGTCAATAACACAGGAAGAAGCAGAACACTACTCTGCCCTAATCATGGAGGAGCTTGACATCTCCAAATAGGGCTTTGTTGAAAAATATATTTAACTTCATGTTGAGTAAGTGTTAAAGGTAACCTCCATTTAAAAGAAGCCAAACTAACTAGGAAATCCTTTTCACCAATTTCATTAGTGCTATCATTTTTTTAGTATTGCTACCGGGTTTTTGTTCGCACAAGTTAATGCATAACATTTTACAAGATGTATAAAATTAGCAAACACCCATTACCAAAAAAGAAAATCCATTTTCATTGATCGAAATTACAAACTCTCATTCAAAGAAAAAAAGAAACAAGGAGTTCAAAAATAAATCTGATACAAACATTATCAAGCTTACAATGAGACCCAACATAAAATAAAAGCAACTAATAAAGTTATAATGGCTTATGAAACAACGGAATAAGCATGGCACCTTCCCTTCGGGGCTATTGGTAGAAAACCCATTTTCCCCTACGGTAAGTGCGGCTTCTATAGGGATAAGTCGTAGCCTTAAACCCTTTTTTTGGTAGTGCACTTACCTGAATATAGTTGAAGAAGCAAAACAAAACCAGTACGAACTCGAACACAGTGAGTTGAGGTGTACGTATAGTACTTTTCCTTAAGGTATTTGAACGCCCTCTTCAGTGCAGAACGGGTTTGACCTTGACGTTCTTACCTCCAAGATACAACAACTCCTTAAATCTGAAGGCTAACACTCCAACAAATACTACTTGCTAAAGGAGATACAAAGGTTTGACCATAGTCCCATCATAGACATTTAATATTATTTATATAATATTATAATGCCCCATGGCCTGATTAGACTAGGGTCTACGGACCACAACTGTATATAGCGATAATCATTAGCTCCATCTGATGTGGGACTAAACACATATGGTAAATTAAATTACCTAATATATATGTCGAATTGTCAAAACCCTTTGATTGGAATCTATAAATCTAGAAGAGTCCTATAGAGTAAGAATTAAACAAGAATCCTAAAAATAATATTAGAGAAGTAGAGTTTTAATGTTTTGAAACTTATCTAAATAATATATTATGTTATATTATTATTTTATTTATTTAAAAACAAAAATCCAACCAGAAGAATAAGAAAATAGATGGTCAGTTTCTTGTAAATGATAGACAGAAGAGACGTTTTTTTATCCTCTCAACCCAATGCCTAACTGAAACAGTGTCGTTGTTCTTCCTTGACAGATTCATACTCTACACCCAACCATTCTCGACGACCTTTGATAGGATCACGAATCTCAGCCGCCCATTTACCCCAGGCCCTCTATCAAACTGCCCAATACTTAAGAGCTAGATTTAGAGATCCTCCTTAAAACCCTTCTTGGGTTTAGCACCTGTGTTTTTTAAGTCAAAATTGCCACCTTCAGAAGAACTATCGATCTCCTGGCAGATGAGCCAGAGGGAACAATGGGAACACGAATATCTTGGGCAGTTGGGCGAGGCGTTTAATATACCTGCTACGAGAACTCGGTGTCACCATTTCATCTCCACAAGAAGAAAAAAATCTGTAGCATTAGGATCATTGCAGATAATTGGAGCTTTCTGGTCTTGCACTGCGTATTTGGTTCCCAGCGACGATGGATTTATCTGCAATGATGGAGTTCTCTCCCCCTTGCTTAAAGGGGTTATCTCGATTCAATAATGGTTTTTGCGGCAATGTCATTTCCAAAATCTCCCCTCTAAAATAGGGAAAAATCAAACATTTCAGAAAGCTCTCTTATAGAATCATAGTTCCTTTGTCAAGTTATAACTCATCTGAAGAGACTTAAAACGCCCCAAAAATTTTGAATTCAAAGTATATCATGCAAAACTCAAGAAACAAAACAAAAGCCCATCATAACTAAAACTCACTGGTTCATCCTCTCCTGAGGTTCCAGCAGGTGGTTGCCGGTGATGGAGATGGAGGGGATTATCAAATGAAGGGGGGAAAAGTAAATGTGGAATGATTTGGGTAGATTAATAATTTGATACTAAGTTGATAAATAAATTTGTTAAGCAAGGATAAAAATAGAAAATTATATTTTAAGTTAACACATCACTAATGTGTGAGTATGGAAATTAAAGTGGGTCTTGTAAGGGTTCAACTTCAGTTAATGCACAGCACTGTGCTGCCAATGGTCGAAATTGAACTTTTGGCAATAGGTGCTGCACATTTAATGCGCAACATTCAAGTCTGCCCCTTTGTAAGATTTTGAATTTAAATAGAGTGCATTCTGTTGTGATTGGTTTAATAATTATCAAGAAATGCAAAGATAAATAAGAGAGAATGACACACAATCTGATGACAGAGTTCGGCACAAAGGCCTACGTCTCCGAGACTCAAGATAGAATCCAATAAGAATATGAGAGTTTCAAATCTTACAAACTTTGAAAAATAGATGTATAATAGAGATGTGGCTAAATGCAACAATCATGTTAATGTTATCCACGTTTGAAACCAAGGTTTAAAGTATCGATATCGAGTATCGTATCGGTCAAGTGATTTTAAGAGACGTATCGTCCTGTATTGAGTACTGTATCGCTTTGGCTAATGTATTTTAGTGTAATTCAATGGAGAGATGTATCGTATCGGTTGGACCAAATATAAATACGCATGGTAAAAAATTCGAGGGAAACTCAAGTTTCGACCAGGTGAAAATGAAAAACTTAAGTGAAAACTTGGGAAATTTCGAGAAAATCGATGACTTTTCTGTACAAGTTTCGACAGGTTTAAGAGAGTATTTTGTGGTGGGATTCTATATTTGAGGTAATTAGAGTATAAAAAACACAATAGTTGTATTTTGCTAAAAAAATCAACGTAAATATATCATTCAATGTACATAACATAAATGTAGAATTGTTCGAAAAGTACATTATAAATTTAACTACTTAAGCACATAACATTTAATATATAATTTTTAATTTCAAAATAGTTGACAATAAAAGGAAAATACAACTTAGTGTTAAGAGGAGTACTAAGAGTGGATTCATCCTCTCTTCCAACCAACGAACATAGACATCCCATAACATTTTATGCATATCGTTGTCAAGATAATCGACAACTGTAACTTTATGAGTCTGGTCATCTACATGCTTAAGATAACCAGCCTGAAGGAATACGCACTTTGGATAGGGAAGCCCTGATGGAGGGGGTATTTATCATGGTATTTGGAGAAATATGAAATAAACAAGAAAATTGAAAATTTGAGTAAACTATAAAATTACAAGGAAAAGTCTCAAGTTTCCACGAAATTTTCAAGGTTTCCACGAAATTTCCAAAGTTTCCCACAAACTTTCCCAAGTTTTCCACAAAATTTGGGGATTTTTTTTCTCATAAACCAACTAGTCAAACTGGGTTGAACCAAGTTTCGACAGATTTTGAGGTTTCAACAAGTTTCAACAGTTTTGATCAAAACAAAGGACTTTTTTTCGGTCCTCATGAGTTTCATTTCGCATTTTCCAAAATGCGAAATTTCGGCAAGTATCATATAGTATAGTGGGATACTTTAAACATTGCTTGAAACCACATAGAAATCGCCAGAGAAACCCACCTCCAACATCAGTGGCAACAGTGAAACAAGAACCCCCATTCGCGTGAGAGAGGAGAGAGAACAGAGCCCAAAAATAGAAACCAACAAATGACTTAAGGGCCTATTTAATTACATGAATCAAGAGATTTGAAATCTCTGGATTCATGAATCTGAGAATTATACCTGTTTGGCGGTTGTAAAAATCTCTAGATTCATGAAATCTAAAAATTCACATTTTTACACTAAAAACATGAGTTTGTAAATTTATGAATAAGGGGTGAAATCCAGAGATTTCAAAAAAGCTATACATTTGCACATTCACAAAAATCACGTCGATCAAATAGTTTTTTAAGATAAATCCACAGATTTCATTCCACAACCAAACATCTAATTTTATAAATTATAACTCCATAGGTTTGAAATCTATATATTTGAAATCTCCAAACTCATGCAACCAAACAAGGCCCTTAACCACTTACAAACTGAACCAAGAATCAAATATATTTGGTCAGTTTGAACCGGTTGATTTGGCACCGGTTCACGATTTGCTCAAGCCAAGCTAACAGTAGTTCAACTTCAAAGCTAAATTACATACTAGCCCATTACACATTCTATTTCTAATGAAAAGAGACTCATGTAAAAAAATTTCAAATATCTTAAGTAGCAGAAGCCATTATGGAATCTTATAAATATCAAAAAATAAAAATTATAATATCATAAAATCAGTAACCTGAACTCAAAATATTTGATGAAGCGAAATTTAAATTATGAAGTTTCAGAACCAAAATTTGGACTAAATTGAAGTTAAACAGTCTCTGGAGACAAATTAAAAGCTGATTAAGCTGTTGACATGAGGAACCGGATAATCACCAAGACTCATCCCCCCAATATTCTTCTTCTTCTTGTCCAGCTTAAACTGCCTAGTAACCAGATCATAAAATATATAAAATCCAATGAAGAAAACCATCGAAGATGATCACAGGTCTAGTATTATCTATCAAAAGATACAGCCCGTTAAACCAAAATTTACCCGGCTCATCATGTCTATCTCTGGAGATAATGGAATACCCATACTCATGAATTCCTTACTCCATTCTTGCTCCACAGCATCAATCAAGAATTGACAATTGATGTTGAATTCCTTACTCCATGTTTGCTTCACAGCATCATTCAAAATCCACAATTCCAGCTGATCGTAAGAAACCAAAATCGCTAGGCATAGAGAACCCTTCATCTTGAATATACGGTGACCCCATTTGACTGTCGGTGGCGATTCGAGTACTGGGCTATCGATTAAACTGAGATTTTCACTTGCAAGGTCCATCTGTAAGATGGAAGGTCTCGTCCGTGGTCTTTTTCGTATCATCCAGTACATTGCACCATCGATTGGATTTATTGCAGGGGATATCGCCCCAGATGTGACAGGAAAATCCAATTCTCTCCATTGGGATAATCTACTACTATTACCATCATCACCAACGTCTTTGTTGCCCAGTGTGAGTGCCACACACTTGTGTGACCTTTGATCCCAGTCTAGTTCGTAGAATGCAGAGGCTGCAAACTCCTTCAAGATGATCAAAACCTTATATTTCTGATTCAAACTGTCGTAGCTCAATGATGGTCGATAAATATGATAAGCATCGTCATTGAGGAATAGAGGAAGCTTCAAATACCATTTGGTGATGGGGTTGCAAACGTAGTATTGCTTCTCTTTCTCGACATAAAACAGGGGACGGGGAGCAAAGAACCCAACTTCGAAGAGAGGTCTGACCCTGTTCGGCAGTTCGGCTTGTCTTGCTAAGAGGAGGAGACCATTGCAGGAGTCTTTAGCGATCACGGAAGAATTAATCCCCAACAATTTCTCCTACGTTGAGATTGATTTTGCTCTCAATTCCGCTTTCGATATCTGCATTGAGATAGGAAAACATGCCTGCCTTATCATCGTTCATTGACGATTCCGATTCCACCTGCACGCAAAGGACAGTTGGAGTTGAGACTTTGCAAACTCAGGATCGCCGGTCAGGGTGAACCATCCCTTGCATATACACTTGAACCTCATCAGAGATTTCACCGGCAATCTGACAAGAATCTCCCAAATAACAAGTTCTTGAGGGAGAGAGCAACTGCGTTGGTTTGTAGCCATGGTTATGGGTTGTTAGTAAGTATTATTTTGTTTGGTTTCTGCAATATATACCTATACATAGAAGAAGGGTGTTTTCTTTCTTCAAGTAAACAGAAGAAGGTTTTTCAGGTGGGCAAGACTTCCGAATCTACTCAAATTTCATCTTACGAGTCACGTATCTCAGTCTCTCCCTAGATTATTCTGATACCAGATTCACATCCTCTACAATTTCTTGTAATTTGCATCTATGATTGTAACATGACAATTAATAATCAAATGGTCATAAGTAAAACCCAACTAAGAATTGAATTTAATAAATTTCTAAAATTTCTCTCAATTTTGATTTTTTTTTCTTTCTTTTAGGCACAATTGTACGGATAATTAGATTCAATTTATGATTGAGTGTTAATTCTCATCATTAGATTATTAATTGTCATGTATCATAATCTTATATACAAAAGAATTTTAAGGATAGAAATTGTAAAAGATGTGGAGCCAGAATCTAACTATTGTTAAGGGTAACTTTCAATTAAAAAAATAATAATAAAAGAAAATTAAAAAAAAAAAAAAAAGGTTAAGGATAAGTTTCAGCAGTCCGTGAGTATCACTCTAGGTCGAACTCAATTACAAAATTAACTCGAGTTGAGTTCAAATTCAATTCAAAAATTAAATTAAAAAATTTAAATTATTTTGAATTAGTCAAACTTATTTTTCGGAGTTCATCTCCTAGTTGGGGGAACAATCAAACGGCTTTGCAACAACAAACTATATAGGGGCCACAAGTAAAAAATAATAGAACATTTAAAATAATATATCTACAACCACAAAATAGTAATAAAATATTAGATAAATATCACTTACCTCCCTCTTTAGCTGGACAAATAGCACTTATACCCCCTCTTAGTTGGATAATATCATTTACCTCCCCTATTACCTAGCAAATATATCAAACACCTCCCCTCTATTAACTTTCTCTCTTAAATTTAACTTTTACCATTAAATATTTTTCGAAAACCTCAAACTACGCTTGGATAAAAATATTTTTTATTTTAAACCCTAAATTACTTAATTACTCTAATAGTTAAACTACTAAATTACCCTCATTTAAAATAATTATTAAAAATCAAAACACATAGTTAAAACCCAAATTATCTTTAATTATTAAAAGCCCAACATATCCTTCTTTTTAAATAAAATTTATCAAACAATTTAAAAACGTACTACTATCAAAACGTACTACTATCAAGTAAAATTAAAAAGCAATTAAAAAAAAAAAGGGGTATGATAATAAAATTAAACACTTACTACAATTTTGAGTAATTGTTTGATAATTTTTCTTTAAAAGGAGTATGTTGGGCTTTTAATAATTAAAGATAATTAAGGTTTTAATTATGGTGTTTTGATTTTAATAATTATTTTAATTGAGATTAATTTAGTAGTTTAATGGTTAGGTGATTACGGTAGTTTAGGATTTAAAATAAAAAATTTGGGTAAATATCACTTACCTCCCCTCTTAACTGGACAAATAGCATTTACACCCCCTCTTAGCTGGATAATATCACTTATCTCCCCTCTTACCTAACAAATATATCAAACACCTCCACTCTATTAATTTTTTCGGTTAAATTTAACTTTTACCATTAAATATTTTTCTAAAATCCCAAACTACCTTTGGATTAAAAATATTTTTTTATTTTAAACCCTAAATTACCTAATCACTCTAGCAATTAAATACTAAATTATCCTCAATTATTTAATTAAAATAATTGTTAAAAACCAAAATACCATACTTAAAACCCAAATTATCTTTGATTATTAAAAGCCCAATATATCAAAAAAAATTATCAAACAATTAAAAAAAACCCAAAATAGTAGTACGTGTTTTTTAAATTGTTTGATAAATTTAAAAAAATAAAAAAGTATGTTGGGCTTTTAATAATTTAAGTTTTAACTATGGTATTTTGGTTTTTAATAATTTTTTTAATTGAGGAAAATTTAATAGTTTAATTGTTAACTTAATAAAGGTAATTTAAGGTTTAAAATAAAAAATATATATTTTTAGCCAAGGGTATTTTAGGATTTTAGAAAAATATTTAACGGTAAAAGTTAAATTTAATCGAAAAAGTTAACAGAGGGGAAGTGTTTGATATATTTGCTAGGTAAGAGGGGAGGTAAGTGATATTATTCAGCTAAGAGGGGGTGTAAGTGCTATTTGTCCAACTAAGAGGGGAGGTAATTGATATTTACCCAAAATATTTTTTAGCCAATGGGTAATTTGGGGTTTTAGAAAAATATTTAACGGTAAAAGTTAAATTTAACCAAGAAAGTTAACAAATGGAAGGTGTTTGATACATTTGCTAGGTAAGAGGGGAGGTAAGTGATATTATTCAACTAAGAGGGTGTAAGTGCTATTTATCCAGCTAAAAGGGAAGGTAAGTGATATTTACCATAAAATATTTTTAAAAAAATCTCATCATCTAATCTTGTGGACCCTCTAGTTTCTCTAGTCTTGTACCACATCTCCTTTCTATTCTCGTTGACATGAATCCCCGGACCACAATCAGGATTCCTAAGGGCCTGTTTGGTTACACGAGTCTAGAGATTTCAAATCTATCGAGTCATAATTTATAAAATTAACTGTTTGGTTAATCGAATATGTGAAATGAAATCTATGGATTCATCAGTGATTTTTGTGAATGCACAAATGTTTAGCATTTTTATAGTAGGGATGAAGTCTTTAGATTTCACCTTATACCCATAAATATATAGATTCACGTTTTTAATTTAAAAATATGAATATTTAGATTTCAATTCATGAATACAGAGATTTCAAATATTTGAATTCATGTAACCAAACAGTCCCTAAAATTATTAAGAATTTTTTTTTTTTTGGTAAACAAAATTATTAAGAATAAATGCTTCAAGATAGGATCCAAATAGATTTTTTTATTTTATTTTATTTTTTTTGGTTGAAGGATCCAAATAGATTAAGTTCCACATTGAGAACGATAGACTCTGCAGCCTGATTTGGGTATAGTAACTTGTTTCCCTTTGTCAAAAAATATATATGATATTTATATAAAATAGGGTAATTTTAAATTGGACCCCCTGAGGTTTGGTCTATGTCATTTTTAGTCCAAATAAATCGAAACTTTGCATCTGCCTCCCCTGTATTATAGAAAAATTCAATATAAGGACAAATTAATACTTTTATGACTAATTTGCCTTTTTTTTTTTTTTTAATTAGAATTTTAGCCAAATGGATGAAGAGATTCCCCCTTCACCCATCTTCTTCATTGATTGAATTGAGCAAACGGTTGCAGACAGAAATGGTTTGACAAATAATATGTTGAAAAACATACACCCATCGAGAGTGCTTGGCAAGGTGGGGTATGATTTTGGAGAAGACATTGACATTGCGCTGTAGCAGGTTGAGTTTGGATTCTCCGACGATCTGACAAGCACCAGGGGTGACTATACAGAGATCAAGACCCAACGGTGACAGAGTAATCAACGGAAGCGACAATCTTGGTACGGGGAAGGAAGGAAGTTATAGAAGAGAAATGGAGTTTGCCAGTAGTCCCTATAAGGGTTGATCGGCATTGTACAGAGATAAAGTTGGGAGAGAGCCGAAGGGCAAAATTTGAATTAATTAAATTTGCAGTCCCAGACAGCAAAGCCCTTGTCATAGAGATTTTTAGGAATGGGTTCAGTAGTTTGCCCGCCAAGAATCGTTACAAACGGCAATTTTGCGTGTTCTGTGTTCGAGAGTTTTCCCGTGCGGTGTGTTTGAGAAAATGGGATTTTTAGCCTCTGCAAATGTTAGGATTTGGCCATCAAAAAATTAAATAAAAATTTTTGGGTAGTTTTCATATGGATCCGCGGGTTGATGCTCGATCTCCAGCAGGCCGTCGCCTTCCTCCCCGTATCAAGATCGTCGCTTCCGTTGATTATTCAGTCACCGTCAGGTCTGATCTCTGCTACAGCGCAATGTCAATCTCTTCTCCAAAGTCATACCCCACTTCGCCAAGCACTCTCTATGGGTGTATGTTTTCCAACATATTGTTTGTCAAACCATTTCTGTCTGCAACCGTTTGCTCAATTCAATCAATGAAGAAGATGGGTGAAGGGAGAATCTCTTCATCCATTTAGCTAAAATTCTAATTTAAAAAAAAAAAAAAGGCAGATTAGTCATAAAAAGTATTAATTTGTCCTTATATTGACTTTTTCTATAGTACAGGGAGGCAGATGCAAAGTTTTGATTTTTTTTGAATTAAAAATGACGTAGACCAAACCTCAGGGGGTCCAGATGAAAATTCCCCTATAAAATATGAGTTCATGAGCTTTAATGTGTTCTATGCGTTACACATCTTGTGTATTCAACATTTTAGTACTTTTTAATAATATATCTAAAAGTAAGGCTCCAATGGGTCTTACGTCGTCCCCACACAATATGTATGGTGACAACACGGTCAATGCTCGCCCTATGAGGAGGTGATTTGTATTCTCATTATTCGACCACATATTGAATATGGCTCCAATATGATGGGTTTACATCCTCCATGGTGTTTAGATTAGCCTCCATCCACGAATCCGGATCTTCTCCCCGTTGGATTCCTGATCACAAAAACCAGTGGGTCCCACTGGTAAAAAAAGTTTATTTTTTAATTTTTTTTCAGAAAGTATTTTTCACCGTGGGCCCACTGGTTCTTGTGGTCGGAAGCGTCGGGTCGCTGATCCGAACTCTCCGTCCACTAGCTCTCAACATAGGAATGCCACATGTACTTTTTATTTTTCAAACCTTAGATTGCTGAAAAATCTAACCCGAATTCAAAAAGGTTTAATCATTGTTGGTTCATTGGATACCAGACCAAATCATTGGATTCTAGACCAAACCAAAGCATCAGTCTCCTTCTCTAGTCGTCTCTTCCGTCGTCGTTTTTGTTCGGCAAAGTTAACCCTTGCACGAAAAGAGGAGGTGATGTGTGGTTGTTCACTTCAAACGTGATTTCTCTAGTCTTCTTACCCCATATCGTTTCTATTCTCGTGTCAGTGACACGAATCCCAAGATCACAATTTGGATTCTTAAAATTATTGAGAACCAATGCTTCAAGAAATGATCCAAATATTCTACCCAAAAAAAATCCAAATAGATTTAGTACCACATTGAGAACGATAGACTCTGCAACCTGATTTGGGTACAGTAACTTGTTTCCCTTTGTCGAAAAATCTGTATGATATCTATATAAAATATGAGTTCATGATCATCTCTAATGTGTTCTGTGCGTTACACATCTTGTGTATTCTAAGGAGTATTACTAGGTTATACAATAACAGAGATACAATGTTTCCTAGAAGGGCCAGGTAAAAATAAGTTTAGCATGACGAATATGGAGAGCATGCTAATGGAAAAGTTTAGAAATCTGGCTAAGGGCAATGAGCTTTAGGAGCCTGTTTTTGAGTTGTTCTAGAGCAGCAGTGGCCATACTACGGTGGAGATGGAGAAAGAGACCAATGCTTTTTTTTTTTGGTAACAAAATTCATTAAGGATGGACTGGCCAAGGATGAGAATACAACCAAGGAGAAAGCCTTTGTCCTTCCGGCCTTCCGGGTGTGCTTCTTCTGACCTGGTTGCTGAATTTGTGGTAGCTTTGTTGGTGTCTGGGGGTGTCTTTTGGTTGGTGGTGTGGTTTTCTCGTGGTTGTCCCCCTCCAACTGCACCAGAGTCCTGGCTGCCGGCCTAGCCTCCCGCTGGGGGACCCGTGTTCCGTTTCGATACCCTTTCAGCCCATTCGTGTAAATCACATACCCGGGCCCTGGTTCTTATCCATGCCTCGTCCTATTGAGTAGTTGTAGAGGGCGGTTGGTCGCCTCGTGTTTGGTTGGTCTCTTGTGCTGTGCATTTGCTTTCGGTCTCTGTGTTGAGCGCGCGCTACCTCCTGGGCATCTGCTCTTGACTAATCGGGGCATTCAGCTGCATTCTCCCTATGTGATTGGGATAAACATTCTGCTTCCCATTTCTCTGTGGTTTCGATTTTTGCCATCGATCCCTTCGGGTAGGGTGCGTGGTGGTGGTCGTGTCTGGAGCGACCGCTCGGCCTCGATGCCTGCTTCTTAGGGACATCCTCTTGGGCTGTGTTCGCTGTGCGTCTCGGATTTTACGTCTGGATCCTTGATGGAGTTCGGATCTTGGGTGGGTTTGCCTTGATCCTTCCAACTCCCGTTGATGCTTTTCATCTTGGTTGGGGGGTGTGCGGTGATCTGTTGTTTGTTTGTGAGGGCATGGTGTAGTTTTAAATACCTCTTTTATCGTCTCCCGTGTTTGTCTTCGGTGGGGCTTAGCTTATTTTCTGATTGTATCCGCTTCTCGGGGTGGATATGATTCGGAGGTCATTGTTAACTCGATCCGGGGATTATCGGTAGACCCTGTGAGGTGTGGGGTGGTGGTGGTGTTTGTTTTGCCTTGGCGTTGTGCCACCGATCTTCCGATGGGTTGAGTACCGTCAACTCTCGTATTTTCTTGAGTTTGTTTGCTGCTTCTGGCGGGGCTTGTCCAATCTTTGCTTGTGGTTGCGTGTGGGTTTATGCTTTGGTACTTTGCCCGAGTGTGTGGTTCCTCCATAGTCTATATGCTACCTTTGTGAGGAGCGTTTTGTGTGGCTATCTGATGCGGACCTCCCAGTCCTTTGGACACGTGCTTGCCTAATCAATGTTTTTTGTTTGCCATCATTTTTGCCCGTTTGCGAGTTGTTGGGTTGGGAGTCTTGGGGATCCGAATGTGCGTTGTGATTGGGGAGGCCTCCGTTTGCCTCGACTCGGGTGTATTTTCATTTTCCAACCTTGATTTCGGTGAAGCTTTTGTGGCCGTTGTGGTTTTGGAGGCCTATTTGAGGCAATCCAAGATACTTTGTAGGTGCTTTGGTATGGATTTTGTGTGAACCCGTCTATTTCATTGGGGTTTGGGCTAAATTCGATGGTTTGTGCGTTGTGGTCCCACTACCCTTGGCTGGTGGTATGTCTTTGATTTTGAATTCTTTCCACTTAATTCGAGAAAGTAGTATCATCGGCAGTAGGTGAGAGTTGAGGGCCTCTTTTTGCGAATCCGGGATTCGTGCTTGTTCCTCTTGATGTATGAGTGCACCCCGGCACGATCGGGAGGTGGATCACCCTGGATGGCGACTTGGTTGATAGAACTCGTTTGCCATTGATGAGTAATTTATAAGCTAGTGCACATTCATTACCATTTGTATCCGGTCTTGAACCCCATTTCATGAGGATGGCCTCCGTGTCCATTCAACTCGTCGTATGCCTTCTTCATATCCGGTTTCATTCCCAAATTTTGTCTTGCCTTTCTTTCGGTTAATGTAGTTGAATAATTCATGGGCCATGAAATGTTGTGGTTTGTCGGGAGGGGATGCTGATTGGAGGGTGATGAGCTCGGTAGAACTCTTTCAATCTGTGGTGAGCTTTGATATGACTTTTGACACGACTCACCAAGGTGTTGTTGCTCGTGATTTGGGCATGGAACTTTTGAATGAGACAAATGTCGAGACATTGAGGTTAGGATCCATTGTCCTGTGACTCATTAACCGTTAGTTCGGCTGGATTCCGGTTCGAGTGGGAGGTGGCCATCCGGTCCGGGGCTTTCGGATGCATGGTGCGTGATTTAATTTCTTCGGGGATGGTGGCCGAGTTTAGGTTCATGTCATTCGTACGTGGCTGAATGGCTTCTATATGTTGGACATCTCCACAGATCAATGGGTTCGGATGTGAGCTTGGGTTGGGTGGTGAGGATAGTCTTATTTCGACTTTTTTGTAGTCCATTCTCAGTTGAAGTTTTGAGTTTGAGAATCTTATTCATCTGTCTTCTTTGCAGGGTAGTGAGGTGAAAAAAGGCTGTGTTGTTATCCCCCTCTCTGAGCCAGGAGATTCGAGATTTCTGTAGCCATAACTGTTCTTCTTTGGATAACTCTTGAGCTAATAGTGCAGAAATGGAATTAACCTTAAGTTGGGAGTAAGTAGCCTCAGGGACTCTTTGTGCAGTTTCAAGTTCAGCAGTCAACTTCCTGATGTTGTGTTGAATATTGCCGAAGACTTCCTTGTTCCATTTGGTAAATTTAACCTGAGTATCTCGCATTTTTGTATCAATCTGTGATGCGGCTGTTCCATCCGAGTGGGTACCCCAGATGTTTGAAGCAAGGTGTTTGCTTTCAGGGTGACTGAGCCATGCTAATTCAAAGCGAAATGGTCTCTTGCCTTTAGTGGATCCTCCAGTAAAGTCCAGAAGCAGAGGTGCATGATCAGAGCCAATGAAAGGTTGTATAAAGAGGGCTGCTTCCGGATAAAGATGTCTCCATTGCGGATTACATAGACCCCTATCTAGTCTAATCCGAATGGTATCCTTGCCAATTCGATTATTAGTCC
The DNA here is from genome assembly GCF_041222555.1 of Hakea prostrata. Classification (NCBI taxonomy): domain Eukaryota; kingdom Viridiplantae; phylum Streptophyta; class Magnoliopsida; order Proteales; family Proteaceae; genus Hakea; species Hakea prostrata. Next base: position 14,245,295 of record NC_142603.1, read on the forward strand.
AGGTATAATTGGCACCTTGATAACCCAGATCTAAAAAGGAACAAGTGTTAAGCATTATTTTGAATCTAGCACAGTCATGAGTAAAGTTCCTAGCTCCCCCAATTTTTTCACGCCAGCCCAAATGAGCATTGAAGTCACCAATGCACAGCCACTGTTCAGATCTTGATTCAGCAAGCTTGGTTAATCTCTCCCAGGTATCTCGTCTGTGTTTTTTAACGGATCTCCATAGACAAATGTTGCAAAGAAAGGTGGCTCATTTAAGATGGAAATAGTAGTATCGATCATTCTAGAATCCGATGAGAGGATCTCAGATTTGTAGGTGTGGTTTCCACGAGGGAGAGACCCCAAGCGGTGCCAACCGGGGAACATGGAAAGAGGCGACGGATGTAGCTTGGATTCCAGTTTTTTAACGAACTCTGGTGATTGTTTTGTTTCGACTAGAAAGATAATGTCCAGTTGTTCCTTGGAATTCAATTTACAAAGGAAATTCCTTGTGGCGGGGTTCCCTAGACCCTGGACATTCCAGCTCGGGTTTTGGGCCCGGTGGGTGTTTGGTGTCCATCCACGGGCTTCTCCATTAAAAAATGCTGGGTTATCTCATCATGATCCATTGGCGTAATGAAGGTGGGACATGTTTGAGGCGGGTCTAGCTCGGGGTTGGGATCGGAAGAGGAGGAGAGGAGGAGGTGGAAGAAAATCGGGTTGGTTTGGGGGAGTGAGTAATGGACCGGGAGTGAGGGGAGTCGTGGTGGGCGTCTTTATGTTTTTGTATTGGGGGTTGTGGGCTTAGCATGGTGGGTCGGGGGTTGAACACATGAGTGCGATATGATGGGTAGGTTGAGTTGTGGTAGGAGGGTGATGGGCTTGGCCAGTCGCTCGGATGAGATAGCAGGACTGGCAGGTTGCGAGTTCGGGTGTTACAAATAGATTCTGAGGGCCCACTTGTTGGATAGGGATGGGCGAGATGATGGGTTAATGGATACTCCAGCCGATGGGGTAGAGATGTAACATTTGATGGTGCCAAGAGGCTAAGGGAGTTGGCAAGCCGATGGTGGATGGCCCAGGGTCATGACCCGAGAGCCGCTTGGATATATGGGCATGGGTGCTTCGGTGGGTAGGCCGAGAAAGGAGGCGTGTGTTGTGAGGGGTTAGAGACAAAATACAAGGGAGAGATGTAAGGGTAAGGTGGCGGTTGGGGTGGTCGATGGGAGTGGGTGGGATATGATGCGACACTTGGTGGGGACCAACTGAAACCGTTATTTGCGGGGTGGGTTGTTGTGTTCGGACTCGGTGGCGTGCTCACTATTTGCGGTCCGTCTCTGTCGCCCGAGCTCGAGGACGGAGAATTTGCACCTTCGCCGGGCCGCTGTTTTAGACCAACTTCAAGGAGCCGAGAAGAAGGCATAAACCTCTAATTTGTCGCCGAACAAAGTTCTCACGAAATCATCACAGCTCAAAGGTACCGCCCATGAACCTTCCGATGTTCATTCCAGCTTCAAATAAGACGGAGCATCTCGTATTCTCATGGCCAATCGCCCACAATACTCCGATAAGGGTAGTCTTTCATACTTGGTCGCACTTTGTAACTCCTCCATTTTCCGTTGCAAGGTTAAGGAACAATGAAGTGGCGCCGAATGTCGATCCGTACGCACCCCGAGATATCGGTTTGTTCTCCAAATTGTGCCGGAGATGATCATAGCCTGTTTGGCGACCCAAGATAGTAGCTAATTTAATAGCAACACCGGTTTTGGAAACTTCCGGGGAAGATCATGTAACTGAATCCATATATCAAAAGCATTGAAGTCCCATTGATGATTGGGGTTCCAGGTCTCTAGGATAACGAGGTTGGTAGCCACAGTCCATGGGCTCTCATGTAAAACATTTTTAAGATCTAGGGCATGCTCGAAATGAAAGAGATAAATGGATTCAGAGAATGGGAATACCTCAACTTTTGCAATTGTGTTCCAAGCCTTAAGCAAACCTTCAGTGAGGGCTTGAGTACGAAAGCGCTTTCCATCTAAAACCTTCCCAGCGAGAGTATGGGTTACAGAAAAAATAGGACTATCATCATCATCTTCTTCCAGTACCAGAGTACCGGCACTTCCACTAGGTTGTAGCAAAGGTTCGTTTGATGAGGAAGCCATATTACACCTGTGCAACAAGCGAAATGAAAGGAAAACTAAGATGAAGGAGGTAACACTCTCAGAAGAGAGGAGGCAAACACTCTCGGAAGAGAGGAGGATTCACAAAAGAGACCAATGCTACAAAAGTATTAATTGAGGGTTCAACTTCACTGCTGCACATTAAATGTTTAATGCACAGTACTATGCTTTCAACGGTCGAGATTCGCACCATGCTGCCAATGGTCGATATCGAATTTAGACCGTTGGCAGCACATGCTACACATTGCTCATTTAAGTCTGCCCCATTGATTTGGGTTCAACTTCAGGGTTTAAGTCTGCCCCATTGATTTGGGTTCAACTTCAGTGCTGAGCATTTAACATGCAGCACCATGTTGCCAACAGCCGAGATTGTAATCTCTGTAAAGATTTCATCTCAACCGTTGGCATTGCATTCTAAGCATTTAATGCACAGGATTTAAGTGTGCCACATTGATTCAGGTTCAACTTCAGTATTAAATACACAACACAACGCTGTCTACGGTCAAGATCAAGGAACAGAAGTGCTTTTATTGTCCTTATGTCTCTTTTTTTAATCATTCAGTTCATGCTTAATATGTAAATCTTAATCAACCCGAAAGAAGCTCTTGAAGAAAGAAAAAACAAAGGCTGATGTGTTATGACTAGAAAAAGAGACCGATGCTTTGGTTTGATCTGGAATCTAATGGATCAGCGGTGATTAAACCGGTTTGAGCTGATCTTTCATCAATCTAAGACTTTGAAAAACAAAAACAAAAAAAAGTACACGTGGCACACATATGTTGAGTGCCCCTGCTAGGATGTGAACCCCGCAGCATCTCTCTTTCTGTCTAGTCACCGAATGAATCAATGAAATGAAAAGTTTGTACAGTGAACTGAGTGGTTGTAAAATTGTGACACCAAAAGGAGGTAAATATCAAATTAATCAAGAAAACCCAGTAGGTTGTTGTTGTTGTTGCCGTTGCCGTGCCGGTTGTTGTCTTCCATCATCACTGTCTCCTTGATTTCCTGAATCATCTTCAAAACCTGCCACATTGTGGGCCTCTGCTCCGGCGACGTTTGACTACAAGTTGCAGCAACCTCAGTCAACATAGCCAACCTTTTCTCTTCTTCACAGTCTTCATCTCTTGTCGTCCTTACCCACATGTGAAGCTCCGCCGGCATCAAATAGGGGTGTTGCGACGGAGGTTTCCCAGTAAGAAGCTCCAGCAGAAGAACACCAAAGGCGTAAACATCCGATTTTGGTGTCGCCCGACGGCTGGATTTACGGGTCTCTGGGGCTTGGTATCCGGTGGAGTTGCCGACTTTCTCTTCGGCGACGGCGTCGCCCAGAAGCACGGCAAGGCAGTAATCTGTAATGCAGGCTTCAAAGTCATGGCCAAGGAGTACATTGGAGGCTTTGAGGTTTCCATGGACCAACTTTGACGCCTGGTGTATGTATGCCAGCCCCTGAGCTACATCCTCTGCTATCTTCAAACACGACGTCCAGTGCAGCGGCTTTGCTCTCGCTGATCTCGAACCTGTTCCAGTAACAGAACCCAGAAAAGAAAAATATAAATTTAGAAAACCACTCTGCATTTTTTCTATTTGTTTAACTGCATATCTTCCGTTGAAACTTGCGAAGGGACCAAATCCACTTGCAATATCGAAACCAGAAGTGAGAAATGCTATTAATTGATAATATAGATTCGCGCCAAACAAATTAAATAATGATCAACAATTCCCGCCTGTTAAGGTATTATCGTTTTCTGTGATAGAATTATTGTTCTGTTTAAACTTAAACAAGATTTTCGAATTAAGAATTGTACCCAGATTAAAAAGGCGAGAATGGGACAAGAGGTAAACAAGATTTTCGAATTAAGAATTATACCCAGATTAAAAAGGTGAGAATGGGACAAGAGGGGCGGTGCCGCTCATCCAAAATCGAGTGAAATCGCTAGAATCGGCGGCGAGTCATAGGGAACTTACCGTGGATGAGGGAGAAGACGCTGCCATTGGGCTGGTAATCATAGATGAGGAGTCTCTCTTCCTTGGTCTGGAAATACGCTCTGAGAGGAACCAGGTTAGGGTGGCGGAGACCGCCGACCGATTCCATGTGCCGCTCGAACGTTTCTCTGCTCGTATTCGCCGTCTTCGCAGCGTCCAATCGCTTAACACTCACAACAAGATGGTTATCGAGCAAGGCCTTGTAAGTAATTCCGATCGTTCCCTTCCCAAGCATCTCGGCGGAAGCCCTCATTAGTTGGTCCAGAGAGTAGGCATGAGGCTCCCCTGGGCAGAACATCAAGTTTCCGCTCTTCTCCGCTTGCATCTTCTTCACCTTCGCCTCCAGTTCGTTCTCCTTCTCTAACCGGATTACAGCAGCTGCATCGGCCGTCGCGTCGGGGTCCAATGCCATCCTCGGTGTCTCCACCTTCTCCTTCGTCCGCTTCTTTACAGCTACCACGAAACAAATCAGAGACCCAATCAGAAGTAAAACCCCAATGGAGAACCCAACGATCGTAGTAGCTCGCTTGTGCTCCTTCCGTGATGGCGGTGGTAAAACTAGCCCTTGCATCTCTTCACTCTGACCAAGAGCTGTGGGTGGCGGCACCCGCAGTGTTGGCCGGAAAAATGGCAGAAGCGGATGGCATTCCCTGCGCACAATCTCACCGCAAAGCCCTGGGTTACCCGAAAACACAGTGCTGTAGAAACGCATGAGAGTGACGGTGACGGGGATACCACCGGTGAGGTTATTGGAAGAGACATTGAAGATTTGAAGCGAAGATTGATTTAGTGGAGGGATTGAGCCGTTGAAGTGGTTGCTATCGAGCCGTAGAAAGTAAAGACGATCGAGATTGGTCAAGCCAGTGGGAATAGCACCAACGAAGTTATTGAAGGAAAGATCGAGGGTTCGGAGACGGTGGAGAAATAGGATTGAAGAAGGAAAAGAGCCAGAAAAGGAGTTGCGGTCGAGGTAGAGAGTAATGAGACTGGAGAGGTCGGAGAGATCAGGTGGAGGACCGGAAAGGGAGTTATTCTCAAGGCTGAGAACTCTGAGCTGATCAAGACGAGTCAAGGTGCTGGGGGCGAAAAAACCCGTAAGACCGAAACCATCAAGGATGAGACGAACCACTCTACCTTGGGCGCATTTGACACCAGGCCATTCGCAGTGACTGGTGACGCGTCTGGTGTAGAAGAAAGGGAGATTGTCATCTAAATCAGCCATGGATTTGAAGTCTAAGAGAGCTTGAGCATCATATGGCAGTTCTGATTTCATCGAAGTAGACAATGACGCCCTTTCAGAAGCAGCAGCCGCAGCTGCTAAGACAGAAAACAGAGCAGGTAAAACAACACCAGCTAAAGAGAAATGATACCAAGTAACCCTCATTTTCTCTCGGTCTCTCTCTCCCTGTGTTTCTCACTGGTGATCAGTACAAACCCTCTAGGGTATATCCATGAACAACGCGAGCTCAAAGCTTTCAGGAGAGTTGAAAGTGAAGGGTTGTGAAGAGTGGAGAAGGAGAGATGGATAATGTGGACAAGCAGTTGACAGATTGCCCAGTCAGCTATCACGTGAAAGGTGGAAAAGCCAATGGGGTGAGACTGTAGAGAGAAACCGTGAAAAGCACCGATGGAAAAACGAAAAAAGGTAAGGGGAAATTTTCGCTCCTAAAGGTGAAAACGTACACCAAGAAAATCTTCAAGATCGGGTTTCATACTTTCATGTGATTTGGTTGGATTGGAATCTACGTTTTGATGGACCCACACAAATTTCTTTATTCGGATTTGAACCATCAACAAAATACTACCGTGTATCGCATGTAACAGAAAACAAATTGTGGCGCAGGGTGCGGTGCAACAGTCCCAGCTGGGCTGGTATTGTCGGGATTCGATGGATTAATTTTTTTTTAATTTATTGGTCGTTGGGATTCCCTGGATTGAATTCCGTGAATCCTGTGAGTGAGCCTGTGACAGTGGAGGATCTTCAGTAATTAGATTAAACAAATAGTTACCTGCTTGGCTGATTGATTCCTGAACTCTCTGTTTCTTCACATTTTCATTATCAGTGGAAAAAAAAAAACTGTGAAGAATCTAGCAGCAGAAATTACAAAACTATAGAGATGAAAACGCTTCCCTCGTATCCTTTCACTATAAAACATTTTCTGATAATACATCAGGGGCTCTTCTTCTTTGCCCTTATGTTAAGTTACCTGATTCTAAATTTCAAATAACATTATTATAAAGAAAAATAATCATGTATATTTATTTTTTAAAATTTTCAAAATCTAAGATAAACATTATAATTTAAATGAGTCACCATGAAAATATTGACTATAATGTTTTTTTTTTTTTTGTAAACAATAATTTTATTTAAAATAGACAGGGAGTGGGGTGAACATAATTCCACCAATCACTCAGTGAAAATCGATTATTCTTTCAGACTGGAATCTGAAAAGGCTTTCCTGACTAAGAGATTTGCAATTACATTAGACTCCTAGCGATAAAAATAAGAATATAATGCACGAAATAATCCATTAAATAACGGATATTTTGGATCAAAGGCCCCACTATCATTAAGATTTGAATCTCACCTTTAAGATACTTAATTTTATGTTTACAATCCGATTCAATTAAAATTGACCCATATCTTTGTTTTTCTTAAGTGTCATATTAACATCACTTGAAAGTAATTATAATGTTTTAGTTTGAGAAATATTCTTAACACAATCACATGTGAGTAGGGCCATTTAAGTCAGTGATTTCAGATTTGGATCGTGACTCGCCTAAAAGGGTTTCTCCAACCTAGCTACTCTGTAATTCAATCAAGGTGATGTATGAAATAAACCATCTAGTGTGCAAAGCAAATAGTTTCTCGAGTCTCTGCCATAGTGTATAAATAGAGCAAAACCTTTGGTCTCTCAAGTCTCAATTCACCATTTCAATCCCCAGAGCACATGATTTCAGACACATCAATTTTGTGATTTCCATTTCGGTGGATCCTTCTTCCTTCCATTGTTTTTTGTACAAACAAACTCATAGATACACCAACCAAAAAATAACATTTTTTGTTGGCCAATATCACACAAGAGTGTGAATGATACCAAAGTACGCTCTTACATTTTAAGTGGTGTTATGGTTTATACGCACTTTCTGATCTTTGAGCATGTGATCTTTAGGATATATAAAAGAAAAGCATTAAAACATTGAGTTCCAAAGAGCTATGATGTTAGACTATGGAGAAACAACATCAAGAAATATGTGAAGCTTATTACATATTACAAATAAAGATTAGTAGCCGGTTTCTCCGATAATTGTGCTAAGCTCTTAGATTTTTAAATGTCTTCTTAACAGTTGTCATGACTGTAAAGTAACCGTCTTCAACCTGAAGTTGAAAGAGGATTATCATTGATACTTGGAAAATTGAACCGTAGACATCGAGCTCTGGGCGCTCAATATGCAGAGGTAGCCAATGGGTATTTTTCTCCTTATATGTAAATTAGCTTCTAAATTTAGATATTTGATTATTGATTTTTGTGTTTGTAAAGAAAAATCTCTACGCTGCGTCTTGGTAGGTAGATTCACTTAGATTAGCCTTGACGATCCACCATTTTCTTTTCTTCACACTATAGATTGTGGATGGTCTAAAGAGATTCAAAGATAAAGCATTAGAGGTTGGTTTTTCCACTTATCTTTTCTTTTGCTTTTCTTTTGGAATGGTGAATTTTTTACTTTATATTTCATAAAAATGCAGAATCTTGAGGAAAATCTTTGTACGAAAACTTGGATTTCTTGAATTAAGAACTTTATAACGAAACCAAACTTTATCAGGCCATATCTGATCACAAACTTAGAAAGACTAAATTGTGATATACCTGTAAGAGTACTCCTCATGGATAGACCAAGTAGAGTATGTTAGTGGTATTTCAACTGTATTTCAATTGCCTCCAATATTTCAAATTTATTCTTTAAAAAACATAACTAGAGAAACATAGCAGAGAAAATGACGATAACCAGAAAATTTCCTACTTTCCATGACCAACTTTGTATGACTATTTATTATTTTTAATCATGCATAAGGTGCCAATTAACAAAGTAATTCTAATTTACTAGAAGAAATAAAATAAATGAAATACTCTTACAACACCTCACATGATTACCATTTTGAATCAACATCACAATATTGAGCATTTCTTTGTCTTTTGTCTTATTTTTCTTTAATTTTTTTTTCAAATATTTCACTTTTATTTATTAATTCACATTATAGTTTGAAGTATTATTTGTCTTTATGATATATCCAATAATTTTATAATTAATGGTTACATAATAGTCCGACTTGAAATGAGTTTATATGGTTGGGAATTGGTCTATCTTAATTTAAGACGTTTTACTAAATATATAGACTTTGCTTCAATCTTAGGCAAAGTATTATAAAATCTATTAATAATTTTGTATATAAAAATGAAAACTAATTAATTTTCTAAATCAGATTTCATACTTTTATGATTGGAATCTGAGTATTGATGGATTATTGATTTGACTTGAAGAAGTGGTGTGGCTTATAAGCGTTCACACTAGAACGATACCAATCACACGGGATTAGAGGATTGTGGTGCAGAAAATCACGATAAGAAAATAAGATTTCAAGATCGAGAAATACTATTGTGTAAAGCACATACAGAGAGAATGGCGTAGAATGCGCTAAAACAGTCCCTGCTGGGCTGGCGTTGTTGAGATTCGGTGGACTGTCTTTTGTCATGTTTCCTTTTATTAGAATACCAAGTCCGATAGATTAAATCACTAAGGGCCTGTTTGGTTACATGAGTCTGGAGATTTCAAATATCTAGAGATTTCAAATTTGTGGAGTTATGATTTATAAAATTAATTGTTTGGTTAACCGAATATGTTGAATGAAATATGTGGATTCATCTGTGATTTTTGTGAATGTGCAAATGGGTTTAGCCTTTTTATAATAATGATGAAATATATGGATTCACCTATACTCATAGATCTACAAATTCAGCTTTTTTAGTGTAAAAAGATGAATCATGAATCTAGAGATTTTCACAACAAAAAATCTTGCATTCATGAATCCAGAGATTTCAAACCTCCGGATTCATATAACCAAATTTCAAATGCTAGAAAGCAAAAGAACTGTATGAAAAGAAGGGAAGCTGGAATCTTCATCATCTGGTCTAGGATTCCGCGAATATTGTGCAGGTTTGGTGTGAGGGAGGTATAGGGATTTATGCTTTCATCACATTCTTGTTTGAGACTTGAATACTATGCATTAAATGTGCAGTAGTGAAATTAAACCCACATTCTTTCACTGTAAAGATTTTCTTTATTTTATGATTACATTAAAGGCTCTTCCTCTTGCTCTTATATCAGAATTATGCTTTTTAACCTTTAATACCCATTATTACATAAAGACTAATCATGTATATTTATTTGTAAATTTCAAAAACTATCATGAACATTTGTAGCAGTACATTATTCGAGCTGATTATGTAGTGCCTGAGGGCATGATTATAATATTTATGGTTTTCTTAAGCATCTATTAACATCACTTGAATTAATTATAATGATTTAGTTTGAAAAATCTTCTTAACACAAACCCTCATGCAAGTGGGGCCTTTAGTTCATCCTTACCCAGCTGATAATCTCTGCTTTCATATATAGTCTTTAACAATATAATTAGTAAATCTCTCATTGTTGCTTTTGATGGAAAGCTACTGCATCCATCCAAAAGGGGTTGAAGGAAGATTATATTCTAATATATTATTTTTTTTAATTATAATATTGACATATATAGTGAAATTTTATACACGTTAAATACCGTTGAAAGGTTTGCTTCATCTTCAAGTCTCATTAACAAGTGCAATTCTTTGTTCCCCACCTTATTAATACACAAAGACAAAAAAGTTGATCAAGGGTCTCTCTCCCATGCATCTTTTATTTGTCAGTGGTTGTGGCATGCTAGGAGGGAAATGATTATATAACTAATTCAAATAAGTGGACACTACTGATGGTATTCTTGGCAGCTTTAAGAGCATTTCTTGAATTCCATCAGTTAGAATCTCTTCAAAGTTGTTCACAAACCAATTTTTGGCCAATTCAAGTAATGTTAATAACCAATTGAACAGACCATTTAAATATTTTGTTTACAATATATTCTCATTAGTTAACGAGTACATAATGATTCATATCGAGTAAGAAGCGAGTAATTGAGGTGGTGTAGGAATTGTTTTCAGGGATCATTGAAGCCTTCCAGTCTCATCTTATACCTATGGCATTAGTTGTAAGTCAGCATTGAATACATGTAGCCAATCCCATTTAATTGGGACAAGACTTACTGCTGTTGTTGTTGTAACAGTTGTGAGTCAGCATTTTTCCATGAAGCTGTTGCTGTTAGATCTGGTTCAAGCTGTTACAAGTGGTTTTCGGCAATATTGCCTTGATCTTGTGATGCAGCTTCATTTCATAAGGAGGTTGACTTTGAGATTCCTCCCATCTATTTTGACATTTTTCAATTCTAAGTCTTTTGTGTTTTGCTCATTTTCTCGTATTCTAAGTCCTCCAATTTATGGCAGACTCCTCAACCGGGTTAACCCTTTTGGTAATTTGGATCCTCTGCACTAGCTAGTTCATATAGCTATACATTGGGTTCACATCCTCTATAATTCTCACGTCCTGCAATTCCCTATTATTCCTAAATTTAAGCCTCAAGAACAAATGAGAGACAAAATTAAGAGAAATTAGGAATTTATTAGATTCAATTATTAGTTGGATTTTAATTGTGACGGTTGGATAATTGACTGTCACGTATCACAATCCTAGATAGGAATTACAAGAAATTGCAGGGGGTGGAAATTGTAGAATGATCCTGCTATACACCAATACTCACATGAATGTAAGACCCACACTGTGTTGCCTTGACACAGATAGACCTATGAGTGTGAGTATATGACTGTATGATTGGCTGGATGGGGAAGATTTGGACTCGCCCTTTGGTTGATCTCCTGAAAGTTTGGCCCATGTAGGGCTTGTATCCGTTTGTAATGCAGAAGTTACTTTCGTACGTTATTGACGGACTGGGTTCGATTATGGACCTTCCATTAAACACCTTCCACTTTGGGCCCAAATAGGCTGGCCCAGACTCCCCTCCTGCCAGGCTGCCACCGTAGGGGCAATCGGTTCTGTTTAGTTTTAATCTTTTTTTTCTTTTCAGTAAAAAGAAAATCTATTGAAAAAGGAAGAAGTCAAAAGCCATTAATTGGTTGGCATGCAACCAAACATTCAAAGCTGAACTGAAATTGCCAACCGATTGGAGGTTCTTGGGACGAAAGAAATACTGCAAGATTTTTCAAAAATAAAAACTGAGGCTGAAAATAAAACTCCAAGAAAACTTTTTGAGGTTTTTTTTTAAATTTTTTTATTTGTTTTTTCACTTTGCCCACTTAAGTGGTTAAAATTTGAGTGTACCTAATCTGAATCTAATGAATTTAAGCGCTAAACATTTTATGCATTCACAAAAACATATTGATCAAATAGTTTTTCAAGATGAATTCACAGATTTCATTCCACAGATTTAGGTTAACTAAACAATTAATTTTATGAATTATGACTCCATAGGTTTAAATCTCTAGATATTTGAAATCTTCAAACTCATGTAACCAAAACTACAATTTTCTTTTATTATCTGCAGCAGATTTTTGCAAATAGAAGCAGAAAGAGATAGAGAAGGGGTTCGTTGTTCGCTAGAGATGATTTTGCAGAGAGAGAGGAAGACGGAGAAATAGTGGTGGGTTGCAGCGGTGACAGACGTCACTCATGACTTGTCTTCGAGTGTGGTTTGAAGTGCTTCCTCTGTTTTTTGGCAATTCTCATTCTCAATCCTCTAATCTATGTTTCAAAAAAGAAGCAATAACAGAGTTAGCGGAAGTAGCAAAACAAGTGAAAAAATTCGCCGGAAAATGCAGAGAAAAGGCGATTCTTGCCGATATTTCGCCGATTGAGCGAAATCAGTCGATTTGTCGACGAATTTCTGACGATTTTTGGTATATTTCGTAACACAGATGGGTTTCGTGTCGGTCTTGAGCGACTCACCGAATTTTCGCCGATATTTCGCGATTTATCAGCGACATATTATTCCAAGCAATTATCTACTCCAGAAAGTTTTCAAATTTACTAAATCAATCCCTTTTTTTTTTTTTTTCCTTTTTCAAAAAAACAAAACCTTCAACTTGCATAAACGGTGCCAAGGTTGGCCATTTGCACAAAAACCCAGATATTATCAAGCCCCACAGATGGAGAGCTATACCAAAGCTTCAAATCTTAATCAAAATTTTCCACAGAACAGAAAACACGGAATGAGGAAGGAAATCAACACCAAACCCTAAACCCGTGAATCTCAACAATAGATTTTCTCTTTCAGCATATCACTAAACATCTGCACATTTCTGCTTTAATTTGATGTTGATATGATATGGGTTCTGTGTAGATTTATTAATCAAAGTGGAAATAGAAGGTTATTAATGAACAAAATGGAGCAAGAACGAAAATATCCAAATTTTAAGTTGTTTGGGTGACCAAGAATGAACCGAAATTTGCATCTGCTGCTGCTTTTTCTTTATCTATCATTTGTATTTTCTTAGCTCTCAACCGCTGTCTCTGATTTTCAGTATTATCGTCGTTATTGACTCACTGTTAATCGAAATCCAAAATGGGGGTTTCAAAATGGCGATTACCCATAAGCTTTCAACCTGATTCGTTGCAACAAAAGTCTGGAACTCGCGTTGTTGGCTTGGAAACCCAAACTACGTCAAACTCAGGAAGAACTCAATAAGTTATATCAATTAGCTTCTGCTAAATCATCTCCAAAAAACACTCAAGCAAAGAGGTACTTCGGATTAGAATAGGTCACCGGGGTAGGTTAGAGCTTCACATGACAGAGAAGATGGATTAGGTTACCAGAGACAGAAGATAGGATGATACTTGGGGTTAGGGTTTGGTTGCATCTGAATTGTTTTTTACCATCCCAAAACTTGGTTTTTTTTGTGAATTTTCTTTGCATGAAGGGTGCGTGAGTGTAAATTTGTAAAAGTTTTGAACCTCAAACAAATAGGTAGTTAATTGAAACCGTTAGATGAATACCTCAACACATGTCGAGAACCTGGGCTGTGCATACGATATCCGCGCAGCTACCAACAAAAATCCTCTCAAAACCGCATAGATAATATCTGCTCGACAACAAACAAAATTATCAAATTTCGCTTACTCTCACATCGTTGAAGGAAGCTTGTATCCTGCCGTATCTTTTTCTATTTATGATACATAGTGACGTTTTATACATGTTAGCTAGAAACTCTTGAAAGGTTTGCTTCTCCTTCAAGTCTCATTAACAAGTGCAATTCTTTGTTACCGTACACCAAGACAAAAAGGTTGATCAAGAGTCTCTGGCCCTTGCACCTTTTATATGTCGGTAGTTGTGGCATGCTAGGAGTGGAATGATAAATAACTAATACAAATAAGTGGACACTAATGATGTCTTCTTTGCAGTTTTAAGAGCATTTCTTCAGTTCCATTAGTTAGAATCTCTTTAAAGTTGTTCACACACCAATTTGGCCAATTCAAGTAATGACAATGAACAATTGAACGCGCACCTTTGAAATACTTATGTACAATATATTCTCATTAATTAACGGGTACATAATGATTCATACCAAGTAAGAAGCAAGTAAATGCACAACACCGTAGCCTACGGTCTAGATCGAAAGTTATTAATATGATTTAGAATTCTTGTCAAAAGGGAGAGGGTTGTCTCAGTCAACAATGAATGTAAATCCTTGATTGAATTAATGTAAATTTAGAAACATTTGGAACCAATTTGTAAAACAAAACCTACATATATTTACACCAACCCACCCCCTCTCCCCCCACCCCAAAAAAAAAAAAAAAAAAAAAAAAAAAGAGAAGAGACCCACATAGTCTTTGGAATTCTTACCAGCACGTGCAGTGTCCTCCCAAAGCAATAAAAGTGATACCCGCTCGACAACAAACAAAAATGTAAATTCCACTTACTCTCAAGGTTGTATCCTAGTATATATTTTTTCTATTTATAATATTGACATACATAGTGAAATTTTATATATGTTAAATACCTTCGAAAGGTTGCTTCATCTTCAAGTTTGTTAACAAGTGTAATTCTTTCTTCCCCGCCCTATTGGTCCACCAGGACAAAAAAGGTTGATCAAGAGTCTCCCTTCCAAGCACATTTTATATGTCAGTAGTTGTGGCATGCTAGGAGTAAAATGATTAAACAACTGAACAAAAAAAAATTGATGAAATACTCATAGTCACAGATGTTTAACAACTGCCCATCCATGTTGAAAGAGGAGTGCTAGATACCATAATTCCTCTGATGAAGATCACAAATTGTTCCTTTTCTTCTATAGCGAAGACAAGAGGTGGTTTGGACTTGGAATGATTAGGATGGAGATGAATGAAATAAGGATCATTGAATATAACATCAAGTCATGGTTTACTAAGGCACCTGAACCTGAGGAGGGATTTCATTTCAATGGAAGCCATGAAAACACAGATAACAATACATCGTGTGGCACCACTACGGTTGATGCAATCCTCTTTGAGATATTAACCATCTTCTTGATCGAGTTGAAGCAGGTATTGATACTAAACCTAACAGACATTAGGGTTTTTTTGGTTTGATTTTTATAACAAAATACATGTATCCTCTTCAGCGCTACGCAAGACCAACTTTGATTTTATCTTCACATTAAAGATTGTGGACAATTTAAAGAGGTTCAAGGATAAAGGATTAGAGGTTGGTTTTTCTGCTTATCTTTGAATTGTGATACACCTGTGGGAGTGCTCCTCATTGATAATCCTAGCAAAGTATGATATTAGTATTTCAATTGCTTCTGTATTTAAAACTTATTCTTTAAAAAGCATGACCAGAAAATTTCCTGCTTTCTTTGCCACTAGTGTGACTTAAAATGGATTTATCTGGTTTAGAGTTGGTCCATCCTAAATTTGACAATTTTACCAAATATACAAACAATTTCTTATTCTTTTTTCAGTACAAAGGCGCTTTTGTGACTTAAAATGAATTTATCTGCTGAACCCACAACCTCTCCATTGAAAAGTTAGGTTCATAACCATCTATTGGCTATAATTTCTAATTCTGATTTGACTTGAAGAAGTGGTGTGGCTTGTAAGCGTTCACACTAGAACAATACCAATCGCACAGGATCAGAGGTTTATGGTTCAGCCAGTCTCGAACACGTACAGAGAGAATGGCGCAGAATGCGCTAAAACAGTCCCAGCTGGGCTGGTGTTGTCGGGATTCAGTGGACTATCTTTCTCACATTTCATTTTATTAAAATACCAAGTCTGATGATCAAATTATTAAAAAAATTGTGAGAAGAGAAGGCATTACGAATTTTAGATGCTAGAAAACAAACAAACTCAATGAAAAGAAGGGAAGCTGAAATCGTCATCATTTGGTCTAGGATTCTGTGAATATTAAGCGGGTTTGGTGTGAGGGGGGTATAGGGATTTTGTTTCCGTCGCATTCTTGGTCGAGACTTGAATGTTGTGCATTAAATGCGCAACCTCTACTGTCAGCGGTCGAGACTTGAATGTTGTACATTAAATGTGCAACACTGAAGTTGAACCCCACATTCTTTCACTGTAAAGGTATTCTTTCTTTTATGATAGCATTAAAGGCTCTTCCTCTTGTTCTTATACCGGATTTATGCTTTTTAACCTTCAATACCCATTATTATAAAAAGACTAATCCCGTATATTTATTTGTAAATTTCAAAAACTACAATGAACATTTTGACATTACATTATTCGAGAGCCGCCATATGCGCTTTCTGCTTCAAATGTGGCAAGATAACGACCATCTCCATCCCTTACTTGACAGAGGTACCTGAAATAATCCCCTTTTAATTGCCGGTACAAGGCATTAACCCTTGTTGGAATCAAACGATCTTCCAAGAACCTCTGTAACACAGTTATAACTTTTTAGCACAAGTCTTCCAGATAGAGCTGCAAGCACCGTCGATAGGCATCGACAATATGAGGATGTGGACGTTCTTGGTCCATCAGCATAATACCCAAAGCCATGAATTAGGTTGTCAAAAACCCTAAGAAGAAGGACCTTCTCTTCTTGGGTCATTGTAAATGCCGTTGTCACTTGGTAAATATACAGCATTCAAACGAGCATATCATCCATTCTTCGAAGCCTTTCTGACATTTTTGCTAAAATAACGAAATCCTCTCTCCTAACTTGATCCACCATGGGCGCCGAATGAACAAAAATGGAACATTAAAAGAAATGATGATAGAGGAAACCTGATTGTTTCTTTGCAAACTGAAAAAAAATAGGAATAAGTGGGATTTTTATTTGCGGCAGCCGCTCTAGACATTGCTACATATACAAATTACAGTTAATGCGTATCATCGTGTTGTCAATGACGAAATTTTCCGTTGGAACTTTACCAAAGATATTTGATCACAAATTTAGAGAGATTGAATTGTGATACGCCTCTAGGAGTGCTCTTCATGGATAAACCAAGCAATGTATGTTAGTAATATTTCAATTGCCTCCAGTATTTCACACTAATTATTTAAAAAATATAACCAGAGAAAAAATGACAATAACTAGAAAATTTTCTACTTATCCGGCGGAACTTTGTATGGTAATTTATTGTTTTTAATCATGCATATGATGCCCATTAACAAAGCAATTCTAATTCATTAGGGCAAAAAAAATTAAATGAAACACCTCACATAATTTTTAATTTTTTTGCCCAACAACACCTCACATAATTACCGTTTTGAATCAACATCACAACTTTAAGCATTTCTCTTTGTTCACTCTTATTTTATTTTATTCTTTTTTTTTTTCCAAATATTTCACTTTTATTTAAGTATACTATTGTGACTTGAAATGGGTTTATCTATTGAGAATTGGTCCATCTAAATTTGACAAGTGTTACGAAATATATAAACTTTGCATGAATCGTAGAGAAAGTATTATAAGATGTATTAATAATGTTGTATACAAATCTAAAACCTAGTTAACTTTCTAGATCGGATTTCACACTTCATGATTGGAATCTGAGTATTGATGGACCCACCACAAAATCTTATTCTGATTTGACTTGACGAAGGGGTGTGGGTTGTAGGCGTTCACATAAGAATGATACCAATTGCATGGGATCATAGGCTTACGTTTCAGCCAGTCACGGTAGCGCAAAATGCATTGTAACAGTCCCAGAGAAGCTGGCGTTGTTGGGATTCGGTTTCCTTTGTCTTATGCCAAGTCCCATGATCAAATCATTATATAGGACACAATATACTTAGCGGTGTCAATTTGTATAAGTCATTAAAATCAAACTGCATCGGCCCGTTATAATCTGAACTGGTTTAAATCGAACATCAATGATTGTTTTTGGATTGAGGGTCACAGAGCTTGCACCAGCTCAAAACTGAATCGCAATGGTTTTACAACCCTATTTTGTAGTTTTACATTAAATAGAATTTGAATTATCATCTTACCACTAGGTATACAAATGTCCAACTTGAATGTATTAGTTTGTTTAAGTTGAGTAAATATTTATCCAATCACTGAGGTATTTATTTTGCATATCAAACTAAATAACAACCCAAAAAAATATGGATTTCATAAAAAGGGGGGAAAAAATCTATTTCACAAAACAATAACCAAATTTCAAGATAATCAATCATAATACAAAATAGAATTTAAAAGGGTTTTTTATTTGAGGATTAGCTTTTATAGGAACTTGCAATCTTTATGTTACTACTTATTATCTAGGTTCTTGATTTCTATAAGGTGGGTGGCTTTTCTACAATGTGTAATGACTTTAATTTTTAATGGAAATTGACCAATAGCAATTTTGTTTTGCATGAAATTTTGGTTTTTTTTTTTTTTTTTTTTCCACACCATAAACAGTTAGTCAATCCGAACTAAGCTGTTAGTTAGCCCGAACCCAAATTACACCAAATTGAAACCGGATCGAAACCATTATTTTTTTAATAAGCTGTATTTGGACTAGGTATTTTTCCATTCATAACTGTTAACCTCAATAAAAAAACTACCCAAATTGCACCGTTGATGCTCCTAGAATATACATTAAAAAAATATTATATAAGAAAGAAAGAAGGCAACACTAATTTCAGATGCGGAAAACAACAAACCGTATGAAAGGAAGCCAAGAAGGGAAGCTGAAATTTTCATCATCTGTTCCACGATTCTGTGAATATTGACGATTTTTTTAAATATTAAACGGGTTTATTGTGAGAGACAGAGACAGGTATTGACTTTATGTTTTCCTCACAATTTTTTATACTGTAATTTTTTTCCTTTTACGATAACATTGAAGGCTCTTCCTCTTGCTCTTATACCAGAGTTGTGCTTTTTAACCTTCAAAACCCATTATTACAAAAAAAAAAAAAAAAAAAAAAAAAGAAAAACTAATCATGCATATTTATTTGTAAATTTCAAAAGGATTATACACAAAAGATCTTTTTTTGGCTCTCTCTTTAGCTCTACGTCTCTTATCCCTAGGAGGTTTTCCTCCACTAGCAGGTTTTTTCGAAAAACTCCATCTATTCTGGTGTAGATGGCAGGCAGGCCAACTCAAGAAAAGAAAACGAAAATAATGTCGTTGCGCGGGGATGCGATTCGCTTTTTTTGGGGGCAAACGAAGCCGTCTGACCCTACCGGATTAGGCTTTCGAAGAACTATGATGAACATTTGTGGCATTACATTATTCGAGCTGATGATGTTGCGCGTGAGGCATGATTATCATACTTATGGTTTTCTTTAAGTATCCTATTAACATCACTTGAATTAATTATAATGATTTAGTTTGAAAATCTTCTTAACAGAACCCCTTATGCAAATGGAGCCTCTAGTTCATCCCTTACCCAGCTGATAATCTCTGCTTTCATATATAAATTTCAAATATAAATCACTCTCGTTGTTGCCTTTGATGGAAAGCTAATGCATCCATCACCATCCAAAGGGGGCTTAATATGATTTAGGGTTCTTGTTACAAGGGAGGGTTATCTGATCAGCCAACAATGAATGCAAACCTTGATTGAATTAATGTAAATTTAGATACATTTAGATCCAATTTTGTAAAACAAAACTTACACATATTTACACTAATCCCCCAGCCCCCACTTTATATCATAGTTGTTGGAATTCTTACCATCATATGGTGTTGTGCCCTCTCAAAACCACATAGATGATTCCCACTCGACAACAAACAAAAATATCAATTTCACTTATTCTCACGTCGTTGAAGGAAGCTTGTGTCCTACCGTAACTTTTTCTACTTATGATATTGACATACATAGGGACATTTTATATATGTTAGCTAGAAACTCTTGAAAAGTTTGCTTCTTCTTCAAGTCTCATTAACAAGTGCAATTCTTTGTTGTCCACTTTATTGGTACACCAAGACATAAAGGTTGATCAAGAGTCCCTGGCCCTGGCACCTTTTATAGGTCGATGGTTGTGGCATGCTAAGAGTGGAATGATAAATAACTAACACAAATAAGTGGGCACTGATGATGGTCTCCTTTGCAGTTTTAAGAGCATTTCTTGAGTTCCATTAGTTAGAATTTCTTCACACACCAATTTGGCCAATTCAAGTAATGACAATGACCAATTGAACGCACCTTTGAAATATTTTATGTACAATATATTCTCATTAATTAACGAGTATATAATGATTCATTCCAAGTAAGAAGCGAGTAATCTACGATTGCTTCAATACTAGCATAATAAATGCGTAATACTGTGGAGCCTACGGTCTAGATCACAACTTATTAATATGATTTAAGATGCTTGTTAGAAGGAAGGGGGTTATCTCAGCCAACAGTGAATGCAAACCCTTGAATTAATGTAAATTTAAAAACATTTGAAACCAATTTGTAAAACAAAACCTACATGTATTATTCCAAAAGGGGTTTAATTTTATTTAGGGTTCTTGTTTGAAGGGAGGGTTATCTCAACCAGGGACGAGTGCCTTCCCATAGCTGCACAGATGATACCCGCTAGACAACAAACAAAAATGTCAATTTCACTTCCTCTCACATCATTCAACAAAGGTTGTATCCTAGTATATCTTTGTCTATTTAATATTGACATATATAGTGAAACTTATACATGTTAAATACCCTGGAAAGGTTTGCTTCATCTTCAAGTCTCGTTAACAAGTACAATTCTTTGTTCCCCACCTTATTCGTACACCAAGACAAAAAAAGGTTGATCAAGAGACTCTCTCTCCTATGCATCTTTTATGTGTCATAGTTGTGGCATGCTAGGAGTGAAATGCTGAAACTTAACCAAAAATAAATAAAAAATGATGAAATACTCATAGCTAGATAAGCTTAACAACTTCCCTTCCATGTTGAAAGAGGAACACTGGATACCATAATTCCTCTGATGAAGATCACAAATGTATTCCTATTCTTTTATATCGAAGACAAGAGGTGGTTTGGACTTGAAATGCCTAGTGTGGAGATGAATGAAATAAGGATCATTGGATATAGCATCAGATATTAAACCCAACCGACATTAGGGTTTTCTAGGGTTTGATATTTATAACGAAATACATATATCCTCTTCAGCGCTACGCAAAAACAACTATTCCTTCTTTGAGATTTTAGCTACTCCCTCTACTCCATTAGTATTTTTTTTATCCGCTTCTTAGGTCCGGAGAGGAGATTATAGTAAGAAAATTATTTAAAAAATATTTTGGAATACAAAAGATTTTCAAACAAGAACTAGCTACCGGGATTAGGTTTTGTCTAGTTTATTCTTTAGAGCTACTTTTCCGCCGGTTGTAAAGTGGGATTTTTGCCTCACTTACTTATCCGTTTGATACTTACTATATCTATTATTCTCGATTCATTTACACTATTTTATTGATTTTATGATTTATCTTCCGCATCGTTATATCATTCGTGATTATGTTATTGTTTATGTGGAGGTTGATCACTCGATACTCCCATCTTGGTCGGGATCACACTTCCTGCACACATGTATAGGGCACCTACTGAGGAGTTTTGACAGACAACCACTGCTTCCGAGGCTATGCGTAAAGCGTGACTTATAAGTAAAAATTTAGACTTAGCACATCAGATCTTAAGGTTTTCTAAAATTAAATTATCTTACAGAGTGAATTTAATTTTATCTATCCTTGTACGTAGTTAAAACTTTGTTTGAAAGATTAAAAAAAATGAATACCAAAAATTTACAAGAGTAGGAATTTACAGATGAAATGCATACCACCTTTTCACTCAATAGATAGCGGCAGAGCCACCATTTATGGTTATGTGTCTAATGAGATGACAGAATACTTGAGGGCCTATAAGATGAAGGAAGCACGATCAGAGGGTTATCCATCCCAAATCCTTCCTCAAGAAATTAAGAAAGAAATGAAGAAGTAAATATACATATAAAGTGCATGATGATGTTATGTCAAAGGTTAGAGGGGCCTAAGAGAGATGATAGAAGAAGATCGTAGAAGCAACCATCCCCAAATCCTTCCTCTAAGAAACTAATAGAAAAAAGAATAAAATGGTAGGCACAAGATTAGCTACATCTTAACCACTTTAGGGTTCCCCTTTCGGGATCCCCAAGGTTAACTAAATACTTAAGTAGAAGAAAGGATCCAAACATACCATTATGTAAATCCTTGTCTTTATTTCTTCAAAAGCAGCAAGAGAGCTTGATACAAGAGAGAGCCAAGAAGAGAGAGAGAGAGAGACTTCTACACCTTCACCTTCATCTTTTTGCCATCCTTCCTTTATCTCACACTAATACTTCTACGTAGAGAAAAGTGCATGTATCCTATTCCTAAAGACACATGCCTTTCACTATTTTAAGCTAAGTTGTAATGTACTATTACATCATGTCAAATTACTAAGAAGATGGAAGTAAAAGGACCTACAGTACATTTTTTAGGGGGCTGAATACCCTTAGCCTCTTTTGGTATTTACAACATTGTCCACCGAGGTGTCACTTAATGATTAAAGAATGATCCCATATGCAACACCTTCTACGTGCATGCAGCTTTGTACTTCGCCTCGGGACCGTAGATTTGGTATTTCTCTTCAAGAACCACCTATAATCTCCCAAGGAAAGATAAAACCACCGTTTTCCACATTGGTTTGGTCTGTTGTGTAACCCATATTTTACAGACAGGTTCTTGGGTTCGGCATACCTTATCCTTGAAGCATGTTAAAGGGGGTGATGAACACTACGTTTGTAACCCGTGTCTGTGGAATAGTCGGCTCATAATGCCAGCCCGCCTTGTTTACCCAATGTTTTCTGTTGCTTTGAGGCTTAGGTGGAGATCCTGCTGGGAATGGGGCATCGAGGTTAAGGACAACTATGTAGTTTTTACATGGTTGTC